>NW_027556098.1:403096623-404296623 GCF_003287225.1 Phascolarctos cinereus | reverse complement strand
CCACAAAGATTCTTTACCTCATTAGTCCAACAAATATCATTATCATGATGAAATTAGATGGATAGGACAGGCGTGCTT
Organism: Phascolarctos cinereus; assembly: GCF_003287225.1. Taxonomy (NCBI): domain Eukaryota; kingdom Metazoa; phylum Chordata; class Mammalia; order Diprotodontia; family Phascolarctidae; genus Phascolarctos; species Phascolarctos cinereus. The sequence continues at coordinate 404,296,545 of NW_027556098.1, read as the reverse complement.
TGTGCTGATATAAACAGCATGGAACAAAGATCTTAATACAGCCAATCACTGTGGTGGAAAACATCTGCACGGCTCCTAGAAAGAAGAGAGAAGAGAAAGTCAGACTCAAGTCAGGGCCTGGACTGTCCGATGGAATGAACTGAAGCAACGGTGTCGCTCGTCACCCTTCCCTGAGACACACAGACACAGACACACACTCTCACACACAGACACAGACATACACACACACACACACACACACCCAACTTGTAGACTTTTAGGAAAATGATTTCTTTTGCTCTGACACTACAAGCCAAAGGAGCAGCCTCTCTCGTCCCTACAGCGTGCTCCTGACATTTCATGCGGGTTAAGCCCCCAACAGCACAGAAATCAGACACGTTGTACAAAAGGCAAGCAGAGAGAAAGCTGCCTGGCGCCCGGAGCCCTTCCCCACCACGAGGTCCCAAACGGTCCCCAAGAACCTCGAATGAGCTCACCCAGCATGCTGGGCTCGCCTTCCAACAGGGACAAGATGTACTTGTTGAGAAAGAGAGTACAAAAGCTGAAGAAGAACCACAGGGTGAGGTAGAGGAGAGCGTGTGAATTCCATATGCCTGAGTCTGACTCGATGACCGTGGTCTCTGTGATGGTGATCTTCAGGACATTCTCATCGGGGGCGCTATCGCTTCTCGCAATGACAATTTTCTCACTCCGATTCCCAATGAGGGAGCCCAGGCCAAACAAGGATTTCCCCTTGGGCTTGTCCTCAGGGGCAGGAGATTTCCCCTTGAGCTTCTCCTCTGGTGGCACAGTTGGGACTTTTGTCAAGGAAGGCATGCTGCCAACACAACCAAGGAAATGCCCTCAGTACCAACGCAGGGCAGCACGGACCGTGGTGCTGGGTCCCACGCGTCCGCCTGCGGTCCGTCCTCCAGGGTCAGTGCTGCATGGATGCTGGCTTGGTCCTCCAAGGAGAGTCCTTTAGACAGAGGGTGGTGGTCTATTTCTGATGGCCAGCTTCATGTTCTGACCTAAAAAGAGGAATTGAACAATATCATCATGGCTGGCTCCGTGCTATCTACTAACCTCTAGGAATACAAAAAGGGACCAAAACACCCCCAGTACCCCCAAATACCCTCAAGGAGTCCCCAATCCAGCGGGGAGACAACGTGTGCATAACTAGTCATAGATGCAGACGAGATGGAAAGTGACTGGGGAGTGGAGAGGAGGAACAGAGCGTTCTGAGCCTAAGGAACGGCCAGTGTAAGTATTGGAGGTGGGTGATGGGGGGACTGGGTGAGAGGAAAAGCAATGATGCTAGAGAAGATGGCCTGCTGACTGCTTGAGGGAGTCAAGTGTAAGAAGGTGGGAGGGCAGGAGGGGGCCGGGTGGGAAGGGCTTTCATTTATATTTGGTCCTGGAGGTGAGAAGGAAAGCCTTTAGTTTGTTGAGGAAAGGCTGGTGGGGTGGTGATATTCTTCAAGGCAACCTTGGTCTGCCAAGACTACTATCCCCATTTTACAGACAGGAAAACTGGGCCTCAGAGAAATGAAAACAACTTGGGCCAGGGAGAAAGTAATGAGACTATAAGAATTCCTAAGATTCAGAGCTGGAAGGTGCCTGGGAGGGCCTGCTGTCTAGGGGCTCCTAGCCTAGAATCTGGTAACTTTTTTTTTCTAAATATTTTACTAGTGGTATATCAATCTATTTGCTTTCCTTTGTTATCCTATTCAGTTTATACATTTAAAAGCAGGATTCTGAGAAACAGTTGACAGGCTGCCCCAGACTGCCCAAGAAGCTGCAGTCCAAACGCCCCTGCTACATCTACCAAGCTTTTCCTTTGACAGCTAAGGAAACTGAGGCCCTGAGAAGGTGAGTGACTTGCCTAAGGTCACAGAAGAACCACACAGACTCAAACCTACATCTTAGGATTTTTACCGCTGGGACAAGAGGCAGGAAATAACAGTGGACATGGATGCGGAACTTTGAGGTCTGGAAAGCCCTTTACAAACACTACTTCTTTTGATCCTCTCAACAACCCGGGGGGGGGGGTTGCTCACATTATCCTCACTCTACATATAAGGAAACTGAGGCCAAGAGAAATGAAGTGACTTGCCCAGGGCCCAGAGTCTGAGACAGGATTTGAACTCAGGTCTTTGTGACTCTAAATCTAGCCTGCCACCTAGTGCCTTTAAGAGGAAAGGCATGGGGGCAGGAGGCAAAGTGGGGTTGGCACTGGGCCAGCAGGCATGGGAGGTGGAGACTGAGGACATCCTCAGTGAGTATGCACACAGAGGCGGGTCCAGCCCTGTCCAGAGGGCAGCAGCCTCTCATGGGATCCCAGAATTGAAGCCTTAGAAGGCCCCCGGTGGCCATGTAGCCCAACCTCCAAGTACAAAAGGAATCCCCCTCTCTAACACGCCCAAAGAGAAAAGACCCCCAAGGAGGGGGAGCCCACTCTTTTCCGCACACCGAGACCACACTGGTCTCACTGGGACTCCCTCCTGCCGCGGCTGGTTCTGCCCTGTGGGGCCAGGCAGAACATGTCAAATCCAGCTCCTCTGCACCAGGATGCTGGGTAAGGCCCAGGCCAGAATAAGCATTCAATCTGGCTATGTACCAGGTACTTTTGACAATGATTATCTCATTTGATTTGATAATGAGACAGAATAAAATGAAAAGGAAACAAAGGAAACTTTGGGGTTCTCAGTCTCACCCCTCTTCCTGCTGGCAACAGTTAAGATCCCCTCACTGGTTTCAGCAGCCAGAACGTCTGCTGGACTTGGGATCAGAGGCACCTCCAGGGCCTCAGTTTCATCTGTAAAATGGAGCGGATGGTCCCTAAGATCCCTTCCAGCTGTGCTCCCATGGTTGTCCCTCCCCTACTGGCCTTCGTGGCCCACCCTGTCCCCCTCCAGGCGATCCTCCTCTTTTTTCAAGGAAGCAGTGAGTCACATGTCTATCTTCCATTATCTTCTTTACCATTCAATGGCTGACCTATTCATATTTTATCTACATCACCAACAGATGCCCAAAATGCGATAAGCAGGTTAATGCCAACAGCTGCCGCCGCCTTAGAATCTGGGACAAAGTTCTACCAGTCTATGTGAATGGGAATTATTAGGCCTATAATCTCTCACGGGAAGGGATTCGCTCCGGAAGGGCCCCAGAGACACCTCTAACTCAAAGGTTCTTCACTGAACTTCTTTTAAAAACAACTAGGATTTCAACATAAAAAATAGCTGTGTTTCAACACAATTGGTTTCCTTCAGTAATCCTGGCATTGATTAGGCACTACATGCTAGGCACTGTGCTAAAAACACATTTTGTAAAATGTTACGTATTTAAAACATGATTCTGAGAAGGAGTCCATGAGGCTGCCCCCGACTGCCAAAGGGGACCCTAACAGTGGGCAAAAAAGGTTAAGAAGCTATGCTCCAACCGAACAGATCTCCAAATCATTCTGCGTCCAAGAGAGCACCAGCGGTTTAAGCCATCCCAAGGCTCGACCACAGGACACGGAGGCCAAGCCCGGCCCACAGATACGGAGGGACTTTCCCAGGGCGATATAGTTTGTTCCTCCGGGGCAGGAGCTGCATCTATTAGCCCACTCTTTTAATAAATCACTCTTTAAAGAAACGATCCATGGACACACTCATTTCTAGTAATGAGGTTAATGACCACCTTCTCATGCATGTTTTGAAAAATCTGGAGTTTTTTGTATACGAGGTTTCCTTAAGGTGAAACTTATCTAGGTGGCTTAGAGGAGAAAGGATTATTAGGGAACAGTCTGGTGATACTAAGGCAGGGAGTGAAGGCAGGCAAGCTGTTGTCCAGCCTTCTCAGTAGGCAGAAGACAGAAGACCACCCAGCAGTCCACGGATCACACTAAATGGCAGTGTCCCTTCTTTTCAATAAATTTCAACATAATATTGTCAGTAAGTCCTATTGTATTCCTACCCAAGTAGGAACTGATCCTGTGATTCTAAATGGGAGAAATGACTAGAAATCTTTTAAACTGCCACCTGCCCACATGTCTGCATAGTACTTTCTAAAAAGGACCAGAGCCCTTCCCAGAATTTGGGCTCTCCATCAACTGTGGAAGATACTTTCCCAAAAATGAAAATGCAGATTACAGGTCCCCTTTCTGCCTATCCTGACGCTCTGCTCCAAGCTGTGAGTCCCCGCTGCCTTCCCCGGCCCACTCCGGTCTACCCTGGCACTTTCTCTCTATTCTGCACAGATGCCATGTTGTTCCCCTTTTGTTCCCATGGGGGGACAGGCGATAAAATGTGGGCAGCGAGCTTGACCCCAGGTCACCCTGGGTGATCGACCTGCCAGCTGAGCTCCCTTGCTGGCCTACCTCCACCTGGGAGCTGGGTCTCTTCTTCCTGCTGTTTGTTTCGAATCAAGGTACAACGTGGCTCTCCTGGCTCTACCTTGACCTCCTGGCTGTTCCTCCATAGGCTTGTAGCCAATTCTGACCCAGCCCACTACCCACCCACGCCCTGGCACTACGCGTATGCCGTAGAGGACCACATGCTCCCTAGTGAACCATGACAAACACCCGTGAGCCAACAAGATACTGTGAGAGAGTACAAACTGTCAGGCCTTTGCTGGGGGAAGGGAAGGATTCACATCCTGCCTTTTCCTAATAATGGAATAAAGATTGCCATGCCAATGTCCATGGGACGAGAGTTACACATAACCAGAGTATTAATGGCCTTGGAAACAGAGAAATCCTCGGGGTCATGCACTTGAGCTTGCAAAGAACATTCAAACTACAACACTGCATCTCTCTGTCCCGATTCTGCGACTTCTTGGTGACCCCAAGCCACCATCTCTAAGCACTGATTTCATCAGTGAACACAGGGCACCCACCCTCAAGGGCAGGGGCTGTCTCCTCCTTGCATGGCAACCCCGGCACCCAGCTCAGGGCTCAGCCTGGGCACAATCCCTCAGAGGTGACTATCGGTGGTTTCCCCTATCAAGTCCTGAGGTCCTTGGGGGCAGGCCCCCCAAGACTAGCTAATATAGGGCTTTATACACTAATGAATTCCCATGAATGAATGAAGGCTTCCTGAATCGCTAACACTTGAAAACATGGCCCACCCTGGCCCTCTGGGCAAAGCATTCTTTTTTAACCACCTCCTTCAATGAAGGATATAGCACCAGTTCACAGAGTTCCAAGGTAGATCACAGCCTCAATATTCACTTTATGAATTCTGATCTCAGTTTATGATAAGTAACCAACGAAAAACCACAATGCAGAGAAATGCCCATAAACCTTCCAGGAGGGACAAGGTGTGGATAAGCCTTCTGATCCTGTCTACACTGTGTTCTCCTCATCCAAGTACAGATAACCCCAAGGCCAAGCACAGCTAAGCACCCCCTTAACACCAACAGACAACATCTGAGCGAGGTAAATACAGGAGGAGTGCCCCCCACTGGATGGAGCCCCATGGGGGAGAGAGTCATCAGATGATGCAGATAGGAGAGAGACGTGTATGGAGGCTGTGCAGGCAGGGAGAGAGGGAGGGAGGGAGGGAGAGAGGTGGGAGGACCACAGGCTACATACATGCTACCTAAAGAGTTCAGTGACACAGGTGTTCACCCTCTCAAAAAAAAGCCAAGGTTCACTCAGATGCAGCGCCAAAAGGGACCACCAAATACACCCTCCTCGTCTAACAGGAGGAAACTGGAGCCCAGAGAAAGGAAGCCTAACCTCCCAAGAGACCACAGGTCACCAGCATCAGAGGCAGCACTGGAACCCTGGCTCTTCCTCGCTGCCCTCTTCGACCCAGCCAGACCTCAGTTGCCTATGAGGCAGGTGGTATTGGCTTTCAGACACTGGCAGAGGTAAGGTCAGGGTGGGGAACCTCTGGCCCTCAGGTGCAGCACTTTGACCGACTGGGTCATTTTGGTCATTTGGGCCCCGGGTGGCCTCGAGGCCGCAGGCTCCCCACCCCGGGTTAGGTCATGCTAGGGATTCTCCAGGGCAGCACGCAGAATCTGCCTGTCCAGCTGTCTGCCCAAGAGAACACAGGACTATCCGAACACCACACGGTTGGGCTTCAGGAGAATCACACAGCATCTCTCTTTCCATATCGATTTCAAAATACTGCCCCTTATGCACTTCATGCTACAGCCCCCCATGCCCTCTCTCCTCCCCTTCCCGGACTCCTGAGCGCCATGTGAGGCCCACCTCAGTCCCGACCTGCTCCCCCAGGTCTTGCCTGAACCCCTCAGCTGTGTGCACTTTCCTCATGCCCCACCTCCACTCCAAATTCCCTCATGCGCTTTTTGTGTTCACTTATCTGGACACAGGTTGACACCCCAACAAAAGATTTTTGGTTTATTTATTTACTCTCTATGACCCCGGGCGGTCCTCTAAGGCTTATGTGGCAGATTTCAATTGAAAGAGGAAGTTTTCCAAAAGCATGAAATCATAGGACTGGTCTGGAAAAAGAAAAATTCCCCAGAGCCCTGCCCAGGCACCCAGCACATAGCAGGTGCTTAATCAAACCCAGTTCAGGTCCACAGAAACAAAACCACGCAGCCCCTGCCACCACGAGAGATTAAATGATCCCTGGATTACGAAATATTTAAACATACGGTTTCGCAGACCATCTATCTGAAGAGCGCAAACTCATTCAATGCGCTCAGGTTGAGGCAGAGGGAACATTATTTACCATTCAGCTGTTTTGCTGTGCACCCCCAACCCCCCATCATTTCGAGAAACAGAAAGCCAGACCTTCACACTGTGACTAAAACAAGATATTCCAGTTAGGTTTGCCACAGAAAACTGACCTTTAAAAGAAAAGGCTGAAGAAAGGAAGGGAGTACCCAGGAGAAGCCAGGGGTTCAATGGAATGAAATAAGCAATTTTTAGGTGTCCACTACGTGCCAGGCACTTTTTACCAAGATGACCTCATCTGATGCTTGCAAGGACCCAGGAAAGTAAGGGGTATTATTATCCCCATTTGACAGATGAGAAAACTGAGGCAAACAGAGGCTCAGTGACTGCCTCCCCCACCCCATGTCACAAGCCTGAGGCTAGATTTGTACTCAGGTCTTTCTGAGTCCCAGCCCAGCACTTTGTGCTTTGGGGGGGATCCCCTGCCCAGCCTGACCTTTGATGCATTCAAAGTGACCACAGACAGGTGGATCTGCAGGACCCCAGGAACGCGCCAAAGCCGAGCAATGCTTTTTTTTTTTTTCAGCCCAAGAAACAGCACCCAAATGAAAGGTCCTAAAGTCAACTCAGGAAGTCTGCCGTTATTTGGAGAAGTAAATAAAATACCTCAATCTAACAGGTGTCTAGAGACAGGGAGATAAGATCTGAAAGGAGAGAAAGCACCGGAGGTGCTTTCCCTGTCCCTAAGGGAGAGAAGCAGGGTGGAGGAGTGGGGATAGAGCTGGCTGGGGAGCCAACCTGGGCCGCGGGGTCTGAGGGACCATGAACCTCTTACAGCCCACCACTTCTCCAAGCTGCAGAGCCCCCACCTCCGTTGACTCACAGTTTTTCATCTGAGAGTTCTCTGTGCCAATGCAATCATCCCCTAAGAAACACTCAGCTTAATCAATGAACATTTATGAAGTACCTACTGTATGCCAGGCACTGTGCTAAGCACTGGGGATACAAAAAAAGGCAAAAGATAGTCCCTGCCCCCGAGGAGCTTCCAATCTAATAGAGAGACCATGTAAACAGCTATATACAAAGCAAGCTATATGCAGGAAAAAAAGAACAGAAGGAAGATACTGGAATTGAGAGGGGTTAATAGAAGAAAACATGGTAGCAATTGAAAATCTCAGCCTAATACTGGTCACAAAGGCTTTCTTTCTCTTTTTTAAAAGGAGAAAGAGAAAATAGATTTTTGTTAATTAATTTTTAAAAAACATCTTAGCCTCTAGCTTGCACAGGGTTCACTGGGAAAAGCATGTATGAGGACCTGAGTTCTAATCCAACCTGCCATGTTTTGCCTGTGTGACCTTGGGCAAGTCACTTGTCTTTCCTCTCTCTCTCTCTCTCCTCAGTTTCCCTGCCTGTAAAATGACAGAATTGTAGTCGATGACTTCTGAAGTCCCTTTTAGATCTAAGTCTTCAGTTCTGCGATCTTTGGGTTCATGAGAATTGATAAAAATGTCACTTTCTATTGCTGCTCAGACCAATGACAGCTAATGCTGATAGTAACTAATACCAGGTTAGCCCAAGAAAAGAAGTGCCATCTTCCCTTCTTTACCAGGCCTAGAGTCTGGAAGACCAGAGTTAGAATCCTGTTTCAGATACTTACTAGCTGTGTGACCTGAATTCAAATCTGGCCTCAGACATTTATTAGCCATGTAACCTTGGACAAGTCTCTTAACCCTAGTTTGCCTCAGTTTCCTCATCTGTAAATGGGGATAATAACAGCATCTACCTCCCAGGCTTATCATGAGGATCAAATGAGATAATAATTATAGAGCACGTAGCACAGTATCTAGCACACAGTAAAAGCTTTATAAATGCTAGCTATTATTATTATTTACCTAGGGTGTGGCTGGGGCATGGGTCTTGCACACACATGTTTGGCCAAACTCAGCTGATGTATTGGCTGGTTTTTCTGACCTGCCTTTTCCAAAAAGAGTTACAAGGAATGGCTCCCTGGGTAGGGGCAGGGTATGTTCAAAACATCAAGGTATTGTCCAAACAAAAGATGCTGATACAAATTCAAATTAAAAACCATTACACCAGAGGCAAGGCGTCCTCTCTGAGCCTCAGTTTCTCCACCTGCAAAATGAACTGCTTGAACTAGGCAGCCTCTAAAGCACAAGTATAACACCTGGCACTAGGTAAACGCTTTGTTCTCCATTCTAAGGTCCTCCGCAGTTCTAGAATCGTGGTCCCTGACTCTGGAATGAGTAAACTGGACATGATTATTCTAATTAGATTGGAAGCTCCTTGGGGCCAGCCTTTTGTCCCTTTTTGTATTCCTAGAGCTTGGCACAGGGCCTTAGCACACAGTAGGTGCTTAATAAATGTTGACTGAAGATTAAAGCTATCTATAGTCCTATGAAAAAATGCTCTAAATCACCGCTGATGAGAGAAATGCAAGCTAAAACAACTGTGAGGTACCACCTCACTTATCAGATTGGCTAACATGACAAAACAGGAAAATGATAAATCTTGGAGATGTGGGAAAACTGGAATACTAATGCATTGTTGGTGGAGTTGTGAACTGATCCAACCATTCTGGAGAGCAATTTGGAACTATGCCCAAAGGGCTATAAAAATGTGTATACCTGGGGCAGCTAGGTGGCACAATGGATAGAGCACTAGCCCTGGATTCAGGAGGACCTGAGTTCAAATCCAGCCTCAGACACATGACACTCACTAGCTGTGTGACTCTGGGCAAGTCACTTAACCCCAACTGCCTCACAAAAAAAATTAAAATGTGCATACCCTTTGACCCAGCAATAGCACTTCTAGGGCTGTATCCCAAAGAGATCATAAAAATGGGAAAAGGACACACATGTACAAAAATATTCATAGCAGCTCTTTTTGTGGGGGCAAAGAACTGGAAATCAAGGGGCTGCCCATCAATTGGAGAATGGCTGAACAAGTTGTGGTATATGAATGTAATGGAATACTACTGTGCTATAAGAAAGGATGAGCAGGCCGACTTCAGAAAAACTGGAAAGCCTTGCACGAATTGATGCTGAGTGAAGTGAGCAGAGCTAAGACAACATCGTCCACAGTAAGAGCCACATTGTGCGATGCCCAACTTTGACAGACTGAAATCTTCTCAGCAATACAAAGATCTAAGACAATTCCAAAAGACTCATGATGGAAAATGCTGTCCACATCCAGAGAAAGAACTAGGGAGCCTGAATGCAGATCGAAGCAGACTATTTTCTCTTTTTCCTTTGGTTTTTCTTTCTTGTGGTTTTCCCCTTTTGTTCTGATTCTTCTTTCACAACATGACTAATGTGGAAATATGTTTAATATAATGTTCATGTACAGCCTATATCAGATTGCATGCCATCTTGGAGAGCAGAGAGGGGAAGGAGGGGGAAAATTTAAAACAAAAGCTTATGAAAGTGAATGCTGAAAACAAAAATTAATTAATGTTGACTGATTGATACTTTAGTGATATACCTGGTGAATGCTGACAAAATACAATTAATTAAATAGTAAAGGATATTTATTTAATTCATTATATCCATGACTCCTTTTTGCATTTGGGGAAACCGAGGCCCAACCTGTCCTAATCTGGGCTCCCTTTAAGTCCCAACTAAAATCTCACCTTCTTCAGGAAGCTTTTCTTAACCTCTCCAGTGCCTCCCCCCACCATTTACCTCCTATTCATCCTGTACTTGGCTTGTTTGTATGGAGTTGTTTCCTCCTCCCCCCATTAGACTGTAAGTTCCTTGAGGGCAGGGACTGACTTTTGCCTCCTTTTGTATTCCCAGTGCCTGGCACACAGCAGGTGCTTAATAAATGTTGATTAACTGACTAATCCGAGCTGGTGTTCAGGAGTTAAAAGGCACCAGAACGTTATACCCAGGAGTCCAGCCAGAGTTTCACATCGACCAGCCAGCCCAAGGTACCAGCACAGGCTCTTAAGTGGCCAGGCTCACCTTGGTGACGTTCCCAGGAGGCAAAGGCAGTGCTTGAACCAAATGCCAGGCGACCTGTTCATTCCCACCCCCACATATTCTGGGAAGAGCCAGTGCTCGGGACTGAGATTGTGAAGGGACATTCCTCCTGACATTTTGGCGTTACTCTTGGCGTGCCTGAGGCGCGGCGCCGGCATGACCACTGAAGGCTTGTGTCTCTGTCCCCAAGGAGCGCTCTGACCTCACAGAGAAGCTAGAACAAGGAGGGAAAGACCCGACAGAGAAAGAAATGAGCCAGGATGTGAGGAGGGCCGTGCCCCAAGAGGAGCTGCGGGCTTCGCACCCCAAACAAGCCCCAAGGCCTGGGAGTCCATCTGTGGGGATGACAGCCATGTGGCATTGCTGACTTGGATGGGGAGCATCTCGCTCAAACCTGGGCTCTGCCTCTTACCAGCCTGGCTGTGTGACTGCAGGCTGCATGACCCTTTACCTCCCCGGGCCTCACATTGGATGACTTCCAGCTTCCTTCCAGCTTCCTTCCAGCTCAGTTGGTTGGTTTTTTTTTAACCTGTGACTAAGTTTGCTCTGGATGAGGGACATCAGGCAGCTGGGGGATGCAGTGGATAGAAACCTGAGCCTGGAGTCGGCAAGTCACTGGTCAGTCATCTCTGGGATTCCCTGTGTGAGGTTTTCTTGGCAAAGATACTGGAGTAGTTTGCCATTTCCTTCTCATTTTACAGATGAGGAAACTGAGGCAAGCAGGGTGAAGTGACCTGCCCAGGGTCACACAGCTAGGAAGTGTCTGAGGCCTAATCTGAATTTGAGCCTTGCTGACTTCAGCCCGGCATTCTGTCCACTGTGCCACCTAGCTGCCCTGAGTCAGCAAGATCTGAATTCACATCCTGACTCAGTCACTTACTAAGTGTGACTGAACATGTCACTTCACTGCCTTCTGCCTCAGTCATCTCATCTGTAAAATGGGAAGAATAGCACCTCCTTCCAACAGTTGTTATGAGCATAAAATGACATATTTGTAATGTGCCTAACAAGTGTTAAAACAATATAATAAAAACGATAGTTACCATTTATATAGCATTTATGAGGTAATATTATATCATTCTTGTTATAAGAAATAAACCCCCATTTCAGGCCAAAGATATTTCAGTTGTTCAAACTACAGCCGATACTAAGAACACATAAGAGGGAAGCCAGTATCTGGGGCAGTTTCTTTAATTTCCAAGGGGAGAACATTGTCTCCTGGGAAGATTCTCACTCTTTGGGGGGGCATGCAGGGTTGCTGCAGGGCATGATTCCAATAAGAATTCACCTACTTACAAGGCCACTGATTCTGAGCTAGTCCCCAGCTTTCTCTAGGAAGGTAGGTCACATCTGAAACAGGCAAGGGAGATGCTGGGAGGGCCCAGGTGAAGCCTTCATCTTCCCCTGCTGTTTTCACATATTATTCTCATCCACCTCTTGGGCCCCATTGGCCCATATCTCAGTGACCTCTCAGGCCGATGACGCTACAAGAAATCCATTTTAAAAATCAAAAGGCTCCCAAGTCACTCATTCCCCCCCCCCGGGCCCTCTGACATCCTGGCCCGCGGGCCCTCCCTGTTTCCACTCTTGGGTTCCCCCCCCTTCTCACAGCATCTTTCCCTGGAGTCCCAGCTCGTTTCACTTCCACACGCCCCCCCCCACCCGCCTTTGGCCCTCTGACCGCTCTCCCACTGGCCTTCTCAGGCACTGGCCCTGGCACTCGCAGCCCCCTCCCCCCCAGGCTCTCCCCGCCCCCAAAGCCCCCTCCTCTCTCTCGGCTGCTTCATCCCCCGCCCCCGCAGGGTTCTCAGTTAGTGACCACAGGATTCCCAGATGGAAGGGACTTTCGGAGAAACGTCCAGTCCACCCCCTCGTGTCACACAAGCCTCGGGCGGAGATGATTACTCGATTACTTCCAAGCCCCGGGGGGGGGGGGAGGTCCCGGCCAGGTCCAGCCCTCTCTGGCCCCTCCCGCTGCCCATCCGAACCCAACAAACGCGCGGGGCACCCGACCCGGCCGACAGGGACAAAAAGCGGCCCCGCGCCCCGTCGCACGCGGCATACACCCCGCTCCGGGGGCCCCGCAGCGCCGGGGGACCCCTTTTGTCCCCTTCGATTTCCCTTCCAAAACCATCTTTGCAATGAAAGGGAAAGGGAGGGGAAAGGCCGGCGGAGCAGAAGCGGGACCGGCGATTTTCTGAACTAAGTAAAAGAACGAAACAAGCCTCCCCACACCCCCGGCCCCAGTGCCCCAAAGTGTTCCTAGGCGGGGGGGGGCGGGCTGCTTGCCCCTCTGCACCCCCCGCTCAGCCTCCGCCCCCCTCCCTGCACCTCCCTAGCCCCCCCCCCGCTCAGCCTCCTCATGCGCTTCCCCCCTTCTTTCAGCCTCCTCCTCCTCTCCCTCCTCCCCGCCCTCGTGGGCTCCCTCCTCCTCTCCCTGCTCCCTCTCCCCCCCACGCTCAGCCCCGTCCTCTACCTGCGGCTCCCCCCGCGCGGCTGCTGCCCGGGGGCCCGGCCCGGCCCGGCCGCGGAGCCCCGTGGCCTGGCCATCCCCTGCCCGGCTGGACTGCTCAGGCACCTGCTCCTGTCCCCGCCGGCCGCAGAGCCGGGAGGTGCGGGCAGGACCGAGGCCTAGCCCTGGGAGCAGCCGAGCGCGCGCTCGCCGAGTCAACCAATGGGGGCGGGGGCCGCGTGCGCGCGACGGGACGGGGGTGGGGAGAGGAGGAGGAGCGCCGCTGGGGGGCGCTGTGGAGCCACGGCGGCGGGGTCGGGGGGGCGAGGGCGTCCCGTGCCCGGCTCTCTCCTCCGGACGCCGCAAAGAAAGGGCCCAGCGTGCACGTGTCCTTCCCCGGCTCCCAGGGCCGGCGTCCGCTCTGTAATCACCTTGGCCAGCAGGGCGTCTTCCTGGAGCCCAGCTCTCAGCCCCCTCTCCTCCTCCTCTCTCCAGTATGGGGGCACGCACAGGCGGGCGGACCCGCACCCTCGGTCCGCTCGGAGCCTCAGCGGGATGAGACGAGGAAGGAATGGGCCAGAGATAGCTCAAGCCCCTTCAAGGACAGCCCCAGCCCCTCCCCCCCTCAGGCTGGAGGGAGGCGGTGAATTTGCAGTCAGAGGAACGGGGTGCAAATGCTTCCCCTGTTCCCCACTGCTTCCGTGCACTCGGCCATTCTCCCCCAGAGCCGGGATGATTGCTCGGCGGAGAACTGGGGATGGCCACGGCCAGACGAGCCTCCAGGGGCCCGCTCTGAGTCAGGGGCAGGCGGGCCCTCCTACATTCCGGCGTGGCCCCTGTAATCAGTTACGGCATTTCAGTGACCCCAGGGCATTTACGGAGCGCTTTGTGTGGCTGGAGGCAGCACAGGGACACAGCCCCTCTTCCTCCGCCTCAGCTGCGGCTCAGCGTTCTTGGTTACCACCCTTCCTCGTCCCCCCACCCTTCCATGCCTCTGTGTATACTTCGCATTCACCCACCCGTGTACGTGTTGTTTCCCCACGGTAAGGCAGGGCAGGGACCATTTTTGTCTTAGTGTGCTTGCTCAGTGTCTAGAGTTAAGCCTTGGCTCCTAATTAAATTGGATTGAATGGATGGAGATTTAACACTTCTTCCACTTAGCCTCCCTAGATCCTCTAGTCAATTTTAATCTTTCCCCCGGGCCTTCCCGGAGCTCTAGGCTTTTCACACAAGATAGAGACGGAAATTGGGACGAGAGCTGTGACTTCATTGGGATAGGGAAGTGCTGGATGAGGAAAGCCTTCTCTACCAGTGCAGGCCAGCACCTTCTCTGCAACCTTCTCTAGAGCACCAAGACATTAACCACTAGTATGCATCAACCATGGGTCTCCTTAGCTCTTGCTCTCTTACATTAATCCTTTACAAGTCACTCATTTTGTCCTAAAAACAACCCTGGGAGATAGGTGCTGTTATTATTATTCCCATTTTACAGATGAGGAAACTGAGGCAGGCATTGTGACTTGCCTAGGGTCATACAGCCAGGAAGCGTCTGGGGCTGGATGTGAACTCGGGTCTCCTTGACTCCAGACCCAGCTCTCTATTCACTGCATCATCCAGATGCTTCTCATAATATTATGTATTGTAACTCTTTGTATCTTCCTCCTCCATTAAATTTTGTCCTAAAGAGGCACACACTTCCTTTTACATCATCTCTCCCTCAAGTCAGATGCGCCTGACTCAGTAGACCCAGAGAGGTGATTTAATGAACAAAAAGGAAGAGATAAGGGCAAGGGAATACAGGATGAACACCCCCTTCCCACCTCCCACCTCCCAACCCCCGAGCCTAAGCTTGGATCCCGCCAAGGTGCAGCTTCAGGCCAGCCACAGCCTTCCCTCCTCACCTCCATTTCCTCATCTGTAACATGGGATCACATTATCTAGCTCAAAAGTGGACAGCCTGAGGCCTCGTGGCCCTCTAGGTCCTCAAGCTCAACCCTTTGACCAAATCCAAACTTCACAGAACAAATCCCCTTACTAAAAGGATTTGTTCTGTAAAACTTGGACTCAGTCAAAAGACCTAGGTCCCCAAGGACCTAGAAGGCCACACGTGGGTTAGGGGAGGGGTGGCACTGAGAAGTTAAGGGTCCCACAACCAGTATGGACCAGAAGAGGCATCGAGCCCACATCTGGCTGCTGCACCATGCTGCCTCTCCCATTACTGTATTACATTAACTCTGTTAGGACATATTGAGTCAAATTTAGGTAAGCAAAATACACTACATAAAAGAAGACTCCCTTGAATGACATCATCACTATCTACGCCTTCACTTAATTTCAAGAGCTCCAGGGAAGGTCGTCTTTAATCCTTCCCATTCCTTTCTTAGCGCACCCGCACCCCCACCCCAGTGGCTCAGACCTCCACAATGAGCGTCTCAGATCTGTGTATCCCTCCCTCCCCACTCACTGGGCCATCAGCATGTGGAGAGGCAGTGTGCGATCCTGTCGGAGGGAGTCAGTCATTTCCAAGCTGAGGGCTGGACAGAGCTGTAGCACCAGCGATAAAGAGTGAGTGGATAGACTCCCAGGCCTAGAGCCAGGACGCTTGGGTTCGATCCCCATTCCAGACAGGTAATGGCGGTGAGATGGCAGACAGTTTCTGTAGCCTCAAGGCCTTGGTTTTCTCATCTGTGAAACGGGGGATGATAAGAATTGCTTTCTCTCTATCATCATCTTCATTTTACAATTGAGGAAACCAGGGCAGACAAAAGTAAAGTGGTTTGCCTAAGGTCACACAGCTAGTAAGTGTCTAGGCTGGATGTGAACTCAGGTCTTCCTGATTCCAGGCCCAGCATTCTATCTGTTATCTACACACAGCTTTGTAATACCTTAAAAAAACGCTTGTTGCCTCACTTCTCCGATTAGCTGCTACTGCTATCTGCTGAGACTATTATCTATTGTTTTGTTCAGCTGGCCAGGTACCGGGCCTGAGGCTAATCGGCACTTTTTTTTTTAAAGCTCTTCTGTTAGGTCTACAGTCGTGCTCCTCAAGCTACTGCCAGGATTTTAAAAAACAAAACCAAACCCACACTTCACTGGGGAGGGGGAGGGTGTAGCAGGAGCCTGCCTTAAAGCTTTAATAAATTTAAAGAGACACAGATTCTACAGGTTGGAGCTGGCAGGTAGAGCTTGCCCCACCTACCATGAGGCTCATGTTCCCATCATTATCCTGGCTGAGTAGAGGGGCCTAGCACCCTGAAGATGAGGAGCTGGAATGAGGAAGGCTCGAACCGGAGATGTTTAGCCTGGAGAAGGAAATGCTCCGGGAGTAGTGCACAATGCTGCTTTCAAGTCCATAGCTGAAAGGCAGGTAGGTAGGTGGAGAAGGGTTGTCCCGCCTGGGCTTGGAGGCCCCCAAGCTAGGAACAGTCAGGTGGAATTTACAAAAAGCAAAAGACAAAAAAAAAAAGGTGGAAACACCTCATGAAAATTAGGGCTCTCTTAAAGTAAAATGAGCTGCCGGGGGGGGGGGGGGGGGAATAAGAGTCCCTAGTTCACAGACTTGATGGAAAAGATTCTTGGCAAGGTACAGATCGGTTGGCCTGTGAGAGTCTGTAACATGATAAAAATATTCAACAGCCCCGAGCTAAGAGCATACAGATAGATCCCTTGGGCGATCCCTTGGCCGTACCACTGGAAACTTTCTTCCAAGTTCACACTGATGGGTCCTTCCTGTGTCACAATCTAACTATACTATCATCTCACCCATATCTTTTGGTCTTATCCACAAGCAATCGCGAGGGATTCTGTGTAATGCTTTGCTTAATTCCAAGCAACATCATACGAATAGTATCTGCTGATATGTAGCCCTTTAAGGTTTACAAAGTACTTTACAAACGTAGTTTCATTTGATCTTCACAGCAACCCTGGGAGGTAGGTGCTATTATCGTCCACATTTTACAGATGAGGAAACTGAGGCAGAGGTTAAGTGATTTGCCCAGGGTCGGGTATTCTATGTCTATAGTATTTGCTTGTTTTATCAGGATTGATTCCCAGTTTAAAAAAAAAAAAGGCAAATTAGGTTAATTAGGCATGACTGGCTTCCAATGAATGACCATACCCTTCTTTTTTAAATACTCAAAAACCATCCCTTTAATGTATTGTGGAACTCAGTCAGGAAAAGCATCAAGCCCATTCATCTGGTACAGGTTGCGGGCACCACCTCCTTGCCTTTCTGAAAGATGGGGCCCTCTCCAGGATATCTTACTGTTTAGCAAGAACACTGCTATTCATACAGTATTCTAGCCTGGAATCTCTTCAGTCAGTTCACTAGCATTTATTAAGCACCTACTATACACCTGAAGTCACTGTGCTAAGCACTGGGGATACAAAGGAAGACAAAAGACAGTCCCTGCCCCTCAAGGAGCTCACATTCTAATGGGGAAGACAGCCGTGCCACCACCTATATACAAACAAGATGTAAAGCGGGGCAGCTAGGTGGCACAGTGAATAGATCTCTGGCCTTGGAGTCAGGAGGACCTGAGTTCAAATCCAGACTCAGACACTTAACACTTACTAGCTGTGTGACCCTGAGCAAGTCATTTAACCCCAAATGCCTCACCAAAAAGAGAGAGAGAGAGAGAGAGAGAGAGAGAGGAGAGAGAGAGAGAGAGAGAGAGAAGAGAGAAACAAGATGTAGACAAGGTGAACCAGGGATAGTTCCAGAAGGCCAGACTTGGTAACCTGAACTCTTTTAGGGCAGTTAAATGCCTAGGTGACCATTTCCTCAGTTATTTTGGATACCTTGCTACCCTCAAAGACAAAAAGTAAGATAGATGGGTTAACAAGAGATTCTAGCAAGGTTTGGAACCTTGAGATACAAGTACTTGTGTCTCAACTCTTCGCAGCTTGCAGGTCAAAAGGAGGAGTATTCAATAATCACTTAATAAACGGTGCTTGATTAAGCACTTATCACCTACCAGGCACAGCTAAGGGGTGGGGGATATTAAAAAAAGGGCAATAGCAGGGTACTTGCCTTTAGGAGCTTAGGTTCTAAAAGGAGAGACCAACATGACAATAATTAGATACCTACAAGACATATGCAGTCGGCTGGAGGTTATCAGAGAAGGGAAGAAAACCCCAGCAGTCCCAGGGAAAAAAGAGAAAAGGATCCTACAGAACCTGCGATCTGAGCTGAGTCTTAAAGAACGTCCAGGAAGGAGAACATTCCAGGCCTTGGGGCCAGGCAGTGCAAAGTCCTGGAGAGGGGAGATGGAGCATCCTGGGTAAGGAACAGGCAGCAGGCTGCAACACTCCAACAAACACCTTCCAGGCAGCCAAAGTCTCTAATGATGATCTGAGCCGTAGCCCAGCTCCCTCCCCAGCAGCTGGACCCGAGTTGGTTCTGAGCCCAGCTTGCTTTTGGAAGATATTTAGTTGTTCCAAAAAGCATTAAAGGTTTTTTCTGACTCTCTCACCCTCAGGTTCATTCTCCAAAGGGACAATCCAGGGAGGAGGTTTAAAAAAAAAATGGCAGAAGAGCAGGCAAGCACTGGCGAAGGCAGCTAATGTTTTCCTGCTTCACTTGGCAGAGTAGCTACTTAACAAAGAAGGAAAACAAGACACTCCTTTTGCTGAACAACACCAGGAAGGGATCCAAGAAGCCTTAGGAGTCTTAAGGGAGTGTTACCATTTAAGGTGGCCTATGATTAATTAAAGCTATGAACAGTCTGGCTCCAAAACAATGATATTCCAGAATAGTTCTCCACTTCCTCAGGGAGGAGGGATAAACTAGTCTTGGCTTGTGGAAAATGTATGTGCAAAGTTTCCAGGAAGAGACAGAGACAAAGAGACAGAGACAGTCCTCTCCCATACACAGTAGGTACTCAGCAAGAGAGATGGCACAAGATAGATAAGGCAACACTGTCCTATGAGGTCCCTTCTTTGTTAAAAAGCCACAGGACAGCAGTGTTGGAAAGGACTTCTGTGGTCATCAAGCCCTAGCCACACCTGACCACTCAAGGGATCATTCAGCCTCCACATGGAGAACCTGGGGGTGGGGGGGGACCCCCAGCAGCAGGAATCCTGCTCATTCTGATTTTTGGTCTCCTTACTCGTCCTGATGTGAAGAGGAAGTAACTGAGAGAATCCAGGAGATGAAATGGTAAAAATACCCCCCAAGTGAGTGATGGGAGGTTGGCTGGGAGATGTGTGCTGAAGAGTGTACTTGAAGGAACTATTTAAATAACTTCACTGCCTTGCTCCAGTTCTTCAGGGTGCTAAATGCTTACCCCAAAGTGGTCAAAGAAAAAGGAAAAGGACCCTTATGTATAAAAATACATATAGCAGTTCTTTCTGTGGTGGCAAAGAACTGGAAACAGAGGGGATGCCCATCAAGTGGGGAATGACTGAGGAAGTTACGGTTTATGAATGTGAGGGAATACTAGTACATTGTAAGAAATGAAAAGGTGAGGGCAAGAACTGTCTTTTGTGCTTGTATTTCTATCCCAAGTAATTAGCGCAGTCCCCGGCATACAGTAAGTGCTTAATAAATGCATGTGGAATGTCATGTTCAAAAAAAGAAATGATGAAAAGGATGGTTTCAGGGAAACCTGGGAAGAATCACATGAACTGATGCAGAGGAAGAGAATAGAACCAGAACAATTTCAACAATAATAATAATATTGTAAAGACAAATCCCTTCAAATGGCTTAGGACCTCTGATTTAATGCAATAACCAACCATGATTCCCATGACCTGATGATGAAATGTGCTGCCTACCCCTTGACGGGGAAGGGTTGCACTCAAAGTACAGATCAAGGCATATTTTTTGGATGCAACTACTTCAAGAATCTGTTTTGGCTTGACTATACATGTAATAGGGTTTGGGGTTTTTTTTCTTGCTTTCTCAGTTGGGGAGAGTAGGGAGAAAAGGCAGATTTTAATTTGGGGGAAAAAGTAAAATCCTTCAGTGTTTCTCTATCACCTTTTAAAATGTGCTAACATTCCTTGCAGAGCTAGAGGACCATGAGGGCAGAATGTCATACACACTGTCAGACAAGAAGCATTTACAGATTGCCTACCATGTGACAACAACTGTGCAGAGCCCTATCAGACACAGTCACCTCAGGGGCTGCTTTTGCAAAGCAGTCTTTCTTTATGTAGCAGGTGCTTCTTTGGCAGTTTCATTTTTTATTTTATTTTTTTTTATCCATTTTAAACTTAAATACAAAATGAGAAAAGAAAAAAGACACTTTCCATGTGCACAGATGAACATCAAGAGAGGATTCAATATAAAACAATAAATTTCCATTTCTCAAGAACCTATGTAATAAATTCCTACACATTTTCTTTTTTTAAAATTTATTTATTTTGATTTATCAACAATCACTTCCATAAGCTTTTGAGTTTTACATTTTTCTCCCCCTCCAAGACGGTGCACAATCTGACATAGGCTCTACATATACATTCCTATTAAACATATTTTCACATTAGTGGTGTTGTAAGTGAGAATTAGAACCAATAGGAGGAACCATCAGAAAGAGGAAACAAAACAAAACAGAAGAAAAAAATTGCAAATAGTATGCTTCGATCTGCATTCAAACTCTATAGTTCTTTCTTGGGATGTGGGCAGCATTTTCCATCATGAGGCCTTTGGAGATGTCTTAGATCCTTGTATTGCTGAGAAGGGTTAAGTTTATCAATATTAGTCATTGCACAATGTGGCTGTTACTGTGTATAATGTTCTCTTGGTTCTGCTCACTTCGATCAGCATCAGTTCATAGAAGTTCTTCCTAAAGTCTACCTGTCCATCATTTCTTATAGCACAATAGTATTCCATTACATTCACATACCACAGCTTGTTCAGCCATTGCCCAATTGATGGGCATCCCCTCAATTTCCAATTCTTTGCCACCACAAAAAGAGCTGCTACAAATATTTTTGTACATGTGGGTCCTTTTCACCTTTGTTTGATCTCTTTGGGATATAGCCCTAGAAGTGCTATTTCTCAGTCAAAGGGTATGCACATTTTTAATAGCCCTTCAGGCATAGATCCAAATTGCTCTTCAGAATGGTTGGATCAGTTCACAACTCCACCAACAATGTATTAGTGTTCCAATTTTCCCACATCTTCTCCAACATTTATCATTTTCCTGTTTTGTCACATTGGCCAATCTGATAGGTGTGACGTGGTACCTCAGAGTTGTTTTGATTTGCATTTCTCTAATCAATAGTGATTTTGAGCATTTTTTCATATGACTATAGATAGCTTTAATTTCTTCATCTGAGAACCGCCTGTTCATATCCTTTTTCCATTTATCAGGTGAGGATGACTTGTATTCTTATAAATAAACTTAGTTCTCTATGTTTGAGAAATGCGGCCCTCATCAAAGACACTGGTTGTAAAAATTCCCAATTTTCTACTTTCCTTCTAATCTTGGTTGTGTTGGCTTTGTTCCCTACCCATTATTTTCAAAGCAATGCAGCTTTTCTGTGCTGGTTGTTTGTTGATTCTAGGTGTAGGCCTAGAGGTGTTTGCATTTCACTGAGGTCAAACTTCCACCCCAGGAGGTCTGCCCTTTCCTGGAGTCCTCTTAAGTTGTCTTAGGACAACTGCTTTACCCTGACTTTTATTTCTGCTGCTCTATCTTCACTCTGAGGCAATGTTCTGGCTTTTCTTGTGGAGGAAGTTTGGAAAGCATGAAGTTTTCTGTCCTACTCTGCCATCTTCCCAGAATCCTCTCCAGCAGTTTCATTTCTCTGGGAATTTGAAGGGACCTTGGACATCTCAAAGTGGAAAGAGCTTGGTGAGACACTGTAGAGTTCTGGGACTTCTGAACCAGGAATCGAGGTTTCTAAAGTTCCCTATCTCCTGCCTTTGCTGTTGAGAGATATTTCATTTCAGCTGTAAGGGTATGAGCGGGCAGGGAGCCCATCTCTGTCCACTATGATGGTAGATGGCAGGTCTCTGTGAACTTCTAGGGGTTAAGCCCTTGTGCGACCAATAGTCAAGACCCAGAGCTGTATCTGACTTGGACCAGTGGTAGGAGGGCTAAGACCAGACTGAGGACAGTGGCAGTGACCTCAGGACTAGTGCTGCCTGAGTGACCAGATGAGGTCAAGAAGCAAAAGAACAAATGGAGAAGGCATAGTGTGACATTCCAACGGTAGAAGATTCACCAGCTCTGCCATGAGGATGCCCTTATGTTTAGACTCCTGGGTTTCCTCTCCACGAACATCAGCTCATTTTCTCAAGACAGGGGGGAATTATACGGGCAGCCCCGCAAAAGATGGATGGGCGAGGTTTCTACACAGGGACCTGGGAGCACTGAACAAACTTCCTTACAGTTCGTCCTCAGCGAAGTGCTGTTGATGAATGCGTCCTGGTTGTTGACTAAGAAGGTAAAGTCCAGAGGCAAGGGTGCACCATAGATTTTCTATTTTTGAGCAGTATTTCATCATTTTTCTTTCTAAACTGAATCAGGTCGGTAATAAAGGGAATATGCAGAGTGGGGCCCCCTCTGGTGGCCAGTGGAGATACTACAGCCTTTTAGGAAAGCGATTTCAACCCAGAGTGGGTAAAGAGCAGGTCTCTAAGATAGGATGGTTTGGTTTCAAGCCCACCTCTGACACAGTCTAGCTGGGGGTCTCTGGGCAGGTCAGCTAACCTCTTGGTAAAAGTGGTATATCCAGGAATAACTGGGATGTGAAAACAAAATACACAAATACGGTAATTAAAAAACCAATGTGGAATGGGGGGAAAAAAAAAGAGGTAGATATATGCTAAGGTTCTGACCCCTAAACTAGCTTGTATGTATTGTGCATTTATTCCATATCTACTAACATATGTTCATTCTGTTTCCTGTGACAATATAGGAAAGGTCCTGGAGGGCAGGAACTTTCATTTTTGCCTCTGAATTCTCCTCCTTCCCTCTCCCCTCTAGCTCCCCAAATACTTAGCTCGTTGCCTGGTACGTAGTGGGTACTTCCTAGTGGCCTGCTGACTGATTTCCTACTTCTTTTCCTCACTGACCTTTCTCTGTTAGCAGCATTTAGCTGTAGATCACTCCCTCCTCCTGGATATGGTCTCCTCCCTGGGGTTCCAGACACTGTTCTCTCCCGGTTCTCCTCTCATCTTTTCCCTCTTCTTTGCTGGATCACGAGCCAAGCCCTGACCCCCAGGTATGTAGCTCAGAACTCAGTCCTGAGCCTTCTTTTCTCTGTCCTCTCCCTCAGTGGTCTCATCGGTTCTCATGGGTTCAATTGTCACCACCATGCAGACGATGCCCACATACAAATCCTGACCTCTGGGTCCTGAGCTCCAGGGCCACATTCCCGGCTGCCAGCTCCTCAAACTCAACAAGTCAAAAATGGAATTGTCTTCTCTCTCCAATCCATCCCTCTTCTTGATGGTGGCGTCCGCGGGAGCCATCTTCTACTTTCCCTTCTTTCTTGGTCCCATATCCAATGTTGCCAAGTCTTGTTTATTCTGCCTTCACAGTATCTCTCACACTGAGACTTCCAGCTCAAAAGCTCTGATTCACAGCTTTTCTTAAGTTATCTTTTATAACTTTCCATTTGGGATAGCCCTGTGAGGCAGGCCTTCACGAACAGAATATGCTGCAGAACAATCAATGCCACAGACCTCTGAACTTTCAAAGAACCTTGGAATGCTTCAGGAGCTTAAGAAATGATCTAGTTTTGAAATATCAGGAAACAGGAACAGTGTACACAGGCTCTTTGAGGGCAGGGACTGTCTTTGCTTTTCCATCTATTCCCAAGGTTTAGAAAAGTGTTTAATAAAGAGGTTTTCATTCATTCACCCACACCCTTCTCTCCAGTCAAGTGACCAGCACCCTACATCAGCACCCTCTTTACCTAGCCTGGGTTATTTCGACAGCTTCCTCATTTGTCTGTCAAAAGTCAACAAGCCTTTACTAAGCACCTACTATGTGCCAGGCACTGGATAAAGGCCTGGGATACAAAGAAAAGCAAGCACAGCCTCTGCCTTCAAGGAGATTACTTTCTAATGGGAGTCCTAACAGGCAAACAACTATGCATATTCCAGATATAGAGACGAGGCAGGCTCAAAGTGCGTCAGACAACAGGTACTAGCATTAAGGTGGACTGTGAAAGGCTTCTGGCCAAAGTGCGACTTGAGTGGGAGACCTGAAGAAAACTAGGGAAGGCAGAGGGGTGATGAGGAGAGCATTCAAGGCAGGGACAACATCTGCTGAAAATGCACAGGCTGGCAGTGGAGTCTCGTGTGAGGAACAGCTAGGATACCAGTGTTCCTGGATCAGGGGAATAAAGAATGAGACTGGGGCAGCTAGGTGGTACAGTGGGTAGAGCACCGGCCCTGAAATCAGGAGGACCTGAGTTCAAATCCAGCCTTAGACCAAACACTTGACACTTACTAGCTGTGTGACCCTGGGCGAGTCACTTAACCCCAACTGCCTCACCAAAAAGCAAAAACAAACAACAAAAAAAGCCTTTCCCACTCCTCCTTAATGCTAATGCCTTTCCTCTTGAGATCAGCTCCATTTTATTCTGTATATATCTTCATTGTACATAGGTGTTTGCAAGCTGCCTCCTTCATTAAACTGTGAACCCCCGAAGAGAAAAGACAATTTTTACCCTTCTTTGTATTTCCAGGCATTTAACATAATGCCTGGCACATAATGGGCTCACAATAAATTCTCGGTGACTCGGCCTGTCAGAAGACAGGAGAGGGCATATATGAAAGGTATTGGAAAGGTAGAATAGACAGGCCTCAGAAAC
Source organism: Phascolarctos cinereus (assembly GCF_003287225.1). Taxonomy (NCBI): domain Eukaryota; kingdom Metazoa; phylum Chordata; class Mammalia; order Diprotodontia; family Phascolarctidae; genus Phascolarctos; species Phascolarctos cinereus. The sequence continues at coordinate 404,271,698 of NW_027556098.1, read as the reverse complement.
ACAACAGGCATGGGGTCAGGCGTCAGAGAGTGAGGAATGGGGGGTGATACCCAAGTTGTGAATCTGGGTGACAGGAAAGGTGGTAGTACTCTCAACAATAATAGAGAAGTTAGGAGGAAGATAAGGTTTTGAAGGAAAGATGAGTTCTGTCCATTTTGGACATATTGAGTTTAAAGCTGCCTGTGAGATGTCCAAAAGACAGTAGGGAGATGACAGACTGGAGGTTGAAAGAGAGATTAGGAAAGAATTGATTACTGAATCCACAGCTCATCAAGTGAAATAGCCTAGAGGGAGAAAAGAAGAAGCCCCAGGACAGAACCTTAAGGGACACCCATGGTTAGTGGGAAGAGCCAGCAAACGAGGAGTGCTCTGACAAGTAGGAAGAAAGACATGAAGAAAGCAGCGTCACAGAAATCTAGAGAGAAAAGTATCAAGAAGAGGGTGATCCACAGTGTCAGAGGGTGAAGAGAGGTCAAGAAGGAACAGGATTGAGAAAAGGCCATTGGATTCGGCAATTAAGAGATCATAGGTCACTCTGGAGAGAGACATTTCAATTGAATGATGAGGTCAGAAGCCAGAATGTAGAGAGCCAAGAAGAGAGTGAGAGGAAGGGAAGCCGAAGCCTTCTCGAGGGAGGAGAGATATGGGACGCCAGCTACTACGGATGAAATGATCAAGTAAGGGTTTCTGAGGATGAGTGAGCCATGGGCTGATTTGCAGACAGCAGGGAGCCAGCCAGTAGACACATTGAAGATTAGTGACAATGGGGATGAAAGATGGAACAATCTGCTGGAGAAGGTGGGATGGAACAGAATCACCTGTGTATGTAGGTGGATTTGCCTTGGGCAGGAGCAAGACCACCTCTCTGGCTGAGATGGAGTTCCGGTGGGGAAGGAGATAGTGGAGGAAGGTATATGGGAAGTGTGGGATGAGGAGGAGAGAAGAGGGAGCCCCTAACAAATGGTCTTTTTTTTTTTCCTCCAGAAAATGAGGCAAAAAATCTCAGATGGAAGATCTGATGGGAGGGGGGGTATTAGATAGGAGATTTGAGGAGGGATGAAAGGTTTGGAGAAAGCACGATGGAGAGTGGGACAGCAGCTCCATTAGGGAAATATAAAAGGATTGCTTTACTGCAATGAAGGCCCCCATATGTGACAAAAATCTGTAGTAGCCCAAGACAAGAGGGCTTTATGATTTTTCCCTAACTGTTCCCTGCCTCCAGTCTTGCCTTCTGCTATCCCTCTGTACATAGCAAGCAGATTGGTATTTCTAAAGCACATTTCTACGTGACCAAATCATTTTAGACTCAGTGGTTCAGTGGTTCCCTACTGCCTCTAGAATAAAATACAATTCCTCTGACATTTAAAGCCCTTCACAAACCAGTGCCAACCAGTCTTTCTAGGCTGATCTCACATCTTCACACATTTTATGTTCTTGACTGACTGGTCGGCTCGCTGCTTCCTATACATGACATTATATCTCCAGCTTCAATACCTTCATACAAGGATGTGTCCCATGCCCGAAATGTATTCTTCTTCCTCTTAGAATTCATAACTTTTTTTTTAGCTTTCACATTTTTTTTAATTTATTTTTTTAGTTTTCAACATTCACTTCCACAATTTCCAAATTTCCTCCCCATCTCATCCCTCCCCCACCCCAAAATGGCATGCATTCTGTATACCTTCCCCTAATCTGCCCTCCCTTCTATCTCTGCCCCCCTTCTCTGATCCCCTTCCCCTTTTATTTTCCTGTTGAGTAGGACAGATTTCTACACCCCATTTCCTGTATTTCTTATTTCCCAGCTGCATGTGAAAACAATTTTTTTTTAACTTTTGTCTTCAAGACTTTGGGTTCCAAATTTTCTCCCTTCCTCCCTTCCCACCCACCCTCATTGAAAACGCAAGTAATTTGATACAGGCTATACATGTGTAGTCATGCAAAAACACTTCCACAGCATTCATGTTGTGAAAAACTAAGTATACTTCCCTTCATCCTATCCGCCCCATTTATTCTATTCTCTCTTTTGACCTTGTCCCTCCTCAAAAGTGTTTGCTTCTGATTACCCTCTCCCCTAATCTGTCCTCCCCTCTATCATCCCCCTGTTCTCTTATCCCCTTTCCCCTCTATTTTCCTGAAGGGTAAGAGGTTTCCATGCGCAATTGAATGTGTATGTTATTCCCTCCTTAAGCCAAATCCGATGAGAATAAGATTCACTTATTCCCTCTTACCATCCCCCTTTTCCCCTCCACTGTAAAAGCCTTTTCTTCTATTTCATGTGAGATAATTTACCCCATTCTACCTCTCCCTTTCTCCTTCTCTCAGTATAATCTTCTCTCACCCCTTAATTTTATTCTCCAGCTATCACCCCTTCAAAAGACCTACATCTCACCTTGTGCCCTCTATCTATCTATACATGAAATTTTTTTCCTCCAACTACGCCAATACTGACAAAGGTCTCATGAGTTACAAATATCATCTTTCCATGCAGGAATGTAAACAGTTCAACCTTAATAAGTCTCTTATGATTTCTTTCCTGTTTACCTCTTCATGTTTCACTTGAGTCTTGTATTTGAAAGTCAAATTTTCTAGTCAGCTCTGGTCTTTTCATCAAGAATGCTTGAAAGTCCCCTGTTTCACTGAATGACCATCTTTTCCCCTGAAGGATTCCACTCAGTTTTGCTGGGTCATAACTTCTTTCAAGTGCTAACTCGTATCTGGATATTTCTGGAAACCTCCCCCCCCCTTCTTAATGTTCTCCCCACACATTCCTTGAAATTATGCTAATAATAGCTAACATTTATACTTTGCCGGCTTTGTGCTGGGCACTGTGCTAAGTGCTTTACAAATATTATCTTATTTGAGCCTCACAACCACCCTGGGAGGGAGGTGCTATTCTGATTTTACGGATGAGGAAACTAAGGCAAGCAGAGGTAAAATGACCTGTCTAGGGTCACACAGCCAGTGTCTGAGGCTGGACTTGAACTCATGACTTCCTGACTCCAGGCTCAGCACTCTGCATTAGGCTACCCATCTACTTCTTTGTGTGATTTTAGTTGTTCTTGGCATGTGTTTCAGTCCCACCCAACTCTCTGTGACCCTATTTAGGGTTTTCTTGGCAGAGATGCCCAAGTGCTTCGCCATTTCCTTCTCCAGATCATTTCACACATGAGGAAAGGAAGGCAAACAAGGTTAAGTGACTTGCCTAGGGTCACACAGCCAGTAACTGTGGGAGGCCAGATTTGAACTCGTGAAGATGAGTCTGATTCCAAACCCAGTGCTCTATGGCTGGGTCACCTAGCTGCCCTGTGTGTAACACACACACACATATATATCTGTGCAAATATATGTTCCTGTATATATACGTGTGTAAATACACACCCACACACATACATTTGTATCTGTGAATATTCTCTTTCTTCCACAGAAGGCATGCTCTCTGAAGGCCAGAACCTGGCTGGCACAAAGTAGAACTTGCAGGGGCAGCTAGGTGGTGCAGTGGTTAGAGCACCTGCCCTGGAGTCAAGAGGACCTGAGTTCAAATCTGGCCTCAGACACATAACACTCACTAGCTGTGTGACCCTGGGCAAGTCACTTAACCCCAACTGCCTCACCCAAAAAACAAAAAAACAAAACAAGGTAGAACGTGTAAGAAGACCTGAGGATTTGAACCATTAGACAGTCCTTGATTCCCCGCACCGAACGCAGGGTCCTGACCTGGCCCCGATACACTCAAATGAAAACCAGAGTCTTGGTGGGTCCCTCCCAGGGTGGGGAGGGCGCCCCTAAGGCTGGTTTTTCTTTGACACACCTGCTCCCCAATACCCACAGAAGACCCAGAATGATGCCCTGGTGCAAGAGTCCTGACACGTAGGGGCCGCTGGCGGAGGGGGAGGGCAGCCGGGTAGCGCAGGCGGCGCATGGCAGGGAGAAAAAAGGAGGCGGCGCCGGAAGTGACGCGCCGGAAGCCCGGGGCGGAACTGAACAGCCTCCTCGCTCCTTTCCCGGCCTGGCCCCCCCACCCCCCCCCGCCGCGCCTCCACGATGTAGCCACAAAACCTCAGAAGTCTCCGCCCGCCTTTCCTGCAGGGCAAGAGGAGAAGGAAGAGGAAGACGCGGAGCAGCGGCTTTGCAGCGGCGCTCAGCATGGAGTCCGAGGGGAGCAGGTAGGTTAGTCAGTCTGTCGGGCCGCCAGTCAGTCTGTTGGTCGGCGCGCGGGGGGCGGGGGCGGCTGCGGCGCTGCTAAGCAACAGCAGCTCTTGCCAGCCTCGCCGCCTATTGGTGGCCTCCGGACGGTCCCATCCTGACGGGGGGGGAAGCTCTGGAGAGGGGGTTACCACCGTTCATTCCACGAGGGGGGGAGGAAAGAAGCAGAGTTTCCCCCCTCCACCACCCCTCCTATTGGTGGCTTCCGGATGGTCTCATTCTGACCCTGGAGGGGACATTAACCACTGCTCATCCCATGAGAAGCATCATCTTCCCCTCCGCCGCGCCTCCTCTTGGAGGCCTCCAGACGGTCCCATCCTCACCCTGGAGGGGGGACGTTTTCACCGTTCATCCAATCAGGGCGGAGAGAAGCCCCGTCCCCTCTGCCTATTGGTAGCTTCTAGAAAAGCACATCAAAATCCTCTGGTGGGGCTGGCGGCGGTGGGGGGGGAGGGGGGACGGGACACGACGGGACGGACCGCACTGGACCTTCGTTATGGGCCACGCACATGTTGGCCGCTAGGGGGCACCCACAGTGCACAGGTCCCTGAATCAGGAAGTCCTGAATTCAAATGCAGTTTGTGATGACCCTTTCCAGCTGTGTGACCCAGGGCAAATCAGTCAACCCCAGGGGCGTCAGTTTCCCCCACAGTAAAGTGAGATTAACAAAAGCACCCACCTCCCTGCTAAGCCCAGTGCCAGGCATTCAGTAGGTACTTAATAAATGCTTGTTTCTTTCCTTCCTTTTGGGTCTGGAATGTTTTTATCTCTGCAGGAGGCAGGGGACAGAGAGAGGGGTGAGACCCAAGTGGAAGGCCCCCCCCCCTGGCACCCGGCACTTGTTTGAGCTGGAGTCATTTTGGCACAATTGAACTTAAGCCCCCTGAGGACAGGCACTCTTCCCAGCCCCTGGTTTTCTTCAGGCCCTAGCTAAGGTCCTACCTTTCCCAGTTCCCCTTAATTCTGGGGCCTCCCCTCAATTCTCTCCAATATGTTCCAGCTGTAGCTTCTTAGTAGAAGATTTGCTGTCTCCCTGCCTTAGACTGTAAGCTCCTTGAGGGCAGGGACTGTCTTTTGCCAGTCTTTAGCATGTCCATAGCGTCTGGTGTCTGGCGTACAGTAGGTGCTTAATAAAAGTTTATTGGCTGTCATAGCTGGTGCTTAATAATGCTTGTCCATTGATGGGCGCCTCATCTTGGGGAATCTCAAAGTATCGTGGGGTTGTCCCTGTTACACTCGTGGGCAGACTGACACCTCATAACCAGTACGATATAATACACATTTGTTAAACACCTCCTCTGTGCCAGCGCTGGGCCTCCTAAGCCCTGGGGGTCCAAAGAGAAATGGGAATCACCCCCTGCCCTCCAGGGGCTTACATTTTCTCCTGGAAGTATGTTGAAGAAGCAGGAGTTTCAAGGCTGGAAGTGAGCCAACTCATCCAAGGATGGATGACCGGCAGAGCTCCAGAAGGAGCTCGGGCCTCTGACCCCCACTTTCTTTCCAGGGAACCCAGATGTTTTTTCTCATTCTGTCTGTGTGTACCTTTGCCCCAGACTTCACTTTGTGGGTGCCCAGGCAATATTTAGCCACCCAAGGCGTCAGTAGTTTCCTGTTTTGGACTTTGCCACTGGGATTTTTCTGGGGCCAGGTTTCCCATAATGACTCATGCATGTGGGAGGCTGTGCCCCTTGTGCGGAGCCTGGACAAAACCGTCCTTGGAAACTGCCCTGTTGGCCCTGGAGTTGGGCGGGCTTATCTGGGGGGAGCCAAGGACGGGGCTCCAGATTTATGGGGATTTATACAAGGAAGATGCAAACATGCGTGCTCTCTTCCTGCTCAGAAAATACTGTTTCAGCATGAACATTCCAAACCCCCAAGGCCTCGAACTTCAGACCACACATGTAACTCTACAGGAATCCAAACTGTTGACATTCGTTTTATTTCTTCAGACGGCTATAGTTTTGTCTGTTTATCCTGTGTCAGAATTGTCTGCTACCACCCAGTGATCCCTGGCTCCTCGTGGGGTGGGGGTGGGGGGCTGAGGGGGAGGACTGAGGAAGGGTCCATAACCTCCAGTTTCCTTAATAATCAACAATATCAATCAGTAAACATTTATTAAATGCCTACTATGTGCCAGGCACTGTGCTAAGTGCTGGGGATACAAAAAGAGGCAAAAGGTAGTCCCTGCCCTCGGGGAGCTTCCAGCCTAATGGTCCCCTATTGCAACAGGCAAACAGATATGTACAAGCAGCTGTACAGAGGATAGATAGGAAAGAATTAATGGAACGAGGGTGGTGGGATGAAGAGGGGTGGGGACGTCTTCCTGTGGAAGGTAGGATTTTAGGGGGACTTAAAGGGACCCAGGAAAGTCTGCAGGCAGAGAGGAGGAAGGACAGCCAGAATGAGATGGAGACTGTTCAAGGCTGGAGGACCAGGATGGGGGGTGGAAATGTACACGGCGGCTAGGTGGCGCTGCAGTGGAGAAAGTGCCAGGCCTGGAGTCAGGAGGACTTGAGTTCAAATGTGACCCCAGATGTTAGCTGTATGACCTGGGGCAAGTCGCTTCATCCTGTCAGCTTTAGTTTCTTCCTCTTGAAAATTGGCTGGAGAAGGAAATGGCAAACCTCCCTGGTATCTTTGCCAAGAAAGCCCCGAATGGGGGCCCAAAGGGCTGGATACCAGCGAAGACTGAACAAGAGGAGGTGGGGTGCCTGTGTGTTTGTGGGGTGATGCTCTGTCCACAGAGCCCAGCCTTCTTTCCCTTCGTGGTCCTAGAGAGGGCTGAGGCACACCGAGGTGGTGAGCGACCTGCCGGGATCACACAGCTAGAACACGGAAGAGCCAGGATTTGAACCCAGGCCTCGGCCTCCCAACCCAGAACTTTCGCCCAGGCCTGCCTGCCTCTCTTGTAACTGCATGCCACTGTGACACGACACTCCTGATGGAGGTTTTGTTCTGTTTCTGTTTCAGAGAACCCATCTTTCCTGCTCTCTCGGAGCCCGGGGATGCCCCGCTGCCCAACCTAACCCCAAGGCACCAGGAGCTCATCCCAACTCCCTGTGGCCCTGTAAGTAGCCTGGGCACAGTCTGGCCTCGGGGAGAGGTGAGCCCTAGGCTGCTGCCGCTGAGTGTGTGTGTGTGGGGGGGTCCTCGGGCCGCCCCTGAACCCGCCGGTGCCACGCTGGTGCTGCACGGTGTCCCGGCTGGTCAGCAGCGGGCCGCGCTGGGGTCTCGGGGAGAGGTGAGCCCTGGGCTGCTGCCGCTGTGCAGGGAGTCGCGGCCGCGCCGGGGCCTCTTCACTAGCTCGCGTTGCGTTATGAAACTCACTTATTGTCTCATGCTCTGGAATCTGTCCCATACGTTTGCCAGGGTTCGTTAGGAAGTACGCCAGGATCCAGCTCCCCCACTCCCTGCCCAGGACTCTTCTATTAAAATTCTTTGCAGGCGTCAAGATGGCACTGGGCCAGGAGTCAGGAACACCTGAGTTCAAATCCAGCCTGAGACACTTCCTGACTGTGTGACCCTGGGCAAGTCACCTAACCTCCGTCTGCCTCGATTTCCTCATCTGTAAAATAATAGCACATTTGTCAGGTGCCTGGCACACAGTGGGTGTTCAATAAATGCTTATTCCCTCCTTCCATCCCTTCCCCACTCGCTTTGTCTGTCCTTCTAGGAGGAACAGTGATTTTATTTTTAGAGGGAACTTCCAGGTGAGGAGCCTGCCTCTCCCAAAGGCAGGCAGGCACCTCCTCTGCCACTTCTGGGCTTCCAGAGTTGTCTAGATGCCCGAGGGGTTAGGAGACTCAATGGGGCTCAGAGGCGGGACTTAAACCCATGACAGCCTTCTGCCCAAGTCGCTTCTGCCCCATGTCCAGGCGTGTCAGCTCCTCCTCAGCATTCCTGGCATCTGTCCCCCTTTCCCTATTTGGACTCTGGTTTGGGAGCCAAGGGGAATGCAAGACCCCACGCAGCAGAAACGTTGGAAGGGCCTCGGAGCATGAGGATTCCATTGGGTGGGTGAGGAAGGAAGACTGCATATGGGTCCACGAAGACCCCTGGGAAGTTTGCTTAGGCCAGAAGGGGACGTCGTGGGGAGCACAGCTGGAACCGGGCGCCCAGGGTCTGCAGGCCTGTCAGCGCGCAGGCAGCATGGACAGACGGGGTCAGAGCCGTGCCTTAGGAAGGCTGTCTCAGCTGCAGTGGGGCAGAGGCTGGAGGCCTGGGAACACCAGGTGGTAGGTCATTCCCAGAGCCCAGGAGAGAAAGGGGGGGGTGAAGAGGAGGAGAGAGAGGGGACCAGGGCGGGGAGGAGACAGGCAGGCGAGCGGAGGAGGGGATGGCATCAGAGGGCTCCTGGCAGGTGGATTGGACAGTGGTGGGGAAGAAGGCGAGGCCCATGTCCCAAGCTTGGGGGTGGGGGTGCATCTGCTGAAATGGGGGGAGAGACGGATCGATATGAAAACTGTCAGAGTTCTGGGCGTCATTCTCCCAGAGTCCTTCGTGGGGCGAGTGTGTGGGCGCTGCTGTGGGCCTCTCCAGCCTCAGACTGATTTTTGAGATGCTTCTCACGTTTCCTTACTTCCTCCTTCCCCTGGCCTGGTTGTAAAACACCCAGGGATTTCTGGGGCCAGGGAACTGTCACTGGGTCTTTCACTTCCAGCCCTGGAGGGTTGCTTGGGACTTGGGGACCTGCCTTTGATGCTCCTCCAGGTGACGTCCCTTTCCTCCCCTGTAATGAGGGGTTGGCCTGCGTGGCCCCTTGGGTCCTTCCAGCCCTGAAGCTGGATGATTCCCTCCTGGTGTGGGGAGCTCCGGGCAGGCACTTTGTCTCTATCTCTGGGTCTCGGAGAGTGACTTGGCCAGGGTCCCACAGCCAGCATGTGTCCACAGTGGGTCCTCTTACCTGTTCACTTGTTAGCCCACACTGTCTCTCTGAGCTGCACTCAGGCTGGACTGGAAACCGGAGCATCGTGCTCTGGTCCATCTCGTCCTGGGGGGGGGGGCTCGGACAGCTTGACCTCCCGCCTTTTGTACAGCTGCCGTGGGGCACATTTGTAAGGCTGGACTTTGGTCTGGGAGTGGCCGTCATTTTACAGTAGAGGAGACAGAGGCTCGGGGACGGTCACCCCTGAGTGACCACTGCCTGAGGCAGGATTTGAAGGGTCTGCGTGGCATTTCGGTGTGTCCTCAGCTTTCTCCCCAGCATGCTTTTTTATAGGGCATTTCTCATTTTCTTTTGTCCCCGTCCCCTGGTCTGTGAAACCCCCTTTTGCCGTGGGACCTAAGGAAGGACCCTGCCTTGCTGGCCTGCCATGCTCCCTGCTGCCGCCAGGGGGCGCGCCAGCTCAACCTGACGGAGCCTGCTGGACAGGAGCTCGTGGTGGCCTGACCGCGGTTGGCTCCGGCTGGGATGCAGGTACCCTTTGACAAAGGGAGGAATGGAAGGTGCGCCCCCAGGCGTCTGCACCCCCCAGTCCGGTGCTTCTGCAGACATCGCTTTGCCGGAGGCTCAGGGGCCCAGGAAATCGCGGGTCATCCGACGCGTCTGGCCAGCTGTGTGGTCTTCGGAGGGGAAGGGTCCACCGCCAAGGACGCTGTCTGGTCCACCAAGTGCTCATGCAGGCCTCTGATGGAAGGCCTCCAAGGAGGAAGGAGAGCCGCCGGCGGCTGGGGGACCTGTCCTTCCATCCGGGCACCCCACCCCACGCTTTTCTTAGGTCTGCCCTCTGGGGCTGGCCGGCCTTCTCTTCTCTCCCCAGACACGACGGGTCCCTTCAGTGTGGTGGGCTCTGGGAACGCTCTCTCTCACCGGGACCGCTTTGGATTCACTCCATCTCTGTGTATGTCTCTGTCTGCAGACTGGAAGCTCCCTGAGGGCAGGCACCATTTCTTTTTGTTTGTTTTTGTATCCCCAGCACCAGGCACATTTTGGCGTGCGATTTTAGACCAGGCCTGTGATTTCATCAACGTAGGGATCTCCTAGTGAGGGAAGTCCCTTTACACATGTAAGCAGCCCCTGTTCTGCCTGGGACCCAGAGTGCCCTGTGTGCTGGATGGTTCAGAGGCAAGACTTGAACCAGGTCTTCCTGACTCCAAGGCCTGCTCTCTGTACAGTATTTCCTGCTGTCTTTTGCCTAGCATGTGTGCTGCAGAATAAATGTTTGTTGAAGTACATTGAATGAATAGTACTGTTGCCTTAGGAGCTTATTCCAGACTCTTGTTTCAGTCTGGTCTCCCTTTAGTACTCAGGTCACATTTTGCCCTTCTTTGTCTCCATAATGTGTGTGTGTGTGTGTGTGTGTGTGTGTGTGTATATACTCCTATGTATGTGTATATAATACATATATATGTATATGTATATATAACTTCCCAGTGTAGAAATTCCCTTCTTCAATGCTGCTTTTTTTTTTTAATTAAATTTTATTTTTTCAATTAACCAAAATCTGCCTTTGCTGTCTCCCACCTCCCTTTTTCCCCAACTGGAAAAGAAAGAAAAGTAAAACCCCTTTCACGAACACATATAGATAGTCAAGTAAAACAGCTTCCCACAGCAGTCACGTCCAGAGAAAGCCCACCGTGTCTCATTGGGTAACCTGGAGTCATCACACACACACCCCACCCCCGCTGGGAGGCTGGGCATCCTGTTTCCTTGTGGGCCCTCTGGCGTCTTGGGTCCATGTGTTGATCAGAGTTTCTAGGTCTTTCCAGATCATTTGTCTTTACAATGATGTTGTTGTGGAAATTGTTCTTCTGGTTCAGCTCACTTCGCTCTGCATTAGTTCATCTGGATCTTCCCAGGTTTTTCTGGAACTATCCCTCTCATTATTTCTTAGAGAACAAGAGTATATGGGTGCTGCTCCTCTTTCTTTGATTTCTTTGCAACTCTGGTAGATTCTCAAAGGGTATGCACAGTTTAATAGCTTTTTGGACATAGTTTCAAATCTTCAGAATGGTTCACAACTCCACCAACAATGCATTAGTGTGCCAGTTTTCCCACAGCTCCTCCAACGTCCGTCATTTTCCTTTTCTGTCACCTTAGTCAATCTAGTTGGGATGAGGTGGGCCCCCAGAGTTGTTTTAATTAACATATCAGTCATTAAACATTTATTGAGGGCCTTCTGGGTGCCAGAGACGAGGCTAAGAGTTGGGAATACAAAGAAAGGCATAAGACAGTCCTTGCCCTCACCGAGCTCACAGTCTAATGGGAGAATACAAAAGTGGGGCATGATAAAGTCCTACAGCTCAGATGGGAAATGATCCGAGGAAGGGAGAGTTTCAGAGTTGATTTCATCTTGAGGAATGATGAGGTGGATTCTCTGAGAGCCCTCCTCAGACTGAGGATCTGGGAGCAGCTCCCAAATGCCCACCCTCTGCCCTCTCTAGAGAAAAGGAAGTGTTAGATTCAGAGTCAGTTTGTCTTGAGGAAGGATGAGTTTGTGGGAGGTCACAAAGTCCAGGAAAGTAACGGGGTAGGAAAACGAACATTTCTCTAATGATGAGTGATTCACAGCATTTCTCCATATGAATTTTGAGAGCTTTGATTTCTTCCTCAGAAAACTGCCCATTCTTATTCTTTGACCATTTATCAATTGGATATAATTGCTCTTATTCTTATAAATTTGAGTCAGTTCCCTATATGTCTTAGAAAAGAGATCTTTCTCAGAGAAACTTGCTGCAAAGATTTTCCCTATTTACCTGCTTCACTTCTAATTTTAGCTTCTTTGGTTTTGTTTGAACAAAAACTCGTTGGTTTTTTTAATTCTGTGTCATCAGAATCGTCAGCTTTACCTTCTAGATCCCTCCATATCCCTTGCTTGGCGGGGAACTCTCCCCCCTCCTTAGATCTGACAGGGGATTGCTTCCTTGCTCCTCTGATTGGTGGTGACATCACCCCTGATCTTGGTAGGCGGTATGAGATGGTGGTCTACACCCGACTTTCTGCCAGATTGCTTCCCACTTGGCTCCAGCAGGTGGTTTTAGTCAAATAAGGGTTGCCCAATAGCTGGGCTCTTTGTGTTTATCAGACACTAGGTTTCTTGTGTTTGTTTGCTTCCGTATATTTTGTGCCAGATTTGTCCTCCTGATTGACCTCTCTGCTCTTACTCAGGACCAGATTGTTCTGAAGATTGCTGATTCACAGTACAGTCCGAGACTTGTCCCCCTAGGCCTGCTTCCTTTCTGCCTTTTCCCATTATTTCCTATGATATTCTTAATCTCCTCTTCCCTCAGATAATTGTTAATATTTTTCCTAGCCCTGTGTAAAGTAATTTTGGGTAGCTTGATTGGCATCGCATTAAATAAGTAAATTAATTTGGGCAGAATTGTTCTTTTTGTAATATTGGCTCAGCCTGCTTACTAGCAATTAATATTCCTTTAGCTATTTGGATCTGTCTTTATTTGTGTGAAGAGTAATTTGTTGTAAGAGCCATTTTTTTTGTCCTGGACCCTTCTTGGAGTATTTGGTGAAAGCTGGGGACCCTTCTCAGAATAATGTTGTTAAATCCATAAAATAAAATGTAGAGGATTACAAAGAAAACCAATTAGATCAAACTACCATTACTGAACTATTTTTAAAACCAGTTCCTGGGCCCCAGGGGAAGGACCTCTGGCTTGGGTGATTTCCCAGAGGGAAGGTCTGACCATGTCACTCAATAAAACTCCAGAAGTCTCCTATGTCTTCATGCTTCTAATCCGCAGCCCCCGGCTTCTGCCCACCTTTCTAACCTCATTAGCCATGCCTTCCCTCCCTGCACTCATGGGCTTTTTTCTGCTCCCCTGACGTGACCTTCACCTCCCATCTCAGTGAGCTTGTCCAGGCTGTCTGGCTTGCCTACAACACACTCCCTGTCCCTTCAAAGGCCGCTTGGCACACAAACCCTTTCCTGATTCCCCCTAGCTTCTGGTGCTGTTCCCTCCACACACTTCTCCATACTTTGTATATCTTTGCTCCGTGTAGGTGTGCATTTCCCCTCTCCCCCCATAACAGGAGCTCCTTAAGGGAAGCTCACATAACTAGTGAGTGTCTGAGGTCACTGACACAGAATCCTAGCTCTAGGGCTGGAAAGGTGGAGAAACTGAGGCCCAGAGCCAGAACGTGACTGCCTGGGGTCAGCCAGCTGGTATAAGTGAGAGGCAGGCCTACATGCTGGTAAATGCCATCTCTCTTTCCAGATAAAGCCATGGTCGGAATTGTCCTGTCCAGTCAAGGTCTACTTCTGCATCACGCTGGTGTCTCTCCTGAGCATCATCGGGTTAACCATAAAGACCCTTGTGCAGAAGTCGGATGAGAACTTCACCGTCTCTCTCATTCAGCTCATCGGCGTCGGTAAGGGGGAGCGCTCTGTGCTGGGAGGGGTCTCTGGTGCCTGGACGGCGCCCTGGGGTGGGGGGGACCGCATCGGTTCTGCTTGTCTCATTTACTGCACGTTGTCAGACGTCTCCGATTTCCTCCTTTTGTATTTTACTTGAGTTTTCAGTCATAATTCTCTGATGAGCAGGAACCTGAAATTCCTGTGGTACCAGGGTCTGTCCTCCTGCTCTCCTCATCCCTAGCTCGGGGACCACATTCTTCTCTTAATCTCCCCTCTAGATTGTGAGCTCCCTGAGGGCAGGGACTGTCTTTTGCCTCTCTTTGTATCCCTGGTGCTTAGCACAGTGGCTGGCACACAGTAGGCACTTAATAAATGTTTATTGACTGACCACCCTACCCTGACTGCCTGGAGCGAGCTACTGTTCCCTCCAGTGCTGGGGATGTGCCAGGCCCTGCCACAGGGACTTAGGTGGGTGTGTGAGCCAGAGGCCTGCCTGGGAAGTGCCCCAGTGCCCGGGGCAAGCAGGAGCCAATTGGTTGGTGCTGGGTGGACCAAAGTGAGGTGAATTACCTCAAGGAGGGGGCCGTCCCTCCCCAGTGAAATAGGAGCCCTCGTTCAGTTGAGAATTCAATGGCCTCCTCTGTGCCAGGGACCTTGCAAGAGTGTCAGTCTCTAAAACCTTAAACACAGGGAGCATGTGGGCTCCCCACGAAGAGTAAAGAAAACACAAAATCTTAGCGCTTAAAGGGACCTTGGCAAGGTGGCACAGCTCTCCTGTACTGTGGATGAGGAGCCTGGGGCCCTGATGGGGGGGAGTACAGACAGACGGACGGACTGACTGACCCACAGGGAGCTGGATGCCAGAGCCCCCCCTCCTGGCCCCTGGGCTGTGAGCCCTGCTGGCCGTGGGAGGGAGGGACAGGGAGGCTTCAGGGGAGAAACTGCCCAGCCACCTCCCTCCACTGCAGAGGGCTGGCCCCTCATGCCCTTCCTGGAGATGCCATGAAGGCTGCTACTTTTCCCCTCCTGTCCTCCCTCCTTGCCATCCCAGCCCTCCTATCCCCTCCCTGCCCCTCTTCTCCCTCCTCCTCCCTCCTCTCCCCCTCCTCCTCCTTTCTCTCCACTCCCTCCTCCTTCCCTCTTCCTCTCCCCTTCTCCTTCGTCCTCCTTTCCCCTCCCCTCTTCCTCCTCTTCCCTCCTGTTCTTTTCCTCCCTCTCCCTTTTCTCTTCCTTCCTTCCTTCCATGTTTTCCCCCTTTCCTGATACCACTGATTTCCTTGCACCCTGGGCTTTCTCCCTCTGTCTGTGGTTTGCCTTTCTCTCACTGCCCTGAGGGTAGACGTTGGGGCTTCTCCTGTCCCCCTCCTCCCCTCTGCCTCTCAGGATCCCTGCCTTCCTCCAGGGCCCAGTTCCAGTCTCTTACTCTGCAGGAGGCCTTTCCTGGCCCCCCCATCTGCTAGTGTCTCCCCCTCAGATTACCTCCAGAGTCCTCTGTAGGTGTCTTGTCACAGATGTCATCTCTGCCCTGTCACATTCCGGGGGGGGCAGGGAGAGCTTTGGATTTGTCTTTGTCCCCCCCCCAGGGCCTGGCACAATGTGTGGCTCATGGTGGGCCTTCAAAAATGCCTATTGATTGATGTTTACACGCATTTATTCGGGGGCTCCCACGTGCCAGGCCCCGTGCTGTGCACTGGAGGGGGGTGAAACTGAGGGCCACCAAGCCCATTCCTACAAGAAGTCGCAGAGCAAGGGGAGCCCAGCGTTGGCCTGGGAAGAGGCCCGGCCTAGAGCAGAGCCAGCAGAGAGGTGCTGCTGTGTGCACCTCGTCATGGCCGCCTGATGGAGAGGAGAAACCCTTCATGGCCTCATCTTGAGAACCACTTCGATTAGCTCCCTCTGTCTGAGAGATGGCCTTGGCCCTGGCCTCTTTCTCATTAACATGGATAAATGTGGGGCTGCCATCTGGCTCTGACGGTTGGGACCGGCCAGCTGGGCCTGGCAGTAGACATCTGTCCGGGGCCATTGATGTTCTCTGAGGTGGGAGGCCACGGGCTTCCTTTCAGCACAGCTGCGTGTTGGGAATGGAAGACTGCTCAGAGTGGCTGCTTGTCCTCAGGAGTCCTGGGCATCTTTGTGACTCAGGGAAATATCCGTCTTCCCTAAGGGGGAGGAAAGTGGCAGAGCCTGTGTCCTGGCAGCTTGGGTGGAGGGCTCAGGGGAGATGCAGGAGCATGAGGAGTCTGCCATAGGGATGGCTTCATCAGGGATGGGAGGGCCTGGCCCTCTCAGGAGGCAGACAGTTTGGCCTAAGGAGAATGGGAGACTTTTGTGGCCAGAGGGGCATAGGGAGCTCAACTGGGCACTCACTTTTCTCCTGGAGTCAGACCTATAGGCATGCCTCCTTCTGGGCAGCTGATGATGGAAGGCCAGCTTGGATGCGCAAGGGCCGGAGGGGCAATGGCAACTGGGGCTGGGCGATTCCTTCACAGATTAGCTTTGTCCCTGAAAATAGTTGTGACCTTGACCCGGCTCCCTGTGGAGCTTGGGCTGTGTTTGGAATTATACTGAAATTCTTAAAAGTTACCAACGAGGCTTCTTTGCCAATTTCTTTTATGGGAAAGGAACTTGGGAAGCCTAGCCAGGCCAGTGAACCAAAGGTCAGTCGGGTGAGGGCCTTCTTCATCCTTCAGTCATAAAATGAGGTAAATATGCTTTGCGCTGTCCCCCCTGGGAAATCTTGGCTTCTGGAGAACAGGGTGTGTCCCTCAGTGGATGGGGAGGGGCCCAGGAGAAGGACACTACCCTGGAGACAGTGTTCAGGGCTCCCAATGCCTTTTTTGGATTATTTACCTAGTTAGGAGATATCACTCAGGCACCTTTCCTTGACGCCAGCCAGGGCAGTGATTGACTGGTTGTCTTTTCCCTGGAAGGTCACGCCTGTACCATCCGCATGATGCATGGGCCTTTATGTTGTGCTCATGGGTGTCCTTCCTTCCAGGACACTCCCGGGGCCCTGAGTTCTCCACTGCCTAACCCAAGTGGACGATGCCTTCTCTGGGGGCATGCATCCACTCCCTACTGTAGCCTCAGTCTTGGACAATGCTTTTTAGAAAAGCCAGTGGCTGGCCCCAAGGCCCCATCGTCCTCTGCCCTGGACTTCACCTGGCCCAGGAGGAAATCAGACTCAGCCCGGTGACTCTGGAAAGCCACCAGAGGAGGGCTGTGACCCTGAGAAGCTGGGGCTCGGGGAAGTGGGCTAGCAGGGGGTCTGGAGATTGTCCTGGGAGAGACAGGGGAAGAAGCCTAGTGCAGGAGGTGTGGGAAATGAGGCTGAGGGGTGCAGAGTCACAGAGTTCACTAGCCTACCGAGGCCAGACTCAGACCCAGGCCTCCCCGATTCAGCTCCTGCTGTCCTCTCACTACACACAGCCTCCCAGTTCAAGTCGGCACAAACTTATGAGATGCCTGCTATGAGCTGGGCACTGCACAAGGCACAGGGCACTGGAGACAAAAATGAAATAGTCCCTGCCCTCAAGACACTTGCAGTTATGTGGGACAGCGACTCTCAATCAGTTAAACTCAGAGACTTCTCAAGGTGGAAGCAAAGGTTGCTTTCTGTTACGATCTGGCGAGAAGGTGCACCTGTTCCCCGCGTACACTTCCAGGAGGAGAGAGGCAAGGCACAGAAAGGGAAATGAGATTATATACCCTAACGCAAACAAGCCTCCACCCGCCACTATCCCTTATTCCCATTGGCTGGGAGGCGGGTTCACATTCTTAGGTGCGAAAATTCAAAGACAGAGAACAAGGAAGCCGGGCATAGCCAATCCAAACATCCGTGTCCTTATTCAGTGAACCTAATGCTGGCATCGCCGTGGTGCGGTGATCAGGAGGGGGTTTAGGGCCGAATTCCCATCAGTTCGGTAATTCCTAGGAAACCGAAATTTACTGCCATTTCCCCTCCCTGACCCCTTTCCCCCTCATCCCAGAGACAAGAAAAGGCAGGAAGCTTTTCAAAGGGCAAGCAGTTCAGGTTGCGGGCAGGGCTATTCTGTCTGAGCGCGGGAAGGTTTTGAAAGCGAGAATCAAGAAATATGAACAAGAACTATTGATCCCTGATGAGGCTTCACTTCTGAGAGATCACCTCTCACAGTCTACTGGGGAGAATCAGCCAGAGAAGCAAGTGAAAACTACATCTGTACAGAGGAATTGAACGAATGAATAACACGTTGATTGCGTACCTACTGTGTGCGAAGCACAAAGTGCTTCCTGGGAATGCAAACAGTAGGAAAAAGTAAAGCCAGGCAGTCCTGCCATCAAGGAGCTCCTGGTCTAATAGGGACAACAGGACGGATGAGGGCAGATGAAAGTGCCCCAAGGCCTTAGCAATCAATAGACACTGACTAAATGCTCACAGTGTGCTTGGCACTTGGCTAAGCCTCAGGGCAGTGGCCCTTCTCCTCCCTTTTGCTACCGTAAGCTTTGTCAAACGATGACCTCTACCTCCTGCCCTGTGGCTGGGGCCCTCTGTCCTCTACCTCATCTGCTGCCTTGATCAATACCTTTCTTCAGCCAGTATCAGGTTGGCTTAGTCCTGACTGCTTTGTGGGATAGTTTGAGATCTGGCATTGCCCAGCCCCCTTCGTTCCCTTTTCTTTTCCTTATTTCTTTTGAGATTCTTGACCTTTTCCTCCATATGAATTTTGTTATTATTTTTTCTAGTTCTATAAAACAAATCCTTTGGTAGTGTGCTTGGTGTGGCATTGAATAAGTAAGTTAATTTTGCCTCTTTATTTTCATTTCTTCTGATAAAATGTTTCTGATGATGAAACGTTTGATAGTGCCATGGGCTTTGGGGGCAAGGTAATATGCAGGGGCAGGGGGGGACACAAACAGCTGGAGGAATCAGGAGAGGCCTCCTGTAGACTCTTGAGCTGAACCTTGAAGGGGCTGTGCTGTCATACCTGGCATAGGGGACAGCCTATGCAAAGACTTGGAGGTGGGAGATGGATTCTCCAGCTTGGCTGGAAAGTGGAGCATGTGAGGGGAAAGTGATAGGAAAGAAGTTTGGAAAGATGGGTGGGAGCCAGCTTGTGAAGGGCATTCAGACACATCCCAACCACAGAATCAGCTGCCTGGCAGAGTAGTGAGTTTCTGGCCACTGGAAGTGAATCCTGGTTGGGGATTTCTGAACTAGATGGGAAGTGAGACTTAGATGACCTCTGAGTCCCCCTAAGGGCTTAGAGGCTGAGACTTGTGTCTCAGAAGGGAGGTCATCAGGCCCAGCTAGGAAGGGCTTTCTGCGGCCTCCACCCTGGAGGTCTTCTCTAAGATAAAGGAAGTGATGGGGTGTGGGCTCAAGCCTTGTCCCAAAGAGAATATGGCTCCCATCTGCCTACAGGCCCCAGCTCCTCATCTTCATTTGAAGGCCTTAGTCCTACCTTTTGATCTTATTCAGATTCATGCCATCACCCCTTGAACTAGTTTATCTAGGGGTCCCAGAAAACCCTTAAACTTTTAGGTTCCTTGTCAACTCCCCTTATCTCCCTTTGAAAGCCCCAGCCCCACCTTTTGATCTTATACAGATACCTTTCAAACTTCTACCTTCCAGTTCCCTTCATCATCTATTCCCATTGTCTATTCAATTTCTCAGACATTCCAATGGGAATTCTCACCTAGACTCTTTTCCCAGCCCCCTTCCCTGGCCACCCAAAGTTACTTTAGCATATATAAGATCCACCCTGACCCCCGTTCAAATGCTGAGAATCTCTCATGCCCCACAGGCTGAGCTTTTTTCTCTACCAGGCTTTTCCTTCTGGGAGTCACCTGGCCTATATGATTTATCATTAATAAATCTTTTATCTGGCTGGAAGATCTGAGTTGAATTCATTGAGGCAGGGACCAGCGTTGCAATCTTGGGGGTTCCCAGCAGCACGCCAAACCTCTAGACCACTTCAGAAGGACTCTGGGGGCTGGTGTCCTGCGGTGGCTGGACCACGTCTCTCTCTTCATTTGTCTTGGTCAGTGTTCTGCATTTATTATGTGACCCGAGGAATCCTCCAGGAGAACCGTCAGGAGCTCATTGTGTTTATCCTCTCCATCCTGCTGGTGATGTTCCGATCCCTAGTGAACTTCCTTGTGCTGGCAGCGGAGGATAAGCCTGCAAGGGAAGACCCTGTCATCCTGGTGAGTATGTGTGCTCCCTTCTGCCTTGCATCAATCCCCTTCTGTAGACCTGAGCCCTGCAGCACAGAGTGTGAGGATGGGCCAGCCCCTACAGGCAGGAGGGACTCCAGTGGAGTGTGCTAACCCTGGGAAGGAGATGGGCAAGCCAGGGTGTGGGACGCCACAGAGACAGGGAGGGGAGTGCCCTCACGGAGTGTGGTACCCCTGCTCCTCAGCGCTTTTCCTGATC
Organism: Phascolarctos cinereus; assembly: GCF_003287225.1. Taxonomy (NCBI): domain Eukaryota; kingdom Metazoa; phylum Chordata; class Mammalia; order Diprotodontia; family Phascolarctidae; genus Phascolarctos; species Phascolarctos cinereus. The sequence continues at coordinate 404,251,769 of NW_027556098.1, read as the reverse complement.
CGCCCCCACAGCACCCCCAGCTTGGGCCTTCCCAGGTCACTTTGTATTCATCCTCCATCCTTCATGGAATGTAAGCTCTGTGAGGGCAGGGGCTTTACTTGTGGCTTTGTATCCCAGCACCTGGCACAGAGGAGGCCCTTAGGCATTGACTGGGCGGGGGGGGGGCTCAGCCACGCTGTCCTCTCAAAAGCCAGGGACAGGAAGCCTCTTCCCTGTGACACCAGCCTGTGCCCCAGGATGACCTGCAGCCCTCACACTGACCTCGTCTCAGGCTGACCTCAGCAGGTGCCCCTCAGAGAGAGAACAGACCGAGAATATCCCCCTCTAAGCCCACGCTGGCCCAGGTCGGCTCAGGGCTCTCCTTGGGTAGCTCTCAGCAGCCAGAGTAGAGGGGACCAAAGAGTGTGGCTGCTGGCACCTTCCTGCCCTCAAGGGGCTCACGTTGTCCTGGAGGGTGACGCTGAAGTCCACACTGGTAGCGCCGCCTCCTCTCTCCTGTGAAACCCTTGGCAGGGGCATGCCTCTCAGGAAAGGAGCCCTGGTGGGAGGGTCCTCTGTGAACACTCATTTCAGTGAGCACACAGCGCCCAAGCAGCCACCAGAGTACAGGGCAGAGTGCTGGACTCTGGGCAGGGTCCAGCCTGCCGATCTCCACGCCCTAGTCCGAGGTGCGGCTAACGTGAATGACCATATGCAGACTGAGGAATGGACGAGATCTTGAGATGACGTTCTCAGATTTCTTCCAACGTCTTTTAAGATTTTGGATGTCTAGAATAACCAGCCAGGCTGACACCTTGCATGTGAGCCCAGAACCACAAAACGTGAGAGATGGGTGGGTTGGCCTTGGCGGCCATTCAGTCCAGCCCATACACAGAGCAGTCCCTACTCCACCAGCCTTGCCTTGAAGACCTCTGAGGGCGGGGATCTCACCCCTTCTCCCCCCTTGAGACTTCCTCCCCAGCAGCCCCACATAGGAGGAGGAGGCTAGGTCCCAGCTCCCTACATCTTCCCCGAGAACAGGAAGGTCCAGGGGAAAGAGCGCCACCGAAAGGCCAACATCTCCCCTCTCAGACTCAGTTTCCTTGTGTGTAACATGAGGAGGTTGGACTGCGTGCCCTTTGAGGGTCCTTCCAGCCCAAGATCTGGAAACCTAAGTGGACACTCACTGTATGTGAAATGGAATGTCAGCCCCTCGAGGGCAGGACCTATTTTCTCTTTGTATTCCCAGCCCCCCCTCCCCCCCCACACGCTGTGCTTGGCACAGCAGGCACTGACTGAGTTAAGCCTCAGAAGTTTTTCTGACCCTGAGATGCAGTCACAACGTCTCCACTAGTGAGGGGAGTCCGAGCTCTGAGACCCCAGGGTCCGTGGCCCGCTCCGCCCAGGGCTCCTCCCCAGGCCCCTCAGGCTTCCCCGGACGAGGCTGTCCCATGGCTGCCCCTTGTGCCCTGCCCATCACGTCACCCTGAGTGGCCCCCGTTGGCACTAGGGCTTTACCCCATCTGACTAAGCTTTGACAAGCTCTTCTGTGGTTTCTTTCCCTCCCGTGGAAAGAACAAGGTCCGGGCATCACCACTTCCTCCTGGCTCGGTGCCTGGGAGGCTGGGCAGAAAGAGCCCTCACTCTTCCTGGGACTCCCCTTCCTTACCTTCAGGGCCAGGCCCACGAGGCTACCTCCCCCCCCGGCCTGCCCTGTCCAGCCCACCCGCCTTGCGCCCTCCGCTTCTTCCACCAAGGTCCCACCCCCTTCTTGGTGTCATCCTCCCTTCCAGTCTGCCAAACCCAGGCTGTACCCAACAGTGAGCAAGCATTTTATCAAGAGACAGGTACGGGCTGGCGCCTGGCTGAGGAGTGAAGGAAAATCACCCTCCTAAGTGCAGGGACCCAAGAAGCAAAGCAGAGGCGGCCCTGCCCCCAAGGAGCTCCCACTCTAAAGAGAGACCACTGAGCAGGAGGGTCGGGACCCGCTCCCAAAGGGCGCAGACCCGCAGAAAAGTAAATGTGAGGGAATGGCATGGCAACGGAAAAATAAACATGAGGGAATTTGAGGAAGGAAAGGCAACTTCTTCCTGGTGTGGAAAGTCCCTCAGAACTCACAGCAGGGGGAACCAGGCAGGGCTTTGTATGGGAGGCAGTGCCCAGGCTGAGCCTTGAAGGATTCTAAAGGGGAGGGGGAGGCGAGGAGTCGTGGGGGCCAGGACAGGGGCGGCAGCCCCTCCTCTCATGATCCCCCGCTGGCCCACTCTGTGCCTTTTATTCTTCCCTTCCCTCAGGACCTGTCTTTCCCCTTCCCTCAGACCTGTGCCTGTCCAGTGAGAGAAGGCCTGTGTCTGGCCACTGTGGGAGGCTGGGCCTCAGGCATCCCATTAGTTAGGAGCTGTCCATCACTCGCATGGTTGTTCACCTGGCCCTGCTAACTTTGCAACTCCCCTAGCAGGCACTCATCCAGATTGGCCCAAGAGCACGAATTCCTAGTCACAGGCATGGCGGTGGGATGGCGTGGTGCCAAGTTTGGCTGGCATGGGGAGGACCGTAAAGCCTGGAAAGGTGGGGACAGCGGGGCTCCTTTTTCTCTCCCTGGCCAGGCCCGGTTCGTCGTGATCCTGCTGGTGGGCTTTTTCGATGTGATCTGTGCCGTGCTCCTCATCCGAGGCCAGGGCATGATGGCCTTCCGAGTGGGCGGGGCCCTGGAGAGCCTGCAGGCTCAGTACTTCATGCTCAATCTCTGCTTCTCCATGCTGACCTTTGATCTCCAAGCTCAGGTATAAAAGGCCCAGAAAGCCCACCCAGAGAAGGCCCCACACCCTTATGTGTCTGCACCTTTGTGCCCAAATGGGATTTTGTCTGACCCATTCCTAAAAAGGAGCCAAGGGGCCAGGGCCTGGCCAGACTGACAGGCTCGTTGATGGTCACCTGGGGGCGGGGCGGGAGCCCATTGGGGGCCTTGATGTGCTCCAGGGGAAAGGCCCTGCCTCCCCAGAAGTAACATTCCCACCTATGCACAAAGAGCCATACGGCCCTGGTTTATTGAAGAGAGCCATTGGAAAAGTTCAGAGGAGTACCAGCATATATTCTGGTGCCCCAGAGGTTTCTGGGGATTAGGTTTCAGGTCCCAGGAATCCTTTGTCTCCTGGCTTCTGCAGGCCAGGCTGCTGAGTGCCTCTGCCATTTGGAGTCAGCAGGAGCCGGGCTCGAGACACCTCTGACATGTCCCAGACAGGTGCCCACCTGCACTGGCAGATGGGAGCCTCCCACCCTTCTTCCAGGAGCGGGAAGGTGTGTTCCATTATCTGTTCTCTGGCTGTGCCCCTAAAGCGCCCCCACCCATGTTCTTTTTTTGGTAAAGCAGTTGAGGTTAAGTCACTTGCCCAGGGTCACATAGCTAGTAAGTGTCAAGTGTCTGCTGTTAGGCGGGATACGAACTCAGGTCCTCCTAACCCTGGGCGCAGCGCTCTGTCCACTGTGCCACCCAGCTGCCCTTGCTTAAGTCTTTTTAAGGTGCCTCCTGGACTTGTGTATGGGGTGAGGGAGAAGGAAGAAAGCCTCTGGTGCGGGGGGGAGGTCACTTCAGGGGCAGGCAGGTGTGGCGCTGCTTGGCCAGTTTAAACAAACAGCCAGACCCAAGTGGGTGGGACACCCCGACCTGTGACACCTTTAACCCGCTCCAAGAACTCGTGGCGCCCTGCTGGCGTCCTCGTTGCCAGCTCCCTGCCCAGACTCTGGTCACCCGAGGTACCCAGAAGTCCTCATGGGAGGCCACCCCGGGACGGGGGGGTTCTGGAGGTCCTCCTGAGCCCTTCTTCTCAAGGACTAGGCTATAGTCCCCCTGTAGTCGAGGTCGGGTCATTTCCTGCAATGGCTGCAGTCCATCGCATGGAGTGGTCCCCTTGGCATCTGCCATCCAGCTGGACATCCTAATGCCAGCTGACACAGCTGTGTCACATTAAGGTTTGCAGAGCACTTTTCACGTATTAGCTCAGCCTTGTGAAGTAAACTGTTATCTCCATTTTATAGATGAGGAAACTGAGGTCTTATGGGCGTGAAGAGGCTTGTTCAGGGTCATGCAGCTAGGCAGTGTCCGAGGTGGATCTGAAGCCAGGTTTTACTGTCTGCCCCAGCGGGCTGCCTCTGGCCGGGGTCAGCATGACCCGGAGCATCCCCAGCCTTTCCTCGGGAGTCGCCATGATGTCCTGAGCTCGGCCAAGCCCACAAGCCTGGCCCTCTGGGGTCTCCTTGGCTTTTCGGGATTTGGGCCCGGCCTTCGTCGGCTCCTCTTCTCCTCAGAAGAGTTCTTGGCCTGTGGCCCAGCCTGTGGACCAGATGGGAGCCAAGGTGAACTCACCATTCCTGGAATCCCTGGGACCCCTCGGGTTCTTGCCGCTCTGTTCATCCTCTCGGCTGCGTGTGGAGCCATTGGGGAGCTGTGGACTGGTCTTTGCCTGGCGCGAGTGCCCTCGGGCGCGTTTGCCCTTGGCCTCCCCGCAGTCTTTGCGGCCACCCTTGGTTGGCAGTTGTGGTTCTGCTCTTGGCCCTGGCCAGGCCTCCCAGCAGAGGGCTGCCACGTGGCATCAGAGCCCGGCCTGCTCTCCCAGTTCAGTCTTGCTGCCTTGGTCGTGGATTCCTTCTGCAAACATCTGTTGATCACTTATTTTGTGTCAGGCACTGACATAGAAAGGCAGGAATGAACCAGTCCTGATCCTGAGGGCTGGCATTCTGTTGGGGGACCCAGCCTGAGTGCAGAGTGGGCACAGAAGCACCATCAGGAAAGAAGCAGTCCACGGGGTCACCAGGAAAGGCCATGGGGGGGCAAGGCATCCAGCCAGCCTGTGGAGGAAGCGAAGGACTGGGGATGGGAGGGAGAACAGGCCAGGGCAAGCCAGGCTGGGCAGAGGGACCCACACACACCAGTCTACCTGGAATCCAGAGTGATGAGAGGGGCTGAGAAGAGACAGCAGCCAGCCTGCCAGAGCCTTTATTCTCAGCTCAGCGTATGCCAGGCACGGGCCAAGGTGGGAGCCAGATTGGGAAGGACTCTAGAGGCCCGTCAGGGGAGGTCCTGTTTTGTCCTAGGGTCAGTGAGGGGCTGAAGTGCAAGCTTCTGGAGCACCTAGCAGTAGTGGTCAGAACCCGTCAGAGTGAAAACTGGAATCCACAGCTCCGTCAGCTCCCCCTTTCCAGAGGAAGTCAGCCCCATGGTAGAGACACGAGCCATCGGGGCGCTGCGCCTTGGTGCTCTGGAGCTGAGACATCTGGGGAAGGGCCCCCGCCAGGCTACCTCACCACACTGACTCCTCTGAATCTTCTGAGTGAACCAGCAGTGAGTGACAACCGGACTTTGCAAGACTTGGACCAGGGCCTTGGCCCCATCTTGTCTGGCATCGTTTGGATGCCCCATTAAAATGAGGTGCAAGATCACAGCTTCTCCCTGGCAGGCTTCTTCCTCCCTCCCCTCCCCTCCCCTCCCCTCCCCTCCCCTCCCCTCCCCTCCCCTCCCCTCCCCTCCCCTCCCCTCCCTCCCCTCCCCTCCCTCCCCTCCTCTCCCCTCCTCTCCCCTCCCCCCTCCCCTCCCCCTTCCTTCCCTCCCTTCCTTTCCTTCTTTCCTTTTTGGGAGAGTTGGTGTAAGACTGTAGGACATGCCTTCTTCAGCCACCTCTTTACCTCAACCATCAGTAAAAGAACAAGGCTCCCTTGTACTGAGGGATATGGCACCATATTCCCACTGGGTTGTGCTCCAAACAGAGAACATTTTGGATTTCCCATTGCTTGCTTTCTAGGACCATTCAGGAAAGGGGGATCAGGCCTTCTCTCACCCATCAGGCTGCCACTTGCTCTCTCATGGGCCGCTGGTGTTATCAGACCCTTCCTCTAACAAGTGCACTCTTCCCTTCCCTTCCCCCCGGAGGGGATGTGTTTAGTATTGGTTAATACAGATACTGACCCATCCCCAGAGCTCCCTTGCTGGCCCATAGATGGGACCACCTCGTTTCTGACTCCTGACAGTTGATGTCTGAGATGAAAGAACCTGCGTGGTCACCTCATTGTTGCTCCGGGGCCTCGGAGGGAACCCGAAGGGCCCGGCAAGCTTCAGTAGCCGGCCGCCAAGCGTGGGCTGCTTTCCCCTGGGACAGATCCCCTCGCCACTTAAGGCATGTGCTCAGGTGCACCCCACTAGGCAACCTTTTATCATGAATGTAATTAGTAACAAGGAGAATGAACAAACAAATGTCAGGAGGTCCTGGCTTGGGAGGGCCAAAGCCAGATAGGAGAGGGGCCCTGGAGCCCCCAGGACCATGTTCACAAGGCCAGAGGAAGATGTCTTTAGGCTAGTGGTCACTGACAAGCGCCGGGGCTTTACGTAGATTTTTCCTTCCGGCGCAAATAGCAAAACAAACAGGCCCTGCCCTGAGCCTCCTGCTCTCTCCCTTTGCAGCTCTGCCTGTGTGTCCTGATCCTGACGTCGGGCCTGTACGCCTCGCTGCAGCACAGTCTCATCCTCATCGTGGGCGTCCTCTGGGCCGGCCTCAAAGTGACCATCGGCATCTTGGCGGTGAGTACGCAGCTGCCGGGCCGCCTCCTGTCCCCTCGCCGGATGTCGGACTGCCTCGCCCGCCCCCTGCCTGCGGTCCTCTCGGTTGCCCTCATTTCCTCGTGTGCCCCTCTGGGGTGGAGGGAGGCAGCCCGCCAGCCCCAGCATTGGCAGAGAGCCCGGAGAAGCTCCAGCAGCGTGTGAGCGCCCTCTTACTGTCCAGGGGCTGCCGTTTTGGTGCTCCTGGTGCTTTCTCCAAGAGGCCAGGGTTCAAGTAGCCCTGCTCTGCTAGTCACCGTGTGCCTGGGCCGGCCCCTTTGCCTCTTGTGGTAAGGCAAGAGGCTTGGCCTCCATGCCCAGGCCCTGTGGGCCTTGGGATTCCCCACCAATACCAGCTGCAGCCTCTGTTGTGTTTCAGTGGACAAGGTTCAAGAGTGGCCACCTTGAGGATGAGCCTCTCGGTACTCAGCCATGTGGAAGGCAGGCTCACTTTCACTTCTGTCCTGCCTGCAACCAGTACGTGATTAATCAGTCAGTCAGCTAGCGTTTATTAGGGATGGACTCCATGCTGGGCACTGTGCTAGGCACTGGGAGCGTAAACCTTGAGGCGCTGATTGAGTGATTGACAGGCTGGTCCTCAACTCCTGCCCTCTCTTCCCTTCTCTTCCTCTTCTCTCTTTCTCTCTCTCTCTCTCTCTCTCTCTCTCTCTCTCTCTCTCTCTCTCTCTCTGTCTCCCCAGTGTCTGTCTCTCTGTCTTTCTCACACACACACACACACACACACACACACATATACACTCTTTCACACATTATCTCTTACACACACATTCTCTCTCTTAGATTCAAACACTGTCACACACACACTCTTTCACACACACACACACACACACACACACACACATACACACACAGAGCTTATCAGTGAACTGTACATGAAGCCCTCCAGCCCAGTAAGACGTGCCATGGCTTGTGCTCGGCTGGCAGCACCTTTGGGCACCGTGGCTGCCTGGCACATGGCCATGGGGGGAAGAGTTCACTGGCAGGAAGGACGTTTCATGACTTTAGACAAGATATTAAGAGTCAGGGGTGCCTGCTGCGTGTGCCACGGCCTGTCTGAAGGCCTGCCCCCCGAAGCAGATGGAGTGGGCCCCCACGGGCTCTTTGGGAGCCTCCCAACAGTGTTCTCGGTTCTCCTCTAGACATTTGCTTCTCCTCAGGGATGAAGATGGGCTGGGCCTCTTAGAATGAGACAGCTTACTTACTATCCATCCAGACGTTTACATGACTGGCCACGTGTGTGTCTCTCCTTCTCCTCATATTTGTGCCTGCCCCTGTGATGTGTGTATGTGCGTGAGTCTTGGCTTGTAGACTTGTAAGATCATAGATCTAGATCTAAAAGGGACCTGAGAGGCCATGAAGTCCCCCGCTTCATTTTATCATTGAGGAAACTGAGGCAGACAGGTGAAGTAACTTGCCCAGGATCACACAGCTAGGCAGTATCTGAGGCAGAATTTGAACTCAGGACTTCTTGGCTTCAAATCCAGGGCTCTGTGCACTGTACCATACTGCCTCGGTTCACCACATCTGTGGACCTTGTTGTAGAGCAGTGAGGCTTCATGCTTTTGGCTCTGGCTTTTTTTTCCCCGAAAGGAAAACTCTTCCTTCTCTCCCTCTTATCTCTTCCTCCCAACTGAGAAAGCAAGAAAAACAAAACCCTTGTTATAAACATAACCAAACAGAAGGAACTCCCACCAGGCTGGGCACAAAGAGAGAGCGCCCCCTCTCTGTCGTGCTTTGTCTGTGCGGGGCCTCGGCCTTTAGAGTTACTTGGCACAATATTGCCATCACTGTGTGAACTGTCGGTCTGGTTCTGCTCCGCTCACTCTGCATCCGTTCTTGCAAGTCTTCCCAAGTTTCTTTGAAATCATCCCCCTCGTCATTTCTTTCAGCACCGTAGTCATCCACGATATTTATATCCCAGAACTTGTTCAGCCATTCCCCGGTTGATGGGCACCTGGTTCAGATTCTAGTTCTCTGCCACCACATTGTACATGCGGGTCCTACTATTGCTGGGTATGTACAGCTTAACTTTTAATTTTTTAATTTTGACTTTTTTTTTTTAGGCAGTTGGGGATAAGTGACTTGCCCGGGGTCACACAGCTAGTAAGTGTCAAGTGTTTGGTCTGAGGCCACATTTGAACTCAGGTCTTCCTGACTTCAGGGCCGCTGCTCTATCCACTGTGCCACCTAGCTGCCCCGGGTATGTACAGTTTAATAGCTTTCTGAAATGTCCGGACCCGTTCACAGCTCTACCAATAAGGCCTTGGAGTACCTTCCCCACCCCCTCCACATGCCCTTCCATTTTTACCTTTTTAAAAAAATCTAATTTACGGGTCTAGTGGGCATAAGGTAGAACCGCAGAGTGGTTTTAATTTATCTTTCTCTAGTCATCAGTGATTTGGAGCACTTTTTTTTTATATAGTAGCTTGAATTTCTTCCCCTTAAAACTGCTTGTTCCTATTGTTTCATCATTTATCAATCTGGGAATAGCTCTTATTCTTAGAAATGTTAATCCCTTTCCTACATGAAACTTAGCAATGAGACTTTTATCAGAGAAGCTTGCTGAAAAATTTTCCCTCAGTTTCCTGTTTTTCTTCGGTTTTAGCTGTATTAGTTTTGTTTGGGCGAAAGCTTTTTAATTTTATGTAATCAATCTGTGATTTTCCACCATTTTGCCTCTTCTCTCTTTCCCGCACCGTGGAGCCCATTTTGTCCAAGGCATGCGTTCATTGGAGCTTATATGGTAGGAGGGGTTGGTCTGTGCCTCATTTCTGTCAGGCTGCTTTCCAGTTTTCCCAGCAGCTTTGTTGAATAGTGAGTTCTTGCCCCATTATCTGGGCTCTTTGGGTTTCACCAGGCTGTGGTGCTTGTTTGCCTCTATATGTTGTGGGCTTGAATAGTTTCCCTGACCTGCCTTTCTATTTCTTAACCAAGTTGTTTTTGACGATTGCTGGCTTTGTAGCGTGTTTCGGGATCTGGCCCTGCTAGGCCCTCTTCCTTCCCACTTTTCTTTTCGTTCATTCCCTTGGGATTCTTGACCTTTTGTTCCTCCAGATGAATTTTGTTATTATCTTTTCCTAGCTCTATGGAGTAATCCTTGGGAGTTTGCCTGATTGGCATGACACTGAATAAGTAAATTAATTTAGGTACTATCGTCACATTTATCGTATTGGCTTGCCCCACCCATGAGTAATTAATATTTCTGCAGTTACTTAGATCTTTCTTTGTGTAAAGAGTGTTTTGTAATTGTATTCATATAATTCCTGTGTGTGTCTTGCAAGTAGACTCTCCAATAGTTTATACTTTCTGTAGCCATTTTAAATGGAATTTCTCTTCCTGTCTCTTCCTGCTGGATTTTGTTGATAATATACAAAAATGCTAATGATTTGTATGGGTTTATTTTGTGTTTTTCAATTTTGCTGGAATTGTTCGTTATTTCATTAGTTTTTTAGTTGATTCTCTGAAGTTCTCTAAGTAAACTTTTATGCCATCTGCAAAAAGCAATAATTTTGTTTCCTGTTTGCCTATACTTATTCCTTCCGTTTCTTTTTCTCTTCTTGTTATAGCTAGCAATCCTAGCGTAATATTGAATAGTAGCTATGATAATGGACATCCTTGCTTTACCCTGATTTTACTAGAAAGGCATCTAGTTTATCCCCATATTTGGTTTTAGATAAATGCTGTTTATCATATTATGGAAAAAAATTGATTTATTCCTATGCTTTCTAGTATTTTTTTTTAAACAGGAATGATTATATCATGTCAAAGGTTTTTTTTTGCATCTATTGATATAATTACATGATTTTTGTTGTTCTAATTAATTTACTCATTTATGATGATAGTTTTTCTAGCACCGAGCCACCCTTGCATTCCTGGAGCTATAGCTCCAGCCTGGTCATGGAGTGTAATTTTTGTGACATGTCATCGTAGTGTCCTTCCTAATACTTTATTTAACATTTTTGTATCAATATCATTAGGCATAGTGGCCTGTAGTTTTTTTCTCTGTTTTCATTCACTGTGGTTTAGGTATCAAGCCCTGCTCTATTTGTGTCATAGAAGTAGGAGCCTTTCTTTTCCTATTTCTTTCCAGTAGTTTATGTGATGTTTGGAATTATTTTTTAAATGTGTGGTTACTTATAAACACACCTGACCCTGAATCTTTTTTCCATTGGGAGTTCATTTATGACTTGTTCAATTTCTTTCTCTGAGATTTAGTTATTCAGATTCTCTATTTCTTGTTTCTTCAACCTGGGCATTTTATATTTTTGTAAATATTCATCCATTTCATTTAGATTGTCTGTTTAATTGGCATATACTTGAACAAAATAGTTCCCAATAATTTTTTTTTCTTTTTCATTGGTTAGGAATTCACCTTTTTTATTTTTATGTTAGTCATTAGGTTTTCTGCTTTTTAAAAAAATTCATGTTCATTAATGGTTTATTGTTTTTCCCTAAAAAATCCCAGCTCCTAGTTTTATTAATTCATTGTTGTTGCTGTTGTTTTTTTGCTGTTTTATTAATCTCTTTTTTGATTTTTAGGATTTCAATTTGTTGTTTGATTAGGGTTTTTTAATTTGTTGATTTTTCTAGGGTTTTTTTTTCTTGTATGCCCAGTTCATTAATCTGTTCTTTTATTGGTGAAAGTGTTTAGAAACATACGTTTTCTCAAAAAATTTGATAAATTGTCTCATTATGGTCATTATCTTTAATGAAATTATTATTTCACTAATTTGTTTTTTTATCCACTCATTCTTTGTTTCATTGTTTTTGTGTGTGTGTGTGTGTTTTTTAGGCAATTGGGGTTAAGTGACTTGCCCAGGGCCACACAGCTAGTAAGCGTCAAGGGTTTGGTCTGAGGCCGGATTTGCACTCTGGCACTCCTGACTTCAGGGCCGGTGCTCTATCCACTGCGCCACCTAGCTGCCCCTGATCCGCTCATTCTTTGGGATTAAGCTATGTTTAGTCTCCAATTAATTTTAAGGGGCACTTTATTAAATATATTTTATTACATTGTGGTCCATAAAAAGATGTATTTAATATTTCTGCTTTTCTGCATTTGTGAGGGTCAGTCTTTGTGAAGTTTCCATGCACAGCTGAGAAATATGTGTGTGTACACACACACACACACACACACACACACACACACACACAGACACGCACACAGTCCTTTCTATTCCCATTAAGTAATCTCCAGAGATCTATCATGTCTAACTTTTCTAAAATTCTAAAATTCAGGTTCTTGACTTTTTAGTTTTATTTTTTGGTTAGATTTGTCTAAGGTTGAGAGGGGCTAAGTTGAGGCCCCCCATTTTTTATTGAGGTCCCCATAGTTTTATTGCCAGTCTTTCCCTGTGACACGTTTAATTTTTCCTTTAAATATTTAGTTGCTATGCCATTTGTTTAGCATTGATGTGGCATTGTCTACGGTGCCTTTCAAAGGCAAAATATAGTTTCCTCGTTTGTCTCTTTTAATTTCGTCTTTTTTGCTGTTGCTTTGTCTGAGCTATCGATTGTAACTCTACCTTTTGTACTTCAGTGCAAGCAGAAGAGATTTTGCTTCAGCCCCTTATTTGAACTCTGTGTGCGTATTTCTGAAGCGTGTTCTTTATCAGCAGTGTACTGTTGGATTCAGCTGTCCGATCCATTTTGCTCTCCTCTTCCGTTTTATGGATGAGTTCGTCCCATTCAGATTCACCATTAGGATTATTAATTATTTACTTCCCTCTATCCTAGTCTTTTATACTTTTCCTTCTGTTTTTTTTTCCTGGCCCCTCTTTCTTTGTTTTGCTAAAAACTAATCTCTCCTTAATCTGCCCTCCTTCTTGCTGCCCCCTTTCTGCTTTCGTCTTTCCGTCCTGTTTACTTGTTGAGTGAACTGTATTTCTGTGCCTAGGTAAGTGTGTATTCTCCTTTCCTTGGACCAGTTCAGATGAGAGTGAGGTTCAAGCATCACCCATTCCCCCCTCCTCTTCTTCCTCGTTTGTTCTAAGCTTCTATTTGTGTGCCCCAGTTAAAGTGAGATGATTTTCCCCGTTCTTCTGCCATCTTCCTCCCCACACTCCTCCACCCACTCACCCAGGGGGACAGAACCGTTCCCAGGCCCTTTGTCTAATGAGACTCCTTCTGTGACTCCTGATGGAGCTCTGAAATGATACATGTCAGGGGATACGAGTTAGAATGTAAACCATTTATCCCTCTTTAGTTCCTAATGATTGCCCACTCGCCTTTACCTTTTTTGGTTTCTCTTGACTCCTGTGCTTGTATTCCACAGAGTCTGTTTGTCTCTGATAGTTTCGTCAGGGACACGTGGAAGCCCTTGGTTCCATTAATGGTCCATTTTTTCCCTGTCGGTTTGCGCTCAGTTTTTTTCTCGGCAGGTTGTTCTTGGTTGAAAGCCCAAGTCTTTTGCCTTCTGGGACATCGTATTCCAAGCTCCCTGTTGCTTCATGGCACCGGCTGCTAAAGCGTGTGTGGTCCCGGCTCCTCAGTGCCTGAATTCTTCCTTTCTGGATGCTTCTGGTGTTCTTTTCTTTGACCTGCAGCCTGAGTCTCGGCTCCAAGGTTCCTGGGAGTTTCCAGCTGGGGGCTTGTTTCAGGACGCGATGAGTGTATTCCTTCTGTCTCTACTGTGTCCTTCATCTCCAGAGGTCTGGGCAGCTTTCTTTTAAGATGTCTTGTCATGCGATGTCAGGGCTCCTTTTTTGGTCCGGGTGTTCAGGTGTCCACTGGCTCTTAAAGGCTGTTGGTTTTGCTCTGAGAGACCTTGTGTTTTCTCCTCCTCCTCTGTTGACTTGGGCTTTGTTTTTGTTTTGCTTTGTCTTGTTTTTCTGAAGCAGTCAGACTGAGTGACTTGCCCAGGGCCACACAACTAAGGAGTGTCTGAGGTCAGATTTGCACTCAGGTCCTCCTGACTCTGGGGCTGGTGCTCTGTCCACTGGGCCACCTAGCTGCCCTTCTTTTGACTTCGTTTTCACTTTTCTTGTTGTCTTATTGAGCTTTTGCTTGGTCAGGTCTAATTTTCAGGGAGTTATTTTCTTCAGTAAGTTTTTTTAACTCTTGTTAAAAGCTATTAATTCTCTTTCCACAGTGCTCATTTCATTCTGTTTTGTTTCTCTAGCCCACTCATGTGTTCTTCAAAATCTTTTTTTTTTCTCTTTCTAACTTTTGCTCCCTTGTTCCAGGAATTCTAGTTAGACGTGTGCCCATGGTGTGTTTTTCTTCAAGGCTTTGCTTGTAGATCTGTTAGAGTTCTCTTCTTCTGGGTGTGTGTCTTCACCTTCCTCCTCACCATCATAGTTCTTGATGGTGGGTTTCTTTTTTATTTGCTCATTCTTCTGGCCTTCACCTTGGCTTTGGACTTCATGTAGGGGCTGGGCTCTGCCAGGGAGTGTGTGAGCTGAGGTTTTGTCCTCTTGGGTCCTAAAGTTTTGAGTATTGTGTTGTTTCAGGATTGCAGACAGTCCAGCTGGGCACCTGTGAGCTTTCGGTGTTCCCAGAGTGGTCCAATCCAGGGCAAAGTCTGCTTGCTGCCCCTGGTCTGAGCTCAGCAAGGGGCTGGGATGCTGCTGGACCCTGCCCCGAACGTCCAGAGCTCCCCTTGCTCTGGGCTCCCTGCCTTGGCCGTTCCCCTGTAGGCTTCAGACACGGTTGGGCACCAGAGATATACCCTTGCTCTTGGCTCCTTCCATCCCTCACTGTGGACACAGCCCAGGGCCCGAGCCGGCTCGTCAGCTGGGAATGCCACACCTAGCCTCAGGTCCCCTCCATAGTGTGCCCCAAAGTGAAGCTCCCCTTGTGACCCCCCAGAATTGAGTAAAAGGAACTGGGCACCAGAGTGTATGTGATGGTGTGGGCGAGCCCCTCCTTCTTCAGCACCCCTGTTCAGCCTCTATCCCCTTCCTCCCCACTTTAGAGGTGAGAAAGCTGAGAGTCAGGGAATGACTTCCCAAGTCCCCCAAGAGAGTGAGGAGCGGAGCCAGGATTCGAACCCAGGACCCCTGACTCTCCATCCAGTGCCCTGTGCTTCCTTTCTTATTAGTACAAGTGCATTCAGAGATGGGCATTTTGTGGGAGGGGAGGCTCTCTCCCTCATTGCCAGAGGTGGAGGCCTAGATGTACCGTGACCCTCACCTTCAGCCTCCTGGACAGTGCTGGTGACCCTCGCCCTCTGCCTCTTGGACAATCCTGCTCTGAAATCGGGCTTTGCTCTGGGCCGATACAGAGCCCTAGGGTTTCTTGGCCCCTCCCCCCCAGTAGAGCAGGGCTTGCTCTTCCCCTTTTTCTGTGTCAGCCAGTGCCCCTGGGGCAGTCCAGTGAAAGGCCTTCTCAGAATCATGTTTTTAAATGTACAAAAGAAAGCACACAGAAGTGTAGAGGAAACCAGTTATGCTGAAATATAATGCAGACTCCCCTGCTTAGCTGTCCCACTCCCAGCCCCACCCAGGGCCTAGCTCCCTCCCCAGATTCTTCCAGTTCTTCTCACCCCAGACACCCAGATGAGGTCATGGGTGTGCCTGGTTTTGTGGGAGGCTCCCTGCAGCCAGCCCGATGACCTCCCTGCCTCCCCACTCCTCTGGGGTTTGCTGGTAGTACCCGAGGCTGCATCCAGGGTGGCAGTGCTCCTATCCTCCCCTTCTGATCTAGGGCTCGAAGGACTCTTGATGTCACTTGGTCCAGCATCCTTCTTTTAGAGAAGAGAAAACTGAGGCCCATAGAGGGAATCACCTGTGTGATTTGAACTCGGATCCCAAGACTCTGGGTTGAGTTCCTCTCTACCTGTCTTCAGAGGAGCCATGACCCTGAGGGTCTGGCCGAGCTCTGGAGGGGAGAGGGGCCCCTCTGGCTTGCCATGCAGCCCTCCCCTGACTGGTGATAGATAGAGCCCGAGGTGACCGCCAGTTAAGAATGAGAATGGGAACGTTGGGGGGCATGATGGGGAGAACCAGGAGGAAAGTGACCTTTGTGTAGAAAGGTCACCTTGTCCCCTGAGCTCCTTCCTTTGGACTGGCCAGCCCCAGCTGTGGGGGAGGACAGCAGGGCAGGCCTACTTTGGACCCTCAGGCCAGAGGTCAGAGAGCATCCCAGACCCTCTGGGACATCTCAGATTTCAGACTGGTCCTTTCATCTTTTTCAAGCCCCTGGGGAAGAGTCCTGTGCTTCTCCCGAGGGCTCCAAGCAGGATGGGCTTGCTCCTAAGCTGAGGGGAGCTAAGGCCCCTCAGGGACGTCCCCAAGGCTCTTCAGGGGAGCCCATGGGCTTGGCACCTATGGGTGCTGTCCTCATGGGTCAGCATGACCGTTGCTCCCCCTCATTCATCCCTGCCTTTGGTTGACCCATTACCAGGCCCTCGCTGTGTCCCTCCCAGGCCTTAGCAGTTCTGTCTGGCCCAGGGATCTATGAGGCATTTAACATAACCCCAGAGGGTCTTCTGAAGGCCACAGGCAGTTCCTGGGCAAAACTCCCTTCTGGACTCCCTGTGTCTCTGGCCACAGTGACTGCTGAGATGAATTTAGGGTTAGGGTTAGGCCTGTGGACAGAACACACTCCTGGACTGGCCCCCATTACCCCAGGGTAGCGTCTGTGTGGGAGGTGGGCTCAGCACCTGCAGGAGCAGAAGGAGGATCTGCCATCCCTTCCCCCCAGGGCTGGATGCCAGGGCAAGAGGCCTTCCTCTTCTCAAGGGTCCTGGCCCTGGCGGTCTCTGCCTGGAGCTGGGACGCTGGGAGATGGTGCCTCTCAGCAGGAGCTGGGAAGTCAAAGCCGAACTTGGAGGGGCCTGGAACAGAGCAGGGCCCAGGCCTGGGTCATCCTTGCTGACCAGCTAGGAGGTTATCCCCCCTCCCTTTTACAAGTGGGGAAACCAAAGCCCCAAAAGGTGATGTGCTGTGGTCATAGTACCTACATCCTCCCATTTGAGCCTCAGAATAACGCTGGGAAGCAAGCCCTAGACATGGTCTTATCCCCATTTTCCAGAGGAGGAAGCCGGGGCTCATGAGAGGTCAAAGGACTCGGCCAGATTCACACAGCTAGGAAGTGCCTGAGGTCCTCTGGACTGCCACCCCTGCAGTTTCCCCAAAAAGGAACCTCCCAAGATCCTTTCTTCCTCCCATAATAAGTTTTCCATAAAGACCATCTAAAACCCCATTTTATAGAGAAATAAACTGAGTCCCACGCAGGCAGGCCTGCTCGCCCAGTCCCACAGCTAGTCATTCGCAGCCAGATTCTCTAACCCCTGAGCCAGCCGCCCTCCCTGGTCCATGCCATGGGGCAGGGTGGCGGCTGATGTGTGTCTTGGTGGTTGCGCTAAGGTGGACAGAGCGCCCTCGGTGGCATTGCCTGACCCTGGGTGGAGGGGAGGCCTTCACCAGGTCCCAGGTGATCTCAAAGGGACATTGTTTTCTTTGCAGATTCTGAGGGAGCTGAAGGCCCTGGTGTGGATTTTCCTGGTGCAGAACGTCCCTGAAGTGGCTTACCTCTTCTATCTCCTCTACACGGTGAGGGGGCTGCGGGCAGAGGGGAGGACAAAAGTCATCCATGCGCTGTGCCATTGGAGGGCAGTCTGGCACCTGAAATGCTCCGTGGCACTCTCTCCTCACAGCCCGGCTTGCAGGCCTTTCTGCGGCCCAGCCGGCCAGGCCCCCTGAGCTGTGAGGGGCCAGGGAATCTTTGCCTCACCGTCCCTCGGGCCAGGGCCGGGTCAGGCTGACTCTGTTCCCATCAGCTTAGCTCAGCCGTCTCCGGGATGCTGCCAGCAGTCAGGGGGACCCTTCTGCCCTAGGAGGTCAGGGTCTAGCCCTGGACTGAGCTGTGTGGCTTTGCTCTCTCCTCTGTCTCCATTAGCCAGACTGGAGAAGAGCCATTGTTTTGGCTGGAGCTGGCCGTGGCCGAGAGAGACGTGTTCTCCCTGTTGTAGCAATGCTGAGGCAGAGGGTCTCGCTGACCCTTTGCAGGCCTGGGACTCCCCAGGAGAGGGCTGGGGTGAAGGGCACATACCCTGGGCTTCCTGAGGTGGTGGAGAATGGTGCCAGATGCCAGGGACGCTGCCTCGGGGAGCCCCCATGAGTCCACCCCAGATATGTACAGGTGCCCTGGTCCTCTTGGATGGGATCTCCAGCTCCTGCCAGGTTTGATTGTGTGGGGTTTTTTTTTGGGGGGGGGCAATGGGGTTAAGTGACTTGCCCAGGGTCACATAACTAGTAAGTGTTATATGCCTAAGACCAGACTTGAACTCAGGTCCTCCCAACTTCAGGGTCAGTGCTCTATCCACTGCACCACCTTGCTGCCTCAAGGTTTGGTTGTTAATAGACAGGAAGCCATTGATCCACATGGGTGGGTCTTGTATTGTGTGATTCTTGGAAGTTCTGAATTGCTTCCGTGGGTTTTCAGCGGACTCGTGAAGGTTTTCCAGGTAGACCACAGTATACCTGACTCACAGCAGTGGTTTTGCTTTTCCCTGGCCTCACGTCATGATCCCTCAGTCTTTCAGCATTTCAAGGACCATGGTCACCATTAAATAGCCAGCATCACTTCACACAGGGCTGGTCACAGAGCAGGTGTATAACAAACATGGCTGGCAGTGGGCGACCTTGCTTTACTCCTGCTGTTAGTGGAAAGGCCTCTCACTTTTCTTCATTACACGTGATTTTTGCTGTTGGTATTAGAGACATGTATACAGTGTTAAGGGAAGGTCCTTTTATTCCTATGTTTTCTAGTTGTTTTTTCAAACAGAAACAAGTATTGGATTTTATCAAAAGCCTTTTCGGCACCTACAGATATCTTTTGGGTTTATTGTTTTTGTTATTAACGTGGTTGATGATGTTTTTAGTTTTCCTTATACTGAACCAGCCAGCAGGGCAAGGCTGGGGGCACAAGATGCAGCGGGGGCCTGGGGCTTCAATCCTCTAGCTTCGTGTGCTCCACTTTTCAGTTCCTGCCTCACAGGGGCCGCCCCGAGCAGAAAGGAGATGCTTGAGCAGCTCTGTCTCACCCTCCTCCAAGCATCTAGCATGGCTTAGGTAGCCAGGGCGGCCAGGTGCAGGTTGAGAAAACGGGAGTTCCAGGTCCCTGGGAGGGCAGTGAGCTTCCTCTTCAGAGAGTATGCAAATCATGTTCAGTATGTATTGATTCATTAAGGAGAGGGAGAGGGAGAGAGCCAGGAAGGAACAGGCCAGCCACTCAGCTAAGATCCCACCTACTTCCCAGGAGCAAAATGCAGCTGGGCCAGGCCTAACCAAAAGGCTGCTGACAGCCACCAGCGGACCGGCCCTGGGACTGGCCACGCTCCAGTCTGACCTTGGACTCCAGGTGCCGATTTTGTTTCTTCAGTTGGGAGAAGCAGCAGCTTGGAGCCCGAGCTCTGGCCAGAGTGACTGGTGGCTGACTTGATCCCATCAGCTCCGGCTCCAGGACGGCTGTAGTCATTTCTCTGTCTCGGTGAGAAAGTGATTCATTTCACCTGAACATTAAGAGCCCACTCTGCTCAAGGCCCTGGGGTGGAACAACATGGGCACGGCCACGTGGCAGAGGGGCACGGGGGGAAGGATGGCAAAAGGAGAGTCAGACTGAGGACTCCGGGAACATGGGGAAGGGAAGGAAGCTTCCATGTGGGACTGGGGCCTCGGAGTGAATAACAGAGCCAGCGAAAGGACTCCAGTGCAGCCAGGGGGACAGCCTGGGCCAGACGAGGACCAGTCTGGCTTGGGTACAAAGTGTGGTGTCACAGAGAGGGGACTGCAGATTGGTCCCCAGGAGCCTTCTCAGATAATTACCTCTGAATGATTATAGCTAGCACTGATACACCAACTGTTACACTTGCAGAGTGGTTACATAGGGGGTCTCATCTGAGCCTTACAAACCCCGGAAACTGAAGATGAGCCAGGCTAGATGACTTGCCCAGGGTCACAGAGCTAACAAGTGTCTTCCTGACACCCCTCTAGTACTATGTACTCTGTTGCCTTGCTGCCTCAAGACGCAGAGGGAGAAAAGTGTGGAGGCAGGTCGGTCATTCGTAAGAAAGGCTGATGGGAGATCAGGGTGGAGAGCCAGCCCCGGGCCTGGAAGGCCTGTATTCCTGGCCTGTCTCTGGCAGCTCCCCAGGAGCACGAGCACGGGAGGTGCTGCCCCGATGGGCCACGGGCCCTGTTCTTCTCCTGCCCTGGCTTGTCCCACCCTCCCATTTTACAGATGAGGAAACTGAGTCTCAGAGAAGTGGGGGCTTGTTCAAGGTCACACAGGAAGTGAGCTGGTCTAAGTTCTCAGGAATAAAACGTTGACCAAAAGAAGAGACTAGCCCATTGAGAGAGGATTTCTAGAGGTCACTGAGGAAAGAGAGAGCATAAGCTGTTCCTGTTCGGAAGTTCCTCGAAGGAAGGGGCTGGTTCCTTTTGTGTCCTGGTGTGTCTTAAAACACGCTCATTGGATTATTGAATGGTGTGGTCAGAAAGGGATGCGCAGATGGTAGGGGGAAGCAGCTGGTCTGCCCCCAGTGAGAGGGGAAGAGCCGAGTCCTGAGGACAACCCAACCATCTTTTCCCACATGTGTGTGTGTGTGTGTGTGTGTGTGCACGCACACATGCATGCATGTGGCTGGGTGCTCACACATGCCTAGCCTGGTTCCCTGGCCTGACCACAACATTTCCTGAAGCCCACCTGGGGTTTCCTGGGAAGAAGTGGCCATCCTAAAGCCAGATCACGCAGGTCCAAGGGCAGGCCCCTCCCCTTCCTGGCTGCCCCTGGCAAGAAGGCCGGACCAGAGCTGGGGAGCAGCACGTGGCATGGCTGTGATGTGAGATCTGTCAGTTCGGATGGGTGGGGGGTCAAGGCAGGCCTGGGATGGGCACGGCTGCTCCTGAGAAAGGAAGGGGAAGGGGCCCCGCGTCCTGGGGAGCCCATCCCAAGGTGCTGAACGAGATGTGCTCGTCTTTTCAGATAAGCAGAGCGTGGGGCCAGGGCAGCTCCTACACTGGAGAGGCGGCCGCCATCGTGGGCTCCTGCATCTCGGTAGCCATCAAGTCTGTCTTGCTTTGGGCCCTGGTCCACGTGTATCGAAGCTTTGGCCAGGGTCTGAGAGAGAGAAGTGAGTGGATCCTTGCTGCCCCCAAACCCCTACCCTGTCACTGGGTCACTGGATCATAGGACCTTAGAGGATACCCCCCCACACTCACACCCATTTTACAGATGAGGAAACTGAGGCCCAGGAAGGTAAAGGGCCTTGCCCAGGGTCCCATAGATGTTAATGGCCAGGCTGGGATTCAAGCCCAGGTCCTTTGATTTCAAACCCAATAGGAGGCCACAGAGGGTCATCGCTGGGGCATGAGCCCAGACCCTTCCCCATGCTTGAGGCCCGGGCAGCCGTGCCCACTCTGTGCCCATGCTGGGCAGCCAAAGGTGGAAGCTCACTCCGCTCTAACTAGGGAAGAGAGCCCCTCTTCCTGCTCTCCCATGGGCATTGTCTGGCTTAATCTGGACCCTGGGCTGACCCAGGTCTCTTGTGTTGCAGCCCAGAAAACCTACTTCTTTTCCCTGGTACTGTTTCCTCCTCTCCCCCTGCCCCAGCCCAAGGAGCAGAGAGTGGAGGGGCAGAGTGGTGCCTGGTCAAGGGCAGGAGATAAAGCTGCAGCGCCGGTCAGGTGGAGGCTGTGACCTCCACTGATTGCAGAGCCTCCCTGTCCCCTCCCCCTCTGTCTGCCCTGCTCTCCCGTCTCTGTCTCTGCCTCCCCACCGCCATCCCCTTTTCTCCACTACCTACCGTAAATTCTAAACCCCGCCCCCGGAGCCTTTCAGGAGAGTTTTCTGCCTCCTGCTCCCAGTTCAGTGAGCAGAGAATCTCAGGATGTCACTGTGGAAAGGGACCACCATTCCCACCCCCTAGACTTTATAGATAGTGTGGAGTCCGAGGCCAGAAAAGGATTCTGGAGCTAGAAAGTCCCTGAAAGGCCACAGAGTCCAGGCCCCCAGAGGGGAAGTCACCTGTCTGTTCAGTGGTACAGCACAGACTTGAACTCAGGGCCTTGTACTTTCCACTGATGTGCAGCAGGAGTGTTCTGCAGCCAGCTTCTCCGACAGTCGGCCCAGGACTTTGTCCCCTGTGCCGCCCTGCGTCTGTGAGTGGACTCCCAGCATATTTTTGTGGGGGTCTGTTCCCACCCCCCCAATGCATCTGCATTCTGGTCCCAGATCCTAACCCGACCCACTGTTCTAGGTCCCCTCTTTGGAACTGCCTGCAGCAATCTCTCCTGAACTCTAGCTGTTGTTTGGGGCTGGGGTCTCTACTCTGGCCCGTCCCTGCCCTCCAGTACAGCCTCACATTTGTCCCCCCAGTGAATGGGTCCCATCAGCCATGAAAGGCTCCCCCCCCCCCGTAGACTAGGCCTGGGATTCTGGGGGATAGGGGTCGGGGGTCAGCTCTGTAGTTTGGGAGACCTGGGTGCGGGTATCAGCCCTCTGTCAGGGTCCATTGTGTGCTTGGCTTGTCACTTTGCTGGGCCCCAGAAGGGGGCTGAGGAGAACAGACGCTGACCGGAGGGCAGGGAGGGGGCTGGCTTGTCTCCGCTGTTCCTCGCTGCCGACACCTCTGTTCTCTCTCTTGCCAGTGTTTTCTTCCTATGGAAGGATTGAGTCCTGAGCAGCCCTCCTTGGATGACCACTCATCAGCGTGGACCCCAGCCCCGCCCCCCCATCTTCCCTGCACGTGGCAGTGACGTCCATCAGCAGCTAGTCTTGTGCCAAAGCCCCATCCAGAAATGCCTTTGGAGGAGCCTGGGTGCAGGCTTTGCCCCAGCACCGGCAGGCTGAGGCTGTGACCCTCCCTTCCCCCCAGGGCCAGGGCCAGGGTCTGGGCCAGCAAGCATCTCCAGCAGCTACCCAAGCCCTGGCCTCCACCCCGCCACAGCACAGCGCCTGGGGTGGGCGGTGCCAGGCCCTGGCTGGGAGGGAGGGGGGGTTTCCCAGCTTTCCTCCTGCACAAGCCCGAGGGCCCCGGGCTTCTGGAGAGCTGCCACCAAGGAAAGCAGAAAGGGACATCCACAGGCCCCTTGGAAAGGCAGTCACAGTTTCCCCACCCTCTCTCATACTTGTTAAGAAACAAAGTTTTATTATTTTACCAAATGGAGCTTTGGTTACTGGCTTTGTATTTTTCAATAAAGTACGCAGAACACACAGGTGTGGTGCTGGGGGCTCTTTTGAGGGGGGTGGGTAAGGGGCCGGGAGGAGCCTTGAGTGCCCCTACTTGGATGTTCTCAAAGCTGCCCCACGGGCAGGCCAGTGTCACCCGTCTGGGCCCTTCCCCCGCCTAAGAGGAACGTTTTGTTTCTACTTTCTTATCCCAGGGACTAGACTGTCTGTGTTGAGCTCTCCTTGGATTGTCCTGGTATGGGATTCTTGATCATCTGCCTGGTACCAGAGTCTAGCTCAGCTGACTAGGGAGAACGGCCTGGGCGTCGACCTTCCTCCCCTTCAGCCTCCCCTCCAGGGTCAAGCTGAGGCCTTGGCCAGCTTCCACTGTCCTGGCTCAGTCCTTCCACGGCCTCTTCTGGGCAGACCCGTCAGCCCTTCTGAGTTTTCTGAGTAGAAAGCAACAGTGAGGGCCAAGGCCAGCGGGACGAGGTTGGCCGATTTACGTCCCCCACAGGGTGCTGGAGACGTGAGCTCTTGGAGAAAGCGTAAGCAGTGACGGAGAGTGGGGGTGTGGGGCTGGCCCTCTGAATGGGCTCTCCTGTCACTTGGGGCTGGGGGGAGGTCCCTTCCACTGGTGGGCCCCCGCATCCCCAGTGCTCAGCTCAGGGCTCGGTGAGCAGTAGGGCTAAACAAAGCGGTCTCGTCCCGTCCGCTGGCCAGCGTTCCTGGACGTCTAGCAGTTTGAGGGAGAACACAGCCACAAATGAGGCAGAACAGATCAGTTTGGACCTTACTAGCCAACTCGCTTCCACTGGGCTGCCGTTCCAGAAGCGGTGAGGCAAGACTGGTGGAAAACGAACAAAGCCAGATCTCTAGGAACCCCTTAGAGGAGCTGGGGCTCACCCTGCGAGTGGCTCAGGAGGCGGGAGCCTCACTCGCTCTCACTCTCCTGCCTGTCGGCCCTCTCCGTGGTATCAGGATCCGAGCCCCACGAGGACCGGGGCTGGTGTCCAGGTGCCCTCCCAGGGTCACTGACTTCACAATGGCATCCCTGCTCAGAACGTGTCGGTGGCTCTGAAGGGTTGTTATCATCTTCCCCTAGGACTATAACTTTTTTTTTAAAAGGTCAACTTTAAAAGATGCCCATGAAGGGAACTCTCACGGCTTTTTACTGCATCTTCCTAAGCAGGTGTGATCCCAAAAGCGCCCCTGAGCCTTGGTTTTCTCTCATCCCCAGTGCCCAAGAGCTCACTCCTGGCCCTGCCAGGCTGGTGCAGTCAGTGCCCAAGGCCACTATGCTATGGGCGTTCTTGCACAGCGACACTGCTGGGACCCGGGGAGTCACCGCTTAGGAGCCAACTGATGCACCACCCATTTTGTTTCTTAAGAAAAGAGTTTATTGAAAGGATGTGAAAATAGTAATATATGCTTTCAACAATAATAAATTTCCAAAGTATTAACATTATGAAACATTAGGAATCTTCTTGAGAGGCTCAAAGCACACTAAAATCATACCGTGTCCTGTTGCTTTTAGAGTTGGTCAGCACTCAGGAAGGACAAGTCAATCAGAGATACTGAGGACATCTTATGACCCATCGCAACCCCAAACATGTGTACCCGCCGGGAGACTGGGCAGTGGTGGAGGGAAGGCTCTCAAAGCACCAATGCCAGTCTGCCTTTCCTGCTTCCAGCCAGGGCTAGACAACACAGTAAATATTTGGCTTTCTGCAAAGTGAAGTTTTACCACTGTTTCAAACTGTTTGTTTCTAAGAAGACTGCATTCCCAGTCAGCCCTCTTCACAGAGTTTTCTCACAAGCTGAGAAGAGACAGGGCAGCTTGTGGGGAAGAGAACTTTGAAGGAAGCCTTGCATATGCGTGCACTGGATTACACCAAGTCCTTCGGTGCAAAAGATGAAAGTACATATATACATCTTGGCATAGATAATGCATTCTGGAAGCGCGCTCTCAAAGATCACAGCAGAGCACGAACCTGGAGGTCCAGGAAGGACCAGTCCTTGGGTATGTTTTCCTACGGGCTGTGCCTGACTCAAATCTTTACTTAATTAGCCTTCCTGACTGCGAAATCCACACATACCAAAGTAAACGGCTTTTGCTGATTCCTGTTCTTACTGACTGCGTTTCAGTGGAAAAAAAAATACAAAGAAAAAAATCAGAAAGGAAACAGTCATCTCATAAATTAATTCCTCTACGAAACGTTAAGCATGGAGAGAGAAGCTACATTGTACTTACACGTGAAAAATGAGGCGATAAAGCCCTCTTAGCACATTCAGACCCAAGTCTGATGAGTCTGGCTTACTCAAACTATTAATGCACTGCAAACAACTCACAAAAGCTGTAGAAACAGATTATTAATTTACATCCACATACATAATTTCCAGGTCGATTCTACATGGTTTAGTTGACAGCTTGCTTTTTGCAAAGCTCTCCCATCTTGATTGAGGAAGCAGACACAAGGATGAGGGGGCAGGCCGGGTTGGGAGAACCTTGTCCAGCCCCCCCCCCGAGAGCCCCGCCGAGCAGCCGCCGTGGGGAGTGCTGGGGTGCCCTGGCGCCTCTCCCCGCTTCCTGCTGCCAGCTCTGCTGTTCCTTGGGGGCTGGCGGCAGCATGGCCCTGCAGGCCACACACGCCACACAGCTGTGCACGGCTCAGTCGGGCTTTGCGTTAGTACAGATGCTTTCAGCACAGACCCTGTTTCTGAGTCCTCATGAGATATATACAGAAAGAAGCATTTTACAAGCGGAGCAGAATCTGTAAAACCTCTTCGTGTGCTGAAGGCACCATGGTTGCTAGGTGAGGAACGTGGGCAGTGTCTGATCAGCCTCCCAAGGCAACGCTAGCTCGCCCTTCCTGCTGCTTTGGAGGAGGGGGGATGGGGGGACAAGGGAGCTAAGACCTTATCGAGGAGGCCTCAGGCAGCTGGCTGGCCAGAGTGCTGGGGCAAGGGTGGGTCTCAGTCGTGTTTAGGTTCTGGTTGCTTTTTTTTTTTTAAAGTAGAGTGTAAGGTGGGAAGGAAAAGAAAAGAGGCAAGGGACCCACCAGGGCCCCGGGGTGAGCGCCAGCAGTTGCAGCCATGGGCCCAAAGAGAAGTCAAGGCTGCTACTGACTCAGGGCAAGTGGTGGGAAAGAGCCCACCCTGTTCAAGGAACTTCGACAACAAAAACAAATCCCGATCTTTCCAAATGACTACCAAAAATGTCCTTTAATTCTGACCTTTGCAGAAGCATTTCCCCTGACAGTCTTAGGAAAAATAAAGATAAATGAAATGTACAGAGGGGGAAAATGTTTGAGACTCCTCTGCTGAAGGAAGACATCTGGCTGTGACACATTTATTCAAAACATCAAAGAACAGTTTTTTTTTGTTTTATAATCCAAAGGACAGATTAAGTCACACATATCCCCTCTGAATTTTAAATACACTGGTCTATGAAATTTCCATACATGTGGAATTACAAATACGAAGTTATGTAGACTATTGTAATATCATTTTTAACGTCGGTATAGAAAATCACCTTGAATTTGAAACTACAAATGAGCGTGTGTGGATTGTTGATATCATTTAGAAATGCCGACTCATTTTTAATTTTGCTTATTTATAAAACACAAAAGGAAACTGAATTCAAAACATTCAACAAAGTTAATTTGGTTGACAAAAAAAAGATAAATTTTAACCTCTTCCCTTTGGCCAGTGGATAGGAAATAACATGATATCTGGTCATCAGCAGATCAGACAACTGGTATGAGGTACATCACCGTATTCAAAAATATATATATATATATCCTATATATATATTTACAGACACAGACACACACAGATTGGTCGAGTTCTAGGGGTCGAGGGGTTAAGGTAAGAGAAGAACACATTGAAAGGATTTGCACACGGTTCCGCCCAGGAGTTGGGGACCTCGCAGGGCGCTGTCAGCCGCCTAGAACTCCTCTTCCTCCCCAGTGAAGTGGTTCTGCTTTTTCCGGACGTTCCAGTGCAGACACTCTGCCAGGCTCTCAAACCAGTCACTCACAGGGTCCCGGAAACAGATGGAGGGGAGAGGGTAACAAGAGGTAGTGATGCTGATGCTGATACACACACACACACACACACACACACACACAGAGAAAACAAATGTTTGTTATGCTTCAGAGTCTAAGAAAACCAAGCAGGTAACTATTACTGGCACATGCTGACTTAGTGCCAGACTCAAGCTGGCACCTGCAGGCAGGGAGGTCCCTGCCCTCATGCAGCTGACGCTCACTTGCACGCAGGCCAGGCCAGGATGCAGGGTCGGCTGCCCGATGGGGCATCGCAGCTGTTCTCACAACCCTCGAGCCAGTGTGGCCCAGTGTCTGCAGTCCAACGGCCTGCCTGACCTTTAATCCTGCCTCGGCCTCTATGGTCTGTGGTTCTCCACTCAGAACCTCAGTTTCCTTCTCTACCCAATAAGAGGGTGAAACTCAGTGAGTTGACGCACCTGCTCCTGGGGGACAAGCAAGGCTAGAGATGCAGAGATGGCCAAGAGCCAGCCTCATCCTCATGGAGCTCATGGGCTAGGAGTCCCTTTAGAAGAAAGCAGCTCCCTATGCCCTTCTGCTTCGTGGGCTGCGACATTAGTTCATGCCTAATTTATAATGAGTGAACAGAAGCCAGGGGCCCCCAACTGCACAGACAGGCTGCAGTCATGCTGCGTGTGCACAGGCTCTCTGGGGGCCGCTGACCTGCAGCGGGAGGAAGAAGGCACGGCCCAGGGACAGGTCGGAAAATCCAAAACCACCAAAGAGTTCATCTGGCCAGCCCTGACCCCGACTCAAAGCATGGTGGCCTCCACACCTGCTTTTAGGGCTGATGTTTGCCTCCAGAAACCCACATGCAAAGGACGGGGACTGGACAGGACGCCTCCAAGCTCTCAGGGAAGTGCCAATGGTCTTGCAGCAAAATACTCACCTGTCTCCATGGCAGATTTCTTGTCTCTTCCGCCCATCAAATGAAACCCACGCTGTGTTCCTAGCTTCTGGCGACAGTGTGATCTGGAAAAACACCAAGGAGACCCCTGGGAAGCTGATTCTGAACATTTATTATGGGAAGAAGGGACGGCACAAGGCAAGGCCACAGAGAGGATGTGGTGAGGGTGAGAAAGGCCCTGAGCACCCTTTGAGGGTCTGGGCCTGATTCCAGACAGAGAGAGTCGCTGACAATGATGGTGTGAGAGGGCGGCACGATGGAAGCAGAAGTGGTGAGATGATCCTGCCCCTGGCCCTGCCCCTGGCTGGAGGGAGGAGGCCACGCCAGTACTGGAAAAGAAGAGGCATGTCTACATGACACCAGGAAGGGGACAGGAGGGGAAATTCCAAGAACATGAGGTCATGGGGCTAAGTGAGAGGCAGAGCATGTGGCCATCATGTCTGGGGCATCCCAAAAGGACCACAGGGTAGAAGCACTGGCAAGCGGCTGGAATGCGGCCTGCAATAGGGCACCCAGATTCTGTGGGCACAGGCAGTCCGGTAGGCCCCTAATGAAGTGAAGGAGAGAAGGGCAGGTGGGAACACAAGAGGCTCTCAATGTAGCTAAGCTCAGAGGGTCTTGTGGGGGCCGCTGACGGCCTTTACAAGTGCCAGAGTGCTGCGTCTGCCCCCAAAGACTGACCTTGAGCTCCACGCCAGCAGGCACCACGATGGGCCGGAAGGACAGCGAGTGTGGACAGATGGGCGTGATCATGATGGCGGGCACATTGGGATGAATCATGGAGGCTCCTGCAGCAGCGGCGTAGGCTGTGCTCCCAGTTGGCGTGGACACAATCACTCCTGAGGCAAGAAACAAAATGTTTCAAGGACAGTCAGCGGGGCAATGTCCTGTGGGGGGGGAGGTGCCAGGTGGAGGCTTTACCTCCTCTTCACCTGGAAAGGTCAGAGACAGAGAAAGACATGGGACTGAAGAGGACTTTTTAAAAACCAGCCGCCTGGGTGTGTTCCAGCCTCCTGGGTTTCTGTTATTCTGTTATTCCAGTCCTTTTATTGAGGGGATTTGTTCAGTGACGTTTGGATTCAGTCACAGGGCCGCACTTGAGGACCTAGAGGGCCACAGGTGGCCTCAGGTGCCCCACCCCTGCCCTAGGCTCAAGCATCTGAGGTCTACACTCCTGCCTTGCTGGGGGGGGTTCTGAGGGGGTCATATTTTCCATGAGAAAAATTTTGCATCATTCTAAAGTCAATTTAATTCCAGCAGTATTTGCCAGTCTCTGCAACACAGTGTGGCACAGGACCTAGTGGATGGAGGGCTAAGTCTGGAGTGCGTAAGACACAGGTTCCAATCTTCTTTTGATTCAATTCCCCAGGAATAACCCAAGTCAAGGAAAGGCTGCCCCTGCCTGAAGTGGTCACAGGTCCATGGAGGGCCATTCATTCTGCTGTGTAGACACAGTCCGGACACAGATCATGAGGGGCCCCTCCCCCTTAGGCAGAGATTTGGGGCCTTTGGGGCTAGCAGGACTTACCATCCCCCTGGACTGTTGTTATCAGGTGTCCATCTAGATAAACATCAACATTAGAGAGGTATGAGGAGGGACCCCGATCGATCACCACTTCATTTAGAACCTGACAGATAAACACAATATGTGACCCCAGGAGCAACACTGACCAGGAGGCCCCTGTACAGGGGGCCCAGATATCGGCATCAAAGAATCACCAAGTGTCATGGAGGACAAAACCTCCTCGGAGGGGAGGTCAGCTTTGTAGGGAGGAAGTCACAAACTCCTCACAAACACAGCTCTGAGGCATGGCATCCTATGATAGAGACAAGTGTAGCTAAGACTGAGAGCCTGCGTGGGCCTTGGAGATCAGACTCTGGGTTGTCAGGACGCTCACTCCAGGCTTCCTCACCAGTCCCCAGGACAAAACCCCAGCTGGCTGCCATGTTGTGGCGCTCTGGTGGCCTGCTTGGACTCCCTGCGGGCAGGGGTGTTCCTATTTCACCCTGCCCCCTGG
Organism: Phascolarctos cinereus; assembly: GCF_003287225.1. Lineage (NCBI taxonomy): Eukaryota > Metazoa > Chordata > Mammalia > Diprotodontia > Phascolarctidae > Phascolarctos > Phascolarctos cinereus. The sequence continues at coordinate 404,222,078 of NW_027556098.1, read as the reverse complement.
AGCCCCCAAAGCAGCTGCTCACGGAGGGAAGGCCGGATGGCGCCTGGACGGACCTGGTAGTACATCATCTGCCTGCCGCTCTCCTTCTCCAGGCTGGGAGGTAGCACTCCGTTCTCATCGATGCCGTTCGGGATCAGGGCTTTCTTTTCCCGGAGCTCCTTGACCACCTTCACCTTGAGCCTGCTTCGGAGAACGATGGCAGCATTTCCTGGGCCAGAGAGGATACGAGCCATCAACAAGAGGAGCGAGCGGGAGGCGTCCCTTACAAACGAGGGCCGGGGCGGGGCACTCTGGGTGCGAGGAGACAGCCTTCCTCTGGAGAAGAGGCAGGAAAGCCCGCTACCCTCTCCCCTCCCCAGCGCAAACCCCAAAGGAAGCCAGGAATGCCACTGGCCTTCACGAAAGCCTGCCCAACCTTACTGACCAGCTCACCTTCTATCACCTGGGTGACTTGGGACTGAAAGTTTTCAAAGTTGAACGGGGTGAGAAAGCCGAGGGATCCTAGGTGGAAGGCCATCACTGGAGGCACACTCCCCTGTCGGTAAATAGGAAGAAGGGTTGTTTGTGCAGATGGGCAGGAGCTTCTCCTCGATTCCAGAACACAGTGAAGGCTATTTATCTAAAGGGGTTTCCAGCATCCACAGCCCATGGGAGGTGAGGGAGCTGCAAACAAGGCTAAGACACCAATTCATCCCAGGCCTCCAACAGTGAGGCTCCAAGGCAACAAGGCGGGGCCCCCACTGGCTGCTCCTACGCATCCATCCTCCTTCTCACAGCTGGAGAACACCTTCCAGCAGGCGCCATCTTGGCCACATCCAGCAATCCTCTCTTCTTCCCCTCTTGTTTCAGGGGAAGAGGGGCCCTGCCTTTGAGGACTGACAGACGCTGGCACCTCTGAGCACATTCAGTTCCTACTGTCTAGGGACTCTTTCCTTTCTGCTTCCATGCTGGCATGCAGGAGAAAGAGGGCCAGGTTCAAATCCTCTCTAACCCCCTCACCATCTGGGTGATGTTGCACTTTCTTGTGCTCCTCAAGTTTGAGCTCTGGTTTCTCCATTTGAGGGGGCTCAGACCAGACCACAAAGCCCTCTGCTTCTCTTTGCTCGCTCCCTCCCTCTCTCTCACACACCCGACACTCCTCTTTCCTTTCAGCTCCAGACTCTTCTGAATTCCTCCCAGCCGATCTATCACTCTATTATTTTTCATCCCCACAGAAGAGCTCTTCCCAACTCTCTTCAAAATCACTCCCTAGAGTTCTCTCTGAAGCACCCCCTCTCCTTTCAAGGACCCCATGCCCCCTTCTCTCCTTCTCCTTGGCCTCTAAATGGGGGCAGCCCCTAAAGCTCAGGCCTCGGCCCTCTGCTCTTCTCTCTTTAATTCAGATTGTCAGCAATCTCATGTACTATGTATGACGAGGACTGCCCAACCCACCATCCTCCTCAGCCTCCTCAGGCCCATGTCTCTGCATTGCATTTTCCTACCCAGGCACATCTGTTCTCAGCCTCCTCAGGCCCATGTCTCTGCGTTGCATTTTCCTACCCAGGCACATCCGTCTGGCGGTGAACTGAGCACCTCTGCCCCCCAGGCTTCCTTATTGCTTCCAGGGGAGCTGTCATCCCCTCCGACAGACTAAAACCTCCACGTCATCTCAGCCTTGTTCTTAATCCTTGTCCCTACATTTGGTCCTTCACAGAATCTTCTTTCCCAAAGTTATTTAAAGCCATCCCTCTATTTCCATCCTTACTGTCTCTTCCTCAGGTCAGGCCCTGACCACCACATACTGGCATTCCTGCAGCGCCCTCTGAACTGGTTTCTGGTCCTCCAGGATTTTCTCTCTCTAATTCCACGTGGATAACACTGAGCCTGAAACTGTCCTGTTCCAAACTCTTCATGTGTCTCCTCCATTGCCCACAAGACAGTCTACATTCCCTTGCCTGGCATTTGAAGCAACCCCCCCCCATGCCCCATCTCTATTACCTGGTGCCCTGGAGACACTCTCTGCTACAGGCAGGACAGCAGCCCCCCAGTCACTCTCAACAATGTGTGCTGCCATGCCTCTGCTTCCCCCAAAACACTGGCATGGAATAATTCTCATTAAAAATTAATATTTCTAAACTTGTTTTGCCTAAAAAACTGTAATATCAACCAAATTTTCCAAGATGTAAAGTACAAGACGGCAAAAAGTGAAAAGAGATTCCGAAGACCTTAAGAAGCATCTACATGAAGCATACATAACGTTCCCTTTTGTGCCTCCCCAAGTTTACCTGGAAAAGGGAAGAAGCGTAAAGCAAGGTCCCGTCTCCTCCCAGGCAGATGATGAAGTCTATCTGATCTGAGATGTCATCGTAATCTGGGAAGCACCAAGAGACACCCGCTTAGGAAGACCAGCTTTCTGGCTCAGATCGCAGGACGCGCAACGGTGAGCGAGCCGTGGGAAGTGCGGCACCGGGGACCTTCAACATCGCCTCAGCCCAGCCCTCAAAGGTGACAGCAATGCCCAGGAATGTCGAGGCCACCCACCCAGGGCCAAGCTGAGAAATGACTTCAAGGCTTCTGGCCCCAGACCCAAACCCTTCCCCATCACGCCACACAGCCTGAGCTACTGCCAACCACGCTCTCTGATAGGGACGACTGTGGAAGGTCAATGAAACCCTCACAATTTTGTGGGATTACCTTCCCTGAAGGTGCAGAACTTCTTCTTCACGGTTCCAAAATGTTCATCGTTCACTATAGCAGGGTCTTCTAAAACTTTTTTTTCCACATAAACGATCATGTTGTTTTCCTAAAGCCAAACAACACGCACAGATCACTTCAGAAACATACCAACGCCCCATCAATCAGGCTCATTACGGAGGTACTTGATTTTACACGGCTCAACAATACTAAGGCCAGAGGAAAAAACATCCCATTCATCAATACCTCGTTGCCCAGAAATAAATAAGTTACTGCTCACTGCAAATCTCTGGTCATGACTGTGTGAGAAGTCTCACAATGCAATGGGATAGTGGGGACAGACTTATGAAGATGCCCACTTGACACTCACCCTCACACTTACACATAGAGATGAACATGAAATTTCTATTTTTAGCTTACAGAGCGATAAAATTGCTTTGGAAACTCCAACTTGTATACATGCTAAACCTTTATGATGGCCACAAGTATGATTTCTTCTTTGGCTTTTCTCTTCCCAAGCAGGTTGGGACAGTCATTTACTCTAGTCTGTGGGTGACAGCTCCCGACCAGCAGACATACCTCCATAAGATATACACAGAGAGCTTTAAAAGGCTGCAGGAGGCTGGCATCTCGTATCTTTTTTATTACAAGGACACTCTTTGGAGATTTGTTCCATGTCAATCGCTGGCTTGCTGGATCCTGAATGTGCCTGCGTGGGAAAAAGAAATCCAACAGTTCATGTGGGGGAAGACAAAGCTTGAAAAAGGACAAATTCACTAAACAAGCAGGAAGAGGAGGATTCTGTGCCTTGGCTTCACTGCTACATTGGCAGTTTAACCAAGACCCCACCTACATCACACCACCTGTACCTGCCTGTACCTGCTTTTTAAATGTCCGTAGTTATAGGGTTAATAGTTAAATGAAATCCAAGACGATAACCTTCTTTAAAACGTCCCCCAGCTCTTGTCCTTACCTCCTGTCCTTTGCCAACAATTCTCTTAGAACTCAGCTCAAAAATCTATCCTCCTCCCTGCCCAACCCCTGAAGGATTCCCTGATTTAACCAAGAAAAAGCTGGCCAGCATCCATAGTCCACTGTCTAAACCGATAAAACTGACTTTCACTTTCCTGGACACGTTCATAAGAGCTCTCATTTACAGACAGAGTCTGCTGTAGACCAAGAGAATTCATTGATGATTCTCTCAGTCTGTGGCTATGCTAATGCTAGAGTCCAAGATCTACACTCCTCTATTAGATGGCAGACTCTCGGAGGGCTGGGATTTTTCCTCACGTGCACAATGAGGGGACTGGACTAGATAGATGCCCCCCGCTATCCCTCGGGGCTCTGAATCACCAGAGGACCCAACGCGTACAACAGGTGGTCCAGTTTTGTCCACTGAACGAAAGCTCAGTGGCTGGAACTGCTGTGCAGAAAAAGGACACGTTCCCAAACCTGATCTGTCCCCATGAGCTCTGCAGCCCAAATCTAACAGCCATTGTTTTAATTTCACCTCGGTGTGTCCAGCTCATATTCTAATCACCTTGTCGGCTCTTTGAGGATAAGACCCCAGCTACCAGCGCTACATGAACAGCATATCCCTTGGCCTCCCAATTACTGCTGGCTAAAGATGACTTTAAGAGGATTTAAACTATGGACTTCCACCTCCTATTTCTCCAGCGCTAATAATAAGCAGTAAAAACTGAAATTCAGGGCACAGTGGCTAGAGCACCAGCCCTGGAGTCAGGAGGACCTGAGTTCAAATTCGGCCTTAGACAACTGACACTTCCTAGCTGTGTAACAATGGGCAAGTCACTTAACCCCACTGCCTAGCAAAACAAACAAAAATGCTCAAATTTATTTTCTTTCCTCAGAGGACAAGCAGTAGGAGGGAAGAGGCATGAATAACCACCACAGAGAAGAGAACCAACTCAAAGCCAATTTCTGTGGAACAATACAGAGGACAGAGTGAGCAAGCTCCCAGGTGACTAATTTCTCTAGTTAGCTGAAGGATCATAAGTACAGGAGCATAACAACAACAATAAAAAGTGCCTAAGAAACACCAAGAGAGATCCCACTGGCTTTAGTGTTATACAGGACAACTGTAAGTACAGGGGCACGCCCTGTTCTGCCTTGGAGGAAGCCCAATTCAGACTCTTCCGACTGTCTCATTAAAGACAAAACTCTGATTTATCAACCTGACAACAGTCATTCTGGCTATTCTAGCAGCACTGATGGAGGGCTCAGATTACATAACACTGACGGTTTCCACAGATTTGCTTGACATTATAACCCAATACTATAAATTACATCTCACCATGTAACTACCAGGATGCAAATGTGTACATCTGTCAAAAGACGGAAGAGATCGTGGAGGCTCACCACCCCTACAACTTTGTATCTATGCTTAGTGCTATTACGCCACAGAAAGGCCATCACCGCTGTGTCCCTGTAAGTACAATGTACCTACAATGTCTGCTCTTATGGGAGAAGGGAAGGTCACTGCCTACAAATGCTGACTCACTCCCAGTTCCAACTTCCATCAGTCTTCAGGCCACTGAGGACAGTGGGCCTCTGGGCACTCACAAGTGAGTCCTGAAGCTTTACAAGTGAGAAAAATCTCCTACTCTTATCCTTATCAATTCTAGCAAAACCTGCAAGCTGACAGAGTACACACTTATTGGCAAACGCCATGCAGTCCTATGTAACAGCCCTTCTATGTGGTGAAGGCATGCCATCAGGGCCTCGAAGAGACTCCTGCTTCTAAGTTTCCCTTTCTCAACTCCCTTCAACTGTGTTTAAAAACACAAAATACAAAACACACTGTACAAAATGTCTGATAAATGTTATCTGAATCAAGACTCCATCAAGTGAGAGCTGAGACATGCTCTGACAGTCTTCAGAAATGACTGATCTTCCAAACTGTAACTATTCCTCACTGATGAAGAGGGTGAAAAAGACAGAACAAGAGTTTCTACCTTTGCTATCAATGTTTACCCAGATGCCCAGAGCACCCATTCTTTTCGCAGTACTCACCATTTCCAGGTATTTTTGTTAATCGAGACGTCATTCATCACATTCTTTATGATCTTCATGGCTTTCTTCCAAAATCACAAATAATTCTTGAAATGTTTCTTGTTTATTTTAAACTAGGCTGCTGCCATTGTCAAAAGAATCGTGTTTCTCTTGGCAGGCTAAGAAAGGTTTACAACAAGCTAACAAAACTGAAAACACCCAAACTCTCCCAGCTATGCATTGAACTAACATTAACTTAACCTCCAAATACTAAAATTGTAGTTCCAAAGCACAATACTAAGTCATCTTTTGTAGATTTTTAAAATACTAAGCCAAAAAAGCCACCTCAAATTAAAATTCCCTAAAACCAGTATCCCTCATGTTATGTTACTCATAATATAATCCTTTCTCCTAATGACCCACCCCAAAGAAAGTCTTTCAGATCGCTTCTAATCAGCACCATGGAAAAAATCATGGGATTTTTAGCTCTTAAATAAGCTAGCCATAAGAGACTAATCTACTCCTGTTTCTTATTAACCTACCAACACCACCAAAAAAGCCAAAGCAAACCCTGTTGGCGCTAGCAAACCTTATCTTAGTCTCTGAACAACCACCTAAAACTGCTCTCCTTCACAGGTGTCTGCAGGCTCTGGGCTCCAGCTCTTTGGCACACTCAGCCTCAGCAGCACTGAGCGTCCCCTGCCCTGCCCACCTTCTACACACTCAGTCTAGTGTGAAAGCCAGTGGATTCTCTCACAGATCTAGCTCAGCCCCATGGGAGGGGTTCTTACCACAATCAGGCGGAGTCTGATGGGAGCACAGCCCTCCTCTTAGCCAACAGGCTCAAAACAGTGTAAGCAAGGCCAAAGTGATTTAAGGGAGAACTCCTCAGGACTGATTTCCTTAGGAATTCAACATAGGATTTCTCATTACAGTAGTATTTACATATTTAAATTGTCAGGATATTTCAGACAGCTGATTATTAAGGTGTTAAGAAGCAATGTATTGAAATGAGAAAAGCAAAACCAGATTTGTTTCATTGTGCTAGAAGTGAAAAGTTATCCCCACTGTGGGGGCCTGTGGGCATACTGGGAACACACCTGGGCAGGTGTAGCTGTTCAGGGCTCTCACACACCCTTTATTAGCAATGTCTTCAGGCAAATGACACAGGCCTGCAGTGGGAAGGAGAGGAAGTAAACCCATGAAGGGCAAAGATGACAGACAGCTGGAGGACATTTGCATGGGAAGGGCAGGGAAAAGGCCCAGTCATTCTTTCCAATAGGCCCTAGGAGGGCAAACTTGCAAAGCGGCACCTTATTCCACAGCAACCTGGCTGGCCATGACCACTTCAGACTACAAAGGACCTCAAAGCCCACACTCTTCAGCCCCTCAAGATCTGTGTTTCTAATGTACCTTCCCCACTCAGCGTTTCTGACAAAACGCAGGAATGAGTCGGTCTTTTCTAGCAATCTTTCACATCCAAGCTCTTGTGTGTTTACAGAGAAGCTCACGTCTACCTCGTGGGGATAATCTTTCTCTCAGGCACAACGGATCAGCAGCAAACCCAACGAGCGAGCTGAAACAAATCCGAGCGTTTATTCCACCAATGTGTGCTTGCCACTTGCCATGTGAAAGCTTCTGTTCCAGGTATTGCTCAACACACACGGTGAAGAAGGGTAAAGGCCATTTCCACAGGAGATGGGGAAGAAGGGTTAGTTAAAAATTAATCCTGGGGATGATAAAAGTACCAGTGTCAATCAGTCTCCTTACATTGAAGGGAAAAAAATGAAATGAAAAGAGTCATTGCTGTTCAGTCACAGCTGACTTTTCCTGATCCCACTTGGGATTTTCTTGGCAGAGATACTGAAGTGGTTTGCCATTTCTTTTTCATTTTGCAGATGAGGAAACTGAGGCCAACAGGGGGAAGTGACTTGCCCAAAGTCACCCAGCTAGTGAATGTCTGAGGCTGGATTTGAACTCAGGTTCTCCTGACTCCATGACCAGCACTCTATCCATTGAACCACCCAGCTGCCCTTGAAAGAGCAATTATTTTTTGATTGGGACATGTCAGGAAACATCACAACTTCTCATACAGTTACACTCTCCTCAGTTCTCTGATACCCTCCTTTAAATGAGGAAGTACTCCCACTCTTCTCAGAAAGTTACAAAAGCAACAACAACGTTGCAGAATATCTTATCTTCCAAAGATGAGGAGGAAGGAGGTTTAAAAAAAGAACTATTAATAACTTAAAAAATTTTTTTTACATATACACTGAATATGGGAATACTCACATGAAATCCAACATTTATTTCCTACCCTGCCTCCATCCATTTTTCCTGAAACCTAAGAAATAGAATTAGAGACTTGGGGATTATCTAGCCAGCTTAATACCCATGAAAGAGGTTGCACTTGGTATCTGGAGTGTGTCTACCTCCACATAAAGGGATGCTACTGACTGTATCACGTTAATCCTCACCAAGAACACCTGTTTTTTCTCTCCTAATTAATACATGCCCATTTAAAGCCACTCCACACACTAGACCAAAGATCAAAATCTAGTTCACTTGCTCCTAAACAAATGTCCCAAAGGGAAGATCCTGGAATCAGACTTCTAGGTGACATGGCAGCAGTTAAACCATGTTAAGACATCCTCCCAATGGGCACTAACAGATAGCCTGTATCAGATTGCTCCCCATCTTGGGGAGGGAGGTAGGGAGGGAGGGGGAGAAAAATTTAAAACTCAAAAGCCTGTGGAAGTGATTGTTGATAATTCAAAATAAATTGATTTAAAAAAAAAAAGGTACACACCTGATTTAAGGTGTTTCAGAGTTTCCCTAAGTGTCTTTGGTTACAGAGAGAACTCAATGACCATCAATTTATTGATAACTGGCTAGCCTAATTAATAAAATGATTACTAATTACTTGTTAAAAAAAACCCCCAAACACAACAGATACAGGGTAGGCCCCCCCCCATCGCTGCCTCATGAGATGCCTCAAACACCAATCTCTACACAACTCATACATCTATCTCTGCTCCCCATTTGTCCTTCCGGGGCTATTTCCCACTCCTTCTGGCTCTCTCTCAGCAGGGTTTGGGTAAAGAGGCTCTATTGGGCTGCCTAGCCTCCTTCCTGCCTCCTCTGGCTGCCCTGACCCTGCTCTCTCCATGGTCCACCTCCCACTTGTGTGACCATTCCTTCTCCCTCCTGATTCCTTCTTCTCCTGAACCTGGGGAGCTATCCCACAAAGCCTTGGCCTCTTCTCACCTTTCTCTATACCCTAAGTCTTCAATGATCAGCTGCATGCAAATGACTCCCAAATCCACAGCCCCAGGTCCATATTTCTAAATGCCTACTGGACACCATCCTACAGATGACAGATCCCCACCTGAACGCATCATCTTTCCTCTAAAACCCACTGGCCTCTCCTTATCTCCTCTGCTAATGGTACCACAAGTCTTCTAGCCAGCCAGGCCAAACCCTTGGACTCCTCCTTGCCAGACCCCTCTTCCTCATTTTCTATGTTCAATCAGTCAACAAGTCCTGTCAAAGCTGTCACCACCACGTCTCAGTGTATACTCCTCCCTCTTCCTTTCCACTGTCACCACTCTCCTTCAGTCCGGAACAGCTCACCTGGAACACCTTAATGGACTCTGTCTCTAGGCCCCTTTCCTCTTGACAGTCTTGCCAAAATATAGGTCTGATCCCCTCAACTCCTTTTCTCAAAACCTCATTATCTTTTACAACCAGTGTCTCTGATAAGGGCCTCATTTCTAAAATATATGGAGAACTGAGTCAAATTTATAAGAATAGAAGTCATTCCCCAATTGACAAATGGTCAAAGAATATGCACAGGCAGTTTTCAGAGGAATAAATTAAAGCCATTTATAGTCACATGAAAAAATGCTCTAAATCACTATTGATTAGAGAAATGCAAATCAAAACAACTCTGAGCTACCACATCACACCCGTCAGATTGGCTAACATGACAAAACAGGACAAAGATAAATGTTGGAGAAGGTGTGGGAAAGTTGGAACACTAATACATTGTTGGTGGAATTGTGAACTGATCCAACCATTCTGGAGAGCAATTTGAAACTATGCTCAAACAGCTATAAAATTGTGTATACCCTTTGATCCAGCAATAGCACTTCCAGGTCTGCAACCTAAAGAGATCCTAAAAATGGGGAAAGGACCCACAGATACACAAAAATTTTTACAGCAGCTCTTTTTGTGATGGCAAAGAATTGGAAATTGTGGGGATGCCCATCAACTAGGCAATGGCTGAACAAGTTGTGGTACATGAATGTCATGGAATACTATTGTGCTATAAGAAATGATGAGCAGGCTGACTTCAGAAAAACCTGGGAAGACTTGTGTGGTCTGATGCTGAGTGAAGTGAGCAGAACCAGGAGAACACTGTACACAATAACAGCCACGTTGTGCGATGACTGACTGATGGACTTGACTCTTCTCAGCAATGCAAGGATCTAAGACAACTCCAAAAGACTCATGATGGAAAATGCTCCACATCCAGAGAAAGAACTCGGGAGTCTGACTGCAGATGAAAGCACATTATTTGCTCTCCTTTTCTTTTGTTGTTTTGTTTTATTGCTTGATTCTCATGGTTCTTCCCATTAGTTCTAATTGTTCTTTATATCACGACTGATGGGAAAATATGCTTACTATGGATATATAAGTAGAGCCTACATCAGATTGTACGCCATCTTGGGGGAGGAGAGGGGGAGAAAATTTAAAACTCACACTCTTATGAAGTGAATGCTGAAAACTAAAAATAAATAGATAATTTATTTTAAAAAAAACCTCATCATCTACCAAATAAAATAGGAATACGTTAGTTTGGCATTCAGGGCCTTCACTGGTCTGATTCTAACCTACTTTCTTTGGCTCCAGGCAAACTGGACTATTCTCCCATTAGGTTGAATAAGGTAGCCTCCACATGCCTGCTATGATCTCCCCTAGCTCCTCTATTGCCAGTTATAGGAATCTGAAGCCTCATTAGATTCCTGCCCTCCCTCTCCAGCTAGAACAGATTTCTCTCAGAAGTCCATCTGATGAGACCTTTGCATTTCATCTTCTAAGTTCCCTGTGAACACCTCAATCCCCTAATGGGGTATAATTTCCTTAAGGACAAAGACTGAGTTACTTTTCCTATTTTTGTACCTAACACATAGCCTTTTGCACACTGGTAACTTTAATTGAATACATATTAAATTTTCAACATGAAAAAGCTAAACCCTAAATATTTGTTGTCAAGCAAAAAGAAAAGTCAACTTACATGATGGTCTTGGGGTTCTGCAGCATACAAGCCTTTGGTCCAAAAGTGGTCACTGGGCACGGCCCATGCAAAGAACGGGTCCTCCTTTTGGAGGAAAAGGGAGAAAAGCCAACATTTCTGATTAGTACCTTAATATAAAGATTTGAAGAAACAGCTATTTGGGGAAAAAAAGAAGAAATTATGCTAACTTTAAAAAGATGCAAAAAGAGACTAAAATCCCCATCCTCTGAAGAGACCCGCCCCACCGCAATAGTCACAGACAACAAAATATTCATAGCAGCATTTTTTGTGGTAGAAAAGAACTGGAAACTAAGCAGCTGCACTTCTAATGGACGATTTCTCAGCAAACTGTGGCACATGAAAAGTGACGGCACATCACTGTGCTGGAAGAGCAGAAAGCATGGGAAGATTTCTACGGCAGCTGATGCAAAATGAAATAAGCAGGGCCAGCAAAACACATGCAACAAAACAACATCGATGTGAACACAGAAGGACCAAAAAGCGGCCTGAAAGCTGCAAGAAGACCCTCTCCCTCACTCCTCCTCAGAGAGGAGGGACCAGCGACGTGCAATATGGTATAAGTGACTTTTCGGATATGTTGGCTTTGCAGAAGTTTTATTCTTTATGGTAAAGGTAGGAGAGGGATACAGCAGGAAATGTAGGTGATGTCAAAACAAAATATCAATAAAAATTATTTTTGAAAATTCAAAATTCAATCTGAACTACAGCACACTGTCCACGGAGAAAGGGATCACACAGCGCCCCATGTCCTCAATAGAAGCAGGCCTAGGTTTGAGCCTTGTGCTGTTATTCCCAGGGGCCAATGTACTGCCATCCTGAAAAAGTCACTACAAGAGCTTGCGATGTCCCCGCAAACCAAGTCTGTGTCTACCTCTAGAGAACACCCACCAGACCTGCAGCAGAGACTCTGCATTTTATAACTCAAAAAGGAAGGTGGGCAGAAAGGTCCAACTCTGAGCCAAGGAAGCAGCTCTGACCACATTAGGCTTCTGCTAACTCAAGAGCAAGCACTGACCTATGGTGGTGACCTCTGCCTGGAAGACGATTTGCTAACTGCAGCGTTAGGGAATCCATGACACAAAGCCTTCTCTTCTCTTGGCCTACCCTTTGGCTGGTCCCCAGATGAGCTAAGGATGTCACTGAAACTCTAGGAGTCCTTCCTGATGAGAAGTGCTACTCACCTCTTGAAAAAGAAGTAATAGGGGCAGCTAGGTGGCACAGTGGATCAAGCACCGGCCCTTGAGTCAAGAGGACCTGAGTTCAAATCTGGTCTCAGACCAGACACTTGACACTTACTAGCTGTGTGACCCTGGGCAAGCCATTTAACCCCAATTGCCTCGCCAGAAAAAAAAAAAGAGAGGGAAGTAATAGTCTCAAACATATCAGGGTGAGGTAGAGAGAGAATACATACTTTGATTAATTGGAAAAATAAAATATTCTAGGAATTCAGCTATTTAGCAAATTAAAGATTCACATCTTTCCCTCAACATACTTGGGATAAGAGCACAGCAGCGTTCTTTACCATCAATTTTACTACTGTTCTCACTAGGAAATAGCATTTTTAGAATAAGGTAATTGGGGCACTTATGAATTCCTGAAAAAATCTAATGATTATCCTTTTATACACTAAAATACTATCACAAAATAAACAGAAGAATATAAAGCATAATTATAGAAGGATGCCAATATACTGAATATTCTGGCCAAGGAAAAAAATCTTATTATTCTTTTCTGAGTACAATTCTTTACCAGGTAGCTCTGTGAAAGCGTCTAAATTTACTGCTACATTTCTTTAGGTTTTATTTTATCATTTTCTAAAGAAAAAAAAATTAAACTTTTAATCTGAAAAATGTGACCAACTCCCCACCCTGAAGTCACATCTACTTACTCACCAAGGGAGAAAGAACTATATTTATGCTAAGAAATCACCTAACTACTGCTAAAAGCGTCACCTCTAGCTGGTATTTATCAGGCACCTTCCAAATTAAGGTCTACATTTTTGTATATCAACATTATATGTGAAAATAAGGAGAATAATAATAATAGCTCAACGTTACAAAGCACTGTGAAACATGCAAGCATTTGACTCTCTAACATACATATATATATATAAAATTTTTCCCCCAAGAAAATATCTGTGTGTGTGTGCGCGCGTGTGTGCACGTACGTGCGTGTGTTTGTGTGTGTGTATATATGCATGTGTGAAAAATACTGTATCCTAACTCCAATACTTGTCCAGTGTGATCCTGGACAAGTCATTTACTCACCTCAGTGTCAGTTTCATTAACTATAAAATAGGAATAATACTACCTACCTGTAAGCAGGTACAAGAAAAGTTCTCTGTAAACCTTCAAGTCTTATGTAAATATGTCAACATAGCTGGATCCTAATTGGTGAGAAGAACGAGTCCCCTCCAGTGGTCATATTATTCAAATTCACACTGTACATCACCATTGGGCTGGAGCCAATTACACTCTAATGAAGTGGATTCATTATTCACACTAACCAAGACTTAGCTGTGCCAATATACACTTATGTGTATACACTTATGTATATCTTAGACACGTGAAACAGACAATGAGTTGGGCCTAGAATTGAACAGGAAGATAAGTTCTTTCAACGACCCCAGGCTTCTTCCTGAAACAAAGGCTTATTTCTATAACACTAATATTCATACTGCGGACAGCCACGTGTCCTCCTGCTGTCTGCGGCACTTCGGGAATGCAGAATGAAACGTTGGGTGGATCGTCCATGACAAATGCATGGAAAGACATGGAGGACACTCCACAATGAGCAGGTGGCAATCTATGTCCCTGGAGAGAGCATCAGACCCGTGAGACCATGACCCTCAAGTAGCAGCTGGCCAGCAGAGCTTAAGTGACTTTCTAAAGATTCCCTTGCAGTTGGTGACAGAACAGGGTCTGGAGCTTGGTGGCCAGGCTTTCTGGACAAACATACACACTCTCACCTCGTTTTGTGCAATCTGCCCTGACCATCACACCTAAGCCTTCTGTCACCCCTAGCCAGCCCCAGAGAGCTCAGCAGCTCCAATGTCAAACACTTTCCGTTGTAGTTCTAATTGAAATTAGAGTTCCATTGATTCGTGCAAGGACCACTGGGGGACAGAGTTCAGCTTTAAAATTTCTGGGGTTATAGTTAGTAAAGAAAAGTTGTCATGTCATGTTTTAAACGAAATGATCTTCAAATTTCCCATAACATTTTAGAAGCATTTAATTGAAGAGAACTTTCAATACAGAATAAATGGACAGACATTATGTTAAAGTTACTTCGGTTTTGTGTGATACTAAAATTTAATTTCTATAGTCAAATGCCAATTATCCACATTAATGGAAGGGACAGTGGTATGGGTGACACAAATAAGGAATAATCCAAGTGACATTTTCCAAAGGGGAAGCAATTTCTTATAGCAAATTAGCCTAAATATTTTTCTTAAGTCCATATTAAAATTAATCTGCATTATAGCGGGGGATCGCTTAAGGCTGTGCAATAGCAGGGAAGAGGTAGTCCCCAATGAAGATATTAATGTATAGAGTTTACCAAGTCAGGATCATCAGACACCACGTGTGGGAACACGAGCACAAACTGACATATGTGTGACCTTCCCATATGAGGCAACTTGACATTGATACTAATCAGGTACCGCAGGGAGCCCAATGCCACTGTTTACTGACGATCCAGAGAGTGGACTGCAATGTCCCATGGGACAGGACCTCTGTGAGATGCAAGCACTCATACTGAATGGCCCTGAGAGGTGGGTTCCCTTCCCTAAGTCCCTTTAACAGTGCAAACACTATGGGATGCCCATGCCTGCATGTGTCACATTGAGCCAATTCTCTGAGAAAGTCCAAACTCACCCATTTTTCCTGGTCCCACCAGCCAGACAACGCCAATCACCTAGACAGAAGATGAGGAGCCGGCCCTCTTCATGGATAGGTACTTTACCTGAATTCTTTTGTGCTCCCCAGGGCAGGTGAGGCAGATAAACTCCGAGACTTGGCTCGACCCCGGATGGGATTCCCATAGCTCCAGTCCTCATCTCCGTGACATGCTGAACAGCGGTAAGAGGCTGAATCTGGATTCAACTCTTTGCTCAGACTGATTTTTTCTTGTTCCATCTCCACAGTGGATAAAAGGGAACTTCCGTCAGGAAGACACTGACGCCTTAAAGCGAAATTAAATGATAAATTCCATGGACTTATGATTCAGGTTCAATTAATCAGTTAACTTAGCTTATCACAATATACCTGTCTTTGATTATCTTTGCTTCTTCTGATCTACATACCCGTTTGAACGACACAACTTCAATGACAGCTTCGAGTTCAGCCAAAATCCAACAAAATAGATAGACTTTCTTTTCTCCTCTGCCTTTCTTTAACTACTCCTATATCATCAGCTCAATGCAAACTTCCTTTGGAACTCTTAAACCAGATTACAGATAGTTCAGAGGCATGTCAGGGCTCCGTAATGAAGGCATGGGCTACAGTGGAATGTTTTCACTGAGGTAAGGGGTGCTACAAATCTAGTTATTGATCATTTTCATAAATTAAGAACTCCTTACTGCTTATAAGAACACACACATTCAGATAGACTAAGAATGAATATTCTAGAAGGGATGGCTATTCTGATTTAGATCATGTAGATGACTTCAGGTCAAAACAAAATCCAAACCCCCAACCTCATCATGGTGTGGAGGTGACCCTGGGTTTATGAAGGTCATGCCACGGGGAGACAGCTTCTGGCAGCTTTTACTAAGCTGGAAGGACTTCAAGAATGGTCCTGGAGACAGTCCGGGTTTCCTAAGCCTGGCTCCTTTCCTGCAGCCTATGAGCATTCCTCATCCTTAAAAACCCTTCCTTTGACTCGAAAATAGCAGCCAACACCCACTGCCCGGAGACCTGGGGGACTCCTCCACTGGAGACTTTCTTCCAAACTGACCCATATGCTGTGGCTCTCATCCCTTTCACAGCCAAAGCCCTAGGAAAACTGTCTACATTCATGATAGTACAGTATCTCTCTCTCTCTCTCTCTCTCACACACACACACACACACACACACACCCTCTTTCCTGTTCTGAACTCTCCTTCCACTGCCAAGGCTAAGGGCAGGATTCAGTTCACATTTATTTTTTAAAGGTTTACTAGTTTTTACATTTCTAAATTTACCAAATTTATATTTCTTCCATTTCTAAATATCCTTTCTCCTTCCCTCTCTCCCTCCTCAGAAATCCATCCCTTTAACAAACAAAAAGGAAAAAACCAAATCAGCTCTGCTAAGCAGTGTTCCCCCCGCCCAGGTCTGCCGGCACCTGCCCGGCTCCACACCATCCCTGCCCGCCCCCAGAAGGCCCATTTGTTCTGTCTTCTTTAGGGCCAGATAAGGCTTTGGTGTCCAGGCAGGTTTTCCTGTTGTCCTTGCCATTTCTGCAGTCACAGCATACACTATGGTCCTGGTCCTGGTTCTGCTTCCTTCATCTACAAGCCTTCCCCTGGTTTTGTATAGTCCTCATCATTGTGATTTCTTACAGTGAAATAACATTCCATGATATTCCGGTGCCATAATGCATTTATCCATTCCCCAAATGATGGGTGACTTTTGTTTTCAATACATACATTTTGGTGTAATGGGCCTTTTTCTATCTTGAGGAACATGCCTGGCTCCCACTCACTTCTCAGCCCCTTGAGAAACTGTCCCGGCCAACCTCTGCTGACGGCAGAAGCCTCCTTGGTTGTCCTGCTCCCTGAGATCTCTGCAGCCTCTCACGCTGTTGACTGCTCCACCTCCTGCACACTTTCTCCTCCTTCCTGAGTTTCACTACCCTGTTTTCTCATGGTTCTCCCAACTTCCTTTTCAGGATCTCTGCAATCTCACATCTCTATCAGCCTGCTTGACTTTTCCACTCAAATGTCCCAGAAGCATTTCAAACTTAACCTGTCAAGTATCACCTGCTTCTCTTCTTAACAACCCTATTTCTAGTGAGGACACCATTACTTTCTAGTTGCTCACATTTGCAATCTTGGAGTCATCTTTCACGCCTTCCTCTGCATCCCTGCCCCACTCCCCCCAATTCCAATCAGTCACTGGGTCTTGTTGACTCATCTCCACAATCCTTCTGATCCACACCCTCTTCTCTACTTACACCACAACCACACTAGTGCAAGCTCTCATTGCCTCTCTAATGGACTAGACCAAGGGTTGGTAAACTACAGTCCCAGCTAAGGACTCTCAGGGGCCACAAAAACAGGCTGTAGTTGGCCTTCCAATTCCTGGCCTAGCCCAACAGCTTAGTAGATCACTCTTCTCTCCAATGTATCCCTCCCCCAGCTACCAAAGTGACTCCAGACCCAGGCCCAGGCCTGACCATGTCACTTTCCTGCTCCAGAAGCTTCAAAGCCTCCCCACTGTTCCTAGGAGAGAATAAAGACAAACCCCTCTGCTGGGAACGACCCTTCATGGTCTGGTAACAGCTTACTTTTCCAGGTAGATTATAAAGTTCTTCCCCTTACACATCTATTTTCTAAAATATCTGGCCTAATGGCTGTTCCTTATGCACAATATTCCAAATCTCCTGCCTCTCTGTATTTGCAGCCCGCTGAACAAAAAATACAAAATGGCCCTAAGTCCTACGGAGTTGCCCATCTACTGTGGCAATGACAGTGGCAGAGTGTGTTAAATATCAGTTTTTAGATCATCCAAAAACTTTTTACTGGTGCTTTTTCCCATTACAAAAAAGCAAAACAAATTACAGCATTGGCCATGTCAAAAACAAGAAGCTTCAACCTGTACTGAACCCATCACCTCTCTAACGGGCAACATGATTCATCTCTGGCATTGGGGTTCATTACTGTTTAAACGTGAGATCCCTGTCCAATGACCAACGACTAGATGCAGTACTCAAGCCTAGCAATCTTGACATTCTTGCCAGAAACAAAATGAGAATGGAAGGAGTGTTCGTGGGCTCTCTCAGGAAAGGAAAATAAAGCACCAAAGCACGTCATGGGTATTTGGCCATCCTCAGCTTCAACGATCATAGGGGAAAAAACCATCATGAAGTATATATACACCAGCACCTTTTGTAGAGGATAAAGAAGTAGAGAAATTACATGAAAAACTCAGTAAGACCACCAAATTAAATCAAAATAAAATCTTCAGTGACTCCATGCAACATTAGACAAAGACAGTTTAAAAAAAATTGGAAAACATGATTCAGGAGAAAGGAATGAGAGAAGCCCAAAACTTACAGACTATATAAAATCTTTAAATCTATTTATCATGAATACTCTGAGAAAAGAACCAAAAAGTGCTAGATATGTAAGCTTCAAATAACATCCCAAGAAGTGAAAGGGATATTTTAATTGAGAATAATTCTTGAGTAATTTTTTTAAAGTAAAATTTTTATATCTTTTTTTAATATTACCAAAACTTCTTCTAGAATCCTTCCTGCTCCCACCATAACAAATTATTCTTTAAGGTACAACAGCTGTGACTTGGGCAAGGGGAGCACTCCCCCCACTCTCTTCTCCAGGGCCAGGCTCGTTCCTTGTCACTGGCAGCATTATTTTGTCTCGTTCTTTCCATTTACACTGTTGCAGTCATTTCCTTAGCTTTGCTTACTCCCTGGGCATCAGATTATGAAAATCTTTTCATTCTTCTTTATGGTTGTTGAATTGTCTACAACTCTTGGTGACTTCATTTGGGGTTTTCCTGGCAAAGATACTGAATGGTTTGCCATCTCCTTCTCGCTCATTTTTTCCCCCCTATAGATCAGGAAACTGAGGCCAACAGGGCTAAGTGACTTGCCTGGGGTCACACAGCTAATAAGTGTCTGAGGCTGGATTTGAACTTGAGAAGATGAGTCTCCCTGATCTAGACCCCAAAGTCTGTCCACTGTACCACCCTGCTGCCTATGTTTGCCTAGCTGCCATAAAAAGATGTTTGAGTAACCTTAGGGTACTTGATTCCACAGAGCAAAATAACCAAGAAGGTGTTTCTCAGACATCCCTCAAGCTTAGATAGGATTCCCTGAAGGCTCTCACACCAGGGATGAGCTTGTCTAAAGATTCTGAGTTGGCCACAATCACAGAGTAAAAGCAGCAGAGTCCCAGGCTGAAAGAGGCATTCCATACAGATGGTGAAGGCCTCCAGATACTGCTCTCTGGAGATGGTACTTAGCTGGTTACATCAAGCTTCAGAAAAACTGAGAGGCTCCTGGGTAATACACATGACCATTTGAAAGAATCTGGCCTGACCAACCATACAGGAAAAACAAGGGAAATGAAAAATGCCTTTTATCCAGGCTATGATATGCAGTTAGATAAGGAAAACCTACACAACTCATCCATCAGCAGTTAGACAGACACTACCAAGTGACATGAGAAATGGAAAATAAATTGGACTCAGAATTAAACAGGGAGAGAAAAGGAGGCTGAAGTATCTTTGGAAAACTGCACAATTCTTGTACTGACACAAGCAAAGATCCATCTTTTCAACAGAAACATTCAATTGGAATTACACAGTTCAGTCAGGGCACAACGCTTCAGAAGAAAAGAAAATGGGAAATGGAGAGGCACATGGTGAGTGTGAATATACTATTAACACATTACAAATAAAGAATTATGAAAGAGAAGATTAAAAGATGTAAAACAACACACAACCCATAAGTGAAAAAGGCAGCAAGAGTGAGAGAGAAGGGCAGAATGTGTGTGCTCCGCTGGTATCCCCAGGCATGGGGGAAGACCTGGGTGGGAGTAGCATAGGGATGGATGGGTTACAACCTGTATTGCTAGAAAGAAGACCCCCAATGATGAGATCACAGAGAGATTAGATATGTGTAAAGTACTGACATCACCACTGAGGATCCATAAATAAAAGCTGTCCTTGCCCAATAAGGACATAAAGACATGAAAAGTAGGCCTGTGCTTACAGAGCTAGCATTTTATTGGGGGGGGGAGGGAATAAGATGTTAAGTGTGATACAAGGTAGTGGGTGAAAAGGGCAAAGAAGAGATCAAAGTGCTCCAAGAATAGGGAAGAGGGAGGGAACACTGACAAATAAGACAAACTGCCCTGCGTGCTCCTCAAGGGTGCTTCCTTAGCTTCCTATTGCCTTTTCAGTCTTTCTTAAAGTACTCTTCTGGAGAATTATAAAAGGTTGTTCCAAGTTCAGGAAATAGCAATTCATGATTCTTTACAAAGAGGGAATGAAACAATGACAGCAGATGACTACATCTGATACATATCTTATGGCCAATGGTATTCTAACAACTGTATAACCTCCTAAATAAATACCTCAACAACGAACAAGCAGATGACAGAAACTGTCCCTAAAGGGTTAGCAAACAAGAAAATTATTTAACTCACTGTAACATAAAGCATTTATTACCAAAAATAATCAAACAAGACAGTCTCTACCCCCAAAGAGTTTCCATTCTTGCATAAGACAACACAAAGTGGAACTGGAAGGGTGAGGGGAGGCAAAGTGATTGGCAAGGAAGTAAAGCAGTCTAGACAGTGAGCAGAGCTGGGAGAGTGAGTGCCCCCTCCTGAAATGACAACACTGCTGCCGCTGTTCGGTCGGGTCCAACTCTTCTTGATCCTCTTTGGGGTTTTCTTGGCAGAGATACTGGAGTGCTTTGGCATTTCCTTCTCCAGCTCATTTGACAGAGGAGGAAACTGAGGCCAACAGGGCTAAGTGACTTGCCCAGGGTCACCCAGCTAGGAAGTGTCCAAAGCCGGATTTGAACTCAGGAAGAGGAGTGTTCCTCACTGCAGGCCTGTCACTCATATCTACTGTACTACCTAGCTGCCCAATAATAATTACTAAGCTATTTATATACTGGGTTTGAAGCAAACTGCAGAACTGTCTCATTTCTTCAGTGGCTCAAACTAAATGGAGAAAATTCCCTACGCAAAAGTCTGGCCTGAGAATGACACACTCCAAAACCTGAGCCCCTGGCTTTGTTCTGCCCTTAAGATTTTCAGTAAAAAATACATTTTACAAATGTGTTAAGGCCAGCTTTCCAAAATATTTGAAATAAAACATATCAAAGTATTTTTAATTAATCTTTACTTGACAAGAAAAAGTTTCCATCTCTCATTTTGGTAATAAGCACTTAGAAATAAGGAAGGAAAATGGATTTTGCTTACAAATGAATATTCAAATTCAAAAATAGAAAGCACAGAAGACATTTTCTATTTTGCCAAATTTGACATAAATCCAATCACAGACTTATTCAAAGTACGTCTTGCCACACAGAACCAAACAGCTGATAAATGACAGGTTACTGCTAAGGGCAGAAACCAAAACTTTCAAAGACATATTCCAGATGTTAAAGAAGGTTACTTTATCAAGTTTATATGAATAAGGGGTTTCTTTTTGCAGCATGACTAACCAACACTTGAATGGAGTGGCATTTTGAATGTGCATCATAAAAAGACATTGCTACCCAAACTTACAAAATTTATAGTCTAAAGGACAAATGCTGGAAAAATGTGACAATGCCACTTAATTCACAACTGTTCTTGGACCTCTTACGCCTCCACAGCCTTCAAAAAAAGCTGCTGGGTTAGCCCTGAGGGAGAATGTGCTCCGAAGGCTAATATGTCTTTTCATTTTGTCAAAATGATCTGATGGAATAATTCCAGCAATGTTTCCCATACTTTCTAATAAACGTAGCAAGGCACTTGGGGCACTCAGGATTCACAAACAAAGCTGCAAGCGTGTGACTCACGTACATTGTTCCTTTTTCCCCATTTTCTAATACAGATCTCCTACGAGTCTTTACACTTGGCTGGTTTCTCCAGGCACTTTCATTACAAATACCTATTTATCATAGTCCTATGGAACCATGGCTATAATAACATGCTCAAACCATATGGTCATTGTATGAGAGAGATAAGTTGTTGCTAAGAGCCTAGCAATGGCATTACACAAGAACCCCTGCAACAGATGTAAGTTAACTGGCATATTACTTAAAGTCTATTATTCCATATATATTTGAATATGTTTACATATTTTTCAGTCATTATTAATTTTCCCCAATTTTGCCAACTGCAACTGAGACTTTAAGTAGGAACGCTGGGGTCTGTAAAGTGCCACCAGTATCGTATTGTCTGTCAAGTACTGAACCACCTCTAAGGAGCCCTGAGAAGCCCTCTTGGATCATGACAACATTTTAGATTTCAGCCGAGCTTTGCACAGATGTTATCCTTATAGGCACTTGAGTCATCTGAGCTTTAAAGGTTTTGAAACTTCCTCATCCAGATGGATTATTGTGCTTGTCTTTTTGTGAGGTTTTTTCAATGCCTCTTATGGTTATTAGGCCGTTGGCTGACGAATTCTCTGAGGAGAGCAGCGAAGTCATTTTAGGTCATCCAAGTGACTAGTGAGACTAATTTCTTAAAAAATATGGCAAAGGTCATTCCCATGTCAGTATTGTCCATATTAATCAGACTCAAGGTTTATTTCATTACAGCTATTTCAAATCAAGAGGAAAATAATTAAGAAATCTGAAGGTTTCAATTTTTTTTCTCATTGGGCCCAATGGATTTCCACTCCACCCCACCCCACCCCACCCCACTCCCATGCCTGGAATACTCCTCACCTCTGCCTCCTGGTTTCAAGACAGCCCAAATCCTACGGCCTAGAAGAGGCCTTTCCCAGCCCTTCACCCAGCTATGCCCACCACTCGGGCCTCCCCTTGGGGATTATCTCCAATTTATACTATGTGTATCTTGTACGTACAATTTTTTGTATCTTGAATATGAGGACACTGGACATGCTTCTGCCTTTCTTTGTATGCCCCCCAGTGCCTGGCACAAAGCACTTAATGAATGCTTAATTGATTGATAATCCCATATACAAACCGCAGCAAAAGATATATCACATTTTATAGTTCATCCACCTCATAACACCACAATCCCCATAATCCAGCAACGATTCAGAAGAGATCAAAAAAGACCTGGGTTATAAACACTTGTTGCTATACTGGTGACCTAGGCAAGTCACTGAACCTCCCTCAACTTCAATTTCACAACCCGTAAAATGGGCAACTACCTACTGCCCAGGGGTACCTATGGTCAGAATCAAAAAAAGGAGGGGAGGGGCAGGAGAAAGAGAGAGACAGACAGCTCTATAAACATTAAAGCCCCTTCTATCATTTCCTCCTGGATTTTGTTACTGCTATAGAGAAAAGATTTTCTGTGGGTTTATTTTATATCCTGCTCTTTGTAGAGACTGTCACGATAAGCTTCTCTGCTAATTCACTTAAACTGGGTATTCTGTACACATTTCAAACTCAACATACCCCGAACAGAACTCATTATCCACCTAACCCTTCTCCTACTCAAAGTCCCTACTCTTGTCAAAAGCTCAACAATCTTCTACCAGTCTCTAGTCTGCACACTCAGCATTTCACTCCCTCCTTCCCCTCCCTCATCTTACATATCCAATCAATTGATCAACCTTGCCATTTCTACCTTGACAACATCTCCTGCATCAGACCCGTTCTCCCTATTCTTACAGCCACCACTTTAGTTCAGCCCCTTGCCTGGACTACTGCGACGGCCCCGATTGCTCTTGCTGCCTCAAGTTCCCCCCTACTCCAAAACCCATCCTTCCCTCAGGGGCCAAAGTGATTTTCTTTTAGGCACAGCTCTGACAATGCCACTCTCCTACTTGGACCCCTTTCAAATCTGGGATCAAATATAAACTCCCACTTGGCTTGTAAGTCCAGTGCAACCTTGACCCAACATATCTTTCAGCTTCATTCCATATCTTCCCTTTTCCTCACTTTCTGGTTCAGTCAAACTGCTCTTCTCTGTTCTCCACACGCAAGCTCTTGCATTTAGAGCTTAGCACAGAATGCCACAGCAGAGGATGATACCTTTGACAAGTCAATATCTCCCTGCCCCCCCCATTTTTGTCAAGAACAGAGACCTCTGCAGCAGTGAACTCTGAGTGTAAGTCATCTTGTATCATCTTAATGCATGCATGAGGACTAGACTCCTTGCTGAAGAAGGACCTCTAGGCGGTGTTTTATAGAGGAGGAAATGGAGGCTCAACTGGGTTAAATGATTAGTCAAAATCACACAGCTGATTTCAGAGGGGGCTTGGTGTTCTATTCACCAGCACACACTTTCTCTCTCGATACATGCATTCTATACCTATGTCACAGCTCTGTTATCAGGAAAGCAGGTTCCAAGTAACTATGGACTATTTATAATTTGACTAATTATGTGACAGCTAGGTGGTACAGCAGATAGATTGCTTAACTTGGAGTCAGGAAGACGAAAGTTCAAATCTTTCCTCAGACGCTTCCTAGCTGTGTGACCAGGGACAAGGCACTTAACCTCTAAGTCTCAAGGTTTCCTTATCTGTAAAAAGATAAAAGTAAAAGCACTTTGAAAACCTTAAAGTGCTATATAAATGCTGGCTATTGGTGACCATGGTATTACTATTAACCTACCCTAGAGTCCTGCTGGGCTTCCTCACTTTAGTATGGAGCTGACTTGAGCCTCACTTGTGAACCCTGGCAAGTACTCCCCACATCCCCTTCGTGTTCTGTTTGGTTGCCATCCAAGGACCAGACTGGCTCCACCAGGCAGGCTCATCACCAAGTTGGCTCCAGCTAGACTGCTATTATAAATTGGGGGCAGGGAGGGTGATAAGCTTGGAAGGAAAACGCACATGATGAAATCAAAGGTCTGACATGCAAAGGAAGGAGAGCACACGGGTTTGTATCCCATTAAGCAGAAACACACCAGGCAGCTAGGTGGTGCACCCGATAGTTTGTTGGGCCTCAAGTCACGAAGACTCATCATCCTGAGTTCCAATCTGGCCTCTGACACATACTAGTTGTATGACCCTTGCTTGACAAGTCACTGAACTCTTTTTGCCTCAGTTTCCTCATCTGTAAAATGGAAACACACTGGAAAAGGAAATGGCAAGCCCCTCCAATATCTTTGCTAAGAAAAACCCAAATGGGGTCACAAAGAGTCTGAAACAATTGAACAACAAGAAGTGGAAGTATTCTCAAAACGATCTGGACTGCTAATGAACAGAGCTTCCACTACACTAACAAAAAACGAGGCCATTTTGTAAGCTCCCTCCTCTCCCCTCTACAATGCTACCCGGTGCGAAAAAACTCCATGAGTTACCGCAGCACTATGCAGATGTAGGGGGCACAGAATAAGCCTGTTTGCCGAAAGGAGTCAAAGTCTTGCTCACTCCCAAATGCCTTCACTGGTGTTTGCTGGCTGACCTTGCTGAACCGTGCACCTCAAACTGGCTTAAACCAGCCTTGTGGTCAGCTGTTACGGCACAACACCCTGCTCCTGTGTCCCACCTGCTGTTCCTGGAAAGTACAGTCCATTCTCCACCATAACCCCTCCCTTCGTGGTTTTCAAGCCTAAATTGCCCCTGCCCCTCCTGGACTGTGGGCTCCATTGTACCTCTGGAACTGGGGCTCTGACATGCATGTCTTCTTTCCCTTTTAATAAATTAGTTGAATCAGACTCAACCAGATCTCCTCTGTATTTGAAGCATGTGATACCACTCTCTCTTCCCTTCCTTTGCTCCAAGTCTCTGGAGGAAAAGGAGACTCTTTTTGCCCAGGCCAAACTCCGCACTTGTGCTCGCGATGCCCTCGCCCGTCTCCACTGGGAGCTTAGACTGGCAAGCCTTGGTCACCCCTGACAGCTCTAAATTGAGGAATCCCATCACCCCTTCCTCAAACACATTGAGTGGCTTCCTACTGTTTCTAGGACAACCCAGAATTCCTCCCACTGGCTCTGAAGGCAAGCTCTCCATAATGAGGCCCTCCTCAACCTCTAGGACCAGACACAAAGGTCTCTGCTGACACCGATGCATTTCTCTCCCTGCCTCCAACCTATCTTTCTGGGTCTCAGACACAGCCCAGTCAAGCGGGCCCTGCCCTCTCTCCTCATCTCCAACTTTTAGAATCTCTGGCTTCCTTCAAATATCAGCTCAAATAGGAACTCCCACGGATGGCCTTCTCCCAGAAATTACTTTATTTTTGCTGATTATATCATCTTCACAGAGAGGGCAGCACAGCACAGGAGAAAACCAAAGGACTCAATCAGCAAGGCCTGGTTTCACGGCCAGTTTGCCCCACATTGACTGTGTAGTCTTGGGCTAATCCCTGAACCTCCCCAGCTGCTGAGAGCATGAACTGCAGAGCAGGAGCAGACCTACAATAGCTCCTCGCCAGGAACTTACCTATACCAATATGTATTTTACATATGCCTAAGTGTAGGAATTGTTTCTCCTGATAAAATTTTAAGCTCCTTGAAATCAGGGACTCTTTCAATTTTTGTCTTTAAAAATTACTTTTGCCTCTATTAGAGTGCATGCCATCTTGGGAACGGGAGAGGGAAGGGAGGAATAAAAAAATTTGGAACTCAAAATGTTGTAAAAGTGAATGCTGAAAACTATCTTTACACATAATTGGAAAAAATAAAATGCTATTAAATGGGAAAAAAAGATAAAAATTATTTTTGTCACTGCACTGGAAGGGGAAGGAAAGAAGCATCTTTTATAGTGCCTACTATGAGCCAGGCATGGTACTAAGCATTTTGCAAATATCTCATTAGGTAATAGGTGACTAATTAATCCTGCTGACTGATTATAGTTTTACATCCATCTCAATTTGGTTCACTATTCAATATGTTGGCAGAAACTGTCACATACGGGGGAGAGGACAGTAGGGGAGAAAGCACTCACACAACAAGGAGATGCCTATGTTATTCCATTCCAGCAGGATCAGAATCACACTGTACACTCCCCCTTACTGTCCTGTTCCTGAGACTACAAACTACAGTATTTCTTTTTTGTATCTCTCTTTGATAACTAACTCAGCGTCCATATTTATTTTAACCATCCTATTAATAGGATAAATACAGTAGGAACTCACGGAATTGAATTTTAGGAGAAGATTTTATATTGTTGAAAGCATCATGATACTTTTTTGCACTATAGCTCACAGACAACTAAATTCCCAAACTTGGAATTTGTAGATTTAGGGCTGGAAGGGGTCTTAGAGACCATCTGATCCAACCTTAAGACTAAGGCCCAGAGATGTTAAGTAACCAGCCCAGAGTGACCTAGCTACTAAGAACCTAGGGCTGAATTTGAACCCTGGTCCTCCTGACTCCAGGCCCAACTCTATCTTCTATATCACATAAGAATAAAAAACAAATGCTGTCACCAAAACCTGGAATTACCAGTGGTTGTTTATGGAAACAAAACATGAGTTCTGAAATACTGGACCTTTCATGGATTTCTCTGGTAAATCAAACAATAATTGAAGTGGAAAAATACAATTTTCCAACATATTCACAAGTTGTAATTAACAATAAATGGAAGACTATATCACTCTTCTATGTCTTGACAAAACTCTTCATTTTCCTACTTCAAATTGTCAAATCTGCAGCAATTCTTGATCTGTTTGCTGTTCTTTTCCCTCACAAAAATACACACTTGGGTAGCTCTGAGAGTAACAGCCTAAGCAGGGTGATCCAGGGTTGGAGCCAGGATGTCAAAATCAGGTTGCCTACGGCAAAGACCAGAATTCTTCCCATCATGCCATGCTACCCTGAGTAGGAGGCCCGGATGAATGGAAGAACTCACAAGTGAAACAACCACCACCACCAAAGAAAACTTTATGCATTTTTCGTCTTTGAATTTTACTGGCAAAAGACAGTTTACTTTTGAAAGAACTAAAATAAAAGCAAAGAGTTATTTTTAAAGAATACTCATATTTACTGCCAAACTATTCCAGAAGCTCTATCAGGCTTTGCTAGTCAAGACTATAATGGGTATGATGGCTAAAAATAACTTAATTTAGAAAATAATGCCATTAAACACAAAAAGCAGCTTCTTGAACTGAGTTTTCCATGTTCCATTTTAGCAGTGGTTAATATGACGAGGATTCAACTGCATTTAATCAAAGTTTGTGTTTGGCTTAATGATATTTTTAAAAAATCAAATTTCTAACTTCCTCCAAATGCATTCAGACTTCCGACAGCACAGATTTTGTAATTTACTATTACAAAAACCAGGACCCACATATTTAGTTAAAAAACCAAAAATAACCTTATGAACATCTGGTTGCAAGATTCTTAATCGGCAAGGTTGCCCTGGAATATTTTTTGGGAGTGAAAAGAACGTATAAGGAATACTTCCCCTCTTCTCCACTCACTTCACTGTTTTCAAATCAGCTTGAGAATAGGCATTTTTTTTTGTTGCTCTTAATGTGGAATTATACCCATAAATCAACCCAAATTTACCTGTTACTTTTATAGTGTCAAACTTTAAGGGGTGAGTTAATGCCGAAAAATCTATCTGTACAACAAACAGAAAGAAACCATATTCATTTCAGCAAACATTTATTAAACCCCTGAGTTAGATATAGAGTTGAGATGAAAAGTGCCTGACCAGTGTCAGAGACAGGGCGATGTGTCACACAGATGGACACCCCCAACTGCACAGCTAGCCAGAGCACCCACAGAGTTTATCCACATGGAAACAATGAACTGAGCCCCAAATGGAACATGAGAGGAGACTAGCCTGATTTTGGCTCTGTGGGGTTCTTTTAGTGAGTCGAGGGATTGCCCTAAAACAAAAACCCACCATTTTAATACCATTATTCTTCTGGTCATGTATTTTACACATGTCCGTGTTTCATGGTACACCAGGTTCCAAAGAACTAATGCCGAGGACCACCCGAAGGACAATACGGGGGTGCCTGGTCGGCAGGAGCAGGCTGCAACACATTATAAATGGGCAACTGCACAGTGTGGAACAACATAAAGATACACCAAAGACGAGGATAAATGGGCAAAAGAGACAGGGTGGTCTTGCATCCGGACCAAAGGGCAGTCGACGTACCCCACTAGATCCCCCCCACAAGAGGCCTTCCCTTGACTCCTACAGGAGCCTGGGCGGTCACAGAGACCACTCACATCAGTGAGGTCACAGAGCCAGGGGGAGGGGGGTACCAACTGAAACAGCCAGAGTACATGAGGGCTGCAGAGGCGGAAAGCATCATCCTGCTAGCAACGTGTTATAAGCTGAGCTGTTACCAAATCAATTTAACTAGGCATCTACTGTGCTCAGAAGACCCCAACAGACTGTGCAGGTGCACAGCTGAAAAAGTATGAATGTCACCAAAGCGGAGAGAACAAAAGATCTGAGAAGACTGGGAGGCAGTGAACCCCCCAGGGGATCAGAGGGAGCACAGCAGAGCCACAAGTACCAACGAGAGAGAGGATTAGTGACCATCTCATTGCCACCACAGCTACACCTGCAGCATTTCACTTCAACCATTAAGCACCTACTGTGTATAAGGTACTACCACTGACACTGTTTCACCACAAGGTGAAAACAGTCTTGTTTCTCAAAAAGAAAAAGAGACAGAATGACACCAGTCTTTTGATCTATAAGCTTAAAAAGTCCCCACACAGGTTTCACTGAGTTAAAACAGGCCTTAAGGAGGCAGCTTAACATGGGGCAGTGGTTAGTGTGCCAGTCCTGGAATCAGGAGGCCCTGAGTTCAAATGTGGTGTCTGACACTTACCAGCTGTGTGACCCTATGCAAGTCACTTAGTCCTGACTGCCTCCTAAATTAAACAGGCCTTAAGGAACAACCATTCCCAAACTTCATTTTGCAGATGTACAAAGGGAGGGAAAAAAATGCCCTTTTTCTTTTGGGGGGGGTCCTCTATATCCTCAAGGTCTAGCACAGTACCTTGAATATGCCCATAACTGTACAGAGTCTTGAATTTAAAGCAACATTTGACCCAAGTACCAAAAGACAACCTAGAGTCCTGGAAAAGCCCTCTTCCAAATCATGAAAATCTCCACCTGCTCCTATGCCTTCTTGAATTTGCACCTGTTCTTGATCATAGATGAGGATTGAAGACAAATACATTAATTCTGCTTCAATACTAATATTTCAACAGTATTTTCTACTCTGTAAAATGGGGACTAGATTCTGAAATGCTATAGACATGAGGAGTTTTTCTCCATTACGAAATAGAGCATTCTTTTGGCTACCTTTTGAGATATCTAAATAGGTTTTTGGAGGCCAGCTCAGGGACCCATCATTTACAACTTTAGATCTTTGAATGCATTTTTCCATAACAGCATATTTACAATGAAACTTATAAGGGACTCTTAGAGGGATGAGTAGGTTAAGGAATAGGAGGGCAAGGTAGTGGCTAGCAGGAGTAAAGCAGAGGAGTGGGGAGGGATAAGGTAAAAAGGTGAGGATAGTGAGGAAAAATAGGAAGGAGAAAATACACAAGTAACTGTAGCTCAGAATGTGAATGGGACAAATCTACCCCTACAGCAGAAACGGAGCGCAGATTAAAAATCTGAATTCGACGATATGTTGCTCTCAGAAAACATTATAAAAATGAGAGATACACACAAAGATAAAATAAAGGGCAGGAGTAGAATTTAGCATGTAAAAAAGGCAGAGATAGTAATCATGATCTCAAAGTTAAAATGTATTTAACCAAAGTAAAAAAAAAGAAACTACACTATGTTTGGGCAACACCATTCAATACAGTTTTAGACCATTTAAAACACTTCGACAGTATAAAGTACCTGAGTATATACCTGCCAAGACAGGGACCATATGAACATAAACATAGAACACTTTTTATACAAATAAACTCAGATCTAAATAAATGAAGTAATATTTATCATTCATGGGTAAAGCCAATATAATTTTTAAAATAACAATTTTACCTAATTTATTTATATATTGTCATCCCCAATTAAATTACAAAAAAATTATTTTACTGAGAAGAAATACTAACAAAGTTCATTTGGAAGAACAAAAGGTCAGGAACTTCAAAGAAACCAGGGGAAAAAGATATAAAGAAAGGAGATTCAGCAGTATCAGACCTTAAACTGTCTTATGAGGTAAGAGCATTGAAGTGTAAAAAGAATAATTTCAATTATTTTAAATTAAAATTTTCTTGTATAAATAAAACCTATGTAGCCAAGAATAGAAAGAATGCAGAAAATTGGGGGGAAAAACTTTCATAGACAAATCTCTCAGATAGCATGGGATTGGGCTGGAATATTGCTGTGGTGTAAGAAATGATGATCTGGTTGATTTAGAAAAACATGGAAAGACCTGGACTTACAAAGATGCTACCTACCCTTGGTGAAACAGATGATAGGAGGAAATAAGCACAGGTGTGTATGAGTATATGTGCATGCGTGTGTGCGTGTGTGTGTGTGTGTGTGTGTGTGTGTGTGTGTGTGTGTGTGTGTGTATTCTTAATCATAGCCTTCTTGAGGGCGCTAGGGGGAAAAGAAGGACAAAGTGCACAGCAGAGAACGAAAGCACACCCACAAGGAAGCAAAGAAGCGCGGGCAGGCTTGGAACACACTGGGCAGTATTTCTTGTACAGGTTTTCTTGGAAAGGAAACTTGTTGTTTTGTACTGAATCATCTCTTCTGGTCTGTTGTGGACATGGCAATGTTTGCTTTTTCCTTTCTCATTTTGTATTTAAGTTTAAAACAAAAAAATTTACAAAAAAAAAAAAGCACTAGAACAAATCCCAGAGAGGAGATCCAGAAAAAGTCACGGTGTGTCCAGGGAGACAGATGGGGAGGTCTGGGGACGATGAGGACAAGGTTGGAGGTGGGCGAAGCACTCTAGGCCCCAAGGAGAGGTGGCACACCAACATAAGAGGAGCTCTCAAACAGTACCGGCATTCCACCCCAGACCCTTACCAGGGCACCCCAATGGGAACAGGGAGCAACTAGAGGCTTTGTGGCCTAAGAAGTCACAGATCCAGGGCTAAGTAAGAAGGGGGCCCACGCACAGCGGGAGCATCTGTGGGCAGGGAGGAAGAAAGGAGGAAGCTCAGAAGCCAGCAGCAGCAACAGCTGGGTAGCTCAGACCAGGCACCTAGAACAGCTGGCAGAGGAATACCACAGCTGGAATCCCAGACCAAGGGGGAGCCTACAATTCTGTCCCTCTGATTCCACAGACTTTCCAGCAGGATGCTAGGGGCAGAGCCCAGCTGCAGCCGCTCTTGTACAGACCCAGATCCAGGCCAGAGACTTGCAGGGCTCAGACCACAAAGGCAGCAATCAGATTTTGCCCAGGACCAGACACGTGGAGAGCACTGAAAGCTTCCACATCCCCAGCCTGTCCCTGAGATCCCAGAACAAATACAACACTCAATACCCAAGAAAGCAGCAACAGGACCAGCCCAGACCTTCCCTCCCGAAGTGTGGCACGTCCAAAGTCAGGAAGGAGGCAGGAAGAACGGGCAAACACACTGAGAATCCAACCATACAGAGCTACTATGGTGGCAAGACTGCTCAAGATACAAATGCGAAAGAAAAGAATGACAAGCAGCACCTCGGAGAAAAATACAGCTCCAGCACAAACTCAACTAGAACTCCCAGAAGAGATGAAGTGAGACTTTTTTAAAAACAGTTTTTATAAATTAAATAAGAGCATTTGAGGAAAAAATAGGAAAACAAATGAGAGTTTCTGAAGACAGAATCAGAAAGAGAATTAATGCTCAGGACAAAAGGTATATATAAAACTTTGTCCAAGCAATAAACTCTCTGAAAATTAGAATGGACCAAACAGAAGCCAATGACTTCATGAGGCAACATTTAAGAAATATTAAAACAAAATCAAAAGCCAGAAAAAAATCAGAAAACACCATAGCAATAACAACTAACCTAGAAAACATACAAGGTAAAAAAAAAAAATTTAAGGATCAGTGGACTATTTGAACACCATGACCAAAAAAAGGGCCTAGACATATTTCAAGAATGTTTTTTAGAAATCTAACTGCCAGTTCTCAGATGAAGAAATTAAAGCCATCTATAGTCATATGAAAAAATGCTCTAAATCATTATTGATTAGAGAAATGCAAATCAAAACTCTGAGGTACCACATCACACCTATCAGACTGGCCAACATGACAAAACAGGAAAATGATAAATGTTGGAGAGGATGTGGGAAAATTGGAACGCTAATACATTGTTGGTGGAGTTGTGAAATGATCCAACCATTTTGGAGGACAATTTGGAACTATGCCCAAAGGGCTACAAAAATGTGCATACCCTTTGATCCAGCAATAGCACTTCTAGGGCTATATCCCAAAGAGATCAAACAAATGGGAAAAGGACCCACATGTACAAAAATATACATAGCAGCTCTTTTTGTGGTGGCAAAGAATTGGAAATTGAGAAGATGCCCATCCATTGGGGAATGGCTGAGCAAGTTGTGGTATATGAATGCAATGGAATACTATTGTTCTATAAGAAATGATGAACAGGCTGACTTCAGAAAAACCTGGGAAGACTTATATGGTCTGATACTGAGTGAAGTGAGCAGAACCCAGAGGACTCTGTATACAATAGCAGCCACATTACGCAATGACTAAGAACGTTAAACTGAACCCTTCTCAGCATTACGAGGATCTAAGACATCTCCAGAGGCCTCGGGATGGAAAATGCTGTCCACATCCAAAGAAAGAACTATGGAAGTCGAATAGCTCTCACTTATTTTTACCTTAAGTTGAATTTTGTTTCATCTTTCTGATGGCTCCTCCTATTGGGTTTAATTTTTACTTACAACTTCACTAATGTGAAAATATGTTTAATGGGTATGTAAATGTAAAGCCTATGTCAGATTGTGTGCCGTCTTGGGGAGGGGGGGGGGAGAAAGGGAGAAAAAATTTTCAACTCAAAAGCATATGGAAAAAAAAAATTAAATTAAATTAAATTTAAAAAAAAATCTAACTACCAGGAGGTGAAGCCAAGATGGTAAAGGCAGGAACTTGCCTGAGTTCTCCCCCAAATCCCTTCAAATACCTTTTAAAAATGACCAAACAAATTCTAGAGCAGCAGAAACCATACAAAGATGGAGTGAAACAAATTTCCAGTCCAAGACAACTTGGAAGGTCAGCGGGAAAGGTCTGTTGTACCAGGGTGAGAGAGGAGCACAGACAAACCCAGAGCAGGCCTCGGGGCGACTGAATCACTGGCAGCAGTGGCGGTTTCCAGACTTCTTAGCCCACACACATCAAAGACAACTTAGAAGGTCAGGAAGAAAGGTTTATCAGTCCAGCACAGCCCTGGCCCCAGGAAACCAGGACTACCTCTTGGAAGTGACTGAATCAGCAGTGGCTGCTTCCAGAGCCCCTGGCCCACAGAGGGTAAAGGGGGTCAAAGAACTGGTCAGAAGGAAATTACAGGGGGCTTTTTGCTAGCGCTGGGGGCTGCACTCTGTTGCTCCGCCCATACCTGGATCACAGTCCTGGGCGGCATACCCAGGACCAGGAAGAGCACTAGCACAGCAGAGCTTTGTGGCCACAGTGGAGGGCGGACCCTCTCATAGTTTCAGGCCAGAAAAAAGGGCTTTTGGTCACTCACAGACCAGAGCATAGACAGGAGAGTAGTAAGCACCTCTCCTTAGATCATACCACCTTGGAAGAACCGAAAACTTACAGGTCCCTAGGAGTATCTCTGAAAACAGCTGAACAAAAGCCCTGAAGCTTGGGACAGTGCGCCTTCCACCCTGGAAGCAGAGCCCCATTTTAGCAAAGAGTGAAGATTCAAGTAATAGGCTGGGAAAATGAGCAAACAATGGGAAAAAACTGACTACACAAAGTTATTACAGTGACAAGGAAGATCAAAGCACACACTCAGAAGAAGATAGCAAAGTCAAAGCTCCTACATCCAAAGCCTCCAAGAAAAATACAAATTGGTTTCAGGCCATGGAAGAGCTCCAAAAAGGATTCTGAAAATCAAACAGGAAAGTGACAGGAAAAATTGGGAAGAAAAATGAGAGTGATGAAAGAAAATCATGAAAAACAAGTCAACAGCCTGGTAGAGGAGAGACGGAGAGACGGAGAGACAGACAGACAGACAGACAGACAGACACACACACACACACATACACACACACAAAACGAAGAAAATAACACCTTAAAAAAAAAAAGACTAGGCCAAATAGTATAAGAGGCCCAAAAAGCCAATGAGGAGAAGAATACCTTAAAAAGCAGAAATGGCCAAATGGAAAAGGAGGTCCAAAAGCTCACTGAAGAAAATAATTCCTTAAAAATTATAATGGAGCAAATGGAAGCTAATGACTTTACGAGAAATCAAGAAGAAATAAAACAAAGCCAAAAGAATGAAAAAATAGAAGACAATGTGAAATATCTCACTGGAAAAACAACTGACCTGGAAAACATCCAGGAGAGAGAATTTAAAAATTACTAGACTACCTGAAAGCCATGATCAAAAAAAGAGCCTAGATATCATCTTTCAAGAAATTATCAAGGAAAACTTCCCTGATATTCTAGAACCAGAGGGTAAAACAGAACTGGAAAGAATCCACCAATCACCTCCTGAAAGAGACCCCAAAATGAAAACTACCAGGATTATAGCCAAATTCCAGAGTTCCCAGGTGAAGAAGAAAATGCTACAAGCAGTCAAAAAGAAACAATTTTAGTATTGTGGAGCCACAGTCAGGATAACACAAGATTTAGCAGCTTCTACATTAAAAGGATCAGAGGACTTGGAAAACGATATTTCAGAAAGCAAAGGAGCTAGTATTACAACCAAGAATCACCTACCCAGCAAAACTGAGTATAATCCTTCAGGTGGAAAAAATAAACATTCAATGAAATAGAGGATTTTTAAGCATTCTTGAGGAAATACAGCTGAATAGAAAATCTGACTTTCAAATACAAGACTCAAGAGAAGCATAAAAAGGTAAACAGGAAAGGGAAATCATAAGAGACTTAATAAGGTTAAACTGGTTACATTCCTACAGGGGAAGAGGATATCTGTGACTCCTAAGACCTTTTTCATTATTGGAGTAGTTAGAAGGAGTAGATATAGACAGAGAGCCAGGTGTGAGTTGAATATGAAGAGATGACATCTAAAAAATAAAATTAAGGAGTGAGAGAGGAATGTACTAGGAGAAAGAGAAAGAGAGAAGTAGAATGGAGTGAATTATCTCACATAAAAGAGGCAATAAAAAGCTCTTTTATAGTGGAGGAGAAGAGGGAGAAGGTGAGGGGGAATGCATTAACCTTACTCTCATCAGAATTGGATCAGAGAGAATAACATACACACACAATTGGGTATAGAAATCTATCTTACCCTACAAGAAAGTAGGAGTGAGAAAGAGGATAAAAGAAGGGGAAGGGGGCTGATAGAAGGGAGAGCAGATTGGCAGAGGGGTAGTCAGAAGCAAAACAGTTCTGAGGAGGAACAGAGTGAAAGGAGAGGGGGAGAATAGAATAAACAGGGACAGAATGGAGGGAAATATAATAGCAATAATAACTGAAAAAAAAATTTGAAGCAAGTTTCTCTGATAAAGGCCTCATTTCTTAAATATATAGAGAAATGAGTCAAATTTATAAAACTAAGAGCCATTCCCCAATTGATAAGTGATCAAAAGATATAATCAATTTTCAGATGAAGGAATCAAAGCTATCTATAGCCATATAAAAAAAAATTTGAACTCACTACTGATTGGAGAAATGCAAATTAAAACAATTCTGAAGTACTACCTCATACCTATTAGATTGGCTAATAGGACAGAAAAGGTAAATGACAAATGTTGGAGGGGATGTGGAAAAAATGAGATATTAATGCACTGTAGGTGGAGTTGTGAACTGTGAACATTCCATAGAGCAATGCCCAAAGGGATATAAAACCACGCATACTTTGACCCAGTAATACCACTACCAGGTCTGTATCCCAAAAGAGATAAAAAACCAAAAAGGTAAAAATATTTATAGCAGCTCTTTTCTAGTGGTAAGGAATCAGAAATTGAGGGGATGCCCATCAATTAGGGGATGGCTGAACAAGCTGTGGTATGTGATTATGATGGAATACTATTGTACTAATGAAATGATGAGCAGGATGCTCTCAGAAAAACCTGGAAAGACTTGCAAGGGCTGATGCAAAGTGAAATGTACTGTGCTCAAAGTAATAGCAATATTGTAAGATGATCAGCTGTGAATGACAGCCATTCTTGAAATACAATGACTTGGATCTTATGATAAAAGGACTTACAATGAAAAACGCTATCCATCCCCAGAGAAATAACTGATGGTATCTGAATACAGACTGAAGCATACTTTTTTTTAACTTTCTTTATTTTTCTTGAGTTTTTTTGTCTGTGTTTTCTTTCACAACATGACTATTATGGATATGTTTTGCATGACTACACATGTATAACCTATATCAAATTCCTTGCCTTCTCAATGAGGGGAGCGGGGAGGGAGGAAGGGTGAGAATTTGTAACTCAAAGTTGGTTTTTTTTGGTTTTTTGCTTTTTAGTGAGGCAATTGGGGTTAAGTGACTTGCCCAGGGTCACACAGCTAGTGGCAAGTGTCTGAGGCTGGATTTGAACTCAGGTCCTCCTGACTCCACTGCGCCACCTAGCTGCCCTTGGAACTCAAAGATTTAAAAACAAATGTTAAAAATTGTTTTTTACATGTAACTGGAGAAAAATAAAATACTAAATACAAAAAAAGTTAAAAAAAAATCTAACTGCCCAGATCTTTGAGAATAAAAGGGCAAAATAGAAACAGAAAATTCACTAGTCATCTCCTAAAAGAAATCCCAAAGTGAAAACTCCCAGGAGTTTGGTAACCCCAAATCCAGAGTTTCCAGGTCAAAGAAAAAGTACTGGGAGCAACCAAAAAGAAAAGAATTCAAGCACTGAGGAGCCACAGTCAGGATTACACACTATTTAGTAGTCAGCACCATAAAGGAGCAGAGAACTTGGAATACAATATTCCAAAAAGGATATATGCTTATAAACAAGAATAATGTACACAGCATTCCTGACAAAAAGACCAGAGCTGGGGAGAAACTCTGAAGTTCAAGCACAGGAGAAAAAAACATAAAAAGGTAAGTAACAATGAACTATGACAAAAGACTAAACAAGGATAAAATACTGACATTCAAATATGGGGAGATGATAGATGCATCTGAAACCTGCCATCATCAGGATCCACAGAGCAAGTCCAATTCGACAAGGCCTGAGAATTGTTCTGTTATATTCTGACGATCTTCTTATGAACGGAACGGTGGAAGAATACACCAGGGAAAGGAGGTGGTGGTAGTGGTGTTGGGGATGGGGGAGGAAGGTTAAGAGAAATTACCTCACATAATCTGGATGTACAAGTTCACATCTACACAAACATGCAGGAGGGAGTGGGGGGGAGTAGCTGACACTTCTGAACCTTACTCTCATCTAAACACCTCAAAAGAAGCAAGAATACACACACACACACACAAAGAGCTGGATACAGAAATACATTTCACTTAAGAGGAGGAAGAAAGGTGAGAAGGGAAGAAGGGGGAATTAAAGGGAGAGTACAATAAGAAAAGGATTAGACCTACACAAAACAGATTCTAAGGATATACAAAAATATTTATAGCTCTTTTTGAGGTGCCAAAGAATGGCATCTGAGAGGATGCCTATAAATTGGAGAGATGAACAAGTTATCGTACATAAATGTAACAGAATACTGTTGCATTGAACTCCTATTAGAGAAATGACCAACCAGGATTCTAGCAGACTAATGAGGAAACACACTACCCACTTCCTAACAGAAAAGTGAAGAACTCAGAATGAGAAAAATATTTTTTTGGACACAGCCAATTTAGACATTTGTTCCAACTGACTATACAGGTTTATAATTTTTTTCTTGTGTTCTCCATTGTGGGGGGAGGGAGGGAGTAAGAAAGTGAATCTTGCCTGATTAAAACAAATAATTTTTTTTCTGAGAGCTATCCAGCCATCAACACTCTGGAACCCTTAAGAACAAAAAAAAATGGCCTAATCTACCTTAAAAATGGGGGGTGGGGGGGGTGAATCCTCCAATGGGTGTCGTGTATTAAAATAGTTAAACATAATCCTAAAAAATGATATTACCATTAGTTAGGACAGTAAAATATAATAATGTTACAGTAATTAAAACCAATTGAATAATCCTAGCATAAATTTTTCCAAGACACAATTTGAAGATTTGGTTAAATTTAAACAAATGTTTCAGGAAAAGGCCAACAGCAAGCAGTTTTAAGTCATTATCGAAAATTAAATCCAAACGGAAATCTAATTGCTTTTGTAGGAAAAAAACCCAAAGTCCCTGGAACCTTCATTTGTCAGGGAAGGAAAACTACCCCTGGTATTCTGCATTAGCTTTTGGGCACACCCTTTTCCTGCAATTAAAAAGCAAAAGGCAAAAGACCAGATGAAATTGTGTCTCCCTGTTGATATTGAGACTCTGGGTAGCCAGGTGTCACACACAGCTTCATAACCCTAAAGAACAATAAAATAACTTGTCAGGGAGAGCCATTACAGAGAGTTCAGGAACTGATCTGACTTGGTAAAAATATATTGTTACCAATGTGTCCTCAGGGTCTTCAAAACAGCTTCAAATCTAGAACAACACATGCAGAATAATTCTGGAGCTTTATCACTAATAATGCACAAGGACTCACTACCTCTAGGTTTTCAACATGGTGCCTTGGCACACAGCAGGTACTTAATAAATGTCTGCAGAACAAAAACTTCCCCAATAGAAGTGGTCAAAAGATATGAGTAGTACTCCAAAGACTTTCAAATTATTAACAATTGTGTGAAAGAATGAGAAATGAAGATTAAAATAACCTGAGATTTCTCTTCATACCCTGCAAAGATGACAAAAGATGGGAACAGTCAACGTTGGGAGAACTGTAGAAAGACAATGACACCAATACATTGTTGGCAAGCTGTGAACCTCCACAAACATTCTGAAAAGCAATTTGGAATTATGCAGAGAGAGTGACTAAAACGCCCATAACCTTTAAGTCAGAGATTCCATTGCTAGGCACAGACCAAGGAGGTCACACACAAAAAAAAGGCTCCACCCATATCCAGCAAAATATTTATAGCAGCCCTTTTTGTGTTTGCAAAGAATTGGAAACAAAGTGGATGCCCATTAACTGGAGAATGGCTAAACAAATCATGGCACAAGAATGTAATGGAATATTACTGTGCTGTAAGAAAAAACAAATGAATACAGACAAACATGGGTTTACATCAATTCATGCCAAACGAAGTGAGCAAGGCCAGGAAAACAACATACACAAAAAAGACAACCAACGTAAATGCAAAGAACCACCACCACCAAAGCATCAAAACTGAGCATTGCAAAGCTGTGTGAGCAGATCTGGCCCCAAAGGAGATGTGAAAAGACCCCTCCACCTCTCCTCCCCTACAGTGGTCACAGGCCACAAGTGTGGAGCACTGTCTGTATTCACAGACTTTTTTTCCCCATGTGCTGACCATTTTTGCTGAATTTTTTCTCTTCTTCCTGTTTTTCTCTATGAATAAAATTCTTTGTTACAAGAGATGGCTCTCTAGGAAGAGAAAGGAGGGGATACTGGGGGAAATCTAGGCAATGTAAAAATAAAAGATTTCAATAACAACCTATTTAAAGGTAAATGTCCATTTCTTACTCCACTACTTGCAGAGAGATTAAAAATCTCAGATGCAAATAACTGTTTTTTCATGTGTTAGTGCAAACACCTACACTACTCTGAGCAGCATTTTAAAACTGTTGCTGAGAATAAGTCTGCAAACAGGGAGTTCACTTCCACACAGATTCTCATGAAAACCTAAAAAGGGTATAGGTATCAACTCACCCATCCCCAGCACAGGTCTCTCCTGACTAAATTCTTTGGATATTTTGAACTAAGTTATAGGTTCATAGATTTAGAGTTGAAAGGGACACTGGAGGCCATCTAGCCCAACCCCTTGATTTTACAGATGAGGAAAATGAGGCCCAGAAAGGTTGACTTTCCCAGGGTCATGGAGCTAGTAAATGTCTGAGGAGTGATTTCAACTCAGTTTTTTTTGACTCTTGCATTGTCTTTCCTCTAAAATCCATCCATCTCCCAGGCTTCCCTCCTACTGCCGAGAGCACCGCCATCTTTTTAATCTTCCAGGTTCGAAACTTCAATGTCACAAGCTTCTCCTCCTGCCAATCCAGCCTCTACCCAGCTAGCTACCAAAGGGATTTCCCTAAAGCCTAGTTCTGCCCCATCAACACTGTCTACATCCTCCAATTCAACAAACTACAGTGGTTCCTTATCACTTCTAGGAGCAAATAAAAATCAATTTGGCATTTAAAGCTCTTCATAACGTTACCCTCACAGTCTACTGACCCGTTACGTTCCACGCTGCTCTCTCTGGTGCAGCCACAGTGGATTCTGCTCTCTAGACCTTCACCCTGGCAGTCCACCAGGCCCAAGCGGCCTCCATCCACACCTCTGCCTCCCAGAATCCCTGGTTTGCTTCAAGACTCCACGCTGCTGGCAGCCCTGACTCCAGCTGCTAGAGCTACCTCCTCCAAGACCACCTGGGACTTGATGCACCTTGCCCTGTATACACCCAAGTATGTATGTCGAGGCTGTCTCTCTTAATGTATTAGACCACACATACACTCCTTGAATACAAGGGCTGTTTTGCTTTTGCTTCCATCTCCCCAGCACTTAGCACAGTGCCTGGCCCAGTGAGTTCTTGATAAATGCTTGCTCATTGAAAAGGCATGTTTGTAAGCCCTCGGTAAAAGAGGTATCTCACTAATTCATACTGTACAGAACGAAAACAAAAAAACAAAAAAAAGGACTACCCTTAGAGAAATATGAAATGACTTCAAAATGGCCAGTGTCTGTATTAGCGTCAGGCTTTTCTAGGGGTATCATTGATGCCAAACTTGCAGGGGTAGACCTGGGTTCTGAAGGACTGTATAGGCCTCCCCAGAGAGAAAGCTCGGGCAGATCCTATCAAGCTGGAAAGGCTGGTGTACAGCCAAGTGATATCTAAGCCCTTTACTCTGTCTGTGGACTATGGACCAGCCTACTTCAGTTTATAAACAGCATCAGCACCAGGTTGGTTACGGGCTGATGGATTTTTCTGCCACCACGACTTCTGAAAACCAGCTGGAGTGGCAAACTTCACCAGTGGAGGAAGAAACCTCACCAACAAGGTGGCCAGTACTAGAGGAGCTAAAGTACAGGCCACCAACAAGTAGAAACCATGCCCAGCTACCATCCCCGGGTCAGCAAGGGTCTGCTAACACTGTTTTCCAAAATCTACCTCCAAGGTGTGTT
Organism: Phascolarctos cinereus; assembly: GCF_003287225.1. NCBI lineage: Eukaryota > Metazoa > Chordata > Mammalia > Diprotodontia > Phascolarctidae > Phascolarctos > Phascolarctos cinereus. The sequence goes on along the minus strand of NW_027556098.1, from coordinate 404,179,858 downwards.
TTATATACTGTAAAAAAATTCCCAAAGCTGTGGAACTAAATCTACATCAGGGCCAGTGTCCAAGAAGGTCTTATTCCATCCATCCTCCCAACACGTGATAGCCAACAGGGCCAGGCTGCAGCTACTGCCCAACAGCACAGCCCCCCCCCATGGATCATTTGTGGGTCATTCACAGGCCACTGCTGGCGTAGGTTCACGAAGGCCCAAACACAGAGCCCACCAACCTCTCAGGGTGCTTGTGAGGGTCAAATAAGAGTCAAGTTTGTAAAGGCTAACTAAGCCTGGTACTTAATAAATGCCTGCTCCCTTCTCTCCTTCTGGCTAATAAGCCCCCTTTACTGAGACGGGGTGTCAACAAACAAGCCAGGCAATACACAGGGCACACACCTGGAGGGGCACCCAAGGACCCAGAGACATAGGGTACACACCCTCATACCAACTTACACACTTATGACAGGGGGCAGACACACTCACACTCATCCACAAGAGAGGCAGACACACACACACCCCCAGAGGGGTCGGCAGAGGCACTTACACACCCACCCAGAGAAGGGCAGACATTCACACTCAGGCTTACTCACCTACAGGGGGCAGGCACAGGCACTTACACACTCACCCCCCAACGGAACTAACACACTCACACACAGAGGAGCAGGCACACGAACTTACACGCTCACCCCCCCAACGGAACACACTCACCCTCACCCAGAGAGGGACACACATTCACACTCAGGCTCACTCACCCACAAAGGAGCAGGCACACGCACTTACGCCCCAAAGGAACAAACACTCACCCACTGAGGGGCAGACATTCACACTCAGACTCACCCACAGAGGGACAGGCACACGCACTTACACACTCACCCCTCCTCTTTCGGGAAGACTGGGGAGGGCTGAGTGAACGGCCGGGTCGGCCCCACCCCCATGACCCCGTAGGCCCGCCCCGTGACCCTCGTAGGCCCGCCCTCCCCCCGTCCCTCCTCACCGCTCGGCCGCAGACGCCGACGCCTCTACATTTCCGGGGCCACCCGGCCGCTCCCTGGGCTCGTCCCGGGGCTCGGCGGCAGTCCCGCGCCGGCCCCGCTCGCCGCCGCTCGCCGTCGCTACCTCCAGGTCTGCGCCGCGGCCTGTAGCTGCCCCATGGCCGCCGAGAACAGCAGCGACAGCAGCCGGAGCGGTAGCGGCGGCGGCGGCGCCTGCGGCCGGGCCTGGACTGCGCAGGTGCTGGGGAGGCCTTGCGCAGGCGCAGGCGCAGGAGCAGCGCCGCGTGTCGCGTGCGCCCCTCTGCGCGAGCCGCCCCTTCCCCCACTTCCCTTTAGCGCGCGCACGCACGCGCACACACACACACACACACACACACACACACACACACACACACACGCACACACGCACACACACACACACACACACGCACACACGCACACACGCACACACGCACACACACACACACACACACACACACACACACACACACACACACACACGCGCGCGCGGCTCTTGCTAACTCCCCCAGGCCAAGGAGCCGAAATCCCCTGGCCTACGCAGCCTATCCCAGGCTGACTGGTACGGGGAGATTTCATCATCCTGCTCAGCCCCGCCTTTCGGTGCATGTACTTCCCCCTTAGAAACAACCCGCATTTATTAGGCGCCTACTGTGTACCGCCCAGCCACTATAGAGGAGACAAAAATAAAAATATCAGTGATGGCAAAAATCTGCTGCCAAAAGGCGAGTTCACAACCCCTAGTAGCCTCAGGACAGGGAAGCAGTTACACTACTTTCGCTCTACCTCCGGGTCCCTAAAGTCTGAGCTTAACTTTGTACACTCTACATAACAAATTATTCAAGTTGTTTTGATGAGAATGGGATCTAGACCCCAAAAAGGAAAAACCCTGGACTTTTCCACTTGGCCTGCCTCCCAATTCTCTGTTACCCTTAACCTAGCCTAGCCCTCCATTGTCTTACCTCCCAATGGCCCCAGGCCACTTCCACCCCCTTAGTCCTATCTAGGATCATTCTCCCTTGGCCTCCTAGTCCAGGTTCCTGGAGTTCTATTACCTCAGACTACTTGGACTCCTAGATCCCTCCTGTAGTCTTTCTGTATATAAGGTCCATCTTGTCTCCATTAAGATGCTTAGTTTCTTAAAATCTAGCCAACAGCTCGCTAACATTCAGACTCCTTAAGAGTCTGCCCAATATGATGGTTGTTCTATTAAACTGAAATTAGGCTTGGGTAGAATTCTTTCTGGCAGGACCCATGAGCTGTGATTTTTGGGGTCCCAGCACCCCTAAACCTCTTAACCACAACAGTTTCAGTCGGTCAAACTCTTTAGTGGCAGATACTGGAGTGGTTTGTCATTTCCTTCTCCAGCTCATTTTACAGATGAAGAAACTGAAGCCAACAGTGTCAAGTGGTCCAAAGTCATACAGCTAGTAAGTGTCAGAGGCCAGATTTAACCTTGAGAAGATGAGTCTTCCTGACTATAGACCCAGCTATCATCCTTATTTTACAGATGGGAAAGGAGAGACACAGAAAGGTCAAGCAATTTATCCAGGGTTGCACAGCTCTTAAGTGTCTGAGTCAGGATTTGAACTCTTAAGTTCAAGACTCATTCAGGTGGAGGGGGAGCTGCTCCCCCAAATTATAACTGTTAGAGTTAGAAGGGCTTATGTTTCCACAGGTAGAATAATGCAGAGATTTAAAGAACAGCTCCAGGAAGTAGTACACTGTAGGTGGGCTCAGGCTTAGCCAATAAAAAGTAAGTAGATTGTTCCAAAAAGACCCCAAAATCAAGATAAGGGTCGAGCTAGCTCAGACCAGTTAGGGTCAACCTGAGGACACCTGAAAAATGTTAGGGCACCTGCTTAATTAACTTTATTACTATTGTCTGGCACACCCCGCATAAAATTAGAGCCTCATTAACTAGTCATGGGACATATGACCAAAGGAGGGGGAACATACTTGAGCATATCGAGGGGAAACATGTAAGGATGTTACCCGGGAAGGGATGGACCAATCCCGGCCTGGGAGGTTTCGTGCTGAATTCAACTGCACAAAAGCACACTTTCCCTTGCACTTAGGGCCCACCCCTCCTGAAGAGGGGTGGAGCCTGCTTCTGGCCGGAAACGTCCAAATCCTCTGGACTTTCTTTATAATAAATTTTCTTGATACTAAATTTTTGGTGTCAAGCCTATTTCTAACATAACTCTTTGGCTTACTTTGCCCCGACTCAGTTTGCTCTGTTAACCTCAGAATATACCTCATCTCAACACAGAGACAAAAAGGCCCCAGTTTCCTTTGCAAGCACTCCAGGTAACAGTGTATCACTTACAAAACAACTGTTTCAGATCCCAGGCAGAATGCAAAAACCACAAAGGACTTACAGTTTCTCGTAAACAATATAATTACCCTCCCTTTCCAGGTTAACCAGCCTTCAGCCCAGAAATCTATACAGACCTCTGTCTTTCCGGTCTACCAGTTTCAACTCTATTTGTTTTCGAGAGGTTACCCATTCCCCTTCATGAAGACCTTCGTGGTAACTCATGCTGGGAGCAAAGGGCAAAGTCCTTGAAGGGTTTGTTTGTTTGTTTTATCTCATAGTCCTCTATATCTGAATCCTGCTCAGTGCGTTGTGCACACTCCTTTAGAAGGCTGCCTCACAGCAACCACCGGCACTTTGCCTCTTCTCTCTTGTAGGGACCTAGGTCTAAGGAGTGGAAGCCAAAATAACCAACCAATTTATCTCCAGTCTTTGAGATCAAATCACTATTCTTCAAGGGCGACTGTAGATGGGCCATCGTTACCCAAACCCAGCATCATAATCTTCATGAGGTTTCCAAGGGCACACATTCCCCTAGGCTCTGAGTGAGTGGATGCATGGATTCCTGGAGGGAAACCAAAGGTCACAAGTACCCCCGTGCTAGACTGTGACCTGCTCTTTTATCTGAATCTCTGCCGGAGTCAACTGGATCAGCTTCAGTAATAATTATAATACAGCATTTATCACTTCATATTTACTATTCCCTCGTTCCTTATTCCTGCTCATACACACCATATACCTCTCCATTGCCCTGAGAGTGATGCTTATTTTCAATTTTTCAAAGACCTGGCATTAAACCGTGTAATACTGTAAACCATGAAACAGAATGTTGGTACTATAAAGAACAAGCTATGAAAAGACACCTCCCCCTTTCCTTTGCAGATGAGGGGGGTGGTACACAAGTGTGGAATGCTACAGATGCCGTCAGTTTTTTTTTTTATGAATTGATTAGTTTTGCTAGGGTTTTTTCCTCTTTTGCTTTTCAAAAAAATTCTTTGTTCTAAAGAGGAGAGGAAGAAGAATAGTGGCCCCAACGCACGTTTCTAGCCTCACTTACTCCCTCTTCCTACCTTACACACACACACACACACACACACACACACACACACACACACACACACACACACTTGCCCAAGCCTTTGCACAGACTGGCAACCTCCCCCCCCCAAATTCCTGGAATACTTTCCTTCCTCACTTCTGCCTCCTAGAATCCCTCTCTTCCTTCTGTAAAGAGTTTTCTGAGCCCCTCAGCTGCTAGTGCCCTCCCTCTCAAACTACTTTAACTACTTTGAATGTATTTCTTTTTGTGCATTTCAATGTACATCTCGTTTCCTACCTGGCTGCCCTCAGTCTGGACTTTTTTTAAGGCAATTGAGGTTAAGTGACTTGCCCAGTGTCACATGGCTAGTGTCAAGTGTCTGGTCTGAGGTCACATTTGAACTCAGGTCCTCCTGACTCCAGGGCCAGTGATCTATCCACTGACCACCTAGCTGCCCCAATTATGGACTTCTTTTACTTCTCTCACAACACTGTGATTGGATGGTAGAGCCATAAACTCCTCCACTGCACATAATTGGTAATAATAATAATAATAATAATAATAATAATAATAACTAACATGTATATAGCACCTCCTATATGCCAGGCACTATGCTGAGCACTTTACAAGTATTATTTCATTTAATTCTCATAACAACTTTGGGAGGTCCCCTTATTATCTCCATTTTACAGTTGAGGAAACTGAAGCAAACAGGTTCAGTGACTTGCCCTGGGTCACACAGCTAGTAAGTGTCTGATGTCAGATTTGATCTCAGGAAAATGAGTTTCCTGATTCCAGTTCCAGTGCTCTATTGACTGCAGCGCCACTTAGCTGCAGATGCTGACTTGGAGGCTGCTGTTGCTTTAACTCCTTCATTCTCCAAGAGGACCCTCATTGAATTGCATAAATGATTTAGATGTGTCATCTGAGTTCTAAAACCCACTGGTATGGGACTTTCTCCTCATTGGAGGAGATCAGTGCCCTGTACTTATGTGATGGGCAGGATGGAATTGCCAAGAAGAGGAGACAAGAGAGCTCTGCTCCCTGTGGACTAGCTTTGAGACTCTTCTAGTATTTCAGGCTTCTGGCTTCCAGAGAGCAGATGGATGGTGGCAATCCCATTTCAGATTGCTGGAGTTCTGGAGAACAGGGCTAGGAAGACACTGACATGAGAGGAGGTAACAGCCTCCATCATGTTCTCATAGAGATTTTGATGAACTTCCCTTGGGTGACATCTGGCACTTTCATTAACTCAGTTCAGCTCTTCGTTGAGTTGAGTGACCTTGCTTCCAATGGGAGAACCGTCATTTTGTATTGGCTGGTATGTTCTATGTGTAATTTCCTTGATTTTTATTTTGACTTCAATAAATGGGTTTCTTTGTTACCTGCTAACATGTTGCTTTTGGATCTAGCATTTGGTGTGAAAGGTGTTAAGCCTTAGATGTAAAGCTTGGGTCCTCCTTTCCCTAGTAAGAAATAGCAGTCAGAAATATAGCCTGAATCTGAAAATCACATCCTCCAAACAGTATCTAAGGGAAAAAAATGGATGTAATTCTAATCTAATACTCCCTCTCTGTTTGGAGAGTAGAGTAGTAGCCAAGCCTCAGACTCCAACCTTTTGCTTCCCTTCCTGGTAGGAATGAAAGCCTTCCTTGGAGAAAGGTGGGGGTAGAAGAAGGTAGAGACGATGTCTATCCTTTCTCCTTTCAAGCCGCACAACACTCCCAATGCTACATATAGGGGACAGCTATTCACTGCAGAAGTACAAAATCAGTACCATTCCTCCTCTGTTTCTCCCTCCTTCCTTCCCTCCCTCTCCCCTCTTCTCCTCTTAGCCATATATTCAATCTGATGGGTCTGGGATCTGGATCCCAACCCCATCAAATCCACTCCAACTGGCATTTATTAAGGTGTGCCAGCCTCTGTGCTAGGAACTAGAGGTACAAAAACACAAAGCCTCCTGTTGGAGATGGTTCTGGAGGGTACTTTGAAGGGAGATGGGATTCCAAGTCAGACAATGGAGAAGGAGAGAATGACAAAGCCAGTGCAGCCTGGGCAAAGCCTGGAAGGCCAGATATAGAAGGTTACAGGGAGCTGAGTCAAAGGCCATCCAAGAAGTTTGGCTAACACCGAGTGCCTGAATGGGAATATGGGATGGAAATAAGTGTTTTCCTGTGTTATCCTTTGATGTTTCTTGAACTCTATATCACTTGGGGCCCATTTTGTAACTCTGACTTGTGATGGAGTTTTAATTTGCTTTGGAAAATCATTACTGGCTTCCTACCACCACCCTCTACTCATACACCCCCATAAATGCACACAGCTTGGCTTCCTCGACTTTACTCTGATAGCCTCCCATCCCTGCAACAAAGCTATAGACATTCAGGTAGCCCAAAGTTGGAGCACTGGGCATCCCTTCACCTACCCTGCATCTGGACATAAGGTCTATCACCACTCAGATGTTCTGGGGATCCCCCCGCCCCCCAGTCCTCTCTTAAAGGTTAAGGAGCAATGCCCTAGAAAAACCCTAGAAACCCCCTACACACACACACACACACACACACACACACACACATCAAATCCCCAGCCAGCTAAAAATCATTAACAGTCTCTGGGCTGTTTGATGGTCCCCTAGTCTTTGCTGATGCTTAGAGATCCACTGCCCCATCTCAAATGGATCACCTAATTATTCCCTTATGGGGAATGCCCTCTCTGCCTTCCCATCCCCTGCCTCTAGGACACTGCAGCACCAGCAGACCAGTGCTGCCCACCTACTAGGAAGGAAGCTTCCTGTAAGGACTCCTGGACAGAGTCCAACCAAATAAGCTGGATGGGTGATAAACCAAGCCTAGATCACAGGGACATGAACTTTAGTTCAAGAGCCAATGACCAAAGCTGAGACTAGGTATTCTGCTACTCATAAGAGCCATGTCATTGGCCCTCAGGCTTCAGGGATAGGGAAGCCTCACCCATACTCCCCTTTTAGCTCATAAGTCATTGCCTAAACCTTGGACTGCTCAGCCAGGCAGCCATACTGAGACCCTGATAAGCATGAAGCCATGATTCAAAGAGTTTGCTAAGGAACCTTGTGGATCAGCAAGAGGGCTTCCTCTATTCTACTGTTGAGGTCTAGATGTTTAGGGGATGCTGAGACCACAAAATCACAACACACAGGTCCTGCCTGAATGAATTTGACCCAAGCCTTCTTTTAGACAGGGTTTAGATTGGTCAGACTCTTAAGGAATCTAAGCACCTTAATGGAGACAATATAGACCTTATATATAGAAAAACTATTGGAGGGATCTAGGAAGGATCCGGAAACAAAACACAACAGAAGAAAAAAAATAGCAAATAGTATGCTTCGATCTGCATTCAAACTCCATAGTTCTTTCTTGGGATGTGGATAGCATTTTCCATCATGAGGCCTTTGGAAATGTCTTAGATCCTTGCATTGCTGAGAAGGGCTAAGTCTATCAAAGTTAGTCATTGCACACGTGGCTGTTATTGTGTATAATGTTCTTCTGGTTCTGTTCACTTCACTCAGCATCAGACTGAGGCCAGCTTCTTTACCTTGAGCAGATTGTGCTGAACCTGGGTGATGCTTCCAGGCAAAGGTTGCCGTAGGGCCCTAGGACATTACCAGGGGGGCTCACACTGTAGCTGCTGCCCCTCCCCCCTCTTTCCTTTCCTAGGTGGAGGAGGGCAAAATCAAAGGTGAGCGGTAAAGGGTAAAACTCTCTTCTTCTATGAGAGGGGTTAACAGATACCCTCCTGACTCAAGGGAAGGGAGTGACCAGGTTGTACAGGTGTTTCAAAACTCCTTAATGATAAATCACAAAACCTCTATAATCTGCCAAGATATTTTTAGCTGTTCTAACTTTCCCTGTAACCTCCATGAAGGAGGATTCAGAGGTGCGAAGGGAAGGGAGTAAGCCTCAGGGAACCAAAAAGCAACTGCAGTTTCCCCCAATTCCCTAGTGCCAAGGGAATTAACAGAACTGAACATACACTTCCAGATAGGGCATCCATCCTTGTCCCCTATGCTTCGGAAGGTGTAGCCAGGTCCATGGCCTTGAACCGACCCAGTGGACCGGGAGTCTGACAGCATCAGGCCGAGTGCTAGACAGCCTTGTAACTGTCTGCTAGAAAAGCACCTCCAAGCCTTGGTGCTTGGGGAGTTACCCCAACTGCAGAACAAGAAAGGAGGGGTTACCTTCCAGTCTTGGCTGAAGAAGAACTTGGGGTTAGGCAGTTTCCCCGTATGGGTCACCAAAATGATAGGGTTTAGGGGTCCAGGGGTCTTGGGACCCCAAAGTCACAATACACGGCTCCTGTACTAAAGAATTTGACCCAAGCCTTTCAGCCAAAGACAAGGTTTATCAGAATAGCCATCATATTGGGCAGACTCTTAAGGATTCTGAATGTTAGGGAGCTATTGGCTAGATTTTAGGAATCTGAGCAGTGGCTAGATTTTAAGAATCTAAACCTCTTAATGGAGACGAGGTGGACTTTATATACAGAAATACTGTGGGAGGGACCTATGAGTGGTCAGTAAGCTGGGGTGAACAGAACTCCTGGGACATGGACCTAGTGGCCAAGGGAGAATGGAGCCTAGCTAGGACCAAGGGTGGGAATTGGCCTGCGGCCATAGGGAGGCAAGACAATGGAGGGGGGACTGGGTGTAGACACAATGAAAGCCAGTTGATGGCATTATAGCCTCAGGTGAACACCAGACATTTGGCCATGTGGGAAAGTCCAGGGTTTTCCCTTTCTGGGGCCCAGATTCCATTCTTATCAAGACCATACAAGTATTTCCAGGTTTTTTCTGAGGTCAGCCTGTTCATCATTTCTTATAGTACAATAGCATTTCATTACATTCATATATCACATTCACAGTTATGATTACTGTGTCTTTCTCTCCATCCTCTCCCCCCTTCTATGCTTTTCTTTCTCCTTTCTCCTTTTCCCTACTCACTAGTGTTTTGCAAACTGCCTCCCTCTGTCCTGCCTCCCTTCTATCCCCCCTCCCTTTTCTTTCCCCTTTTCCCTCCCACTGCCTGTAGGGCAAATTAGATTTCTATACCTAACCGATTATGTTATTCCCTTCTTAAGCCAAATCTGATGAGAGTGAGGTTCAAACAATACTCATCTCCACCCCTTCTTTCCCTCTGCTGTAATAGGTTTTTGTGATAGGGGACTTCCAAACCTTCCTGATAAAAAGACCAGAGCTCAACAGAAAATTTGATCTTCAAATACAAAACTCAAGAGAGACATAAAAAAGGACAGAAAGAAACATGTTATTAATGAGGGCAAACTATTTACATCCCTACAAGGGAAGATGATACTTGTAACTCTTGTGAGAGATGATCTCTCAGAAGTGATGCCTCCTCAGGGGATCAATGGTTCTTGTTAATATTTCTTGACTGTTGCTTTCAAAACCCTCCCCTGCTCAGACCCTGTTTTTAAATGCTTAGCAGAAAGAATAGCTCTGCCCCCAACCTGAACTGCTTGCCCCTTGAAAAGCTTCCCGCCTTTTCTTGTCTCTGGGATAAGGAGAAGGGGGTTAGGGAGGGAAAACTGCAGTAAGTTTCGGTTTCCTAGAAATTACCTACACCTGTAGGAATTCGGCCCTAAACCCCCTCCTGATTGCCACACCACTTTCACATCCAGAAAAACCTAGAAAGACTTGCATCAACTGATGCTGAATGAAGTTTACTAAATAAGGACATGTATGTTTGGATTGGTTATGCCCTGTTTCCTTGTTCTTTGTGTTTGAATTTTTTCGCCTAGAATGTAAGCCCACCTCCCAACCAATGGGAGTAAGGGATAGTGGTGGGTGGAGGTTTGTTTGCCTTAGGGTATATAATCTCATTTTGCTTTCTGTGCCTTGCGTCTCTCCTCTTGGAAGTGTGTGGGGGGAGCAGACACCCCTTCTGGTGAGATTGTAATAGAAAGTCACCTTTGCTTCCACCTTGAGAAGTCTCTGAGTTTAATTGATTTACAGTCACTGTCCTACACACTCTTGAGAACTGTATTGTTATTACACCAAGTTAAAGGGGTATACATAAAGGGAGTGGGTATAAATTGACTTTGATTTAATGATTAAAAAAATCTAATCAAATGGGTTAAATGGATCCAAGTAAGTGGATTAATCTGATCTAACTAATAAAGTGTACTAGGAAGGATCTAGATGGGAGTGACTGGGAGGTCAGAATGGGATTTAGATTGGGTCAAGAGTGGGAAGGGGCCATTAGGAGGTAATAGACAATGGAAGGCTGGGCTAGGTTAAGGGTAACAGAATTGAAAGATTGGGTGTAGCAGATAATAAAAATAAATCTTGAATGTTAGTTTGAAGAGCTTTGAATATTGAATTTGAATTTTATCCTCAAGGTCAGATTACATAGAAGTTTCCTGAACAGGGAGTGGCATGATTGTTGCTGTTCATGTGATATCAGGAGGGTGATGTCTTGACTTGCAAATGAATTGGATTTAAGTGAGGCAGGGCTGTGCAAAATCAGTAGCCTCACCCTTTCCTCCAGAGTCATCCAAGCCCAGTAGAAAGACACAGATCAGGATGAGTGGCTATGGCCTGGATGCTGTGGGACACTTTGGCCTTTTTAAGCTAAGGTCTTTCCCAGGTTTCAGTTTGTCATAAGGCAACACCCATTCAATGATTAAAGGCTAGGTAAGAATTAAAGAATTTAATTAAATTAAGAATTTAATTAAATTAAAGAATTAAAGGCTAGGTAAAGGCTAGACAAAAGTTAGACTAGTTTGTCTTCATAAGGAGTCAATTTGGGAGGGGAAGACCCTCAGAGTTTCTAGAAACAATTGCTGTTTATACTTACTCTGAGCCATCAAAACCCAATCAAACCTACGCTTCAGGAGGATTGCTTTGATGTCATAGTAGAGAAATGGACTGGAGAGAGACTGGAGAAAGTGAGAGCAACCAGAAGGCTATTCAACAGTCCAGGCTTAGAGGTGGGTGATAAGGGCTGAACTAGGGTGATGTGGTATGAGGAGAGAGAAGGGGAGAGAGGGATGCAAGATGAGATGTCTTACAACGGTCAAATTGACAAGTCCGGCAAACTGATTGCTTATGGGGTCAGTGGCTGAGAGGATACTCAGAGATGACTCTGGGAGACTGGGATAGTGGCACCCTCTACAGACATAGGAAAGTCGGGAAGAAATACAATGAGTTCCATGTTGAATTTGAGGTACCTATGGGATGTCCAGAGAGAGATAGCTAATTGGTGTTTGCTGATGCTGGACTGCGGCTTGGGAGAGAGACTAGAACTGGATATGAGTGAGAATGCGTTTATTGAACAATGACTAAACATGCACTAGGGCATAGAAACCTCACAATCCAATGCAGAAAGGCAGAAATATGAAATGCGTCCTTTTCAGATCATGATGCAATAAAAATTACATGTAATAAAGGGCCATGTTTTAGTCTATCCGGTAGACTAAACATTAATTGAAACTAAAAATCTAATCCTAAAGAATAACGAGTGGGTTAAACAAACAATAACTTCATCCAAGAGAATGGCAATAATTAGACAACATACCAAAACTTATGGAATGCACTGAAAGTGGTCCTTAGGGGAAGTTTTATGTCTCTAAATGCTTATATGAATAAAAAAGAGAAAAAAAGAGATCCATGAATTGGGCATACGACTAAAAAAAGCTAGAAAAAGAACAAATTGAAAATCCCCAATTAAATACCAAATTAGAAATTGTGAAAACCAAAGGAGAGATGAATAAAATTGAAATTAAGAAAACTATTGAACTAATTAAACAATGACTGTATGTCAGTCACTGCTTTGGGAGTCATCTGTATAGAGATGATAACCTATTAATTAAGGAGATTATCAAGAGAGTTGTCCAGGCTCAGATGAGATCATATATATACAGATATATATAATCTATGTACATAAATGCATATATATACATATATATATGCATACAGAGGCTGGCACGTAGTACGTACTACACAAATGTTAAATATGATGCTGCTGCTGCTGCTGATGATGATGAAGAGGAGGACCATGACAGAGCCCACATAGTGGGTAGGTCTTGAGGGATGTTTCCACAAGGGAAACCCAGGAGCAGTCAGAACCAAAGAGAGAGCAGCGTCCAGAAAAGCCAGAGAGAAGAGAAGGTCCAAGAGGAGGAGACTGACTTCCAGCAGGGCCCATAATTGTTGGTTATATTAGAGCCAGGGATTCTTTTGAGGTATGGGCTAGACTAGGTGGCCACTGAGATCCCTTCCAACAGCAAAATCCTGTAAATATGTCCCCTCCTCTGGCACTGCCCCCATCCTAGTGCAGGTCCTCATCACCTTACACCTACACTATTGAAATAGCTGCTAGCGGATCTGCCTTTCAAGTTTCTCCCCACTCCAATCTATCCTCCATTCAGCCATCAAAGTGATTTTCCTAAATTGAAGGTTGGATCATGTCACCCTCCCCCCCGCTTCATGAAATCAACTCTAGTAGCTTCCTCTTACCTCCAGTATCAAATACAAAATCCTCTTGCCATTCAAAGCCCTTCATGACCTGGCCCCCTCCTACCTTTCCAGTCTTCTTAAGCCTTACTCTCCACACAAACTCTTTGATCCAGTGACACCAGCCCCCTGACTGTTCCACAAACAAGACCATCCATCTTTCCCTCCCAGCATTTTCTCTGAGGGTACCCAATCTCTGGAATGCTCCCCATCTTCATCTCTGCCTCCTGACTTCCTTCAAGTCCCAGCTAAAGTCCTAACTTCTGCAATCTCTCTTACTTTCTGTTAGTTTCTTTCCCAACCCCTCTTCATTCCAGTGCCTTCTCTCTCCTTCCTCCTCATACCACATCATCCTAGTTCATTATTTCCTATTTATCCTGTATATAGGTTGTTTACTTATTGTCTCCCCCATTAAATTGTAAGCTCCTCAAGGGCAGGGGCTGTTTTTTACCTCTTTTTGTATCCTCAGTACTTAGCACAGTGCTTGGCACATAGTAGGGATTTAATAAATATCTATCGAATTGAATTGAATAAATGCCAATGGTGCAGTGTGGGTTGGAGTAGGGGGAGATCAGGAAAAGCTGAGTAGAGGGATGGTAGCTGAGTCGGACTTTAAAGGCTATGGAGGAATCCATGGAAGAGTATATTTAAACACAATAGATATGGAGAGCTGAGAGTAACCTGAGAGGCCCTTTGGTCCACCCATCCACATCCAATCCTTTCCAACCCCATCTAGATGAAGTCTTTGAAGCCCAGCCAGTAACTTAAAGTCATATAGGGCCAGGATGAAGATGAGAACTTGAGAATTTAGTGTGATCTCTCTCTCTCTCTCTCTGTCCCTCTCTCTCTGTCCCTCTCCGCCTCTCTCTTTTCTCTCTGTCTCTCTGGCTGTCTCTGTCTCTCCCCCTATCTTTTCATTTCTCTTCTCCCCTTACATCCTCTTCTCTTCTCCCTTTCTCTTTGCATCTGCTCTCTCCTCTTTACTCCCCCAGTCCCTCCTCACAGGTGTCTCTTCCTCCAGGCTGGGTTCAACTGACGGGTAGGGAGTTTGAGCTCCTCCCAGTGGGTCCCAGGCCACTCCTCTAACAGGAAGGAGAAGGGGAAAAGCCTCAGAGTTGTGTGCTTACCTGCTTTCCTGAGCACTGGAAGCCTGCTTTGCTCCCACCTTGTTCCCCAGGGTCTTCCACCAGGGCATTCTGCCAAGCTGCAGAGCTGTCTGCTACCTAGGGAAGGGCTGGACAGCCTCATAAAGGAATGTCAAATTTCCTTCCCCTTTCGGCCTTTCCTGTCCCCCTCCCCCAGTGTTCACTCACTCTCCCTCCTACTTTGTGGCCAAACTGTTCTCTTTAAAGCCTCTAGAATTTCTAATTCAACACACATTTGTTAAGCACCTACTATGTGCTAATGATGGATGCTAGGAATATGCCAAATAGGCCTTGCCTCCGAAGGGCTTACAATCTAATGGTAGTGGTGAAACATTGAGTATACTCCTGCTACTTTTAGATTGGCCCTTCTTAGATTCTCCCAAATCTTATAAGGTCCTCTGGGAGAGGGAATGCTTTTCAATCTGAAGTTGTATCTCCAACAACTAGCATGGCGCCTTGGCCTTGCAGGGAGGATGGAATGGGCCTGGACCTATGGAGAACTCCCAGGGCAGAAACTGTCTACCAATATGCTGTGTTCTGTAATTATTAACTGAGGCACTGAGGATCTCCAGGATTTGCTTAGGGTCACACAGTGAGTGGGCACCAGATTGCAGACATAGATCCTGAGAGATGATTTTTTTTGAGCCGTAATAATTGTTGTACCGAGAAATCAGCGAGCGAGACCCAGACGTAATTTAAAATGTGAATTTATTAGCGTGCAGCAGCAAGGGGTATGCACACCCAAATCAAGCAGCCCCGATCAGGGGTCAAGCTAGGGTTTATATGGAAAAGAGCATGGGAAAGAAATGCCAGGAACACTGATGAGGTAATCCAAAGGTGCAGGTATCTCTGGGAGCTATGGATGGGAAAGTACAGGGAGTATAAAGGACAGGGAGGGGGATGGATCTTTGCAGTCTGGCAGGAGGAAGAGTCCTTGGGCTTGCCAAGGACACCCCTCTCCCTCTGTCTTGATGAAAGAATGCTCTGCAACAAGGGAAAGCTTTCTCACAACACAGGAACTTACTAAGGAATTGGGAGGCTTCCAGAGACATGATCTGAGGGCTGGGGCCTGAGCAGCCCAGCTCTGTGTAGCTGTACCAGGGAAAGAGAGATAAGGGTCATGCTGAGGCCCATGCATGAATAACTGCTAGGCACAGTGTCCTTGCGCTGGGGAGTGGTTGTCAGAGACAGTGTTTCTGAGACTAGGCAGAAATTGGGGCACAAGTACAAGCACAAGCACCCAAGCACCCCATCATTACAGGTCAGAGATCACACAAACCAGACCGGGTGTCCTGGTCTCTGGTATAAACATAATTATCTAAAGCAATTATATTGCAAGCTTTCTTATCCATTTGCTTTGGAGGTACGGGCTATGCTGAGCTATGCAAAAGTACATTTCACTATTGTTTAGATTTAGGAGGAAAGAGGTCTGGGGCAAGATTAAGCACCAACTTTTGCTTTCCATGGATTAAAGGGCCCTACTACCTAAATGGCAAAATAATGTTCTGCATTACAATAATTATCTTGTGAAAATGCCAAGGTTTCTGGGCTCTAGCATCTGTGCAGCTGCTTTTTGCAACTGTACGGATTCTTGGAGAAGATGGTCACTGTTTGGGTCATCTTGAACCTGAGAGGACCATGGTGACATGGCCAGCTGGCTGACCAGGAGCCTTGGACCCTTAGGACAATACGGCGTATAAAGCGAAGCATTTCTTTGGCTGTCTCACAAAGTGCATTTTCTTTTCAAGGAGATGATGAGAGATAAGTTACTGTTTTATGTTCTAGTTTTTGTTAATGCTTACGTGTCTTTAGTGTTTTAAATATTTCTGTTATGACTGAGGAAATAAATAGCTATCCTGTTTTGGAGTTGTTGTTCAATTGTGTGTGATTTTCCACAATCCCTTTTGGAGTTTTCTTGGTAGAGATAACTGGAATGGCTTGTCATTTCTTTCTCCAGCTCATTTTACAGATGAGAAACTAAAGCAAATAGGGTTCAGTGATTTGTCCAGGGTCACATGGCTATTAAATATCTGAGGCCAGATTTGAACCATGAAGATGGGTCTTCCTGACTCCAGGCCCAATACTCTATTGTGCCATCTAGCTGCCCTATATCTGACACCTGTTTTGTACCTTTTTCCACGAAGGGTCCCATTTGATGAGACCCTAAACATGAGCCATCCTTAGTTTTTTAAAAATTATTAATTAATTTTTAGTTTTCAACATTCAGTTCCATAGCTTTTGAGTTCCAAACTTTTTTTCTCCTTCCCTCCCTTCCCCCCTCCCCAAGATGGCGTGCAATCTGATATAGGCTCTACATATGCATTCCTATTAAACATATTTTCACATTAGTCATGTTGTAAAGAATTAGAACCAATGGGAGGAACCACAAGAAAGAAGAAACAAAAAAAAAAAAGAGAGAGAACAAAGAGTATGCTACAATCTGCATTCAGACTTCATGGTTCTTTTTCTGAATGTGGATGGCATTTTCCATTGTGAGTCTTTTTAGAGTTGTCTTAGATCCTTACATTGCTGAGAAGAGTCAAATCTATGAAAGTTAGTCATCACACAATGTGACTGTTACTGTGTACACTGTTCTCCTGGTTCTGCTCACTTCACTTTGCATCAGTTCATGTAAGTCTTTCCAGGTTTTTCTGAAATCTGTCTGCTCATCATTTCTTATAGCACAATAGTATTCCATTACATTCATATATCACAACTTGTTCAGCCATTCCCCAATTGATGGGCATCCCCTCAATTTCCAATTCTTGGCCACCACAAAAAGAGCTGCTATAAATATTTTTGTACATGTTGGTCATTTCCCCATTTTTATGATCTCTTTGAGATACAGACCAAGGAGTCATCCCTAAGTTATGTTTTAGAGGTTTTCCTTGGAGTTCTGCTCTGGGGTGGGGTGAGCCAGTTTTGAGAAAAGCCTGACTCCCTTGTTGGCAGTTAAGAATCAATCAATCATAAATGGTCAAAGGATATCAATAGGCCATTTTCAGATGAAGAAAAAGCTATCCATAGTCCTATGAAAAAATGCTCTAAATCACTACTGATAAGAGAAATGTAAATTAAAACAACCCTGAGATACCACCTCACATCTATCAGAGCAGCTAATATGACAAAAAAGGAAAATGATAAATGTTGGAGAGGTGTGGGAAAATTGGGACACTAATGTATTATTGGTGGAGCTGTGAACTGATCTAATCATTCTGGAGAGCCATGTGGAACTATGTTCAAAGGGCATTCAAACTCTGCATACCCTTAATACCACTACTAGGTCTGTATCTCAAAGAGATCAAAAAAAAGGGAAAAGGACCCACATGTACAAAAATATTTATAGCAGCTCTTTTTGTGATGGCAAAGAATTGGAAATTGAGGGGATGCCCATCAACTGGGGAATGGCTGAACAAGTTGTGGTATATGAATGTAATGGAATACTATTGTGCTATAAGAAATGATGAGCAGACAGATTTCAGAAAAACCTGGAAAGAGTTGCATGAACTGATGCTGAATGAAGTAAGCAGAATCAGGAGAACATTGTACACAGTAATAGCAACGTTGTGCAATGACCGACTTTGATAGACTTAGCTCTTCTCAGCAATACAAAGATCTAAGACTATTCCAAAAGACTCATGATGGAAAATGCTATCCACATCCAGAGAAAGAATTATGATGTCTGAATGCAGATTGAAGCATACTATTTTATATTTCTTTCCCTTTCTCATGGTTTTTCCCTTTTGTTCTGATTCTTCTTTCACAACGTGACTAATGTGGAAGGAAATATGTTTAATATGATTGCACATGTATAGCTTATATCAGATTGCTTGCTGTCTTGGGGAGGAAGGAGAAAAAATCTTGTGAAAGTGAATGCTGAAAACTAAAAAAAAGAAAAGAAAAAGAAAAAAAGACTAAATCAATCAAGAAGCATTTATTAAGCTCTTCATTTAAGACAAAAACTAAACCAGGCCCCTGACCTCAGGGAGTTGACATTCTGTGTAAGGAGACAGGATGACAAGACAACTCCTGATTATTTGTCAAGATGAATCAGAAGGGTTGGATTTGCCCTTTGATGCCTCTTACGGGATAGGCTTTGGTGATGGCCTCCAACATGATTTAATTGGCTCTTGGAGGCACCACCCTTGACCTGACCAATACTAGAGAACTCAACACATTACAAACCAGAATCCCTGCTTTGACCTTATTCAGATCAGTGGTGATTGCATCAATGGCACACTACATATAGGCCCCACCTACACTCACCATGGACATACCAAGTCATACCCTGGACTCTTTTCACTAGCCATCATGCTGCCCCACCCTCACTTTCTTCCAAGTACAGAGCTATAATCAGATCAATTCCATCACTGTTCCTGAAAGGGTTTGTCAAGCTACCCAGGGGAGGCTCCATTCATCATCCCTGGAATTTTCCTCCACCCACCCACCCCCACTCTTATTAAGTGCCTACTATGTGCCAGGCACTAAGCAGTAAAGGAAGTTTTGTGATTACCTTTTTTCCTTTCTGATGAAAGATCAGAGAATTGAGAGGTAATTTTACCAGCCCAACAGATGGGAAGTAGCCAGGGTAATTGTGGATTATCCTGGACAAGTAAATAAATATTTCACCCTAATTAGAAAGAAGTCTGTGGACATCTGCCACTTAACTTCTGTTTGCCTCAGTTTCCTCAAATGTAAAATGGGGATAATAATAGCAAACACCTCCTAGGGTTGTTGTGAAGACCCAATGAGATAATAATTGTAAAGCCCTTAGCATAGTACCTAGCACATAGCAAGCACTATATGTTAGCTATTATTATTATTGGTCTGTGCCTCCTTGCAATAGGAAAATGATTTCCTAGGCCATGTGATCTTGGTTGGAATCAGTATCAGATGGAATCTTATTCCTTGGCTGTTTTACTTCTCCACAATGCCCCAGCATTCCTCTTCATCTCCACCACCCCCACCAAGAGCTTTTTTTGTGTTTTGTCTCCCTTATCAGATTGTAAACTCCTTGAGGGCAGGGACTGTCTTTCTTTGGTTGGAGGCGAAGGGGATATTTGTATCTGTAGTACTTAACACAGTATCTGGCATACAGTAGGCACTCAATAAATGTTTATTGATTTGATCTCTGACTTCAAGGACATAGAAGAGTGATCCCTGGTGCAAGGCAGTGCCAACCTAGGGGGTGGGGTGGGGAGGTGAGAGGTGGTTAACCCAAAAGTAATTCCAAATTCAAGAGTTCTGAGACTTAACCTTATATGTGGATGGAGGGCAGGGAATGTGTTTGTGGGTCCTCCTTCAGCTTAAGGACTCGTCATGACATGAGGGAGCAGAATACCTATACTTTGCCTTCTCCTGTTATGGTAATTTATTTGGACAGTAAAGGTCTGATAGGAGGGGGTTACCTCTCTAGAATCCTCAAAGAGTTTCACCTTTTAGAAAAGCCTAAAGCGCAGGGTGAGCCAACAAGTCGCCAAGGAATAGTGTCAGTCTGTGTTAGTAAGAACATTCAGTAGAATATCGTCAGGTCCCACTGGTAACCTCAAGTTCAGTTTCCTTCCAAAGAGGGTCTACAGGTTGATGATAAATTGAAAGAACTCTGGGATCCTGCTGGAAAAATAGAATTAGCTTGAGAGGGGATTATATTGATTACCTATTGCCATTATGAGTAATATACATGTTTTTTGTATAATATTTGTTTATAGACTCCATAGAGTCCTTTGAATATTCTGCATTTGCTGGATGGGTGGGGGGAGGAACTGGGGATGTGAAATAAAAGTTCTAGATATGCATTGGTTACCTTGAGTGCTTATATAGGAGCTAAAGACTTTGTAACTCATACTTTAAGAACGCCAGACAAGGGCTGTACATATAACCTATATTCAGATGTTTCCTAAAGTAAACCTTCATTTGTTTACTTGGTGGGGACACCAGCCAATTGATTGTCGATCTTAAGGGTCAGCCCTCAAGCCTGGAACTGGTCCCATGTTAGCCCGAAGGTGGGGGATGTGGACATGGGTTACAACAAATCATATATGATATTATAGGATGCCATCAGAGGAGTAGGGGATGGAGACAGAGTCCATTTCAGGAGAACGCAATAATAACAATTATTTCAATAACAACAACAACAAATACTTCCAGGTCTTGGAGTCACAGATTGAGTCACTCAAGCAAAGATACAGAGAGGTCAAGAGGAGAAGAGGGGATGGAGTGGGGTCCACCTTGGTTGGAACATAGGTGAAGGTGAGTTGTATAAGGTAAAGCTGGATCAGTGAGTTGCTACCAGACTGTGGCATGCCTTCAATACTAGGACTAGGAGTTTATGCTCCATTCAGTAGGCAATAGGGAGTGGAAGAGTGACACAGTAAGAGAGGTGCCTCAGGAACATGGCCACAGTGGCCCTGCGTGACTATGTGAAGAAGGCAGGGCCCTCTTCCTACCCCCATCCATTTATGCCTGGTACTGGAGGTCCAGGGAGGACTGGGGCAGGACCTTGGGCTCAACCTCCTCTCAGGACTGTCCCAAGGTATGTCCCAAGGAAACTGGAACCTCAAACCCCACCTCTGACATAGAGAAAGCACCTTCCTCACCTCCTTAGACCTCACTGTTCTCCTGGCCTACCCACCCAGCTACTGCAATCCATTAATGCATAAATGGAGGATAGGTGAAAGGCCTCCATCTGCTTCTGCAGGCAAGACTAGGGCACAGGGCCCCCTCCATCCTGGGAGCTCTACTTCCATGGTCGAAAGTCCAGGACACCAACACTCTTTCAGGGGACAGATCTGGCCTTGTGTGTCACTCCCTCTTGCTGTCTGCCCAGCTCAGGTCACACTGACTCAGGGCCTCCCCTCATCCTTGGGCTGAACTTGAGGGAGGGTGGTAGGTTTGGCTAGAGTCCAAACCCCAGGCCTCCTCCATCCTACTCCCTGTCTTGACTCCAGAGGGAATGAGGGGGAGTGAGGGAGAAAAGTACACAGTCATCACCCACCTTACTATCAGCTGAAAGGCACATGGATAACCTGTGCTCCCTGAAATAACTGGGGAAACCCTGAACATAATAATAATACTTATTACAATAACAATAACAATGAGTAATTTCAGGCCTGACTACAGGCCCAGGAGTCAGGAGACCTGAGTTCAAGTTATGGCTCTTCCATTTAATGAGTCAAGTGACTTGTTGAGTAAGTCCATTCCCTTCTTGGAACTTAGGGCCCATGCTTATAAAATGGGGATAATAATAGTTGTCATTTAAATAGCGTTGAAGGATTGTGAAAACACTGGACAAACATTATCTCATTTGATCCTCCCAAGATCCTTGTGAAAGAGGAAGTGGACAGATATTATCTTTATTCTCCGTACAGCTGCCAAACCAAACCCATATTCTAAAACCAGAGCCCTCACAGCGTGTCACTTGACTGCTCAAATATCTTCAATGACTCGTCTCTTCCTCTAAGATAAATTACAAGTGCTCTGGCTTAGTGTGTGAAGCTCTACAACATGGCTCCCACCCACCTTTGAAGACCCAAACTCTGCCCATTTCCCAGGGTCACGTGGCATAAAGTGGTTGGGGGTGGTAGCCCTCTACACGTGGTGTCACCTGCTATGACTGTACTCCTAGACACAAAGGCATGAAAGAGGAAGGCCGTACTCAGTTAGGAAGTTTTAAAGTCATGGTCAATTAATTTGGCCTACACAGCAAATGGAAAAGGCTGCTCCCAACCCCCAGCTAGGCCAACAGCAAATGGAAAGGGCTGCTCCCAACCCCCAGGTAGGCCAACAGCTAACATCTGTGTGTGCACCAGTTTTCCCATCTCCAAGAAGCAGGTCCCCAGCATTTCCCACAAGGGTGATTTCGTCTTAGGTGATTCGAGCCTACAGCTATTATACCTGGAATGCCCCAGTTCCTCACCTTTGATCGGTAGATACATAATTTCCTGCTGAGGTTCTGCTTCCTGCCTGATTCCCCACCCCACCCCATGTGTCATTGCTCTCTGCTTTTTAAAAAATGTAAATAGTATTTTATTTTTTCCAATTACATGTAAAGATAATTTCCAAAATTCATTTTTTATAAGATATTGAGTTCCAAAATTTTCTCCCTCCCTCCCCTCACCTCTCCCCAAGAGGGCAAGGGATCTGATATAGGTTATACATGTGCAATCATGTAAAACATATTGCCACACCAGTCACATTGTGAAAGAAGAAACAGAACAAAAGAAAACAACAACAAAGTTAAAGTAGTCTGCTTCACTCTGAATTCTGACTCCATCAGATTTTTCTCTGGATGTGGACAGAATTTTCCATCATGAGTCTTTTGGAATTGTCTTGGCTCACTATATTGCTGAGAAGAGCTAAGTCTATCAAGGTTGATCATCACACAATGTATAATGTTCTGGTTCTGCTCATTTCCTTCAGCATCAGTTCATGTTGTAACGCAAGTCCAGGTTTTTCTGAAATCTGCCTGCTCATCATTTTTTTTCTTTTTTTAAAATTGTTTTATTATTTTGATTTATCAATAATCACTTCCATAAGCTTTTGAGTTTTAAATTTTTCTCCCCCTCTCTTTTCCCCTCCCTCCCCAATCTGATATAGGCTATACATATACATTCCTATTAAAAATATTTTCACATTGGTCATGTTGTAAGGAAGAATTAGAACCAATGGGAGGAACCACCAGTAAGAGAAAACAGAACAGAACAGAGAAAAAAAAAACAACAAGTAGTCTGCTTCGATCTGCATTCAAACTCCATAGTTCATTCTCTGAATGTGGATAGCATTTTCCATCATGAGGCCTTTGGAGATGCCTTAGATCCTTGCATTGCTGAGAAGAGCTAAGTCTATCAACATTAGCCGCTGAGTTGCTGTGCAACGTGGCTGTTATTGTGTACAAAGTTCTCCTGGTTCTGCTCACTTCATTCAGCATCAGACCATACAAGTCTTTCCAGATTTTTCTGAAGTCTGCCTACTCATCATTTCTTATAGCACAGTAGTATTCCATTACATTCATATACCATGACTTCCCCAGTTGATGGGCATCCTCTCAATTTCCAATTCTTTGCCACCACAAAAAGAGCTGCTATGAATATTTTTGCACATGTAGGTCCTTTTACCTTTTTTATGATCTCTTTGGGATACAGACCTAGTAATGGTATTGCTGGGTCAAAGGGTACACACATTTTTATAGCCCTCTGGGCATAGTTCCAAATTGCTCTCCAGAATGGCTGAATCAGTTCACAACTCCACTAACATGCATTAGTGTCCCAATTGTCCCACACCTCCAACATTTGTCATTTTCCTTTTTTGTCATATTAGCCAATCTGATAGGTATGAGGTGGTACCTCAGAATTGTTTTAATTTGCATTTCTTTAATCAATAGTGATTTCAAATTGCTTTCCCCTCTTGAAATAACTTGGTATTGACTTATTTAAATTCCCCCCGCTAGAATATAAGCTCCATGAAAGCAAACTTATTTTTTCTTTTGTATCTCTTGTGCCTAGCACAGTGCATAATGTCACTTGTATAAGATCACATAGTTAGTAGGTTATGAAGGTGGGATCTGAACCTAGATCTTTTCTGGCTCTGGCTCCTTTCACTCTCAGAGCTCTGCTGTAAGGCTCAAATAAAATAAAGTCAGTGATGGTGGAAGTGGCCTGTCTGTCACTCAATGTTTGTTTTCTCTGCTCTCTAGCATTTATCAAGTGCTGACTATAGGTTTTTTCATTCTTTTCTTTCTTTCAGTCATTCATTGAAATGAGATAGCATATATATAAATTTTTTTTTTTTGGTTTAGGCAATGGGGTTAAGTGACTTGCCCAGGGCCACACAGCTAGTAAGTGTCAAGTGTCAGTTCAGATTTGAATTCAGGTCCTCCTGACTCCAGGGCCGGTGCTCTATCCACTGTGCCACCTAGCTGCCCCCATATATATAAACTTTAAAACACTCTATAAATGTCAATTATTATTACTGAGTCTCAGAGATTTAGGATAAATTAGTTGGCTTGGTTGTGGACTGAAACCAAACCTTGCTCTGATCTATAAAAGGCAGTGGTTGGAACCTTGGTGGAGAGAGCCAGAAGCTGGAGACTTCAGAGTGAACCTTGGACCTGGACAGGGTGCGTGTGTTTGGGGGCGGGGATGGGAGAGACAATAATGGCAATTCTGAGGCACAATGCATGCTCTCAACCATATGGCCCCAAGAGAGGATGGAGCTACGTGGCCCAGCCTCCTGGATGGAGGAGGGGGAGAATTCCTGGAGTCCTCCCTGAGTTCCTAGACCTATCTGTAGAAAGGAGTTGTAATAAACTGTTATCATGAAAGATTTCAGCTGAGGGGTGATAATTCCTGAACCCTTAAGATCCAGTTCTGAAGCCCTCCAATACAGTCCCAGGGCCAAGGGTGCAGCAAGGCTCAGAACCCCAGGACAGAGGAGCCAAACCTAGGTTTGAGCCTCCATTAGTTATTCTGAAGGCTCAAGTCTTCAGGGAAATGTCTTCCTTTTCTATCAACCTCAAGTAGGTTTCCTTATGGGAACTGGCCCATGACTGCCCTCTCCAGGTCAGGTCCTAGAGGTCAAGGACTCTGTCTCCAGTGTTCATCACAGTGCCTTGAAGGCACAGATGCCTGTTGATTGATTGATTTCTCTTACTCATTGATTTTGAGCATATGTTCCTGGGTTCACTTATTGTTTGCTATTCTTCTTTTGATAACTACTCATATTTTTAATCTTCTGTGGAGCGCTTCTTGTGCTATACATTTTCTCAACCAAGTTGGCTGTAAATTGTTCCTGTCTTTCTGTGACTCCTCCACAGAATCTACCCAAAGTACCGGAGACATTCCCTCTATGTCTCTCAATGTTCCATGGGAATATTTGTCTATTTGTTAGCCTTCTCTCTCCTCCCACCCCACCTCTTTTCTGGTCCTACATTCCCTGTACAATAGCTTCAACAACAATCTCTGTAAGTGTCAATTTTGGCAATATGCCTGAGACCCTGTAGGCCCATCACACATGTCTCCACTGCCCTTTGGGTCACCTGAAATCTTTCCGAGACTGTGGCAGTCCATTCATGGCCCGTATACAGTCGCACCACACCAAGCAAAAAATCCTGGGGTTAAATCAATCAACCAGTCAACATTTATTAAGTTATTTAATGCCTTGGTTGATAGCGATCAAAGTCTATAAACAAAGGAATTGATATAGTTGCATCTTTCTTTTTTTTTAAATTAATTTATTTTGAATTATCAGCAATCACTTCCATAAGCTTCTGAGCTTCAGATTTTTCTCCTTCCCTCCCTTTCCCCCTCCCCAAGATGGCGTGCAATCTGATATAGGCTATACATATACATTCCTATAAAACATATTTTCACATTAGTGATGTTGTAAGTAAGAATTAGAGCCAATAGGAGAAACCACCAGATATGGCTGCATCTTTCAAAGAACATCGTATGATTTTAACATACTTGAGGGAGATACTTTGTTCAAGTAAAGGTTTAAGGTCAGTTTTATGTTACCAAATTAAATGTTTTAAAAAACAAACAATTCAGAGAATAGAATTTTGTGTTCATATCAGCACCTTTCAATCAGCTGTGAGTCTGGGAAGATGTGGGCTGCAGGAGAGAATTCTTCTGGAGTCATGTCGGGGAGCGTTATTCATCCCATTTTATAGATAAAGAAACTTAAACTGGGAGATGTGAGTTGACTCACTCAGGATCACAAAGCAGGGAAATACCAGAGGTGCCAAGAAAGGCCTGGTGGGGGTCACCAAGAGGCATCACTGAACAGTAACAAAGTCTAGATGTTATCACGTGATGGGATTGGTCCATGGAGTTAATCCACTGCTTCCTATAGATTGGAGAGATACTACCAACAGATGATGAGCTACCTGACCAGAATGGAACAGGAGGAGGGGAATGGGAGCAAGGCCCCAGGCCCTCTCTCACCCAAAGCTGCCCCGAGGACAAGAGTGTGACTGTGGGAGGCAGTGGAGGGAGGGTTATAGCATGCTTCTGCCAGCTACTTATCTCCCTTACTGGTCTGCCACACATGAACCTGCCTCTGTCTTGCTTCTTTGAATTTTTTCTTTCCTGTTCTTGGATGAAGAAATATTTGGTAAGGCTGCAACCTTAAGTGCTTAGAAAGGACAGGAGAGTGGGCCCCATAAACATGGGAGCCGGAGGCCATGCCAGATAGGAAGTGTGGCCAGCCAAGGAAGTGCCAGGAAGGCAGTCTGCGCCAGGGGTGGGGAACTTTTGGCCTTGGGGCCCTCTAGGTCCTCAAGTGTGGCCCTTTGACTGAATCCAAACTTCACAGAACAAATCCCCTTAATAAAAGGATTTGTTCTGTAAAACTTGGACTCGGTCAAAAAGCCAAACCCAAGGACCTAGAAGGCCACATATGGCTGCAGGTTCCCCACCCCTAGTCTGCCCAATCTAATAAAGAACAGAATTAAAGACAACCAAGAGGGAGTGACAGAATCTCACTCAACAGCTTTGCCTCAGTTGGAAGTCAGTCAGTCAATCAACATTTATTAAGTACCTATTATGTCCCAAGGGGCAAAGTGAGTAGAATGAGGGGCCTGGAGCCAGGAAGACCTGAGTTCAAATAGGGCTTCAGATGTTTACTAGCTGTGTGACCCTGGACAAGTCACTTCTCCCTGTTTGCCTCAGTTTCCTCTTCTGTAAAATGAGCTGGAGAAGAAAATAGCAAACCACTCCAGTATCTCTGCCAAGAGAACCTGAACAACATTATGTGCCAGGCTTTGCACTAAATGCTGGGAGGCAAAGAAAGGCAAGAAATAGTCCCTCCCTCTTTGTAACTCTTTAAGGCCTAGAATGCTCACCCTCCTCTCCTCTCACTACTGGTCTTGCTGGCTTTGAAATCCCACCTTCCCCCACTGATCTTCATTCCAGTCCCTTCCCTCTGTTACTTATTTCCTATTTATCTTTGCTTTATTTACATTTGTCCTATTAGAGCGGGAGCTCCCTGAGGGGAGCTTTTCATATCTTTAGTGCTTAGCACATAGTAGGTGCTCCGTAGATGTTTGATTGATGTTGGCCTGAAGGCACTGTGTCCTCAGGAGAGATGTGGCTCATGATTTCAGCCCTCTGGCTGTTTCCTTCGTGCTGGAGACATAAATGAGACAGTCGCTGATCACAGGAGCTTCCAAGTTCTACTTGGGTGAATGAGGAAGAACGTTGAGCTCTCTTCTTGGTGCTCTTTGCCCTGAGAGACCACCCCCGCTCTTGGGCTCCTGGTGTTCATGACATTGCCGGGATTCTTCACCAGGATAGGGCCTGGAGTAGGACCACAGCAGCCTGCATCTTCCCCCTTTCCCCTCCCTTCCTCCTCCAGCCCACAGCTTGCTCTGGGGGAAGCTGTTCTCAGGCCCTGTACTAACCCCTGGAGGTTGCTCAAGGCTTCATTGGGTAAGAAACTTCCCCCACTCCTGTGATCAAACCAGCCTCGGGCAACAGGAGAAATATGTTGACACTAACTTAAGGTTCTGGGTCCCAGTGTTCTTATCTAAAAGTAAGGGGATTGGATTAGACGACCCCTAGGGGCTCTTCCCCCTTTAAATCTATGATCCTATGATATGGTATCAATTAATAAATAAACATTTATTAAGCACCTACTATGTGCCAGGCACTGTGCGAAGCTCTGAGGATACAAAAAGAGGCAAAAGACAATCTCTGTGGGGGCAGCTAGGTGGCTGAATGGATAGAGCACCGGCCCTGGAGTTAGGAGGACCTAAGCTCAAATTGGAACTCGGACATTTGACACTTACTAGCTGTGTGACCCTCGGCAAGTCTCTTAACCCCGATTACCTCACCAAAAAAAAAAAAAAGCTGATCTCTGCCCTCAGGGTGCCTAAGATCTAAGTGGAACATAATGTTCAAGCAAATATATACAAAGCAAGCTATGTGCAGGATAAATAAAAGATAATTAACAGACCTAAGGCACTGGACTTGAGAGCTATAATTAGAATAAGGCAACTGAGGCTTTGCAGACACTCACTCCCTTCCCATAGTGACCACCCATTCCCATACTTGGCCTCATAGTTTCCTGCTGGTCTTTATCCTACACAGACCTCATCTCCCAGGGTCATTGTTCCCTGATCAGATTCATGGTCTCATTGTGCTGTTTTAAGCCAGAGGTGGGGAACCTGAGGCCTCATGGCCAGATCCTGCAGGCACTGAAAAGACTTGAGTTGAGGAGACACATGGGCTCCAGGACCAGCGGACCTAGCTGTGTTTCTCTGGGCAAGTTAGCCCCAGAAAGCAGAGCCCAGAGGAGATGGTAGAAGGTGTAAAGAGGCTCGAATTCAGGCATTGAGTCTGGCAAAACTTCCCAGCAAGGAGGGCATCCTCAAGTGGTGTTGTCTTCTGCCGTGGGTTCCCCCTCCTTGGGGGTCTTCCAGCAGAGGTTAGGTGTGTTATAATGGAATTCCTTTCAGACAACGGTTGACTTAGGTGACAGCTGAGGTCCCTAACCCACTCTTCACCTCTGTGAGCCTGTGATTCTGGGGAAGTAAAGAGATCTGGACTGGGTGGGAGTCAGGAGAGTTGGGCTGCTTTGATCTGGAGTTGAACTGTGGACAAGACCTTTTTTGGTTAGTTTTATGCTATGTGCTTGTCCCCCTTTGGGGTTGGAAGAGAGGAACGCTATGCTCCCTAAAAGGCAGTGTCCCATAATGGATAGAATGCTTCATCTGGAATCAGAAAGGCCTGGATTCAAATTCCGCCTTCGATATGCCTGAGCTGTGAGACCATGACAAATAATTTAACCTTCCTGAGCTTTGGTTTCCTCATCTGCCAAATGGAAATAATGATACCTGTACTACCTACCTCACAGGAGTATTAGGGGCCTAAATTAATATATATGAGGTGCTAGAGTCAGGAAGATCTGAGTTCAAATCCAGCCTCAGACACTTAATAGCCATGTGACTCTGGGAAAGTCGCTTAACTCTGTTTGCCTCAGTTTCCCCATCTGTAAAATCAGCTGGAGAAGGAAATGGCAAACCGCTCCAGTATCTCTACCAAGAAAACCCCAAATGGGGTCATGAAGAAGAGCTGGACACGACCAAAATGACTGAATTGAAGGGAGTCTGGGATGCTTGTGAGAAGAGTTAAATATTTCTCCCATGTGGGTAGTGATTTTCTCTCAGCCTTGACTCTAATCACTTCCCTATGTGACTTGGTTTTCCTTTCAAGCTGGTAGTTGGAAGGAAACAATAGGAAAAGGAAGAGCCTAAGATAGCATATCAGATTCTAGCCTTGGCTTCTCCCAGCCTCCCAACAACCAAAGTGCTGAACTCACTTATCTAGAGGAATCCAGATCTCTGCATGGAAGTAATCAACAATTCTCTTCTATTTAGCTCCGAGCCCCCAGTCTGGGAAAGGTCTTAACAGTAGTAAAATCTCTGTGTGTGCTTTGCCACCTATAGTTTTCCTCATTTGCACTTTAGAAATGGAGCACGCACTGGTCGTTAATGTGGTGAACCACTTTGTCTTAGAAAAAATAGCAGCAAAACAAACTCAAAGGAAACAGAGAGATGAGGGAACAGAGAGAGGGAGAGAGCAGGGGTGAAGCTGAGGATAGGAAGGAGAGGCATCACCAGGTCTGTTCTCAGCAATGGTGAATTGTCCAAATCAGCCTCCTCCTATGGACCTCAGTCATGGCTCTTGTCCTCGGTTGTCTCAGCTTTTGTTTTCTTGCCAGGAACCCTGCCTATTTGCCCCTAAGACCCCAGAACACTTACCTCCTCTTCCCTCGATACTGGGGTCTGAGGTACCCTCATGCCCAGGTGGTATGCTCACCTCCAGCTCCACATTCTCCTGTCCTGCTTCTCCTTCTCTTCCTCCTCCTCCTCCTCCTCCTCCTCCTCCTCCTCCTCCTCCTCCTCCTCCCCTCCCTTAGGAACTGGAAGGTCTGGGTCATCAGTCATGAGGTCCCAATGGCTCAGGGCTTGAAGAGAGGAACATTGAGGAATTTCCTACCTGCTAACAGCATTGGTTTCCAACTTATATGAAGTACTATAGAAATGTTTGTTTCTGGTCTCTGATAATTTCGTTGAAACTTCAGAGAAAGAAGGAAGAGAAAAGGGAAGAGAATAAGCATTTATATAATGCCTACTGTGTGCTAGGCACTGTGCTAAGTGCTTTACAATTATTATTTTCATTTGATCCTCACAACAATCCTGGAAGGTAGGTGCTCTTATTATCTCCATTTTACAATTGAGGAAACTGAGGCAAACAGAGGTTTAAGTGACTTGCCCAGGGTTGCAACAGCTATAAGTATCTGAAGCTATATTTGGACAGAGGTCTTCCTGGCTCCAGGTCTAGCCTTCTACTTACTGAGCCATCCTGCTGCCCCTAGCTGTCATGTTGAATAAAGAACTCAATCTTACTTTACAGAGAAAATGGTGGCCGTGAGCTCACTCTCTTCCTTTCAGAACCCTTTGCTCTCACTCCCCATTTTTTCCTCCTTCCATTAGTCTCCGACAATGAAATGAGGCACTTCTCCAAGTCAAAGTCAAGCCCTCTATAAACAGTCTTGATCCCACCTCCTCTTGTCTTCTCCAGAAGATTACCCCTTCAGCCTTCCCTTTCCTCCTCTCAAACCTTCGACTTCTCCTTATTTACTGGATCCAGAGGCAGCGAGGTGGCACAGTGGATAGAACCCTGGACCTGGAGTCCAGACGACCTGAGTTCAAATGCTGTTTCTGACATGTATTATCTGTGTGACCTGGGGAAATCACTTTACCTCCATCCACCTATTTCCTCAACAGTAAAATGGGGGACAATAATAACAACTTTGCTGTTGTTGAGTCTTGTCTGACTTTTTGTGATCCCATTTAGGGATTTCTTGGCAAAGATTTGCTATTTTCTTCTCCAGATCATTTTCCAGATGAGGAAACTGAGGCAAACAAGGCTAATTGACTTGCCTAGGATCACACAGCTAGTAAGTGTATGAGGGCAGATTTCAGCTCAGGTCTTCCTGACTCCAGGCCTGGTACCCTAACCACTTTACCATCTAGCTGCCCATGTACATAGCAGGCTTTCTTCCTTAAGACTTTTTTCTTCTATTTTTGTTACATATTAAGTTCTAAGAGAAGGCTACCATTTGATACTGACTTATGAATATATGTAAAACCATACTATGTGTACTTCTGCTTATCAGTTCTTTCTCTAGAGGTGGACAGCATCTTCCTTTATAATTGATTTGAGTATTTATAGTACTCAGAATAATTTAGTTGGTCACAATTATTCTGCAAACACTATGGCTGTTACTGTATACAGCATTCTCTTGGTTCTGCTCATTTCACTCTTCATTATTTCATGCAAGTCTTCCCATGTTTTCCCAAAATCAACCTGCTTATCATTTCTTACAGCACAGTAGTATTCCATTACATTCATATACCACAACTTGTTCAGCCATTCCCCAATGGATGGGCATCCCCTCAATTTCCAGTTCTTTGCCACCACAAAGAGAACTACCATAAATATTTTAGAACATGTAGGTTCTTTTCCTTTTTCCCTAATCAGCTTGGGAAGCAGACCCAAGAGTGGTATTGCTGGGCCAAAGGGCATACACAGTTTTTATAACTCTTTGGGCATAGTTTCAGACTGTTTTCCAAAATGGTTGCATCAGTTCACAGTTCCACCGATAGTGTACTAATGTCCCATTTTTTCTGCATCCCCTCCAACATTTGTCATTTCCATCATTTTAACCAATCTGACAGGTATGAGATGATATCTCAAAGTTATTTTATTTTGCATTTCTCTAATCGAGAATGATTTAGGGCATTTTAGATGACTATATATAGTTTTGATTTCTTTGTCAAAAAACTGCCTGTTTATATCCTTTGGCCATTTGGCAATTGGGGAATGACTCATGTACTTATAAATTTGACACAGTTCTCTATATATTTGAGTTATGAGACATTTATCCAAAAAACTATAAAAAAATTTCCCCCCAATTTTCTACTTTCCTTCTAATCTTAGCTACATTGGTTTTATATGTATAAAACCTTTTTAATTTGATGTAGTCAAAATTATCATTTTACATCTTACAATGCTCTCATTTATTCAAAATTCTTCTCCTATCCCTAAGTCTGATATGTCATATTTTCTTCTAACTTTCTTATATTTCCCTTTATAGCTAGGGCATGTATCCATTTTTACTTTCTCTTGGTAAATGGTGTAAGATACTGGTCTATACACAATTTCTGCCAGACTGCTTTCCATTTTTCTCAACAATTTTTTTTTTACCAAAATAGTGAATTCTTCTCCCAAAAGCTTAAATCTTTACTTTTATCAAACACAAGATTACTTTCATAATTCACTATTGTGTATTGTATATTGTATATCTACTCTTTTCTACTGATCCATTTTTCTATTTCTTAGCCCGTCACAGACAGTTTTGATAATTACCACCTTATAATACAGTTTAAGATCTGGTACAGCTAAATCTCTTTCCTTTACATTTAAAAAAAAATTAATTCCTTTGATATGATGATGATGGCAGGTTCTTCTAAATGAATTATAGTAGGCTCTTAACAAATGCATATTGACTGATTGAATCTTTTAATGGGCCGATGGGATGGTCTTTTCTCTAGACCTCTCAATCCAGAATTCTCTGCAGCTTTTGACAATGTTGATTGCTCTGGATCAACTTCTGGTTACTGTGTTCTCTAGATTTTCGTGATGCTACGAATCCCACCTGTCTGGCCACCCATCATTTATTTTTGCTGGATTCTTTTCCATAACACTCCCCCTAACTGTGACTGTATTTGGAGGCTCTTTCTCTCTCTCTCCAAGCTCTCTCTTGGTGACTTCATCAGCTCCCATGGGTTTCATTATTCTCTCTCCAGAAGACTCTTAGATGTATATAACTAGCCTAGATGTATATAACTAGCCCCAGGCTCTCTCCTAAGCTCCAGTCCCACACCACAAATTGCCGATTGGATATTTTGAACTGAATGTCCGATGAGCTTTTCAAACTCATCATGTCTAAAATGGAACCAATTGTTTTTCACTCCTCCAAAGCCACTTGTCTACCGAACTTCCCCATTTCTGTTGAGGGCACCATCAAGGTCTGCCTGGCCCCTGAGCCAGTATCTGCCCCAGTCTTCCTCACCTCTCCTGTGCCTTCTAGATTCCCTTTATGATTTGTCTCCCCCTTATTAGAATGTAATCTCTTTGAGGGCAGGGACTATCTGCTCTTTATATCTTTATCCCTTATCTGTATTCCCATTTTTAGCACAGGGCATGGAACATAGCAAGTGCATGCTAAATGCTCTGTTTCTATCTAAGAAATCTTGTTGACTGACTAATTGATTGAGGTCTGGAGAATTACAATACCTGGCTCTACTCAGCCAGTCCCCGAATTGGCCTGTGGCTTGTTCAGGAAGCCAACATGTCATCTTTCCACTTAGCCCATCATCACTAGGGGATGAAGGACACAGCTTGGGGAGAATGGGTCTGGGGATACTCAGCAGCACAGGGGGGTGATGGGTGAGCAGGGAATAGGAAGTAGTGGAGAGAGCCCTGAATTGAGATTTAGGAAATTTGAATTCATGGGTTCACGGACTGTTAACCACTAGAAGGGCCCATCTAGGCCAAGCGCTTCATCTTCCAGGTGGGGAGTCTGAAGTACCCCCTCCCCTAGATGGTGACTGGCTCAATGTAGGCAGGGAATACGTCTCTAGGCCGGGTCCTGCCGCCCACCCCTGGCTGGGGCTCAGCGACAGTCTCCAGGGCTAGAATTGTGTCCTCCTGATCTGTTGCATGACTTCAGTCTTGGGCAAACCTCTTCCTCCTTCTGGATCTGTTTGCTTATCATGGCTCTTGAGGCTGTTGGGTAACTGACCCAGGGAGGAACATTCACAGTCTGAACAGAAAGGAAGAAGAGGAGGTCGGGAAGGGAAGAATTGGCCCAGAGTAACCTTTGCTTCTCACAGATCCTGCCCCGCTGGGGGATGGCTTAAGTCCAAGAGTCTGAGCTGCAGAAGGGGTAGACAAGATCAGGTATGCATTCTATGGCGAGGGGACGTGGGGAGCACCAGGCTGTCTAAGCTGTTGGTGAGGTCAGAAAAACAGAACCGGTCAAAACTTCTGTGCTGGTCAGCAGTGAGATCAGCCTGTGGGAGGCCATGCCTCCCTTCCAATTTGGGTGAGGAAATAGGGAGACCCAAGTCTTACCCTCCCCCCCAAAAAGGAGTTTGCTTCAGATAACTGCTAGCTATGTGACCCTGCACAGTTCCCTCAACCTATTTAAACCTCAGTTTCCTCATCTGTAAAATGGGGAAAATAAAAGCATTTACTTCAGAAGGGTGTTGTGAGGATGAAATGAGATAATGTCCATAATGCACTTTACAAACCTTGTGAGCAATGTGAATGCGGGCAATTATTATCCTCCCCCTGCCCTCTGTATACTCCTCTATGGGCAGGGAGCAGCACGGTGTAATTGAGAGAACCCTGGACTTGGAATTGAGACCTAGATTTTTTTTTAACTTTGCTAGCTGTGTATCCATTGGCAAATGCTTTCTCCTCTCTGGGCCTCAGTTTCCCCCTCTGTAAGATGAAGAATCACAAGATGATGGCAGGTTTAAAGCCAGAAGAGACCTTAGGGTCCTTCCTCTTACAGATGAGGAAAAATAGACCCAGAGGGCTTAATTGAGATGGAACAGCTGGAAAATTTGAACTCAGCTTCTCAGAGTTCCAATCCCAGCATTAATCTCTGAGGCCATTTCCAGTCCTAGCAGTCTATAAAAACGTAACACTTATTTTGCACAGCATCACTTTCTGCTGTTATATCATCTCTGCTAAACTGGGGCTCCAGGTCCTGAAGCTGTGGCTGGTACTAACCTGTTCCAAGCCTGTGCTGCCCTCTGGTGGCCAGGACAGGAAGAGCATCTAGTGGCTAACGGGCATCTGGCTGTTTCTGGGACTGCGATGGGAGTGGGGCTTGGGGATCTATTATTTCCCCTTGCCACCCTCCCCCCAGTTTTGCAATGGAACAAAATGAAGCCAACAGAAAGCAATATTGCATCGTGAGATCATCACCTTAGGTTAATTGAAAAAGGGGAGAGAGGATTCCGTGGAACCAGAGTCAACTGTTCCTGGGGGGGGGGGGTCAGGAATGCAAAGAAATTGTAGCTCCAGGGTTCCTTTGTTCTCCCTCAGTTTGGGGGTTCTTTCTTGACTAGGCAGCTTTTGCAACATCTCTCTTATTTCTTTTTTTGGCAAGGCAATCAGGGATAAGTGACTTGCCCAAGGTCAAACAGCTAGTAAGTGTTATGTGTTTGTTCTGAGGTTGGATTTGAAATCAGTTCCTCCTGACTCCAGGGCTGGTGCTCTATCCACTGTACCACTTAGCTGCCCCCCCCCCAACATCTCTCTAATACACTCCCTTTTCTCCTCTGACACTGTGTGCCACCCCCTGATGCAGACCCTTATCACTTCATGTCTGGATTATTGTACTAGCCTGCTGAGGGGTCTGTCTGCTTGAAGTCCAAACTCCAGCCAGGCCCTAAAGCACAGGTCTGACCATGTCACCCCCTACTCAATCACCTTCACTGACTCCCTATCACCTCCAGGATCCGCCTCCTTACTGCTCCGCCTCCCAGCTTGAGGCATTTTCACTGAGTGTTCTCCAAGGCTTGAACACTCCCCTTCATCTTTGCTTCTTTCAAATCCAAGCCAAAGCCTCACCTTTCCCAGTCCTCCTTAATCCTTCTTCTCCAAAACCATCTCCAGTTTGTCCTATCCTACATCCTATAAGTACTATCCTATATACTTAGTCTAGACTTTGTATGTACTCATTTGTATGATGTTGTCCCACTAGTGTCAGACTCTCGAGGGCAGGGACTGTATTTTCACCTTTCCCTGTATCCCCATTGCTTAACACAGTGTTGGAGCATAGTAGGAGCTTAATAAATACTTCTTGACTTGATAATAGAGACAGAGGGTCCTGGGAGTCTGGCCTGGGGGAGGCCAGGACCTTGAAGAGCTCTGACATTGTGGGATATTCCCCTCACCTGTGCTCAGTTTCCTGAGGGGTGGCTCAGGCCTTCACGTACTTTTCTTTTGGAAGATGGGGCTGGGGCTCCCTCTCTGTACTTCTCTGTCCGGCAGGAAAACAAGACAAGAGAGCGATGGGCCTAGAGTCAGGCCTGTTGTTCAGCTGCGTCTGACCCTTTGTGACCCATTTGGTCTTCTTGGCTAAGATACTGGACTGGTTATGTCATTTCCTTCTCCAGATCATTTAACAGATGAGGAAACTAAGGCAAACAGGGCGAAGTGACTTGCCCAGGGTCACACATAAACTGCCATGCACTGTGGGAGAAAATAATCAATACTAATAAAATAATCGATAATTAGTTAATAATAACAATAATACTAATAAAATAATTAACACTAATACTCTGCTCTGCTTTAGGCTCAAATCTCCCAGAAATGATTTTATTTAAGTTAGTATGAATCTATTTCCAAACCACTCCTAGTCTGGAAAGAGATGTCCAAACTGGTCAATACCCCATACCCTCCAATAGGACCCAGCTCCAGTGGAGATTTTAGATAACATTTCTAGGAATCTTGAACAGGGAAAAGACAAAATACCACCTGGATTATTCCTAAACTGAGTAACCAAGTCACTGTCCTATCCCTCCTGGATCACTCCCTTTGCTCTTGTAATTAAATGAAGGGACCTCATCCCTCCTTCTGATAAATTCTTTCTCAAAAGAAAGAGTTCTTTTCTCTGTGGGTCCTAGATCAATCAGTTCAGGTGGGTGGGGGGTTAATTTTATCACCTTTGATCCATTCACCTAATGAAGGGTTTTTCTGTCCTGGACCCACCACTCACCTTTCCAGGGGGCTTTTCCCAGGAGTATGGAGATTTAGAAGAAAAAAATTACTTCTTAATATTTTCAGTTTTACTAAAAATGAGGTTTTAAATATGCTTCCCCAGTTGGCTGAGGGAGTGCCTTATACCAATGAAATCACAGGGCCCGTCGTAGTAAAAAAATAAACGCTTGGCTCTGGGTAGAGAGGCGTCCCAGGTTGTGCTGAACTGAAGGGGCCGGGGCAGGCATAACAAAGAACTGATACTTCTATGATGCCAAGAAGAGTCAGAACCAGGGACCAGGCAGAACCGAGCCTCCATCTACCGTCCGTGCTCAACAGTCACATTCCTGATTTCCTCAACAAGGCCCCCTTTTACTTGTTTCCCTGCCTCAGATGTAGCAAGACCATGGCTTCACCTGTACCATCCTGGGGTTGGCCTTCTTCGAATA
Organism: Phascolarctos cinereus; assembly: GCF_003287225.1. Classification (NCBI taxonomy): domain Eukaryota; kingdom Metazoa; phylum Chordata; class Mammalia; order Diprotodontia; family Phascolarctidae; genus Phascolarctos; species Phascolarctos cinereus. The sequence goes on along the minus strand of NW_027556098.1, from coordinate 404,142,557 downwards.
TGGACCACAGGACCTTAACTTAAGAACAGAGAACAGCTCCCTCATTTTACAGAAGTCAGAACTGGGGTCAGAGACATCAATGGACTTGCCTGAAATGTCTAAAATGTGATCTGAACCCTGGTCTTTCTGACCTCAGCTTAGGGGACTTTAGCATTCCATGGTCCAGGCCTGGTTCAGTCTCCTCAGGCTACTGTTTATAATAATAGCAATTTATGATAATAGTAGTAATTAATAGCATTTATATAGTTTTAAAGGTTGCTATTAATGGTAATAGCATTTATGTAGCTTTAAGTTTTGCTATTAATGGTAATAATTAATAGCATTTATGTAGTCTTAAGTTTTGCTACAAATGGTAATAATGCTATTTATATAGTTTTAAGTTTTGCTAATGGTAATTTTTATATAGAGCTTTAAAAATTTATTATTTATTTATAACATTCACTTAAAATTTTTAAATTTTAACTATTTTCTCAATTACTTGCAAAATTTAAAAAACTTTATTTAAATTTTGAGTTCCAAATTCTCCTTCCCTTCCTCACCTCCTCCTCCTCCTTGAGAAGGTAAGCACTCTGACATAGGTCATACATGTGCAGTCATGCAAAACATTTCCATTACATAGAGCTTTAAGGTTTACTAAGTGCCTCATACATTTAATCTTATTTATGCTCACAACAACCCTGAGAAACAGGTGCTATTATTACCCATTTTTGTTTTTTGTTTTACAGACAACAGGCAAGACAGAGGTTAAGTGACTTGCCCAGGGTCACACAGCTCATGAGGAAGGCTAGATTTGAATTCAGGTCTTTCTGACTTCGGGTCCAGCCCTCGATCACATTCCCCCCAACCCAACCCTTTCTGGTGATGAACCCTCCGCCTTAGTTAGGCTGGCCCTCACATACACAATGTCTGTTGCCAGACCAGTGCTCAGAGCCCTCTTAGGTCTTGGGTTCCATTGAGAATCTTGCTGCTACAAGGGACCAGAAGCTAGAGGTTCTGAAGCATGGTATAGCGGATAGAGTGCTTCTCTTTTGTGTGGCAAATAGGATTTCTGCGATTTTCTCATAAGGTCGTTGAGAGGATCAAATGAAAAAATGTGTCTGCAGAGAAGGCAAAGATTGTGGCCAATCAAGTCACTAAGTATTCATGAAGTGCCTCCTATGCTGGGCACTGTGTCCAATACTAGAGATACAAAGTAAAGCAACAACATGGTCTGTGGCTCTAGGCCAGGCCTACTCCACGGGGTGGGTGGGAGAGTGCAGGTCCAGGCTTGGAAGGCCTGGGACCAGGTCCCCTGGCATCTACCCCAGGGCTGGCACATGTCTGGACTAGATGCAGCCAGGGGCAATGGGGTCAGGCGCAGAAAGAGAGGGAGAGGGTAAATTCAGGGAAATAGTTGGGCAGCACAGGGGGCCCCCCTCCCCGGGCTGGGGCTGGAGCCTCCAGCTGAGCTCAGGGGATGGCCGGCAGCCTGCTCCCCGGTGATCCTGCTGGCAATGCTGGGCTGCCCGAGGGGCAGTCTCAAGCAGCCCACCACCTTCATCTGCTCTGGCAAGAAGCCAACATGTCCTTTGTGCATTTTGTGTTATTTAAAACCCGTCACTTCAAATGCGCCTCCTGCTTTCCCCTGGGTGCTGGGCCCAGCGGTTACAAAAGCAGCCCGGCCAATAACCAAAAGATTCATAAATAATTAAAGATGGAAAAAAAATCTCCTTTGTTCTAAATTAAGGCCTCAAAAAAAAAAAGGGAGAAAGTTGGCATGAGGGCATCTAGGGTCAGGGAGCCACTGGCAGGGGGAGATGCTACAGTAGCCTTTCCAGCCAGCTTCTCCACCCACCATAGGGGTAAGCACCTACAGCGAAGACGGAAAGTGATGAGAACGCTGTACTCTCACTATGGGACCTCATCCAAGGTCCTTTCTTGGGGCCCGAGTCTATGGAATTGTACACTCGACACTAGCTGCGTGACTCTGGGCAAGTCACTTAATTGCCTAAAATAAATATAAGAAAAAATAAAAGCGAGTCTATGGAATTGTAAAAGGAATGATGGGTCTCTTGTGACTAACCCCCTATTTCTAGGAGTCAAGTTTCTACATTGGCAAAGTGAGTGGGACTGGGCTAAATTTACCTCTCTGGGTTTGTTTCCTCATTGATAAGAGGACTGAATTAGATACCTCCGAGTCCCTTTCAGCTCTGCATCTCCCATGAGTGTCATGATTAGGTGGGAGAGTATTCCCTTTTTTCTGGGTTCAGGTCAAACAGTGCTGGAAGAATATGGGAATTGGATTGGCCATGTTAGGGACAGTCTAAAGATCTTGCATAGATCCCAGTAGGATGGCCACTTCTGTACCCAGTGGGCAGTTGACTGGAATCCTGACTCAGCAACTTCCTATTTATAGGACCTCAGGCTTAGTCACTACCACTCTCTGAATTAGAAAATAAAAGGGAGCTGGGCTAGATCAAGGGGTCTTAACCTGGGATCTGTGAACATTTATAAAAATGTATTTTGAATACAATCGGTTTTCTACTCCTACATTTTTTATTTTATACATCTAAAAACATGATTCTGAGAAGGGGTCCATGATACAAAATAAAGAACCCCTGCATTACATGATCTCCGGGGGTGTCTGATCATAGAGAATGTTAGTCACTGGCACTGAGTCTTTAACTGGGTCCTTGGTCCTCCTCTTCTGTCTGCCCCCTCAATCATCCCAAATGCTTTATCTGTGCTCTTCAAATGTTAGAACAGTCCATGACAGAGGGAATGGAAGAAAGCAATTCACAGAATTATCCTTAGAGGCCATGCAATCCGAGCAAAGACTCTCCAGTATGACATCTGGCACTGCTCTGAGACCAGAGACCTCCAGGGAAGCGGAATTTACAATCTTTGGAAGCAATACTTGGCTAGGTCTCATTGTTAGCAGGTTTTTCCCAACATCAAGGCCAAATCTGCCCCTCTGCCACTTTCACTCCTGGTTTTGCTCTCTGGGGGACAAGAACAGTCATCATGTCCCTGATAATTGAGTGGGGAAAATGAGACAAAGGAGACTGAAACTAGCAATCCTACTTGGACTGGCTTATCTTATTCCAAATTCCTTTTTTCTCCAAGTCATGGTTTTCTAATCTTTTCTTAAAGTACTGGGTAAATGCAAAGAAATCAACTTGGGGGCTGGCCTTGTGCTACTGGCCATAATCTAGCAACCCACAGAATTTGGACAGAAGTTGGTCTGGACCAGACATAGCCAGCAGGTGAATCTCTGATCCAGCTCAGGCACTGGCCCTTGGGTCCCTCTTCCCCTCTATACACATTTGGAAGGAATGACAGGCAAGACCGGCCATTCATTACTGGAGCCAAATCATCTGTATTCTTCTTGGTGCTCAGACTTGTAGCTGAACTTGTAGACTCATGGATGTAGGTAGAGCTGGAAGGGGACTCAGAGTCATGGGGTCCAATCCCATCAGATGGAGGAAAATGAGGCGAGAGATTAGGTCATTTACCCCAAATCACATCAGTAATAAAACATCAGAAATGGGATTGATCTGTTAACAGATGACAGCAGAACCCTATCCAGATGATGAGGTAATTCTTACCCTCCACTTACAGATTAAGAAATTCCATTTGAACATTTATGTGCAAGGCAGTATGGTAGTCAGACCAGGCATTCCAATCGGAGTCTCTTCTGCCAGCAAGCATAGGGTCTTTCTTCATTTTGCAACATTTGCACTAACATCATCCTTTTCTCCTAAAACTGCCCATTTTCCCAACTGCCCTGTGACTGTCAAGGGCCCCACCTATTGCTCCTGGTCACCCAGGCCCACGACTCCTCTTGGGCACTCAGCCCACACCAGATCTGTTGCCTCCTCTTGTCATCTGTACCTTCTCAGCATCTCTGGCCATCTGCTCACATGACCACAGGCCCAGCTCAGGCCACTGTTAACCTCTCCCCCAGACTACTGCAAAAACCTTGGCTGGCTGCTTTCCCTCCTCCCTCTCTCCACTCTGCTGCCAAAGTGACTTTCCCGAAGCACTGGGTCTGACCAGGTCACTCTCCTCCCTTAGTTCCAGCGGCTCTGAATTACCTCTATAATTTAAAGTCCTTCAAAATCTGACCCTTTCCTCTCTCTGTTCAGTCTTACCCTCCACAGGCCCCAGAACACAAAACTCCACTCCCATGTCCCACCAGCTATCTTTGGGGGTACTGCTCTACCTCCTCACCTCCATTTCTTTCCTAAGACCCCACTCCAATCCCATCTAGTCCTGGCAGCTGCCAATGCTTGTCCCCTCTTTTTTTCGGTTAGGCACTTGGGGTTAAACGACTTACCCAGGGTCACACAGCTAGTGAGCATTACCTGAGTGAGGCCGCATTTGAACTCAGGTCCTCATGCCTCCAGGGCCTGTGCTCCATCCACTGCACCACCTAGCTGCCCCTGCTCGTCCCCTCTCGAGGAACCTTCTCTCAATCTTGCACTACCTTATTGGTTATCCGATCTATTAGAAAGGAAGCTCCTCGAGGGCAGGGAGGGGCTGCTTTTGTCCTTCCTTTCCTTAGGGTTTAGCACAGTGGCATGGGGTAAGCACCAGTTGACTTGAAACCTCATTCCCTTTCATCCATCACCCAAGGTGGTCCTCCCCCAAGGATTGGGCAAGAAAAGCCCATTTTCCAAACTTCTTCAACAGCAGAGAACCAGAGGATCACAGATAGAAAGGCAGAAGGGGCCTCACAGGTAATGGGGAAATGAAGGCTCAGCTGCCTAAGGCCATAAGGAGTGGCAGGGCCAGCATTTGAACTCGGATCCTTAGACTCCATCCCTTTCCCTCGGTCCTCAAGTCCTGCGGGCCTGCCTTGCGTCTTCCAGATAATGCCAGCTTCCATGAGCAGTACAGGCTCCGCGTCCGGAAGCAGCGCCATTTTATAAGCTGCTTTCCTCTCCAGGTGAGCCAAACCTCAAGCACAAGAGGCTCCCCGTTATGGCTCCATCTCCTACCGCAGCCCACTGGGGAAGCGGGTTCAGGGAGGAAGGGTTGGCGCCTGGTTCTGCAGATGTGACCCGACATTACCCTTCTTCTGAACTTCCATAACCTAGAAAGTTCCTCTCCCATCAACCTCCTCCCTCCCCCGACCCGCCTATCATAGCTGGACTTCCTCCTACAGACAAAACTAAGTGTACGAGCTGACTCTGGTATAGGATGGAGCTCGACATAGACAACGAGCAAACTTTTGTGAGGCGGCAGCGCGAGCGCCCGAACCCTAATGCTGAAGAACGCAACTCGAGCCCTTGGGCTGTCCATCCTCCTTCCCACCCACCTCCCCGGCAAGGGGCACTGGTGGCGGTCTGCCCACAGGGCGCTGTATTCTCCTGGCCCCATCAAAACCCAAACTTCGAAGTCTCCGGAGGATGGGTTGCCCGGCCTGACGGGAAGAAGGCTCTTTCCTGGGGTGGGGCCTCCGCCCACGAAAACAAAACCATCAGGTTCAGGTTTTTCTGTTGCATATTTCTAATTCCATCAGGCAGACAGATTTTCCCTTGGATGACCTGCAGTTCCCGGAGAACCCCCCTGCTGACACACCCGTCTGTGGTATTTAGAAAATGAATGGGCACCTGGCAGGCACACCCAGCCCCCAGCCAGCTCCCTGGACAGCGGTAATCCAGCCGCCGTCCTGCGGACCTCGTCCCTCACTTCCTCATCAATTATTTAAGGCCCAACGTGAGCCACAAAATGACTCGGCCAAGATCTGTTCAGCGTGTTGGGGGGCTTATCGCCCTTTCCCCGTTTGATTTTTTTGCAGGAACTATTTTCGTTTCCCACATTTCCTAGCTGCCGTTGGCACAGACGCTTGTTTCTTCAGGCGGGGTCCCAGCTAAATCAGTAGAAACCTGCTCTGAGCGATGGGGAAAGCCCGAGTTCTCCCTAGATACTCCATGGGGCAAGAGTAAGAAAGGGAATGAGAAAAAGCAAAGAGCAACAGAATCCCAGCGGGGCACAAGGGGGGAGCGCTCTGCCGGGCTGTCTCTCTGGGCCGGGGCTCCTCACCTCAGTAACGGCAGACCAAGACCACCGTGCCCCGCAGCTCAGGCCGTGGCTAGGCGCGTTACCAAGGCCCCCCAGTGACAGCGGCTCTGCCGGGGCGGGCGAGGAGTGGGAGGGCACCACTCACAAATAACCAGGCACATCCCAAGCCCCCTCATGTCAAACTGCTTTATTACATCTTAAATAACAGTACATTTTAATATAGTATCTATCTTGCATCCAGCTTCCTTGCAGTACACTGACTTTAAAATTAAATACAAAAGGTGAAAAGGGACACGGGGTGTGGAGAGCTCTACCAGGGATTTCATGGAGAGAGAACGGGATGGGGCAGGGGCGGGGGAGAGAGGTTTCTTTTTTTTTCTTTTTGCCAAGTCCAGGCCTAACGCACGATTACAGCACATTTTTGTACAGAATGTTGCAGAAAAAACAGAATGGAGAGAAGCCACTACAGCTGCTAAGGAGGAGCACTTCTGGATACATGAGAGGGGAGGGACTTAACAGAACAATCTACTGTCCAGACGCTGCTGCGTAATATTTTATTTGAAAAGAAAACCAGGAAAACCTGGCCATTACAAAAAGGACCATTCGATACCAAGGACTCGTTCTACTGAGGGTGGGGCAGGGCGGGGCGGGGCTGTGAAGGACTAACTGATAGGGGGACGTCCCCAGTGCGGATGGTGGGAGTTCTGGCTACTCCAGGGCGTGCATAGAGTCGGATCAGGATCCCCCAGGGGCTTATGCACAGAGTAGCAACAAGAAGGAAGTAGAGCGCAATGGTGACAACTTGAAACAGGTTATTTCTGAAAAGAAAAAAACATCTAAGGACTTAGTCCTATGTGCATTTTTTTGTTTTGTTTTTTGTTTTTAGCATTTCTACAGCATGCGATTCTAAGAGTAAACCCACCCAACATGGCAAACAATCAAAAATTTGTTTTTAACTTAGAAAGTTCAAGATCATTATTTCCAAAACACTGATTTGTACATCATTTCCTACACAAAGAGTTGACTGGCTATCCAAGCACAGGACAGGCATCTCTCTGGAAAATCGAGGCTCCTGATAGTTGGGGGGTGCTGGGTAGTGTTAGGGTGTACAGGAACTGCCCTCCAACTGCACAAAGAAACCCAAAGTAGGTAAAAACTGAATTGATGGGGAGCGAGGAGCAGAAAGGGAAAGAAACGGCAACGGATTGGGAGTTAGCTACTCACGAAAGGGGACAGGTTCTTGAAACGAGCATTCAATACCATTAACAGCATGTGTGTGCTTGGTTACCTTACTTCTTAACATTATTCTCTATATGCCATATTTTTGTGCAGCAACAATTATCTGAGACACCAGACAAAAAATAATAAAAAAATTAGGGACTAAATTTACATCATTAACAATCCCAGAGAGGCTGGGCAGGACCCTCTTGTTTTGCTTCATTATTGACCATAAAGTAATCTATTTAAAAAAGGAAATAAGAATGTTTTCAAAACCCTGCTACAAACATGACTTTAAATTTTGAAACCGTTATGAGATAAAACAAAGTCCTCAACTTGTGTTCACAAAGCAGGATCACTGGTCTAAAATTTAAATAAAAGACAGGGAAAATCAGCTGTGTGCCTGTTTCACAATTACTCAGGCTTACCTTCCGGTGAACATTTTTATTATAGTATTTCCTTTTTATATTCGTTCAAGAAAAAAAAAAGAAAAAGGAAAACAATGACAATGGTCCCAAAGGAATGCACAATTTGTTTGTTTACAACCACAGAGATTCTTCTTGTAGAGGGAATTGTGCTCTTTGTTTCAGCAATAGGTGAAGGGAAAAAGATCTTGCCCTTTTGAAGTTCTGAGAGGGAGATGGAGGGGTGTCCGAGTTAGTATGGTTGGGCTGGATATGCTATCATGGTAACTCTTCCAAGGTTGGAATGGTCTTCCAGTCATGGCGGAGTCCATCTGGTATCTTAAGAGAGAGAGAGTGGAGAAGCATTAAAAACCTGAGACTTCTACCCTCAGCAATTTTACCCAATGGTGGAAGGGCAAGAGCTGCCTGGGGGTAAAAACAAAACAAACCCCATGCTCCTACATGTATGTGTCTGTCTATCCCTCTGTGTATTTCTGGCCCACTGCTAAGGCATTTTCAAGCAACCTTGCTGTCATACAGTCAAATCACTGGCTATAATTTAAAAACAAACCAACAAATAGGATCAGCTTGTGTCCTGTGCTGACTGAAGGCAGCAAAGCTGTCATACCTATAGGTGTTAGTTCCATATCTTGAGGAAACTATCCCAGGATCCTGTGGCCACCGCCATGCCATCATCGGTCACCCCCAGGCAGCTGACGCGATTATCATGCCCAGCCAAAACACCTAGAAAGCAAAAAGAGCTTTGGTAACAGACCTGCCAGCTTATACTCATCTGACATTCTGTATTCATCTCAGTAAACCACTGTCCTTAGAAAACAGGCAAAAACAAAGCTCCAAGGCAGACAGTACAAGCAAGGATGACTTCACTGGTTAGGGTTCAGCTGAGAGACCCAGATGAAGTTAAAAGGTCATTTCTACCTAGTGAATTATAACTGATCTCACAGATCACAGAATTCTGTATTTCACATATATCAATCTTCAAACTGTCTAAACTATTTCCCATATCCACTACCACAGGCTCCTCTTCGGGACAGAAAAAGAAAAGGGGGCTCTGGAAAGCAAAAAAACTTTCACCAAGAAGGGAAGGATCTTAAATAACTATCTAATTCAAGAGGATTCAGAAGTAATCGTCTCCTCCATTTACAAAAACTCACTACACCTGCAGTGAGTGGGAGGAAGAATTTTGGAATAACAAAAAGTTGCCCTCAAGGTCACTGACATCATGATGATGGCCGGACTCAGTAAATTGCTACAAATAAGTTGCTAGGGAGGAAATCATCATTCAAAGTAAAAAAGGTATTTGAAAAATTTGTCAGGCCTCATAGGAAGTTATATAAACAAATTCAGGTGCAAACATCCTTTACTTGAGAGTATCTAAGTATCTATGTAAAAAGTATAGCCAAGAATCCACTTATTTGTATTTGAACATTATCTATGGGAATCAATAAATGCCAGTTCATTTCAGTCTGGAGACCAACAGGATGTTGCAGAGGGGAAGAGAAAGCTCACCCAAAGCAGAGCCCTCGCTCTCCAAGACGAGGCATTGGCAGAACTGCTCTCGGCAGCCTCAGAGAGAACTCTGAGCTCCAGACTGGGATTCTCTCTCAATCCTCCTGCAGGCCCAGAAATGCTGCTGCAGCTGAGCCAGTGGAGACTGGGGTCAGTCCACTTTTGCAACACTTCTTATGTCCCCGGGAGTCTGCCACCAGTGCTGGGAAAATAGGCCTGGGGAGTGGCAGGATGGAATTTTTACTTAGATGTGGGGAACCTCATGGTGGCTGGGCCTTAGGATTCACCTTCCAACCTGGTAACAAGCTCATGTTTTGGACAGAAAATGTTCTGGTAAGGCAAGGAAACATGAAATAGGACACGTTACAGTGGGAGCTCAGCTTCACATCATCACTGTTTAGAAGAGTTAGTAGATTCAATCAGGTATTATTATCAATGAGAAGATGGGATTTTAAAAGAGGTTGACACAGTTGAGAAAGGCGGTCTGTCCTCCCACTCTGAGAAGAGTGGGTTGGGGAGGGTGGGGACATGCACTGGGTCACTCAGTCTGTGTCCACTCTTAGCCATGAGGGAATGCAATGGAGGATTACACTGTTCCCTCACCATGAAAACATACCAAAGAAACTTGTTGTAAGACATCTCCACAGAACGTGGGTAGCCCTGCAGACGGTATCACCTCTGAACCACGAGCCACAAAAACAGAAAGCCCTTCTTAAATGAAGCAGCTCTCTGGACACATCTTTCTTTCGCTAAGAATGGCCACAGGCTCAGATAACTCTGCGTGCTGCTGTTAAGCCAGCAATACTTTTAGTTTTGTCTAACATTTCAGAGCCTTACGGTATAGAAGGCACACCCACATTCACGTGTGGCTTACATGGTCACACTGCAGCAATCACCAAGCTGGCTTAACAAGAACCAGAACCTAGGGGCTGAGCTGCCTGTCTCCAGGGCACCTGCCAAGCCTACCTGCTCTGTCTGCTTTGAGCGCATCCCAGACATTGCAATTGAAGTCATCATATCCAGCCAGCAGGAGGCGGCCGCTCTTGGAGAAGGACACCGAGGTGATTCCACAGATGATGTTGTCATGGGAATATACCATCAGCTCCTGGTCAGCTCGGAGGTCAAAGAGCCTACAGGTGGCATCATCTGAACCTGTGGCAAATGCATTGCCATTTGGAAAGAACTAGAGAGACCAACGAGAGCTTGATTAGATGGTGTGTCTGTCCAGAGATGACATGAATCAATGCTCAAAGAGGACACTAATTGTGCGTCATGCCAGGACTGCACCAAGATGTCCAAGGGTTGTAGGACCGAAATACTCTCCTGCAGCCCTAAGACTTCTATGAATCAGCCTGATACCTCCCAACATAACTGCTCCTACAATGAACAAGCCAGTGGAAAGGGGCTCAGTGAAGCTGCCTGGCATCCTGCTGAAAAGTACAGTCCCACAACTGGAGAGGTTTCCTATTTAAATGGGATACTCCCCCCTCATAAAGTGGAACACACAGAGTCCTCTCACTGTAAAGACTCTTATGAATAGACTGCTAAAATAAATTGCTGAATCCGGTTCCTTGGAGACAAAAAAAATACAAATGGCTATTTCCACATTAAAACATTAAGTTTGTCCATACAGTTATGGCAAGAGATACAATAAAATTCCTTTAACAGAGTCATCACTAAATTACATGGCTTTGGAAATGCCAGATAAAATATTATTTTGACAATTTTTGGTTAAGGTGTCTAAAACAGGAATTGTTTCCCACAACTAAAAAAAAGTAAAAAGTAATTTCTGAATCTCTAGTTTATTCCCTCTGCAGCTCTCTAGGTAGCAACAGCTGATGAGTTTCAAATTAAGCTGCACATTTTACTAAGAGCAAATGTGGTTAAAAGCTTTAGTGAAACTGGAACACATTAATAGCAAATATAGAAAATGTGGCCAATGACAGAGGGTAAAACTAAAAAGATGGAAATGTGCCATGTTCTTACAGCTGATGAATGAGGTTTCAAAAACTGGATTTCTTATTCTGAACCCTTAAACAAAAACCATTACATTCTCCAGAGGCATCCAACCTGTTTGTACTTCATGTCAGCAATCTGGGCTCTTACAGTAAAAAACAGATGACCTTATACAGAAAACATTTCAAAGATGAATCAATGACATTCCCTAAGACTTCCAAGCACTAATCCTAATTGCTAACAGAGCTGGGTATGGATGACCTCACGAACACAAACTGCACTTCCCCAAACCTAAGTGCATACGTACACAGATGGCATTGATGTCAGATTCGTGGCCGGTGAAAGTTTGCCGACACATTCCTTCTCGAACGTCCCACAGTTTGGCTGAAGCATCACAAGCCCCAGAAACAAATAATCTGGTGTCAGGGGCAAGAGAAAGACTCATGACATCCCCGGTGTGCCCAGTGAAGGTGGTTGTCTGTTGGCCAGTTTCTATGTCCCACAAAGCACTGTCAGAGGAGAGGACAGGGCAGATGTTAGTCTCCACCACAAGGAGAATGCACTGTGCTGAATCACTTAGTACAGTTTTATTAGATTTTACTTAAAGCAGACATGTTTTCTATTATCCCCCTCTTTTTTTAAGTGAAAAAAAGGGAAAATATACTGTTGGGCAGTAACAGAATGTCAGGTTCACCTAACTTGATTCATGCTTGAATGAGAACCCATGTGGTCCTCTGGCTTTGAGAAGCTGCCCACTCTCCTTTTGGCAGGCTCACATTTCTTTTCACTTCTACTCCCAGCTCCTACTGCTGCCTGCCGGCGGGGGGGGGCTAAGCTCTTTTCCACATGTTGTTATTCAGTTGTTTTTCAGTTGTGTTTAACTCTTTGTGCCCCTATTTGTGATTTTCTTGGCAAAGAAACTGGAGTGGCTTGCCATTTCCTTCTCCCATTTTATAGATGAGTAAACTGAGGCCGAGAGGGTGAAACGACCTGTCCAGAGTCACAAAGCTAGCCAGTGTCTGAGGTCACATCTGAACTCAGGAAGATGAGTTCCTGACTCCAGGCCCAGCACTCTATGCACCATGGTGCCACCTAGCTGCTCCATTCCATTCCATACGAAGCCCCTTCAAATACTGAATGAAGCTCTCACATGCCCCTTTCCTCTCCAGGCCAAGCAGGCCCAGTTCTTTTGATCGACTGTCACATGACTCGGATCCAAGACCAGACTCTTCTGGCTTATGTCTTTAGGATGTTCTGAGTCACCAACGTCCTTCCTAGACGATGATGCCCCGAACAGCCTGCACCTGCGTTTGACCAAGCGCCGGCTTTCTGAACGTAGCCCAAGAGAGGGTGAGAGCTCTGGGGGCTGCCACAGTTCACATCTGGCCCACAGCCAACATGCAGAGGTCAATCAAACAAACGGCTGTTAGCCATCTCTCCCACCTCGCACTTGTGCAGTTGATTTTTTTAGACCCAAGTGTAAGACTCATGATGAAATTCAATAGGAATCAATATAATCAGATTCGGCCCAAAGCTATGCTCCATCAAGATTGTTAGATCCCACGTCATATACAAACTTGGTAAGGATGTCATGGACAACTTCCTCCACATTGCTGATAAATCTACCTAGCAGCACAGGTCCAAGGCGCTCTAGTATCACCGTCTCTTCTGAGCTCTCAATGAACCACAGGAGAACTCTGGCCACCCAGCTACTTCTGACACCTTCTAACAGTACAACTGCCCAGTCCGCATCTCTATCTTTTCTACAAGAACAGTATGAGGTACTTCATTAAAATCTAGGTAAGCAAGATCACAGCAATCCCCGAATCTAACAGTGTAGTAATCCCATTTAAACAAAAACCTGGGATTTCTGTCCTCCAATTCTGGTACCTTTCCTACTTTCTGAAATCTCTGAATAAGGACGAGACCGTTTGGCCTCAAGAGTTTGTAGAACCAAGAGTGATATTAGGCTTGAGATCAGGAAAAACATGTGAACAATTAGAACTCTCAAGAACTAGAATGGATGGCCTTGGGAAATAGTGGAGGGATAACGGGAGGTCTTCGAGAAGTAGCTGGATGGCCATTTGTAACCTGTGTTACAAGAGAGGATTCATCTGAGGGTACGGGCTGGACCAGAAGGCCATCGAGGTCCTTTCCAACCCTAACCAACATTTCATGGCTCTATGAAGCATCATTAACGGTGGGTGAGCAATGCTCCAGCTCGTGCAGCCCCAAAAGCCACAGGTCATCTGAGCCAACTACCTTCTTTCCAAAGGCAGACAGCTGTTCTTACTAGGACCCTACTTCCACTGGGACATTCTTCTTGAGACAGAAAAGGGAAGTACAACACTGGAGCAGTTCTGCCATTTTTCTAAGCAGAGGTGCTATCCTTTTCTTTGAGATTTCTCTTCTCCAACATACCTTAAAAGCAAGCCAACCCACCACCAAAGATCCCTTAAGCCCTACTTGCCAGGTTTGGCTCTTTCAGAGCGCTAGCACCCCTGATACGCTCTTACAGTAATGTATCACCCTTTTACAGCTGTATATTTTCTGTAGATGACAAGTCTGACGTTGCAGTGAAGAGAAAGGGATCAGAAAGAATCAGGAAGACCCGAGTTCAGACACTTCGCAGCTGTGTGTTCCTAGGTCGTTCATTTAACTTCATTTTCCTCATCTGTAAAATGGGGATAGCAATAGCACCTACCTCATGGAGTTGTTGGGAGAATCAAATGAGTTAAGCTAACTCTAATTACTATGATGATGAGGATTATTACACGCCTTTAAAAAACCTAAATAGTTAGTGGCTCTCTGTGTATACACGACAGCCTCTTCAGAAAATGGTCTTTCGGGGCAGCTAGGTGGTGCAGTAGATAGAGCACTGGCCCTGAAGTCAGGAGGACCTGAGTTCAAATCCTGCCTCAGACCAAACACTTGACACTTACTAGCTGTGTGACCCTGGGCAAGTCACTTAACCCTAATTGAAAAAAAGAGTCTTTTTTCCTCCTCAAAATTGTTTCCCTTTGAGTCTTCAGTTGTCTCCTGTCTCTCCTGGAGAATCTGAGTTCATGGGCCCTTCTCTCCCTTTCCTTTGACCATTTGCAATCTATTCTTCCCAAATGTAGGGTGCATGCCAGACTATGTCCGCAGGTCACTCCCTCCCCACTCCCAAGGTTTCCACCCCAGTAACCAGTTTCTTCCTGACGAGAATCAGAATAGAATTTGCCTAAGTAGATTTCCTACCTTTTGAAGGTTGAAATTATCATTAAGGTTAAATCAAAACGTTATCAGCTACTCTGCTTTCAGCAAAAAGAAGAGAATTTTGGCAGATGTCTGGGAACTGAAGACCTGGTGAAGTTGACCCTTTGCCTCTGTGCTGGACTGGCAAACTGTTTTCCAAATTTCTCATCTATTTCCCCTTTGTCCAAGTGATTTCTAGTTTACTCTGATGGCCCTTCACTGATCTCCACACCCACATTCTCTTGTTTTGAGTCTTAAAAAATTTTCTTCCATGAATACACCTTCTTAATACGTGATCAGCCACCTACTACCCACCCCTAGCTTCTCTCATCATGTTTCTTTCTTTCTTTCTTTCTTTTTTTTTTGCGAGGCAACTGGGATTAAATGACTTGCCCAGGGTCACACAAGCTAGTCAGTATCATATGTCTGAGGCCAGACTTGAACTCTGGTCCTCCTGACTCCAGGGCTGGTGCTCTATCCACTGTGTCACTTAGCTGCCCCTTATCCTATTTCTTTTGAAAAAGGCATCTCCATCCAGTCTCCCCCAAACTCTCAGTAATGTCTGTGATAAGAAGAGGAGGCTAAATTTATCTTCTTGCTTTGGGACCTATAGCTAACTTTGCTTGTCACCTAAAATTGATGAGAATATGTAAAAACACTAGAGGTCATGCATTTTGCTAGGGGATCCTTTTTTCTTCCCCCACATGGAAGATCTACATGGGCAGTTTCCTCCCTTTCTGGTAATTTTCAGGTTACAGCCTTTTTGATCAGATTTGCAAGGTACCAGGCAGAGACCATCTCACCAGCCTTGCACAGGAGCCTGTCATCCCCATCTTTTATGATGTAATCCAGAAATCCAAATCCGATTCTCAGAAGCCTGAGAACATCTTTTCAGCCAGATGTTCACTTTCCAAATCAGCTTTTCTCCATGACATTCCTTGCTTCCAATAGGTGGCAGAGATGAAAAGACTACCCAAGGCTTTATAGCCTCCAGCTTCTCGCCCTGGTAACCTTTGGCGAAACTTTCTAGGCTGCTCCTAGCACCGTAACTTTCTGCTCATGTCAAATGCCAGAAATGGAGTCATCTGGTTTTGACTAAATACCACTCCCACCCCCTGGAAGAAGCCAACCTATGTCTCTGTGCTGGCTGGGTTAACAAATGGCTGCTTTGGCATTCTTCAGGCACCCCCAACCACCCTCTGCTCTTCATCTCCGACCCTTAGTGGGCGACCTCTAGCCTGATGGGTCCAGTGGTCCCTCTCTGCTCTGTAGGACAGCCTTCCACCCTTGCCTCCCAGCAGGGGCCAACTTTTTCCTTTGCCTCTTCAGGTCCTTTTTATACTTATCTCCCTGCTCCTTTTCCAGTTTCAGGGTCAAACTGTTCCCACTGTCTCTGATAACTTGGAGCATGAGGCAGTCCCCCAAGGCCCTTTACCATCTCTCCTAGGGACACCTCCCTTCTTCCCCGCACTTTGAAAATAGGAGGAAACAGTCACTTGGCTGTGGCAGAAAGACAAACATTACCTGTCTGACCCAAGCCACAGACACTTCTACCCGCTGCTCACAGTGAGACGAGATCACCCTGGAAATCTCTCAAACAGCTCAAGTGCTTTCCCAACAACTTGATGTAACATCTTCACACCACTTCATCACTGGTTAACAATTTGGTCACTGCCTCACGTTCTTTAGCAACCATTAACAATTGTATCTGTGCTATGAAGAGTTGTTTGGGCAGCTAGGGGGTGCCTCAATGTACACAGCACTGGGCCATGAATCACGAAGACCTGAGTTCAAATCCAGCTTCAGACGCTTATTAGCTGTGTGACCCTGGGCCAGTCACAAATGGAGATCATAACAGTACCTATCTTTCAGGGTTGCTGTGAAGAACAAATGAGGTATTTGCGGACTTCTTTCTTTTTTTCCCAAGGAGGAAGGAAAATGTCTAATTCAGAATCCTTTCAGTAACAAATTATAGGAGCTTGGGAATTATGGACATGTGCATTAACCCAAGGACTGCCGAGTTGTCAATGTGGGGCTTTAGGTCCCCAAAGAAGTGTTTGTCATCTCATGGGTCTGACAGACACGTATATCTCCCTTCCTCCCCATCTACCTCCTGGTTGTCTTATTCTACATAGCTCATAAAATCCTTACCAACTTCTGACAGACTCTAAGAAAGATGTACACTACCGAACAAATGACTAAGACATCGCTACTACCTGGAAGGAAATGGCTAAGACTGACGCCTTCCCCGAACAACAAGTGACTGACCTGGACTCTCACCCTTGTAACAACAAAACTCAATAATATGAAACTGGCCACGAGCCTGACATTGTGCTCCTGTGACTACAACCCTGCTCTCCGCCTCGCCTTTCCCCCTCACTAAGAGAGAAGGCACGTATGATAATCTGTTCTATGTGGCCAAGACTGCTCATTGCTCTCCTGCTTTTTAAGAGAAACCAGAGGTAATATACAGCTTTTAAAAAATACTATAGAAAAAATCAGTTTTCACAAAACCTCATCTTAAAGAATTTTAGTGTAGTTATTTCCCAAGTTGTACTTTGGTAAAGAAAACTAAGAAAATTGAAAAGGTCACTTCATTTTAATGGCAAAGAAATTTCTGTTAACATTAATTCTGCTAGTCTAATTGTGTTATTGGATACAACAAGTAAATGACAAAAATGTGTCCCCTTCCCCTGCAGGCTTCAGTACCTCCATGAGGCTGAATGATTATGCCAATTTAGAAATTTGGTGAAATTGGATACAGCCTCATCTCAAGTTGGGGCCCAGTGACACTCAGTTTTTGAGCTCTCAGTGCATACTGAGAAGAGAGACAAGATTAAGCAAAGCAGTTTCTTGAATTTATTTTATTCCTCAGCCCACTGGTTACCACAAACGGCTGAGATCAGACCCTACAGGAGGTGGTCTCTCCTGCCACTCCTCCAGAGGACTCCACCTATTTATTGCAGTGACTTATATGTGAAAATAAAGGAGATTTTGCATTGACTAACAGCGTACACATGTCCCAAGTTTCATTACTATTTATATATGTCAAACTGTAGATTTCATGGCCCTGTCTACAAAGCCTGGAGCCCCAGGTCGCACGCCAAAGAGACAGATGAGAAGTGTCTTGTCAGGGCCTGCCACTCACCAAGTGGTGTCTCCAGAGCTGGTGACAATTTGATTATCATCCAGGAAGCGGCAGCATGACAAGTAACCTGGAAAACAGCACAAAGACTGAAAGTCAGAGCAGAACCCACACCTCTGGGAAAAATGTTTATGAAGATTTAGAGCAAATCCAAGGCTTTGGATGCAAAAGTTTTCTATGCAACTGCTCCGTTCTATAGCTCAAAGTCTTAAGTTCATTATTATACTACTACAGGCAGGATTTCTATTTCTTTTTGTGTGCCCTGGGCACAGCTAAAAAAATACCCCCCCCCCCAAACCCCAACCTACCAAACACACAACACATTATTTATTCCTGGGCAGAAGCTAGTTCTGATCTAGGCAAATGGTGATCTGCAGAGTTAAGGTTAAGAGAGGTAACATTACCCAAGGTCTGCTGAATACCAGGATAAAATAGAATTCAAATTAAATTTATCCAAGAAAAAAATACCACATTATGTATAGACATATTTTTGGACGTGATATACACACAACGTCCTTTGATTTTCACTACACAAAAACGATTAAATACATTCACAAACACACACCGATTCTGAAGCCACTCTAAACTCTGTGTCCCATTGCCCCAGTCTTGTGGGCCGCCCCCTTTGCACTGCAGACACACTCTCAGCAATGGACCACGGCCGTAGCCAGTCCCCACACTGTCTCTCTGTGTCCCGCCTATCTACACATCCTCCACGCTGCTTCCTCTGTGATGTTCCTGAAGCTCAGCCTGTACCAGGCGGCCCCTTGGCTTCACGAACTCCAGAGGCCCAGACTTGAGGATCAGATGCTGGCTTTTAGATGCCGTTCCAAGCCAGTTTTGACACCCATCAGTCCCCTTCCTGCCCGGTTCTGCTGTTCCCAGCCTTATACTTCCTGTCTTCCCTCTATGCTTTGGCCTGGAATATACACTCTCCTGATCCCGGCGTCTGACATTTCTTTACTTCCTTCAAAACTCAGCCGAAGCCCCATCTTCTGAGCAGACGATATAAGGTCTACTCTGATCCCCCCCCCTCTAAATAGCATTACCTTGTATCATTCTGCATCTTCTATGTGTGTCTGTGTGTGCGTATGTTTGAGGGCAAAGACAACTGTATCCCCAGAGCCTTGCACTTCGTAGGCGCTTAATAAATGTGTGTCAACTGACTGTAAGAACCATTGAGCTATACTGCTGTCACACTACTCAGGGAAAATGATTGTGAAGGGGAAAAATGCTAAATTCTCATATGAATGAACTAGTTTCCAATGAGTAAGAATTTCTATATTAGAGCTGTGTAATTTTTGAAGTATGTGTGATCAAAATCCCTCTGAAAATGGTTTCTTCAAGATCACTTCCACATCCTGTAACCAGAAACCTCCTCTTCAGGAAGACACGCATTCAAACCTCTCTTCAGGACAGTACTCCCTTCAAAATCCTATCCAGATTCTTCAGCTCTTCACCCAGTTACCACTCTTTTCAGGTTTATTACGAAACAAGGCAGAGTGAAAATTTCAAATTACTGAATTTAAATGGAACATCCTAGTTGTAGGTCATGGTACACAGTGCATACGACTCAAGCTCAACCCAAGGGTCCCTTCTTAATTTTGGTGACTTATTCTGGAGAGCCTTGATTTATCTTCATCTAACTCCCACTTTTCCTTGTACCTGAACACACTATCAGGAAACCAAAGGCAAAAGCAATGTTTGAAGAGTGAAACGCACCAAAGACGAACAGGAATGAGATGACTAGCCAGCCCTAGTCTGGGATAAAAATAAAGACCCCTCACCTGTGTGTCCAGCCAGCTCACGACTCACGCGCACGTTCCCCTCACGAGTTTTCAGATTGTAGATTGAGCAGATGTTGTCGAGCCCGCCACAGGCCACATAGTTGCCAGAAGGGGCATACGCACAGGTCATGACCCAAGATGAGCGCAGAGGAATGGCGTGGACCTGAGAATGACAGGGACAGATTTTACGTCTCCTTTTTGGCTTTTACTTTATAGCAGGAGGCAGCAGAAAAGAAATGGGTAAGTATACCTACCACAAGGATCAAAATGACCTCGAGGATCACCCGCACATACAGCTAAATTAAGCAATGATTTGCTTCACATTTAAGTGTGGTCTGCACATTAGTGGAGAAGCCAACACAGATCAACAAGTCTACCAAAAAACCAAGCTAAAGCTCAACAGAGTGCCCCTGACTACCACTCTACGGACCCAACAGCACTGTTTCTTTGGCGCGTCAACATGAACAATGAATGTTACCAAAATGAGCAATTACAACATAGCACTGCATTTTGTTTGCAGATTTAATATCTTGTTACAAAACATGGTACTTGTACTTAGCTCTTACAAAAGTTTTAAAAAACTTTCTGGTGGTATTACATGTCAATTTTAGGACATCTTAAAAGAACCTTAAATTTCAACTTGGTATTAAATTTTGGAAGTAGATATGGTCCTTGTCCCTCTCCATCCAGCATTTTTCAAGAATAAAAACCGTCTTTTTTTTTTAAATTTTCTTTTTGGCTAGGCAATGGGTTAAGTGACTTGCCCAGGGTCACACAGCTAGTGAGTATCATGTGTCTGAGGCTGGATTCGAACTCAGGTCCTCCTGACTCCAGGGCTACTGCTCTATCCACTGTGCCACTTAGCTGCCCGTGTCTTTTTCTGAATACTAAACTGTAGACTTTATTTTTTGGTCCGTGTGTTCTTCTGCCTGTTGTTGTAAGCTGAGCCCAAAAGCAATCCCCATTTCCTTTGGTCAGAACAGCCCTGGGAAGGTGTGCTGGGCAGTCTCATCTCTGTGAGATGCTCCCGCAGGGGACGCCCATGTGGCTAAAAGCAACTGTAAAAACCTCACCACCTTCAAGGCTCCAGTGACTCTACCACTGCAGATTTAGGTGGGGAGGGAGGGGGAGAAAAATTTTAAACTCAAAAGCTTATGGAAGTGATTGTTGATAATTCAAAATAAATTAATTTTTGAAAAAAGACAAAGATTTGATTTGCACAGGAATATGCCACTGAGTCTATTTTGCACTGCAGAGAGCTGAGCCACCATGTTGTCTGGTCTCCCTCACCTTGTTTGTGGTGTAGCTATCCCAAATGATGAGCTTGCCGTCTTGGGAGGCACTGACTAGAAGCCTGGAGGAAAAACACAAGGCAAACATACGTGAGTACCACAGTAACCTAAGGTGGAAACAAAATACAAGTAGAACATTCTATGCATCTACTAGAACATCTGAATCCCAGGAACCTTTATGATTTAGACAAGCTATCCTACCAAAGGGCAGAAAGATCTTCACGAGTCATATTGTACTCCATGTAATCTGGACCCACTATGCAATGTAATCTGTTTTTTTTTTTAAACTCTTGACATCTTTTGGTTGTCAGTTGCTGACATTTCTCCATATTGTACATTGTTCCTTCCCCCTTCCAGAATTATTTTTCTATGTCAGAATTTTTTCTTTGGAGGGGAGAGATGTTGGAAGTCGTCATAATTCAGTCAGAACGGGCAAAGCTTTGAACATTTCTAATATGTTTTTGCGCAGTTGGGAAATAGCATTGCTGTTCTGAAAGACATTCCATACATGTAAAACTTTTGAAATATGTTTAAGACAGAAATAGTTTTCCTGAAGAACTTTGTGCTAGTCTCCAGGAAAACGAAGATAAATGACTATATACTGTTGGTGACACTATGAAATGTGGAAAGCAGGTTAGACTTATACTAGAAATATATACCTCAAAATATTCATAGCAGAAATAGAATAAACGTCTAACCCCCTGGGCAACAGCCGAACAAACTGTGGTACATGATGAAAATGTGGAATTCCGAGAAGCCTGGGAAGGCTTCTGCAAGCTGGGGCAGAGTCCAGGGGGCAGAACTGTAGGATCACAGAATGACACATCTGGGGTGGAGAGGGCCTCAAGGTCGATTTCAGAGCAGGAAATCTGAGGTCCAGGAATGGTCAGTGATTTGCCCAAGCAGTAGCTTACAGGTAGAGAGCAGGAGAGGAAGGCAGGATTTGAACCCCAGTCCTTTGACCACAGGCCCAGGGCTCCTCCTACTGTTACTACAGCTGCTTCTTCTGCGACTACAATGCAGATGGAAAGAACAGGAAGCTGAATCACAACCTGTAGTTCTAAAGACCAACCCTGGCCATGCAGAAGCCCCAAGAAAACATCAAAGTGAAGAACTACGGGTAAGAGGAATACTGAATAACCTCTCAGACATGGCTAATGTATGGATCACTTTTGCTGACCTGCCTTTTCCTTCCTTCTAAAACTTTGTCATAAGCAATGGCTTGCTGGGGAGAAGAGGAAGCCAGGCTACACTCAGAAAGGAAGATGAGCTGAAGTCAAAAGATGTGCCAAGATGCGGCAATGTTGGCTGAATAGGTTAGAACCCTAAATTCTGAATACCCAAGTAGAATCGATTCTGACTAGGGCATGTGTCTCCCCAGAACTGGGAGGGAAAGTGCTCTGTAAACAACCAGGTCCATATAGATGAACTGCCACGACTCAAAATTGCTGGGGTAGATATCTTCTGAGAACCAGTAAAGTAGGTATCAACTAAAATTCATTAAAGTTTTGAGACCTATATATACACTTCCAAGGCCACAGGCAGTAGAAAATCCCTAGTGCCTAATTCTCTGTCCCATTCTGACACAGTTAAAGCCCAGACACAGAAGGAGTAAGCTTTCAGGCTTCCAAATGTCTCCTAACAATAAGCTTTTTCTGAGAACAATTTTAATCATGCTTTGTTCCTCCCTCTGGGTAATTGTGCTAATTACCAATGTGACTTTCTTGATGAACAGCTCAGTTATACAGGTTTGGGATTTATATGCTGAAAGATTTGTAGCATCCTTGCTGGGCAATGAATTTTGAACTGAAATTGTAATTTAGCTTTAAAAATCTTTTATGGAAGTATTAGACAAGACCCTTTAACACAAACGCACTTCTAGTTCAGAAGAGATCACTGCTACCTCATCATTCTTTCAATAAATATGTGGGTCTTTTAAGGAATACTGAAAAGGATTTGATGTCAGGTTTATTCAGATTGCTTACATGAGGAAGACCACAAGATTTTATCATTCAAGTCACAAGACCCATTTGTCTACCTGCATGACTACTTTAGTAGATGTTGTGATTAGGAGCAGGAGAAAAATCTGTTAAGATTAACCTTAAAACAGACCTAAAAATTATTTGAGCCTTTTTGTGCAAGCTGAAATTTACTCATTTATTATAGCATAAAAATTTTACATTATCTCCCAAAGTTGTTTGGCAGGGGTCATATTTCAATGCTACAACATTTGGAAAATCAGCTCTTAAGATAAAACTCTTGAACAAGAGACAGTCTCCCATGCATTGTTCATGAAACAAGATAAAACCAAGCTTCTAGTCTTCAAACTTACATGACAGACTTTAAGCTGCTATCAGTTCATAGAATTACAAAGCTTCAGAGCTGGAAAGCACTTCTGTGTGATCGGCACGACCAGTAACCAAAAGAGAAGTCCACCCTACAATACAAGGTTGATCTAGCCATGGCTCGTGGAACTTGTGGGAGAGAGGAGAATCTATTACTTTGGAGACCCCTAATTATTAGCAAGCAGTCTCATGTTGGGCTTTTTGCAATTTCTACTTACTGCTCTTGGTCATGCGTGCTCAGGCCTGTCACCTCTCCTCAAAGTCACCGCGACGGTGGCACACTTGGTGTCCCGCCTCCAGCCCAGCCCCCACCGTCACCCACTCAGCTGCCAAAGAGATTTTCCTGGAAGTCTGACTGTGGCATCTCCTACTCAATAATTTACTCTGGGATAAAATACAAACTCTGCTTAGCATTTAAAGCCCTTCACAACCTGGCCCTAACTATCCTCATTGGACATTCCCCTTCCCCCTTCACTCTTCCATCTAGATAGCCAAATTGGCCTTCTTGCTGTTCCCATCTCTGCCTCAGAGAATCATCATCACAACAGCTAACATTTCTGTAGTGCTCACAAATATTTCATCTTTGCAACAATCCTGCAAGCTAGATGCTGTTATTATCCCCATTTTACAGCTGAGGAAACTGAGGCTAATAAAGGCAAAATGACTTGCCCAGGGTCACCCATCTAGTGAGTATCTGAGGCCAGATTTAAACTCAGGTCTTCCAGACTCCAAGCATAGCCCTCTTTGTACCGCGGCCACCCCCCCACCCCAAAATGCCTGCAAACACCTATTATTCTTCCTTCACGCTGTAGCTCAAACACCTCCTTCAGCATTTGACTTTTCCTGATCCCCCTTTTCACTGCCTGGCTCTTTAACCGTGTTCTCTGCATTTGTCCTCCTGTATCCTGTACCTGTCTTCTCCACCTGAATGGAAGCTCCCTGAGGAGAGACTGTTCTCTTGTTCAGTGCACACTCAGCACAGTACACAGCAAGCTTCTTTCTGTCTGTCAGTTCCCACATCTCTAATTCTTCAACTTATCTTCACGGAGTGTGAGGCCCTTCCCTATTAGTTATCATATCAATAGGACAAAGAACATGTCTCCACCAAATAAATTTTTAGCTCAGGCACAAAAATACCAAACACATTTCTATGTACATGTGTAATAGTGTCGCTCTGCTCTTTTTAAATTAATCTTCTTTTGTGGCATGATAAAATTCTATACTACCTTACTTATAAGCACAGTGCTGAGAATTAAGATGACCTAAAGAGAGAAAAATCAGCCCACTTTCATTAGATCAGGAAGGTTACCTTTGGTGCTGTCTACTAATTAGAAATACCCTTAATACCTACTGACTAACTGAAGAGGGGTAGAAGATGCTAATCTCTTTATCCTTCTTGAAGGTGAGGAAAGACAATCCTGCTAATCTCCAATCAGGAAACTATGTTTGAGACGTATTTAAGAATGCAGTCTTTCAGGGGCTTTAGTTTCCTCATCTGTAAAATAACAAGTCTGGATGAACTCCATATCTAAATTCATGATCCTAGATGCTATAACCAATTTTAATGGGCATTACCAAAAACAGTTATACCTCAATGATCCAGAATTCAGTTTATCTGGAAGCCCTATCAGGAACACTATAGAGTAAGCAAATGAAAAACAGCTTATCAGATAAAACTGAGGTCTAAATTCTTGTACTTACTAATTGGAGAGCTTCCTCACAGCCTACTTATTCTTAAATTATATGTAATTCTAAAAAAGCCTGGTTGCTAGGCAATAAATAATAACTAGTACTTTCCTTCCCCTGTGGGGTAAGTCAAGTATGATTATACCCATTCTTTAGATGAGAAAACAGAAGCTCTGAAGAGTATGTGATTCGCCTATGATCATGGTGGCTAAGGCAGAATTTGAACCCAGTTCTCCTCGATTGAAGTCTAGTGCTCCCATCCACTATCCTTCACAATTACTCCTGGAAAAGCACCAAACTTTGCGTCTCACTGCCTCTGTTTCAGTCAGGTCTGCGTCCCTCCTTTGTTCATGGCCTGCCCTTCTCCTCCCTACAAAGCTGAGGAGCTTCAAGGTCCAGCTCCAATACCGTCTAGTCCATGAACCGTCCCTTCCCTGACTGCTCCAAACCACAATGATCTCTCCCTTCTTCGAAGAGTACTTACTAACTATAACACTCTGTTTGGCATTTTAATACTGTACACGTTTTCTACCTGGGATCAGAAAGTTCCTGAAGAAAGAGGCTGTGTTTATTTTATTCTCTTCCACCCTCTTTAACCTACCATGAATCCAGGGAAATAAAAATGAGAAACTAAGAGAGTGATCATTACGCTGCCATATGAGCAAATAAGAGTTAACACACCAATATATCAAAGGGAGAGAAAAAAATCCAAAAGGTTGACACAAGTACCTGGGGGAAAAAACCAGTCGTCTGGGTCTGTTTAGCCCTGACTACATCACTGTGTAGGTGAGATTACTGGCTCCTATGCTCACCATTCTAGCTCATGGCCTCTTCACCTGGGGACCATGGATAGATTTCAGGCGGCCCGTGAACTTGGATGGAGAAAACTTTTTTACGTGTTTATTTCAAAATCATTGGTTTCCTTTGTAATCCCCTCTATTTTATGCCTTCTCATTATTGCTGAGATGGGGTTCAGAGGTTTCATCACACCGCCAAAAGGTTCTATGACACAAAAAAGTTGAGAACCTCTGGTTTAACTCCTAACTTCTAATTTGCTATTTCTAACCTGCCCTGGGGTTGGCTGAATTGTTAACCCATGAACCAGCCTGACAATTTTTGGTGGATGACTCTATTTTGATTCCATTCATTGAAGATTTTGAAAATGTCAAGGGTAATTTATGCTCAAGTCATGCTGCCAGATGTAAAGGTTATACTTAAAGTGAATGTAGCAAGTTCTGGTCTAAAATCTAAGCTTTCTTCTGTTGATTTCAGAGCACTATTATAAAATAGCAGATGTAACCATGTGTAGGCCCGATATATTCTAAATGACTTTTCTAAAAACATTTAGTATCACTCTCAAATATTACCTGTGTATTGAAATCCCACAGACAAAAATGAGTATCAATAGATTAAAACTTAGTTCTGGGAAGAGAAGATTATACAGTTTGGATAGAAATTTTTCTCAAATCTGTGATTCCTGTCCTCATTTTAATGACTCTATTGAATAGATTCTAACTTTTCCTCAGTGACTACCATGATGAATCTCAATTCTTAAACTATCAGAGTAATATTTGAGGACTCTCAGCGATCTGGTAGAGTTCACTCTCCCACATAATAACAAAATAACAGATTTTATTTTAGATGAGAAGTTTAGACAAACTCATGAGTGGCAGATCTATAAGGAGTTATGGGAAATCAGGATGTTTCAGGGAAACTTCCCAATCCTCTGAGCTTAACATTAAGAATGCAGATCCTGAGAATACAAACCTGGATGGACCATAAGGATTAGAAACCACAAGAACAATTCTTAGGATTTTGAAATAACTGCAGAATTAAGACCAATTATAATGATGTAAATGTACACTCCCACTGAGAGTTCCCTTTTCACTTTGACTTTTGAACCCTTTGTCATCATTAAGGGATCAATTAGCATGCGGGATGATAAAATATGCTGTATAAACGAAGCAAACACCACATATTGAAATCATCAAAGAAAAGATTCTACGAAGCTAAACAATGAGACAGATCAGTGTAGAACACATACACTGATACATGCAGGGCAAGGACCACCAAGCACAGTGCAGTGTTTAGAGAACACTGTAAACCTCAGGATCACTTCATTGGGAAAGGCAGGAGAGATGGAACTTTAAGCCTCAAAGATGGAAGGAAGGAGAGAAGAGAGGAAGAATTTATTAAGCTCCTATTATGTGTCTGGTATTTTGCCAAGAGCTTTATAAATATTACCTTGAATGATCCCCACAAAAACCCTGGGAGGTAGGTGCTGTTATGACCTTCATTTTACAATAGAGAAAACTGAGGCAGACAAGTTAAGTGACTTGCTCAGGGTCACACAGCTAACCATCTGAGACTCAATTTGAATTCAGACCTTTCTGACTCCAAGCCCAACACTCTATCCACTGCACCAACAAACTACAAAGACCTGACAGTTTTGGATTGTACAGACAAGAACCTGAAAAAGGATCTGAGGACAAAAGGGTTAAAGAACAGGCCAGTGTGAGATAAATAAAAGCTTAAAAAAAAAAAAGACAAATGCTGGCCTTAAAAGGAGAGAGGGTAATAGAAATTAATGTATATAAATGTAATGTATTAATGAAATTTCCTTCTTATGGGAAGAAAGAGAAAATGAACATGGAACATTAATTAGAAGGATTCTTAGTGGCCATCCACTCCAACCTTTCCCCAAGCATTATTTCTACAGCATCTGACAAGAATCTTAACACCATCTTTGATTCTTAGGCTGAGGAAGACTACATATTGATATCACCTCAAATAACAGGGAATTTGGCAGGAGGGGATCATTCATTCTGTCCCTAACCTTTCCATAACACCCAAATCTTAAAGATCATAACTTGCTCAAAAACTAGCTCAGCTTAATTTTGAAGTGAGAATTCACTGCAACGAGCATTTATTAAGTGTCTACAAAGGCCTGTGCTAAGCACTAACACAAAGAAAGGCAAAAAAGAGCTCCTACTTCAAGGTAAAGCCTAATGGGGAGACAATGTGCCAGTAACTATGAAAAAACAAGATATATACATATGGGGTAAAGTAGCATTAAGGGGAAATGAGGAAAGGCTTCTTAAAGAAGATGGGTTTTTACCAGGGACTTCAGGGAAGTTAGAAAAACTAGGAGATGGAAATGGAGGGAGAAAATTCCAGGTCTGGGCAGCTAGTGAATAGTCCTGGAAGGAGGCTGGTGTCCCTGGATGTTAAGAATATGTGGAAGTGAGTAAGGTTTAAGAAGACAGGAAAGGCAGGAAGCGGACATAAAAGAGCTTAAGCCAAAGAGGTTTTATTTTTTGGTCCTGGGGTTAAGAGAGAGCCACCAGAGCTGAGGCCTAGGGAGTTAGACTACACAGCCGAGAGGAGGAAGGACTGGAGAGGGAAGAGACGGGAGGCACCAGAGTGGTGGTAGTGCCAGAGGAGGGAAGGGGCTATATAAGAGATGCTGGGGCAGGTAGAACCAATGAGACATGGAAATCCACTGGATGTGGGGGAGGCAGTTAGAGACAGAGTGAAGAGTTGAGGATGATAACAGCCATACATACCTGGAATCAGTGCCCCAATGCATTGCATAAATTTTAGCCAAGTGCCCCCTCAGCGTTCTTCTGGTGCGCATTTGGATCCGACCCACTGGATCAATGTTGGCTGTGATCTACAAAAGAAAATGGTTCTGAATCACAACTGGGAGAAAAAAGAGGTCTATGAACTAAATCGCAACTTCAGTCTGGCTCGGGCCGTGCTTATTAACTGCTTAGACTGAATGGCTGCTACCCCGATTCTGGCAGAGTCACCAACTGTGCTCCAATCTGGCCTGCAATCCTCTCTCTCAATCATCACCTCTACGCTGGCTCAGCACCTGGCACACCTTCCAGGTCCCAGGTAGTCTGCCCGGGAGCTTCATCTCCTCCGACTCTCCTCCGTCTGGCCTTCAAAGCCCTTTATAGCATGCTACTTACTCAAAACTAGAATAAATATTCTAGGCTCTCTCCTCTATCTGTGCTCTTTGCTCACCTTTTGGCCATTGGCAATAAAATATCCAACTGGGTGCCAAGTCTTGTCAATTCTACCTTCCTAATTTTTCTTGCTTCCATCCCACTGTCCCTACTTAATAACGTACTAGTTTGGTCCTGACATTCTGCAATAGCCTCCAAATTGTTCTCCCTTGCTTCGAATCTTTCCCTTCTCCAATTAATTGTTCACATTGCTCACTAAATCATCTTATTAAGGCACAGGTCTGACCTTGCCAATCCTCTACGGAAAAAATAAAACAAAACAATAAAAACAAAAAACCACCCAGTAGTTCCCTTCTACCCCTAGGGTAAAATACACATTTCTCAGCTTGGAGGACATTCTCCACAATCCAGCACTAACCTATCTTTCCATTTTTATTTCAAATTATTCTTCCATGCATACTACATTCCAGCCAGACTGGACTACTAGCTATTTCCAGAACCAATATTCAATCTTCTGCCTATGTGTATTGTACAAACTGTGCTCCTCCATCCTGGGACTATACTCTTTCCTCATCTGTTTCTCAGAATGGAAAGTGTGGCCACCCACCTCTTCAAAGCCTACTGACATCTGGTCCAATTGCTAATGCTCTTTCCCCCTACGATTACCTACCATTCACTCATCTACCTTAATGCTGTCCCATTGGTATATAAATGCTTCTCCACTAGACGGTAAACTCCTCCAGGGCAGGCACTGTTTTATGTTAGTCTCTACACCCAGTGCGCATAGCAGAGCAGGTACCCCATAAATGCTTGTGGGCTCAGGGTAGGGAGTTTGTAGTTCATGTCTCTGTATTTCCAGAACTTCGCACAAGGTCCTGGCACACAGTAGGTCCATCAGTTGGAATGATTTGGCCTGTGTTTGCCCTCTCTAATCCTCCTGCTTTGTCAAAACAAAGCTCAATCCCTGACTTTTCCATTAGACTTCGGAATTCCAGTCGTAGCATCTTATCACCTATAGTCCAGGCCTGGGGCACCTGTGGCCTTGAGGCCTTGTTTGGCCCTCTGACTGAATCCAAATTTCACAGAACATATCCCCTTCACAAAAGGATTTGTTCTGTACATTTGTACTCAGTCAAAATGCTGTGCCCGATACAGTCTGTCAATGGGTCCACAGGGTTAGTCTTTCCTCTCCACCAGAATGCAAGCTTCTAGAACGCAAGCACCCCCCACCACTTGTACTTGTTCTCATACAAGGGGTACACGCTGGGTCTCTATCAGTCCTAGCTTAGCAATCTTTTTACAAGTTTACTACCAACTAGAAAAAAAAAGAGTGTACAGTTGATAATTTTCATTAGTCTCTATAATGTGGGTCTGTTATCTTTTCCTACTGTTCAACTTCATTTAAAGGAATTCCCCAAAAGCAGTAAGACAATTTAAGATCCATCAGCCACACTCTAGGGAATAATGAATATATTTTCCCCTTCATATTTTGGATGATTTCTTTGGGCCTTAGACAGAAAACTCAGTTTTGAAAAGATCTACTAAGACTGCCATAACTTTTCATAACTATTTCTATGACAGGGGATTATTTTTTATAAATTATTTTTATATAAATGAAAATCTGTTAAACTGTTTTAACTTATACTCTACAGTAAAACTTTGTAAATTTGCATTAACTGGCAGGAAGGTTAGGCTGAGATAGAAAATATTTAATTTTGAAGTTTTATTATAGATAGATATGTCTACACCTCCACAACAGACCCCTCTTTGTAATAAAAACATTTCAACAAAGCCAAACACCACAGCAACAACATCAGAAAACAATACAGAATTTTGTCAGGAAAGTCTGATCTTACTGCTTTCAAGTATACAAAAGTAACTTTAACTGAGCTTCTCAGCAGAATCTTTAATAGGCTTGCATTTAACAACTAGCTAGGAATAATTTACAATTAGTTTGTTAATTATGCACACATATAAATGGCATTTCTAAAACATGTAGAATTTTGTTCTTGAAGCAGTTTAAACATAGTCTCAAAAGTTGCACTGCTTGACACATAAGACACTGAATGCTTCAATCAACAGGCTTTTGCACAGAAGCTGTGCTAGAGACTAGGGATACAAATACAAAATGCTTGTTCAATATTCTGCTTAAAATTCTGCTCACATGTTACGTTTGTATCCAAATATCTTTTCCAGGATTAATATAATGGTAAATTTCAGTTCTGAAATGAATTAGCATAAGCACAAAGTTTATAAGATTTTAATTTTGTAGTTAGAAGACCACCTTTATAAATTCCAAGTTTTAAATGAGAAAATGATGAACATTTCAACCACTATTTAACTCTGACTAGTCCACAGATTATCAGATAGCCAAAGCACAAGCATTATTACGTTTCCAGTAATGTATGAAATAATTCAGTCTGTCAGTCTAAAGTGCACTGATTTCAGTACAATTTATAATTCTGCTTTTACAGATAACATTTAATAGCTTGCTGTCTCCATGTAACACAATTATTCAACAAAAATGTTTGAGTAACAAATTCTGCTTTTTCTCTGCACTGTCAAAAGAGCACAGCTTAGTGATGAAGGAACATATAAAGTAATATTCCAGATTTAAAAAAAAATAAAGAATATCACATGTTGAGGTAAATATGGAGCCTATTTACTGAGGAAGATGTATAAATCTTAGAATTATAAGGGGTACATTTCTAAATTGCCAATGATTTTTAAAGTAGATGCCATCTTTCACTTAACATGAACAAGGCAGGCCTCTTTGAAATACCACCTCAAGGACATGGGGAATGGCCTGAACATCATGTTAAAACAAAAACGTTGTGTTTTCTCTCATAATCCCCTCTTTGAAAACTAACCTCTCACTCAATTAGCAGATTCTCATACAAAAAAGGAATCAGATGACATCCTGGAAAATATATTTTTGGATAAACCTAATAATAATAGGTTCAAAACATCACCAGTGCTATCTGAAAGACACATATCCACCTCTAAGCACAAAAGCAGTTGGCTCCAAAAGTTCTCTGTGTTACAGCACAACCTATAAGCCATGGGAATTAATCTTAAACAAATTCTTACCTGAGACAAAGTTGCATCTGCACATGCTTTTCTAGCATCCTGCAAGGGGGAAAAGGTGAGAAAAGTGAATGAACAAGTTTAATGGAAATCCCAGGTCCTCAAGCAAACTTCAGAAAGGGCCCCTTAGTCTTCATTCCAACAAAAGCTGGTCTCTGGCAGAGGCCCCAACTCTAAGCTCCTGTGATGCCCAGACTGCTTATGCTACCAACCACGCCTGGCAGATGACATGTTCTACAGGGCACTTGTACCTTTTTAAAGGCACTTTCACATCTACCAACCAGACTCCCAAGACCATACCGTGAGGTTTGTAGGGTCAGCCTATCTCACAGGTGAGCAAACTGAGCAACAGGGAGACCCACACACCTAGGCAACGGCAGAGCATCTCAGCTTGAAGATTTTTTACTGAACTATAGTCTCTAAAAGGAGAATAGATTTAATTCACTACTGCTGTTAACTACATTGCTACCTATAACCCTGGCTCTGCGGCAGCGAGGTCTTCTTCCCTGTGGGTGGGTGGGCGGCTCCCCCTGCAGACCTTGGCCCCGCCAAGCTGGGGCAGCAGGCGCCTCTTGGAGCGGGGTTGGATTGGTTCTCAGGTGACAAGCAGCGTGTTCATCCCTGAGCTCTGTAGGAGAAGCCTTTCTGGCTTGGGAGGAGCAGCCAGCACCTGTGCTCTCCACCCAGCTACACACTCTAGTGCTCATGCCCTAGGAACCCTCGACCCCAGGGTTTGGGTCCCAGTCCGTGAGCCAGTCAGCTCCTCATTTCCTGCCTGGCTTGCACACCGTTGGGCTTACCTACACTGTCCTTCATCTCCCACCCCTCTCAGCTTTCTTCCCCCATTAAACTGTAAGCCCCCAGAGGGAAGGTACTGCCTTTCTTTTTCACATCTGTCAGTGCTTGGCACATAGCAGGCACTTAATGACTGCTCACTGACCAGAACTCAAAGTCACCTCCATAACAAAATAAGGCACCAAAGTAGGAATTAAGACACAAGTTTTCTGCAATAATTTTATTGGCAGTGAGGCGGTCCCTTTAAATAATTCTGTTTGATAATTGCTCCAAATATGCTCTAGCTGACATTTTGTACCTTTTAAAACTGAGCTGAGCTCTGAAAGGAACCCAGTATTTTGATAAAATAAGAAATGGAGAATAGGAGAGTTTATTTAATATGTGAAGTATCTACAAACTAAAAGGACTATAAGGGAGATACTGGAGACAAACTGTGATGATTCTACGCAGGGCAATTCCATTATTAAAAAAATTAAAAACAACCAATTTATATATACAAAATGAGACTGCTTCAAATACTTTCATTTCAAACAATAAATCTAAGCTAATATTTTACTGACTTTTTGAAGGCTCTACAGTACACAATTCTCAGAACAGATACCACAAACCTAAAAATGCAGGAAGTAGTAATTTTACTGGAGCCAGGCTTTGATAATTGTTTAAAAGAATTTAAAATTAATGAAGCCTGGAAGAAATAATATCCATTTTTTAAGCTATTTACACAAGCTACTACTGTACTTCCATAACTGGATAACACGCAGATATATAGAAAGGAGTATTCCTGCATACGGAATATACTTGCAAAGAAAGATCTAGTCACTAGGCATTTTATTCACAGACCTGGATTCTAAGTTATGTTTGAAGCACTACTGATTATACTGGTTTAGAATTTAAATTACAGCAGAATGAAAACATTTAGACCATTAAGCTGCAGGTTCACCACTTCTTTATTCTTCTTGGCTGCTCCCCGTCAAAACTGCCAGGCTGACCCTTTTGAGCCATCATTTAAATATGGCCGCTGGGTGCTACTCACCTCTGCTGAGGACAGAAATGAACCTGAAGAGTTCACAGCAGGTCATCTCTTATTTCTGCAGGCACTCAGATCACACTGTCTCAATACACAACTATACTTTTTCAAGTTTCCATAATCTACCAGCTTCCCTTTATTCACAGGAACTGAAGCTACAACATTTTAAATTTATTTTACACTGAGATTAGTATGTTATGGTGGAAAGAAACAAGATGAGAGTAAATGAGTCAAAACATCTGATAGTCCTGGCTTTGCTACTAACTCATAAAACTGGGCAAATAACCTCTAAAGGTCTCAGCTGGATCTTCTGGATAATAAAGGCGCTGAATGATGGGGATTTCTAGGGCCCTTTTTGCTTTTAGAGAGGGAGATACCATTTAAAGTTCTAAAGATATCATTTAAAGTTCTAAACGGTTCTCATGAACTCTTCTGACTTAATTCACGAAAAAGTCTGATGTCTATTTGAAGTCTAACTTTGTCTTCTGGGGAATCTAAGGACTATTTTTATGGTCTGGAAGAAAGAATTAATCTCATGTGTACTTGTCATATTGGCAATTTTTATCTGATTTAGATGTCACACGCACACGAACTGCAACTTCTCCCATTATCTCCCGCTAGTCCCCTAGTTAAAAATGGGAAGAAATGCAAAATTTCCAGCTGCAACGGACATGTGTCTTTTAAGAAATTTCATTTTAAAATCTAATTTTGTATTCTCGTTGGTTGATGTAAACATAATATGAAAAGGACACAGGCAAAGCCAAACCATATTCTATCACTACCAGGTAAGGCTCGACTTTACGATTTAACACAACACTTATTGGCAAACTTGACATTACAGCCAATCATTACAGGTAAATGTTTAAGACGGCCTTAAACACCCTCCAAATTCTGATTTCTATGTTTTCAGTCCTAAGTTTTGAGATAACTCCCTGTCAATTTTACCATAAAGAGGTGGGTGGCTAGCAGCTGAATACTTATGACAAGAAGGGGGAAAAAAAACCCTCGCACAAAGCTAATTAAATTAGTATGAAGTAGTACCATTACAGGTCTGGATAAGTTCTAGCATGCCAAAATATACTGGATGGTACTTTACACAGAACTGAAATGTAGCTTAATTTGTCAGGTCAAGGAAAATTTTAGAAAGACAGGGTTTTAAAAACCACATTTTTGTCAATGGCTGAATGGATTTGTGTACCTAGAAATAAATGAATTCTTTGACCATTTGAAAAACAGACTTTAAACCAAAGACATAACGGTATACACTCTGGATATTAATCAGCATGTATAATAACAAAATTATGACTTTGAAAAACAAATATTGAACCAGGAGCGTACATGAGCAGAGGCCTCTAACCTACAGGTCAGAGCATATAAATGCATCCATTTTGTTTTCCTTACTTTACTGAGCTCTATTCTGATGTAGTTTTATTTTGAGGTTTTAATACTCTCATTATCAGAAGCAAAGGAATTTTTAAAAGTCTCATTTTATACAATGATCAAGGTGGTCAAATGACTAGCTTTCCTCCCTAGTCCTCTAGTCTACCCTTCACAGCCTGCACGTGCCCCCTTGTAGTTTCTTTGTGTTGGGCCGTAACGGTATAAGCACATCAGATCAATAAAAAGGTCACGGAAGAGAACCAACTTAGAGCGTGAAGGAAGCCTATCAAAGTCATCTGGTCTGAGCACAGAGCGAACTGACTTGCCCCCATAAGAGAAAGTCTGGTTTGGTGACTCATAACGCAGAAAGGAGCAGAGTGGGACTGGAAGCCAGTTCTTTTAACCCCAAATCTCGCATGCTTTCCATCATACCATGAATCATTCCTCCTGACTCTGAGACTCATTTTGATAATGTAGGGTATATTACAAACATATCAGTGTGAAGTGATGCTCAGTTGATCTACATGAGCCAAACATGGTTCAGATAACTTTGCTATTTCTTCCTTTTCCTATTGCCTACCATACCATTAAGATAATAGCATCTACTTGTAAGTATCCCTACAAACACAGGGATGGGAGTGAAAAGTGAAGGAAGCCCAAAGTTACATTTCAGGCCTACTGAATTCTTTTAACGCAACATTTTTTACGTCAGAGGCGCATGCCATGTGAATACAACTACTCTAAAATGGGGGCAATTTGCATTAGGGTACTAAAGAAAAACTACTGCTTGGGCTAAATTTGAGTTTATTTTAAAAGATAATATAGTGTCTGTGTATCTCTCACTTTATACAACAGACAGATACTTGAAAAGAGATGTGAAAATCAATTTATCTGATCTTCAATTGGAAATAACTCTTAATTCTAGAGCTTTAATATTCTTAATCTCTGGAAACCTCTTTAAGCAGGAAATTCCTATATGTGGAAATTTTTTAATAGAGCCCCTCTGATTTATCTGTTGTTTAGATTTGAAAATCTGCACATCAGGTGTTTTTGAAGCAGCACTGTTTGTAAAACCAGATTTTAAAATGCTGTATTCAACTTTGCAAAGCATTTCCATCTATATTTTATTCCTTCTATCATCACGTAATCCTTCAGACAGGTAGATCCAGTTGGTAGTGCGTTGTTGTTCAGCTGTGTCTAACTCTTCGTGACCTCATTTGGGGCTTTCTTGGCAAAGATACGGGAGCGGTTTTATCATTTCCTTCTCCAGTTCACTTTACAGATAACGAAACTGAGGCAAACAGGGTAAAGGGGCTCACTCGTGGTCACAGCCAGCTAGTAAGTCTATGGGCCCTGCATTATCCACTGGAATCAGAAAGATCAGAGTTCAAATCTGAGCTCAGACACTTACTAATAACTGTGTGAGCCTTGGCAAATCACTTAACTCCGGCCTAAAAATGGAGAAGGAAATGGCAAACCACTCCAATACCTTTGCAAAGAAAACTCAATGGACAGTTGGTCCACGTGGTCACAAAGAGTCAGACATGACTAATCAATAACTGGGGGAGAATAGGTGGCACAGTGGATAGAATGAACTAATTTTCCTAAGTTTCAAATCCTGCTTCAGACACTTCCTAGCTGTGTGGCCCTAGGCAAGTCACCTGACCTGTTTGCCTCAGTTCCTCATCTGTAAAATTAGCTGTGGAAGGAAATGGCAAATCACTCCAGTATCTTTGCCAAGAAAATCCAAAATGGGGTCCACAAAGAAATGGCTGGTAGTAATATAGAATAAAAAAGCTGAGGTTAAAACTGAACAACACAAGGAAGTACTTTTAAATATTAAAGAAATAAGATCTATGTTTACTTAGGACATTCAAGAGAAGAGAGACTCTCTAACCTCTTAGGCAATTATCAGAGGCCAGTACCCAACCTGCCTTTCTTTTTCTATGCAAACAATCACAAAAGTTTCCCAGAAAGGATAAAAACAGCACCAATATCTGAATGATGAACAAGTCTGAAGAGACACTCAGTTACGTACTCTAATTTGGTTTTTCAGTTGTTCGGCCTCCTGCCGTAACTGGTCAAGCTCACTCATTTTCTGATCTTAAAGATTTGCTTTGCCGACACCTCCAAAACTCACAGATCTGAAAAAGAAACATGGACACAAAGGATTAATGAATATGAACACTGAATGGCTTGACAAAGGACAAGCAAATGTTCTGACAAGGCTAAGCACAATTCAACACTGTCGTTGTTTTGTCTTCATAACCAGCCCATGTACGTATGTGTAAATACATGCTATGCCATTGCTCAGGAACATGTTATAAAACAGTAACTCAGTTAATATTCCTACAGATTCAAAAATGACAATAGGCTTTCTTTTCGAACTTATTTTTATTTTATTTAAGAACATTTTCTGGATTTGTATTGCTGAATGGCTTCAAAATATTCTTGATTACATTGGTATGAATACTTGTTTTTAATCTCACACCCTTTATCAGACTATTCATAGGTTGCTGTGGCCAAAAATAAAATAAAATAAAACTTTAAAAAACTGCCTTGTGGTCAACCTTATGGTAATGAGTTTCTCTGCAAGCAGCTAAACCAGTGTTCAGATGACATCTTGTTGCTAAGCTCAGACATGAAGCCTCCCTAGCTTGGAAGAATTTGTCAGAGCTTATAATCCCTGAGAACAATTACTGAAAACTGGGAGATGGCGAGACATCAGAGGAGCACTTTAGAAGAGGGCAATGGATTAAACAGATAAACAAAACCAATGAACTCAAGAAAAGAATTTACATGGAATGATGTGGAAGTAACTGAATTCTGTTATATGTGCATTTAAATAAAACCAAAAGTAGCAGATGAAATATTTAGGACAATGTTCATTAGATAACATACAAACACATATATAGGTATTTATTATAGAGTCACATACTTATACATCTATTACTTGTCTCCCCACTGGAACACCAGCTCCATGTGAATAGCATAACTTTCTCATATTGCTGACTTATATCCTAATACTATACCTGGCACACAGTAGGCTCTGACTGATAACGCCTTTTGATGTGTTGAAATCTTATACAGTGGGTGGGAATAAAAACTGAGAGTCATCATGGGAAATTTGGTGGAGTATCATTACTTATTTGGAAAACTCAACTTTTAGACAGCACTCAGTTTTGGAATCAAGAAGGATGCCCCCCCCCCAAAAAAAAAAGAGAAAGAGAGAGAGAGAGAGAGACCTCCCAGCAGCCAAAACAGATGTGGGATTGGTCTTGAAGACCTTTCAGCTCCAATCACACAATCCTATGTCAAGTCCAAGAACTGAAGCTTTTGCCCTTTTCATGCAGGTGAACCTCTACTTAAATTCTTATTAATTCAACCTTCATTGCCTGGCATACAATAGGTTCTTAAGTAAAACCAAACCAACCCTCCTTATTCTAATTCTAGCACCTGAAGTCCTCTACAATCTGGCTCCTCTTATGTTTCCAGCCCTGTTCCCATTCATATGGTATGTTGCAGCCTCAATCTCACTGACATTTCCAGGGTAGAACCCAGAATGCTGGACCCAGCTTTGAATCCTGGTACTGCAGCTTACTGTCTGACTTTGATAACCTCTACAAATCTTGGTTCTCTTATCTGTAAAATGAAAGGGCTGGATGCAATGACTTCTAATCTGAGGTCCTTTTCAATTCAAAGCCTATGATTGCATGAGATGTAACTGTTGAAACCCCTTCTGTTCTTCAGTCCAGACATCGCTAACTTCATGAAGCCTTCCTCTTCTCCCCATCCCCACTCATGTCTCTTTTTGACTTCTATGTACTATCATGTTCCGCCTTATCATATAGATGTTCTTTTTCTCCTTCTAGTTTATAAGCTCCTCGAGAGCAAGACCTGTTTTATCATATTCTCAGGGTCTAGGATTTTTAGATATGAAAATTTTAAAGTTCTTTTTTGAGGGCAGGACTGTGGCAAAGGGATGAGGACAATTACAGTGTCCAGGGCTTTTAAAGCCAGGTAAAGAAGTCTGACTGGATGCATTCCTTTTTCTCTATCCAAATTTCCCCTTACCATGTCCAGTTCTTCAAGAAGATTCAAATGACTTTTAATATTTCTTCCATGGAGAAGAATTCTTAAAAAAAGGGAGGATGCAACATTATCTTCTCAGTTTAGTCAAAGATACAAGTGAAACGATGCAGTAAGTTACCAGGGAACAATGAGGTCTTAAGTCACACAACCTCAACATTTTGCTGCTAGCAATCAGAGCGCTTTATACCGTACAAAATGACCTGTTTCTGAGGCTTCATTCATCTTGAACTCAGGAGCCTGTAACGCCTTCCACTACCCCCTCCTCCATGGAGCTATCCCCGTCCTTGGTTTTAAGGGCACCATGCTCTCTCAGTTCTTTCCTAACTTTTCTAACAACTCTGGTGGTTCCTCTTCCTGACTTCTTAATAGCTCCTTCCAAGAAAAGAGTCAGCAATGCAACTCATAACTGAAGAGATATATACCACAATATATGGTGAACTAGCAAATCTAACACAAGTTGGCAAATTTGGCCTCATCAGTATCAAGGAGACTAAGCAGATTAAAACTCACATTTCGAATATGGCCCTCCTACAGTTAATCTATATACAAAAGAAAACCTCAGAGGTAAAAGAGGATACGAGGATGGTGGAGTAGCATTGTTGTGAGAAGAAATTTAGAACAAGAAGAGAAAACATATATGTAAAGATCACAAGGCAGAGGCAGAAGAAATATTGTCATTAGAGTTCACTATAGCCCACCTGGACAGAAAAAGGAAACAGATGAAAAATCTGGGAAATTAGTCAGAAATCTAGCACAGAGTCATGATATGAGTGATGGGGGACTTCAATTATCTAGACTTCTGTTGAGTCTAGGTAGAGCAGCTAATAACCTGAAGCTACAGAAACTGAAGGAAGCAATGAGGAGACAGAACAAGTAAGAAATAAGTTGATGGGGCGAAAGTGAAGGGAGATGTTGTGAGGGTAGTTCTTACAACATGTGATAAGGAAAAAGAGGAAAGATGAGCATGTGTACGACATACGACAAATACTCTAGATTTTGGAAGACTGCAGGAGAGGGAGTGGACCACCTTTCAAAAACCACATAGTTCTTTGAATGAATCTTTTCTTTAAATAAAAGATATTTTAAAATGATAACAGTCTTCTGGTGACATTATGATTGCAAATTAAGGAATATTAGTCCAAAAAAGTGAATCTGAGGCTGACCCGTCAGAAAAGCATGTGGGTGGACAAGGAACAATCAGCTGCAACACAACAAAAGATGAATTATAGAAGAGAAACCCTGTAAAGGACAGCATCAATGAAACACAACTGGAAAAGGTGAGCCACCTCACAGTGAGGATAAACTGGTGCCTACCTTATATTAACAGACCTAGAGGAAAGTCCCCTTGAATGGGGGGGAGGGGTGGAGGTGAGGGGAGAATCTCACCTGACCTCATTTCCCTCATATAGACAATGCGAATAATACCTGTAGCATGTTTTTTGGTGGGATGGGAGACTGGTGAAAATGTTTTGGAAATTGATATGACAATAAGCAATCATTAAAAGGACTTATCTGCTCAAAATATTCACAATAAGATATACTTATAAAGGCTAAAAAAAAAGGGGCAAACTTAGTTGCCCAGTAAGAGAATGGCTGAATAAATTATAATTTATCAATAAGACATAACAACACAGAAAAACAGTAAATACAAAGCTTACAAGAAAGCGTTGAAGGATCTACCGGGAATGTGGCTAAATGACTTTGAAAAAGCTGAACTACATGTGCACTGGCTATAACAATCTCTCCAAAAATAAAATCAAAGGCGGCGGAAATTCAGACAGACCTGGAAAGCTACTCGAGGGAGGGAGGGAAAAGAAAAAGAAAGCAGAACTATTTTACTGTATTGTTTGTTCAATAACATGCAAAGGGTTTTATGTAAGATTTTCTTATTTGTTTTTTTTTGTTAATGGTTACTAAGTTTATAATAAAATTCTACAGTACTTATGCAGAATCTTATATAGCAATGCAAAAAACATTGATACAAAAATTATGTTTAAGGAAAAGATAATGAGTTTAGTTGTGGACAAGTTGAGTTTGAGGCATCAGTGGGAACTCTAGAAATGAGAGAACAGCACTTTATAAGCCTTCAACAGTACAAAGTACAACAGAGATGTCAGCAATAACGTCTATTCTTCTAGCCTCACATGTTCAAAACCTCAGTGTTTTTCTTTTCCTTTACCTTTCCTGTCCTGTCAATTCTGCCTCATCCAACTGTGCCCCATATCTCCTGACCACATCCTACTACAGGCTCTCCTTACTGCTCATTTGGATTATTCTAGAAACTGCTCTCCTCTCACTGCCCCCTCCAATCTATCCACACACCATTGTGAACACAGCTGGCTGCGTCTATCTTCAGTATGACAAGATTCTGCTCAAAACTTTCAGTAGCTCTACTACCCAACAGATAAGATGAGTCATTATTATTAATACCTCACATTTCTACAGAGTGCTAAAGGGATGCAAAGCACTTTTTAAAAACAACCACAGAGGGCAGGTAGTACAAGCATTATCATGCACATTCTATAGATGAGAAACCAATTCTGAAAGGTTACCTCTATCCAGTCAACAAGTGTAAAATCTGCTTTTACTAAAGCCAAGTACAATGCTATCAGCACTGGGATACAAAGAAAAGCAAAACTAGTTTCTGCCTTCAGGAAGCTCCTAGTCTAATGGGGGAAACAACAAGATACACACAGGACAAACTGGAGGTAATCCTAGAAGAAGGCACTAATAACCAGCAACAGAGACAGTGGAGATGACAGAAAATTCCATGCACTGGGGCAGACAGGGAAAGAAAGTACCTGGAGTCATTAGACACAGCATCTTGTGCAAGACAAGAGAATAATGTAAGAAGACCGGAAAGAAAGGCAAGAGCTTTAAAGGCCACCCAAAGGATTTCTATCTGGGGGCTACAAAAGGAGACCACCTGGGTTCAATGAATAAGGGTGGGTGAAGATGATGTGATTTGTCTATGGTCACACAGCCAGTAAAGTCTATGTAATAACAATACTGCCTTTGTTGCTCTAAATCACTACTGATTAGAGAAATGCAAATCAAAACAACTCATCATACCTATCAGATTGGCTACCATGACAAAAACAGGACAACGACAGCTGTTGGAGAAGATGTGGGGAAATTGGAACACAAATGCATTGTTGGTTGAGTTGTGAACTGATCCAACCATTCTGGAGAGCAATTTGGAACTATGCCCAAAGGGCTATAAAAATGTACATACCCTTTGATTCAGCAGTACCACTTCTAGGTCTGTATCCCAAAGAGATCATAAAAATGGGAAAAGGACCACATGTACAAAAATATTTATAGCAGCTCTTTTTGTGGTGGCAAAGAATTGGAAATTGAGGGAATGCCCATCAACTGCGGAATGGCTGAACAAGTTGTGGTACATGAATATAATGGAATACTATTGTGCTATAAGAAATGAGGAGCAGGCAGACTTCAGAAAAACCTGGAAAGACTTGTATGGACTGATGCTGAGTGAAATGAGCAGAACCAGGAGAGGTGCAGCATTTAAAACGCAAAAGCTTATGGAAATGAATGTTGGAAACTAAAAAACAGATAAATTAAAAAAAAATACTTTCTTTCTCGCTGCCTCAGACTAATATTCAAGATGCTGCATGATCCATTCCCATCTAAATTTCCAATCTTATTTCACACTATTTACCCAACAAATGGACGACTTGTTAGTCCCCTTATTTATGCCATTCCCTCAATTCTGTCCTTGCTCACGTTGTCTCCTAGAAGCCCTCTCTCTACCCTTCCCAAACCTGTGCCCACTGAAACGACTTTGTAAAAACTCGGCTCAGATGCCCTTCTTCATGAAGCATTCCTTGATCCTTCCCTCCTTGTTCAAACAAAGTGCAAGGAAGTACTCCTTATGCACTTTTTAAAAATTCTTGCAATGGAGTTGGGTATGTGTCACAACCTCCTACCAGACTGTAAGTTTCATAAGAGCTGGGATGTAGGTTTTATTTATTTATTTGCTTTTTGGTGAGGCGACTGGGGTTAAGTGACTTGCTTAGGGTCATACAGCTAGTAAGTGTCAAGTGTCTGAGGCTGGATTTGAACTCAGGTCCTCCTGACTCCAAGGCCAATGTTCTACCCACTGCGCCACCTAGCAGCTCATGGGACTTAGGTTTTATTCAATCTTTGTATCTTCCTCAGCACCTGGCACAGTACTGGATGATCAAAAGGTCCAAAGTGCTTACGCACCAAACCTTGCATCTGTGGGTGTGCAATAAATATGAACGCAACAAGTAAGTGTGTGGTTGTTAATGGAAAAAGCATGGAGGGGCAGCTAGATGGCACAGTAGAGCTCTGGCCTTGGAGTCAGGAGGACCTGAGTTCAAATCTAGCCTCAGACACTTGACACTTACTTGCTGTGTGGCTGGGCAGGTCACTTAACCCAGAATGCTTCATCAAAAAACCCAAAAGTATGGAAAGGTGGGTACTGCTGGTAGCCTCTACTTAAAGCCACCATGACTCTAAATATGACCTCTTGTTAAGAGTTTTTACCCCTAGCATAATGAAACTAACCATCGTCCATCTTACTGCACGAGACTAAATGTGTATGAATTATGAAATACCATCTGTTCTTTACATCTATTTGAATTTTATAAACTTAAGCAACATGTATTTAATAGGATTTTTCATAGGGTAGGGAAGCTCCATTTCAGAAACTATTTATCTATTTCTGTCCAAAGCCTAGAGACCAAAAACAAGATTTTGCTAGCACGACAGAGCATTAATAAGAGCTATTTACACGCGGGCATCTAATAAATGCAATGTGACATCATAGCTCATCAGTGGAGCCTAAAAACTTCCTCTTAAAAACATCAACTTCCTCACCATTTACAAAGCATGACATTGAGTTGAGACTAGGTCCTTTTTCTTCTATCAGCTAATTGGGATGTTGAGGAAGATTCCATTGCCAGTGTTTTTTTTGCTTT
This sequence comes from Phascolarctos cinereus, assembly GCF_003287225.1. Classification (NCBI taxonomy): domain Eukaryota; kingdom Metazoa; phylum Chordata; class Mammalia; order Diprotodontia; family Phascolarctidae; genus Phascolarctos; species Phascolarctos cinereus. The sequence goes on along the minus strand of NW_027556098.1, from coordinate 404,098,626 downwards.
TTTAAATTCAGAAGTATGTATAAGCTCATTCTGCTTTGTGCTAAAGGTATACCTTCAAATCAAAAAAAAAAATCTTGACTATGCTTTCTTTTGCCACAGTGCTTACCACAGAGGTTAAAGCATAAAATGTAATGGTTTTATCTTCAGGAATGATGGTGTTGGGAATAATTCTAATCAGGATTATTTTAAGGGATAATCTTTTAAAAAGACATATGTGTGCCTGGATGGTTAGCTGAGTTGATTAGAGTATGACTCTAATGAGGCCAAGGTCACAGGTCTGACCACTCTCCTAGGCAGATAATTTTTGGGGCTACTGGCTGCAACTCTGGCCAACCTTGTTGCTGGGCTGAGGCAAGGGTACTCACAGAGAACCACGAACGATGGGGTAGTCTGCTGCTACCCCCAAAATTAATGTAACATCAGTATTATATTGAAAGGTTTTCACATTCATACAATGGGCAGTACACAACCTACAAAATGGAATTCAATAAGAAAATGGCCACGAACATTTACAGTTCCCATAAGCTATCACTCACTCTCCATATTCAATCAGGTGCCAAGATCCACCAGGTCTTTGGCATTCAGGCTCTTCCTTCCACTCACACAGTCACCACCTTTCCTCACTCTTGCCTAGACTATGCAGGTGCTCCCCTTTCCAATCTATCCTCCACCCAGCTACCAAATGAATGTACCTAAAGCACAGTGTTAATTTGGGAATACTAAGACCTGACCTAGAAGCCTGGCTTTACTACTTACTTATCATTCTGGGCCTCAATTTTCTCATCTCTATATAAAATAAGGGAGTTTGGACTAGATGATCTCTTAAGGTCCCATCCAGATCCAGAACAATTATTCTATAAACCATGCCATCCCCCAACTCAAAACCCTTCAGTAGTTGCCTACTGTCTCTAGGATAAAATAGAAAATCCCTAATTTGGCATTTAAAGCCTTCCTACAATCTGGTTCCCATCTACCCTTCCAGTCTATTTGATAAGACCTTCTCCCTTTACTACACTTTCTGTTTCAATTGACAGTTTGATCACAGTTGACTCTAAAACATTCTCTCTTGATCCTTGGCTCTTCCATGTCTGGAAAGCCCTGGGTGCTCTCTCCTCAGCTGCCCTGTAGAATCTCTAGGGTCCTTCAAGGCACACCTGGGCTGCCACCCTCCTAATACAAGGACACTCCTAATCTGCCCCTTTTAAGTTACTTTGTATTTAATGTCCTCTCTCTCTGTGTGTGTGTGTGTGTGTGTGTGTGTGTGTGTGTGTGTGTGTGTGTGTATGTATGCGTACTGTATCTCTCCATTAGAATATAAACTTGAAGACAGAGAATACTCATTTTTTGCATCCTCATTGCCTCACATGTAGCAGGTACTTAAAGCTTAACAAATGTTTGTTGCATTAAATTCCAAGGGCTTGCTTCTTACTATATGACCGTATCTTGAAGGAACTTACATTCTAATGAGGGGAAGTCTATCATCCACCAAGATTTCCTTTTACTGTGATGTTCAAAAATGAAAAAAAGAATCTGCATCAATCTACACTTCCAACCAGGCTTGCTACAGAAAACTGGTGAGATTAACATATTCTATTCTTATAACAAAATGATTTAGCTTAGATGAATAGTTCCATACAGGAAAACAACTGTTTTGAAATTTAGAAATACAGCTAGACTATTTAAGCACAGGTACTCAATAAATAGCGATTTATAATACTTTCACAATGTTCTCAAACAAGTCAACCAACCTCCAGACCTCTCACAAGCCCTCAGGTGGAGATAACATTGTACCACAAACTATAAATATGAATTAGTTCACCTTGCCCCTAGGAGTAAAGTGGGCAATGTATACAGATTTAGATTTTACTCACTTTCAGTCTGTTCAGTTTCTCATCACCATCCCTTGTCCTCCAAAGCCTTAGGAAAGCTGTACTATCACGTTTATGTAGATGTAGATTTCCTCTCTCTTCCGGTTCCAATGTCATTGCTAAGCTCTAAGAGTGATGAGTAAGCGCACTTAGACGTCCAAATCCACTAAGACAAATTCTGCTGAGAGTCTTAAATAGTCTGCTCTCCTTTCTGACCCATATTTATCATCATGTTTTATTTACCCTTGCTTTTAAGATATTTTCCATTAGAAACTTCATTCAGCAGGCCATCAGCAAGCCATGGAAATGAAGTGCTTTGTCTTTTCTTGGGATGCGGTGATCCTCATCTTTACAGTCCAAAATAAGAAAGTGGCCTGACAACTGCATCTGTGAGCCATGTCATATCAGTTTTTGATGTAGTGAAGCTCTAGACTGGACGAAGGGAAACACTTAACAGAGCTGCAGTCAGAGTGAGCACCTGAGCTTGCACCCTGCTCTGGCTCTGTGGGGCCTCTTTGCTGTCAGAATCTATAAACTAGAGTTAGTGGGACCAGATGATTTCCCAGTACTATGATCCTATTTCTTCCTTGGCCAGTTTATAGGAAATTCAGACTCTTCTGTAGGAGCTTATTTGTTGTCCTAGCAAGCAATATTATCTCTCAGAACCAGTCCTCTCTCTCCACCAGCAGTCACGATCAGCATAATTCAGGCCTTTAGTATCATCTCTTGCTTCACCTCCAGAAATAACTTCCTAATTGGTCTTCCAATTCACCCCATTCCAATCCATTCTCCACCTTGCTGCCAAAGTGATTTCTTAAAATGCCTGTCTAACCATGTCACACCCTCTACTCAATATTCTCCAATGGCTCCCTAATTACCCTGGGGTTGAATACAATTCCTGGGCTTGGCACAGGGTGCCCTTCAACCTATCAACCTAGCCTTATCCTACCCTTCTGACCCTACTGCTCCTCTTCACACACAGCAAAATCTAAGCCCTCTGGCCTTCATCCTCCTCCTCACACATAGTCCCCTATCTCCCATCTCTGTGCCTTTGTGCCGGTTATCTCCCATGCCTGGAATGCACTGTAACCTCCCCTCGGCCTCAAAATACCCAGTTTCCTTCAAAACTCAACTCAAGCACCTCCTTCTACAGAGTGTGTCCTTATCTTACCAGCTGCCAGGTGCTCTCCCTTCAGACCATCCTGTACCTATCTTGTACCTTTCTATACATCTACCACCTGCTGTCCTTCGTTGCTAGATGGTAGCTCCTAGAGGGGAGGGACTGTTCTACTTTGTCCACATCCTTAGCACTGAGCAAAGTGCCTGGCACATAAGTAGGCACTGAATAAATGCCCGCTGAGTGATATTCCCAGGAGGTATTCTAGCACTATTCACAAAATGTGGTGTGTCCCCATTTTACATTGCAAATTACTAGAATGATTTAAAAATTAAGCAAAAAGCACATACCTGCCAAAACAGACACAGGAACTATATGAACACAAACATAAAGCACTTTTTATACACATAAACTCAGATCTAAATAAATGAAGCAATATTTATTGTTCATGTGTAGGTAAAGCCAATATAATTTTTAAAATGACAATTTTACCTAACTAATCTATTTATTCAGTATTATCCCTTATTAAATTACTAAAATGTTATTTTACTAACTTATAAAAAAATAACAAAGTTCATTTGGAAGAACAAAAGGTCAGGAACTTCAAAGAAACCAGGGAAAAAAGATGTAAAGGAGATTCAGCAGTATCAGACCTTAAACTATATTATGAGGTAAGAGCATTGTTGAAGTGTAAAAAGAATAATTCTGAGTATTTTAAATTAAAATTTTCTTGTATAAATAAAACCTATATAGCCAAGAACAGAAGGAATGCAGAAAATTTGGGGAAAAAACTTTCATAGACAAATCTCTCAGATAGAATATAACTGGGCTGGAATATTGCTGTGGAGAAGGAAATGATGATCTGGTTGATTTAGAAAAAACATGGAAAGACTTGGACTTATGAATGAAAATGCTATCTACCTCCAGAGAAACAAATGAATGACAGGAAGAAATAAGTACAGTATGGTCTTACATATGTGTATATATGTTTATAGATATCTATGTATACGCATAAATATCCACACTTAATTGTAGCCTTCTTTGGGTGGTGGTGGAAGGAAGAGAAAAAAAAATAAAGTAAAAAGTGCACAGCAAAGAACAAAAGAAAATAAAGAAGCAAAGAAAAGCTGGGCAGCTTTGAAAATAATATGTAGCATTTATTAGAGAGGTTTTCTTGAAATGGAAATTTATTGTTTTATATTGAATCCTCTCATGGTCTGCTGTGCACATGGCAATGTTTTTTTCTTTTCTCATTTTGCATTTAAGTTTCAAATAAAAAAATTTACAAAAAACAAAATAAATTAATTTTAAAAAATATGAGGAAGCTAACCAAAATGAGGGCAACCAAAATAAAGGCCAAAAGAACAGAAACGGAATACAAAGAAAACAATAACTAAGTTAATATTTACAGTGACCTAAAATAACAATATAACTGATTAATTTCCTTAGTTTGTTTTCCTACTACAAATAAAAATTATAAATTCTATAAATAATGTTTATTAGCAAAATCTTAACCTTGCTAGAAAAGTGATTTTCTCAAAGCAGCAACATTTACAAATGGTACGTCATTTAGATACATTTGTCTTCCAGTTAATTTTGGCAGGAATTTTCTATAGCTACAAGACAGAGTATATTCTAACATACAAACTTGATATTACTGACCCGATATATTGATAGGAATGGATTGTTCTCTTCTACCGATTCTCATTTGTCTATTCCTCACTGTAAAAGATGGCATGCAGCTCTGAAGGTACAGTCAGAATAATCAACAAGCCTTTTTCTTAGTGCTCAGTTAACTGGCTAATTTAAGGATGGAATAGAGTGTTTTAGCCATTCTGCTGCTATGTTCTAATGTAGGAGTTCCTAACCTTTTCATGTCATGGACCCCTTCAGCAGACTGGCAAGTCTTAGGGACCTCTTCTCAGAATGTTTTTAAATGCATAAAATATACATATCAAAATACAATTATAAAGTTGGTCTTCTTTAAACCCATAACAAAAACAAGTGCACAGGCCTTAAGTTAAGAACTTTTGATCTAATCAATAAATCAGCCCGGCCAGAAATAAATGAGGATGCAGACATACACACAAAATTCTCAGGATACACGTTTTTCCTAGTAACTAATGAACACATCTGTTCAATGGAAAGCTCTTATTCTTAAAAAATAACAATAAGATTTTTTTTACATGTTTAAGATAAGTCCCAAGAACTACCAAGTACCAGACAGCATATTACTTAATTCATTAAACGGGGAGTTAACTCCCAAATAGCTAAACTTTTAATCATATTTATAAGATCACATATTTTAATGATACTAAGGATCACAGTCTACCCACAACAGCTGTTATGTCACCATTTCTGAATAGTCTATAGTCTAATGTACACTGTAAAAAGTTTCTGTGTTAATATACATCACCCATACTATAATTATTTGACCTTGATGTGAGCCTGCAGCTTACTTTAGTTCAATACATATATTTTAAAGGTTTGTGTGTGCTTTTAAAATCAATCAGAAAACACAAACACACACACAAAAATAAAATCTAATAAGTTACCTGGTGGACACCAAGAACTGCAGTTTTCTTTACACTTAAGTTCTCCAAGTGTAAGTCACTTATAACAACATTGGTTAGACAATTAACATTTAACCCACTCAATTTTATAAACACAAAGGCTTTTTTAAAAAAATTAACATTATTGTATTGGTTGTCCTAAAGTTTTTGTAGCTTATCAATGTCTCTGAACTTAAATTCCTGGGCCAGATAGGAAGGGATTTTTTACAATATGTAAAAGAATTAAGATTTGTTACTCAGGGGTTTTTTTTTGTTTAAATCTGGTAATATTAGAGAAAAGAAAAGCAGAAAAGTTATCCTGTAAATTTTGCTGGCCTAGATATGGGCCTATAAAACGGCACACATACAATCTTCATAAATAAAGAGCAATCTGTGTGAAAGTTTAGGTAGTAAGTGTTGGCAGTCTGAATACAAACAGAGAAACAATTTCGTTTTTGGGCAAGCCAAACTCGAATCAGCATACTAGCTACAAGTCTATAAGCCCACCATGAATTTTAATATTGGAAACAAAGATTCCTCATAGGCCTTTTAAAAAGTTATGCATCGATGTCACACTTACCTCAGTTTCCCTTGAACCTGGTACTAGGTCTTTTCAAAAGAGATTTCTTATGAATAAATAACTCAACAGCTTCTTCACCAGGCTCAAACGAAATGGTTGCCAACAGACTGAATATACTAATTGGGTCTCTGCCTCAAGACTAAATCCTCTTAATCTTGTTGACCAAGAAAAAAACTCTCGTCATTAATTCTTACTTTGAAAGACATCCAAACATAAGCCTGGTGGGGGTAGATTATATTTCAATGACCTGAACTTCTAATTTTGTTTTCTTAAAAAGCAAAAGTTCAGTGGAAGTCAGAAATATAGTATTATGTTACTCATTGCTTTAAATGGGCAACACTTAAAGAAAAAGAAAATTATATTTAAACAATGGCTCTTCTATTAGAAAAAGGAAGCAATACAGTATACAGCTAAAAGAACAGAGGAGTCCAAAGATCGAAGTTCTGAATGCTAGCTAGCTCTGACAATTACTAGTCATGTGATATAGGGCAAGTCATTTTCTCTGTCTCCCCAGCATGCTCTAAAATACTAGATTGGCTTAGCCAGTGTCTGAAGTGTCGTTGAGTTTTAACCCTCCATGATTCTATCAAACGCTGAGAAATCTTTACACTGTTTCTAGGCAACCCGCTGGACTCAGTCAAAAGGCCACAGACAGCCTCAAGGCCACAGGTTTCCCACCCATGTATCTAAACTATTTCTTCCTGATTCCTTAAAATCTGCTGGTTAACCTTTCTGAATCTCTCATACTAGCTACAAGGCAGGCAGGGAGGAAGGAGGGCAGTCCATCTTGGCTTCCTGCTCTAAGGCTGCACGCTGAGTGCGCGCTGGCGTACTTTTGGTCAGGGGCTGCATTAGGTCCTCTCCTGCAAGGTTTTGCTATTACTTATGCACAGTTTGAAGTAGTTCTGGTAGAGGAAGGGAAAAGAAAAGGGACACGGGCGTGTCTTTGTGTGGAGTTGTCTACTGACTGCCTGACTGCTGAGGTTGCCATTTCACCTGTAAAGGAGAAAGTTGCCTAAGAAAAGCTCCTACAAGCTATGCCTTCCTCAGTGCCACAGGCACTGTGCCCCCTTGCCTGCCCTGCCTTGTCGATGTTAACATGTGTACAAATAGCCGTGGAAGCAAGTTTCCCAATACCTCATACAAACACTGGCCTGTCTAAAACATCTGTTGTGGCTCTCCTCAGCTCCTTTCCTCCTGTTTCCTCTTGGCTCCCAAACTCATCTTCTCTACCCCATGTCCTCACCTTGGTGGGTCATCTTCTATCCTTCTCCACTTTACCATATTACCTATGACCCAGCTCCTCCCTCTTATTATCTATCTAACCTTGTAGTCTCCCCATCTCCCCACTAATTCTCACCTCATTTATCTTCAATCTCCTACCTTTTTATTATACCTCTTCATTTCCTCCAGGCCTCTGCCCAACTTCCCTTCATCTTGAAAGACACCTATCCCTGACTTTACTCATTCAACCAGAGTAGGTGCTCACTCTTTACTGACTGATTCATTCTATTACCACACTATACAGGAATAGTTTCATTGTGAATATGTCTCCCATGAAGGACTCAATTCAGACTTCCTTGGAGCAAAACAGCTCATGTATCGTAGCATGAATCTAAATTCACCTCCTCTAGGAAGTCTTCCTTGGTTGATAAATGTGAATTTCATCAAGTATGGGCTCACACTCTGCCCACTCACACTCAGGAGGTAAATGCCAGCAGGTTGCTTGAGGTGCTGTCCAGGGTTACGGAGGTGCCCAAGGTGGAAACTGACCTGCAGTTAAGACCTTTTTCCTACTGCCCACACTAGCACTCTTTCCATTCTGCCGTACTACATTCCTGTGTTTATCTTTTTCTCCACTGGCGAAATCTATAAGCAGGGGACACTGCACGTGACAGTGCACCTCCGGTAATGGGAGAGTTTTCAGTTACTGTTCTGACAAGGTCATCTTAGTGACTATCTTTGTTCTCTGCTAATGTTGTCTTCCGTCACCCCAGTAGCAGGGCCCTGGGAGCTACAGTTTTAAGTGTGAGGACTCAGAGTACAGACATAGGAGTCATTGTCCCCCTGAGGTATTCAACCTGAGAGCAAGGGATGATACTCCAAAGAGATGCTGTACTGTGGTACGTTAATCATTCTCAGAGTAACATGATTTTAATAACTTATTGAGTCCTTCTTTATCCTTTCCAAGCACTTATACATCCAGTTCTTTTAGAAAATTTTTATTAACATCTTTCGTCTTTGTATATCCTTCGTTTCCAAACACAACTCTACTCAATGAACCATCTCTTATAAAAAGAAATAAAAGATGTACAGAAATAAAAGCAGTTCAGCAAAACTAACCAACATATTAATTGAGTCTGATGGTATATGTGATGTTCTACATGCACTGACCCCACCCTGGGAAAGGATTTTTTCTTATCTTGCCACTGGGAACAAGTTTGGTTACTACAACTACATTACATTGTTCAGTTTTGTTTTTCTACTGCCTCCACTTACACTTCCGCAGTCCACTGGGGCAGCTAGGCAGTACAGTGGACATAGCACTGGCCCTGTTGTAGGAAAACCCGAGTTCAAATCCAGCTTCGTATTCTTAGTCGCCATGTAACCCTGGGCAAGTCACTTAACCTCTGTTTGCCTCTGTTTTCTCATCTGTAAAATGAGGGTAATAACAATGCCTACCTGCCAGGGTTGTTGTGAGAATTAAATGAGAGAATAATTGTCAAACACTTTGTACGGTGCCTGGCACATAGAAAGAGCTAGATAAATGCTAGCTACTATTATTCTTATATTGCTTACCTGGTTCTGTTTACTCCACTTAGTTCCTAAGTAATCTCAATTATCGGGGAATTTTTCATTCATAATTTCTTATGATGAATAATTATGAGGTGACACTCAATTATATCCATGTACCACCATTTGTCTATCCTTTCCCCAACCAACAGGTTATGCTGTATTCCATTTTGTACTCTATCATTTTTTTATATCTGACATCGCTTTGCAATGATCCAAGCCATTTTGGCATATTTTTCTCTATTATAGTATAAGCAGTGGCATGTAAGGACTTTTTCATGCAGCTAGTCTCAAGATTTGTTTTGGCTGCTAAGCTGTCATTTTTAAGATTTCAAAATATGAGCAGCCAACACTTTAAGACTGAAGGGAATCTATTCCTTAAAAATTGCCATGACAGAGATAGGAGAAACTAGTTTAAAAAACTGTGAGTTCTAATGGCTTTCCTAGTGGAGGTGAAACCAACTATTCCTTTCAATATGCTTCTAAGAACTTGGAGATCCCTGTTTTAAAGACCTTTCTATCCAAGGAATTTCACATGTAAGCACTGAAAAATGAATTCGATTTCATATCTATCTTTATTATAGATGCCACTGGAAAGGAATTTTAAAGATTTTTTTTTTTTTGGCAATTCACAAAAGACAAAAGCTCCTGACTTTGGGCAAAGTCAAATTAGAAAAGCAGGCTCAACCACCTCAATAAGACACTGGGAAAACTCATGTCTGGAGAATTTAATTATACCTCAGCTAACTACTGGGAAAGTCAAAGCAAATTTAAGCTATATTTTCTGCTCATTGTCTAGAACATTCTCAGAACTGATTTAAGATGCTAATTCCATTCTGTTTTCCCTTATTACCACTCACTTTGCTTTAAGTCATACAGCTGTGGTCATATATATGGGAAGATGCTGTAAGTAACTTATCGCACAAAGAGGAGAGGAGCTTCTTTAGCTCCTACACCCCCACCTCCAGAAACTGGTACAGGTTTGTAGAAAAGCACAAACTTTTAATACCTTCATTCCTACTTCTTGGGGGCAACCAAGCAACACATATTTACTTAGAGGACTGTACTACGCTTAGACTGAGAGGGAAACACAAAAAGGGAGTAAGATTGAATTCCTTTCTTCAAAAGGTTGGCACTTAATATAACGATCTAAGCCAATTCCAAAAGATTCATGATGGAAAATGCTATCCGTATGCAGAGAAAGAACTATGGAATCTGAATGCAGATTGAAGGATACTGGTTTCATTTTTTTTGTTTTTTCTTTCTTGTGGTTTCCCCCTTTTGTTCCAATTCTTCTTTCACAGCATGACTAATGTGGAGATATGTTTAATATGACTGTATATGTATAACGCGTATCAAGACTGCTCGCCATCTTGGGGAGGAGGGGAAGAAAACGGAGAAAAAATTTAGAACTCAAAATCATATAAAAGTGAATGCTGAAAACTATCTTTACATATAACTGGAAAAAATAAAATTCTATTAAGTGGGGGAAAAAAATGTTGGCACTTTAGTTGGTAAAACTAGCACAAATAAAGAGGACACCACAGGACAATCAAAGCAATCTCCACTTTGGTCATATATCCACATTTCACTTCTTGCTATTTTTACTTATTCACTGGATAGGTATACTTGACTCTATTAAAAACAAAGCTTATCAGGATCTTATGTTTTTACATCTCCTACATTTTCCTACTGGGCAGCTAGGCTGGCACAGTGGATAGAGCATTGGCCCTGGAGACGGAAGGGTCCGAGTTCAAATCTGATCTCAGACACTTCCTAGCTATGTGATTGTGAGCAAGTTACTTCACCTGATTGGCCTCAGTTTCCTCCTCTGTCAAATGAGCTGGAGAAGGAAATGGCAAACCATTCCAACATCCTTGCCAAGAAAACCCCAAATGGTGCCATGGACAGTCAGACAGGACTCAAATAACAACAATATATTTTCCCAACAACCTACACTCCCCCACAGAGAGGCATTCCTATTTAAATATTTCTTCAAGAAGCAGTCTAGTTCCTCTGTGCAGGCAGGGGTGGCAATGGTTGGCCTCACTTCTGACACCCACCACGGGCGAGCTCTCAGTACTCTCAAGCAGTGAAATCGACTCAACCAGAAATAGCGGCCATGACAACATTAAGATCCCTGAGGACTGCATGGTGATTTGTTTTCAAAATGCAACGTGATCTATGTTTTATTGTATTTTTACTTACTTTGTTAACTACTTGCCAAGGACATTTTCCTCTGTTTCAGGAGCACTCAGGTGTGCAGGCAGGGCAGTGTGTTTGACAGAAGGAGCTAATGTGCACTAAGAGGGAGCTCAGGCCCTCTTTCTATCTCTTGCTCTCTATAATGTACCTTGGTAAACTGACTCCACAAGAGTGTGCGTTTTGTGCTTATTTTAAACGGACCTCTGTTCCTATTTCCTCCTGGATTTTGTTATTGCTGTACAGAAATACTGCTGATTTTGGTGGACTTAGTTTATAAACTGTTACTTTAATGAAGTTATGAATCGTCTCAGTTTTTTTTACTTTTTTGAAAATAGATTAGTTACGATTTCTTAACTAATGGTGTTTTGTTAATTTAGACACTGTAAAAGAGTCTGCTGATGACATGAATATTATAGGGATCTCTTAAAGTTTTGTAGACAATCCATTAATTCTTTTGAATTCTTGAGATTCAAATTGTTGGTGGAAAAATTTTCAAAGAATCAGTTTTTGATATTATTAGTTCCAAAACAACATTTGCTTTCAATTTGTCTGTTTCATTTCCAATTGTCAACATTTCCTCTTTTGTGGTTATTTTGGGTTTGTTAGTTTTCTCATTTTAAAAACTGGGTATCCATTCATTATTCATTTCTTTTTTTTTTATTTTGTTAGTGTCTGTTTTTAGGTATATGAGCTTATTTTTAAAATATTTTGTTAACTATTTCAACAGAATCGATTCCTTTTGTAATTCTATGTATTTCACTTCATGTATCTAAAAACATTATTCTGAGAAAGACTGCCCGACTGCCAAAGGGGTCTCTGATAGAAAAAAGCTTTAATAACTCCTGCTGTAAGGACTGCTTTAGTTGAATCCCAGAAATTCTAGTATGTTTTCTCATCACTGTTTATGTTATTTGACTTATTGAGGAGTGTGTTGTCATCTCTCCATTTTCGTTTTTGCTCCCTGTATTAATTACTGTTTTATTGTGTTATGGTCTATAAAGGAAGTACTTAATATTTCTGCTTTTTAAAAAAATGCTTTTTGGAAATTCTTTATGCCCTAGGATATGGTATATGACAAAAACAATAGGCCTTAAAAAGCACCAAAATATTAAAATATTTATAGCAAAACTGCCCTGTTGTAGCATAGAAACGGAAACAAAGTGAACTGCCACTGACTGGGGGAATGGCTAAACTGTGGTACCTAAATAACAGAATGTTACTGTGTTATATGAATCAAAGAAGATGATGAATACAGAGATTGGCCCCAAAGAAGAGCTTGCAAAAGCGAAGGACTGTGCTTGTGGAACACTGCATATGATGCTAGACTTTTTTTTTTTTGCTGTATGTTAGTTTTGCTAAAGCCCCCCCCCCCCCCTTAATTCCTCATTATAGAAATGGCTCTCTGGGAGATGTAAGGGAGAATAATACCCCCCCGGAAATGTAGGTGACACAAAAATTTCATTAATATCTTACATATGAATCTTTTTTCTAGTGTTTATCAAGTATTGCTCCATTCACCATAAAAAAGGAAATTAAAGACAAAAAACCCCAAAGAATCAAAGGGGGGAAAATCTCAGAACACTAAGCAGCACATATACCCAGCAGGACACTATGTATAGCGTCCTACACTCATCGCCCTCCACCAGTGCACAGAAGAGAAAGATGCATTCACTGACCCTGCGTCCAGCCTGGTCCGTACAGCCATCATTTGGAAAAGCAACTCTGTGGAGAAGGGGGCCGGCCATGCCACCAACTGCAGCAAAGTCTAGCTTGCTGAAGAAACAAGGTACCACAAGCGAAAGAAAGAGGCATCTGGTAGGCAAGGCAAACTACTACCACTCTCTTTACCATCACCTCCCCTCTGAGCCAGCCTCACTTTCACCTCCTGATCTGTATCTGGCCACTGGACCCAGATGGTTCCAGGGGCAAAGGTGAGCCTGGTGACTTTGCATAGCCCTCTCTCACTCAAATCCAATTCCCTTACACGACATGGCATCACCTCCCTGCTGTCACGGTCCTCTTCAAAAACAAAAGACAAACAGTAGGAAGCAACCCCTCCAAGCCCGAAGGAGACAGCCCAGGACCCTGAGACCAGCACCCTTACTTCTAAAGTCTGAGTCGCTGTAGCCACCACTGAAATGAGTTAACTACTGAAGAAAGGGCTCACCACCAACTGCTGACCAACTGTGGCCAAAGGGCAGACAGGTCCTGGGAAGCAACGCCTTTGGAGAGGAAACCTGATAATGGTCTTTGCAGGCACTGAAGCCCTGCCTCCTCAGGGCTACTGAAGACTACTGCTATCTCTTCAGATTGATCTGACCTGTGGCTGAAACCTTCCATATGTCTGGGATTCAGGAAGGTAGCACTAACAGAGTAGGAGCTAGCTTAGTATTACCAGTTCATGATAAAGAAACCCTCAGATTGATATCCACACCATAAGGCCATATCCAATCCCTATTATCTGTGGCAAAGGAGGCCAGCTTGCCTTTATACATATCCTCAGGCTGCCTTTTATGTAATTTGCCAGCAGGAGAAGTAGCAGAGATAGCAATGATAACACAAGGACCATATTCAAGAGGTGCCTTCAATATTTAAATTGCTTCTATGTCTATTTTAAAAAAGAACAATCCTAAACTTCGAGATCATGTTTTGAATGCCTCAGCTATAAGAAAACATGTTGAGAAAAAAAAGGCCTCAGTTTAAAAAGCTATATATAGAAAAGTTTAAAAAGACCAGAACCTAAAAATGATCTAAAAAAATTCCTAAATCCTAAGAAAGGAAGCAAAATCATTAATCTAATACTGGATGCTTATTATAGTTAGCATCTTTTCTATATGTCAGATTAAAGATATGGTTGAGTTGCATTCTTCATTTGCTCTATGTGCATGTTAAAGAATCCTGAAGGCTGCCATCTCACCAGTGTGCAAAGGATATGTGTCCTTTCTATAGGACTCAGAGGCATTTTCTAGTTTAAATAACTACAGGTTTAAGGACATGGCTTTGCCTTTATGACACATGCAACCTTCAGTTAAAACAATGATTTTAACATAAAATAAAAACTGTCTTCTATTTTCCAAAAATATTTTGGCATGAAAAATTAGGGACAGCCTCTCTCTGATCAAATGGTGTGATACAAACAATGTTACAGGAGTTCAGAGAAGAGAGGCATCACTGTGGGTCAGCGTATCAGAAAGCGGAAGTCAAAATGATGATTCATGTAAGCAGCCAACCTGCAATAGAGACCTTGCTGATCATTATACTTTAAATCAAGGTGCTAAGTAGACGGAGACTCTAAACCATAATGAGCTCTAAGACCATTTTATGATTTTCTAGTTGAACAGTAACTTGATGCCTCCTTTACAGAGTCAATGGAGCATATTCTGAGAGTGAATTACTATTCAATAAGAAACTATCTCTGAGATACAAAGTGATATGAACCTCATGCTCATATGGAATCATGAAGCAGTATTATAACAAGAAAAATATTTTACTTAAAAAAAAATTAACATATTAAAGTTACCTGAAATCAGAAGTGCTCCTGGTCTGGTCTGCAATACATGTAAACTTATCTGTAATAAAGAAAAAAAGAAAGATTTATATCTCACTTAGGGGGATACATTACTTTTCATCTTAATATCATTTAAATCCCAAGAACAGAACAGACTTAAGCCATGTAACTGCTTGCCCATCTCCCCCTACAATTGTTTTGTACTTCACAATTTAAATATCATGGGAAATATACAACTCTGGCCTGATACTTTCTTTGGAAAAACCGTTGTGATGCCCTCAGATTCTATTTTCATATAGAAGTCGGAAAGTTACTGCTTTACAGAAAAGAAATGCTGTAGAAAAAATGCTTAATGGGGTATCTTGTTAATTGAAAATAAAGATATATACATTTAGACAAGTTTCTATATAGAAAGGGATTTGAAATCTTTCAATCTCTAAATTTAACAGGTTCTTCTTATGATCTAAATCTAAACCTTTCCTCCCAATTCCAAGTTCATGACAACAATTTGTGAACTAAAACATAAAAAATGGGACTTAATGTGCTTCACTTTATCAAATTATAGGGGAAAATTCACTTAGCAAAATAACTCATCATAGAATTTCTTTTGTCTAGGAAATCTTCTTCAACCTCTTTAACATGCCAATTAACATGGTTAACTTTTCTGGAACCTGTTATATAAAGTGATCTATATTTACCAACATATAGCCCTTTCAAGTTAAAAGCATAGCTACAGACAGAAACCAAAAGATTTTCTTGCAGGAGAGATCTTATTATATGTCATCACTGAAAGTAATTCTTCAAGTGAAGCGTATTACATATTACATATTAAACTACTATATTAAAAAGCTAAATCAGAATAGTAGATTTTCCTGTCTGCCCTACTAACCTTCATTCTCACCTCCACCAAAAATCCCTTTAGAGTACAAACCCCACAGATAACAAAAATGAAAACCATTTCACACAGCTGAATTTTCAGTGCTTTACCCTGGCCACCCACAGAAAAAAGAAGCATAACATACACATCCAAACACCATCACATTATTGAGCAAGTGTTAAGAAATTATTTAAAAAAAACTACTGATATGAAAAGGAAAGAAAAGCTCCAGATATAGTAGAAAATTCAAAATTAGGTATGCTTTATATTTAGATTATCAGGTGTATCCATGAGAAATAATCTATCTGCTAATCAGTTACGAAAATGTGGGTCAATATGAAAAAAGATATTTTGGGCCATTTCCTAAGTAAAATATTAATCCTGTGTATATGCATAAAAGATAGTAATAAATGACTGCTGAACTAAGACTCCCACAACCACAACGGTGAATTCTCTACAATTTACTGAAGATTTAATTTAGAATTATTGTGCTCATGTGTAAGCAAGCACAGGCTTTGGTTCTAGTGGGAATTGGTGAAGGTCCGGGAAACTGCAGAATATACAAACTGAATGAAAAATACTACTAGGTCTTTTAAAAATTCCATGGAAAAGTTGGTGGAGTTGTGAAATGATCCAACCATTTTGGAGAGCAATCTGGAAATATGCCCAAAGGGCTCTAAAAGTGTGCATACCCTTTGACCCAGCAATAACACTTCTAGGGCTATATCCCAAAGAGATCATACAAATGGGGAAAGGACCCATGTGTACAAAAATATTTATAGCAGTTCTTTTTGTGGTGGCAAAGAATCGGAAATTGAGAGAATGCCCATCAGTTGGGGAATGGCTAAACAAATTGTGGTATATGAATGTAATGGAATACTATTCTGCTATAAGAAATGATGAACAGGCTAACTTCAGAAAAACTTGTATGGTCTGATGCTGAGTGAAATAAGCAGAACCGAGAGAACGTTGTACACAATAACAGCCACACTGTGCGATGACTAATATTGATAAACTTAACCCTTCCCAGCAATACAGGGCTCTAAGACATCTCCAAAGGCCTCGTGAAAGAAAATGCTATCCACATCTAAAGAAAGAACTACGGAGTTTGAATGCAGATCAAAGCATACTATTTGCTATTTTTTTTTCTTCTGTTGAGCTTTGTTTCCTCTTTCTGGTGGTTCCTCCTATTGGTTCTAATTCTTACTTACAACATCACCAATGTGAAAATATGTTTAATAGGAATGTATATGTAGAGCCTATATCAGATTGAGCGCCATCTTGGGGACGGTGGTGGAGAGGAAGGGGGAGAAAAATTTTAAACTCAAAAGCATATGGAAGTGATTGTTGATAAATCAAAATAAATTAATAATAAAGAGAAAAGCAACCATGGGATAGTTCTGAAAATTTCAACTATTTCACTTTGAGTGACAGTCAAAACCCAACTGTAAATATGCTCCAACTCTTAGTCTGAAGGAAAAACTGGATTTTAAAAGGAATGAAACTGCATAATAAGTTGGAGAGTGACATGGTCAGATTAATGTTTTAGGTACATAAATAAATGGGAAACCGAGTAAGAACATACTGCCATTGTCCAGGCAAGTGGTGAGGATAACCTGAACAAACGTGGTGGCTGAGAGAACAGACACACAATTATGAAGGAAGAATCCACAAGATGTCGCATCTTATCAGCTGTGGGGGACGAGTCAGGGACGGTGCTGAGTTTATGAAACTGGGTGACCAGAAGGACAGTGGCTTTATAGAAGGAGTAATGCCAAGAAAAAAAAAATCCTGTGGTATGGAAGATGAAAGCCCCAGGGTAACACTGGTTCCTTTGGGAAAGAATTCTGGGATACTGCAAGTAGAAACAACTTGCTGAAGGAGTGCAAATGCTGTCTGCATCCTTGACATTTCTGGATCCTGGTATAAGCTCATATTGCCTCACTCCAGTTATGCCTCTGATTATATGGGTAGTGAGGAGCTGGGGACTACAACAAAAGGATGAGAGGACTTAAATTGAAGTGTTTATTTTGGTAGAAATAAAACAAGGGGAAGAATATTAAAAATATTAGAGAAGTAGATTTGGCAAAAAGATTAGATATTGGAAGTGAGGGAGGGTGAAGAATTAAGAACTCCAAGGTTTCCATGCTGGATGTCTGGGAAAATGGTGATATGATCACTGAAATGGTAGATTGGGGGGGAGAAGGGGAGAAGAGAAGACATTAGAGATCTTTTGGGGATAAAATAAGCTCAGTACACTTGAGCAGTCAAGTGGAGAGATCCAGCAGGCAGCTGGAAATGGGGATTGTGCCATAATTTAAACCTGAAGCTGCCCCCATCATGTCCTAAGAAGGGATGTGCTTGCAGGATCCCAGAATGCATTCCTGGATCAAATACCCAAAGAAGTTTTCCACGACATCAGACATTATCTTTGCAATATTAAGCCTTGATCACGTTGTTGTTTCGCAATCTAGTAAAATTCAATAGCAACGTCATCATTATTAAGTAATCTGAGATTTATATCAGCACATGCTGAAAACAAAATTCTTGTTTCCTTTTTCACTTTGCTTCTTTTTCCTACTTAAAGTTGAAGGGTATTTTGATTCCCAGTTCCAGTTATTTTATCAGGACAATTTGGTAAGGAATAGTAATACCTTAAAAAAAAATTTTTTTTTATCAGATTGACAGGTGGGCGTACAAACTCTCAAAATATTGGTAGTTTTTGTTATTAAAGTTTGTATTTTTAAAATATGACTAACAATTTTAAAGAAAAATAAAAGTTTTAGTTTCATTTCATGGGTAAAAATGTCAATTATGATTAAATATTCAGTAAGTGTTAACCTTGGGGAAAAAATAATTAAATTCTCTGGATACATACTCTAATGAAATGAGCTGCATAGACCTATGAACTGATTCAGCTATAGTCACTAGAAAAGAAAAAAAACAAAAACAACCAGGCTTTACACCACTATCTACTACTCTATTAAAAAAAAAGAAAGACTACTCCATAGTCTGTAGAAAAATTTTTATGAAGGGCAGGTAGCATTCTTTAAAACACACATACACACACACCTGCCACATGCACACATATAAAATCATTGCTACTATTTTTTTATACAATAATCCTGAACGGCCAGCATTGAGAACCATACGTTTGCAACCTTTTTTCTTGTAATTAAACACTCCCCTCACCCCAAGACTTGACTTAGAACAATTTTATTTTCAAAATAAATGTAACATCACAAAACACAGGTGGACCCTTGAAGAAGCTACAAGGGTCCTAAGACTTTTATAAAAGACTCATATTGAACTTACAGTCCATTAAGTGCCCTTCCCCCATCTGTTATCTAGAGAGGAAGAACACTGGACTTGGGATTCAGTAGTGAATGAGGTTTGAAGAAAGGCTCCTCTGAGATTCAGTTTCCTATCTATAAAAGGGAGATGATAATTCTTGTAGTACTTAACCTCATCAGTTCACTGAGAGGATCAAATGAAATCATGTTTGTGCCCCAGGCAATTTCGATCCATCTGCCAATCTTCACTGGTGGAGATTTTCTGTACCAGGAGTTCCACTAACAAAGTCAAAGGGTCCCACAAAAGGAAAACAAAACCCAAACTCACACCTTTAGATACAGATTCTACCCTACTGGGATCCTTCTGGATCCAGACTCAACCAATTTACTAACTGCCTCTTCCTGCTTTTTATTGTCTCCAAATATGATAAATGTGTAATTTGTTTTTAAATATGACAAAAAAGAGAGGATCTACTTTTACTTAAATTTTTCTAAAAAAAAAATTTCATTGAAGTTCCATAGTATTATAGTATAACTTTGTTCTCAAAAGCTGTATTATAATGAAATGTTACTCACATTGATACTGTCTACGCACAGATGTCCTAAACTGTAACCACAGTAGTTAAAAGCAGATATTCATGTATTAACATCAAACTCTAAATATTTGGCCAAGTTCCTAATAATTAAAATGGGGAAAGTATGTTCTATAATGTGTACATATTTGGGTAGTTTCAATATAATTTACTTGAAGTTGTGAAGAATTTGCTTTTATAGCGAATGTACCAAGTAAAATGTGAAAAGCAACCAGGGCAAGAGAATTAGAGTATCTGATGGTTTCAATTTTAGATAAAATATAATCTTGTGAAAGCAATGTTAAAATTATAGGCAAAATTCCTTAAAACCACACCACAGCTCTGCCATGGTATGCTAGAGGATACCTCCTTGAGATTTTGCTGCCAGGGCATTCTCTCCGACAATACTTGTAACTCCAGTTCAAATCTTAGGGTCTCAAAACTACAACATGAGTTTTAAAGGTTAAGTAATGGAAACAAATTCACAAAAAGCAGGCATTTAAAAAGATTCTGGCTTTCAGTCACCTTGGTAGGTGCTAGGAATGTCGTTCCCCCTTGAACTCAATAATTTCCCCTCCTAGGAATAAACAAATAGGTTGTAGACACCTCTTTACAGTGGATTACAAAAACATGTTGAGTATTTAGTTATAAAAAAAGCTTTTCTATCATGAGAAAGTGACAAAAAATGCACAAAGCACACCTAGGAAAGCAATAAAACAAAATTATAGTAGGTGATAATCTGATGGTCTTTCATTCAAAATACAAAATGATAGCTCTATGAGGCAACATGTCAGATAACCTCTACTATTAAAATAGGAAATGAAAGCTGAAAAGCATCTATTTTTATGTCCTAATCTTAGCTAATTAAGGCAAGACTCTATTTTCTCCATTCAGTTTTGTCTTGTTTTAAACAGCACCTTATTCTGGAGCTA
The DNA here is from genome assembly GCF_003287225.1 of Phascolarctos cinereus. Lineage (NCBI taxonomy): Eukaryota > Metazoa > Chordata > Mammalia > Diprotodontia > Phascolarctidae > Phascolarctos > Phascolarctos cinereus. The sequence continues at coordinate 404,078,329 of NW_027556098.1, read as the reverse complement.
AGTTGTCCTTCACTTATATTTGGAACTCTATTTTCTTTAAATCCTCAAGAAGGTCTTCAGTGTGTCTCCACGACTTTAAATACTGTAAACTCCCACATCAGACCTACCTACTTTTCAATTTCAATGCAAAAAAACACAACTGTAAAGCCAAATCATATACTGGGTTTTTTACCCCATTAACACAGCTAATTGGGGGCAGCTAGGTGGTGCAGTGGATACAGCACTGGCCCTGGATTCAGGAGGACCTGAGTTCAAATCCTGCCTCAGACACATAACACTTACTAGCTGTGTGACCCTGGGCAAGTCACTCAACCCCCATTGCCCAACAAAAACAAATAAAACAAATGCACAGATAATCTAAACAGTGGCAACTTTCACCAACAATTCCAACTGTTCCTTATTATGTGTCTGCAATGTAGCTCTCACATTCCCCTTTTCAGCAGTAAAGCTGTAAGCCCTTTACAGAAGGCCAACTGTATCACCTTGATTACTTAACATCTATGTTCTTGAGAAAACAGGTACTTTAAAAATTGCTTATGTTTCTATATAACATAGGGTGAATGACAATTCTAAAAACTAAAATCTACAATAGATATGTGGGGGGAAAAATGTTCTAAAAAGATTAGATCACAAGGTAATCTTTACTAGGTAAGCCAAAATTTTAATCAAAGGCCAAATCTTTTTTTTTAAATTAACCTTCTTGTAAGCATAAATTTAAAACATTGCATACAACTGATTTCTCTCAAACTTTATGCTTACAACTGTCACAAATATGATGTAACAGATGCATAAACTGATGAGGGCCAACAATTCTCAGCATCACATGAATTAAAATCCCACACCCCTTTCCTGGGATTGTTTTATGTTTACTCTGGCTAGACTCCAAGAACTAGTCTGAGTTTTATCAAGATCAAGTGCACCCTGATCCCAGGGATGTGTCAAAGTTTCAATTACCCCACAACTCACAACATAGGCAAATCCAATTTCAACTTAAATGGGGCTACAATTGAGTCCATTTGCTCAACTTTTTTTTTCTTAATTTTTAGGCTGCTTAGGTGAACAGTGAGTGGATAAAACGCTGGACCTGGGAGTCAAGAATATCCAAGTTCAAATCCTAGTGCATACAGTAGTTGTAGGTACCCCCAGGGTTATGAGGATCAATTGACAACATCTTTTAAAATGTAAAAGCATTTTGTAAAACTTAAAGTATTATATCAATTCTAACTTTTTTTTTTAAATAAAAATTTCCAGAGGACACACCCTCAGTACTTGTAAAAAACCACCTCACCTTGTTGGGAGAAAGGGGAAAAATCTGTAAAAAATTATTTTTAATTGATATTTGTTTTTTATCTCACCTACATTTCTTAAGGTATTGTACACTCCTTTCCCAGAGTGGTCACTTTTAATAGTAAAGAACAAATTAAAATACTTTTAACTGAACATATCAAAAAGGTCTAGAGATATACAGTCTCCCACTTGTGCAAAGGAAATGAGGAGAGGGGTCTTCTCACCTCTTCTCTATGGCTGACCTCAGTCATTATGATTTGACAGCATTCAGTTCTGGCCATTTCATTGTTGTCATCTTTCTTTCTACTAATGTTGTTGTAATCACCATGTATAATTTTCCTGGTTTTATTCATTCTACCATATATCAGTTCATATAAATATCTCCATGCTTCTCTGAAGTCATATTCATGATTTCTTACATGTAATTCTTACATGTATTCTTATAGTAATACTGTTTCATTTATATACTAAAATTTATTTATCCTGTCCCCATTTTTTGGATGTCTACTTTGTTTCCAATTCTTTGCTACTAAAAAACCAACACTGCTTTAAATATTTTGTTGTATATGGGACCTTTCTTTTTGTCACTGTCCTGCTTGGAGGAAAATATCTAACAATCTCTGAGTCAAAGGGTAATCACTATTTTAGTCTCTTTCTTTACATAACTTCAGACTGCTTCCCAGAATAGCTGGACCAATTAAATTCACAGATACACCAATAATGCAGAGTACACATTTTCACAACCCCTCCACCACTGACTAACCTGTCTTTTGCCACCATTGCTAATTTGCTGGGTATGAAGTAGAACCTCAGGGTTGCTTTGATTTTCATTTATTATTAGTGATTTGGATCGTTCTTTCAGTTATTAATAATTAGCAAGCAATTCTTCAGAGAACTATTTCTCCCCCCAACCCCAAACGTGTGTGTATCAGATCTTTATTGGAGTTTTTTTGATATAAAGATTTTTTTCTCATTTGCCTTCCTCCTTCTTATCCAAGTTTTGTTCATTTTCTTTATATAAAAGTCTTTTAGTTTCATATGATCAAAATATCTTTTATCAATTAAACTTTTAATAATGTTTATTATTATGCGCCAGGCACTGTGCTAAGTGCTAGTGATACAAAACAAAACAAAAACAGCAACAACAAAATCACAGTCCTTGCCCTCAAAGAGCTTACAATCTAATAGAGACAACATGCAAACAGCTATATACAGAACAAGTAGGAAATAACAGCCAGAGGGCAGGTACTGGAATTAAGAGATGTTGGGAAAGGCTTCCCGTAGGATGTGAGATTTTAGCTGGGATTTAAAGGAAGACAGGGAGGTTAGTAGTTGGAGCACAAAAGGGAGAGTGCTACGGACATGGAGGACATCCAGAGAGAATGCCCATAGCGGAGAGGTGGAGAGTTGCAGTTGTAGAATAATTAGGAGGCCAGTGTCACTGGACTGAAGAGTACTTGCTGGGGTGTAAGGCGTAAGAAGGTGGCCAAGTTATGAGGGGCTCTGAATGCCAAACAGATAATTTTGTATTTGTTCTGGAGGCAATAGAAAGTCACTGAAATTTACTGAGTAGGGGGTGACATGGTCAGATCTGCCCTTTAGGAAAATCACTTTGGTGGCCGAATGGAAGATGGATTGGAATGGGGAGAGACTTGAGGCAGACAAGGTCTCCTAGCAGCTATTCCAACAGTCCAGGAATGAGGTGATGTGGGTCTGCACCACGATGGAGGCAGCATCAGAGGAGAGGAGGTGGCGGATTTGAGAAATGCTGCAGAGATGTAAAGGACAGGCCTTGCCAACAGCTTCGATTTGTGGGGTGAGAGATGGTGAGGAGTCCAGAATGACTCCTGGGTTGTGAGCCTGAGGCACCCTAAATGTCCTCCACAGTAACAGGGAAGGTAAAAAAGGTGGAGGGTTTAGGAGAAAAGAGAATGATCTCTGTACCCTGTCTGGCTAAATATTCACCCTCCCCCACTCCACCCCACCCCACCAGCCATAGCTGTGACAGGCACACGATCTGCTTCTCTAATTGTTTTTATGACATGACATGACGTTTAACATTCAGGTCATACATCCATTTGGTTTACTGTGCATTAGTCTAAGCCTAATGTCTAGGACCGTTTTTCAGTCTCCCCTGCAGGTTTTTTATCAAGTGAGTTCTTCCTAAGTAATTTGTGATTTCAGATTTATAAAACACTGGTTTACTGGATTCAATTATTTCTGATTCTTCCCTGTCTAGCTTGTTCCACTGATCATCTTTTCTATTTTTAAAACAACACCAAATGATTTTGATGACTGCTGCTTTACAATGTAGTTTTGACATCTGGAAGTGCTATCTTCCATTAATTTCTACCTTTTAAAAAATAGTTCCCTTAAAATCCTAGATGCTTTGTTGCTCCAAATGAATCGTTTTTATTTTACCTACCTCTGTAAGGTATCTTTTTTGGGGATCTGTTTGGCATAGCACTAAAATCTGAAAAAATAACTTAGGTAATTTATTTTATTGGCATGGCCCAGGCATGAGCATGGCTAATTAAGCTATTCTTTTGGGAATAATTATCTGATATAGGCATTGAGTGTGCTTTGATATTTTATGCATAGTATGGTTCTTTTAAATGTAATTATTTTCACTGCCACTGAGATTTTATTCTTACAGAAGAAATGCTGTTGTTTTTTGTGAGTTTATTTTTTAATCTGCTACTTTACCTGAACCTACTGCCTCAATTAGTTTCTTCATTGATTTCCTAGGATTTCCTAAGGAAACCACCACACCATCCTCAAATAGACAGTTCTGTCTCCTTTTTGCCTATCATTATGTCTTTAATTCTTTTCTCTTGCTTTACCTGCTAGACCTATGTCAAATAATACAGTACAAAGTGTCTTTTATGCCTATATTTATTGGGAAAGTTTCTAGTATTTCTCCTATATATAATGCTAACTTTAGGTTTTAGAAATTTTAAAATTAAAAAAGATCCCTCTATATCTGTATTTTGTAGACTTCCCCTTCTTCCCCCAAAGCACAAATGTGTATTGTGCTTTGTTAAAGGCTTTTTCTGAATTTACTGAAATCATCATATGGTTTGGGATATTTTTGTTTCTACAATAATTATGTTGTTTCTCCTAACGTTGAACCATTCTTACAAATCCAAATCCAACTTGGTTTAAAAAAAATGTTTTTGATAATTTGTTAGTCTTTTGCCAAGATTTTATTTAAAATTTTAAAATTAATTATATTGGTCTATAGTTTCTTTCTTTACTTTATCTTTCCCTGGTTTATATATAAGAGCTATATTTATCTCCTAAGAGGGGTTTGCTAAAGGGTGCTTATTTAATTTCTGAGAATAATTCTTGTAGTACTGGTATCAACTGTTCTTTACAAGTATGAAAGAATTCTTCTGCAAATCCATCTGGGCCAGGAGCTCCATTTCTTTTCAGTTCTTAGGTTAGTCATTTTTTGGGGCTGGCTATCTGTCTGTCTGTCTGTCTATCTATCTGTCTATCAGTCCCATTTCTTCAGGGTTTGTTGTGATAGAACATCCCATTTAGGATAGAATGGCAGAATTCATGACCCAAACCCTAGAATGGAACTAAAGTGCAGAAATCAACGGCTCACTATCAGGTTGCCACTGAATTCCCTTTCCAAGGCCTATGTCTAAATTTGCACCTACATTTGCCTGAGTATAACTGAACTACTTTAGATAAAACAGGGAAAAAAGAATTTCCTAATAACAATTCCTAATAGGACATTCATTTAATCACAGACCAAGAGCTAGAAGCAGAAGGGACCTTACAGGTCATCCAACACCCATGATATGACAGATATGTAAACTGAGGTCCAGATAAATTAATGACTTGCCTAGGAACACAGGTAGCAAAATATTTTCTACTTCACCACAGTTCATTCACCTGGAATTTAATTAAAAAACTTGGAATTTATTAATATTTTGTATTGGTAAAATACTATTAATTCAATGAAGAAATTATCCAAAAAGAGTTTTTAAATTAAATACTGACAGATGCAAAAGGAGTTGTTTTTTTTTTAAATAAAAGACTGACAGGAACAACTTCTAAGTTGTTTAAGCCATTATAAAATGGCTGCTTATTTTTTCAAGAAGTTCCCAAGCTTAAAAAAAAAATTTAATTCAGTTAGGCAAATGCCTAAACTAAGCACAATGCCTGGCATGTAGTAGGTACTTAATAAATATTTACTCTAAATAAAGCTTGGGTGTGGTTTTAAGGATTATTACCATACTTGTAACAAAAAAATTAATGTCAATACTTCCATTAAAAAAAAAAACAAAACACCGTCAAAATGATCGATAACTGAAAGCCTCCACTACAAGTCTATCTTCAAGTAGGAAAGCAGAGATGTTCAACAGTTTTCATATGTGTACTGACAGAACATTTATGATCCAGTCTATTCAACGAAATCTCATTTGAAAAACTAATGACAAAACTTCACAGTTCAATTCAGTGTATTTATGTACCTGCTAAATACTAAGTGAAAGATACTATGCAATACAAAGGTGAAGATGAAAAACAGTCTGTGTCCTCAAAAAGCTTGGACTCTCCTGAGGGAGAGCGGATCTAAACAACTAAGTCATTGAGAACCTTCTCTCCTGGCCTCGAGGATATTCTCTCCTGGCTTTCTTGTCATCCAAGCACTCCTCCTGTCTCGTTTCTTGGATCCTCCTCCAGATCACACTGTCTAATCACAGGTGTCCCACAGGGTCCTTCGGGCCCTCTCTTCTTCCTCTGTACTACTTCACTCATTGATGATTCTCAAATCTCCCTGTCCTGCCCCAATCTCCCTGCTGATCTCCAATCTTGTGTCTCCAACTGCCTTTCACACACTTTGAACTGGATGTCCAAGAGATGTGTTCTAAACTCAATATAGCCAGAGCAGATCTCACAACATCTCCCCGTTAACGCTGCCCTGATTCCTACCTACCCTATTACTCTAGAGTGCAACACTATCTTCCTGGTCCCTCAGGCTTGCAACCCGGGAGTCATCCCGAATTACACTCTCTCTCTCTCACCCCCGCATCCAAACTGTTGCCAGTTCACCTCTGCAGCTTCTCTTCTCTGACACTGCCCTCATTCTGGTGCAGGCTCTTATCACCTCACACCTGGATTACTGCAACAGCTGCTAGGGGGTGTCTGTCTGTCTTAAGCCACTCCCCAGTCCAGTTCATCTCCCACTATGCCTATCAAACGATCTTCCTGAAGTGCAGATGTGATTAACACCTCCCCCACCCCCACCTCAATAATCTCCAGTGGCTCCCTATTCCCTTCAGAAGCAAATATAAAATCCTCTGTTTGGCATTCAAAGCCCTTCAAAACCTAGTCCCCTCTCCAGTCTTCTTATACCTTACTTCCCCGCCCCTACACATACTCTTTAATCCACTAACATTGACTTCCTGGCTGTGCCACAAGATACTCCGTATCTCTCAGCTTCAGGCGTTCTATTGGCTCCAACTACTGATCTGTCTTCCTTTAAGTCCCCAACTAAAATCCCACCTTCTACAGGAAGCCTTCCCCAACCCCTTTCATTTCAGTGACTTACCCTGTTAATGGTTTCCTTATCTATCCTGTATACAGCTTTTCACATGTTGTCTCCCCCCACCAGATAGTAAGCTCCTTGAGGGCAGGGGACTGTCTCTTGCCTCTTTTGGTAGAAGTACTTAAATGTTTACTGACTGACTGATAGGAAAGCTTTCCTGGAGCAGGTAGAATTTAAACTGGAAGCTGAAGACAGGAAAGCTATGTGGGTTTTGAATGCCAGAGAACTTTTGTGTTTGCTCTTGGAGGGCAACAGGAAGCCACTGGAGTTTTCTGAGTAGGAGAATGATATGGTCAGCTCCATCATTTAGGAAGATCACTTTGGTGCCTGAATGAGGATGGACTGGAGTGGGGAGAGACTTGAAGCAGGTAGACCCACCAGCAGGCTAGCGCAATAATCCATGTGGGGGTGGGAGTTGGCAAGGCAGCACCAGAGGCAGGGCAATGTCAGAGGACAGATGCTGCAAAGGTGAAATGGACAGGCCTTGGCAACAGCTTGGATATTGGGGCAGGGGAGGTGGGGGTAGGTGGATGAAAGACAGTGAGGATATCTAGGTTGTGAGCCTGGGGGGAATGAGAAGATGGTGGTACTCAAGAGTAACAGAGAAATCTGGAAGGGAGAGAAGAGTTCAGTTTTGGACATGCTGAATTTAAGATTACCGGACATCCAGATTGAGATGTCTGAAAGGCAGTTGGAGATGTGAAATGGGAGGTCAGCTGAGAGACTGGGGCAGGATAAGGATTTGAGAATCATCAGCACAGAGATGATGATTAAATCCATGGAACTAATGAGATCACCAAGCAAAGCAGGAGAAGAGAAAAAAGGCCAGGACAGAGTCCTGAGGAACAACCATTGTTAGTAGGTGTGATCTGGACAAAGATTCAACAAAGGAGACTGAGGAGTAGTCAGACAGGTAGGAGAAGAACCAGGAGAGGGGTGTCTAGAAAGCCTAGGGAGAAGAGAAACACCAACAGTGTCAAAGCTAAAGAGAGGTCAAGAAGAATGAGGATTGAGAAAAGGTCATCAGATATGGCAATCAAGAAATCATTTGTAACTTTGAAGAGAGTACTTTTGGTGAAACTGTGAGGCCAGAAGTCAGACTGTAGAGTCAAAAGAGAATGAGAGGAAAGAAGTGGAGGCACCTATTATAGATGGCCTCCTCAAAGGCCAGAAGAGGTATAGGACAGAAGGATCGAGTGAAGGTGTTTTTGAGGATGGGGGAGGCCTGGGCATGTTTGTAAATAGCAGAGAATGTAGATAGGGAGAGATTGAATGTAAGTGAGAGAATGAAGATGATAGATGGGCAGTCTGCTGGAGGAAATGAGATGGAATGGGATCACTTGTGCAGGTAGAAGAGGGGCCACCTCTTAATGTGAGGCAGGGGTGAAGGAGGAAAGTCATCTAAGTGATGTGGGAGGAGAGAAGAGGAAGCTCTTGGTGAAATGCCTTCAATTTTTTCAGTATACCACGAACCGAACCAAGTTTCTCAGCAGAGAATGAGGTAAGTCATGAAAGATGAGGAAGGGGAAGAATGGAAACAAAGAGAGCAATCAGGAATTCCCTGATCCCTGCTAGAAGGCTCCAGCTGAGCTGAGTGTTGGAGGAAGCAAAGTTTTCTTTCTGCCAGGCCACTGAGGAAGTACGTTCCATATCCTAGCTGAGGCAGAGGCACAGAGGAGAGAATGCTGTGTCTGAGGAGCATCAAGCAGGCCTTTTGGGCCAGAACTGCTGTTGTTCATCATTCTGGAAGAGGACCATGACTTCAGAGAGGTGATGCCATGACATGCAAGTGAACTGGATGCAGTGAGGGAGGTGGAGCCAGCTGGGTCCAGTGGCCAGATACAGATCAGGACAACTGGAGGTGGGCCAGGATGCAGTCTTGGCTTTTTCAAGGTAAGGTCTTTAACAAGTCTCAGTCTGACTGAGACAACGCCTATTCAGTGATTAAGGCTTAATAAGAATGGAGGCAGGAATGTCCTCTTTACCTAGTCAAAAATTAAAAATAAGTAAATTTAAAAAAAAATCGATCTGAGAGGGGAAGGACCTCAGGGTTTCTGGCCAAAACAGAAACAATTGCTATTTACATTCATTCTGAGCCAATCCGAGCCCAAACGATGACCAAGTAGGGCTTGGCCTGTGACCTATTGCTGGCCAATCAGTTAGAGCCAGAGTGATTTGGGTTTAAAGAAAGAAAAAAAGACAGATGAGAAAAGGCAATTAAACACAAATCCTAGGCAGGCCATCCATTACACCACTTACCAAGAAATAAATGCTAAACAGAGGGATCTGCACTTTATGCTGTAGGCAAAAGGGAGCCAAAGCGGCCTATTGAGAAGGGAGTGATACAGTCAGACCAATGCCTCAGCAAGATGATTTTTTTGTATTTTTGTGGAGGATAGATTTGAAAGGGAAAAAGTTGGAAAGAGTAAGTTAAGTCAATTAAAGAGGCTATTAAACTAGTCTAAGAAGACGTGAAGGAGGGCCTAAATGAAGTCAAAGCCATGTAAGTGGAGAAAAGCAGATAGCTTTGAGAGTTCTGGTCAAAGTGCAAATAACAAGACCTGGGAATTTACTGAATACTTGCGGGAGGGGGGAAAGAATCTGAGGTGACTGAGCCTTGGGTTAGTAAAGGACAACAGAAAACCAACTATGGAAGGAGGAGATGGTTCTTTTTTTGGGGGGGGGGAGCAGGCGGGCGCCCAATTGGGGTTAAGTGACTTGCCCAGGGTCACAGCTACTAAGTGTCACGTGTTTGGTCTCGGGCCAGATTTGAACTCAAGTCTTCCTGACTTCAAGGCCAGTGCACTATCCACAGGAGACTGTTCTTAAGAGTAGCAACAGGATAAATAGGGAAAAAATGAAAAAAAGGCCACTGGATTTAGTAATTAAAAGATGACTGGTACATTAGAGAAAGAAGTTTCAGTCAAGTGGAGGTCAGGAATCAGTTCAAGGGACTTAGAAGTGCAAAAGTAATGAAGAAATGGATCAACAAGTGTAAATATCTTTTTTTCTGAGTGTTAGGGGAGGAAAGATATAGGATGATAACTTGAGGAAACAGCAAGATGAAGTGAAGGCTTTTTAAGGATGGGGAAACTTGATCATGAGAATATCAATCTAGCAACTCTGTGTGGATGTGTGGATTGGAGAGATGGGGAGCTTGAGTCAAGTCAACTCGGAGACTATGGCATCAGTTTATCTGAAAAGTAATGAAGGCCTCAGCTGGGCAGGAGGATGGGATGGTGGCCACATGAATGGAGAAAAGAGGAGATAACTTAGCAATGCTGTGGAGGCAGAAATCAGTAAGATTTGGAAACTGATTAGATACGTGAGGTGAATGAGAATAACTAGTCAGTGTTACCCAGGGACCTTAGGCAGAAATATGAAGTTTTGGAAGAGGACAGATTTTGGTTAGGAGAGAGTGATGATGAATGAGTTCTACTTCAGACAAGGTGAGTCTGACATGTTAGCTTACAGGATTATCCAGTTCAAAGTGTCTAACAGTAAGCTGACGATATGGAACTGAAACCCAGGAGAAAAATAGGACTGGACATGTCTAGGAGTCATTTGCATGGAGATAGCAAAGCCCAAGACGGAGCTTTGGGCTATACTCACAATCAGGGATTGGGATACAGATGATGATACAGTCTCACGAAAATCCAAAGAGAAGAGACCATCCAGAAAGAAAGGGTGGTCACTGTGTCAAATGCTACAAGGCTCAGGAGGATGAGAACTGAGGAGGCCACCTGATCTTGCAACTGAGACTAGTGATAAACTCAGGGGAGTCATTTCAGTTGAGTGATGAAGTTGAAAGCCAGACTGCACTAGGTTGAAAACTGAGTGAGAGGAAGTAGAGGCAAGTGTAGATATCTTTTTTTCTAGGAGTTTGGCTGTGAAAGGAATGACAGATATCAAAATATAAACTTACTGTTATATCAAGGAGGTTCCTTAATCTTTTTTAAAAGGAGGAACAAAGAAGCTTTCACAGAACATAGTCTATAAAAGTACACCTTCAGGCATAAAACTGGATATAAGGCAAAGAATATAGGATACTCATTATCTATTATTTGATTATAAAAACGCATTTGACTTGATAACACAACATGCAACCTCTTAAAGGCTTTACTCTGTCAAGGAGCCTCTCACAAACATTAAGATATCAAAGATCTCATGACAGAAGTAACTACTTAATTAACTGTGTTTAATGATTCACTGAGTAGCAAAATCACGAGAAGCATAAAACAAGGCTGTGTGTGTGTCTGCGCTTGCGTGTGTACGCACACACCAGTGACGTCCAGCATCATTCATCTACTATAAAAGCATTATATTTCGCACTGATAGGCAACAAAGACCCCCGCAAAGAGATCCAGGAGCGCTTAAGAGATTGGCTTAGCCATTGTTTTTAAAACAACAAATTGGAGTACATGAATAATAAACACTGCTCAGATGAAGACATGTGACTGGACAAGAAGTCTACTGAACTCGTCCACAAACATATCTTACATTCTGCAAACGAACAAACTAGCCCCAGAACTGCAGAAGATGTGATCAGGCTGGACTGCATTTGGGCCAATATACAGCACTTTCAAGAATCTCAAGCCATTCTGCCACAAAACTTCATTTAAAAAAACATCAATATTCTCGATGATGCCATGTGGCTCCAAATCATGGAATCACACCCCTCCTGATGACTAACAATTGCAGGTGACCCAAAGGACAATGGAAATGGTGAGTCTAAGCAGGCTACATCTATATCATCACCATCACCGTAAGTAACAAAAACTAACATTTATATAGTGCTATAAGGCGTGCAAAGCACTTGACAAATATTATCTCATTTGATCCTCACAACGACCCTGGGAGGTAGGTGCTGTTATTCTCTGCACTTTATAGATGAGGAAAAGGAGACAGACAGAAGTGAAGTGACTTACCCAGGGTCACAGAGCTAATAAGTGTCTGAGGCCAGATATTGAGGCCAGGCTTTCCTGACTCCAGCTCTAGCGCTCTATCATATTCATATCGCTGGATGAAAGTTGGAGGTATGTGGTAAGTGGCGCAAAAGACACGGAAGACATGCGTGATTAGGGGGCAGCTAGGTGGCCCAGTGGATGGAGCACCGGCCCTGAAGTCAGGAGGACCCGAGTTCAAAGCCGGCCTCAGATCAAACATTTGACACTTACTAGCTGTGTGACCCTGGGCAAGTCACTTAACCCCAACTGCCTAAAAGAACAAAAAAAAGAACAAAAAAAAGACATGCATTATTAAAAAATGACAAGTCATGGAGAAAGAGTAAAGGATAAAAGATGGACAGCCTGTACTGATATGTGGGAATATTAAAACCACCAGTAAAGAGACACTCTATGAAGAATTTAAGATACAGACACGAACGGCAGCAAACAGAGGGATATGGAGATGCTGTAATATGCACCAGTGCAGGGACTAACCATACTAATGAGATCACAGACTCAATCTTAAGTATTTAAATATCACTTTATGAAAGGTCAGAAAGATTTCTCTAAGGACTAGCATTCTAAGCAATTTTCCCCTCTTTCCCCTAGGACAGTACTAACTATGCAACAGCAACTGGAAAGACCAACCTCCCCTCCTCCTTCCCGAGGCACGCTAATCATGGCACTGAAGAGTATCTCCAACTCAGCAGGTCCAAAGAGTTTCCAAAGTCGGTGTCAGTGGCTGCCCTCACAATCTAACACTCACCTGTTGGGGAATTAACATTTGTTTGGCATGGGGATATGGAGAAGCACTGATAAACGTAGGGCACCTACAGTCCAGAGTGTTCAGAAACCACTGTCATGATACATGTGCATATGTATATATGAGGACTGTAAAGGCACCCAACAGAAACAAATTACAATGACATCCTATCAGAAAGTGCAGGCGATAACTGTAGGATATCTCACTGTAAGTGAAGTTTTAAGTAGCTGCCAACTCTGTTCTAGCTCTACTGTTGAGCACATTCTACTGCACATTTGATGTATGTGGCCCCAGAATTCATATTTTTACTATATCCTTAAAAAAATATGAATAATCAGTGTATATGTTCAGCAATGTTTCCTTTTATTTATCTTGCTGTTTTTTTAAGCCCCCCGTGACACCCCCTCCCTTGTTCCCTTCCATTTAATTGTAATTATTATTATTATTATTATTATTTTTTAAACAGAAGGAAATAGCTTTAAGGCATAAAATCTCTTTAAAAACTCCTTTTTCATTCAATTATACTGTGGAGCTAAAATATAGAGATTTGGCTAAGAACGAGATTATGGTCTTCTCCCCAGTCTGGTTCCAAATGAAGCCTATGCATACATTCAGTGACAGAAGAAAAAATATTGGTATTTAACCCACGAATTTGATTTACCAGGTATGCCATTAAGAATAAAAACAGGGGGCAGCCAGGTGGCACAGCAGATAGAGCACTGGCCCTGAAGTCAGGAGGACCCGAGTTCAAATCCTGTCTCAGATCAAACATCTGACACTAGCTGCATGACCCTGGGCAAGTCACTTAACCTCAATTGCCTAAAAAAGAAAGAAAAAAAACAAATAAAAGTGAATGGTGAAGCATAGCTAACATCTTTGTTTACCTGATAAAAATCCTTTTGACTTTGTTTCCACTGACATTTTTTAAGAACAAAAAGAACACAACAGCTATAAAATTTATCAAGGTTGACAGATGGTGCATCTCAATTATTCTTATATTCTTGTAATATTTAACTAAAAATAGATGAACCATTATTTAAGTTAAAATTCATTAATTTTAAAACTTTAATTAGCTTAGTCAAGTATATCCAAAATGCAGCAGAATCAATTTTCAGGTAACTTCTCTCCCACAGAACATCTCAATCCTGATCCCCATCCCTAACCCCTCCTTTATGCCAGCCTGACCGCAGTTTCATCTTCTCTCCTCCAGAAGCTTATCCCAATGATTATCATTTCATCTCTGTCATCTTTAGTCTCTCACTACCTACCAGTTATTTGGTCATGTCTACTACGATCTCAGGTTGGCCTCACCCTTAAAAAAGCTTCTCTTGACCCAGACCATCCTCTAAGTTACCATTTATCCATAGCCCTCCTCCCTTTCACTGCTGCCTCCTAGAAAGAATAGTCTAACCACACTCACTGCCTCCAGTATCTTACCACCCACTTGCAATCTGGCATTTGAGCCCACTCCAGAACAAATTACTCTCTCTCCAGGTTACCAATCTCTCTGTGTTTTTAAGCTCCATGGCCTTTTCTCTCAGTCCTTTCAGCTACATCTCTCGATACTACAGATAGACCACTGCTTTCCTTCTAGATTTTCTCCCCCCTCAAATTTCCTAACACACTGTCTTGGTTCTCTTACATATCTGACTATTCTTTCTCAGTCTCCTTTGTCAAATTATTATCCACTTCCTGCCCCCTTAGCATAGGCATCCCCAGAGCTCCTTTGGAATTAAGGGCTCATCAGGAGGTATTTTAATGTATCACATAATACCTACAGTACAGATCACATTCATCTAATATACACATTATACGTTAGTATAATGAATTATATTGAGAGAGGCTGTTACTGTAAGCTCTCACTTGTCCTGGTACTCATGACTCCCAGAGAAATGGTGAGGATCTTCCCAGGAGACAGTCTTTCTTTGGAAATAACGGGAAATTGCCTATGTTCACTTTACGGGTTGCCCTCCTTCCCAAAACACTTTTCATATTTTCTTCATATAGATTTATATATGTTTTTTCTCTCCACTTTTAGAACATAAGCCCCTTGGGAGTAGGGATTATTTTATTCTTTGTACTTGTGTCCTCAGTGCCTAATACAGTGCCTGGCCAATAGCAGAACTTACCACAACGCTTTGCAGCCATCTCTATGATATGTGGTAGTCACTTGGGCCATTACTTTCACCTTCTTGCCACTAGGAAGTTCAACTCTGGAACTACCCTGGGCTTTGCTAGGCTGGTCTGAGCCTTTTCTTGCCTGGATCCAGGCAGCACTTCTGGGATCTCCCTTTTCAGCTCCCTGATTGCTTGTATTCCTATTCCCAGACAAGCAAATTACTCTAATATCTATCTATGTATCCAAGCCTAATTTTTTTTTTTAATCTTTGATCACTGTCAGCTGCCTCCTGGTTATCTTTTCTTCGAAGTCCAAAAGACATCTCACCTTCAAACGTCCAAAACAAAACTTTACTGTCTTCCCCCAAACCTGTCCCCCCTCTAACCTTCCCTATTTCTTTGGAGGACATTCCCTGCCCCCCCCCCCAGTCACCCAGGATCATATAATTGCCTAGTTGCTATCTCACCATCTTTTCCACAAGAATATCATAAGACGTTTCAGCAAAAGTTGTGCTAAAATCTAGGTAAACTATAACCACAGTATTTACTGCATCTACTAGTTTAGAAACCCTGTTTAAAAAGGGAGATGAGGTAAGTCTGGACGCTCTGTTCTTGATGAAGCCAGGGCAGCTCACTGTGATCACAGGTTCCCTTTCTAGATGCTCACTGGTCAGTACTCTTCATGATATATGGTAGAATTTTCCCAGCAATCCACCAAGTCAAGTCTATAGTTTGCTGCCTATGTTTTTCCTTTTTTTGGAAATCAGGACATTTGTCCTTCTCTGATCTCATAGCACACTTCCCACCTTTCATGATCTCTCAGATAACACTGACAGTGGCTCAGCAAGGCTCGCTACCTATTCCTTCAGGATGCAGATGATACAGTTTATCTGGGCCCTATGGCCTGAATTTAAAGGCAACGAGTGCTCCCTTACTTTGTCCTTACTTGTCTTGGATATCAACTTACTATTAGTCATTTTGCTGTCATTTTCGGTGCAAAGATCATTCTGTGTGACAGAGCAAAAAAGAAGAAGAACTGAGAAACTGTTTTTAGGTATCATCATGCCATCCTGCCCAAGTAAAGGTCCTGGCCTTTTTTTACCCTCCTTCTTCCCCCACTGTAGCTAAAAACAATAACAAAATCAACAAACAAACAAAAGAACCCCAAACCATTTTTGCAGTTCTTAGCTTCTCTTGATAACCTCCGCTCATTCTGAGCTTTGACGTTCCTGACACTTTTACAAGACCATGCCATATTCTCATATTCATTCTCTGTTACCTGGCCTTGTTTCCATCTTCCGCACTTTTAAAAAAAGGACTATCAACACTCACCCACAAATCTTATGCATGTGAGTACTACATGCATATTCTTCTCATGTCTCAGGAAGATGAATAAATAGTTTGAGGCTCTGCTCATGTCTTTCTGTTCAAGAATATGAAAAGTATTTCAAATATGTTATAAAGACTTTGCCTTAGAAAGAACATAAGCTTAGGAAATGGTGGTAAGATAAGCAATTGGAAAAAAAAAAGATTACTGATACAAAAGTCTTTCACAGAAGTCCTCTTCAGATGCCTTCAGGTACCTATGAATCTACATCAGAACATTCCCATTTCTTCCCTTCACCGAAATTGTTTCCCTTTGTATTGAGAATTTCATTCTTGAGCATCTTCCATACCTCTTGAGCTGGGGGGCATGTCAGACTTTGCCTGAATATCCTCTCCTTTGCCACCAACTTTAGGGGAGAGTAAGCAATCCTCCCCCACCCCCCATGTTCTCATCATTCCCACCCTAGCAACCAGTTCCTCTTGGTTAGTGAGAATTGGAACTAAAATAGAACCTTCCCATTGCACAGCATTTCTCCCCCACCTTTTTCAAAGATGAAACAATCTCTAAAACAAGTCAAGAAGTCATTAGCTACTCTGCTTTTGGGTGAGAATTCCAAAAGATTTTGGGCTAACTGAAATCTCTCACAACAACCCTTTCATGCCTTTGGGCCAAAATTGTGCTCTGTTTCCCAAACTCATCTACTTTCTTCTCTTTGTCCAGGTGGGGAAAAACAAAACAAAACAAAAAACACTTCTGTTTTGCTCTTACCATCGTGCTTTCTTCTTCTGGTTGCCAAATTTCCTCATGTATGTAGACCTTCTGAACACACATTGCCTCCCTCAGCCCTTTTTTACTCATCACGCTTCTTCTGAGTGTGTTATGCTCATTCAGAGTCATCTTATCGTCACAGGTTCATCCCACCAAGTCTCACTGATAGGTCTAATTTTCCTCCTTGCTCCAGGATCCTGAATTCCTCATTTGTTATGTAGGGCATTTGAGGTATTAGTGTATAAACACTTGAAACCAAGGCCTCCAAGGGTACTGGCTCCTTTCTTCTGTTTTGTTTCCCATACACTTCTGGGCATCTCAACTGCTAGCCTGCCTTCATAGTAATTACTCTCTATGGCAGAGATTCTTAACTACCCCTCACCCCCAAGTAGACTGATGAGGCCTATGGCCTTCTCCGAATAATCTTTTTTTTAAATGCATAAAATACATAGGATTATAAAGTAAACCAATTATACTTAAGTAGGATTATCAAAATGTTAAAAATAAAAAGCAAAAAACTCCTCAAGCTCACAGACTCCAGTTAGGTAGCCCTTCTCTATGACACCTAAATTGGGGGAGATAAATAAACATTCTTCTCCCCCTCCTCCTGGTTAGATTTGCAAGATACTTGGCCACATTATCAGCTTTTGTTAGATATTTTCTATCCCTGGCCAGGAATATTTAATTTCTATATTTTAAGCTTGGTCCATAAATTCAAATCCCATTCTTGGATACGACCCTCTTTTTAGCCAAGTGTTCATTTCCCAAATCAGATTTTCTCTCTTTTTTTCCTCTTCCCTCACCTTCAATGGGCAACAGCAAAAAACCAAAACAATAAAATCAACTTGTGCCCTTAAGGTCTCCAGTTTCTTACCCAATACTTGTTAATTTTAACCAATAACTTGTTAGGTTCCTTTTGCCAGTAACATTTGTGTCCATGTGAATCACAGAACAGGTGATTATCCATTTTGATGAGTTTTGGAAGGTTTTCTGTTATGTCTTGGACAAATGCCCCAGGAAGACAACAGACCTCTCTATTGTTTACAGGTCAACAGATAGCTGCTTCAATATCACTAAGCAGAGAATGACCACCACCTCCTCCTCTTTTCTTCTCCAGACACTAATTGGATGATTTCTCACCTATTAATTACTGTGGATCTACTATATCATCCTTTGGAGGACAAGCAGTTGCTTCCTTCCATCCAGCTCCTTCTTCAGGAGGAACTTCTAATCTGTTGTGGGGCTCTAAATGCATAACTCTCCTTTGCCTTCCCTTTCTTCTCTGTGTAACATTCTTCCACTGTCCCAATTCATGACGTCAAGTCTTTCTCTTTCCTCCACCTCAGATCCTGCCCCATGTGGAGATGAGCCTACAGCAACTCCTTGACTCCAGTAGAAACACAAACATGATTTCATACTCAATACAAGTTATTGTACAATTCCCTGTATTCTCTACTCTGGTTGAAACTTTCAGCAGCCTTGTATTTAACTGTCTGTGGGTGTTGATATCCCAACCATAAGCATTTGGTTAAAATTTTACAAAACTTTACAAAAGTCCCTCTAGCTTAAATTAGACTACCTAGTTAAAGACTGAAACAAGACAAACTACTCTACCACAGATCCTTACACATGAAATGAAGAGCAACAGACTAGGAGGAAGAGAGTCTGGGCTCATAACCTTGTTCTGTCACTTACTACTGACAGGACATTTATTCATCTATTAAATGAGGAGGTTGGCTGGGATGACCTACATCCATTCTCTGACGTATATACATCACTCATGGAAGCCTACTGTACACTTAGAAACTCAGGATTAATTTGACAGCTGAAAAGCTATTCTCTGAGTCTTTCTGATTTAGGGACTCTGAAGGTCACCTGTGCATGACAGGAGCAACTTCCAGTTCGCCAGCATGGACTACTACAGTACCACAGATCTGAGGCTACATTTACTATTTTATTATTGAAAAGAACAAGTAACCAGTCCAGTACTGGTCTTAGGAATTCCAGTTTCTCTTTGTATGAAGTTTATGTTACTGGCTAAGTAAAAAGAGAGGTCTTAAGAGCCAATGCACAACCTCAGCAACACCAAGCATGATAAAATCAGAAGGTGCAGGCCCCGAACAGAATGAAACACTTGCATTAAACAAGCATGGTTTCCAAAGAAATTGGGCTCATGACCCACTCAGTGGTGTTAGCATTTGTGGTCAAGAAAAACCCAGCGCCATCAAACCATCAGCTCAGGAACAGTCTACTGCAACTGAATGTAACTGTGGGCAGGGCTTACGATAAGACACGGAGAGGGACTATGAACACTTACCCACATATCCTAAGCACGTGAGTCCCACATGTGTTAACTCCTCGCATGTCTCAGGAAGATGAATAGTCTGTCTGAGGCTCTGTTCATATTTCAAATATGTTATAAAGACTTTGCCTTAGATGCAGCTAGGCGGCACAGTGGATAGAGCACTGGCTCTAGAGTCAGGAGGACCTGAGTTCAAATCTAACCTCAGACACATGATACTCACTAGCTGTGTGACCTTGGGCAAGTCACTTAACCCCATTGCCTTGCCCAAAAAAACCCAAACAACAAAGACTTTGCCTTACAAAGAATACAGGCTTGGAAAATGGCAGAAAGATATGCCATTGAAAAAAAGAATACTGGTAAGTCTTTCACAGAAGTCCTCTTCAGATGATTCGCAGAAAGATTAGGAGTGACTCTGAAGTCTCAACGGCTTTAATAGCTGAAAACAAACTCTGGCCAAGTCCCATCAAATTGTAAGAATTTATTCTATTAGAGACTTCATAACCCACTCTGCTGCCTGATGACTATTCTAGCTAAATACAATTAGGCTTATCATAAGGTGAACCATTAGGAAATGAATTCTTTGTACATGGCAAATCTTTAAACAGGTAAATGATCCTCAATCTGATGAGACACAATTCTACTTCTAAACGTGATGGCTGATAGCTGAAAAGGGAGACTTACGACACTAAGAATGACTCTTTGATTACTCTACAACCTTTAATGTAACTGTTTGGTACCTTATCTTAACTACCAAGCATTCAAGCCTTATGCAGAGAGCATAATGCTGGTCACGTTCCTTGAAAGTGAAATGTGAGGAGATGGAAATGGCACTTAAGAAAACATAATTGGGAAAAGTGGCTAGGAGATCTCATATGATAGATATTACTAGCAAAAAAAGAACGAAAGAGAAGACATCCAGAACCACTGACCTAAATGCCTCTTATCTCTATAAAAGAGACTAGGTTCTTAAGAGAATGGGTTTGTGCATGGTACCAAAAGTATATTTGATGAAAACATTATAAAGGGACCAGGAAAGCTTTCATAAATGATTTTTTTTTAACAGAAAACTGTATTTTCACAGTAAGACAACTGAGCATCTGATTGCAAAAAAGCATCTGATTGTCTGTATAAGTTTTGCTTATTTCTGTTTTGTGCTTTCAGTTTGTCCAGTGCTTTCTGGACAAGACAGATTTACAGGCTTAATTCTTGGTTAGGCAGGACTCCAGATGAGAAATTTTGCATCTCCAGTACACTTTTCTTAAGGACAATCAGATAATGGATATGTTTTATGTAATTAAGAGTTCACCATAGTGGCTTTCATTTAATATGGCTGTCTAGGAGAACATGGTTTCTTGACCCTGTACAATGTAACTCAAACTTATGGCATTTTTAGTGTGTATAATATAGTGTCTTCTGTGCTAGTTTTGTACTTTATAATAGAGGCAGATTGCCTCAGATCACTGTGGTTCTTATTATCAAAATTAAGTTTACTTGTATATGAAACAACTACAAGAAATCTGATTCTGTAAAGAATCCTCTTTAGCTGTGGCCTGGCTGTACATATATGGTGCTTTATTTAGAAGAATACCAGTGGAGAAAATAAAGCATACTTGATGTAAAAAGAATTCTTTTGTTTTTATCAACATGACTGATGCTATTTGGTGTACTTCATTAAACTGTGAAGACTTAAAAAAAAAAGACTGATTTGGTAGAAAAAATGCAGTCTTAAAGCTTTTCTTCAAAGTATCTTCCATATATGTTAAAACAGATACAACCATGGAGTAAATTTTGGTCAGAGACACTTGAGTATAAACATAAGAGTAAGGCACAAAAAACAGTGAGACGCTGTATCTGACAAAGGGTGCTGCTGGTGTCGTGGAGGAAGTTATACAATTCCAAAAAGGACTGCCATATTATTAAAAAAATGAGGTTCTGCAGATGTTAACCGTGCTAGCTCCTCATACCCCAGAATGTTCCAAGGTCTCCTTATGTAAGACCCCCGGACACTAAAAAGCGATCAGTCCAGTGATACACACAGGGGTGGGGGTTGGGGAGGTGGGATGTAGTCGATAAAGTATGCATGCTGTCCAGGTAAAGACATACGACTGGTCTGAATGCAGACCAAAGCACACTATTTGCTCTTTTTTTCTTCTGTTGTGTTTTGTTTCCTCTTTCTGGTGGTTCCTCCTATTGGTTCTAATTCCTCCTCACAACATGACCAATGTGAAAATATGGTTAAAAGAAACGTATATGTGAAGCCTCTATCAGAGTGAGTGCCATCTTGGGCAGGGAGGGGGAGAAAAAGTTAAAACTCAGAAGCTTATGGAAGTGATTGTTGATAAAACAACACAAACCAAACAAACAAAAAAGACGTAAAACGGGATGGGTTGAATCAGTGCATTAGGACATGACCTTAGACTTACAGTACAAGGAATTAGACCCAAAGCTGAATTGATAGAGAAGAGCAGGCTACATATTTGGGAAATTTTTTCAATTAATCCCAAGGTGCTCCTTGAAGCAAAATTCTGTCTTTTAATACCAATATGATCCTACTGATTGTATATGCTTGTAAATCATGAAAGACCACAGCCTCAGAAGAATCAAAATTTCAGATGAGTAAAAGTCTACTGTAAATATGGGATAACCAAAAACCACACAGTAGCACTTCACCAACAATGATTTGTGTACAGGACCATAAAAGGAGGTAGGTTGTTACATAGTGAGGGCAGTCAATAACAGATAAAAAGCATGTCACATGTGTGTGCAGGAACGCACACACGCAAGCAAGGGGCAGAGGTCTTCCACTGAGTATGAATGTGGACAAGGTTGGAGAAGATGGGCTGTGAGCTACAAGAGTGGAGGAAGTGCTCATGAGCCCAGGGATGCACGAAAACATGAAAGGATAAGGTTAACTGCAGCTGTGTACCAGGGCCCTGCCTGGCCTCTTTTGTTATCAAATCTAATGAGCCTTTCTCACGTAGCCCTTAGAGAACATTAACATGCTACAGAAATGTGCTGGTGTTAGCCTTCTTGTAGTTCCTCACACTCAGTGATCCCATCTCCCCACTCCATGTCTTTGCACTGGCACCATGTCCGCTTGCCTGGTGTGTTCCCTCTCATCTCCGCCTTCCTTGTCCCTTCCATTTATGCTGTATATATTTAGGGTTACCAGGCTGTTTGCACGTAGCATGCCCCATTAGAATGGAAGCTCCTTAAAGGCAGAGAACATGTTTCTTCTGCCTTTTAAAAAATTTGCAATTAGCACAGAGCCTAGAACCTAGCGAGCACTTTAGGGGGAAAAAAGAAACATGATAGTGACCAAATTTACTATACAAATTTCGGAGACGGAGGGCAAAAAACCAGGCAGAACACAGATTTAAGAATTCTGGAAAGAGAAGTAAAATTTTAAGACAGTCTTATAACAAAGCAGCCCCATCCCCTGCTTTTTTTTTTAACCTACTTTTTATTTTAAGATAATGGACATTCAGTTTCTAGCAATCTAAAGTATATGTTATTAAAAGCTCAAATGAAAGTCATAATTATATGCCACTCATTATGTACAAAACCCTTAAGATCCTCCCCAAGTCTCTAGATACCCTTTTCTAAACACATATGCCAATCCACTGGGCAAAAGCTATTAACTAACTAGTAGATGAACACCTGCTAACCACTGGCTACAAAAGATAAACAAGAAATTTCAAAAACAAGGGCTATGAACCTCAATAAGAAAATTCTAATTCAATCCAGATCTAGACTATTTTCATCCCTACAGCACAATTCTAATAAACTAGATAAAATGATCAAAAGGAAAGGGCTTGCCTATCTGCAGCAGTATATCACTACTGAGTTCAGCCAATGTCCAATGCTGCATACCTTAAAAGAAGCATCATGAGAAACCTTCAGTTATCTGGTGTCATTTAATATGAAGACTTATACTTAGTTTATCTGTATATTATAAAGGCAAACCATTAAAACTGTTAAAACAAAAAGCCCTCACACTTATAACTTGCCTATAACTGGGGTTTATGTCATGATTTACAGCTATTCCTGATAAAGGTCCATCTCATTACCTCAGGGCATTGCAAAAAACGCCCTAATTTCTAACTGGCTACTATACAGCTATGCAATTGTTTTGTAATCCAAAATGATCAGAGGCAGCTTTAAAGGCAAGTTTTACATCCAAGAAAATAAAACATACTCATTCTAAGCCCACTGCTTTAAACACAGTTCTTATTAAAAGCAACCCAAAAACCCAACATTATGAACTGATTGATTCTTCATCACCCTTTGTTTTTCATAAAAGATGTTAGCATTCAAGAATTAAAGAATATTTAGGATTACTAATGGAAACTGAAAAGGAATCAGAATAATACTAGCAATTATACACTGTTGCTTTTTATATAAAAACCCCTTACTTATATATTGATAGAAGGTTGCAAAGTCCTTTCCTCCCAAACTTTGATTTTTTTAGGCGAGGAAAAGTGAAGCCCAAAAAGACCAAGCACTGTGTCCATGGTCACAAACTCAGGACTCCTCTGACTCCAATTTCAGCACCTTCTCCAAGGTACCAACGCTCTCTCTAAAAACTGAAGCTGTCAACTCCTATGTATTAACTATTTTCTGTATTTCTAAAGAAGTATACCATAATTCCACATTATCACTACAGATTATTTTTTTCTTTAATTGTATCATTTTTGCTTAAGAGTTAAATAGAGCTATAGTATAAAATAGTGTCAAAACAGGTTTAAGAAGGAAAGTTGTGAAAAACTGACTTAAGATAATTTCAAAGTATATACAAATCAAGTGTCTTTGTTCCATCTCAGGTACCGGAAGGGCAAGTACAAAATTACTTGGAAGAAAGCAAACATGCCACAAAGGGCAGAAACACAAGAATATAATTTATTGCTTCTAAGTACAGAATTAACATATATATGGAACAAATGAGTGATTTTATTATGCAAAGATTTTATCACCTGCACTCAAAAAATAGGGTAAAGAAACCTAGGTCTGTTTTTGCTTCATGCAGTTATCGAAATAAAAATATGCAGAGGGTGATTTTTCTAAGTCTTACACCAAGCAGACATTCTTTATGAAAACTGACTCTGAAAATCCAAACATGTCCAGGCCCAAACCCAACGAGGAATTAGGGGGTGGGCCCAAATCCCCACACTTCTTTGCCTACAAAATCTCTCTGAGAACCCCTGTATCAAGATCAAACAGAAGAGTCAATAAATATTTGTTGAATAAATGACTGGGAAAAAAAAGAAACAACTAAGTGCAATATTGCTAAGATTTGTATACTAGTCACATAATCATGTCCAAAAAAAGATGCAAGGTGGTAAGATCAGCTAACAATTTATACAGTGCTTTATGATTTGCAAAGGGCATTATGCCCTTTATCTCATTTGAGACCCACAACTAGCCTGGGAAGTAGGTGCTATAGGTCTTGGCAGGGTTATTTCTACTTTATAGCCAAATATATGGTTTCAGAGAGGAAAAGAGATTTGCCCAAGATCAATCACATGGCTGTCAGTAGCAGAAGTAACACTGAAACCTGGGTTTCCTAGCTTTCTGCTAAATGCTCCACTCGCTACAACAAACATCATACCGCATCTCCTGTGTTTCATTTCATAGATCGTGATTAGGAACTAATTAAACTGGAATAGCTGTGTCACCCTGGACAAGTCACTGAAGCCAGGAGCCTCAGGCAACTCTCAAAAAGCACTGATACAATTCTTCTACACCAGAACAAAATCACAGGACCCTATCTTGACGTTAAATTGTGGTAGAGATCAAAATCTATTTTCCAAACCATATTCTGAAAATCTAGAAGGACTTTTTTACCTTGTCACTGATATGTCCAGAAAATTTCCATCCCTGATCTGTGCTAAGCGGATAGTAAATTAGATTCTCCCCTTTACTTGAATAATAAATATTAGGTCCACTCTGCACCTCAAAATCAGATGAAAGTCCCACAGCACAAATCATTTGTTGACACAACAAAAAGTATAACAAAAGACTCTAAACATAATTAAGGAAGTGGTAACCCAATAAAGTCACTTTAACAATATGAAATCTGTTTTAAAAGTAAATAACTAGAAAATCTTTTTAAAGATTCATTTACCTCACATAGGGTTTTACATCAATGATGCACTCAGTTCTAAACTATCTGAAGTCCTTGAGGTGAGCAGAGGTGTAACTTCCAAATCATTCATATCTGGTATTGAAATTTACCATTAACCTTTCTCTGGGAAAGGGATAAAAGGGTCTGATTCGTGATTGTTTTCACAAAGTCAAATGTGAAAATAAACATGCACTAACTTGACACATACCAACTGCCGACATAAGTGAACCACAACGACAGTCAAACGGGCCGGGCCGTGTTAGTCTGGAATTTCCTTCAGGTACCGAATATACTATTAATCAAGGATCAAATATCATGTTTTCTACCAGAAAAGCCTGGGAACTAATACATGAGTATAGATAGGTATGTATACATATATATGGGTATCTAGCCATATGTATACATCTGCATATAGACATACATATAAAACAAAATTAACGACCTAAATTCTAGAAAGAGTTAATAATTAAAAGAAAGGTAGTTTATTTGGATGTACCTCACCCTTGAAAAGAGAAGCACATGACTTTCTAACATAAATCTCTTATACAATCATGAGAAAACTTCAAACAAAAAAGCTGTGAGAATGGTTAAGCTTTAATTACATTAGGTAGAATGATACAATACCTCATTTCTTCCAGAAAATTAAAAAAAAATACATTTAATTCAATAGGAGGTAAACAAGCTTTGTTGTTATGCCATGCAATTCAGACCATGGTAACAAAATATTTGAGATAAAACTCTCCCATGATGAGCCTGAAAACAAGCTAATTTTGCCTGATCTTATTAAAATTCAGTAGTTTCTTTCAAATCACCTAAGGCAAACCACAAACTGAGCTCTACATGAGAGTACACAAAAAGATCACCAACCACTTTTCTTCTACTTCAGCATCACCATTCCCAAGTCTACAAAATACTCAATGTTATTTAGATCATATTAACGTTGATAAACAGAAGAAAAAAACAACAACACAAATGTGCCGTGAATCTGTGGAAGTAACATACTGTAATGGAAAGAATGGTGAACTTGGGATCTGAAAGCTCTGTGGTTCAAGTCTAAAAATAATCCTACAGTTGTGACAGTGACCCAATCATTTAAGCTACCTAGCTCTAAGTCCTGTGCCATCTAGGAAAGGGGCATAACTGTAGGACTTGCTTGTAAATTTGCACATGTCTAATAAGCTTCATCTTTTAAAGTTAAATGTTAGCTAAATTGTGCTTCAAGCTATACTGACGCATTTACTTAAAGACCAGAAAACAAAAATCCTTTGTATCTCACATTTCTGTGAGTCAATACATGCATTATTCTTCTGGCTCTGCCTACTACAAGAATCAGTGCACCCAAGTCTTCCTATGCTGCTCCAAATTTTTCATATGCACTATTTCTTAGGGTTCAATATCTCCTTTAGTTCACAAACTCCAATTTATTCAGCCATTCCCCAACTGATGGGTACTCAGTCATTTTGGCTCCAGTTTTTTGCTAGCAAAAGAAGCACTAATACTAATGCTGGTATATTTATCAAAGTGGTTATAAAGTTTTACTTAGTGATTCTCACAAAGTTCAACTCAACCATCACTTAAGTGCCTATTATGGGCATAGGAATGGTGACACCAATATCTAACAAGTCTGCAAGGAATAAACATTCCACTTGGGTGATATGAATGACACATTCCTCTCCCATAGCATTAACCAAAAACAAAATAAAACAACAATCCTGAAACAAAACACACCCACATACCATAACAGAACCTACATTTTAAGAAATTGGTGTCCTCTTACACACATGAATACCTCATATGACATGACTTTTTGGACCACCTCCATTTTCTCTGACTAGCTTTTATTCACCAAGTGAGCGCTATCTAATATATACACTTGCATGGTAAATCAATCACAGATCTATAGCAAACTCCTTATGGATGATCTGCATTTTATGGAAGAAGATATTAAAGCAAGTATGCCTTTGAGGAATCACATAATAAGCGAATATCACTATCTGTCAATTACAATAGAAAGGTAAGACAGTCCTAGTACAATTAAAAAAAATTAACATCTATTTAATGATTATAATTCAATATCATAGAGGATTCAAGAGGCTTAAAAATATAGATACTAGTTTAGTATAATACTAATGCTACATTACTATGCTAATCCCAGTATAACAATAATAATACCAGCATATTTATGAGTGAGACAAAGTTGGGAAGAGAGGTAATATTTTGACAGGGTGTATATAAAAGTATAGGCAAAATCTTGTTAAATCCTTCCAGACCTGACTAAAATCCCACCTTCTACAAGGAACCTCCTAGTCCTCAACGCTAGTGCCTTCTGCTTGAGGCAGTCTCACAGTTGTCTGTATATTCGCTCTCCCATTATACTGCAACTCCTCGAGGGCAGGATCTGTCTTTGGAAGGAAGGGAGAAAAGGAGGGAAGAAAGAAAGAAGGAAACAAAGCAGTGAAAAACACCTACTATGTGCCAGTTGCTGTGCTAAGTGCTTTACAAATATTACCTCATTTGATCTTCAACCTGAGCGGTAGACAGTATTATCTCCATCTTACATTTGAGGAAACCAAGGCAAACAGCAATTAAGTGACTTGTACAGGATCACACAGTCAGTGACGGAGGCTGCATCTGGAAGTTAGGTCTTCTTGACTCCAAGCCCAGTGCTCTAGCCACTGTACCAACCCAACGGCCTTTCTTGGCATCCCCAGACCTGAGCACAGTGCCTGGCACACAGTAACCACTTAGTGAGTGCTTGTTGAATTATTGATTAAAATTCAAATCTTGTATTTGAGTTTCAAAAACAGACTCACGCAAGTACAAGATGGGGAGAAACAGCTAGAAAACCACTCAAGCAGAAAAGCTCTGAACATTTTAATGGCCTGCAAAGTTCAACAAGTCACTGCTATGACCATCACGAAGCACAAGCTGCATTAAAGGGAAGTGCAGTGTACAGAACAAGGTAGGCGATGATCTCACTGTACTCCACCTTAGTGACTCCAAATACGGTATGTTCCGTTCCGTTCTAGGCAGCAATGAAGAACATTAACAAGCAGCAGCGGCACATGTAAAAGAAGATGAAGACGGTGAATGGATGTGGAGTACTGTTGCATGAAGATAAGGAGAAGGAATAGAGAATGTTGAGCTCAAGATCCAAAGTAAGTGTTGTCCTTAAATAAGTGGAGGGTTGCCATGTGGAAAATGGATGAGACTTGCTCAGCCTGGCTCCAGAGGGAGCCAACGTGAAAGCAAAAATTAGGGGAAAACTTCCTAAAAATTAGAGCTATCCATAAAACAGAAGCCTCATCCCTGATGGGTGTTTCACTTGTCTGTCAGCAGTGTTTCAGAAAGGATGGGTAAGACATGTAAACAAATGCAGGGTGAAGTGAAAAAGAACAAGGGGGAAAATGGATACAATTAACAACAACCCTGTAAAGATGAACAACTTTGGAAAGATTCAGGCTGCAGAATGAGACATCCATTTTTTGGACATGACCAAGGCAGGAATTTGTTTTGCTTGAGTAAGCACATTTGTTGTGGGAGATTTGTTTTTCTTTCTTTCTTTCTTTTTTCAAATGGGGATTAAGGAGCTGGGAAGGAAAGAAAAGATTTTTGTTATGTGTAAAAAATAAGGTTAAATTTAGAAAAGGGAAGGACTGGTGTTTTCAGATGGGAGCTAGACTAATGACTTCTGAGGTTCCTTCTAGTTCTAAAAATTCTGCAGTTCTATGAAATAGCCTAGCATCTCTTAAGAATTCAAGAATTTTCCTCCATAAGAACAAAAGTTTGTAAGTAAACAAACAGAACGGTTCAGAAGGTGACAGAGCAAATAAAGTGTCATATCATTGTGTTAAAATATGTATTTTAAAAATTAAAACATACACTATTAAAGTTTCATGACTTTAAATGGGTTTCAATTAAGAATATCTAGTAATAAAAGCTAGCATTTATACAGTGCTTTGCCAAGCACTGCACACTTTATCTCTGCTAATCCTCCCAACAACTCTTAGTGAGGTAAGTGCTATTATCATCTTCATAATTGCCCAAGGTCATACCAGTAGTGTTTGAGGTAGGCTTCGACTTCATATCTTCCTCACACCATTCTTAGACACTGCATCACCTACCTGCCTTAATTACATTTTGAATATTAACTGAAATTCGTTGAGTGTAAAATTTATAATGAAAAATTATTTTTGAAAAAGTTAAAGTTAAAAAGGTAGTTAACCCTACTAAGTATTCAAAAAATGCCAGCCAACATTTATCTTAGATGTTCAAGTTGTGAAGCATGCTTTCCTCAACAATCTTGTACAGAAGGTAGTACAGATACCAGAAACCACAGCTTACAGATCAGCAAACTGATGCTCCCAAGATAAACGATGTGCCCAGTGTTAGGGTCAAGGCTGAACACTTCAATGTTCTGACTTCAAAGTCCAGTACCCTTTTCTCTACATCAGAATATCTCACTAACGTAGACAGGTAAAGAGCTAACAAACACAAAACAGAGGGAAAAAAAACTCATCCTGGATTTGCCTGTACTAACCCCCTTTTGCTAAATTCTAATCAACTAACCACAAAATGGGGGGGGCTGTTTAAAGACAGGAAGAGGAGAAAGATGGCTCAAGAGCAGTTCAACTAGAGATGGGAGGGCTACAAGTAGGCTGAATTGGGCGTGAAATTTTAATCTCACCATTCAGGTTTGGTCCAAGTGCTTGTGGACAAAACTTCAGTCACTAAAACGAAGAGAAATCAGAGGAACAGACTAAAAGGGATTGCTGAGCACGTTAAACTCATGTAGAGAAAAGTTGTGAAATAAAGAACTCACAAACTACTGGATGGCAGTGGGGGTAAGGAACAAAAAGAAACAGGGAAGTTAGAAGGAGGAGCAGGTTGGTTTTTTTTGTTTGTTTGGGGTGTGTGTGTGTGTGTGTGTGTGTGTGTGACATTTTAGAATGAATTTAAAGCAGAACATTTACATGGAAATACACAGCAGGCATTTGGAGATTCAGGTGTGAAACACAAAAAAAGGTCAGGTATGCCTATGAGGTAATAGTGTATACAACTGCCCAGGCTGTTTAAAGATAACTCTCCTGAGGGTTCTGAAAAAAAAAAATCAATACACAGCCAAGACTACTATCTTGCAACTTCAGGAGCCTGCTCTGAGAATTCTGAACAGTTCAAAAACTGAATTTTAAGACCAATCAAAAATGTTGAAGATGTGGGAAAATTGGAACACTGATGCACTGTCGGTGGAGTTGTGAACTAATCCAACCATTCTGGAGAGCAATTTGGAATTATGCCCGCAGGGCAATCAAACTGTGTATACCCTCTGACCCAGCAATACCACAATACCACTATCCCAAAGAGATAGATCACAAAAAAGGGGAAAGGATCCACATGGACAAAAATATTTATAGCAGCTCTTTTTGTGGTGGTAAAGAATTGGAACTCATCAACTGTGGAGTGGCTGAACAAATAAATAGTACATGAAGGTAATGGAATACTATTGCGCTATAAGAAATGATGAGCAGGCATATTTCAGAAAAACCTGGAAAGACTTACAAGAACTGAGGCTGAGTAAAGTGAGCAGAATCAGGAGAACACTGCACAGAGTAACAGCAACACTGTGCTATGATCAGCTATGACAGACTGAACTCTTCTCAGCAATACAAGGATCTAAGACTATTCCAAAAGACTCATGATGGAAAATGCTATCCATATCCAGAGAAAGAACTATGGAGTCTGAATGCAGAGCGAAGCATACTATTTTAACTTTTTTTTAATTTTCTGTGGCTTTTCCCTTTTGTTCTATATTTTCTTTCACAACATGACTAATATAGAAATATGTTTATGTGACTGCACGTGTATAACCATTAACAGATTGTTTACCATCTCGGTGAGAGGGGGATGGGA
Organism: Phascolarctos cinereus; assembly: GCF_003287225.1. Lineage (NCBI taxonomy): Eukaryota > Metazoa > Chordata > Mammalia > Diprotodontia > Phascolarctidae > Phascolarctos > Phascolarctos cinereus. Next base: position 404,047,218 of record NW_027556098.1, on the reverse strand, counting down.
AGGGAGAGAGGCAGAAAAAATCTTATTTAAAAAAATGATTGTTGAAAACTATCTCTACATGTAATTGGAAAAAATAAAATATTATTTACCAAAAAAAAATCAATTAGCACTTACTAAATACCTACTATATGACATTCCCTGTTAGATATTTGAGAGATAAAGAAAAAAAACAACAGTTCTTAACCTCAAGGAGTTCCAATTTTAAACAAAGAGACAATATGTACAAATGAGTAAATGCAAAATACAGTAAATATGTGGTCATTATTTTTGGAGGGGAAGGTTTTGGGGAGAATCAGGTAAGGCTTCAGTTGGAGGTAGTGTTTGAGGTAGTATTTCTATTCCTAATTGGCTAAAAAATGAAATGTGCTCTGCCTTGTTAAAGGTTGAAGATTTGGAGTAAGATTTGTATACTGTTTTATATCTGATGGCTTTTGCTCACTTCTGCTAAGCTTATAATAAAAGTTCTTTTTAAACTATGTTACAGATGGAAAATGGCAAACTAAAAGAACATTAGCTTATTAATCATAAATCAAGACCTGAGTCAAGTCAGATTTTTACAGAATTTTAGGGTTGGAATTCTCTTAGAGATCTTATTTAGTCTGAAGCCTTCACTGGTCTAAGAGACAGAAGACCTGGATTCTAATCCTAGTTTTTGACACTTAACTAGTTGGCTGCCTCATCCTTTTTGGCCCTCTACTGTCTCACCAATAAAACAGGGATTGTACTTAGACCCTGGGCCATATATTCATGAGAATCAAATAAAAAATACGAAAGAGGCTTGAAAATTATAAAGTGAGGTACCGACCTAAAGAATTATTTTACAGATGAGAAAACTGAGGAGACGTTAACTAAATTTATCCAAGGTCATATGTGGTAAGTGGCAGAGCCTAAGTGGGTCTTTTAACTTGTAGGGTACGCCTGCTTTTTCTATCACACTGTGTAACTAGGAAGCAAAACCTACAGTACTGGGCCTCAACTGGTCAGGGAGAACTAACTTGCACAAAGGACTGCCATGCTTCAAATCTATCTACTCCAGAAATCTGTGCCATCCCCACCCCACAGTAATGACATCAAAACTAACATTATTTCTCAAGAGGTTATGACAATGCATTGGACTTCCCAGATCACAACTCTTCCTTTTCTGGCCATCCACTCTCTATTAGAATGAAAACTCAATGTGGCTTTGCTGTAGTAGTTCAGTCATTTCAGTTGTGTCTGACTCTGTGACCCCATTTAGAGTTTTGTTTACAGAGACAATGGAGTAGTTTGCCATTTCCTTCTCCAGCTCATTTAACAGATGAGGAAACTGACACAAACAGGGGCACATTAACTACTAAGTGTCTGAGGCCAGATTTGAAGTCAGGCTGTTTCACTTGGTCTCTGTATTCTCAGGGTGGTACAATGCCTGGCACATAGTAGGTTCTACACAAATGCTTTTTAACTTACTCGTTCAACTTCTTCATGTATAAAATAAGAAGTTTTGGAGTAGTCTGTTTTCACTCAGATTCAATGATTCTGTGAAATTAAATTCATGATATTTTCTAAAACATTACTAAGTTAGAAACAGGGTTAATATTTTATTTTGGCAATGCCATCCATCATACTAACCCTATACCAATGACAAGACAAGTATTAAGGCAAATAAACAAAAACTAGCCAATACGTAAAATTCCCACCTAATGTAATCAAATGTAAGACCAACCCATGTGGAGAAAAGTTTGACTCAAGGCTTTAAAAACCTGCCTATTTAAGAAACCTTGACTGAATTTGATTCAACAAGAACTTAGCACATTGTAAGTGCTTAACAAATGTTATTTTCATTCATTAATTCATAACAATTCAAACGCTTAAAAAATAGTCAAGCAATAAGAACAAGTGAATCTTGTCTTAACTATAACTTTTAGTTGACTCTGTGATGTGGAGATGTGATCTAAAGTGTCAGAACAGCAGAATGGATATAGTCAGCCACAAAGCTGGGGTTCAATTCCTACTGGACCTATAATAGGCTGTGACCCCAGGAAGGCAAGTCACTTAATCTCTCAATGTCTCAGGGAATGTCTAAGATTGTAAACTGAAGAACAGGTAGAAATCTGCACTAGGCAGGTAGAAATCTGCACGAGAAGAAACTTCGTAGGGAGTCTTCATTGGGACACTCCCATACCAATAAAATCACAGGTTCAGTCCCACCAACCCTCCAAGAAGATGTGGTCTAATGTGGGACACTGCCACTTGCCCTCCCTGGTTCCTCAGCTAGTCTACCCTCATCAAGGATGCCCTCTGTGTGTGTGTGTGTGTGTGTGTGTGTGTGTGTGTGTGTGTAGATTTTCCTCATAAAAAATTATGTTCTTTAGCCATCCTTTTTTAGTATTAAAGTCCGAAATTCACCCCCCTTCCCACGTATGTTAATCCTTCCCTTCATATACTGTGAGAACCGATCCTTTAACGCTTTCACAATTGTCTCCTCTACGTACACTTAATCCAATGCGGCAGCTCCCATCTCTCATCTTCGGTGCAATTTCAATTTTCTCTTTAAGCACATCTGGGGCTACGATAAAAAGTGGACTCCACTGTCCATAATGGTAAAGAGTTTATTATAAAAACCTACAGATTTTCCCCATCTTTCTTCTGTCTGTCGTTCTCTTTCCAATTGCATAAAGAGATGTTTTCCGGATTGACTTTTCCTAGCTGATTTTTCCATCCACTGCTTTTCACTGTTTTATGAGGCAATATGGTTCACGATCTCCCACTATCCTTTCCTCTAAGATTTATGAATGACTTCCTACTCTATATCAGTGCTGCTGTCCACAACCGCAGCCTTCCCTTTCAGCATCCTCTGCTTCAGCACGGAGTGTGAGGCCTTTCCTGATGCCCCCAGCTACAAATGTCTTCAAACTGCTTTTTACCTACCATGTACACGTTATATTTACTGATGTGGTATGTGCTGTTTCTCATTACAGAATCTAAGCTCCCAGAGGCAGAGGCCCTTTCATTTGTCTGTGTCCCTAGCACCCAGCACAGCACCTATCTGACACAGCAGTAGGTGCCGACTATATAGTCTTGATAAGTTTTTAGAATCCTTCGGTCCTTTTGTCATGATATGATTAATATCAATTAGACTTCTATATAAAATCATAATAGGTGTCAGCGTATACGACAGTAAGAGAGGAAGTGCAAAAGGCTTTAAATATCCCCAGTAAAAGGGGAACCACTAAAGTTTCTTGAGCAAGAAAGTGACACGGTCAGATGCATGTTTTAGGAGTATTAATTTGGCTAGCATACTGGAAAGCAGTTTGGCAGAAATCAGATTTACCAACACCTTATACCACACAGCACAGTAAATTCCAAATGGATATACACACTGAACCAGAATACCTTTCACAGCTACACGTAGGAGGGGAGCTCCTAACTAAACAGGAGACGAAGGCAATCACAAAGGATAAAAGATAATTTCAATTACATGAGATTGAAAAGCTTTTCCAGTAACAAAAATCAGTGGCACCAGGATGGAAAAAAACTTTGCATCCAATGTTTCTGATAAATGGCTGATATCCAAGATAAATCAGGAACACAAATAGGTAAGACCAAAAGCTATTCCCCAATGGATAAGTAGTCAAAAGATAAGAACATGCAGTTCTCAAAAGAACTGCAAGCTATTACAACTGCAACAATGTAAACAGAAAAAACCACCACAAAACTGATTTTGAGAAAGTATGTAAGACAATCTTGGTTCCCCAAACAGATCCAAGAAGACTAGTCTCTTATTCCCCACTCCCTCCTTTACAGAGATTGTGGGAAAGGTGTTCACAGGTGTGGGACAATATGCATAACAGATTTTCTTCAATGGGTAAATCTTTTTTCCTGAATATTTTCTCTCCCCCCTCAACCCCAAAAATTCTTTTTAAAAGGGGGGTGGGGTGGGGTAGGAAATATAGGGGGAAATCTGAGCAATATTTTCTAAAAATCTTTTGTTAAGAAATTATATGAAGGTTAGGTCCCTATCACTAATAAACAGATGAATGCTTCAGGATTATTAATATCACAGAATAATACCATTTTACTCAGCAAATGGCAAAAGATTAATGAATGAAAAAGCACTTGTTAAATGCTTACTATGTGCCAATAATTTTGTCAAACACTGGAGATAACAAACAGAAAAGTGAGATCCCCTGCTCAAAGAGCTCACACTCTAATTAGGGGGGACACAGAATATTCTAAATGGGTCCACTGCAGGGTAGATGGAAAGGCCCACAAGTCCTAAGGGTATAGCAGTAAAGCAGATGGCAAGGCAAGGGTCTTTAGGAACTATTAGCAGATCAGATGGCAATGCCCAGAGGTTTGGAGGATACAGCGGCAGGTAGACAGCAAGGCCTAAAAGGCCTCTGAGCAGCAGTGGCAGGACAGATGACATGAGCTAGAGGTCCTCCAACTTACTGGAGGAATTAGACTCCTTGCTCATCCAAGCAGTCTGTAAAGAGTTGGGGGTGGGGGGTGGGGGGTGGGGATAAGGGCCTTCCCTACTTTAAGGCCTCTATCTCAAGGTAGGTAGGTCTCAGATCTGAATATAACAAGGATTCTGGATTTCTTCCAAAAGTAGTAAGTAAGGGATATTGGGAGGAAAGCTGGGGGAGGACAGTACCCTGTGGCACTCGATTCACCAGGTTCACTGGCACTCCAATGGGGCAGAAAGGTGTGCCCCCTACCATGGCTACATGATAGGAATAACCAATGTTAAGAGTGACTATGGTCCAACCATTCTCTAAATGTAACTATGATAAGAAAGTGACCAAAATAACCTAGAAATCCCACCGTTAGGTCAAAGACAAAAGAAAAGAAGCAGTTTCTGTGGTAGCAAAGAACTGGAAACAAGCCCACTGACTGGGGGAATGGTATATAAATATAATGGATATGTTACTGGGCCTTATAAAAAAGAAATAGAATTCAGAAGGCTGGTTAAGACTTACATGAATGGAAAGAGACTGAAAAGTTACACAATGACTATAGCAATGTAAACGAGCACAATTCCAAACTGAACCCTGTATGGGTCTAACCAAACGTTTCCTTAAAGAAAAAAAACAGAAAACGGAGTTCCCTTTTTTCTTCGCAGAGGTGAGAGACTACTGGTATGGTACATCACTTACATAGTCAGATAAAGGTGATGTGTTCAGTTTTCATAAGTTTCAGTAGCTCCCTTCTATCCTCAGTTAGCACATAAACTCATCACTATAATCTGGTTCTAACCCACCTCTGCAGGCTGACTGCACCGAGCTCTCCACTCAGGCATTCTACGTTCCAGCCAAGCTGCCACACTGAATGTGGCCCTTCCATTTCCTATCTCACTGCCTGGAATGCTCTCTCTCCTCACTCTTGCCTCTTGGAACTCCTACAAAGCCAAAATCAAGTGCTACCAATTACACAAGGACTTTCCCAATTGACCCATTTTTTAAAAAAAAGGAATCTCCTCCCCAAATTTACCTTGAATCTGTGTTACAAATATTTTGCTTGTGGGCAAATGGTATTATTCCCCTGGCCTTCTAGAAGGGGAAGATTTCTACCTCCAGCACAGTGCCTGGGCACATAGGACGTTGAGTTTACTCTCCCTGTTACCACTAAGAGTTCAAGTGGATTACATTCATCTTTCTACAACATGGTGGTGGTGGTTGTTCAGTCATTTTCAGTCTTGTCCAACTCTTCGTGACCCCATGGAGTGGTCTGCCATTTCCTTCTCCAGTTCATTTTACAGATGAGGAAGCTGAAGCCAAAAAGGTGAAATGACTTGCCCAGGGTCACACAGTTAGGAAGTGTCTGAGGACAGATCTGAACCCAGGAAGACAAGTCTTCCTAACTGCAGGCCCGGCACTCTATCTACTTACTGAACCACCTAGCTGTCCTAACATGTTTATCTAGAACTTTGGTTTACAAGGCATCTTCCTTCCAACAACCCTGCAAGACAAGTAGTTAATTATTATTCTCTCTTTACATACTGAGGAAAGTAAAGGTTGGCGATGTTAAGTGACCTGACAATCTCCATTCCTAAGTCTTGGAGAGGGGATGTAAACACAAGTCTCAACCCTAAATTCAGTGTTCTTTCCACAACATCCTGCCACCGGACTTCTGAGGTGCAATCTAATAAGATCATTGGTTTAGGGAACTCTTAGAGTGTAAATTCCTTCCATCAACAAAGAGTAGAAGCTCACTCACACGAAGTGTCAGCGTTCCATGGGCACCAGCAAGTGGCACTTGCCCAAGGTCATAAACATTCTGTGTAAGAAGCGGACGTTGAGCCCAGGTCTTTCTGGTACAAAGGCAGGAACTCTAATCGCTATACTTCATGATTTCTCTGCTCTGTGTCAGGAATAACTATGCCGTAGTTTTTGTTAATATCACAACTTACATACACACACAGCTTATCTTTTTCGTTCTCTGGGTCACGAGCTGTTGGCATTTTCTTACATCCTACTAGATAAAGCATTTACTAAGCAGTTACTAGTGATACAAATTCTAGAAAGAAGCTCCTGCTGAGTCTCAAGGAGCTTACATTTCAACGCGGAAAGAGAACTGGAAGGGGCTGAGTAAGCCTGGAGGCATGGTTTGGAACAGGTGGCTGGGAAGTGAAGGCTTGGTTCCTAGTTATGTTCAAATTTCCATTGGGAAGAATGCAAGGATGAGGGTGGAAGTGACACAGTTTAGAGGCAGTGGCTTACTACTCAAGAAGACTTTCTAACAAACCTCTGATGAGTCTAATCCCCTCACTTGACATTTATTTTTATCTCTGCTTGAACTGATGTCCACCTTTCCCAATCATATTAACAATCATTTACTTAACATTTTCCAATTTTGCTCTTATATTCACTCTATAAATTCTATTAGACTTCACTCAGTGCCCTAAATACCATTATCTTTGATGCTACTTCTACAATCAGCACTCTTATTATTTTTGCTTAACTGACTTTTTAACTTTGGGGACAACACTAGTGTTATGTTTTTAGCAAATAACAACTCATCCTGCATGAGTCTTGTCCATACTTGACCATATGACTGCGTGAATCCAAACTTCACAGAACAAATCCCCTTAATAAAAGTATTTGTTCTATAAAACTTGGACTCAGTCAAGAGGCCACACCCAAGGACCTCGAAGGCCATATGTGGCCTAGAGGCTGTAGGTTCCCCACCCCTGCTCTATACTGTTCGTCCTAGATATACATAAACTGATGGACGAGCTCTATGGGCTGTCCCATCTAAGTGAATGTTGAAATCAGGGAAATTAACATTTTTCATCCATTTGATCTTTTCCATGTAGATGATCAGGTCAAACTCCTTTGAACAATTATCAATCTTTTCCAGAAGCCTCTGCAATGTTTTGAGGCTTCGTGTAACCCACAGGAGTATCTGGAAGATCTCACATTCCACAATGGCAAACACCCACTTCAACAACCTAAAATTTGTGGAACGTTATCAGACATACTAGTAACTACATGCTTTTATGCACCTTCATCTTTTATCAAAACACTGGAAAGTAATCAATAAAGCAGTTGTGTGACCTGAATATTAAAGCTCATACCATAAAAAAATTAGAAAAGATCATATACCTTTCACAGCTATGGCTAGGCAATAAACTCTTAACCAGACAAGGGATAAAAAATAATTACAAAAGATAAAATATGTAATTTCAATGAAATGCTTTTACATGAACAAAATTAATGCAACTAGGATATGAAAGGAATTGGTTGAATAGGAAAAACTTTTCTACCAAAATTTATGATTTGTTGTTGTTCAGCCGTGCTGAACCATAGCACACCAATGCTGTCTGTGGAGTTTTCTTGGTAAAGATAGTGGAACGGTTTACCTTTTCCTTCTCCAGTGGATTACAGCAAACAAGGGTGAAGTGACTTGCCCAGGACCACACAGGTAGTGTCAGTGAGTGTCTGAGGCTAAATCTGAACTCAGCTCTTCCTGAACTCCAGCCACTTGGCAGACTCAAAATCTCTGATAAGGGTCTGAGATATATATTCATTCATTCATTCATTCATTCACTTTCTATTAGAATATATATATATATATATATGTGTGTGTGTGTGTGTGTGTGTATATATATATATATATATATATATATATTCTAATAGAGGAACAAAAGCTTTTCCCCAATACAAGTCAAAAGATAAGAACAGTTAGTTTGCAATTCTTCTGAGTACCTTTAACAAAAGTATGAAAGAAAGCTTCTAATCATTCACAATAAGTAAAATGCATATCAAAATACCCTTAAAGTTTTACCACATACCTAGCAAATTAGCTAACATGATAAAAGATGAGAATAGCCAGTGTCAGAGGGGTTATGTCAAGATGGGCACACTAATGCTGACTGGAGCCATGAATTGGTCCAATCATTTTGGAGTTATATGAAGAAAGTGACTAAAGATCTCTGTCTTCCAACCCTGAGATTTCACTGCTAGGCATATACTACGAGGAAGTTAATAACAAATAAGAAAAGCCTCATATACATCTTACAGATGCACTTTTAATAGTAGCAAGAACTAGAAACAATGACAATAGTCATCAAGTGGAGAATGGCTAAACAAATTGTGGTACGTGACTATAACAGAATATTACATAAGAAACACTGTGATGATGAGAGAGAAGCATGAAGACATGAGCTGACAAGAAATAAAGTAAGCAGAACCAGGAAAACAATACTGTGATTACAACCTAAACGGAAAGAAAAATAAGAAAATAATCAAAACTAAATGCTGCGGAATTATGGTGACCAAGTTTGGCCTCAAAGCAGAGATACGAGATCTATTCCACTTGCTTGCAGAGGTGGAATTCTTATGAATGAATGAAGGTGGCATACAAGGTCAGATTTTTTGATTAGTTTAAAAGAGATAAAGCAGACATACAAAAAGGAAGGAGCTCATTAGATCAGAAGCTGAAATAAAGTTTTTCAGACATAACTGATTTATGTTAACAAATATTTGCTTTAAAAAAACACAAAAATTCAACTCAAATCACTGTTACTGTTTTGACATAGTTAAAAAAAAAAAGCTCAAGAGGCTTTGAGTCTAGAAGACCTTAGTTAAAATTCTGCCTAAGACACTTACTAGCTGTGTTATGGTGGGCAAGTTACTTAACCTTTCTGCCTCAGTTATTCCCTCTGCAAAATGGGAATAACAGCATCCACCTCATATGGTTGCTGTCAATGAGATAATATCAAGTGCTTTATTCTTTTTTAAGTGTTCTATAAATGTTAGCTATTATTACTAGATGATTCAACATTCTAATGCCAGCTCTCATCATAAAGTTACCTAACATAGAATTTCATAATCAAAGAACTAGTAAATCTATTTTAGCCAAAAAAATCAAACTCAACACTTATACAGGAAACGCCATAGAGGTAGAAACAACATGATTTAGCCACTGAATGGATATGCAGGGTAAAGAGTGAAGAACTGAAGATAATGCCAAGGCTGTGAACCTGGGTAGGAAGTTTGTAAGAGGGATGAGTTTGTGGGAAAAGGTAAGGTAATAAGGATGTGGCACACAATTCATCCATGACTTTGGATGCTGTACTTACTCACTCTTTCCCAGGGAAACAGGAAGGGTTAGGAGAAGAACAGGGGGAGGGGCAGGCCGCTTGTCCCAGACAAGGTAGGGATTTGCCTGAGCTAAAGTTAGTTTATAAACTTGAAGAGATCAATATCCCTCCCCAACTTTCTACCCCTCCGCCAGGTAGTGAGGGTGGTGTGAATAGAGTGCTGAACTATAACAGGTGATAGGGGAGGCACAGTCATACTCAAGAAAAACCTATAATTGGCCATCTCAGGAAAGGTGGGGTAGGACCATAGTTGATCACATACTCCTTGGGGTAAGGCAATGGAACCCTGAAGAACACGTTCCCTACTTTGGAGACCACCAAGTTAAAGTATGGTGCTGTTATGTACAAGTATAGATGTAACTCCAAAATGATTAGAGACGGTGCCCAAACCTGGCCAGCCATCTTACATTCGTGCCAGTGGTCTCAAGGGAACTAGGTTCAAGTGTAGATGGCTTGGTTAAGTGTAAAACTACCATCACTAAAAAAGTACTTCAAAGTACCTAACCTTTGGGGCAGCTAGGTGATGCAGTGAATAGAGCACCTCCTGGAGTCAGGAGGACCAGACTTCAAATCCAGTCTCAGACCAGACACTTGACACTTACTAGCTGTGTGATCCTAGGCAAGTCACTTAGCCCCAACTGCCTCGCCCCCAAAAAAAAAAAAAAGAAAAAAGTACCTAACTTTTTGATAGTAAGTAGCATTACCTTCAAACATAGATCCCCATCACATTTTCCCCTGACCACAACTGCTGATACTGTGAACAGTACACATCCTTTTCAAAACTGATGAAACATCACATAGCATTTTTTCTCAAGTGATAGATGGACTAGCACCTACATATTTGTGCTTGGTATAAAACAAACAGAATATGGATATTACAACTGAGGAAAGTTTGAAGGTTCTTTTGCCATCCCAATTCACTGTCCTATTAAAATGCATATTAGGCAAAAATAATTTGCATATTCTCTTAACATAAAATGAAATTAATATTTAAATCATACAGTAAAGTCAAGTTAATTTGCTTCCCTCATATCAAACTTCCTTTGGACATTGTCATTTTAAGAATCTGAATCTAATACAAAAAAAGTTCACTAAAACATTCAGGATGCTTCCAGTTGAGTCAAAAGAGTACTCTACAATAGTCAACACACAATAAGAGTTATACAATGTCATACTATAGCACATCATGTTATACCAAGGTGTCCATACCATATCAGAGGACAATGATGTTGGTGGCCCGCCTAGAGCCCTAGACAATCACACTAAAATAGCCTAATCCATCTTTCATAGATAACTGTTCCTGGTGGGCAGATCACATCACTGCTCTGCTCCAAGCCTGTTAAAGCTCAAACTTCTCAGAGTGATCACTCAGGGCCCTCCAGGATGCAGCAGACCCTTCCCTCCCAGCTTATTCTCACATTGTTTCCCTCCCATGCACTCTATATTTCAGCCAAACTGTACACATCCCCTGCACACAACCTATTCTCTCCCCTTCATGCCTGTCCTTGTGCAGCTCCTCATGAATGCAAAGACCCCCTTCCTTCCTCCCTCCCTCCCCATTGGCCACCTGATGACATCCTATCTCACAGTGCAAAGGCTATTCTCCTCCATAAAAACTTTCCCCTAATCTTCTCATTCCCGCTCCCCTCCCTACATTAGAAGTGCCTTTTCCCTCCTATCATACTCTTAAGTTCTAATCTATTTTGTAGTTGTATGTCATATCCCCCCATAAGACAGTAATTTCCATAAGGGCAGGGCATTAAGGCAATTCCTTAATTTTTTTCTTCCCCAGGACACCCTACATGATAGAGATTTAGTGTTTGTTGAATTTGAAATCCATAGTTTTCTTTTAAAATAAAGCCTTTAAACTTTGTGTTCATACAGCACTGGGAATTTCTAAAATTGGTTTCTCAAGAAATCTACATCTCGATATAGTATATAAGCACAGGGGACCAAAGTGGAGATTGAAATGGAAAAAATGAAAATAACTATAAAAAAGAACAGCAAAACTCAAGGTTGAACTGTGATCATACCCATTTAATCCATTATTACCACCAATTTTTCTTAGCTTGAACAAATAAAAACTTGAAATAATGAAATTTATCACTATAGTAACCAACTGGGGGTAGGGAGAGTAGAGACAGGACTGGGAAAGGGCCTCCTACAGAGGGTGGCATTTGGGCTGAGCCTTGAAGGAAGCCAGGGATTCCATCTATGAACCTGTCACAGAGGGTATATAAACAGGTCGCATTCTAGAAAACCTTGCTGCAGAAGAGAAAATAAGAGATGGCTATAACACTCGATAAGCAAGTTCTTGTTCTCTATTAAATCTATCAACTGGGCCTCCAACTCTTAATATGAAATTGGTCTGCACTAATTTTCTACATATCGTATCTGAAGTGTTGTAATAAGAATTAATGACAAATGTGAAGGCCCAAGGAGTAAATGTAATTGGGGGGCAGAGGGGTAGCTTTTTGGGGATGACTGTTTTTTCTAAAACACTGCAGAATTTGAGAATTATAATTTTAAAAGAATAATAAATTTAAAACTGTTATGTGTCAATAAATTGCTATTAGGTTTTATCTCAATGCTGATATGCTTTGCCGACAGTACAGAAGTCAGTAACTGATCCATGCCCTTTCATTCCATGTTGACTATTGTTTGTACCCTTCCACAACTCTTCCTGGGGATTCCACCTAGTGTTTGGGATCCTTTCTTTAGCAACTCTTTGTGCGTAAGAAAGGGCAAAAAGAATGTCATCACAGAGATGGAGGACCAGAGAAGATGGGTTGTTCACATGGCTAGAAGAAGTGATCACTGATGGGCAGAGGCTGGATGCTCTGACAGAATCCACCTAATGTCAGTCAGTCTTATGTAAAAGTTGTGACTCAAGTCATCAGAATTTCTCTACAATGAAAACTGACACCCCACACTTCTCAAAGGAGAAAGTGAAAGTAATGTTTTGCTTCTGTCATTTTCACTGTTCTTTACTGAGCATTTCCACCTAAGACTTTTCATCATGTTGAAGAACACAGTTCCAAGTCTTCCTGAGTAGGCCTGAAAGGACCAGGTAAGCAATGACCACTGGCCCTATTATCCTTTTATTCCTGGAGAGCAGGGGTGTCCAACTCAAAGAGAAACAGGGACCAATCAAGAGTACATAAGGACCTCTCTGGGCTGCATATTGACTTCAGTTTTAAAATGTAACATTATCTATATTTTATTTTAGTTTAGTTTGTTACGTACTTCCCAATTAAATTTTAACCTGATTTGGTCAGCACTTGGGAGTATAGTGGGCCTCTGGCCTGGTGTTTGACACCTCTGCCATGAAGTTTAAAAATGAGGAACTTACTGATCTGATTTCTCACTAGACCAAGAACAGAGGAATCTGAATTGAACATGGGAAATGGAAGTTAAGGCCTGGTTTACATTGTCAAAACTCAAAACATGCTCTATTCCTTAAAATTCAATAGCTTATAGTTATATTTATAACAAAACAGTAAATTAAATTAGCAAACTTATAGTTGCTATATAAATAAATTTTGTTTTTAAATAAATTGCAGCAATTATTATAACTTTATTGGATAGCCTGGGTGATGGGAGAGAATTGTGACCTAGTAGTTAGAAGCCCTGGACTCTGGTACTGGCTAGCTAGCCACTTACTAACTGCTTGACCTCCCAATAGTCACTAACAGGATAATAAGATTTGGAACTGGAAGGGATCTTTGCAATCATCTGGATGAAGATTTCTTAACCTTTTTTGCGTCAAAAACCCCATTTTTTGGTCAGTCTGGTAAGGCCTATGGACACCATCTCAGAATATTAATTTTAAACAAAACACTTTGGATTATGAAAGAAACAAGTTCTACTGAAATAGAAGTTATCAACCTACTATTTTAAAAAACAAGCTCAGATTTCCCAAATTAAGAATCCTTTATCCTTGGGGCAGCTAAGTGGCACAATGGATAGAGCACCAGCACTGGAGTCAGGAGGACCTGAGTTCAAATCCAGCTTCAGACACTTGACACTTACTAGTTGCATGACACTTAACCCCATTGCCTAGCACCAGCCCCCCCCCCAAAAAAAAGAATCCTTGATCCAGACTGCTATGATCCAACAAAGATTCACCAAGCACTTACCATTATCTGCTAGGTGCATCCTCTCTGCCTCCTGGCTGCCCTGGCTTACTCCAAATCTCAGCCAAAACTCCACCTTCTACAAGTCTTTTCCAAGCCACCTCAATGTTAGTGCTTTTTCTCTGAGGTTATCTCCAGTTTATCCTAGAGTGTATCTTGTGTGTATAAACTTGTTGGCATGCTGTTTCCCCAACTACACCTTTGAACTCCTTGAGTACAGGGAGAGCTTTTTTCCCCCTATTGTTTTGTATCACCAGCACTTGGCACGGTGCCTGGTACATAACAGGCATTAAATAAATGTCTGTTGACTTGACAATAAAAAACTCTTCCTGTCCTCAAAAAGCTTATTTTCTCATTTTACAGCAAAGGAAACCGTGGCCCAGAAAACAGCAGCGGCTTGCCTCAGGTTCTCACAGCTACTAAGTTAACAGGTCAAGCTGACAGGGAAGCTCGCCTGCTTTTCTGACGGCCAATCTTGTGCTTTTTCTACAGAATGTGATGCTGCTTCATCTCTACCACTGAACCTGAGAACAAATTTCTCAGCCTGTAAAAAGGAATCATACTAAGCATTCTGCTTAGAAGGCTGGGAGGATGAACTGAGAAATGTGAAACCACCCTGAAATCTAAGTGCTACACAACATATGACATCTTTTTATTTGACTAAGCTAAGAAAATGACTTTGATATGAGACACTGCGTTAATTTTGTTAAAAACTATCAACAAAATTTCAATCCCCCTAACCTACTCCCCCCTCCAACCTCTCAAAAATGTTGCCCCTCCCATGTCCTCAAAATTTCTGGAAATTTTACATTCTAATGGGACAGTAGGGTGATAAAAGAAAATTTTCTGTAGGCATTCTTTCTATAGTAAAAAGCTAGCGTTTCCTCCCCCAAATACAGGGCACTCACTTTTACACTAGAACAGGAAAATTAAATTTTTAAAAAATATTTTCCATCCTCTTCCTGACTTTTTAAATAAGATAATGTAAACACTATTTTATAGAGTTTCAATAACTGTATTTTACAGTTTTAAAATACAGGTTTAATTCACTATAAGCAGTCTCCCCTCTAAAACTATTCCTAAATAGAATAATGTTCCTACTGATATAAAATATGATTTTAAAGATGCGTTGCTCTCATTTCTCTTAACACTTCAACTTAAAAGTTTATCAGTTCTCACCTCCAAAAAGAGTAGTTACTGATTTGTAAAAAATGCTTATATAAACCAGGGAAGCTAACATTTAATGGACCATAATATGCAACACCATTTTAGTGTAATTTGCTGTAATTCAGAAAGCTTTTCTTAAAATGAGGTATGCTGCTATAATAGGAACCATTTAAAACGTTTTTCTTTCTTTTTTTTTTTCCAATTAAGAGGTCTATTTGTATTGGGCAATTTCTACCTAAAAATGTTTAAGACTGTGAAGTGGGACAAAATGTTCATTCATTCACCCATCTATAAAGCATCTGCTAGGGGTCTTCCCTATTGTAGTGAATGGCACTGCCTTTTGCTTAATCCACTTGACCCATGCTCCAAATTCCAGTCCTCTTTAACTCTTTCTCCCTCATCTCCTGTAATCAATTGGTTACTAGGTCTTGTCCAGTCTTCCTCTCTCACCTACCACTTCTTTTTCCTGATAATACCCACCTTTAGCCAAAACCAGCTAATTTGCTCTATTTCTTCCCTCCTGCACTCACGGGCTGTCTCCCAAACTTGCCTGGAATAGACAGCCTTCTCGCCTCCCTTCCTCTAAAGTTCAGCTAACAATGGAGAATGCTAAACTCAAAAACTCAATAAAGAACCTAGATAAATGAACATTCAACAACTGCAGAAAAAATGAGGAAGAGAAAGAAAACTGAGGAGGACAGAATTAGAAGTAATGATGGATAAACCTCGGGTTGTGGAAGTGGAGATCACATGACTTTTTACATTTGGAATGGGCCTTTTGAGACCATCTCGTGCAATTTTCATCATTTTAAAGGTAAAGAAACTGAGGCTTAGACTAATACAGAAGAGGAGTATATACAACAAGCTCACGTATCTGAAATAAACCCCCTAATTATGAGGATTTTTTAAAAAAGCTTTCAATTAATGACCAAATATAAAATAGATGTCCAATGAAACAAAGGATGACATATACTAGCACTGTTATTTTTATGAAATTATAGCAAACTTTTCTACTTTCCCTAAAATTGAAAGTTATAGTGGAGTTACTACACAGATAGTTTTTGTTATACCCAACAGGCATATACTTTATAGCCGCCTTATCCTTTTGCCAAACATGACCTGCTAGGACAAAGCTAGGAAAACACACCCGTATACACCAAAGAAAACAAGGCGCACAATGTAAGCAAGTACAATATGACAAACTTTATAACTCTGAGTGTTCTAGGTTTGGAATGCTTCACATTCTAAGTATTCCCTCAGCTTCAACTAATTCATTTTTTAAGATAAAATAACTCTTTATCAATGGTAGGGCAGTTTCAGATGTATATTCAATAATGCCTCAGAGAAACTTGATTCTGCCTTTTAAATCAATAGGATTTTACAAATAAGTCTTACTAAAAATGAATATTTTAGCTACTTACAAAAAAAAAAAAATTAAGAACACTGTCTTGATCACTGTGGCACCTAATGGTGGAGACACTGCTTACAGGACAGCTCAAAGCTTTTTAAAAAAGCTTTTAATATTCTACTAATCTGTGGCTGACTCAAATTTCGACAAATTGCCTGTATCTCTAAAATGAGGCTTTGCTACTAAGCAAAACTCAGCTCTTAAATCCTATCCCTTGTCCAAAACCAGTGAATGTGAAGCTGTACTTTGGAGAAGATTTTAATTTCAGTGACTTTTAAAAACCAGAAAGTTCTCTTGGGTGAATTAGAGACACTCCTTTGAACCAAGGTCTGTCATGACTTTTTTCTAAAGCCTAGAATCACGGACACAAATACTTGATGATTCCTATCGGCATATATTATACTTTCTGATCTGTCAATGCCCCATATCTGTCTACTCGAAGCAATATCAAAAGAAACCAACACCAGTTTTCTAAGAGTAAAAAGTCAAAAAATGGCATGGTCGTCTAACACTAATTCAGCTGTATGACCACAGGATTTTTGCTTTTAGTCTGGTCAAAATTTAACTAGTGCTAAAGGCTTTAAAACAATATGGCATGCCATATGGCCAAACCTAGATATTAATACTGAGAATATCAATTACCAATCCACTAAAGCTGAAAAGCTAAGAGTCCACTGTCAGTAAGAATTTAATCCAATTTAGAGGCCAACATGAGCCAAGCTCATCAGGGGAGGAAAAAACCAATCATTTGAAGATGACTATATAATGCCAATACTGTAATACTAAAATAAAATATCAGCATTACTCATTAAGATATAGAGTGTCTTAAAAAGTCAACTTAATTACATAACTTGGACAGACATGGTGTCACTCTATGAGATATCTTGGAGCTAACCTTTTTCCAAAAGAAAATAATACCCATTAAGAGAAGTAAAAAGAATAACTTTTACAAAACATTACAATGTTTGAGAAACTATAAATGTATAACAATTTCTAAATTTAGATGAAAGCCTTAAAAACATTAAACACCTACTAAAGCAAGGCATGGTGATGCATGGCCATTGTAATACAAAGTTACATTGCCCATACAGAACAATCTGACCAACGTGAATTTATCAGACAGGCTCAGACCTGCAATTCAGCAAGAATCTACGATCATAAGAAAAGATGGAAAAAAGTTGTAAAATCAGATACTGCATAAACAGGGATACTTCCTTCAAGGCTATAACATTTCATCAGTGTCTACGAAAGCAGAGAAAAACCTCTCTATACTTTAGTAGCTGGTCCCCCCCAAAATCCATCACTTGGTAGCCAACCTTCTGGTGATGAGCCTCCAAATTTAGCAATGCTGGTCCTCAGATGGCAGACATACAGAATATTGCTGGGTTCAAATCCTTTGTAGGCTGGTAGACCTGTCACAGCTTATGTTCCACTGGTATACTCATGCAGTTTTGCTAAATAGGTATGTACACAGAAGAAGGCAGCTAGGTGGCAGCAGTGGATTAGAGCACTGGGTCTAGAGTCAAGATGACTCTGAGTTCAAATCTGCCCTCAGACATGTTCTAGCTGTATGACCCTGGGCAAGTCACTTCCCCCTGTCTGCCTCCGTTTCCTCATCTGTAAAATGAGCTGGAGAAGGAAATGATGAACCAATCTAGTATCTCTGCCAAGAAAACCCTAAATGGGGTCATAAAGAGTCAACTATGACAGAAATGACAATGATACAACAACAAGAAATAAGAAACTGTTAATACTTCAAGCATTAAACTAAAGGGTCAGGGCCAATTTCCTCAACAGAAAGGCATGATTTGATTCCAGCAAAATATCAATGAACTTTGAACGCTGGGTATTAGATTTCAAAACCAAGATGCTATACGCCAATCTATGAGTCGGTATTAGTAAGCAAAGATAAATGAGGCGGTTTTAGCCGAAAAGACAGAATGCTACTTTGCTCTTCCAAAGTCTTACCTTCAGAGAATTCCTACATAGCTAGAATCACAATCATCTTGGCAAGAAGAGATCTTGGAAACCATCTAGTTTAGAAGAATCAAACTCACAGCGGGCAGGATCTGCTCCAAACTCCCAAGTCTGGTCAGAACCAGATTAAAGTTAACTGGGAAATGTGTAACAAAATAAATTCAAAACATACATAATGTTAATTTGTGGTTTTCTAAACCAACGAGCAGCTGCAGGGATCCATTTCTATTGGAGTTTGACACCACGGATTGAGTTCAGCCCCTTGTCTAATTCAATCTATGTAACAGAAACACGGGATTCTTCAGCTTCAGAAGGAACGTTAGAGATCTTCCAATATAACCCCTTCGTTTTGAAGAGAAAGATTTGCCTGAGGCTCTCTATCCCTGAACAATGGGTGTCTAAGTCACAAAGACAGCCCCCATTCTATTTGGGGGACACTCTAATTCTTGGAAAATTCTTATACTGAGTCAAAATCTGGCTGCCTGGAGCCTCCTCCCCTCCACCCCACTGATCCTGATTCTGTCCTTTGGAGCAATACAGCCCAGATCAACTTCAAGCAATTTCATCCCCATCAACACACAAAATGCTAGTGTTAAAACGGAGCGATGCCCCCTCCAAAAAATTTACTCATAAACGCTAGTTCATCTTAAAGATCCCTATAACCCCACCTCTGTACATACTATGCCTTTCATAAGTTGCACTCTAAATCCTTACTCTCAAACAAGGGGCTGGGGCTATCTCACCCACTCATGCCAGAAAAGATACTGTATTCCATCATGCACTATGAACCAATGTAACATAAGCAATGAAAAATAAAGAGAATAAATCAGGTAGTAGGGGTCAACCTGAACATTTCATAATTGTGAAAATGTTCAAAACTATTCTCAGTTACTTTAACAATAAAGTTGATAAACAAGGCTGTTTTATTACCCAACGCTATTTCAGATTACTGAATGTCATATTCCTTTGCTGGGTATAGAAAAATTCATGACGTGCTCCCAAAATATAAACAATTACCATTTTCCTTCACTGAATGAAAACTATCCACAGAAACATGTTTGTTCAACCACAATTTTAAGGCTTTTATAAAGTTTCCCAAAAGATGAGCGACAGAGTACTAGCAACAAGTAGATTAGGTGGAAATAATTCCATTTTTGTGCTGTTAACAAATTTAGTATGGTTGAGCTCTGAGCTAATAAAGTATTTTAAGAGCTAATGTGAACAAAACAATCAGATATTATATAAAGAAAATCGTCTAAATAATACAGCGGGAGGTAAAAATTCGTATCATCAGATCTTCTAGTTACCACCTAGGTGGAATTTTCAATTGAACTATTTACTCCTCCCACTGGTCTTCAGTTTGAAGAGAAGCCCTTCAAAAAATAGGAAGAAACCTAGTCACTTCCCTTCTACCCTCCCTCTTTTGAAGTCTCCTCAAACAATGCAAATGAAAACTAACAAATGCAAAATACAAACAAATCCTCAGAGCATAATTTAGTAAAGCGGGGATAAGAAGGGAGCTTTTTGAAAAAGAGAAAGCTACTGCCTAGGTGGAAACGCCATCTTGTAGCAGTTACTGGGCCCAGGCACAGAAGGACCCATTCATTCACAGCAAGGGTGAGGGGGAAAACTCTCACACATTCACTCTGCCGAGGCAATCTGCACTGGGCAGAACAACTGTCCCGTTATGACTGCCCCCCAGACTAACCCTGGTGTCTATCAGTTAGCATGGAGAATGAGATCCAAACCTTTTTTAAGTGTTCAAAGTTCTATCCTTTTAAACCTCAGACCTCACGAGATAACATTGTATTCTGAATCAGCTCTATGCTTAGCAGAAAACCCAAATGATGTGGGATAAATTTTTCACTAGGTTAAAAACACTACTGCCACAAAATGTTATTTCTTGACTTGTCCAAGTTCTTTTGTTTCTGTTTTAAATCCCCTCCCTTCATTTTAGTCAGCTGCCTTAAAACACACACACACACACACACACACACACACACACACACACACAGAGTTTACTAGGTTCTCAGCTTCCTCATTTTATTCTTCCTCTCTTCTTTAAATATGCATTCAGTATCTAAAAATTGTAATGTGGAAGTCATAGGTAAAGGAAAAATGCATCTTAAAGTAAGCGTTTTGTGTCCCAAGTGATGTTGTTACAAAAATTTTAAAGCCACATCTGCTAAAATCTCAACGAATCCCGTACAAGTGACAAACTGGCATCCTGAAATAACCTCTATTAAAAAAAAAAGGAGGGGGAGGTGGGGAGAAGATAAGGTCTTGTTAAAGAAACGTTATTCCCAAGTATTTACTGCTTTCTATGCCTTTGTTTACTGACTTAAAATCAGAATAACATTTCTGATATAGAAAAACCTCACTTTCTAAAAAGAATCTTGAACTTTTCACAATAGGCTGTTTGGGTATTTTTAACTCCATATTCTAGCAATGATTTCCATGGAGACTTGCTCCCTTACTCTGTACTGGCACACATCCTCCATGATCTTACATATTCCACTTACATGCACCCAAAAAAAAAAATGCACCACCCTACCAGATGCAGAAGGAAGAAATTCACAGAAATGCATATGGTACCAAATCCTTTAAGCATGCTTTCTGATAAAATACAGTCATTTCCCCCTTCGGTAAACATCAGTTTCATCCCAAATCTACCTAAGTGCTTCTTTTTCTGGGTTAGGGTTTGGCAACAGCAGATAACCCCCTTTTTATTAATCTATTCTCCACCATCACACTACACACAACAGCAGTCTTGAAAATCCCTTTAACTCTCCTCTTTTGGGATTAATTTTCAAGTCCTTCTCTCTTCTTGTTCACAGTTAAAAACATCACACACTACCTATTTCAAGACAGTCTAAGTGAAATTACGATCAAGAATGGAACCCCACAATAATCAGTACTGACCCTCCAAATGTACCCAAGAAAACACTCCCTCTTCTCATTCTCCTCCTTTTCCTCCCCAGCCGCGTAAGCACAAACCCACCCACTTTTTAGGGGGTAGAGAGATTTGAACGGGGTGGGGGGTGAAGTGCTGAAATCGAATTTCACCTCTGTATGTGTCTATTTTTACCGAGAAAGAGGCAAAATGCAGCTCTACCTATGTGCAAGGGTGGCCGCACACGACCCCCTCCACTGGCTGCAGGTCCAGCCAGCTGGGGAGAGCCCAGGGAGGACGCCTCGGGGCCCCAGCGCCAGGGAAAGGAGGGGGAGGAAAGGGAGGAAGGAAGGAAAAAAACAGGGGGACACTGGGGAAGGATGTTGGGGGCAGGAAGAGAGGAAAATGAGGCAGAGGGCAGGGAGGGAGAGAAAGAGGAAACATGGAGACAAGGATGCTGGAGGACCCGAAGGAGGGCGAGGACTCGGCTGCTGGGGGGGGCAGGATTCCGAGGGCCTGGATGGGGAGGGGGCGGGAGGAGGGCTCCAGGCAAGCAGGGATGCCGGGGGTCCAGAGCGAGCAAGGAGAGAGACAGGGAGGGGGAGGCCTGGGACAGGGAGATGCAAAGAAAGGAGGGGCCGGGGAGGAGGCGCCGAGGCGGGGCCGGGCTGGGGGTCAGGAGCCCCCGGCTCGGGATGGGGGGCTGGGGTCGGATCGAGAGGAGCCCACGAGGCTCGAGAGAAGGGTTGGGAAGCCCCGGGGAGGGGGGGGACGAGGGGCCTGCGCGAGAGCGTGTGGAAAGGGGTACAGGATGGGGGGGCACGCGAGACGTCGGGCGCCGAGCAGACGGGGGGGCTCCCAGAGACAAGGTGGGGTGCAGACATGAGGAGCACGGGGGTCTGGAAGGGAAGCCGAGCAGACGAGCGGGTGGCCATGAGCCGGTGAGGGATGGGGGAGGGGAGCTGGGCAGACCGTGCGGGGTGCAGGGCGGGGGGCCTGCGAAGGGGCCCGGGCAGGGCGGGGCGCTCACCTCGACGGGGCCGCTCATGAACGGGCGGGGGCCTCCTCCTGCTCCCGGGCTCGGGCCGCCGCCGCCGCCGCTGCGGGGGCCTGGGCCTCCTCCTCCTCCGCCGCCGCCGCCGCCGCCGGGGCTGGGCTGGGCCGGGCCGGCCGGGCTCCCGCGGGCCGGGCAGGGGCTCCCGCCGTCGGCGTCGGTCAGTCAGTCGGTCCGCCGGCCGGCCGCAGGGTCCGCGGCGGGTGTCTCGAGGCCGCTGCTCCGCCGCCGCCGCCGCCGCCGCTCCCCCGCCCCGGCTCGCGCCGCTGCCCCGGCCCTCGCGCTCCCGCTCCCGCTCGCGCTCTCGCGCTCGTCCTCTCGCGTCCGCCCTCGCGCCCCCGGCCTCGCGCGCCCGGCCTGGCTCCCGCCGCTGCAGCCGCCGCCTCCGTCCGCCCCTCAGATCCCTCCAGCCATCGGGGATGGGCGCGGCGGGGGCCCCTGCCCGCAGCCTCGGGAAACCCCACGCACCGCCCTGCCCGCCCCCGCCCACCGGCCCCCTCCCCTCCCCCTCCGCGCGCCACCGCCCCCGCCCGCCCGCCCCGCCGCAGGGCGCATGCGCCGCGCGCCAGCCAGCCAGCCAGCCGTCCTGCCTCCTGCCTGCCGGCGAGGGAGCCAGCGCTCTTGGGCTGCTGCTCCTCGTCCATTCTACGTCTTCGGCCCGCCCGGGAGCCCCTTCGGCCATCGCCCCGGGCTCGGGGAGGAGGAGAGGCAGGGCACCTGCTGGGACACCCAGCCCTTCCTCTCTTTTGTTCCATACGGTGCAATCCAACCGGCGTTTACGAGGCACTTCCTCTCTTCTGTTCCATACAATCCCACCAGCATTTATTAAGCACCTTCTCTCTTCTGTTCCGTACAATGCAATCCAACAGGCATTTACGAGGCACCTCTTCTGTCCTGTTCCACACAGTCTAACCAGCATTTATTAAGCACATGCTCTCTTGGGTTCCGTACAATGCCATCCAACAGGCATTTATTAAGCACCTACGGTCTTCTGTTCCACACAACGCCGTCCAACTGGCAGTAATTAAGCACCTACTCTCTTCAGTCCCATTCAATCCAACAAACTTCTGTTAGTATGTTAGTCAATGCACATTTATTAAACTATTGTATGCCAGGCTCTGTGCTAAGCTGTGGAGACAAAGAAAGACAAAAACACTCCCTTCTTTCAAGGAGCCCTCAGTTTTAAGGGGAGAGAGAAGATGCCAGCAAGTCTGAAAAAACAGGATATATATGCAGGATGATACGGAGGTGATCGTTAGAGGGAATGCAGGCACATTGTGGGTGACCACGAAAGACTCCTTGTAGAGATTTGAGCTGGTACTGGGAGGGAGCCAGGAGGCAGAGAATTCTGGGCATGGGGGAAGAGCCAGAGAAAGTGCCCTGGGAATGATAACTGTAGTTATTCGGTCAAGTCAGGCTCTTCCTGAGAGTGAATGTTGCAAAATTATAAAGAAGGAGGGCCAACGGGAAGAAAAGATAGGAGAAAACATCTATCCACTCCCTTTTGCACGTGTGGTAGGTCCACAGGTGCGGAACATGGCATGTATTTTCGGACTTTTTCAATATGTTGATTCTTTTTTTGCTGATTTTTTTCCTTCTTCATCTTTAAAAAAAATTATTTATGTGGAGGCTCTGAGAGAGGAAAGGAAGAGATAAAGGGACAAATTTAAGCAATGTAAAAACAAAATATATCAATAAAAATTTATTTATTTGGGAAAAAAAAAGATTGGTTGGAACCAGATTCTGAAGGTGTTTTTTTTGTTTTGTTTTTGTGAGGCAATTGGGGTTAAGTGACTTGCCCAGGGTCACACAGTCAAGTGTCTGAGGCTGGATTTGAACTCAGGTCCTCCTGACTCCAGGGCTGGCGCTCTATCCATCGCACCTCCTAGCTGCCCCTATGAAGACTTTAAACACTGAACAAGAATCAGGATTTTCTTTGAGGTGGGTTAGTAGAGCTGCTTTGCCTGGAGACAGGAAAAACTGAGTTCAGTCTTAGCTAGCTATGTGACCCTGGGCAAGTCACTTAACTTCTACCTCAGTTTCTTCAACTATAAAATAGAGATTATAATAGCACTTGTCATCTAGGGTTGTTCTGAGGATCAAATGAGATAATATGTATAAAGCACTTAGCATAGTACCTGATCCACATATAAATGCTAGCTATTATTATTATCATCATTATTTGTTGTTGTTATCTACATGTTCCTAAGGATTAGCTTTTCCTTGCCCAATTCTCACTTGATCAATTTGGGAGAACTATTTTATTCTGTCAAAAAATACTAGTTCCACAAAGACAAAAAGAAGTCATATGATTCTAGGTGATGGAGCTGGGAAGGGCCTTGGAGGATGTCTATTCCAAATCTCCCATTTTACAAAGGAGGAGACTTAGGCCCAAAGAGGAGAAAGGGCTTGTTCAAGATTACATGCAGAGAGTGGCTGAACTAAGGCAAGAACATAAGTCTCTAACCCCAGCCCTTGGCTTTTCAGATTCTACTGGACTATATTTTCTGGGCCTTTGTCTTGGACTTAGAGGAACCCAGTGTTTTTTTTCTTTCTGTGTGGACAAGAAAGGGCCCCGTTATCAGTTCCCCAGAGCCCTCTGGGCCTAAGAAAGGATGTGCTCGAAATGTATCCAATGTAGGGCAGTCTAGCCATACCAGATCTCAAAGTGTATTATAAGGCAGTGATTATCGAAATGATCTGGTACTGGCTAAGAAATAGAGTGATGGATCAGTGGAATAGGTTAGGTACAAGTTACATTATAGTAAATGACCACAGTAATCTAGTATAAGATAAACCCAAAGATCCAAGCTTTTGGAACAAAATTTCATTATTTCACAAAAACTGTTGGGAAAACTGGAAAATGGTATGGCAGAAACTAGGTATATAGACCAGCATATCACACAGTATACCAAGATAAGGTCAAAATGGGTACAGGATTTACACATAAAGTATGATACCATAAGTAAATTAGGAGAGCATAGAATAGTTTATCTGTCAGATATAAGAATAAGGGAAGAATTTATGACCCAACAAGAGATTGAGAGCATTATAAAATGTAAAAATAGGTAATTTTGATTATATAAAATTAAAAAGTTTTTGCACAAATAAAACCAATGCAACCAAAACTATAAAGAAAGCAGGAAACTGGGGGAAAATTTTTTGCAAGAAGTATCTCTGATAAAGGCCTCATTTCTCAAATATATAGAGAATTGAATCTAACTTATAAAAATACAAGTCATTCCCCAATGGATAAATGGTCAAAGCGTATGAATAGGCAGTTTTCAGACAAAGAAATTGAAGCTATCTATAGTCTTATGAAAAAATGCTCTAAATCACTATTGATCAGAGAAATGCAAATACTTATTGGATTGGCTAATATGACAAAAAGAAAAATGATGGATGTTGGAAGGGATGTGGGAAAACTGGGACACTAATGCACTATTGGTGGAGCTGTAAACTGATCCAACCGTTCTGGAGAGCAATTTGGAACGATGCCCAAAGGGCTATAAAACTGTGCATACCCTTTGATCCAGCAATACCACTGCTAGATCTATATCCCAAAGACATCCCCCAAAATACCTATATGTACAAAAATATTTATAGCAGCTCTTTTTGTGGTGGGTAAGAGCTGGAACTGAGGGGACACCTATCAATTGGGGAATGGCTAAGGAAGCTGTGGTATATGATTGTACTATAAGATGAATATTATTGTGCTATAAGAAATGATGAGCAGGTGGATTTCAGAAAAACCTAGAAAGACTTACATGAACTGATGCTGAGTGAAGTGAATAGAACCAAGAGAACATTGTACATAGTAACAGCAATATTGTTCTATGAAGAATTGTGAATGACTTAGCTCTCCTCAGCAATCCAATGATCCAAGACAATCCCAAGGGTCTAATGATGAAGCATGTTATCTGCTTCCAGAGAAAGAACTGATAGTGTTTTAATACAGATTGAAGCATGCTATTTTTCTTTCTTTCTTTCTTTCTTTCTTTCTTTCTTTCTTTCTTTCTTTCTTTCTTTCTTTCTTTCTTTCTTTCTTTCTTTCTTTCTTTCTTTCTTTTTCTTTTATTTAAGTCTTTTTCTACAAAATGGCTAATATGGAAACGTAGATGACTGCATATGTATAACCTATATCTGACTGCTTACTGTCTAGGGGAGGGAGGAGGCAAGGAAGGGAGGGAGGGAAGAATAGAATTTGGAACTCAAACCTTAAAAAAATTTTTTTTAATTGTTTTAATATGTAATTGGGAAAAAAATAAAGTATATTTAAAAAGAAAGAAAGAAATCCAGAGAAACAGAGAAACATCTTGGAAGCAGAGAATCAGAAAACTCAACTAGTTTGACTAAGACATCAAACACAGTGTGGTTCAACTAAGCTTAGCATTGCAAGCATCAGTACAGAAGCAACCCTCTAGGAACTTTAATGGGTAGCTCCTGAGAGAGAAAGATGGCACCAAACTTGATACTTCCAGAATTGTAAGTTGCCCTAAATACATGCGTTTTCCATATTCATATGCTTCCCTGCCAGGTTTCTAAATGAGCATTCCCACTCTTCTTCTCTACTGATCCGAAAGTGTCACCCAGGTTTGTGTGTATAATATTTATTCTTCCTGCATGTTCCTTATTGGAGGATCTGTGACGTTATTGCTTTCACCTTATTGTTGAGTAAGTGGTTATGTTTACACTCTGATGTATTATTATTTAAAAGAAATATACCCCCTGTGCAGAGTTGGGGAAAGGTCACCCCTCCCGAGCCCCTCATGGGAAGCCACCTGAAGAATGTAAGGAAGAATAGATGGGGTCGATTCACCCCCTTTAAAAGGTCCACTGACTCAGTGGCTCTTCTTGCTTAGTGGCTAAAATGGGGTCTGCTTCATTATCTCAAAGCACTAAGCCATTTCAAAATGAAGTCATGTGTGTCCCTGGAGCATTCAGACTTTCCAGAGGAAACCTAGAGCACATTTCCATGGGTGGCCCATATAAGTCCATTCCTATGCATCCTCCATACATCACAACTTCTGATAGATACAAACTACTTTAAAAAGTATGTGTAATATATACTTAATACGGAATAATAGATCATATGTGATATATAATATACAATTATAAATGTACAATGTATCATATATAACATGTGCTACATGCTATCTTATAACATAATCATACCATATATTATGTAGCACATAGTGTTATTATGTAATTACATACCCTAATTATATAATATACTATGTAACATTATATAGCACAGAGGTATCAAACATGTGGAGCTTGAAACAGATTAAAATGCAACTGTGAAATACTTAACAAAATAAATGAAAATATAATGGAACATAGATGATGTTAATATGTGATTTTCTAAGTCTGTATTTGGCCTACGGGGATCCTTATACATGGTTTGGTGGCCCTCATTTCTATTTGAGTTTGACTCCACTAATATAGCCCATAATAATACAAAAATGTAAATATAATATAAAAATTAAATATGATATCATAAATATACTAATAAAAAAATTTATAAAAAGTAATATAATACATCATATACTATCTATATACACAGCTATATAGAAGTATCTACATAGATATCCACACTCATATGTATCTACATACACACATATATTACAAATGATTTATCGGTTCTCTGTGTTTGCTCCCTCTTAGAGACAGCTAGGTGATATAGTCAGCCTGGAGTCAGGAAGACTTGAATTGAAAACTGGTCTCAGACCCTGACTGTATGAGCTTTGATAAGTCACTTACCTCTGATTCAGTTTCATCAACTATAAAATAGAGATCGTAATAGGACCTATTTCAAAGGGTTGTTGTGAAGAATAACTCAGGTAGTAGTAACAAAGTATTTAATACAATACCTGGCACATGTCTGTTGTTCAGTTGTGTCTGATTCTTCATGACCCCAGTTGGGGTTTTCTTGGCAAAGATACTGGAGTGGTTTGCCATTTCTTTCTCTAGCTCATTTTACAGATGAGGAAGCTGAGTTAAAAAGGATTAAGAGACTTGCCCAGGGTCACACAGCTGGGAAGTATCTGAGGCTGGATTTGAACTCAGGAAGATGAGTCTTCCTGACTCTAGGCCTGGTACTCTATCCACTGTGTCACCTAGCTGCCCATACATGGCATACAGTAGGTACTTAATAAATACTTATTTTCTTCTCTTCCCATGCCAATTGCAATGAAATGTCAAGTGTAGATCCCTCCCTTAAAAAAAAAAAAGATAAAACCTACCTCTCCCTCACTTGGAGGAAGCTTCCAAGCTGATGAAATCACATGTTCATTAGCACATTTGAGGCTTTGCAACAGCAATGTGTCATAGAAAACATTGGCTATGATTATCACTGGGACATGATTCCTCATTCCTCCCCATCTGAAAGTTTGCAGAAAGTTTAAGAATTCTGAGCCTTCCCAACTCCACCGAGCCTCCACTAACAGGCAGCTTGACCTGGTAGTTTTCTCCAGGCTGCACTTCTAACTCTCCGGGTTTTCTCTACTAGCCACTGAAATTGTTGCACCCCTGGACTTCTCACACTGGAAGTACCCTGCTGCCTTCCCCTCTGATTGGCTGCTTCCTCCCAGAACATCCCTTTTAAGAAGGATACCCAGGCTAATCTTGTCTTCATTCCTGTCCAAGGCTGTACTCTTAACTCTCAAGACTTTCTCTACCATAACCCCATCCCTTTTCAGCTGCATTTTATGTGTTATCTTTTCTCATTAGCAGTAAGCTTCTTGAGAGCTGGACGATCTTTCTTTTTGCTTTCCATTTGGAATATTTGTATTCCCAGCACCTAGCACAGGGCTTGGCACATACTGAATGTTTAATAAATGATTGTTAACTCGGAAGACCTATATGAACTGATGCAAAATGAAACAAGCAGAACCAGTAGAACATTGTACACAGTAACAGGAATTTTTATACTATGATCAACTGTGCTGTGAATGATGTAGCTACTGTGATCAATACAATGATCCCAAGGCAATTCAGAAGGACTTAGGATGAAAAATGATATCCACCTTCAGAGAAAGAACTGATGGAGTCAGAATGTAGATTGAAGCATAATTTTTTCACTTTATTTTTAGGGTTGGTTTTTTTTTTTTGGCCACATGGCTAACATGGAAACATGTTTTTCATAATTTCACATGTATAATTGATATTTCTTGCCTTCACAAAGAATGAGAGAGGGGTGAGAGGGAGGGAGAGAATCTGGAACTCAAAAATTTAAAAAATAAATATTAAAAATAAATGAATAAATAAATGAATGAGTGAATGAATTGATAAATAAATATACAGAGATAGCAAGTTTTTATAAATACTTGCTGATTTGAGAGAGACCTCTGGATTTGGATCTGTTCAGCAGACATGGCTTTGTGTCTCAGCTCTGACCCCTCCCCTTTTCTGGGCCTCGGTCTTTTCTTCTGTAAAATGAAGGCTTTGAAAAAATAACAGTTCCCTCCACTCCCGCCCCCACCATTTCCAAGGACCCTCCCTGCTCTGGATCTCAGGGAGGTTTCTCCAGCTCCAGTCCAAGTTCACATTTCTATGGGACTGGCAGCTATCAGTGTTTAGGTTGATGTCTTGCCCTTCCAGACTTTATTGGACTCTCTGGAAGTTAAAAATGCTAGGCATTTAATACTTTAAATCTTTTTTTTGGGTCTGATTCTAAGCTGGCAATTTGCAGGGCTGGCCTGGGCCTAAAAGGGGGAGCCTGGAAAGAGTATGGCCCATGAAGGGATGAATTGGTTGAAATTCTAGGGGAAACTTGGGGGTGTAACTCAAAAGTGTGAAGGGGGAGGTTTAATCCAGTTTGGTCAGCTGAGTCTTAACACAAAATTTCTTTATCTCCCTCGTTAGAATGTAAGCTCCTTGAGGGCAGGGACTATCTTTACTTTTTCTTTGTATCTTCAGACTTTAGCACAAAGTCAGGCCCTTAATAAAGCTGTTAAAAAACTTTTGGCCTTGGGCCCAATTTACATACCAGGATCAGTCCTATAGGTACAAAGTCCCTATCTTTCCAGCAGGCTCAAGAACTGGTTCCCCCTAATCTGGTGATCTCTTTTCACCCTGTAGAGTCTTCTTCCATCCCTCTGCCGATCTTTGTTGTTGTTGAGTCGTTTTAGTCATGTGTGACGCTTCGTGACCCCATTGGGGGTTTTCTTGGCACAGACACTGGAGTGGTCTGTCATTTCCTTCTCCAGCCCATTTTACAGATGAGGAAACTGAGGCAAACAGGGTGAAGTGACTTGCCCAGGGTCACACAGCTAGTCAGTGTCTGAGGTCAGTTTTCAACTAGGCCAGGCGATCTATTCACTCTGCCGGATAGCTGTTGCCTTCCTCTCCCCTGACTGCCACAATGTTTAGTGATTAAACAAAATCATTTTTTTTTTAAAATAATCAAAGTTTTATTGCTGTCTTCTGTTTTCACATTGCAGTCATTTCCAGATATATCCCAGTTAGTACCCCACACCACCTACACAGTGATCCTCTGTTGGGAGCAAGGTAAAACAGTTAAAAAAACCCAAACTGATTCAGAAGCAATTTCTGGCAGCATATGCCACATTCTGAATCCCTAGTCCCCCCAGCTCTTCAAGGATAGGAGGAAGATTCATTGCAGCATTTCTGTTCTGGGGCCAAGATTAATCACTGTAGTTTCATAGCATTGACCTTCTCAAGAAACAAATTCAACAAACATTTATTTGAGTGCCTACTGCAGAAATGTGCCTTGAACATTGTAGGTGCTTAATGGAGACACTCTTTATGGGCTTTATACTCTTCAGTCCTCAACCTCTCCCTATCTGTTGGCTCATTCTCCCCTGCCCACAAACATGCCCGAGTCTTCCTAGCCTCAAAAAACAGCCAGTAAGTGTTTGAGGCTAGACTTGAACACTGGTCTTCCTGACTGTAGGCTGGGCGCTCTATCCACTACACCACCTAGCTCCCCTCATTCTCCTCTTAACTCTCTACAGTTTGGCTCCTGACATCATCTTTCAACAGAAACTGTTCTCTCCTGTTAATAAGAATCTCTTAATTGCCAGATCTAATGGCCTTTTCTCAATCCTCACCCTTGACTTTTCTGCAGCCTTTGATACTGTCCCTTTATACTCTGTTTACTCCAGGTTTTAGGGAACACTGAATCTCTTCTGGTTCTTCTCATTGTCTGACTGCTCCTCAGTCTACTTTGCTAGATCTTCGTCCAGTTCACACTCCTCTACACTACTTCACTTGGTGATCTTGTTAGCTTCCCCGGATTTAATTATCGTCACTCTGCAGGTGGTTGTCCAACATTAACCTCTCATCCCTAACTGTGTCTAATATGTGTCTTAAACTCCATATATCCAAAACATAACTTATCTTTCCCTCCAAACCATTCACCCTTCCAATTTTTTCCTATTACTGTAAATAGTGCCACCATCCTTCCAATCTCTCAAACTCACAACCTAGGAGTCAACTAATATGGTGCTAAAGCCTGTCACATCTGCAGCATCTCCCCAGTGTGCCCTGTCTCTCCTCTGACACTGCCCCCGCCCTGGCGCAAGCCCTCATCATATCATACCAGTACTATTGTAATAGCTACCATGGGATCTGCCTGTCTCAAGTCTCTTCCCAGTCCAATCGACCCTTCATTCAGCCAACCAAAGTAATTTTCCTAAAGCCCACGTCTGACCATGTCACCTTGTACTCAATAAATCCCAGTGGCTCCCTATCGCCTCCAGAATAAACATAAAATCATCTTTGGCATTTCTAGTCCTTCATAACTGGCCCCCTTCTATCTTTCCAGGCTTTATATTTTCTTCCTTTCCCAGTACTCTTTGATTCATAAGGTCTCCTCCACAAGATCCACCATCTCCCAACTCAGGGTGTTTTCTCTGGCTGTCCCCCATGCTTGGAATGCTCTCACTCTGCCACTCTGCCTCCTGGCTTCCCTGGCTTCTTTTGGTCCCAGCTAAGATCCCACCTTCTGCAGGAAGCCTTTTCCAGACTCCCTCAATGTGAGTGCATTGAGTACGATTTCCTATTAATCTTGCCTACAGGTTGCTTATACACAGTAGTTGCATGCTGTCTCTTTCTGTTAGACCAGGGGTGGGGAACCTGTGGCCTCCAGACTACTGGTTCTCCACCCCTGTGTTAGACCATGACTTCCTTGATACTAGGACTGTCTTTTGCCTTTGTTTATATGCCAGCACTTAACACAGTGTCTGGCCAATGGTAGGTGCTTAATAAATGTTTGACTAAGTAGAATACTATTATACCAAAAGAAATGATGAAAAGGATTGCTTCAGTGGAAGCTGGGAGACTTGTATGAACTGATGCAGAATGAAATGAACAGAACCAGGAGAATAATTTATACAATAACAACACTGTAAAACAAACAAACAAAATGAGGCCTTGCAAAAATGGTAAGACTTAGGACTTCTATTATTAATGCGAAGATCCGTCATGACTCTAGAAGACTGATGATGGTACTCACTATTCACAAAAGCTGTTTTTCCTTTTTTCTCTTTTTTCCCCGCAGTGGTGGGGAGGGGAAGGTGGGAAGAAAGAAAATATATTTTTCTTCATTGAAAAAAATAAAATTTAATTTAAGAAAAAATAATATTGGGAGAGAGAGCCCTACCAATTGGGGGAGATCAGGGAGGTCTTATGTATGAAGTAGTACCTGAGTGGGACCTTGAAAGATGCTAAGGAGGGTAAGAGGAAAAGGGGAAGAGGGAGTATATTCTAAGCATGGGGGACAGACAGCCTGTGCAAAGGGAACACTTAGTAGGTCAGTTTAGCTAAGACATAGAACCTATGGAGGGGAGGAATAGGAAATAAATCTGGAAAGGCTGGCAGAAGCCATACTATGGAGAGCATTAAGTCCTAAACCATGAAGATTGTTGTTTATCCTAGAGGCAATCAGGGGCCCGTGAAGATTTTTACTGAAAAGAGTGACACCGTCAGAACTATGCTTTAGGAATATTAATTATTTAAATCAACAATTAATTAAATCAATCTATTTAATTAATTAAATTGCAACTGTGTAGAAAATAAAAAGGAGAGAAACTGGAGGCAGGAAGGCCAATTTGGAGGCTATTGCAATGGGAAGAAGGTGATGAAAGCTTAAATTGGGGTAGTGGCCATGCAATGAAGAGAAGGGGACTGATGTGAGGAACGGGAAGATAAAAGCAATAAGGCCTGCCCACTGATTGACTATGGAGAGTGAGGGAGGGGAAAGTCAGGGGTGACCTTCACCTCTCTCTACATCACTATTGACCAGCCTCTCCTCCTGGATAATTCTCCTACCCATAAGACTACTCCTTAATAATTCTTTGCTGAACATCATCTCAATCTTGTCGCCTCCCCGTGAGTGTCCCTGAAAGGCTTTTTCCAGGCTCTCCTCTCTTTCTCTGTTTCTGTCTCTCTCCCTCATTCTCTTTCTCTTTCTCCCTCTCCCATTCTCTCTTTCTAACTTTTCTAACTCGCTCTCTCTTTCTCTCTCTCCTCCCTTCCTCCCTCTCTCTCTGTCATCTCTCTCTTTTTCTCTCTCATCTCTCTGTTTCTCTGTCTCTCTGTCTTTCACTTCCCTCTCTCCCTATCTCCACCACCCCCTTCTCTGTATCTCTCTGTCTCAGTCCTCTCTCTCTCTCTCTCTCTCTCTCTCTCTCTCTCTCTCTCTCTCTCTCTCTCTCTGTCATCTCTCTGTTTTTTTTGTCTCTCTCCCTACCTCCATCATCCCTTTCTATGTGTTTCAATCCTCTGTCTCCGTCTCTTCTTCTCTCTGAGAAGATTAAATAGATCCTGCATCATTTTTAGTTGATCCTATTTACAATTAATTGATTTTGTCCTGTAACTGCCTAAATCATGGTTCTCT
The DNA here is from genome assembly GCF_003287225.1 of Phascolarctos cinereus. Classification (NCBI taxonomy): domain Eukaryota; kingdom Metazoa; phylum Chordata; class Mammalia; order Diprotodontia; family Phascolarctidae; genus Phascolarctos; species Phascolarctos cinereus. The sequence continues at coordinate 404,013,134 of NW_027556098.1, read as the reverse complement.
GTCTCTGAATTTAATTCAGAATTCAGCTGGCATGGAATGGGTTAAGTTTAGAAATCTAGTTCTCTTGCTAATATTTACTGTTCTATTCCTTCCCCAAGGACTTCTGCTAACTTGAGAGGATGTGGCTTGCCATAAAGGAGTTGGGCCTAATATCTTTCCACCACTAAGCTATCCTTCAAGGATGTCTGGTTTGTTCTGCAAAGACATCTGGGCCACTATCTTGCAGGCAGACTCAAACAACGATGCTTCTTAGTCACAGGAGGAAAGGAGGGGATTGTTCCTAGCCCCCATTACCAACTTCTAATCAATTGTGCTCCTCATGCCTCAGCTACAAAACCAATCATATTGTCCTCAACCCCATGATGTCTCCTACCCTGTTCTGTTCTTTGATACCCAAAACGTATGAAAGGGGAGCTGTTCTTCTGCCCAGGGTCTTTGGCTAGAAACTGAGGTGGCCATTGACCCTTTTATTGGCAGGTAGCATGACGCTGTTAATAAAATATCTTGCTCAGAGAATCATGCCTTCATTTGCCTTTTTGTTAAATTTCACTTGTGACTTTTCTTTCCCTCTCCTCTTCCTTCTTTTTTTTCTCTCTCTCTCTGACCTCTTCAGTTCCTATGGGTGCAATTAATATCTCTATACAGATGACTCTCAAAGCCATATATCTAACCCCAGTCTCTTTTTTGGTTTCCAGTCTCTCGTCACCAACCGCCCATTGGATATTTTGAGCTGTATGTTCCATAGACATCTCAAATTCAGTGTCTAAAACAAAACTCATTATTTCCCCCCTAAGCCTAACCTATAGAGAGGGTGCCATATTCAGTCATCCTGATCTATATCTTGCCACTGGACCCAGATGGCTCCAGAGGAGAAAGTGAAGCTGGTGACCTTGCACAGCCTTCCCTCACTTAAATCCAATTCACTTGCAAAAATCATGACATCACCTCCCTGATGTAAAGGACAGATTGCAACCTATGGAGAAGGAAATGGCGAACCATTCCAGTATCTCTGCCAAGAAAACGCTGGATGGGGTCATGAAGAGTCAGACATGACTGAAACAACTCAACAACGATAATAACAACAAGCCTATCCCCCTTCTGAAATGAGCTATTCTGTTGTGGACACCACCATTGTCTTAGCCTCACGTTATTTGTGACTTTGTTGGCAGATGTAAGCCACTGACTTTCACTTACCTCATACATCCTGTTAGTTTCTAAATCTTGTCATTTCTGTGTCCCAGCATCTCTTGCATCCATCCCCTTCTCTTCACGAGCACAATCAGCACTCCAATTCTGGGCTTTATCATCTCTTGCCTAGGTTATTGCAGTGGCTCCCCTAATTCATCTCCCTGCCTTGTTTCCCTCCTCTCTAAATTCAACCAGCCACTAAAGTGACATTACCAATTCACAGGTCTGACTATGTCACTGCCCCATTCCATAAACTTCAGTAACCTCTAAGATCAAATGCAAACTCAAATCCTTCAAAACCTGGTTCCAACCTACCTGTCCCTCCACCTATTCTGTGGTTCAAGGCCTTTATATATATTAACTTATTTGATTCTTGTAGCAACCTTCTCTGGTAGGTTCTAATCACACACATACACACACACACACACACACACACACACACACACACACACACACCCTTTACAGATAAAGAAACTGAGGCAATCAAAGGTTAAGTGACTTGTCCAGGGTCACATGGCTAGTGATGGTCTGAGGTAGGATTTGAACTCAGATCTCCCTAATTCTGAGTCCTGTGCTCTATCTACTGCACCACCTAGCTACCTACAACCTGTTACAAGAGACTTTTCCTGCTCCTCTCTTCTGGGAGTGACTTCCTCTCTAGGGTTGCCTTCCCTCTACTGTCTATGTGTCTTGTATTTGTGTATTTAGTGAGATTCTGGATTTATGCTTTTAACTCAGACTAGCATGAGTAGGTCAGGTTCTAGAGCAGGAATACCACATCTCCCCCATGGGGTTCTAGAGTTACCACTGATGGGGGGTGGGGTGTTTTCTATAATGCTATTAGTTTAAACCCCCCATTCTGGTGAGATAATATTTGTAAAACATTTAGAACAGTGTCTGGAACATAGTAGGTACTTAATAAATACCTGTCTTCCTTTGCTTGTTCCTTCCCCGATATTGGTCACCCCATTGGTTACTACCCCAATATCATTTAACTCATTGACATCAGCTAGTTTTTATGAAATAATACTTGCTGAAAAGATATAACCAAAACAGAAATATGTACACATAGACACACACACACACCTCTGAAGCTAGAGGCACACTCACTGCCACCTTGACCGTTAAAGAAAGAGTGGACTCACACTTCAAGGGTTGCCACAAAGCATTTGGCTACCACAATTCACTTTTGGATATGACATAGAAGCTGGAAGAGACTGCCTGCTTCCTAGTTATGGAACACGGAGTCTTGGCTACCGGGTCCTCGGTTAATCCACCACCGAACTGGGTAAAGCAGATAGCTCTTCAAGGTTGTGCTGGTCCACTGGGCTCAGCTGCCAGCACATGCTGGTATAGTCTCCCACCCTGAAACATGGTCATCTACCAAGGCCCTTTATGAAAGGAAGGAAGACACAGATAAGAAATACCCCTATTTGAAACATATGGGCTTGCCAAGGAGGCTCTGCACCTATAGACCAGCCCTCAGGTGGTCAGAGACCCATTTTTATACTTTTCAACCAACAGGAAGGAAAGAGAAAGTGTGTTTCCTCTATCTGATCCGTTCAAAATGTATTAATTGCCTATGATATACCAAGCGCTATGCTTAGCACTTAGAATACAATTAATTAAAAAAAGAAAAAAAGGTGGTCTCTACCCTCAATAAGCTCACAATCCAAAAACGGTGATAACACACAGAAGACAAGAAAGGGGAGTTGGGCCAGGGCATCACATCGGTAGAGTTGAAACCAGGTAGGGTAGCAGATGTGAGGTGGAATGACCTCAGAGTCCAGTTTCTTCCTTTGATGAAGGAAGGCATTGAGAGGAGTTTGATACTCTCTCCTCCCTCCCCGCCCCCCTCCATGCACAGAGAGAGAGGAGGCTTGAGCTGGCAGCATGGTGGTGAATCCAGAAGTGATGATCTTATCCTGGCAGGGACATCTTGTCCGGGAGAGTTGAAACTCTGCAATATGGCGTGGGGCCTTGTTGTATGCATTCCCATTTCATCTCAGCAGACAACCAAAAGGCCTTTTTCTTCCCCAAGAAGCAAATAGACAGGAAACAGACACTAAAAGTAGCGAGCCTGGTCGCCGAATTCTACTTCATTGCAAACTCCCAGAAGTCAGTTCACCAAAAGCTCATTCTCCCACGACGAAACCCACTTGGGCATCTCCCTTCCAGTGATCCATGTCACACTCATTTGAACAGAAGCTTCTTGAGGGAAAAGGCTATTTTTTGCTCTTTGTATGCCCAGCACCCACTGCAGCCCATGTTGTTCAGTTGTATCTGACTCTTTGTGACCTTGTGGACTATAGCACATCAATACTATCCGTGGGGTTTTCTTGGCAAGGATGCTGGGGTGGTTTACTGTTTCCTTCTCCAGTGGATTAAGGCAAGAGGTGAAGTGACTTGCCCAGGGTCACACAGCTAGTAAGTGTCATATCATCCTGACTCCAGGTCCGGTGTTCTGTCTGTTGAACCACCTAGCTGCCTCAAAATAAAAAAAGGTCTGATAACCAAGATATATAGACAACTAACAGAATATATAAGAACAAAAGCTTTTACCCAATAGAGGTCAAAGGGTATGAATGTTAGTTTGCAATTCTTTTGAGTACTGTATGAAATCTCATGCTTCTAATCACTAACGATACATGAACTGCATATCAAAGCACCCCCAAGTGTCTGAGGCCAGATTTGAACTCAAGTCTTGGTGGTGCAGTTGGACAGAGTATGGGCCCCAAGTCAGGGAGACTCATCTTCCTGAATTCAAATCTGGCCTCAGACACTTACTAGCTGTGTGACCCTGGACAAGTTACTTACCCCTGTTTCCTTATTTGTAAAATAAGCTGGAGAAGGAAATGGCAAACTACTCTAATATCTTTGCCAAGAAAATCCCAAATGGGGTCATGAAGAGTCAGACACGACTGAAATTACTCAACAACAAACTTCTTGACTCCAGGCCCAGAGCTCTACCCACTGAGCCACTTAGGTACCTCTAGGGCAAACAGAGGTTAAGTGACTTGCCCAGGGTCACACAACTAGTAAGTGTCTGAGGTTGGATTTGAACTTAGGTCTTTATGAGTTCAGGCCCAACCCTCTATCCGCTGAACCATCTAGGTAACGCCAAAGAGTTTAAGTGACTTGCCCAGGGTCACACAGCTAGTAAGTGTCTGAGGCTGGATTTGAGCTTAGGTCTTTCTGACTCCAGTCCCAGAGCTCTGTGCACTACAGTGCCATCTAGCTGCCTAGCACAGTCCATAAGAAGTGCTTAATCCACGCTTGGTAATTGATTTTTGTCTTTGTATTCCTAGAACCTAGCATGGTTCCTGGCACACAGTAGGCACTTAGTAGATGCTTAATGATTGATTGATGACTGAGATTGCAAGCCTTTGTAAATGGAAGGATGATGGTGTACTTAACAGAAATACAGGGGGTCTGGAGGAAGGCCAGGTTTAGGGGAGGAGGAAAATAATGAGTTCCATTTTCAATGTATTGGATTTGAGATGTCAGTGGGATATACAGATGGAAGTATCTAGCAGCTATGCAGTATTATAGCACAGGAGAGGCATAGGGGCTGGTTATATGGATCCATCTGGAAGTCTAAATGCATCAAGCTATCATCAGCATCAAGATGGTAACTGAGCTCATGGGAGTCAATGAGATCTCAGTGAGAGAAGACAGAGAGAGGCTGGTGAAGTCCCAGCACAGAGCCTTGGTGAGTACCCCTAGTCAGTGGATGCTGGGCCAGCACAGATCACTGAGAAGAAATTGAAAGTAGAATGCCCCAAGAATAGTCACACAGAATGTTCCAAGCAATGGAAATACAAATACCAGCAAAAAGAAAAACTGTCCTTGCCCTCAGGAGGTTTATATTCTAACAGAGGCAGATGACTCATAAAAGAAAGCGGAGAATTAGGAAGGACAGGCACAGGGCACAGATAGAAAGATCTGGAGGAACAGAAGGGAACATGGCACTTCCTCAGACGGAGATTCCAGGAAGTAACTTACCAATCAGAGAAGGGAGCTTTTGGAGTGGAGGCAGCTCCCATGGGAGAATGGGGCCAGGGAAGAGTTGAAAGAGTCCAGAGAGTCAGGAGCTGAACCAGGTTAGAAGGAAGTGACCAAAGAGGGCTGAGGGAAAGCAGTGTCTCTGAAGCCAAGGAAGGTGAGCTTCTCCAGATCTACAGTGTCAAAAGAAGGCAAGGAGGTAGAAAGAGGTATACTTAGTAGCTTTGGGAAGAGCCATTTCAATGGAGGCATGAGGTGAGACACCAGGCTGTATGGAAAGAGGGGAAAGAGGGAGAGGGGAACAGGTGTTAAGTCTACACAAGTCTTTCAAGGAATTTGGACTGAAAAGGAGAACGCATATGTGACAGTTGTTTGAGGGGATGACAAATTCAAGTAAAAACGTCCTCCTTTGAGCTCCTGTTACAATTATAAATCTTTTGGTTAGTTGCTGCCTTCTGGTGCTAATTAAATACAGGATAATGAATGTTCTTGTTTCCGGATTGGATTGGAGTGTAGTGTAAAAAATGCTGCACCTGGTGTCTTGATCTTGGATGGGAATCGTTCCCCTGGTACTGCCTTCTTGCCCCCACTTAGAAACCCTGACTTTCTTCAAGAGTATATGACCATTGATGAGGTATTTGCGCTTTCTTATTAACCTCTTCTGTTAGGAAGATTAGATAAGATAATTGATGTAAAACTCTTTGTAAATCATAAAGGCTTTGTTCATACACATAAACTATTTGAGATATTTTAATTTTTTGACCTAACTGCTTAATAAAAGGTATTTCTTTTGGCTTAGAGATGCTGTGATAAAATTGTTGTTTTATTGTTCAGTTGTTTCAGTTGTGTCTGACTTTGTGACCCATTTGGGGGTTTTCTTGGCAGAAATGCAGCAGTTTGCCATTTCCTTCTCCAGCTCCTTTTACAGATGAGGAAATTGAGGCCAACACGGTTAAGTGACTTGCCCAGGGTCACACAGCTAGTAAATGTCTGAGGCTGGATTTGGACTCAGGAAGATGAGTCTTCCTGACTCCAGGCCTAATGCTTGATCCACTGTGAACCAAGAATGTTTGGGATCCTCTGCCTTAAAGTCTTACATCTGCCACTTATTACTATAATTAGCCTCTTCAAGGGACTTTAGAAAACATCTACACTGATCCCCTTATTTTATAAATGGGACAACTAAGGCCCTGAACAGAGAAGACACTTTCCCAAGGATCTGCCATGATAAAAAACAGAGAGCTAGGATTTGAACCCAGGTTCTGTGACTCCAAACTTAGCTCCTAGTACACCGTATCTCTTTGCATATATATATCTACGTATATAGATATATATATCTTTATATGTCCCAGCACTCAGCATACATAGTAAATGCTCACTGAATATTTGTAAACGATACTACCCAAATTTGGCATTTTATCTTCCATTTCCAAGCCTTTACCCAGGATGCTCTACCACTGCACTTCGAAGCTTTCTTTGGGACTTAGCTGAGACACCATCTGCTATAGGAACATTTCCTGATTCCTCTAGTTGTTAGTAATTATTCTGTATGCACTTACCTGTGAACAGGCGATATGTTGCTATTAGAATGTAATCTCCTAGAAGACATAGACATCAAAGAAAACTTGCCAGCAACTCCAAGAGTGACTTGTGTATAGCAGGTGATTAATTAGTATTTGTTGAATTGAATTGAGCTCAATTTCAGGATCGACTGGAGCTAATAGTGAAGCCACTATCGTGCCTCATGGTAGATGCTTAACAAGTGTTTATGGATGCTGCTGATGCAGTATGGTACAACAGAAAGAGTGTTAAACCAGAACCCTAGGACCTGGATTCAAATCCTGTTTCTGCCACTTCTGAGCTGTGTGAACATGGGCAAGTCACTTTCCCTCGCTAGACGTTGGTTTCCTCATCTATAAGATGAAAGGGTTGGGCTACACAAATTTGAAGCTGAAGCTCTCTTCCAGGGCTGGATCCTATAATCCTCTGGATGAGATGTGTATGGGACATCCACATTCAGCATAAAAGAATCTCAGAGGATGCACAGGTATGCTGTGACTATTTGTCTCCTCACTGTGGTGAGGTCAAAAGACTGGCTTCTGAGCCAAAAGTTGGTGCATGCATAACATTTATTAAATACCTACTATATGCCAGACACTGTGCTAAGCACTTTAGGAATCTTACCTTACCTTATCTTATCCTCACAAGAACCCTGAAAAGTAGGTGTTGTTATTATCCCCATTTTACATTTGAGGAAATTGGCAAACAGTGGTTAAGATCTTGCCTAGGGGCATAAACCTAGTAAATGTCTAAGGCTGGATTCAAACTCAGGTCTGACTGGGGTCCAGTGCTCTATCTACTGTGCTACCTAATTGTCTTCTTTCCCTTGGTACGTGCTTTTGTGAGACTTTGAAAGGTTGTAGAAACAGAAGTTCAATGACAGGAGTCTAGGACAGAGCTGGCTGGCAGCTAAGTCCAGCGAGGATTGGCTGGCTTGACCCGGGGTAGCATTGGACTGATGGCATTCACAAGGGAGGCTCAGCCCTAGTTATGCTATGTTTGGAAGTTAATTTTGGGGAGGGGGCTATTGCTTTGTAGAAATTGCTTTAGGTTTCTACAATCTACAATCTACAACAAACCCTCTCTCTCTAGTACCTAGAGGGGTTTAGGGAGAGTGTGAACTCCCAGGTGTTGACAGGGAGTGCTTTGTAACTTCTCTTCTCATCCAGCATAGTCACCAGAAGAAACTCTCCTCTGAGGCAGGATGTGTCTTGGCTGCTATAGAGTCATTGCCAGTCTGGGTTGAGCTGGCTACTGGTGCCTCACCAGGCTCTGCCACCAGCAAACTCTGGAACGGACATAGGTTCCTAGACCTCTGGTAGGTCTGTCTTCCAACCTTTCAAAGCTCACAAGGGCGAAACCATTTCCAATATTCCTTCACCTAAGAATGGTATACAACAGATGCAACAAAGACAGAAACAACAGCAGAATCAGATACTCACATCTTCCTATCCACTGGATGAGAGAATTCAAGGTCCCTCCCCTACCTAGAGGCTTACAACTGTTCCTCTCACTCCAACAACACAGCCAGAGAGGGAAGAGATTGTAGAACTCACCCACCCAAGTCTTTTGTAGGCACATTCAGTTCTGTTTTAGAGCCAAAGAAAATGCCTTTCACACCATAGATGCTCCTGAAATGGGGCACAGGGTACTTTCAGAAGCAAGTTAACAAGGTCTTCCCTTCCTGCCCTACACATGGATGGACTAGCACTGGACAGAGCATGCTGTGCAGGTTATGAGAACTGGGCTCCCACTGGCCAATCCCCCTTTATGGAGGTAAATACATAAGAGCGATCTAGGCAAACCACTAGAAATATGAGGAAGGAAGGACCCCAACTACCTGGTGACAATGGGGAGGTTGTCAGGTGAGGCCTCATGGAGGAGGTGGTAACTGTGCTGAGCCTTGAAAGGATGGAAGTACAGACTTCAACAAATAGAGAAATGGGTCTTCAAAAGCTAGGGTTTCCAAATGACACATAGATATAACCAATCTTTTCCCCTCCCGATTTTCCCCATTTGTTCTAGCCTGAAGTTATGCACTGTGAGCTAAAACTCATGACTCTCCAACGGCAATTAAGATACATAGAACAACTTTAACCAAATCTATGCTTCTCCATCTCTGTCCTGGGTGCAGTGGAGTCTTGGGCCCAGGTGGACAGCTACTAGTACAGGGTGTCCAGCTGTGCTCCTGCTTCCTTTCCTCCCAGGTCAAAAGAGACGAGGTGAGGATTCCTCTGTGAACTCGTGCTAGGGAAATAGGCAGGAATTCCTCCCTGCTTCCCCAAACAGGAAATCCCATCTCTGGTTCCTTTCCTAATTGAACATAGAAACCACTGCCCTTGGGTCTAGTAACTGAAATCATTCTTTCTCTCTCTGCTGTTACATTGTTCCTGCTTAGGTCAGATACTATATTGTGACATACATTACACAAAATTACAACAACCGGTTTAAGCTTTCTTCCTGTCTTCTTTCCTTCCCTTCTCTCTCTCTCCTCGTCTTTCTTCCTCTTCTCCCTCTCTGTTTCTCTCCTCTCATACTCTTTCAGTCCCTTCTCCCCTTCCCCCTTTCTTTTTTCTTTCTTTCTCTCTTTTTATCTTTCTTCCTCTTTTTCTTTCTCTTTTTAATTCATCATTCTTCCTTTTTTCTTTCTCCACTTTCTTTTTAATTCATTTTTTCCTCTCCCTTTTTAATTTATTTTCTTTCCCTTTTTAATTCATCTTTCTTCCTCCCTTCCTTTCTCCTTTCTTTCCCTTTTTAATTCATCTTTCTTCCTCTCTTCCTTTCTCTTTCTTTATTTCTCTTTTTAATTCATTTCTTCCTCTCTTTCTTCCTTTTTTTAAATTCATCTTTCTTCCTCTCTTTCTTTTTCTTTTTAAAAACAACTGTTCAAGTAAAGGATATTGAGTTTACTTTTACAGCTGCCCAGGCCAGCCAGTTCTGTTACATCCTCTAGCTGGCCCGGATATCATATGACTGCCTGCCAAATGACTTGTACAGAATCTGTGCTGTTCCCGAGCACATCCATTTTTATCCATTCTGCTCACATGAGCAGAAATTTCTTAAGGTGTCTCCAACAGAAACTTCTGGTTAGCAAGCTTATGCAAAAACGAATTGTCTCAATGTGGTTTTCAGAATACCTCTGGCCCTTTCGGTCCCTGTATCCAGGGCTGCTTGGGAAATTGGTGGTGTCTTAAATATTTTAAAACTGCCATTGCTTTTTAGCAACCGGATCTGGGTTTGCATGCTGTTTTCTGGCTGAGTGTCCTTGGTGGAAGGAGGGAGGGACGTAATCTTGGGAGGGACTCGTGTGTCACTGGGACAAACCACAGCCTGGCTGGCTTGAGACTTTCTCTGCCCACACAGCAAGCTTATAGTAGGGGAGAGGTCACAGGAAGTGGCTTGACCAGGGTCTGTGCCTTGGAGTTTGAGCCAGTGCTTCTGACTAGCTAAACAATGAAGCAAGGGCCTAGGGAATGACAGAAGCACTCATTCCCATCTGATGATCCCACCAAGGCAGGCCAGGAGCTAAAATGTGCACTCTCCAGAAGGGGCCAGAAGGAAAGACAACATGGTACACACACATCTTCAGTCCTTCCAGTGATAGAAGGGGAGGCATGGTCTGGCTCCATAAGCATCTTATTCTGACTATGGACAGAAAGGAGGAAAGCAGGATGAATGGAAATCTCTGGGGTTGTCTTCAGGTTACTGAACATTCAAGAACCCCTGACTGGACCTCTTTGATGGACTCCCTGCAAAGAACATCAAGTCTACTGTTTGTCGGCCTTCTCTCCTCTTGTTATCCTTGGGCAGACAACATGGTATGGTGACCTCTGAATTCTGAATCAGAGGACCTAGGTTCAGTTTCCAGCTCTGATAACTCACTACCTGTGTGACCTTTGGCAAACAACTTAACCTCTCATGGCCTCAGTTTCCTCATGTGTAAAGTACAATTAGGTGTTCTTCGATCCTTCCGGTTTTAAATCTACACTCTTACCATCCATGAATTTATATTATATTTATCTCTGTATAAGTCTTAACCTCACTCCTACTAAATTCTAAGTTTTTTGAGGGCAGACTCCTTTGTTGTGGATCCTCTTTCAGGACCCACAATCAAAGACAGAATATTGACATATTTTCAATCATGCCAAAATTGATGGGGACAGCCATTTGACAGTGGGAGAGAAAGTGGCAGTAGCCCCTATGCCTAGGGTAGACACATGTATAGTTATGCTTATGAGGATGGGATCTAGACCCCAAAAAGGAAAAACTCTGGACTTTCCCACATGGCTAAATCTTTGGGTTCGCCTGAGGCTATAATCCCATCAACTGGCCTTTCATTGTGGCTATGCCCAATCTCTGTTACCCTTAACCTAGCCTGGCCCTCCATTGTCTTACCTCTCCATGGCACCCCACCCCCCCTTCCCTCCCTTAATCCTATCTAGGCTCCATTCTCCCTTGGTCACCCCTGAAGTTCTATTACCTCATAGACTACTTGACCACTCCTAGACCTCTCTCATAGTCTTTCTGTGTATAAGGTCCATCTCATCTCCATTAAGATGCTCGGATTCTTATAATCTAGCCTTGGCTCAGATTCCTAAAATCTAGCCACTGCCGGGATTCTTATAATTTAGCCATGGCTCAGATTCCTAAAATCTAGCCACTGCTGGGATTCTTATAATCTAGCCGTGGCTTACTCTTGTTCAGACTCCTTAAGAGTCTGCCCAATATGACGGAGGATCTAATAAACCTTGTCTTTGGCTGAAAGAAGGCTTGGGTTGAATTCTTTCAGACAGGAACCACATGATGTGATTTTGGGGTCCCAGGACCCCTAAACCCCTAAACCCCATCAGTGCCATTTTGGAGGGAAGGCATGGTAACCTAAGCCCAGCTGCATGGGCCAGCTGGGCACTGGAATGGTGAATCACTGTGGGAGGAAAGCACACCTTGCTGAATGTCAGCATCCAGGGGCAAAGCCCCATTTGCCAAGTGCTAGTTACTACTCTGCCTTTCAGTGTGTTATGCAAAGTGCTTCATGAATATTGGTTGAATAAATGAATAGTCTTTTGGCTTTCTGACTATTTTTTCCCCCAATCTTAAACCACTCCTCCGATCATTTAAATCAGGCTCGCACAAGAATCTTCAGTATCAGACTTGTATGGACTGATTCAGAATGAAGTCAACAAAACCCAGGCAATGATAACAATGTCAATGAAAATAACACTAAAAATCATAAGAACTCAAATGAATCGAAGTGACTAATTCTGGAGAACAGATGATGTAACACGCTTTATTTGCTCAGTTAAGAGGCGAAGGGCTGTGTGTGTGAAATGTCATATATATTGTTTGCATTTTATAGAGCTGTGAGCCTGAATATATATATGTGAGCAAATGACTAGCATAAAAAACAAGACCATTAAAAAACTTGAAAAAAATCCCAAATGATTTTTTGGTAGAGATTCCTGATCCTGACAATCAAGACCCAGTCCCCCCACAATCTGAATTTGGTGTATCCATCTCATACTATTTCTTTAGAAAAAATCAATCAATCAATAAACATTTATTAAACTCCTATTACGTGCCAGGCATTGTACTAAGTGCTGGGGATACAAAAAGAGGCAAAAGATAGTCCCTGCCCTCAAGGAGCTCCCAATCTAATAGAGGAGGCAACATGCAAACAAATATAGACAAAGCAAGTTATATACAGGATAAATAGGAAATAATTAAAAGAGTGAAGGGGTGGGGAAGGCTTCCTCTAGAAGGACTGCACCCTTTTGTGTACTCTTTTTCAGCAGAACTGGGCTACTACCCCCATTTTCTTTTCTTTTCCTGCCCTCTCCTGTCCTTGTGCCTTAACTCTAAAATGGACTCCTCTCATCTCCATCTGTTGAAGATTCTTGCTTCCTTCAAGGCCCAACTCAGATGGCACCTCCTGCAGGATGCCCTCTCTGACTTCCCCATGATTCCTTGACGAAAGTAATCTCTCTCTTCCCACATTTTTCACAGGCCCTTTCCTGGATTGCTCCTTTGTGCTTGTATCAGAGTTATTAGTATACTTACCCTTTCTGTCTCTCCTCATTAGACTGTACACCCCTTGAAAGCAGGACCTGTACCATATGTAGTTTTGCATCTCCAGCACAAGGCCTTGCAATGCGTATTCATAGACATAGATGTGCTGGTAAATGGTAAAAGACTGAGTCTCCAAGAAATGTGCACAGGACATGCTCTGAAGTTTAATGATTAGCTTTTCAAGCATTTAATTATTTTGTCTATTTAATTATTAGCTCAGCATTATTAACATTTTTCTCCATCACTTTCTTAAGCCTAGACAATCAACAAAACAATAAATCAAGCCCTGATTTGCATAATTTGCTAGAGTCTGAGGTGCAAATGCTCACCCTGAAAATTTAACATTAGGTTCCAGGGAGGGGAGCACTCCTGATTACCCTCATTACACAGGTAATAAGTAAATGAGGCAGGATTCTAATCCAGGTCATATGACTCCAAATTCTGTCTTCTTTTCATCCCTCCAGACCACCTCCTCCAACTAAACTTTGCTACAAATCCTAATCTGGTGAATTGGACTGAATGCTTTGCCTGAAGCATCCAAGAATGAGAGTCATTGGTGTGGGAGTTGGTAATGCAGAAGAGTAGGTAATGGAAGAGAGAAATGGCCAACAGTGTTGGAAGAACTATGGAAAGACAGGCACCCTCCCTCCTACATGGCCAGGTGGAGTGGTGTATTCATCATCCTTTCTAGAAAACAATGTGGGATTAAGTCACAATTAAGGTTTCTGTCCTTGGACCCAAAGATCCCACTCCTGGACATTTACACCAGGAATGTACCAAAACTGTGGCCCTTTCTGTGGTAGCTGAGAACCGAAAACAAAGTTGGTCCCTTTTGATTGGGAAATGGCTGAACAAAATGTGGCTTATGTGTGATGGAATATTATGGTGCCCTAAGAAATGACAAATTTGAGGGATTCAGAGGAACTTGAGAAGGTTTCTAAGAATGGGTGAGGAGTGAAGAGAGCAAAAACAAGGGGAAAAAAACTGTGTAGAGTGAGTTCTAATGCTGTAAATGGAAAGAACAATGACAACAAAATACTGAGAATGACCAATGTTGGTCCTCCCCTCCTGAAAAACCACAAACCAAACCAAAAAAAAATGACAAGAAGATGCCCCCTCTTGCTTTTTTGCAGAAATGGAAGACACCATGGGCATGGGATATTATATGTATACAATGTCTGACTTTCTTGATATGTTGGTTAATTCTGATGAATTTTCCCCTCTTTCTTTATAATAAGAGATGCCTCTCAGGGAGGGGATAGTGGTGGAGGGATACAGTGAGAAATCTAAGTGGCTGTTAAAGATGTCATTAAAAATTTATTTACGACATGCATGATGGCTGTAGTATCATGAAAGAACAGAACCAAGCATGAAACCTAACTCTGAGGGATTATGATGACCACTCTCGGCCCTGGACAAGAGATGATGCCGTGCATCTCCCTCCTTTATGTAGAGAGGTAGGGTGGGGGGAAGGGGCTGCTGTGGATTGTCTTTGTGTGGCTTCCACTCATTTAAGTTCTTTGAGACATATTTAGAGGGGATTTGTATTCAGGTACTAGGAGCTGTCCAACTAGGGTCCACGGACCATAGATTTCATAGATTTCAAGGGGTTCGTGAACTTGGATGAAAGAAAAAAAAGACATCACTTCAACTAAACACTAACTGAAATGTAGCTTTTCTTTCCATTGTGAATGTAGGCAACACATATGATTCTGAGAAGGGGTCTGTGGACTTCAATTCCTGCTGACTGCCCAAGGGGTCTCGGACACAGAAAAGGTGAAGAACCCCCTGGACTTCCAAATGTAGGATTCTGTGGTCTTCTGAAGGGAGAATACTTATTGGATTGGGGGGAAGTGGGTCCATCTGGGGTGTAAAAAATAAAGACCTCAATAAAGAAAATTGAAAATAAACACTGATGCCCACCTGATGCTCCAATGGTTGCCCCAGTGGTTGGGGTGCACAGGCCACCACATGTGCTTGGGTCCCAGTTCTCTGTCCCTAGCCTGTCCCTATTTAGAAGCTCCCAGTCCCATGGGCCCTTGCTCCCCACACTCTCATTCTCACACAGCCAATGGAGCTGTGAAAATCATTGTTTCCAACGTCCTCAGCACAAAAAAAAAAGGCCCTTTGTGTGGAATACAAAAGGCCTCCTTGTTCAAATGAGGAATATTCAACATAATATCGCAGCCTCAGACTTTCTCAAAGAGGGGAACAATGGCTCCTGTGCTGTTTTGTTTGTCAATCTAGCCTCAAAATCCAAGGCCATTCTAGTTCAGCCTTGGCTGGGGGTAGGGAGGGGGCAGCTCCACACACTTGGAAGGAGGCTGAGCTGCCTCCAGCCTCCCGCCTCCCACCCACCTTCTGCTCTGGCCTCTGGAAGGGAATTTTGGGCTCCTGTATTGCCCCAAGACGTGGATTCTAATCCTGGCTCTGACACCTACCCCCTGGGTGAGTTTGGGCAAATCACATCACCTCTTTCAGCCTCAGTTTCCTCATCTGTAAAAGGAGAGGGGTTGAATTCACTGGGCTCTTAAGGCCTTGCTGATCATGATCCTAACACTTAGCTTCCCTTCCTCATCTGCAGAAAGATTGGGTTGGACTAGATGGTATCTGAGGTCCCTTTCAGGTCTATATTAAGACTGTATGTTTCTTCCCCATCCAGAATGCTGTTGTTTCTCCTGAACAGAGAGAGGGATGCCATTTCTCAGGTGTTTTCAGAGAATCACAGAATCTCAGAACTGGGAGGGAGATGGCCACCATGGAACCGGACCTGAACTGGAGCAAAAATCCCCACAATAACACACGGACAAGTGTTCGGTCATTCAGCCTGTCCCCACTACCCATGCTCCTGGTCTTGCTCTCTGGGGCCAAGCAGAGCAAGACTCATCCCCCTTCCATGTGTTAAAAACTGGAGCACAGCTGTTTCCCTCCCTTCTCCATCCTAGGCTAAACCTTCTCTGCTTCTGGGGGGGCGTCATAAAGTTAGAGCAGAAAGGGATCTTAGAGATCCCCTAGTACAGGGGTCTGGAACCCAGGGGTGGGAGCCAAAAAAACAAATCACACATTTCTTGGCATGAACCCATAACTAAAATTTTGCATTTCCTTCAGTTATTTAGAGTGATTCTGAGAAGGGGACCCTAGGCAAAGAAAATGAAGAATCCCTTTTGTTGTTTAGTTGTGTGACTCTTTGTGGCCCCATTTTGAGATTTTCTTGGCAGAGGTAGTGGAGTGGTTTGCCATTTCCTTCTCCAGCTCATTTTACAGATGAGGAAACTGAGGTAAACAGGGTGAAGTGACTTGCCCAGAGTCGCACAGCTAGTAAGCATCTGAGGCCAGATTTGAACTTAGGTCTTCCTGACTCCAGGACCAGCTGCACTGCCTAGCTGCCCTGAAAGAGCTTTGGACTTATGCAATGCTAACATTTTATCGCTTATAGCATCATAGACTTAGAGCTGAGAGGTCATGCAGTCTAACTCCCTTATTTTACAGCTGAGGAATCTAGATAACTTGGCCAAGGTCACATAGGTAACCAGTGGCAGAGCTGGGATCTGAATCTAGGCCAGAATCTAAATCTGACTCCAAATCCTGCTGGCTTTTTCCATGCCCTCAATCCTCACCTGGCATAGTCTTGGGACCCTTCACTCTACCGGCTCCCCTCTGCATGATGCAGAGAGGTTAGGTAGGGTAATGTGCTGAAGCAGCTCCTGGACTGGCCTCTCCTCCCTGGCCCCACTTGGGCTGGGTGACCCGGCACAGAAGACTTCTCATCCTCAGATTGCCATGGGTCTGAATTATTCATGTGGCTGAAGTGCTCGGAGATTTCTGAAACCAAGGTACTCAATTTAAGAAGCTGGCCAGTTGAAAGGATGCCGGGAAAGCTCTTATTGACACCAAAGCCGGAAATTTGCCCTGCCTGTGCTCAGTTGACTGGGGAGAGGAAAAACTCCTGAGCCCCACGTTCTCCAGGCCTGGGTGCCCCTATCTCGATATCACATGGTGTAATCAAGCTAGATCTTAATCGCCACGAGGCAGTGTTGGGGCAGCTTGGGGAGGTTGGTGCCAGGTACCAGAGAGGAAGAGGCAATGTGGAGCCGGAGAGTCAAGCTTCCCATTTACTGTGTGCAAATCATTTCTTTTTGAACCTCTGTTTCCTTTTCTGTAAAATGAAGGACTAGATGCCCGCTGTGGGCTCCCTTAATCTATCATCCATGATCCTAAGTTGTAGAGAATTGGCATTCAGCTGAATGAATCAGTGAATAATTATTTATTGAGCACCTACTATGTGCTAGGCACAGTGCTAAGCACTGGGAATACAAAAAGAAGCAAAAGATAGTCCTTGCCCTTGTGAAGCTTACAGTCTAACAGGAGAGACAACAGACAAACACATATGTACGAGGCAAGCTATATGCAGGATAAACAGGAAATAATTAACAGAGGCAAGGCACTGGAATGAAGAAAGGTTGGGTAAGGCATCCTGTGGGAGGTGGGATTTTGGTTGGGAGTACCCTATAACATCTCTGTAATTGTCCTAGCTAGTCTTTTTGTCTCCATTACTTTTGAAACTCTGCTCCAAGGAGGTCTCCCCTCCCTTCTCACTTGGGATAGAAGGGCTGCTCCTGTCCGCAGCCCCACTAGGTAATGAAATAGATTAGTACACAGTAGGCACTTAATAAAATGCTTGTTGACCTGATTAGATCTGCCCTGTTCCTTATTCCCAGAGGTGGCACAGGGGATAGAGTGCCAGGAGTGAAGTCAGGAAGATTGGAGTTCAAATCCAGCCTCAGACCCTTACTAGCTATGTGACCCTGGGCAAGTCGCTTAACCCTGTTTGCCTCATTTGTAAAATGAGCTGGACAAGGAAATGGCAAACAACACCCAAGAAAACCCCAAAGGGCATCATGAAGAGCTGGACATGACTGAACAACAACAAAAGAGTATTCAAATTTGGATTTAAACCCAGAGTCAAGGAATCATAGATTTAGAGCTAGAAGCAACCTTAGAGTCCATAGAAACCCGTCACCTCATTTGACAGATGAGGAAAGTCAGGCAAACAGAGATTAAGTGACTTCTTCAGGGTCACACAGCGAGCAAGTGGCAGGCTGAATTTGAAGCCAGGTTTTACTGACTGCAAGTCCAGTACTCTATTCATAGTGGCCACTGGGCCTGTCAGAGTTCTTTGACTTCAGATTTCTTGAATGTGTCCATCCACTAAGAAGGATACGTAGCCTGACCCCTCCCAGAAAACAGTCTTAGGAACTCCAAAGCCATAATAATAATAGATTACATTTACAATGAGCTTTAAGATTTACAGATCATTCCCAATATGTTCTCTCATTTGAGCCTTACAACAGTTCTCCAAGGCAGGTATTATTAACCCCATATTATCCCCAGTATCTGAGGAAACTGAGGCAAACAAAACTGAAGAATTTTCCGAAGGTCACACAACTAATAATGTCTGTGGTAGGATTTGAGTCTGGAAAGTGTCCATTATATAATCTGGGCGAGCTGTTCTATGGGAAAGATAAAGGCAGATAAGGCAGCACGATGCAGTAGGAAATGGGACATATTTGGAGGATGAAGATCCAAGTTTGAATCCTGACTCTGCTACTTACTACTTATGTGACCTTTGGCAAGTAAGTCCATTCCTCTCTCTGTGCCTTAGTTTCCTCATCTACAAGATGAGGGTGGGCTGGGAATTCTCTAAGGTCTCCTCTAGAGCTAAAGTCATGCAATCTTTTTTCCACTCTTTCCTTTTTCTCATCTCCTCATATCGAACTTATTGCCAAGTCTTGTTGATTGTATTTCTGGGATGTCTCCATATCCATCCCCTTCTCGCCATTCTATCACCACTGCCCTATTTCAGGCCCTCTGGACTATTGCAATAGTCTTCTAATTGATCTTCTTGCTTCTGGTCTCTCTGACCTCTGCACAGCTGCTGAAAAAATAGCCCTAAAGTGTGAGTCTAACCACATTACTCCTTTGCCCAAGAAGTTTCAACAACTTTCTGTTGCCTCTGGGATAAAATACAAACTGCTGCCTGCTCTTAATAACTTGCTCCAACCTTTGCTTCCAGACTCATCACTTATCGGTCCTCTCATACATGTTAAAATGATTACCTTCCTCATAGAATCCTTAGCTTTCTTCAAAGCACAGCTCAGGCGGTATTGTTTCCTGCAGGAGGCTTTTCTTGTCTCTCCAGTGGTTAGTATTCCCCTCCCTCTGGATTACTTTGTATTTTCTTTATATGTATTTCTTTTGCTTCTCTGTGCATGTATTGTTTTCTTGTAAAATTTGAGCTTTTTGAGCACAGATAGGGGTTTTTTTTTGTACTTTTATCTCTTGTCCTCAGCCGAGTGCCAGGCATGGAGAAGGTCCTTAATAGAAGCTTGTCGAATTAATTGAATTGAACTCTGGGTCTTAAGAAATAAGAGGATTCAGTGGACAACGATTACAAAGGAGCCTCAGGCGACCCTGTAAATCCCTAGCTTGACATCCACAGGTAGGGCTATCCTGAGTGAACCTGGAACTCAGGTGGGCTGAGCAGCTCCAATGTCTTGAGGAACTAGGTCCCTTCCTGGGTCAGGAGCCTCAAGAAGCGTATACTTAGAAATAAGCTGGCCTAAAGAGGTCCCTGGAGACAGGGAGCCTTGGAATATTCATGTCCTTCTTCCTTCTCTGAGAGCGAAGTATGGGAGAAATTGTTGGGCACTTTGACTCTGGCCAACAAACTGGTAGAGCAAAGTAAAGATGGGTATGGCAACAACAAACTCACATTTCTTTTTAATAACTTTTTATTGGTATCTCTTATTTTTAAACCAATAAACGCATTTTATAAATATATTTTATTAATTTCTTGTTTTCACATCACTTTCATTTTCCAATACATCTCTCACTTCTCTGCCCAGAGAGCCATTCCTTGTAACAAAGAATAAAAAAACATGGAAACTGCACTCCCCACCCCCCAGTACAACTACCTTAACACATTAAAAAATTTGACATTATATGCAGTGTTCCACACCCATAGGCCACCTCCCCCAACACTGAAAAAAAAAGGGAGGGGTAACTTCTCATTTCTTTTCTTTGGGGCTAAGCTTAGTCATAATTTCACAACATTCAGTTTCAATTGCTTTGTTCAATTAACAAACATTTATTAAGGCCCTGTTTTAGGCACAGATGATGAGGGCAGTGCCTGCCCTCTAGGAGTTTACAGTCTTTTGGGGGGACACAATATGTACGCATATGAATAATACAAAATAGACATAAGGTAGTTTTGTCAGAGAGGAAGGAAATAAGCATTTATATAGTGCCTATTTCGTGCCTGGCACTGTGCTAAGCACTTTACAAATATTATCTCATATGATCCTCACAGCAATCCTGGGAGATAAGAGCTATTATTATCCTCATTTTACAATTGAGGAAACTGAGGCAAATAAGGGTTAAGTGACTTGCCCAGGGTCACACAGCTAGTAAGTTTTTGAGGTTGTATTTGAACTCAGGTCTTCCTGAGAAATGGAGAATGGAGGCGAATGGGTAAAGGCTCTCCCCATTTAACTTTGTAGGGGATGGGGACTACACCTGGGCTTTCATTGCTATGGGGAATTCCTAGGTGAGGAAACTCCTTTTGCCAATGCATCTCAACACTCAGCCTTAGAGAGCTGCCATTGAGAGAAGAGCCAAGAGCAAACATGTTAAACTCAAATAGAAAAGGGGAAGCCAAGGGCAATAAGGATCCCAGCAGGCCACGTATTGACCTAGAAAGCCACAAATTAACATTATCTATGTTTTACTGCATTTTTATTTATCTCATTAATTACATCTTCATTACTTAATTAATTACATCTTCATTACTTAATTAATTGCATCTTAATCTGAGTTGTCACCAAATGTTTGAAGGTTGTGGCCTAGAGCACAGAGATGGTTAGGATGGTGGGGTGGAGAGGTCACGCAGTCAGTGTATGTCAGAGGTGGGTCTTAAGCCCAGCTCATCCTGGAGCCAAAGCCAGCTCTCTCTCCTGTTGCCATAATGCCTCCCTTGTGACAGAAAATCAAAAAGAAAAATAGTTCAGCAAAACCATCCAGCATGTCAGCTGAGTCTAAAGGTACTTGCCAAGTTACACAGCCAGAGGGGGGTGCACACTCCTCAGCTGCTCTTGGGAATAAGCTTGGGCATTGTGATAACCCACCCCTCTCAGGTTCACACTTTTGTTCCTTCTATTGACATTATCGCCTTCATTGTGTGTCTTATTTTCCTGGTTCTACAGAATTCACGTTTGGGTCAGTTTGTGTGAGTTTCCCATGCTTCTCTGAATTCTTCATATACCACTCCATTTACCCATGGCTCCCATTTGCATCTGTCTGTTCATTCTATTATCTATCTATCGTTCTATTACCTACTCACTGTATTATCTTCTAGCTATCATCTATCTGCTGATCTATCTCTCTATCTATCATCTATTCATTGTATTATCTATCCACCTATTGATATACCCATCCACTCATCCATCCATCCATCCGTCTGTCTATCTCTGTCTGTCTGTCTGTCTGTCTGTCTGTCTGTCTGTCTGTCTATCTATCTATCTATCTATCTGTCTGTCTATCTATCTATGTATCTATCTATGTATCTATCTATCTATCTATGTATCTGTGTATCTATCTATGTATCTATGTATCTATGTATCTATGTATCTATGCATCTATGTATGTATGTATGTATGTATGTATGTATGTATGTATGTATGTATGTATCTATCTATCTATCCACTGGACCACTTTCTCCCAATGTCTCTGTGAGAGGCAGGTCATGAAGGTCTTAAGACCACCATCTTCCAATAGAGGAATGACTTGTGGAGATTTATACAGCAAGTATCTGAGTATCTAAGCATCTGAGGCCAGATCTGAACCCATAATAACACCGTAGGGTCATATTTCTAGAGCTGGAAGGCATCTCCAAGGCCACCCAGTCCAACCCTGTCATTTTTTTGATGAGAAAACTGAGGCCCATGGAGGTTAAGTCACTTGCCCAAAGTCATACATCTACTAAGTGTGCAAGGTGGGATTCAAGGCTAGGTCTTCCTGACTCCATTGTCTAGAGGAAGGTAAGTGGTGCAGTGGGTAGAGTGCCGGGCCTGGAGTTGGGAAAAATCTGACCTCAGACTCTTATTAGCTGTGTGACTCGAGACAAGTGTCTTACCCTCTCTCTGTCCCAGTTTCCTCACCTGTAAAATGAGGATAGTAACAGCACATACCTCCCATAGTTGTTGAGAAGATCAAATGAGACGATATTTGTGAAATGCCTGGCACATGGTAGGTGATATATAAATCCTTATTCTCTTCCCCTTCTGTAGGAAATGATGAAATGTCCAGTTTCAGAAGAAAGTGGGAGATCTCTATGAGCTGATACAGAGCAAGGTGAGTAGAACCAGGAGAACAATTTATATAAGGACAACAACATTACAGAGAAAAAATAACCAATGAAAGGATAAGCTCTGAGTTCAGCAGACTGAAGATAAAGCATGCCACCCACTTCCTACCCAGGCAGGGGATGGATTTAAAAATACAGAAAGATAGACATTTTTGGCCGTGGCCAGCATGGGAATTATTTTGCTGGGCTCTGCACATTTGTCATGAGGGCTTTCTTTTTTCTTTCATTTTTTATATTCGACTGGGGGAGGACAGTGGTAGGGACAAAGAATAAAGACTTTAAAAAACAAATAGTTAAACCAATCAGTACATTTAAAAGAAATGTTTGTAAAACACTTCTCATTATAATATTAACTGGAATTTATATGAGACTTTGGTATTTGCAAAATGCCTTATATTTATCCTCTTTGAGCCTTACAACAATCCTATGAAGTAGGTCCTAAAGGTATGATAATTATAGCTAATATTTATGCTTCATTTTTAGGTCTGCAATTGATCATATAGATGATGAAGCAGAATTTTACAGTAGTTATGGCTTGCCTGTGGTCACCCAGCTAATAAATGTCAGAGGGAAGACTGGAACCCAGCCATTCCTGACACCAGCTCCAGTACTCTCCTAGAGGTATTTTTATTCCCACTTTACAGATGAGAAAAGTGGGGCTCAGAGAGCTTAAGCGATTTGCTCACAGTCACACAAACAGCAAGTGTTGAAGGTTGGATTTGAACTCAGGCTGCTAAAGTCTACTAATCTTAGAAGAGGGAGCCCAAAGACAGAGGGAAGATCTCAGACACTAGCAGGAGTATATTATCACTACTACTACTAATAATTGCAGGTTGTATTCTAATTGTAAAGTGCAAAACACTTTACATATGCTGTCTCTCTTATTTGATCCTCACAACAACCCTTGGAGTGCTATTATTATCCCCATTTTACAGATGAGGAAGCTAGGCCTTAGGCTAATGACTTGCCCAGGGTCACACAGCTAGGCACTGCAATGATCAGGCACTAGCCCCTGATGTTAGTTCCCTGAGACCAACCTATATTGGCCCTGTGCTAGTTCGTCCCTACTTTTGTTAATAGCTCTGCTTGCAGACTTCTCCTCTGCTTGAGGGTCAGTGGAGTCTTTGAGATGAACTCAATGCTGTTTGGGTCCAGGCCTTTTCTTCCTGCCTACCCCACCCACTTCAAGACTAGTCTTTGGGGAGCTAGACAAGGCATGGAAGATGAGACCCTCTGTGAACCTTGCAGGGTGTGGTTTGGAAAATTCCCCTCCAGACACCAGAAAGAAACCCTGAAGAGCAAAAGCGAGGCCAGAGCCCAGTTCCCATGAAGAGAAAGAAAGGGTGACTCTCATGCCCCCTGATTAATTCCTTCCTCAAACTGGAATCCCTGGTGTGTGGACATGATCTCGTTTCCTTTCCCAAACCAGCAGCCAGCAAACATCCAGGGCCTCACTCTAGTCCCCGTCCCCCTCCTCCCCCCCGCAACCTGGGCCTGATGCGCCCAGCCTGGACTTTCTCCCATCATCAATGAAAGATAATAAAATGCCCCTTGTACTTTGTCTCTTCTCAAGCCTGAAGCATGGCAGGCTGTGGCTGAACTTTGATCTTCCTTATAAAAGATGTTCCAGCCCTGGACATCTGGGAAACAGAGTCTTGAAACCATGACATGGGTGGGGAATTAGAGTTCGTCTAAGATCACTGGCCTTGGAGTCGGAAAGACCTGGGTTCAAATCCAACCTCTGATGCTTCCTGCTTGTGTCACCCTGGGTAAGTCACTTAACCTCCGTCTGCCTCAGTTTCCTCATCTCTAAAATGGGGATAATAAGAATGATACCTACCTTCTAGGGTTGTTGTAAGGAGATCAAATGAGATAATATTTCTAAAGTGCTTTGCAAACCTTAAAGCTTTATATAACTGTTAGCTATGGTTATTGCTGTTATTATCAGCAGCAGCAAAATAAAGGAGTTAGACTGCATTGCCTCCAAAGTGACTTTCTGCTCTAGTCATTGGGTAGGTTGCTTTCTCAACTCGACTGACTTCATGCTACATTAGATAGGCCTTCCATCTCTAAATCTATGATGCTATAATCTCCAAATTATAGAACTGTAGATTTAGAGTTGGAAATTACCTTAGAGGTCATAGTACAGCTCCTTTGTTTTAATTAGAATAATAATAAAGGTAATAATAATAATAATAGCTCTAACATTCATTGGCATAGCACTTTGCTCGTTTTCCCATTTTCCCTCCACAACAACCTTGGGAAGGAGGCTCTATTATTTCCATTTTACAGATGGGGAAATTGAGGCAGACAGATGTGAAGTGACTTCCTGAGGGTCACATAGCTAGTTAGTGTCAGAGGCTGGATTTGAACTCAGGTCTTTCCTACTTTAGGTCCAAAGCACTGTCCATTGTACCACTGAATAGAAGAGAAAACTATCTAGTATAAGCCTTTTATGCCGTAGATGAGGAAACTGAGACCCAGTAGGGTACATGGAACATCACAGCAGGAAAGGCCCTTAGAATCCAAAAGGAGAGTCTGTGAGCCATCTTTCCACTTGAGTAGCTTTATTCTCTTGATTTTAGAGTGAGGATACGGGATTGGTACAACTTTATTCCTCCAGAACGTCAGAAGCAGCCCCTTGGGGGACATTTCCAAGCATTTCTGTTGTGAGCTGTGGAGTCAGAGGATATGGGCTGAAACCCTGGCATTGCTTCATGCTACTTTTGTGGTCCTGGAGAGGTCACTTAACCTCAGGGCCAGAGTTTTCTCATCTGTAAAATAAGAGGACTGGGTGAGGGGACATCTAAGATCCCTTCCTATGGTCCTGTGAATATAAAATAGCAAAGCTGGGAGGGCCCTTAAAACAGGGAGTGTCAGAGCTGGGAGGGCCCTGGGAAGAGGGAATGTTAGAGCTGGGAGGGCCCTGGGAAGAGGGAATGTTAGAGCTAGAAGAAACTTTAAAATGTGGAACGACAGAGCTGAAAGGGCCCATATTCCATAGCTTTCAGGGGGCTTTATGAACTCAGATGGGAACATACATACATATATACATACATACATACACACATATAATTTAATATATATTATTTAACACATATATCACTTATTTAAAAACATGATTGGGGGCAGCTAGGTGGCGCAGTGGATAGAGCGCCGGTCCTTGATTCAGAAGAACCTGAGTTCAAATCCTGCCTCAGACACATAACACTTACTAGCTGTGTGACCCTAGGCAAGTCACTTAACCCCACTGCTTAGCCAAAACACAAAACAAAAACAATAAAAACATGATTTGATTCCTAAGTAGGGATCCCTAGCCTTCACCAGACTTCCAGATGGCTTAGGACACAAAGGAGGTTAAAAAGTCCTGTTCTAATCTAATCTAGAAGTGGCACCATAGTGGATAGAGTGCTGGGCCTGGAGTCAGGAAGACCGGACTTAAAATCTGGCCTTAGACACTTACTAGCTGTGTGACCCTAGATAAGTCACTTTACCTGTTGTTTCCTCATCTGTAAAATGAGTTGGAGAAGGAAATGGCAAACTGCTCCAGTATCTCTGCCAAGAAAACCCCAAATGGGGTAAATGATCTCACATAAAAAAGCTTTTATAGTAGAGGAGAACAGGGGGAAGGTGTGGAGGGGAGTGTATTAACCTTGCTGTCATCAGAATTGGCTCAAGGAGGGAATAACATACACCCACAATTGGGTATAGAAGTCTATCTTACTGCTGAGTGAAGTGAGTAGAACCAGGAGAACATTGTACATAGTAACAGCCACACTGTGCGATAGTCAACTTTGATAGACTTTGCTCTTCTCAGCAATGCAATGATCTTAGGCAATTCCAAAAGATTCATGATGGAAAATGCTATCCACATCCAGAGAAACAACTAT
Source organism: Phascolarctos cinereus (assembly GCF_003287225.1). Taxonomy (NCBI): domain Eukaryota; kingdom Metazoa; phylum Chordata; class Mammalia; order Diprotodontia; family Phascolarctidae; genus Phascolarctos; species Phascolarctos cinereus. Next base: position 403,987,004 of record NW_027556098.1, on the reverse strand, counting down.
GGAGTCAAACCATACTATTTTCTCTTTTTTTTTTCTTTCTCAGGATTTTTCCCTTTTCCTTTTTGTTTTAATTCTTCCTTCACAACACGAGTAATGTCGAGATATGTTTAATATGATTGTGCATGTATACCCTATATCAGATTGCTTGCTGTCTTGGGGAGGGAGAAAAATTTGGAACTTGAAATGTTATAAAAGTGAATGTTAAAAACTAAAAATAAATAAAAAACCTAATAAAAATGAATGTTAAAAACTAAAAATAAATAAAAAACCTAAATAAGTACAGTAAAATAATAATAATAAAAAAGAAATCTGTCTTACCCTACAGTAAAGTAGGAGGGGAAGGGGATAGGAGAAGAGGGTGGGGTGATAGAAGGGAAGGCAGATTGGGGGAGAAGGTAGTCAGAAGCAAAATACTTTTGAAGAGGGACAGGGTGAAAGGAGACAGGGAATAGAATAAACATGGGGGAATAGGATGGAAGGAAATACAGTTAGCAACAGTAACTGTGAAAAAAAATTTGAAGCAAGTTTCTCTGATAAAGGCCTCATTTTTCAAACATATAGAGAAATTACTCAAATTTATAAAAATAAGAGCCATTCCTCAATTGATAAATGATCAAAAGATATAATCAGTTTTCAGATGAAGTAATCAAAGGTATCTATAGCCATATGAAAAAATGCTCTAACTTGCTATTAATCAGAGAAATGAAAATTAAAACAATTCTGAGGTACTACCTCATACCTATTAGATTGGCTAATAGGACAGAAAAGGTAAATGACAAATGTTGGAGGGGATGTGGGAAAAACGAGACTTTAATGCACTGTTGGTGGAATTGTGCACTGATTCAACCTTTCTGGAGAGCATTTTGGAACTATGCCCAAAGGGCTATAAAAACCGTGCATACCCTTTGACCTAGCAATACCACTACCAGGTCTGTATCCCAAAAGAGATAAAAAACAAAAAGGAAAATTACCTATGTACAAAAATATTTATAACAGCTCTCTTCTGGGAGCAAAGAATTAGAAATTGAGGGGATGCCCATCAATTGGGGAATGGCTGAACGAGTTGTGGTATGTGATTATGATGGAAATTTATTGTGCTATAATAAATGATGAGCATGATGCTCTCAGAAAAACCTGGAAATACTTGCATGGGCTGATGTAAAGTGAAATGTACTGTGTACAAAGTAACAGCAATATTGTAAGGTGATCAGCTATGAATGACTTAGCTATTCTCAGCAATACAAGCTATTCTTGACAATCCAACACAAGTCCAAAGGACTTATGATGAAAGACACTATCCATCCTTGGAGAAAGAACTGATGGTGTCTGAATACAGATTGAAACATACTTTTTTGCCTTATCTTTCTTGAGGTTTTTTTTTTGGTCTGTTTTCTTTCACAACATGACTACTATAGAAATGTTTTGCATAACTACATATGTATAACCTATATTGAATTGCTTGCCTTCTCAATGAGGTGAGGTGAGGAGGGAGGAAGGGAGAGAATTTGAAACTCAGAAGTTTTAAAAACAAAAGTTAAAAATTGTTTTTACATGTAACTGGGGGGAAAATAAATACTAAATAAATTTTAAAAAAGAAAAGAAAACCCCAAATGGGATCATGGAAAGTTGGACATGACTGAAATGACCCAGCAAAACAACAGCTCGCGTCTAACCAGATTTGATAAAATTTGATAAAATAATCATAGCAAATAATTGATAGTTACAACATGATCTTATTTATTCTTTCCTTTCTTCCTTCCTTCCTCCTTTCCTCCCTCTCTCCCTTCCTTCCTTCCTTCCTTCCTTCCTTCCTTCCTTTTCCTTCCTTCCTTCCTTCCTTCCTTCCTTCCTCCCTTCTCCTATCTCTTTCTTTCTTTTCCCTTTCCAGTTTCTTTCTCTCTCTTTTTTTTTTTATCTCTTTTTAAAATTTCTTTGTGTGACAACTATGCTTTGGCCTTACAGGGTTAGGCTTGCTACATCTTCCCTTCAGGATGCTAGGGAGTATTGTAAGGTGCCCCTTTTCTCTGCCATCAGCTTGAGCCTTCCCTAGCTATGTCCCACCTCCCCCCACCCAAGTTGTTAGGAGCTGTGACTAGCACCCCAGCTGTATTTCATCACTTAACGTCAACAATCCAAAGGATGTCTACTTCAAAGATACAGCAAGAACAAATGTACCAACAGTTCTCCTGGTACCTCTGCGCCATATTCTCTGCAATACCTCTACGGTCTCTGGGGAAGTAGGCTCAAAATTCAGCTTAGGCGCTGCACAGCACGTTCCCATCCAAAGGAGGCATGAGTGTTGAGTACTTCTGCTGAGCCAGAGTCTTTAACTCCTGGGCATACCAATGCTTCACTGGTTATGGCTGCCACACTTGGCCCGGATTCTCCCTTCCGGATTTAGTGGGTCTTCATCCTGACAAGGATTGGAGACCACTCCTTTCAGCTAGAATGGAGAAGGACAAACCAAAATGCCGAAGAAGCCCCATTTTTGGTGGGCCACATGGCCTCAGAGGTAGTAAGCACTGTTCCCTTAAAACGTGGTCTCTCATTGGACACCATGAAAGAGTCACCAAGCTCCCTCGGATGCAAATGAAGCAAAGAGAGCTTGCTGAAATTGAATGAGGCTGATGCTCTGGTTATGGAGCCAGTGGAAAAAGGTTCTTTCTAACCATGTAGTAGCCACTCAGGGCAGGGACTGTCTTTTGCCTTTTTTTGTATTCCTAGCACTTAGCACAGTACCTAGCATACAGCAAGTGCTTAATAAATGTTTATTGATTGGTTACTACAGCATATCTAGACTCTCCACAGACTCTCCAAAATACTTTCTTTATACGTGATTGGTATTTTGGGAGCCATCTACCTAGTATCTTCCATGTGGAAAGATTGTATCAACTGGACTATGGATGGGCCAGACTTCCATTACACTATCCTTCCTGTCTGAAAAACTTTCAGTAACAGGTAGAGGTGCATTCTGAATGCGTGGTCCAGGCGCCGGGTCTAGGATGGTCTTCTCTGGGGAGGCATGAGCATTGTCCTTTCAGTGGCTTCTCCCGTGCAATACATAAAACAGCCTCAAAACAGTAGATGCAGCCAGATTTTATACCGTGTCATGTGTATGGGGGAAAATCACAATTGTCTCCAGAGACAAAGTTTTCAGATTCAACAAACAAGGAATATGTCACAAAATTTGCTGAAGGTTACTGTTTCTTTCTCCACGATTTCCCAACAGCCTTCTCAGTCTGGAAGATGCCTTCATTCACACTAGCTTTCTCGCCGTGGGAGATCCCACAGCTCCTGTGGCCCCTTCCTTTGACTGCTCAGTTCTTCCTGGAGCCTCCGTTTGAAGAAAGTACCCAGGCCTTCCACGTTCCCTACTCCATTCTTCTATTGGCTCTACTCTTGACTTCCTGGATGATTTCTCTACCATAATTCCATTAGGGCGCTTTTGCCTTAGACTGTAAGCTCCTTGAGGGTAGGGACTGCCTTTTTGCCTGTATTTGTATTCCCAGAGCTTAGCACAGTGCCTGGCATGTAGTAGGTGCTTAATAAATGCTTGTTGACTTTACTGGTGCTTAAATGACCTTCCTCAACCCCAAATTAAACCGCAAGAAAAAGCAATGAAAACTGACTTCCTATCTCTGAAGGAAGCCTGGTCCACACAGAGTTTTCCAGATCAGGTGGAGCTGCCTATACAAGGGTTTAGGATCTGGGGGAAATTAAGCACAACCTCCTCACTCTCAGATGAGAAACTAAACCAACTTGACTTGGTACCCATAGACCTCCTCAGGGGAGGTGTATGCTGCTAAACGTTTAACAACCAGCTCTCCAGAAAAAAAAATGTACACACAATGCACTTTTAGGTTTAATCTGCGTTATTATAATTTTCTCCATCACTTTCTTAACTTTAGCCATAGGTTCCCAAAGTGAACGATACTGCCCCCTGAGACTTGCTGGAACATCCAGGGGGCAGTAGTACCCTCAGGGGCAATTGGGGGGTATTGAATAAAAATAAGGGGGGAGGGTGGAAGTATAAGGAAAGAAGAGAAGAAAAATTTGAAAAACCATTCATATATGTTCTACCTGTTGTATGACAGAGTTAAAGCTGTAGTGATTACATTATTTTCCAAATAAACACAAAATGCAGGTTATAACCAATCAGTGGTCAAGTCTGCTGATGGGTTTTAACAGACAAGTGTTGGCAGGTGAGCATTGTTGGAAACTGCAGCATGCATTGGCAGGATTATGTGCGTGTCATGACTTGTTTACAAATACATTACTATACGGTTACATGATGCAATATTGCATCATCAAAATTTCAATGCAAGAAAAAACCCACAAATTTACACTAAATTATTAAATTTAAGATGCATCATTTAAAAAATACATATTTTTTGAAACGATGCAAATTTTTAAAAAACCTGCTAAAGAGTTAAAGAAAGTAGATTTCCAAGGGGGGCATTGAATAATTTTTTTTTTTGAAAAGGGGGCGGTAGGCCAAATAAGTTTGGGAACTTCTGATTTAGACAATCAGTAAAACAATAAATCAAGTCCTGATTTGTAGCATTTGCCAATTTTTGAGGTCTACATGTGCACACTGAAAATTTAGTAATTGATTCTTGCCAGCTTGTGGGAACTGGTTCCAGTATACCCCTGCCTCAAGCACCATGGACCCACAATGTTAAGAGTGAGGCCTGAGCAGACACATTACATGTGGGACCTTGTCTTTGATAAAATTGGGCCCTTTGAGGAACCCCTAAAGAGAATCTCTACCAGGAACCTTAAATTTTGGATGATCCAGCTTGAGGGATCATAGGGAAAGTAGGTATATATGTGTGTGTGTATATAAATATATGTATATGCATATAATGTATATACATATATATGCACATTGTTATTGTTTAGTTGTTTTTTAGTCATGTCCGACTCTTCCTGACCTCATTTGGGGTTTTCTTGGCAGAGACACTGGAGCGGTTTTGCCATTTCCTTCTCCAGTTCATTTTACAGATGAGGAAACTGAGGCAAACAAGGTTAAGTGACTTGCCCAGGGTCACACAGCCAGTAAGGCCAGATTTGAACTTAGGTCTTCCTGACTCTAGGCCCAGCACTCTATCCTGACGTGTATAAGCTATAGTTATGCAGCATGTTCCCTCAGTGATTCCACTGAGATTATCTTGCAGACTGCTGAATTTGATTTGTTGAATGTATAAATAGAACATTTGCTGTATTACTGAATCTTCATTGATATTGAGTCTAATGTTCAAATCTACCATCAGACACTTAATGGCCATGTGACCCTGAGCAAATCACTTTACTTCAGTCTGCCTCAGTTTCCAAATCTGTAAAATGGGGATAATAGTAGCAGCTTCCTCCCAGGGTTGTGGTGAGGATCAAGTAAGATATTTGTAAAATGCTTCGCAAGCCTTGAAGTGCTGGATAAATGCTAGCTAGTATTATTATTAGCTAGCTATTATTAATGTGAAGAAAAATGAAGTTTGCATCGTGAGAATAATAATAACATAAAAATATCTAGCAGTTATATAACACCTACTATGTGCCAGTAACTACGCTAATATTATCTCATTTGATTCTCACAACAAGCCTTTGAGGGAGGTATTGTTATTAGGTAGCACAGTGCATAGAGCACTGGGTCTGGAGTCAGGATGGCTCACCTCCCTGAGTTCAAATCTGGCCTCAGACACTAGCTGTGTGACCCTGGGCAAGTCACTTCACTCTATTTACCTCAGGTTCCTCATCTGTCAAATGAGCTGGAGAAGGAAATGGCAAACCACTCCAGGATCTCTGCCAAAAAAACCCAAAATGGGGTCACAAAGAGTCAGATACGACTGAAAACAATTGAACAACATTATTATGAACCTCATTTTACAGTTGAGGAAACTGAGGCAGACACAGGCTAAGTGACTTGCCCAGGGTCACACAGCTAGTAAGCGTCTAAGATGGGATTTACATTCAAGTCAGAATGCTGGTGCCTAATTGAGAAATGTTCATGTTTTTCTTTTTTGTGTAAACAGACCTAGCTAGAGTGCTTGCCTTACTGTGAGATCCTTCTACTCTGCAAATTTATGGGGCAGAGCTTGCTTGTGTGCCTAGAAACTCTAAGTAAACAATGTCTAGTGCCTAATTCCTTTTCTTGGGACCCTTATCTATTTGGGGCTTAGCTGACCTCATTTTGGCTATTTTTCTTCCTGAACCTGTCCTGTCAGGTGAGTTTGCAATTCCATCTGGACTACCCTTACAGCAACAAGGATCTATTGAGAAACATTTGGAAGTGTCCTTTGGAATGAGGACCCAGAGGAAATTTCCATCTAGTGGAACTAGGAGAGGGTAACTTCTGTGACTTCAACTCAGCAAAAGGACTCATCTGGCAATCACGCCCCATCTGGGCATGAACTTGGGTGAGGCAATGCTGTGTTGGGACAGAGCTAAATTTCAAATCTATTTCCCTAGAGACTGAGGTGGTATAAGGGAATGCATGCCCTGGAAGTACTGGGGGAAATGCCTGCATTTTTGTTCTTTCTATATCTTTGAAGTCAGTATCAGACTCAGTTTCCTCATCTGTAAATCTGTAAAATGAGGATAATGATGGCACCTACCTTACACAGTTTTTTTTTTGGAGGGGCTAGGCAATGGGGTTAAGTGACATGCCCAGGGTCACGCAGCTAGTAAGTGTTAAGTGTCTGAGATAGGATTTGAACTCAGGTCCTCCTGACTCCAGGGCTGGTGCTCTATCCACTGTGCCACCTAGCTGCCCCCACAGTTGTTTTGAAGATCTAATGAAACAACACATATAAAGAGCTTTACAAATCTTAAAGCATTATATAAGTGCTATTATTGTTATTTATTGTCATTATTATTCTTTTGTAAAAGCCAGTTGACATTAAATGGAACTGGAGTGCTAGACATAGGCTCTTAACAAATAGCAGGGAACACAGCCAAGACTCACAGAGACACCCCAGAACCTGGGAAGGCTCCTCTGCAACCCTGAGGGGACATGGAGCAGGTCCTGACTGGGGTTTGTTTGTTTGTTTCACCTGAATTCTCCTGATTGGCTCTCCTCCTCTCCAGAATTCATCAGGTAAATGCAATCCTCACTTCCTTCTGACTAGGGCAGAGATCATAGCTCACATGTCACTTTCAGCCTCTATGAAGGGAATGCTCTTTGTGCCCAGGGGAACATTGCAGGTTCCCAAGGGAAGAGAGACAGAACTTTTTAGCTGGTGAATCTCATTACCCAAGCGGTCTTAATCCATCTGAAGTGAGCTGTCTACCCAGGGGTGGGCTGACAATGTACAGACTTGTTTGACTTTTAAAATTCAATCCCTAGTAAAATAGGGACCTGACTCTCTCCATCAAAATAAGCAAAAGTGAGAAGGAGTGAGATTAGAGTTTTGGGGGACAGGGAATTTATGCAAGCCAGCCATTTGTTGTTCAGTGGTGCCCAACTCTTCATGACCCCCTTTTGGGGTTTTCTTGGCAGAGACACTGGGGTGGTTTGCACTTTCCTTTTCTAGCTCATTTTACAGATGAGGAAACCGAGCCAAACAGGGTGAAGTGACTTGCCCAGGGTCACAAAGCTAGTGTCTGGGGCTCTCTATCCACTGTGCCACTTAGCTGACCCATCTAGCCATTGGAAAATCCTTAATTAGTTCCTGAAGTTGATGATTCTTTTTTAAATTAATTTATTTTAATTTATCAATAATCACTTCCATAAGCTTTTGAGTTTAAAATTTTTCTCCTCCTCCCTCCCCACCTCCCTCCCCAAGATGGTGTGCAATCTGGTATAGGTTATACATATACATTTCTATTAATCATATTTTCACATTAGTCATATTGTAAGGAAGAATTAGAACCAATAGGAGGAACCACAAGAAAGAGGAAATAAAACAAAACAGAAGGAAAAAACTTGCAAGTAGTATGCTTCGATCTGCATTCAGACTCCATAGTTCTTTCTCTGGATGTGGATAGCATTTTCCATCAAGAGACTTTTGGAGAGGCCTTAGATTCTTGCATTGCTGAGAATGGCTCAGTCTATCAAAGTTAGTCATCACACAACGTGGCTGTTAACTGTGTACAATGTTCTCCCGGTTCTGCTCGTTTCATTCAGCATCAGTCTATACAAGTCTTTCCAGGTTTTTCTGCTCATTATTTCTTATAGAACAATAGCATTCTATTACATTCATATACCACAGCCATTCCCCAACTGATGGGCATCCCCTCAATTTCCAATTTTTTTTTTGCCACCACAAAAAGAGCTGCTATAAATATTTTTGTACATGTGGGTCCTTTTCCCATTTTTATGGTCTCTTTGGGATGAAGTTGATGATTCTTGGAAAGGACTTGTTTTACCTGTGGTATTGAGGGCCTTAAATTCAGGCTAAAGAATGTGTATTTTATTGTAGAAGCTATGGGGGCTGTTAGGGGTTTATAATGAGATGATCAGGCTTGTGTATTATTAGGAAGATTTCTTTTTTAATTAGTTACGTGATGAATAAGTTGGAAAGGAGAAGACACCTTTCTTTCAATAGACAGTTGGGTAGCACAGTGGGTAGAGTCCTGGGCCTGGCATTAGGAAGCTGTTGTTCAGTTGTTTTTACTCGTCTGACTCTGTGACCCCACTGGGAGTTTTCTTGGTAAGATACTACAGTGGTTTGCCATTTCCTTCTCTGGGTCATTTTACAGATGAGGAAACTGAGGCAAACAGGGTGAAGTGACTTGTCCAGGATCACACAGCTGGTAAGTGACTAAGGCCGGGTTTGACCTTATGCAGATGAATCTACCTGGTACTCTATCCACTGTACCACCTAGCTGGCCTGGAGTCAAGAAGACCTGAGTTCAACTTTTGACACCTACTAGCTGTGTGACCTTGGGTAAGTCACTTAATCTCTATCTGTCTTAGTTTCCTCAACTGTAATATGGGGATAATAACAGCATTTACCTCCCAGGGTTGTTGTGAGAATCAAGTGAAATGAATATTCTTATTTATTTTTAGTTTTCAACATTCACTTTTATAAGATTTTGAGTTTTAAATTTTACCCCAAGACAGCTTGCAATGTGATATAGGATACACATGTACAATCACATAAAATATAGTGAAATAATATTCTTATTATTTAGGTTATTATTATTATTGGTTGCTTAACATGGTACCCGCCACATAGGAGGTGCTGCATAAATGCTATATGTTATCATTACCCTTTCTCAGTATTGGAGAGGGGATGTGCCTTTTTGAGGGAATTAGAGATTACAGAATCTCAGAATTGGGAGGAACCTTAGAGTCCATTTCTCCTAAATCATTGCTGGAAAAAGGATTTCTTCTCTAACAAAGGGGTCATCTAATGTACAGATCTCAAATGAAAGGGAACCCATTATGTCTCCAGGTGGTCATTCCCAATTCTAGACAGCCCTAATGGTCAATAAATTTTTGCTGACATCGATCCCCAAACCTCTGTCTCTTAGTTGTGCCCTCTGGGACCAGATCAGGCTAATTCTCCTTCCAAAAGCCAATCCTTCATCTGCCTCCTGGCATTGAACTATGGCCTGAACACCCTCAGGAGCCTAGCCAGAGGATAAATCACCCTCCAAGTCAGGACGGATTGAAGAGCTCACAGAGGGTGAAGTCAGCAGAACCAGGCGAACAATTTATACCGTAACAACGCTGAAAAACTGAACAATTTTCACAGATGCAAGAAATCTGATCAACCCAATGATCACCTATGCTTCCAGAGAGCTGAGGAGGAAGAAAGATGATGAAGAACGTTGCCCATCTCCTGCCAGAGTCGTAATGGACTAAATATATAGAATGACATACATATTTTGGGATGTGGCCAATTGGAGAATTTGTTCTGCTTGGCTACGCACGTTTGCCTAGTAAGCATACTCTGGGGTACTCTCCCAGAGACAGGCTGGCGACATTTCTGTCTCAGGTTGTTGGGGTATCCCAAAGGTACTGGGGAACTGGGGAAGGTTTTACTGCCATTGACTTGAACACCCATGGAATGTGTTCCTCTCATTGTTAGGGGCTAGAGACTACCATCTCAGTTCTATTTAGCCATTTAATATCAGCTGGTTTTTTATGAAGGAATAGTTACTTCAAAGACATAGCAAGAACTGAGCACAGAATAGCAAGGACATTTACTCCCGACGTCTTGGGGGCATACTCTCCCTTACACCAGCTTGGTGTCTGTGGAGAGTAGGCTCAACCTAATTCAATGCCTCCATAGCCTTGCCACCACCGTTCTTGTTGAGATGTGTCATGACCACTAAACGAGCCCAACTCTCAACAGCCACTGTTCCGGGGCCTTGAATGTTGTTTTTGAAGGTCAGTCCTTACAGTTGGGAGCATCCTGGCCTGGTTGCAAACTGGAGGACTCTGGAACTTTGAGATACCAAAGCACCCTCTGTATCTTTCAAACTCATAGTCTTGGAGACTCCACTCTTTAAAGCTAGAGAAAGAAACAAAAACCAAAAAGCAACCCAGATGCAGAGGCCTCAGAAGGGAGAAGACCCTAAGCTCTTTATAGCATGGTTTCTCACCGAGGTCCCCCAAGAGCAAATGAGGAAGTGGCAGAGGGGGATAGTCCCTTTTGAATGTCCCAACTGAAGCCAACTGAAAAGCTTCCTTTTTAAAACTGATCAGAAACACAGAACGCCCACGAATGGTCCAGGGTACTCTTCAGAGTAGTCCCCTTATATCCTGTCAGGTTCCTTGTTACTTCCAATATATAGAAAACTCTCTGTTTGGCTTGTAAAGTCTTTTATAACTTAACCTCTTGCTACATTTCTAGTCTTCTGGCACTTTACTGCCCTCAGTGTTTCTGGCCATGAGGGTCTTCCTCTCAGTTTAATTTTTTTTTTTTTATTAAAGGGACCATCCCTCGGCTCACTTCTTAAAACAGCCCTAATCACTGAATGAGCATTGCCTCAAAGTGAGAACTTGGAAGGGCCTTAGCTTAAAAAGGCCAAGGTTTCCCACTGCATCTGGGACCATCTCCAGTCGTGCTGATCTGTATCTGGCCACTGGACCCAGCTGGCTCTGGAGGAGAAAGTGAAGCTGGTAATTTTGCTCAGCCCTCCCTCACTGTAATCCAATTCACTTGCAAGTCATGGCATCATCTTCCTGATGTCATGGTCCTTTCGAGAGCGAAGGACAAACCACAGAAGCCCTCTGTCTACATTGTGATCCTGTTAGACTGTAAGTTCCTTGAGGGCAGGGACTGTCTTTTGTCTCTTTTTCTGTCCTCAGTGCTTAGCACAGTATTTGGTGCATAGCAGGTGCTTCATAATGTTTATTTGTTTACTGATTTTTATTGATCCAGTGACCTGGCCACGTGCTGTTCCTCAGACATCACCATCATAATCATAATGACGATGATGATGATATTAATGTTTATAAAACTCTTAATATGTGCCAAGCACCATGCTAAGTGTTTTATAATTATGATCTCATGTGATCCTCACAGCAGTGCTGGAAGGTAGGTGCCATTATTATCCTTATTTTACAAATGGGGAAACTGAGGCAAACAGATTTGCCTAGAGTCACATAGATGGTCACACCTCTCACTGACTCTAGGCATTTTCACTGTCTGCCACCCCATGCCTAGAATGTTCTTCCTCCTCATTTCCATCTCCTGGCTTTCCTAGCTTCCTTCAAATCCCAGCTGATGCCTAACCTTCTGCCAGAAGCCTAGTTCTCCTTAATCTTAGTGCCTTTCTACTGAGACTGCTTTCAACATATCCCTTCCATATCTCACTTGTACACAGTTATTTGCATGTTGTCTCTTTTCCTAATAGACTGTGAACCCTTTGAGGGCAGGGGCTGTCTTTTGCCTTTTTTTTTTGTATCCCCAGCACTTACCATAAGGCCTGGCACATAGTAGGTGCTTAATAAATGCTTGTTGACTTGTCAGGGCCCAGCTGCTCCACATAGAGAATTATATCAGCTGAGCAAGTTGACAAGGCCTTCACATGTTCCAGACCCCAGTTATATTTGTTACATGGGTTTTGGTGTGGTTTTGGTTGTTTTTTGTTTCTAGGGGTGGGGAAGGAGGGATGTGGGAGAGAGAGAAAAGAAATGCTAGTTAATTGAAAAGAAAATGATTGTTTAAAAGAGTGCTGATAGAATCACAGAATCGCTGAATTAGAAGGGACATCAGATGCCATCTTGTTCTACCTGCATCTGAACAAGTGACCTTCCTACAACATGCCTGCTGAGTCTGGTCTTCCACCAAACCCGAAAGAGTATATGACATTTCCTGACTTAAAGATGCTACAACTACATTGGGAAATCAAAACATGTTTAGGAAAATTTATTGCATGTCACAAGGCAGTGTATCTGATGATTTGATTCAATTTAAGCATTTATTAAACGTTTATTTTTGCTTTGTTTTCAAGAATGGGTCTCTCTATCTCCACCTGCCTGAAAGTGCAGTGGCCACTCATGGGCCCAATCCTAGTACTGATCACCATGAAAGCTCTGATCTGCTCCTTTTCTGACCCAGCCCTCTTCACCCCTCCTTCAGTGGTTTGGTTGACCTCTGCCTTCAAGGGCTCCCAATATCGGGGCCAGATTGAGGGCAGCTGCCCAATTAGCTTGGCTTACTCCAGCTCAGAAGTCCAGAACAAAAGCGACCCATCATCCTCAGCCTTCTTAGCATGCACAAGCACAGGTGTGGACATCCACACCTGGCTTAAGGACCTATCGTAAGTATTTCTCAATGCAGACAAAGGTTCCATGTTTAAAGAAGACATGATTCCTGCCAGCATGGAAATGACAGACTAATAGAGATCATGGCATCATAGCCATAGAGATGAAAGTGACCTACTGACTGTCTAGTACAACTTTCTTATTTTACATTTAAGGAAACTGAAGAGAAAAGTAGTATCAGAAGTGAATATTTGAACATTTATTCTGTCTATACACCTATGTGTTGCCTGCCCCATTAGAATGTAAGGTAGATAGTACATTGGAGAGAGTCACTAAGTCTTGATTTCAAAGCCAGCCTCAGATACTTCCTAGCTTATCACCTTGGGCAAGTCACTTAACCTCTGTTTGCTTCAGTTTCCTCATCTGTAAAACAGGAATAACAAGAGCACCTATACCTCCCAGGGTTTTTGCAAAGATAAAATGAAATAATATTTGTGCAGTGCTTTGCAAACCCTAAAGTACTATACAAATGCTAGCTACTATTATTCCATATAGGGATTGTTTCATCCTTTGTTTTTGTAACCCAAGCATCTAACATAGCTCCTGGTACACAGTAGGTACTTAATAAATGCTTGTTGATTGATTGAACTCAGGTCCTCTGACTAGAGCCAGTGTTCTTTCCAAGAATTTTGATCTCATCCATGTGGAAGTCCTGTCTATCTATATAGATTTCCAATCCCAATCCCAATCTTGATTCCAGCGAGTTTGAGAAATTGATCAACCCTCCAGTGACATGTTTCCTTACTATAAACTAGGCTAGTCCTTGGAAAGGGCAGCTAGATGGTGCAGTGGATAGAGTGCCAAGCCTGGAGTCAGGAAGATGTGATTTCAAATCTGGCTTCAGACACTTACTAGCTGTGTGACCCTGGCTAAGTCACTTCACCCTATTTGTCTCAGTTTCCTGATCTATCAGATGAGCTGGAGGAGGAAATGAAAAACCGATCCAGTATCTTTGCCAAGAAAACCCCAAACGGGCTCATGAAAAGTTGGACACGACTGAACAAAAACAAAGTCCCTGGACAGTTGAAGCTGCCCTTCAATAGGCAATGGGATCATTAATTTAGAGCCGGAAAGGACCGTGGAGGGTGTGACCTGAACCCTTTCCAGGTAATGATGATGATGATGACGATGATGATGATGATAAATAATAATGATTGACATAAAACACTTCAAGGCAAGAAAGCCATTTAGTAGCCTACTCCAATAGCCAAAATAAGGAAGAATAAGAAGTGAAGAGTAGGGGATGGATATAGGAGATGTTGTGGAGGCAGAATCAGCACTCAGTCACTTGGATGATCAAGGAGTCAACAACTAGAATCCTTCCAGTAAGATGGAGAACCTCCAGCCTTCCCATCTGCCTGCCATGTCACCATGAAGACCTTCGGGCAATCTGACCTGCTGGTGTACTCCAAGTACCCGATGGTCTTGCCGTCTGCCCCACATCTGAATCCTGAAAACTTCTGGGCCCTTCCATCCAGTCTGCAACCGAAGCCTTCCTATGTATTGGCTCCTACAATTAGAGTATAAGCTTCTTGAAAGACCTTTTCTCCACTGTGCATAGTAAATGCTTACTAGGTGTTCATTCATTCATTGAACACGATTCATCATCTGATTGAATGGAGAGAAACAGAAAGAGAAGGAGAGGGAGAGAGAGAGAGAAAGAGAGAGAAGAAGAGGAGAGAAGAAGGAGGAGAGAAGAAAGAGGAGAAGAAAGAGAGAGGGAGAGAGAGAGAGAGGAGAGGAGAGAGAGAGAGAGAGAGAGAGAGAGAAGAGAGAAGAGAGAAGAGAGAGAAAGAAGGAGGGAGAGAGAGAAAGAGGGAGAAAGAGGGAGAGAGAAAGAGTGAGGGAGAGAGAGAGAGAGAGAGAGAGAGAGAGAGAATGAAGGAGGACTCCAAGGCCACAAAAAATTGATGAATCAATCTATCAATTGACAAATATTACTAAAGACCAGCTATGTGACAGACATCATACCAGGTGTTGGGCATACAAAGATAAAAATAAAACAGATTTTGCCCTCAAAGAGCTTGCATTATTTAGGGGGAGCTCATGGTGGTGATAATCTCAACAGAAATAGGAAAGTTTGGGGGAGGAAATATTCGGGGCAGGAAAATGGTGATAAGTTCAGTCTTGGATATGTTGAATTTGAGATGCCAATGGGCCGTCCAGATGGAGATCTCCAGAGGGCAGTAGGAAAGGTGAGACTGGAGTACAGGAGAGAAATAAGGGTTAGATATGTTGATCTGGAAGTTGGAGAAATGATATTTTAAATCCATGAAAATGGATAAGGTCTAAGAGAAAGTGTTGAGAGAAAAAAGGAGAGAATTCACAGCAAGCTGTTGGAGACATTCATGTTTTGTAGGAAGGAAGGAAGCTACGGGACCTGTGAGATAGAACAGGAAGCAGTTAGGCAGGTAGGAGGAGAGCCAGGTGACAAGAGTATCATGGAAGTCAAGAAAGCAGTAAGTTGGTGCATTAGGTGGCACAGTGGGTAGACCTCTGGCCCTAGAGTCAGGAGGACCTGAATTCAAATTCAGCCTTAGACGCTTACTAGCTGTGTGACTGTGGGCAAGTCATTTAACCCCCAATTGCCTCAAATGTTCTTCATTCACGCAGCCACCACCTTGATGCAGGCCCTTATCACCTCAAACCTGGACTATTGCAACAGCCTTAGAATGGCTCTCCCAGCTCAAGTCTCTCTCCTCTCCAATCCATCCTCCACTCGGCTTCCCAAAGTGATCTTACTGAAGCAGAGGTGTATCCCGATCACCCCCCACCCTTCCTTACTTCATAAACACCAGTGGCTCCCTATTATGTCCAGGATCAAATAGAAAATCCTTCCTAAGCTGGTCCTTTCCTCCCTTCCCAGTCTTCTTCCCAATGCTCCCCTTCAAGTAGCCCATGATCCAGGGACGCTCTCTTGCTATTCCTCCAACATGACTCTATTTTCCACCTCGGTACCTTTTCACTGGCTGCCTTCAGGGTTCCGTGCCTGGAATGCTCTTCCTCCTCACCTCACCTCTGCCTTCCTTCAAGACTCTGCCCAGGTGTTCTAGTCTCCCATCTTCTAGGACCTTCCCTCTGAGATTATCCTTCCAATTACCCTGTCTTACCTTGTATATACATAGCTGGCTGTGTGCTATCATCTCCTGGATAGAAGGAGCTCCTTGAGGGCAGGGATAATTGTTTTTTTTTTTAATTTTCTTGGTATTTCCAGCACAGCTTTTGGCTTGTTGACGGACTGGTCAGCAGTGCAGAATGCAGCCAAAAAGTCACTGGGGGTGAGGATTGAGAAAAGACCATGAGAGTTAGCAGCTCCTGACTTTTGAGAGGGGCTTCAGGAAAGTAGGTCAGAAAACAGACTGTATGGGGTCAAGGAGTGAATGTGGGATGGGGAAATAGAGACAGCTAGTGATGACTGTTCTTTCTAGGATTTTCTTGGGAAACAGAAGAGAGCTACAGACTCTTGAGGGAAATAGAGAGTGAGTGGAACAAAGAGAATTAGAGAAAGGGGAAAAAACAGTGGAGCAGATTCCAGGTGGACCAAGGTGGGATCCTGGGCATGGAATGGCCAGGTTAGACTTAACAAGGGGACCGGCAATCCCATATTCTTAAACTAGAGCAAAGAAGGAGAGGATAAGAGAAGACGCAGAGAAGTGTTTGAGGTGCGTGGGAGGGAAGCCGAGGGAGTGCATAATAATGGCCTCCGTCTTTTCAGTGGAATACTGGAGGAGCAGAGAGAATCTGCATACAGGGGAGGCAGGGATGGAGCTGGGGACTTGAAGAGAAAAACTTTGGAATGGCTGTTATTGGAAGTGTAGACGCCAACCAGAACCGAGGTAAAGGATTGCTGTGTGCTACTGGGGGTTCATTTGAGGTTAGATCACATCAATTTGTAGTGGGCCCAGAACATAGAATTCCTCAGCTATCCAAAAGAAAGAGCAGGTAAAGAGGAGGGTAGGAGTGAGCCAGAGCTGGGTGAACCAGCTCTGGAGTCAAGAGGACTTGACTTCAAATCCAGCCTCAGATACCAGATGTGTGACCCTGGGCAAGTCACTTAACCTCCATTTGCCTTCAAAAAAAAAAGAAAAGAAAAAGAAAAAAGAAAAGCAATTGAAGCAGATGACATGGGGAAGCTGGAAAGTATTTGTAGAGGCTTATTAAAACAGCAGGGGCAGCTAGGTGGTGCAGTCGATACAGCACCAAGCCTGGAGTCAGCAAGATCCAAATTCAAATCTGGCCCCAGTTGTGTGACCCTGGACAAGTCACTTAACCCCTATTTTGCCTCAGTTCCTCATCTGCAAAATGGGAACACACTGGAGAAGAAAGTGGAAAATCACTCCAGTATCTTTGCCACATAGAGTTGGACACAACTGAATAACAACTTAAATGCTTAAAAAAACCCAACAGTGCAAACAATGAAACGACTAGAGGTCAGGGGGTTCAAAGGTGGTGGATCCCACCTCGTTGAACTGGTGAAGGGAAGAAGATGAGGTTCTAACAGAAGGGATGAACTGTGGGACCAAGAAAATGGTTAGGATAAATGAGGGAGAGATGGAAGATGGCAGAATATTGAATATCACGTATGATTAATATCAACTGCCCCAGCTTCCTTCGGCTCCCAATTCAAATCCCACCTTTTCTGGGAAGCCCTCCCCAGACCCTGTTCATTCAGTGTCAGCTCTGTTAATTATTTCCTACTTATCCTGTATATAGCTGTTTGCATGTTGTCTTCCCCGTTAGATTGCAAGCTCCTTGAGGGCAAGGCTATCTTTTGCCTCTTTCTGTAAACCAGTTTAGCAGAATGCCTGTCATGTAGTAGGCACTTACTAAATGTTTATCGATTAAGTGATTGCCGGAACCTAGAGCAAGTGGAGAGGAGCGACATGCCGCAGACCTGGAAGGGAAGGCAGGAGCCAGACGGGCAAGGGCTTCGCATCAGTAATTGTGTGTTTGTTCTGAGGGACCATTCTGTGGGGACCACAGAAGTTGGCCAGGGGAAGTCTGAGCATCTATCCGGGAATGATCGGTGTAAAAAGCAAAACAAAAAGAAAACTTTGAAACTAGGAAACCCACAGCTGCACGGCCTCCTCCAGATGTGTTCTGACCAAGGCAGGATAACAGGATGAGGATGACTTTCCCTGATCTGGGCCCCACATTTCCTCTAGTACAGCCCAAGATTACATTAACTCTAGTGGTAATAGTGCACCTGTCCCCATTAAAGAAGACCATAGGTCTGGCTTTGTCGTTGCTGTTTTTTAATAGAAAACATTAGAAATAATAGAAAACAGGATCCATGTTCTCAACAGCCAATGTTATCTTATCCTCCTGGAGTCAATGTTGAAAGACATGCAAATCATGGAGATATATACATAGTCAGTCAGTCAGTCTGTCACTAATCATTTGTTCCGCACCTACTATGTTCCAAGAACTGTGTGGAGTGCTTTACAAACATCTCATTTGACATAACGAGACTAATAAACAAGCATTATTGTCCAACTCTTTGTGACCCCATTTGGGGTTTTCTTGGCGAAGATACTGGAGTGGTTTGCCATTTCCTACTCCAGCTCATTTTGCAGATGAGGAAACTGAGGCCAACAGGGTTAAGTGACTTGCCCAGGGTCACCCAGCTACTAAGTGTCTGAAGCCAAATTTAAACCCAGGAAGATGAGTCTTTCTGATCCCAGGCCCAGTGCTTTATGCACTGTACCTACTATGGGCTTTCTATGTGCCAAGCACCATGGGAAGAGCTTTAGAAACATCATCTCATTGTAGATAGTGAGAACTAACAAACAGCCTTTATTGTGTGCCTACTACATGCCAGGCAGTGTGGGAAGTGCTGTAGAAACGTCATCTCACCATAGATAGTGAGAAGTAATAAATAGCTTTTTTTACGTGCCTATCATGTGCCAGTAGGAAGTGCCAGGGATGCCAAGAAAGGCAAAACCATGGTCCCTTTTCCTGAGGAGCTCATCTTCTAATGGGGGAGACAACATGCAAATAACTATGTGTCTATAAGTTATACACAGTGTAAATGGGAAGTGATCACAGAGGGAAGGCATTGGCAGTGGGGGAGGGGGAGGTGATTGGTAGAACCTTTTACAGAAGATGAGATTTGCCCTGAGTCGTGACAAAAGCCAGGGGAGTTGAGATAAGGAGGGGAAGCACTCCAGGCATTGAAGACATCCAGTGAAAAGACTCAGAATTGGGTGGTAGAGGGCTGTGTGCAGAGAATAGCAGAAGGCCAGATTATTGAGGTAGAGCATGTGTGGAGAGGAATAAAGTGTGAAAGGACTGGAAGGCTGTGGCTAGGTGAGGAAGGGCTTAGAAAGCCAAACAGGATTTTATGTTTTATTCTGGAGATCATAAGGGCCACCGGAGTTTAGGGGAGGATTACATGGTCAGACCTGTGCTTTAGGAAGATGGTTTTGGTAGCTGAGTGATGGATAGACTGGAGTGTGGGGGGGTGACGAGGTGGGGAGGAGGGTGACAAGGCAGGGACACCAATCAGACCGCCATTTGCAGTGGTTCAGGTGTGGGGTGATGAGGGTCTGCACTAAGGTAGTGGCTAAGCGAGGAGAAAAGAGGAGACATATACGACCAATGCCATGAAGGTAGAATCTACAATATTTGACAACAGATTGAATTTGTGCTGTGTGTGAGAGTAAGGAGTCAAGGATGCTGAGGTGCTGAACTTGGGAGACTGAAAATATGGTGGCTTGATGGCTGTAGGAAACTTGGAAAGAGGAAGGGTTTGGATATAAAGATGAGTTCTGTTTTGGACATGTTGTGTATGAGATAACTATGAGATATCCAATTCAAGATGTACTAAAGGCTGTTGGTGAGGGGAGACTTTAGCTCAGGAGAGAGATATGAGCTGGATAAATAGATCTGCAAATCAGCTGCACAGAGATGATAATGGAACCCAGTGGGAATTGATATGATCACTAAATGAGATAGTATAGAAGAAGAGAGGAGGGCCTAAGACAGAACCCTGAGGGACACCTATGGTCAGAGGGCATGATTTGGAAAAGAATCCAACAAAAGAGACAGAGAAGGGATGGTCAGAGAGGTAGGAGTAGACCGGGGGGGGGAAGAGAGAGACAGAGACAGAGAGACAGAGAGAGAGAGAGAGAGAGAGAAGAAGAAGAAGAAGAAGAAGGAAAAGGAGGAGGAGGAGGAGAAGAAGAAGAAGAAGAAAAGAGATGGAGAGAAAAAAGAGAAGAGAGAGGGGAAAGGAGTGAGGGAGAGTGACTTTCCCAGGGTCATGCAGCTCATATGTGTCAGGGATAGAACTTGAACCCACGTCTCCTTGGCTGGCTCTTTATCCACTATGTCTCAATGTCTCACTTGGAATCTTCCAACAAGAGGAAGCAGGGAGATGGAGGTGGGATAGTTCCATGGCTTCCTGTAGCAAAGGGTTCATGAGGGGGCATAAGAACAGCTGACATTCTGATGCTTCAAGTTTTTGTAGTTTTTATATGGATAGAGAAAATGCCTGTATTAAATGCTTACTCTATGTTCAACACTGTGCTAAGTGCTGGGAATGAAAATATAAGCAAAAAAAAACCTGTGTCTACAAAATAATCAGTGCCTGCCCCCAAGGAGCTTACATTCTAATGGGGGAAGACACACATAAAAGGGAGATGGAAGGAGATATTTTGCACAGGGGCAAAATGGAAAAGTTTAGAGAGTCAGGAGCTTAGAGGAGACAAGTGAGGATGGATGGCCTGGGTACTTCCTTAAATGGTGGAATCAATGGATCCATTGGTGGTCCCCAATGGTGGTCCCCTTAGATCCACCAGTTGAATAAGGGAGTCATAAGAGTGGAGGCATCTCCATGGAGAGAAGGCTGCTGGAACAGAGGTGGAAAAGTCAGGAGATTCAAGAGCAAAGCAGGGAGAGAAGTGAGTGTACACACACATTTCACATTACTATAAAATATCTCATGTTTTCTTCTATTTTTTCAGTCTTTTGACTTTGTTTTCATGTATTGGATAGAGCGCTGGACTTGGAGACAGGAAAGGCCTGGGTTCAAATCCTATCTGTGTGCTGGTATGGTAAATTACCATATTTCTCTGTAAAATTAGAAGGTTGGGCTCAAAGTCTTCTGAGGTCCTTTGCTACCTAAATCTTCCATCATTTGAGCCTCAAAACAACCCTACGAGGGAGGCAAAACAGGTGGTTTTATTCCCATTTTACAGAAGAAGGAAAGTGAGGTTAGAGCGGCAAGGTGGTCCCACAGATTAGCAGCTCCAGAGTCAGGACTTGAACCCTGCTCCGTGAAAGCTGAGGAGCTGGGGCACTTTCCATGCCCATCCCTGACACTCATGGGATCGTGGAGCCAGCAGAGAGACATTTTTTCTTTTTTTCTTTTTTTCTTTTCTTCTCTCTCTCTCTCTCTCTCTCTCTCTCTCTCTCTCTCTCTCTCTCTCTCTCTCTCTCTCTCTCTCTCTCTCTCTCTCTCTCTCTCTCTCTCTCTCTCTCTCTCTCTCTCTCTCTCTCTCTCTCTCTCTCTCTCTCTCTCTCTCTTTCTGTCTCTCTCTTTTTGCATATGGCCACAGTTGGATTAAGTCAGAAGCTGTGGGAGTGCCTAGCCTCACCTGCCCAGGCTGTTAGCTCTGCCAGCAGGCTCCAAGAGCAGCTGGCCATGCACACTCTCCTGTCGATAGGTCAGGATTAGCACCCCAGGCTTGCAGATTCCAGCTTCCCCTAGTGCCAAGCTCAGGCCGGGGATGAGTTAGCAGCACCGCTCACGGCTCACGGCTCACTGCTGCCCCAGTAGCAGCCTGGCTCCCCTGCATTTTCTAAAAGGAGCCTCATCCTTCCCTCCGAGCATCCCTTTGACTGGGTAATTGTTTCATCGTGAAATTCTGGCTTCAAGCATCTGGAGAGACAAAAGACCTGAGCACCAGCTCCCGGCGCAGGCTCTTCACAAAGACTTCAATTAGACACTTTGAAACTTCATTACCCTGGAAGGTGTTAGACAACTTTCATTTAAAATGTGTCCCTTTTTAATGAAGTGGGTGGCAGGAGAACAGAAGAGTAATCACGATAAGGAAATGAAGATTTTCCACCAGCTATAAGGTTACATTAGCTAGGGGCATGTGTTTTCTCAAGGGTTCCTTCATGTGCTCACATATCCACACACGTGTACCCATCTACCTGCTCATATATGCTTATGCCTCCGGCATAGTATATATCTTTATGTGTGTTCTTATATGTTCATACACATGTAATCCATACATGCTCACACAGGATCATAGATTTCTGGCTGGAAGGGACCTTAGAGGCTGTCTTGTTCAATTTTACAGATGAGGAAACTGAGGTCCAGGAAGTGAAGTGACATTCTAGGTTACATAGGTAGGAAGTGACAGAGGTAAATTTTGAACCCAGACCCTTTGGCTGCAAAATCAAGGAGTGTTTTGGTTTTATCACTTTACCTCAACATGGACACATGTACTTACACATAGTAATCTTTATAGTGTACTTAGAAACAGCCATACATCTACACGTATGCACATGTGTATTTACATATCTATCTATCTATCTATCTATCTATCTATCTATCTATCTATCTATCCATCCATCCATCCATCCATCCATCCATCCATCCATCCATCCATCCATCCATCTATCTATCTATCTATCTATCTATCTATCTATCTATCTATCTATCTATCTATCTATCTATCTATCTATCTTTCTATTATATGTCTATATATCTCTATGCATTTAAATACACATGTTCAACCAAGCATTTATCAGGGGCTGCTAGGTGGCTTAGTAAATACAATTCTGGACTGGAAGTAAGGAAAGTCTCAGTTCAGATCCTGCCTCATACCAGTTGTATGACCCTGGGCATGTCACTTAACCTCTGTTTGCCTCAGTTTTCCCATTCGTAAAATGGTGATAATAATAGCATCTACCTCTCAGGGCTATTGCGAGGATGGAATGAGATAATGTTTGTAAAGTACTTTGCAAACCTTAAAGCAAAAAGTAAATGCTAGCAATTATTATTTCTATTATTATTAGAAACAATAATAACATCACTTATTATCTGCCAGGCATTTAGTACATCAGAGTCAGAGGAAGGGAACGTCAAAGATACCTATTTGTATAGCACATATTAAAACATCTACACCAAACGTATTTATACATTTATACACGTATTTTGATGTATGAGTGTATACTCAAGCAATGCATTTCTATACACATTAATGTATTACTGCGTGCATAATTACATGTGTGTTTACACATCTACTCAATGTACTTAGTTACACACAGGTGTACCTTCACATATATTTACATATGTACTTACCCATAGGGGAGGTAAGATAGTGCAATGGAAAGAGCTCTGGCTTTGAAGTCAGAGGCAAGGCCTGGGTTCCAGTCCTGTCTCTGCCTCGTGCTAACTGTGTGACCTTCAGCAAGTCATTTCCCTTCCTCATCTGTATAATGAGGGAGTTGGACTCAGTAGCCTCTGAGATCCCATCTACTTGTGATTTACACACAGGTACCTGTGTACCTGCATCACCTTCTCACACAAACACATTAATCAATGTGTTATCAATGAACACACATTAAGTTAATCAATAACATTTATTTAGCACTTTTTATGTAACAGGTTTTGTCGTTCAGCTGATTCAGTATCTGATTCTTTGAGACACCATTTGGGGTTTTCTTGGCAAAGACACTGGAGTGGTTGGCCATTTCCTTCTCTGGCTCAGAAGCAATTGGAAATATATGACTGTGGCTCAGGAGAGAGACAAGGACTGGATATATAGATCTGGGAATCAATCATTTGCACAAGGATGAAAATGGAACCCATGGAAGCTATTGAGATACCCAAGTGGGACCGTATGGAAAGAGCCTTGAGGAATGCCGTAGTCAGTGAGTGTAAAATAACCAGCAAGGAAGAAGAGAGGGAGTAGTCACAGAGGCAGGAGTAGAATCAGGAGAAGGCACTGTCATGAAAAGCTAGGGAAGAGAGACTCTTCAGGAGAAGGGGATCAACAGAGCCAAACTGAGAAAAGGCCACTGGATTGGGCAATTAAGTAAGAGCTCATTGGTCGCTTCGGCGGAGAGGCCAGCATCAGTCTGAATGCTGCAGTCAGAAGCCAGGCTGCAGAGAATTTGGAAGGGGTGGAGAGGAGAGAAAGTGGAGACGTCTAATCAGTGTAGACAGCTTTCTAAAGAAGTTTATTTGAGAGGGGGAGGAGAGATCTAGGACCGTGAGCAGTGGGAAGAGTAGAATCAAGCGAGGATTTTTATTTGCAGGGGAGATAGAGGCATGTTTGTAGGCAGCAGGGAATGAGGAGAAGAGAGAGAGAGAGAGAGAGAGAGAGAGAGAGAGAGAGAGAGAGAGAGAGAGACAGAGACAGAGAGAGAGACAGAGACACACATGAAAGATTCTTGATAGAGTGGAGGTGAGGAAGGGGGCAATTTGCTGGAGAAGAGGAGGAAGGGTGGGTTCAAGGGTGTATGTAGAGGGGTTGGCTAAAGATAGAAAGCTGGCTAATATTTGCCATTAAGGGACAACTAAGCAGTCAGCACATGCCTTCTTTGTTCACCCACACGTCAATTGCCAGGATTAACTGCTGGTTTAAGTCACGTCTTTGCTTTGAATACAGCTGTCAGACCCAGGACATGTTTAATAAGCCTGGATTCCTGATGTGAAACACAAAACTCAAGGACATGCAAATCCCTTTTGTTTGCTAAGGGTCAGGATGAAGGCAGAATACTTCCTTGAGTTAAAAAAAAAATAGACTTTGGGGCAGAAATACAATTCCTGCATGCTCTAATTATTCTTCCCTGCTCTGACCTTTGGCTATTAGCAGGAGTTTGGTCTGACCTAGAGAAAGCCTCATCACAGCCTAAGTCCAGCCCCCCCCCCCCAAGTCCTCCCTGTCTTGGGGGAGCCTGGGAATTTTCTATTCCTTCCTCCTTGGTGAAGGGGAGGAGGGAGGAGGGGAGAAAGGGCTCTAGCCCCTTGGATCTCCTTGCCTCTCTCCTGGTACAGTGGAAAGAGCAGAACACAGCTTCTGGAGGTAGAGAACCTGGGTTCAATACTGCCTCTGACACTTGTGACTTTGGGCAAATCACTTCCCCCTCCTTGGGCCTCGGTTTTCTCATTTGTAACAAGGAGGGAGATTGAACTAGTTGGTTTCTGGGGTGCCTCCCAGCTCTAGAACGAGTCCTAGCATCCTTCCCCTCCCCCACTGCCACCCATAGCACCCACTGCTCTGTCTTTCACGTTCCTCCTTTCCCTGCTTAGTCTCAGCGGGGTGCCTGGCAGAGTGGAAGGGGATGGATGGGGGTGGAGAGGGGAGAGGGAGGTGGAGACAAGCCGGAGGGGCAGAGCCGGCTCCCCGAGCATTTGCCTCTCTATTGATCGGGCTCCATCTGCTCCGCGAGACCACTACCTGTGTGCAGAACAATACACCAGCGGGCCCTCCCTGAGCCCCAGATGGCATCGGTCCAAGGCACCATTTCGGAGCCCTTCTGAGAAGAGGGGCCGAGGAGCTTGTTGGCACAGGCCCCCAGCGTCCTCCAGATGGTGTCGGGGAGGTGTGGGTCTCCCGGCCCGCCTCTCCCTCCCGGCTTCCTACCCCACCTCTCTCCCGTTTCCCCTCCCTCTCTATCCCTGTAAGAAGGAGGACGTCTGAGGCATCAGCGCCAACTTGAAATAACCCAGCTCCTCCGCAGGGAAGGGCTCGCATTTCCTGCCCAGGGCTTGCCAGAGACTCCCACAAGGGGCGGCTCTCTTGGCCCAGGAGCAGACAATTGTTTGGGACCGGGGGCTGTACTTCCTTTGTCCAGTCTCTGCAGAAGGCCGGGGGCCAGCAGGGGCCCATTTTCCCATCCTTCCCACTGCTTCCCTGGGGCCCAAGCAAGGTGGGGGCTGGGCAAGCTCTGTTTCCAAAGCCTGGCCAGACTAGCAGCCTTGTCCGGTGAAGAGTGGGGGAGGGGAAGGCTGACATCCCCTCCTCCTCCTGGAAGAATCTCTGAGAAGGGCAGGGCAGGGCAGGTGGGTGTCAAAGCCTCAGGTCTCCTTAGTTACCCTGGAAGTTATTACAGGTTGCCTTCTTCTGGTGGAACAAAGGAGCTATTTTAGAAGCTCCCTGAAAATAGAAAATTCAGTTCAGGAGGAGGGGGGCTGGTCCTGATGCCTTTTTCCTTCTTCCTTCTGCCTTCTTCCCGCGGATGGGGCTGGGTCCAGGTGAGGAGAGAGCAGGGGTGGGGGTAGGGGACTATGCAAAATGGTATGTTGGATTTGTAGAGTGACTTAATGTCAGGAGGACCCTAGTGGGAAGCCTATCCTCAGATGCTTACTAGCTTGTGTGACCCTGGGCGGGTCACTTAACCTGCTAAACCTCAGTGTTCTTATTCATAAAATGGGGATAATGACAGCACCTACCTCCCAGGGTTGTGGAGAATCAAATGAACTTACATATGTAAAACCCTTTGCAAACTTTGAAGTGCTATGTAAATATTAGCTGTTAATCGTTGGGCCTGGGCATGGATCTCTTTTTATTAACCAAAGAGTCTCTCTTCCTTCTCTTGACCTCCAGAGTTCCTCCGTTCTTCCCTATCTGTCCTCTTCTCACCTTGAACCTGGGATGGCCAGGACAGAGCCTTGGGGGAAGCCCTCAGCTAGTGAGTTAATGGGTATGATACGGATGATTCATCAGCAAAGGAGATGGAGAAAGAGTAGGGGGTAAAGATAAGCATCTCCTAGGGACCCGATGAATTTTTATGTGAGACATCAAGTACAGGGCTTTCTTGGGGTACTACTCTTTCTTGGACTTCTGATTTCTTCTTCTGAACTTCTACTTCCCGCTGAGGAATACTCCCACATGCCAACCAACCCGACACGAGCAATGGGGCTTGTATCCGGGACATAAAAGAAAGCTGCCCACGAATGGTCATAGTGTCTTCACATGTGGAGCTATAACTAGGGTAGGGTGAATGAGGCTTTACCCCAGGCTCTGACATTCAGGGTGGGTCTCTTCCCGCTCACAGCGACTATGGTTCCTCCCTCTCATCTCAAGGTCTTCTGCTGTCTGGCCACCCCCAGGTTCTCATCATCATGGTGCCCCTCTCCTTGGACCCACCAAAAGAGGAAGTCTGGTGTAATAATGATAAGAAGAGCTAGTGGGGATTGTTTCCTTCTTTGTTTTCACATCCCTAGAACTTAGCACAGTGCCTGGCACGCAGAGGACATTTAATAGAAGTTTTTTGTTATTATTGCAAACACTATATAATGTATTGGAGATACAAAGAAAAAAAAATCCTCAATCCCTGCCCTCAATGAGTTTGCATTCTACTAAGAGGTTACAACATATGCTTTTTTGTTGCTGGGCAACAACCAGAGGGCCGCTAGGGGAGCGCCAAAGTACATAGAGCGCAAGGCCTGGGGTCATGAAGACTCATCTTCCTGAGTTCAAATCCAGCCTCGGACACTTACTGGCTGTGCCACCCTGGGCAAGTCACTTCATTCTGTTGGCCTCAGTTTCCTCATCTGTAAAGTGAGCTGGAGAAGGAATTATCTTTGCCAAGAAAACCCTAAACGGGGTTACGAAGAGTTGGACAGAACTGAAATGACTAAACAATGTGCCAGGCCCTGGGCTCAGTGCTGGGGTGCAAGGAAAATCAAAAAACAGCCCCTGACCTGTTGAGTTCTCAGTGATGGAGGAAGCGACCTGGAAATAATTACGTACAAACATGCTATACCTGGGATAAATGAGAATAGAGGGTGTTTAGTCTGCAGAAGAGCCAACTGCAGGAGAACGTGACAGCCGAGAGCCTGTACTTAGAATCCTTAGGAATAAAAGGCACAGTCACATAGTGAAAAAAAAAAACAGGTTTTTTTTTTTTTTTGGTGAGGCAATCAGGGTTAAGTGACTTGCCCAAGGTCACACAGCTGGTAAGTATAAAGTGTCTGAGGCTGGATTTAAACTCAGGTCCTCTGACTCCAAGGCTGGAGCTCTATCCACTGCGCCACCTAGCTGCCCCCCTTTTTTTATAAGGATGGGTTTTTGAGGCAGGGAGTAGTTTTCTATGATTGGAAGAATCCATTTTATGCCTTGCAATTAAGGATGAGAGATTTTTTTTTAAAAAAACAGTCATTTCTGTGGGTGCATCTCTCAGGGACACTTGCGCCAAATTAACATGTACATGGTGGATGCCCAGTTGGACAAAGGGTCTTCAAGGACCAAGAGGCGATAAATACAATGAGCCTTGGGATTCCTTCCACCTCTCAGTCACTTACGTTCAAGATGGTAGAATCGAAGACTTAGAGAATGTTAGAACATAGAACGAAGGACTTTTGAACATAGAATATTAGACCAGGAAAGGATCTTAGAGCGTGGGACGTTGGGACACAGAACACAGTGTCAAAGTGAGAAGGGCCTCAGGACATGGGATATTGGGCAACTTCAAAACTTGACCCTAAAGCCAAATGGTATCAGAGTTGGCCACTGGGCATGGCTGAATACAAAAGACAAGGGAAGAAGCATCTTTCTCTTGAAATCAGGACCCTCTAGGAAAGGCTATGAAGTGTGCAATTCTTTTTGCTAAAACTTTTCTTGCTGAATTTTCGGAGCTTTCATCCCTGTTGAAGGGAAAGCAGACTGACACCCTGACCTCTTTCCTTTCTAATCCTGCCAAGCCTTTTCAACCTCCCTCAACCTTTAGTACTCTTTAATATGGCATGACTTTTTATTTACTTAATAATAATAGCAAATATTTGCATAGTGCTTTAAGGTTTGCAAAGAACTTTATTTATTATAAATGTATTAGTATCTGATTTAAGCCTCACAGCAACCCTGGGAGATAGCTGCTATTATTATCCCCATTTTACAGATGAGGAAACTGAGGCAGAGATTGAGTGACTTGCCCAGGGTTATACAGCTAAGTAAGAATTCCAGTCTGGATTTTAACTCAGATCTTCCTGACTCCAGCCATATGACTCTATCAGCTGTCGAAGTCACAGTTTTAGGATGATAAAGGGGCCTTAGAGATCCTGTAGTACTCGTCCCTTGTTTTATAGAGGAAGATGCTGAATTCAAGGAAGGTTAAGTGACTTGTCTAAAGTCACACACAGGTTGCAATAGACAGAATCAATACTTGAACACAGGCGCTCTCGCTCCTTACAGTGGATAAAGTGCTAGGTTTGGAGTCAGGAAGACTTAAATTCAAATCCAGCCTCAGACACTTACTAGCTGTGTGACCTTAGGCAAGTCACTTAACCTTCCTTGAACTCCATATCCTCATGTGTAAAATGAGCTGGAGAAGGAAATGGCAAACCACACCAGTATCTTCGTCAAGAAAATCCCCAAAGGAGTCATAAAGAATTGGACTCAACCCGAAACAACTGAACAACAAAAGTCACCTGCAGAGAAAGGATAATTAAACCTTTGGGAGGTGATGAGATCTCTAAGGCAGAGAGTGTAGAGAGGAGAGAAGAGGGTATAGGAAAGAGCCCTGGGGAACAGGTATGCTTAAAAGACAGAAGGATGATGAATCAGTGAAAGAGACTGATACATATGTAGTGACCAGGATGGTGGGAGGAGAACCAGGAAAGGCAGTGACAGGGAAGTCAAAGGCGGATGAATCATTAAAGAAAATACCCATCGGTCACTTTGAGCAAGCATGAGTTCATTAAGAATTGGGCAGGGCAGACTAACCTCATAATCTGATTTAATGGTGTTCCAGATCAATAGCTCAGGGGAATGCGGGAGCTGGATTTTAGAGAAGTATTTGATGATATAACTAATGAAATCTTCATGAACAAAAGTGGAGGGCAGCTAGGTGGTGCAGTGGTTACAGCACTGGGCCTAGAGGCAAGAAAACCTGAGTTCCAATCTGGCACTTAATAGCTGTGTGACCCAGGGTAAGTCACTTCATCGCCGTCTACCTCAATTTCTTCAACTGTAAAATGGAGACCATAGTAGCACCCACCTCTCGGGGTTGTTGTAAGGACCAAATGAGGTCGTATTTGCAAAACTCTTAGCACATTGCCTGGCACATTTGTTCAGTTATTTTTCATCATGTCTTTCTCTTCGTGACCCCACTGGGGATTTTCTTGGCAAAGGTACAGGAGTGGTTTACCATTTCCTTCTCCAGCTCATTTTACAGATGAGGAAACTGAGGCAAACAAGATGAAGTGACTTGCCCAGGGTTACTCAGCTAATAAGTATCTGAGTCTGGATTTGAACTCAGAAAGATGAGTCTTTCTGAGTCCAGAGACTGTGCTCTATCCACTTTAACACCTGGCTGCCTGGCACATAGTAGGCACTTGATAACTGTTAGCTGTTGCTGATGGTGCTGCTACTACTATTACTACTACTACTACTGCTACTGCTGCTGCTACTACTACTACTACTACTATTAGAGATGATGGTGCAGTTAGGGATTGAATTGAATATTCTCCAATAATGGACTGATATCAACTTTAATAGAGGTCTAAATGTATCACGTCCTAGGGATCTGTCATGTGCCCTGTGCCAGTCAGCCTTTTTTTTTTTTTTATCACTAACTCAGATAAGAGGATAGGTAGCCTACCCATCACATTTGTAGATGCCACAAAGCTGGGAAGGATAGCCAATACATTGTCCAGTAAAGTCAGAATCTAAAAAGTTCTCATTAGACTAGAACGATGGGGCAGGAAGCTGAATAGGAAGAAATGTAAAGTCCCATGCTTGGGTTCAAAAAATCAATTACCCAAGGACAAGCGTTCATGTGAAAATGTATAAGCTCAACAAGACCCAGCTGTGGGATGGGGTAGCCAGGAAAGCTCACTTGATCCTCATTTTCCCTAATACAGGCATGGTATCTAGGCAACATCCGTTTGAAGTAACGAATTCAGTTCCAGGTACCATATTTTAGGTACCATAGTTTTGGTCAGGACATAGACAAATCCTGAATGAGGCAACAAAAATGTTGAAGAGGCAGGGAATCTGGGGACTGTTTAAAGGAGCTGGAGGACAGAAGACTTAGCAGGGGCAATGTGCTAACTTCAGGTACAGGATGACCTCAAAGTCCTAGTTTTAGGTTATAAGACTTTGGGGACACCCTGTATTAGAAGGGCTCTCACATAGAAGAAGAGGCCGCTAGTTTGTGTAGCAGATAGAACGCTGGTCCTGGAGTCAGGAAAACCTGAGCTCAAATCTGGCCTCGGACTAGCTGTGTGAAACCTGGGCAAGTCACTTCACCCTATTTGCCTCAGTTTCCTCATTTGTAAAATGAGCTGGAGAAGGAAATGACAAACCACTCCAGTATCTCTGCCAAGAAAATCCCAAATGGGGTCATGAAGAGTCAGACATGATTGAAACGATTTAACAACAACAATACATGAAAGAAGGGCCAGACTTTTCCTTGGCTTTTATGGGCAGAAGTAGAAGCCATAGATGGAAGTAGATTTAGGTTCTGTTAGGTTTAGCCACTAAAGCTATCCCAGAGTGGCCTGGGCTGCCTCAGAAGGCAGTGAGCTGCCCTTCACTGGCGGTCTTCAGGCACAAGATGGATGGCCACTTAGCGAGGATATCACAGGGGGATTCTTCTTTGAGTACAGGTTAGATTAGATGACTTCTGGGGCTCCTTTCAGTGGACTCCCATCCATCAGCCTCCATGTTTAGGGTCCTATGCCATCCCTGCTAGGGAGATGCCAATAGGCAGAATAGGGCAGTCCTTACCCTCAGGGGAGACAAGACAGGGACCTGAGATAACCTTGGTTCGAGACAGGGTGTGATGTATGCCCTAGGACAGGTGCAGACATAGTGCTGCAGAGAGTAGAGTGTGGCATGGTGGAAGGAGAATTGGGTCTTGGGTCAGAGGTGCTAGGTTCAAATCCTGCCACTGTCACTTATACCACCAATTTGACTTCACTTCTAAGGGCCTCAGTTTCTCCATCTGTAAAATGATGGCCTCTTTGGTCCTTTCCCACTTTAAATCTCTGGTCCTCCTTCTGACTAGGGACAGGGGGAGATCAGGGAAGGCTTCATGGAGTGTTTGAGTGTTTGAGATGGTGTTTGAGCTAGCACTCAGGATGCCCTGGTTCAAATCCTAGGCTCAGTGTGTGTGTGTGTGTGTGTGTGTGTGAATGTAAGACAATGACTGAGCTAACACTCAGGACACCTGGGTTCAAATCCTAGTGGGCCATCTGATCAGCGCTGTGACTTTGAACAAGTCTTTTCTCCAGGACTCTTTTATAAGATGAGGGGCCTCGTCGAGCTGGTTTCTGAGAGGTTTTTTTCCAGCTCAAAATTTACGGACAAACATCTCCCACCTGAGAAACTCCAGAGGTGACATGGAACAGCTCAGCCTCCAACATTTACAGGATGTCAAACAAGCCTCCCGGCTCAGTGATGTTTCCCAGGCTGCCTCAGGGGCTGGAGGAGGGCAGCACTGTCCCTTCCCCCCAAAGCTTTGAAGGCCTGGGGGCTGTCTTTCCCTTCTCTGGTCATTTGTTCTTCTTCTTGAAAGGCTTCTAAGCTCTGGGAAGATTTTCCTGGGCCTCTGGGCTGCAGGATCCCAGAATGTGAGAGTGGGGAGGGACTTTAGAAGGCCAGGCTCCAACTGGCCCCTTCCCATCTTTCTAGTCTTCTTACCCATTTCTTCCCTCCAGGAACGTGGTTGATCTGTGGTCCAGCTGCCCTGGCCTCATCCATGCTTCTCCCATCTCCCTGCCTTTGCACTGGCTATCCCTGATGCCCGGAATGCCCTCCCTCTTCGTGTCCATCTCTTAGAATCCCTGGTTTCCTTGCCACCTTCTATAAGAGGTCTTTCCTTCTAATACTACCTTTTATCTACTCTATGTCTGTCTTATAGAACGTAAGCTCCCTGGGGGCAGGGATAGCTTGTGCTTTGTGTTTGTGTCTCCTGCTTAGTACAGTGCATGGCATGTAGCAGGTGCTTAATAAATGCATGTTGCTGATGATAAAGGGTCATCCAGCCTCAGCATGAAGGTCCTCTCATCTCTCTCCTTACTCCTCTCTCTTCCCAGGTCCATTCCATTTGGGACAACTCAGAATGTTAGAAAGCTTTTCCTTCCAGCAAACCTGTTGCTTCTAGGCCTACCCTTAGATATTTGAAGGCAGCCATCATACCCGCCTTGGTTTTTTCTTTTTCCAGACTGAACATCTATAATTTAAAAAACATTTTTTTTTGAGACTAGGTCTTCCTACATCTCTCAGATGGGTAGGCGCTGAATCTCTGGCCTCCTCCTTTTCTGATCTGGGCCAGTCCAAGTCTCTCCATTCCTGGGGGCTCGCCCTCTTGGTGCCAGATTTAGTGAGAACACCTAATGAGCTTCAGCCCTCCTGCAGCTCAGAACTCCTGAGCTCAAGCAAGCCTGTAGACAGCCTTTCCAGTAGCGGGGACTGTACATGTGAGCTACCATGCCCAGCTTCAATTCTTTTTTTTTTTTTTACATATCCTCTTATGGCATGATCTTAGGACCCTTCATGATCCTGGCTGCTCTCCTTTGTATGTTTTCTAGTTTATTGACACCCTTCCTAAAATGTACAGAGCTGTAAACAATCCTCTACCTGTGGTCTGACCTGGGCAGAGCTGAGAGGGACTTCTCTCTTCCTTATTCCTGAAGAGGACACATTTCCTAATGCAATTTACATTGCTTTAGTTTTTGTGGGGCTACTTCATCACACAGCTGAATCCTACTGAGCATGGGGTCTGCTGAAACCTCAAGATCCTTTTCAGGCAGAGTTCACTAACCAAGTATCTCTCATATTGTTACTAGGTGGCTTCTGGTCCCTGCCAGCTCTGGATGTTCCAAACATCAGCCTCTCTTCCCTGGGGTGTGAGACTCAAGGGCGGGAGGCCCTTGTGATTGCTTGGGTTACCACAGTGGCTGGGCCCAGGAGATGGGGGAGAGGGGTGGGGAATCTGTGTGACTTCAGCAAAACAATCCCAAGATTCATGAGACAGCTGTTGTCTCAGCCCCAGCCTGGCCCTGGGAGCTCTGGAGACCTGCTGTTGCATCAGCAGAAGATTGTTTTGGGAACACCCCTTCATCACACCATTTAGTGGCTTGATCCCGCGGGACACATGGATTATGCTGATCTGCAGGGGGTCCTCAGCCTCCCTGGCTCTGTAAGGGCTCCTCTGCCCCTTCCAAAGCCTAAGACTCCATTCCTGTTGTTGTTCAGCTGTGTCTGACTCTCTGTGACCCCGTTTGGGGTTTTCTTGGCAAAGATCCTGGAGTAGTTTGCCATTTCTTTCTCCAACTTATTTTACAGGTGGGGAAACTGAGGCAAATAAGCAACTTGCCCAGGGTCACACAGAATTTGGTGTTGAGTTGCTTCAGCTGTGTCTGACTCTCTGTGACCCTGTCTGGGGTTTTCTTGGCAAAGATCCTAGAGTGGTTTGCTAGTTTCTTCTCCAAAGGCTCCACTCTGGTGGGAAAGAAAGGAAGGGGAAGGAAGAGAAGGAAAGACAAGGGAAAGGAAGGAGCTTCCAGGGGCATCTGACATGATCTTGGACTTTAGAGTTAGAAGTCATTGACACCAATCAACCCTTTTTTTTGACAGAAGAGGAAGCCCAGAGAAGGAAGTGACTCTGCCCCACAGGGCCAAGTTGGGATTCAAACCTACATCCTTCCATAATTGTCTCATTCTAGATCTGCCTCCACCTGGCCCCCATCTACTGGGGAAGGCCAGGCAATGCAGTGGAATGAAGCTGGGTTTGTATTCTAGCTCTGCTACATGCTACCTCTGTAACCTTGGGCAAACCATTTCCCTCTCTGGGCCTCAGTTTCCCCATCTGTAAAATAGGGGGTTATCCTAGCTAGACTCAGAGGTCCCTTCCAGCTCTAAAGCTATGGCCCACTTGTTCCTAGTCTTGGCCCACCATCTCTTATTTCCCTTGCCTTGGCTCTACTTCTGCTCCCCACCCTCCATTCAAGTGAAAGTGGTCCCTCTTTCCACCAGTTTCTCAATGTTATCTCTGCTACGCTGGAAGCTTCTTGAGGGCAGGTTCATTAATCTTTGTACACCTAGTGCCCAGCAGGGTTACTGGAACACAACAGACACCATGTTTGTGAAATGTAACTGACCTTTCACTGACTGCTCCCAAGTCTGGGCTGAATGATCAGAACAGAAGTCCCCTGACTTCCTGTCCAGGAGGGCTTATTCCAGAGTCTGGGTGTGGACAGACTGTGGGAAGGAGGGAGAAAAGGGGGGGGGGCAGAAGAGATGGAGAGACAGAGAGAGGGAGGAAGGGAGACAAATAGACAGAGACATAGAAAGAGGGGCTGTGAAGGATGGGGTCTAGAGACACAGACAGAGACAGAGATTGAGAGAAAGACAGAGACAGAAAGAGACATAGTGAGAAGGGCAGTGGGGGGTGGAGAGAGAAAGAGATAGACACTGAGAGAGAGAGAGAGAGAGAGAGAGAGAAAGAGAGAGAGAGAAAGAAAGAAAGAAAGAAAGAAAGAAAGAAAGAAAGAAAGAAAGAAAGAAAGAAAGAAAGAAAGAAAGAAAGAAAGAGAAAGACAGAGTCAGACTGGGGGTGGGGTGGGAAGCAAAGTAGCCTCAGAATGAATGAATGGATGCAAAGGCATTTATTAAGGGCTTATTGTGCAGTGAGCTGGAGATACAAAAATAAAATATGGTCCCTGCCCTCCTGGAGTTTACATTCTAGTGAGGGTGAGGCAACCCTAGAAGGGTATCTGAATTTTCAACAGATATTCTTGTTTCCTTGCTAGATTTCAGGGGATGAGGATCCCAGTTTTTCTTCTCCCTGCTCCCTCCCCTATGCTAGCTCTGGGTTAGCCCGCTCATCTGGAAGATCTCCCTCATCTCCCTCCTCCTCCCAGACTCCTCTTTGGGGTCACAGATTGTTAGAGCTGACAAGGGTCCTTAGATCCCCCTCCCTCCATTACCTTTTACAAAAGGGAAAATGGAGCCTTGGAAAAGTGAAAGGACAAGGCTAAAGTCCCAACCACAGAAGCAAGTCATGGCAGGGGTGGGGGGTGGGGGTGGGACTGGGATGGGGACTGGAGAACTCTGGGCTACGGATCCCCTTTGTCTGTCCCCCCCCCCATCCATTCTCTAGCACCTCTCGAGTTCTCAAACACCTTCTGAGCCCCAGGGCTCACCAATTAGAACACAGAACCCTATATTTCCTGAAACACAGAAGAGGAAGGGCCCAGAAAAGCATCTCCCCTCAACTCCTACATAAACACCGTCCAATTGATGGAGCCCTTCCAGGAGGAGGAAGCAGGGCTTTCCTAGAGAAAGGGGTCTTTAGGGGTCAGGAGAATGGGGAGGGGTCTCGGTCCTTAGGTTATTTCTAGACCTAGTAGCCCTGCTCCCTGGGAGCTGGCTCAGTCCTCTGGTCCTTGGCGAAATCTAGAAGGAGCAGGCATCCCCACAGGCTGCAGTCTGCTTTTGTAAAGAGAGTCTTTCCCTGAAGGTAGGGCCCAGGTGATGCAACCTTCGCCTGATTCCTGAAATGGAAGAGGCTAGAAGAAGGGCTTCCAGCTCAGAATTGTTGAGTCCTGCAGACCTCCCCAAGCCTTCCAGCGCTCCAGCTCCAACACAACTATGAGCTGTGCCACCGTGAACTGGTCACAGCACCTCTTCTGTAAAGTGAGGATAAGAATGCTTGAACCAGGGGCAGCTAGGTGGCATGGTGGATACAGCACAGGCCCTGGAGTCAGGAGGACCTGAGTTCAAATGTGGCCTCAGACACTTGACACTTACTAGCTGCGTGACCCTAGGAAAGTCACTTAACCCCATTGCCTAGCCAAAAAAAAAAAAAAAGAATGCTTGAACCACCTCCCATGTAGAATAAGGTGGGAGGAAAGAGCTTTGAAAGCTCAAGTCCCATCTTGGGTTCTCAAGAGCATTGCCTACCGAGCCTGAACACTGGCAAGTTCTACCAAATTTTAACAATCCTGGATTTAGAATTTAGGACATTAGAGGCCATGGAATCTACCCTGAACCCCTTTTACAGATGAGGAAACAGCCCAGCCAGACTTAGGTACTGACAATGAGCATGAGAGGCAATCTTTGAACCCAAATCGCTGGACTTGGAATCTGGGAGAGAGCTAGGTTTGAATCCTACCTCGGCTCTTTACTGGGTCTGTGACCCTGGGCAAGTAACTCAATCATTCTCATCTGAGAAGCGGGGATAGTAACAGCACCTACTTCTTATTGCAGACATGGTGGCTAGAGGCCTGTGGCCCTGAAGGCAAGAACAGCTGGGTTCATGTCTTGCCTCTGACACACACTGGCTGGGTGACCCTGGGAAGTCACTTAACCTCTCAGTGCTCAAATGTTCCTTCAGATTCTAAACTGCAGAGAAGTCGCTAACCTGCATCTGTGGGGGGAATTTCCTTGTCCGGGAGTTCTCAATACTAATGAAATCACAGACCCCATCCTTACTGTTACTACTATGACACTATACTTACTGCCTCTCACAAAAGCCATCCCCTGAAGAGGTCTAGATCAGCGTCAGTGAGGGAAACAGACACTCAGATAAAATCACCGATTCTTGAAATATTGAAGTCTAAAATATTTTTAGACATGGCCAATACAGGAATTTTGGGGGGGATTTATTTATTTGTTTATTATTATTTGTTATTATTATTATTTGTTTCAAGGGTTTTATTTTTCTTTTTAGGGGGAGGGTAGGGAAGACTAAAAAATAAAATTTTTGATAATAGAAAAAATAACTAAAATTTAAAATTATTGAAGTCAATTGCTTGCCTTTCAATGAGGGAAGAGAGAATTTGGAACTCAAAATAAAAAAAAGTGTCAAAAACTGTTTTTACATGCAATTGTAAACAAATATTAAAAATTTTTTAAAATGAAGTCTGTTATTCCTAGTAGCAGCTGATTGGGCTTGGATCTGGGGGATGCAGTCAGGGAACCCCTGACAGTTCAGGCCAGAATCCCAGGGTATCTGCCCAGTGTCAAGGGGCCAAGGTCCCTATGGCCAGAACCATAGCTAGGGACTTGGGCCCAGACTGAAATACGCCTTCAACAAACAATGACCTCTCCAATCAGCTTCATGATGAGGCTGTAAAAAAGAATATAAGAATAGATTCAGATAAATTCAGTTGGGCAGAAGGGAGGATTGTTTCTCTAAGGGCTTCTAGCTACTGAAGAAATACATGGGTTAAATTTTTGCATCCTCTAATTGTGGTGCCCTGGGGAAAATGCTCTGATTGCCCCTCCCTAGTTTCAGCTGTGCCTGCTGCTTTTTCTCCTCTTGCAGAGAGAGAGAGGCCCATGAAGCAGTATCCCCGGGGAAGGAGGGAGCCAGTGGGTAGGAGAAGGAAGGAGACTTGGAGCCAGGTTGTGGGGGGTGGTGGTGGGGAGGCTGGGATGCTGGCTGTTCCTCATTCAAGTCACCTTTTTACTGCCTGAACACATTTACTGAGGCAATTAAGGAGCTGCAGGAGGTGGTGAATGAGACCAGGCATGGGGTGGTCGGTCCAGCTGCTTCATATTGAAGACAATGTTGGTCAGCTGCCAGGACCTGTCAGAAACCATTGAGCTCAACCAGCAGGCTGTGGCCAGGCTGCATGACCTTGCTGTTTATCTTCTCTGGGCTTCTATCTACACCCCCTGCCCCTGCCATGGACCGGGGTGAAAGGTTTGCCCCGCACCTCCACTTTTCCCATCTCCTAAGTGAGCTGGGGATAAAACATCAGCTTACAAATGGGGCATTGTTTTGGAAACTGACGCTCTATGCCAACATGGAAGCCGTGGGGCTAGATGGGATCCCTGGTGGGCCAAGAGTACCCAGTAGCCTCTCTGGGTGACGTCTATGAGAGTTGCAGGCCTGGCCCCGTGGGCTCTTCAGGTAGACCACTGGGAGTATCTGCCCTCATGGGTCATGAGTGATGGAATTATGCCCCATAGAGGCTTAGGTTTAATGGGACCACAGAGGCAATTGAGTCTAACCTTCTCATTTTACAGAGCGGGAAACTGGGGGCTGAGAGAGATGAAGTGATCTGCATAGGGTCACATAGCTAGTGAGTGTCTATGGTGAGATCTGAACCAAGAGTTCCCTGGTTCCAATGTTAAAGCCTTATATTCTACGCCATTTGGGCATCTCTCTCTTCCAGCCCTATTAACAGTACCCTTATTACCCACCAGGTGGACTGTTCATTGGTTGCTAATCTAGCCTCTACATAGCTTTGTTAGACGGTTGACAAAATAGACTTGCTATGGCCAGTCTGACCAGGTCACTTCCCTCCTCAAAAACCATCTGCTCCATGTGGCTAGTATGAAAATATATTTTGCATGACTTCACATGTATAATTGATGCCATAATGCTTGCCTTCTTGAGGGATGGAGGGAGAGAATTTGGAAATCAATATTAAAAAAAATGAAAGTTAAAAATTTTTTTAAAAATGTAATTGGTAAATATTTAACATGGACAGCTAGGTGGCACAGTGGATAGAGTACTATGCTTGGAGTTAGGAAGACCTGAGTTCAAATCCAGCCTCAGATACTTACTATCTGGGTAAATCACTTCATCTCACTTGGCCCTCAGTTTCCTCATCTGTAAAATGAGCTGGAGAGGGAAATGGCAAACCACTCCAGTATCTCTGCCAAGAAAACCTCACATGAGGTCACAGAGAGTCATACATGACTGAAATGGCTGAACAACAAAAACAACAAAATTAATTAAATTTCTTTTAAAAAATCTGCTCCCTTAACCTCCACCTCTTGGTTCCTGGACTTTATTCAAGATCCAGCTCTAATCTCACCTCCTACATGTTCTGGTACCTCCTGGTGCCTCTCTTTTTCCTAGCTTCTATCTACTCTGTGTGTGTATGTACATATGTATATATATATATACACATATATATCATATATACCTAATTATTTACATGTTGTCTTCCTTATCAGACTATGAACTCCTTGAGGGTAGATACTATCTTTTGCCTTTCTTTGTATTTCTGGTGCTTAACACTGTACCTGGTACACAGTAAATTCTTAATAATAAATGCTAGTTGATTATTGGCTGACTAAAATTACATAGTTCTTTAACTTGATACAGAAGGTCCTCTGTGGTTGCCTGATGCCAGCCTCCCCAGTCTTGTTGCCCATTATTCTACTCTGTACCCTAGGGGGCAGCAGAGTGGAT
Organism: Phascolarctos cinereus; assembly: GCF_003287225.1. NCBI lineage: Eukaryota > Metazoa > Chordata > Mammalia > Diprotodontia > Phascolarctidae > Phascolarctos > Phascolarctos cinereus. The sequence goes on along the minus strand of NW_027556098.1, from coordinate 403,947,157 downwards.
CAGGTGACTGGAACCAGAAAAAACAGGGGTTCAAGTCTCACCCCAATGCATACTGGCTGTGTGACCTTGGACAAGTCACTTGGAGTGCTCCAGGCAGGTCTCTATGACTATAGGTTGCAGAAGATGCCCATTGGCATTGCTAGAAGAAATCTCCCTGTAGCAATGAAATCATGAGTTTAGCTCCTTTACATTCCAGCCAGATGGATCTCTGGCCCTTAATTTAGCCTTATCCCTTCTGACCTTCAGGGTCCTCACCTGGAGCACTCTCTTACCTTATCTCAACCTGTTTTAGCCTTTTTTCCCTTTGCTGCCACGTCTTCCAAGAAGCCTTCTCCGATCCCCTCCCTGAGTTCAAAGTGATCTCTCCTCCTCCAATTTTTCCCCATCTTTTTGTCTAGATTTCCTCACTGGCTGCCTACCATGTATTATACTTATCTGTATATATAGTGTGGACTTCCTTCTCTCCCTTCCTGCAGTAGATTGTAAGGTCCTTGAGGACAGGCACTGTCATTTTTCAACTTTGCATCCTCAGCCCTGAGCACAGTGCTCTGAACATTTTGATCCTGACCTTCGAGAAGCAATGTGGCATGGTGGAGAGAGGGCCAGTCCTAGAGCCAGGAAGACCTGGGTTCAAGTGTCTCCTCTGACATGTACTGGTTGGGTCACGGTAGCTCGGGTATTTAACCTCTTCATACCCCTACATGACTCTAGCACCAGAGCAGGGAGGTGCAGACCTATACTGATGGAGGGAGTTCCATAGATTTAGGAAATCACAGGGCTGGGCCCTCAATCTGGGAAGCTCTCAGTTAATGCTGATTAAATTAAAATGAATCAGGGGCCTTCCCTCTTCCTTGGTTCAGATGCTGTTCTTGGAAATTCTGTTCTTTGGACCACTGTAGGGCATCTGGATTGGGCATCAGAGGATATGAGCTTCAATCCCAGTTCATACATGGACTGCCTGTGTGACCTTCCCTTATCTGTAAAGGTCTAGACAGGCTAGATGACCAGCTCTAAATCTAGAATCCTGGGGTGGGGGATGGGAGACTTTGCTGGGGAAAAGGAGATTGCTGGTCTGAGCCCTGAGACATTGGGTGTCAAAGTCCAGCTTCCTGAGACCTGACAGTCTGGCTGGGTCTTCAGAGGTTTGCTGACCCTGATCCTAGCTCTCCCACCATTCTGCTCCTGTAGCCATTCTCAGAACACAGGTCATTGGTAAGCGTTCAGTCCAGGATTCAGGAAGCTCAGCCCTGGCACTTGGCATCCATACCAGCAGAAGGGGGTGTGTAAAATGTTTGCAGTTGTCTATGCCTGCCCCATTGTCCCATTGAGACCCAGGGGGCAACCCTGAATCAGGGGCTAAGTTTGAAAGAGGCCTCTAGGAACGTGCATAGGGAGAACTCAGGGCCCAGCCAAGGAGCAGCAAAGGGGATTTGCTAGAATGTGAGTTTATGGAAGGTCTGAGCCTGGAGTCAGGGCTGTGAACCTATGGAAGGAGTCGGGGAGAGGGCAGGTGGAGAGACGTGTAACTAGCAAGGTCTCTTTTCCCCCATCCCAACCACAACCCTAGCCCTTGCTTTTTTGCTTAATCTCCCTCACCCAGTATCCAAATGAGCATGAAAACATAGGGAAGTATTTGGCTGCAGGTATCAGAGGGTGCGGGCAGTGCCAGGATCATATTGTGGGCATCTGGTAGTGGTGGTTTGTCTAGTCCCCTCACCCAGGCCAGCCCATCCCTGCAAGCTCTCCTCTGGCCCTCCTCTGTGCCCACCTCTCTTTGTCTACCTTTTTCTCTGTCCACCCCTCTCTATATCTCCTAGAGAATGTCTCCACCCACCTCACTCTACTTCTCTCCATCCATTCTATTTCCTTTTGTTTACTTTCCTCTACCCACATCTACCCATCCATCTCCCTCTGCCCACCTCACTGTGTCCACCTCCCTTTGACTACATCCCCTTGTCCACTCCCCTCTGCCTACCTCCTTCTACCTCCCTCTCTCTCCTCACTTCCCTGTGCCCACTCTTCCATATATCTTTGTTCTTTCTCACTATGCAGCCCCTCTCTATCTCTCTCCATGGGGCAAATCACTTAATCTCTCTGGGTCTTAGTTTCCTTATCTGTAAAATGAGATTGTGGGAGTAGATCAGAGGTTCTTAAAGTATTGTGTGTGTGTGGGGGGGGGAAGTGTAGCACACCCATGTTACCATGAACCCCTGGGGCAGTGTCTGGTGAAGCTTATGGATCCTTCCTTAACATCATGTTTCTAGATGCATAAAAGAAAACCCATAGGATTACAGAGGAAACCCATTGTAATGAAATACAGTTATCAAGATATTTTTAAAAAACAGGCTCTTAGCCCCGGTGAAGAGCTCCTAGATTAGAGGGTCTCTGAGGTGTCAGTGATCTCTGGCTGTGATCTGGGTCTCTCTGTGTATGTCTTCCTCCCCTTCCCCTTTTCAGATTTTCCTGCCTTGCTAGGCATGCAATTCTGCATGGGCGCTGCTGCTGACCCAGAACCTGGTCTCTCAGAAAGAAGCCAGGGTTGCAAGATTGGGACCCGGGAGCCCCCGTAGCCTGACATTCCCATCAGAGCCCCTGAGGCTGTCAGGCCCTCTGAGCTCAGGTGTAGTATCCCTCTGTAAATGACACTGAATCATGGGATTATAGATTCAGACCTGGAGGAGACCTCAGAGGACATCTAGTCCAGTCCTCCTCATTTTACTGGCAAGAAGGAGCCCGGAGAATCTAAGTATCTTTCTCAAGGTCACACATTGGGGAATTGTAGGATCACAGACTCAGAGCTGGGTGGGACCTCAGGGGGCCATCTGGCTCAAACCCCTTATTTTACAGATGAGGAGATGGAGGTCCAGAGAAATTAGGTGACTTCCCCAAGGTCATCTAGGTACTAAGTGGCAAAGCTGAGTGGTTTAGGCTCAGGTCTACTGCTTGCAGGTATCCTGGAGAATTCCATGGGGCTTATTGAGTACTTGTGTAGGGGAGAAAGGGAGAGAAAGACAGAGAGAGACAGAGAGAGACGGAGGGACAGAGACAGAGGAGAGAGAGGCAGAAAGACACAGAGAGAGACAGACAGAGACACAGAGAGAGAAAGGAGAGAGAAAGAGAGAGACAAGAGAAGAGACAGAGACAGAGTCAGAGAGAGAGAGAGACAGAAGATTGAGTCATAGAGACAGAGGAAAGAAAGAGAGAGAGAGAGAAGAGGAGAGACAGGGACAGAGACAGAGAGGAAGAAGGAGAGGAGAGACAGGGAGAGATGGAGAGCCAGAAACAGAAAGAGAGAGAGAGAGAGAGAGAGAAGAGGAGAGGAGGGAAGGGAAGAAAAGGAGGGGAGAGGGAGAAGAAAGGGAAATGAGGGAGAAGAGGGAGAAGGAGAAGAGGAGAAGGAGAGAGACATCTATTCTCCGAGCTCCTGAGGAAAGTGTTCCACTAAACTCTGGGGGTTGGATGGAAGAGGGGAGGCCAAGGACAAAATGGATCCTAGTATCATAGATTTAGGGCTAGAAGGTATGTTAGATGATGACTGGCATCACCTAAATCACTGCTTCATTTTACATGTGAGGAAACTGGGTCCTACAGAGGTCAAATGACTTTCCCAGAGTCCCACAGCTAGTGAGTATCTGAGCAAGGATTTGAACTCAGGTCTTCCTGCCGTCACATCCCCTACTCTAACCAGCGCACCTCACTGCCTGTCAAGGATGTCACACCCAGCAGCCCAGGCCTCCATACCCACTTTCCTCAAGGGTCTGGGCTTCCTAATTTAATGCCTTTAAAGAGACAGGAGGAGAGAAGGACTTGGCCAAATGGAGAGAGTCTCCCTCGGGCCTCTAAATGGAGCAGAACAGGCAGAAGAAAAGCAGCTGCAGGTGCAAAGTGTATACAAAGCATATGCAAATCTATGCAAATCACCTAAAGCAGTCCAGCGGTTTTGACTAGCAAATTACTTCCATCCCCACCCTGTTTGTACTGGGGCAGGAACCCTCTTAAGAGGGGCGTGAAGGTAAATAAGGGGGTTATCCTTATTTGGACCCTCAAGATTTCTTTTTTAACCCTTTTATACCCAGCCAGCAGCATGGGATAGAGAGAGCCTAGGAAATAGGGCTTCAAATCCCGTTGGTGGCACCAGTTGGTTGTGTGACCCTGGGCAAGTCACTTAACTTCTCAGCTGACTTAGAAGCAATTCCCTAAGACAATAAATAGTCATTGTAGGGAGGGTGCTGACCCATACTGGAAGAGGGACTTTCCTCACCAGGTGCTTTCCAAGGCCAGGGAAATCACATGTCCAGGCCTTTTATTCCTAATTATGCTCACGTTACCTTTTGATCATCAGGAAAATCCCAGGATGGAGACCAGGTTGTTTTCTCATCCTGGACTGGGGAGAGGGGGCTGCCTCATTACTGCCTGCTCTTAATAGCGCTGTTTACCTCTCTCTATTCATCTCCATGGAGGCATTATAATACAGTGGAAAGAGTGCTTCATGTTGAGTGAAAGGCCCTGGGTTCAAATCTTGATGCTGCTGCTTGCCACTTGGGTGACTTTAGGCAAAAGAAAAGCAGAAACACAGTCCTAGCTCTCAAGCCACTCACATTTTATTGGGGGAGACAACACACAAATAGCTAGGCATACAACATTGATAGATCTATCTATCTGTGTGTGTCTATCTATGACTGTTTGTCTGTCTGTCTGTTTATCTATTTCTGCCTGTCTGTGTCTGTCTAGCTATCTATTTCTCTCTATCTATCCAACTGTCTGTGTGTCTGTCTGTGTCTGTGTGTCTATCTATCTACCTACATGTCTGTCTGTCTGTCTATCTATCTATCTATCTATCTATCTATCTATCTATGTCTATCTATCTGTCTGTGTCTGTGTATCTGTCTATCTATCTATCTGTCTCTGTGTGTGTGTCTCTCTGTGTCTGTGTGTCTGTCTATCTCTCTACATTTATTTCTGTCTATCTGTCTATCTATCTGTCTGTCTATCTACCCATCTATCTAGTATATATACACACACATACGTATGTGTATCTGTATATATACATACATGGTAATATATAAAATATATCAAAATATAATATATAAAATATATACATATATAACATGCATATGTAGTATAACTCATTTTGAGGCTGGGGGAAATTTAATGGTTCCTAAGGTTTCTTACTTTAAAGTACTAAGGAATTTAATTTAGACAAACAGTCACAAGTTCAGTCATGATTACTCTGAGCCCCCAGTCAGGAAAATTCCTGACATTTAGGCAGAGGTGGGCTTTCTGTCTCCCATTACACTTCTATTATCTCTAGTTAACCCCTGGCCTCTTTGTGGTTGAGGCATAATTCAGTTTACTGGAAATGTTTAGGTAATGAAACAGCAGATTTCATTACAGTTTCTGTGGATAGATAGGCACCAGGAGGGGAAGTTAGGGGAAAGAGTTGGTCTTTTTGGGGACTTCCCCTAGTCTGTGTCTTCTGCTCTAAGTTGCCTCCAGAGACCCTCCTCAATTTATACTCCTTGTTTGCCACAGCTCTGTCTGCCTTTGCATCTTAAAGCTGTCAGTCAATGAAGCAGCCAATCAGTGTCTTTTACGTGCATCAGGCACTACGCCGAATGCTGAGGATACGAAAAGATAGTGCCTGACCTCAAGGAGCTCCCAGTCTAATGGTGTGCTGGAAAGCCACATGCTCTAATTTCTGGAATTACTTCTCATTCTGTGCTTATATACAGGACCCAGAGGTCCTGTATATAATAACATCTTCCAGCCAGTCACCCTGTCCAGTGTCTTTCAAAGACTTTTCATATTTAGTCTGAAGTCTTTTGATCTGTAGATCCTTGTTCTCTCACACAGAAAGGGATGGGAGTGCTTTTTACTCCGCCATCTTGGCTCTGCCCCAATGGGAGTGGTTTTTAACCCCAGTCTAACCTAAGGTAATCTCAGAGAGAAGTAGACTAGCAGTGAGAAGGTCCAAGAGAAGACTCAGGCAGAATTTGGGATTTGAGGGCCAAGTGGAATGCAATCAGACCCTCTTCCAGTAGCTAAGGGCTCTTCAATACTTGAAGAAAACTATTATATCCTCCCACCAAACTAAAACCCCCAGTTCCTTTAGCCCCTCTTCATATGGCAAGATTTCAAGGCGCTTTCCCATCTAGGATATGCTTCACTGGATACTTGCCGGCTTATTAACATAAAATGTGGCATCCAGCACTCTTGACAAAGAGCAGAAGAGGGAAGGGGTATGGCCTTCCTACTTCTGGACGTTTTGCCTCTCTTTAATTCAGCTTATCCCATAAGCTTTCCTGGCCTCCCTCATGTGGAGTTTGTGGTCCACTAAAACCTCCAGATCTTTTTTTTTTTAAGACAAGTCCCCTCTGCCCCCATTTTGTAATTTTAAAGTGATTTTTTTTTAACTTGTATAAAACTTTGTGCTTGGTCCTGCTGGATCTAGCCCAATGAGATCATTTCAGATCCTGATTCTGTCATCTGCAAGTGTTAACTTTGCCTCTCCACTTAGGGTTAGCAGGAAATTGGATGAGTATACTTTCTAGGCCTTTATGCATTGATAAAATGTCGACAGACACCTGGCCAAGCACAGGTCCCTGAGGCTTTGCAGCACTGAGCACTTCCTTCTAAATGGACATCTAACCATTAGCAAATACTCTTTGGGTCTTTGGGGATGGCCATCTGACTACTTCTGAATCTACCTAATTGTGGCATCATTAGCCTGAATCACTCCATCTTGTATGGAAGATAAGCTCTAGAGGCTTCGTGAAACGCTTTGCTAAAAACCAAGGTGAACCCATCTGCAGCATTTGCAATCTACCCATCTAGTTACTCTGTCCAAAAAGAAAAAAAAAGCAGGTTAGTTTGGCACAGGGGTATGCTTATAAATATTTAACAACCAGCTCTCCAGGAAAAAAAAGTGTGCACAACACACTTTTAAGTTTAATCTGCATTACTAACATGTTTTCTTGTGTCCAACTTGTTGTGACCTCATTTTGGGGTTTTCTTGGCAAAGACACTGGAATGGTTTGCCATTTTCTTCTCCAGCTCATTTTACAGATGAGGAAACTAAGACCAACAGGGTTAAGTGACTTGCTCAGGGTCACACAGCTAGTCAGTTTCTGAGACTAAATTTGAACTCAGGAAGATGAGTCTTCCTACTCATCTTCCTGAGTTCAAGTCTGGCCTCAGACGTTTACTCAGACTCCAAGCCCAGTGTTCTATCCACTGTACCACCTAGCTGCTAACATGCTCTCTATTGCTTTTTAAAGTCTAGATCAGTCGTGCCTAACTCAAACAGAAATAGCCACTAAACCATATATAAGCATCCCTCTGGGTCATGTATTGAGTTAGTTTTTAAATGTTATATTATCTATGTTTCATTGGATTTTTGTTTATTTTTGTTAGACTGTTCCTGATTATATTTTAATCTGGTTCAGCCGCATTTGGGGAGTGTTGTGGACTCCCATCTCCCCTGGCCCTGTGTTTGATGCCTCTGGTCTAGACAACCTAAAAAAATAATGAATCAAGCTCTGATCTGCAGTATTTGCCAATTTCTGATTGAAAACTTCACAAACATACCTTTGCTCATGATCTGTTCTTTTAAAAAAAATTTTATTGATACCATTTTTTATATCACCTATATCTTCCCATATATTTATCTCCCCTCCCAAAAGGCCATCCCTTGTAACAAGGAATTTTTTTTTTGAAGGAGACCAGGGACTTCCCCCCCCCCCCCACCACCATTAGTCATATTGTAAAGAAGAATTAGAACCAATGGGAGGAACCACAAGAAAGAAGAAACAAAACAAAACAACAATAACAAGAAAAAAGAGAGAGCAAATAATGTGCTTCTATCTGTGTTCAGACTCCATAGTTCTTTCTCTGGATGTGAATAGCATTTTCCATCATGAGTCTTTTGGAGTTGACTTAGGTCCTGGCATTGCTAAGAGCAAAGTCTATGAAAGTTAGTTGTCGCACAATGTGGCTGTTACTGTGTACAACATTCTCCTGGTTCTGCTCACTTCACTCAGCATCAGTCCATACAAGTCTTTCCAGGTTTTTCTGAAGTCTGCCTGCTCATCATTTCTTATAGCGCAATAATATTCCATTACATTCAGATACCACAACTTCTTCAGCCATTCCCCAATTGATGGGCATCCCCTCAATTTCCAATTCTTTGTCACCACAGAAAGAGCTGCTGTAAATATTTTTGTACCTGTGGGTCCTTTCCCCATTTTTATGATCTCTCTGGGCTACAGCCCTAGAAGTGCTGTTGCTGGTCATGATTTATTCTTGAGGAAGCCAGGTTGGATCTGTGATCCCTCCTTCCTTCTCTAGGTGTCCACTAAGAACTGTTAATAATGCCTTTCACAATTTCTCAGGGCATCAGATTTGAGCTCACTGGCCTATAGTCTGCAGTCTCTTTCTTCTTTACCCTCTCCCCCTCCCCTTTTTGAAAATCCAGATAAGGTTTGCCCTTCTCTGATCTCCAGGATTTTTCAAAGACTGCTGACTGGGGCTCAACCATCACATCTTCCAGGTCTTTCAATATTGGAGAATGTAGTTCATTGGGCCAGAGGACTTGAATTCATAAAGGTAATCTCTTAACTATCATTCTCTTGATCCTGAGTTTCAACTTCCAAGTACCCCCTTCCCCCTATTCTTTCTAGTCCAAAGATCAATCTACTTGGCAGAGAAAATGGAACCCAAGTAAGACTGGAGCAGGCTGTCTTCTCTCTTTGATCAGTTAGCACCCTCCCATCAACCTCTAGCAGTGGTCCCATCCCTACCCTGATCCTCCCTTCCCTTCTTTGCCATAACCCCCAAATCCACTGCTATCTGGCCTTAGACTCCCTTTCCATGCCCAGCTCATTCCGACATTATCCTACCCAAAATGGCTCCAGGCTACTGTACTCATCTTCTGTTCCCTCCCTTTGCTTTCATCTTCTGTGCATTTGGAAACAAATTTGAGTCCATTAGTGAAGTTTCCTGCGCACCCACATTTGTTTCTTTAGGCAATGCTCCTCTTCCAACTCCTCCTAGTTGTTTTTCTAAGTATCTTTAGAATTTCATTCTGGAGAGGTTCCTAGTACCTCAATTCGAGGGACTGTGTTAGCCTGCTTTTCTTCCCTCCATCCCAGATTCTAAGATGGAATGGCTGTTCCTCTCCTTCCCCTTCTTTTCCTTCTTCCCTTGGGGTCTCTGGCAGCCTGTTCTTTCTTCTTAGTGAGAGTCAGATGAAGAATAGTTGGCTCCTCCACCTTTTTCAAGAACAATGTGATAATTAAGGACAGTCAAGAAGTTATTTTCTACTCTGCTTTGGATAGAGGGATGAGAACCTCCCATTTTGACTATACCATACCTCTGTGGTCTTCCCCCAAACTCTTTTACTTAACATTTTGTTTATCCTCTGCTAATGTGTCATATAATGTTACGTATTACAGTTAGCTGTATGCATCGTATTCAGGGATGTGCTGGAGAAAGTTTGCAAGCACGTGCAACTCAGAAGTTGAGAAACACTATTAATAGGGGCTTGACTGATTACCTAAACTTAAGAAAGTGATGGAGAAAATATTAATCATTTAGATCCCACTTTGAAATGTCTCACACATACAACTTTTTTTGAGAGCTGGTTATTAAATATTCACTAGCACACTGCTGAATTGCTATCTGTCAGGAGGTTGTGGATTCTGGGAGGTCAGTGTCTTATCTAAATTTTATATCTCCCCCAGCCACTAGCAGAGTTGGCTTGAAATAAACACTTGTTGGATTGAATTGGATTGAGGACCAGAAAGGATATCTCGTAGTTTTCTAGAATGTCACAGCTGGATGCACATTTAGAAATTGTCAAACTCAATCCCTCTCCTTACATAGGTGAGGAAACTGAGACCCAGAAAATGAGATAAACAGGATAGTAAGGCTACATGGGAAGCCAGTGTCAGAGCCAGGCCTGGGACCCGTAGCCTCAAACCCTTCTGGCCCTTCAAGAATTGGCAAATGAAGACGTGCCAAGGTGGCAGGGTGCCACCAAGGGCTAGGGTGAGACTCCTGACACTCTCAGACTCTTGGTTATTGGACCTGCCCTCCCGGAGCCTCCTCAACACCTAGCAGCCTTGAGGTGCCTCACCCTGGGCTTCTGTTCCCTAGTTCCTGCTGGGCTGGGTGTTCTCACCAATAGGTGAGGAGGGGCTTTCTTCAATTGCCGTTTTTCTTTCTGCCTAGTTAACTCTAGGCTATGGCTAAGGCACACCAGTGACATCTCGTGGTATCGGTTTGGAACTGCAGCCTGGCTGGTGCCCTACAGCCTCAGACCAAGAATGAAGAGGATGGGGGGTAGGGAAAAGCTGATCTGGTGGGCTCTTTTTCCAGCGCTCCATTCCATGATCACCAGGGACCTAGGGACATGGACCCATAGACTGTTAGAACCAGAAGAGGTGTTAGGGTTTTATTTTGGTTTTTTTTTCCTTAAAAAAGTAATTTATGTTCTCTTTTCCCCCATCGCGAGGAAACACCTTGGTGGCTTTTTGGGCCAAGCTTTCATTTTGCAGTTGAGAAAACTTTCAATAGATTTCTCTCTCCCAAGGGTGTGCTGGAGTCAGCTCCAAATGGAGAGCTGATTATTAAATGTTCAGCGTGAGCTGAAAATTGGCAAATGCTACAAATTAGGTCTTGACTTATTATTTTTTTTACTTGAATAGACTGAAGAAAGTGATGGAAAAGATGTTAGTTAAACTTAAAAGTGTGTTGTGAATGCATTTTTTCAGAGCCGGCTGTTAACCATTTCCCAGCATACCCCTGGCTTCTCCTCTTCCTACCAACAGAGACCTTGTAATACAGAACAGAATAAAAAAAAAAGAGGGGAAAAAGCGTTTCAGCAAAGCTCATTAATACATAAGCAGCATGGTACTTCAGAAATATCAATGGTTTTGGAGTCAGAGGTGGTGTCCTTGAGTTATTTCAATTGTGTCTGACTCGTAGTGACCCTATTTGGGGTTTTCTTGGTAAAGACACCACCATGTTCTTCTCCAGTTCATTTTACAGATGAGGAAACTGAGGCAGACAGAGGTAAGTGACTTGTCCAAGGTCACATAGCTAGTAAGTTTCTGAGGCTGGATTTGAACTCAGGTTTTCCTGACTCCAGGCCTGGCACTCTATCTACTGCACCACCTAGCTGCCCCTAAAACCCTATATAAAGGCTAATTATTATTATCCCCAGTGCTCAGAACATAGTAAGTGGCTTAATAATTGCTTGTGGGATAAATGAATGAATGAATGAATCTAGTTCAAACCATTCCTTTTATAGAGGGGGTAACTTAGGTCCAGAGTGAGAAGGGACTTCTCCAGGGCCACTTAGAATAGTGGAAGGCTATGATAATCAGTATATCAATCAATAAATTTTTATTAAAGTGCCATTGGATTTTTATTATTGTCTCATTATTTATTTATTTATTAGTAAAGACCATATTGTAGGCACTGTGCTTCGTGGTGGAGGGACCAGGTAAAAATGAAATGAGGGGGAATCAACCTCCCCTTCCCCTCAGCCTGCTGACTTTCTCCCTCGGACCCTTTCCAACTCCCCAGCTTCTTGCCAGCTACGAAAGTCGGGGGATAAAGTGTCTGCAGTCATATTGAAAGCCGCCTCTTCTGAGAGGCCCTTAGCCTGGGTAAGGGGCCAGACTGACCACTTTCCCAGCCCTGCTAGATAAAGGCACCATCTGGAGGAATTGGGGGAGGGGCCATCCCCCTGGGGGATGCTTGGACCCCAGCTGGAACCCCTCTCCTCCTGAATGACTTATATTGTTTTCATTTCCCAGCACAGTTTCTGGGATCTTATTAGTATAAATTTCCTGCATCAAGGCTGAGCTGGACAGTGTCTCAGGAGGCCAGACAGGAGGCCTGCAGCCCCTCCCTCCTCTTCGTTCTGTCCCCCCTCCCAGTTTCAATTTGGACACTGCTGCCTGCTGAGCCCGGGAAGGGGAGCTATGATTTTTCCGCTAGGCTTGGCGGAAAATTGATGCCTGGCCCCCAGTCTGGGCTGGAAGGGACGCTAGGGAGGGTCAGCTCCTAAAGTTTCCCTGGCACAGGGACCTTGAAGCGGCTGCCTCCAGCTGGATGAGGGCAGGGTTGGCCAACTGGGCCAAGGCAGGGAGGAATAGAGTAGAGAGAGGGGAAGAGAAGGGATAGATCAAAGCTCTCTGCTCTCCTATCCCCGCTGACCCTGGGGTTAGGGGCTGAGCCCCTTGGAATCAGCTTATGTCAGAGCTGGGAGAGCTCTTAGAACACAGAATGTCAGAGCTGGGAGGGCCCTTAGAACACAGAATGTCAGAGCTGGGAGGGCCCTTAGAACAAAGAATGTCAGGGCTGGGAGGGCCCTTAGAACACAGAATGTCAGAGCTGGGAGGGCCCTTAGAACCCAGAATGTCAGAGCTGGGAAGGCCCTTAGAACAGAGAATGTCAGGGCTGGGAGGGGGACTTAGAACAGGTTATGTTAAAGCTGGGAGGAATCTTAGATTAGGAAATGATAGATTATATAGCATTGAATATTATAATTTTGAGGTACCTTTGAAATCATCCATCTAAATCCCTCATTTTACAAGAGAGGAAACTGAGGCCCAGTCAAGTTAATAGCTAATAGCTAACATCTAGTACCCACTATGTGCTAAGCATTACATGAAATGTTTCACAATCCTATTATAATTCTAGGAGGCAGGTGTTATTATTTATCCTCAATTTTACAGCTGAGGAAACTGAGGCAGGCATTAATGCAGGGACTTGCCCAGCTGTGGAAGCCAAGGGATAAACTTACTAGCTATGTGAACATCCACGGATGGATTTGAACTAGACTTTTCGGATTCTCTAAGCCTTCACCTCTCTACATGAGTGTATATGCATATAGTCACGTACGTACCCCAATTCAGTGAAATCAACACTTGATGGGTGCTTACTACAGGAAAGGTGCTCTATAAAGTCCTCTTCCATGGAGGTGACCCTGGATTTGGAAGGCCGTGCTAGCTGGGGATGGGCTCTGGCAGATTCTGCCGAGCTGGAGGAGCATCTGGGACACTTTGGTCAACGACTCTGCCTCTATCTGAGGAGCATCCTAGCTGTGTGCTGGGAGGTCACTGCAGTGGATGATAGGAGGGGATAGCAACAGTACCTGCCCTCAAGGAGCTTACACTCTCCTGGGGGGTACAACTTGTCCCCAGATAAATAAATTCCAAACAGCTTGAGGAACAGGAGAGTATTAACAACTGGGGGAACAGAAGAGGGAAATCATAGTAGGTGGTATATGAACTGAGCTTTAAAGGACCCTCAGGACTCTTAGATGCAGAAGCCAGGAGAGAGGGTGCTCCAGGCTTGAGAAACAGCTTGTGCAAAGGCAAGGAGGTGGGAGATGAGTTGTAAAGTAAGGAAGAAGAAGCAAGTTGGCCAATTTGGCTGAAATGTAGAGTGTGTGAAGGGGAGTAATGTGAGAGAAGGTTGACGTTAGGTTCAGGAGTTTGTATTTTTTTAGAAACAGGGAACCAAAGAAGATTCTTAAGAGGAGAATGACTGGGTCAGACCTGTGCCTTGGGAAGATTATTTTGGTGATCGTGCGGAGAACAGTTTGGAAAGAGGATAGACTGAATACAGGCAGGCCAGTTAGGAGACTCTCACAATAGTCTAGGAGAAAAGAGATGTGGGACCGAGCTGGGGACAAGTTGTGTGAGTGAAGAGGATCCCGGGCTGGACTTGAAGTCAGGAAGACCTGAGTTCAAATCCAGCCTTAGACACCTACTAACTGTGTGACTTTGGGCAAGTCTGCCTCAGTTTCCTCAACTGTAAAATGGAGATAATATTTGTAAAATGTGCTTAGCACATAGAAGCCATATAAATGTTAGTTATAATATTCTTATACTGGGACCCAAGAGATTAAAAAGATATTTGAAATTTCAGAGGAGTGACAGAAATCTCTGTGGCCTGTGCTGGGGTGGGGTGGGAATCAGGAAAGGAGGTGGTAGCTGGGCTAGGCTTTGCCGAATGGGTAGGATGGACCCCAATGTGACATTCCACTCCTGGCCCTCTGGAGATCTTCAAGCACAGCCCCACTCACCCATGAAGGATTTCCACACCTGTGAACACGGGCACACAGAGAACACAGGTACAAACATATATGTATAGACATGTTGGGCAGGGGCTGGGATCAGGCCTGGGTGAGTGGAGCTGGTACCATCTTGTATTCCTGCACTGATCACACTGCTGTCCCTGTAGGGCCTTGGCTTCCTCCCAACTTAGCCTCTCTTGGGGCTTAGGGGCCTGCTCCATCCTCCCCCTTACTTAGGTTTCTGACCCTGGGGATGTTGGTGTCCTACTTTGGAGATGGCTCATTTATTTGTTCATTCAACGTGTCTGAGCTCACACTTTCACAGGTGCAAAAGGGGCTAGGAAGACATTCCTCAGGGAAGTTTTCAGTCTAACAGGGAGCCTGGGAGGGTGGCACAAGACAGACTGGGACCAAAGGAGGGGGAAAGAAATTTGGAAGTTCCAAGGGGGCTGTGGGCTAGAAGAAGAATCTGGAAAGGATGCAGTGGAGGAGGCAGTGGTCACCTGAGCTAGGCCTAAGGGATGGCTAAGATTTCACTAGGAGGAGATGGAGGGAGAGAGGACATTCCAGGCAAGGGCTGAAGAATGTTCACTGCTCCCCCCTCCCCCTGACCCCATTAGTGCTAACGCTTTCTGCATCAGCAGGTTTCAGCCTTGGGCCAATGGTCAAGTGAATAAGCGTCTTAGCAGCTTTTTATATCCCTAGTGGAGAGTAAGGCCTGCTCCCCTTATATGGGGACAAGAGGCCTCACCTGTCATGTCAATAGCCCCAGAGCCCAAGGCGACCAGAACAGATATCCAGCCCCATTCTCTTCACCCCCATCTGTCATTCCTTTCTTTTTTCCTCCCTTACTGTCCATCCAAACACTTTAGAGAGCCTAGGGTCTAAGAAATCAATGCTGGGTGCCTGTGTGTGTGTGGGGGGGGTAGGTTAATCTGTGAGCCTTTTATCCTGGACACAGACCCCTTGCTTCCCCCTGGCCATAGGGAGTGGGGCAGTCAGTGTCTGAACCTGTTTTTCCAGGAGGGCTGGGAGCTGTGGTCTGGAAAGAAGAGGGGAGGAGGAACTGTCTTCTACTACCAAACTCTGAGTCACAGCTCTGGAAATGGCCTCCCCTCCTCCAAAAAACCAAAACAAATCCCCAAACCCCAAAACAATACCTGCTTCTTTTCTTTTCTCATCAGACACAGGTGTGTGGGGAGCCCCAAAACACTGAGGGAAGGGAGATCTGAATTCTGGCTCAAGGCCGACAGGACTGGAGGCAGATATCTCTCCATCCTTGGTTGGGGAAACTGAGGCCAGCAGCCCTGTGGATGGGGGAGGGAAAAAATTAGTCCTTCCTGCAGAAGGGAAGAGCTGTCGTTCTCTCTCTGTCACTAAAAATGGGGGCAGCTAGATGACGCAGTGGATAGAGTGTCAGGCCTGGAGTCAGGGAGACTCATCATCTTCCTGAGTTCAAATCCGGCTTCAGATACTTACCAGCTGTGTGACCCTGGACAAGTCACTTAACCTTGTTTGCCTCTGTTTCCTCATCTATAAAATGAGTTGGAGAAGGAAATGACAAACCACTCCGATTTCTCTGCCAAGAAAACCCCAACACTAAAAATTCTACTTCTAGGGAAAGAGAAGGGGTGCAGATGAGCACAGAGTGTGGAGGTATCCTTATATGTGTTGAAATTAGTGTATGAATTTCACCTTCTGTATCTGAGCGAGTGTGTCTTTGAGCACGTGGTCTGAGTGTGAGTCTGTGTGGGATCTCCATGACCAGGCCAAGAACCTCAGCTGCTACTGGGACTCATTCCTGGTCCTCAGAATTCAAAAGGAAAGATCAGCTTTCCAGGAGAAAACCCAGAATAGCTTGGGACTGACAGCCCTAGGGAGCAGCTCTGGTTCAGATGACTGCCAGGATGGAGCCCCTGGGCCTTGGGGAGCTGGGGCCCCACCTGTCTCCTCCTATAGAGGATTTTCCTAGTCCCCTCCTCTCCTTCCTCTCTCTCACTCACCTTAGGCCAGGGCTTTGAGTCACTTAGAGGCCAGGGCTCTGAGTTACTCAGGAGCCAACCCTCCAACAGAAGGGGAGCGGTCCTTTTACAGGAGGGCCTGTGGGGTGGTAGTAGTGGGAGCCTCCCCTGATCTCCGGTGTAAGGGGCACTGCTCCCTGATGCCTCCCCATGCCGAAGGCTTAGCCTGGAGAATAGAGAGGCTAGATTTTCCTTGGGGCTATAGGAGGGGGAGTACACACAGTTTCTGGGTCAGTATCCTAGTTTCAAATCCTGAGGAATTCCCACCATTCTCTCAGGCTGGACCCCTGGGAGAACTTGTAGCTCTTAGCTACCCACATCTAATCATTTCCCTAGACCTGGTCATTCTGCCTTCTACCTGTTCACTCTAAAATATGTCCCATTGTCATTGCCTCTATTCTCCATCTTTATGCCCCCACTTTAAGTCAGCCCTTCATCTCATCCATTCATCCATCCTTCCTTTCTCTTTCCCCCTTTCCTTCCTTCCTTCCTTCCTACCTTCCTTCCTTCCTTCCTTCCTTCCTTCCTTCCTTTCTTCTTTCCATCTAACTCTATCCATCATTTTATTATCTATCTATCCATCCATCCTATCATCTATTGATCATTCTTCTTCATTTCCATCCACCTGTTTATCTCCCTATCCATTTATCATTCTATCTATCATCTACCTATCCATCCACACTTCTCTCTATCATCTATCTCTTTATCCATCCATCCATCCATCCATCCACCCATCCATCCATTTAACAAGTATTAATCTCTTCTTGTCTAGGCTATTATAATAGCCTCTTAACTAGCTTCTGATCTCTTTCCTTCTAATCTTTCTCATAGAGCCTGCCAGATTAAATTTCCTAATGATCAGTTCATTTCAACCAACACTTATTAATCACCTACTGTATGCAGGATCTTGTGCTCAATTGGGAGCATGAAGATGACAGTAAAAGCCTTCCCTTCTAAGAACTTATCATCTAGTGGCGGAAAGATGCATCCATGTCCAAGTATGATAAAAGATAGGCTATGATGGGGGAAATTAAATTCCAGTCAATGAACATTTATTAAGTAGCTGCTGTGTGCTAGGCACTGGGGAAGATTAAAATAAGGAACAGTACTTAACCTCAAGAAGTTTGCATATGACTTGGTAGAGAGAAGCAAGATATTATGTATCCAGAAAAGCAAATACAAATACAGGGATCTGGGCAAGACCTACAGTCACATCGCTAATGCATGTTGGAGTCTTCTCTGAGACTCAGTCTTGGGGCACTGAGAGGGCGGGTCATTTGCCCAGGGTCACACACAGCTTATAACTAAGGTAGGAATTGAAAGCATTTAACATTTGCAGAATACTTCACAAATATGATCTCGTTTGAGATTCATAACAACCCTGGGAGGTGGGGGTTTTAATTAATCTCATTTCACAGATGAGGAAACTGAGCGAGACAGAAGGTAAGCGAGTTGGCAGCCATGTGCTATGAGGGATCCTGCAGTCAGGAAGATCTGAGTTCAAATGTGACTGCAAAACCCTCACTGAGTAACCCTGGGCAAGTTACTGTACTTCTGCCTGACTTAGTTTTTTCATCTTAAAATGAGGATAATAATAGTACCTACCTCCCAGGGTTGTTATAAGGATAAACTGAGATAATATTTGTAAAGTGCTTTGCAAACCTTAAAGTGCTATATAAATGTTATGTATTATTATTACTAATTATTATTACTCAAAGTTACAAACAGCTAGTGTCTGGAACAGGATTTGAACTATGGTTTTCCCAACTCCAAGCCCAATGCTCTGTGTACTGTGGCACCCCCTAGAGGCCTCCTGCCTGAACTGCCCTTTGATTCTTTGCCTTGGTGTCTGTATATTCAAAGAAAACTCAAGAAGAAGACAGCACGAATAACTGGGGTGGGGAATGAATCAGGAAGGGCCTCTAAGAAACATGGCAGGTGAGCTGTGCTTGGGAGGAAGTTTGGGATCAAAGAGGGGGAGGGGAGGATGGAGGTGGATAAAGGCAGGAGATGAAATGTTGTAGAAGTGGAACAATCGAGTTGGCCAACTAGAGGGGATTGAATAATGGGCAAAAACGATTAGACGTTTGAGTGGGGGCAGATCACTTTCACCTGGCAGAGAGTGGAGGGAGAAGGATGTGAGAAGTTTTATAAAAGAACTAGCTAGGTCCTGGAGGAAGGAAGAGGGGAAGAAAAGAAGGGAAGGAGTAAAGAAAGGAGGGAAGAAGGGAAGGAGGAAAGAAGGAAGGGAAGAAAAAAGGGATGTAAGGAGGAGAGGAGGGAGGGAGAATGGGAGGAAGAAAAGGAAGGGGGAAAGGAGGGATGGAGGGAGGAAGGAAGAGAGGGAGGAAGAAAGGAAAGAAAGAAGAAAAGGAGGAAGAAAGAGATGGAGGGAGGAAGAAAGGAGGAAGGAAGGATAGAGGAAGAAAAGAAAGGAAGGAAAGAAGGATAGAGGGATAGAAGGAAGGAGAGAAGGGAAGAAAGAAGGAAGGATGGAGGAAGAAAAGAAAGAAGGAAGGAAAGAAGGATAGAGGGATAGAAGGAAGGAGAAAAGGGAAGAAAGGAGGAAGGATGGAGGAAAGAAGAAGGGAAGGAAGGAAGAAGGAAGGAGGGAGGGATAAATGGACTCTACATGGAGATGGCCAGGGAGAGACAGAATGGTTGGGCAGAGCAGGGAGAAGGCAGGGAAAGCACAGGAGCAGAGTTTGGTACAATGTGCCAATGTCTGCTATTTCTATGGCACTTTAATATTTGCAAACATATCAACTCATCTGAGCCTCACAAGAACCCCTATCAGATGTATTGTCTTCAATCAATCAATCAATAAGCATTTATTAAGAGCCTACTACATGCTGAGCACTTTTACAAATAGGGAAATTGATACTCAGAGAAGTAGGTAGTGTTTTGCCCATGGTCTCGCAGCTAGTGGGTGTCAGAGGAGGGATGTGAACCCTGGTCCAGTTGACTTCTAAGTCCAGTGCTTTCTCCACATTGCCTCCTGGGAGCTAGAGCGCTCTTGAGATAAGGCTATAAGGGTACCTGGAACCAAATTGTGGAGGAAGCACATTGAATACCAGGGTCGGGTGTTTATACATTAGTCTGACTTATCTAGAGGCCAAAGTCTAGACTCCACAGGAGTCTCCTGCATTCCTCTTAGCATTTTCCAAGTGTTTAGTCTCCCCAGACTCCATTTGACAGATGGAGAAACTGAGACACAGGGAGCATCAGAGATAGGATTTGAACCCAGGTCCTCTGACTCCAAGTGAGCCCATGGACTGTCTGTCCTGGAGGTCTGCTCCTCTTCTCCCTTCCCCTTTGGCTTCCCTATCTTTCCTGTCCCATACCCCAGACTCATTCCTGCTGGCATCACTCCCCCTGCTCAGCCACATCCTAATCCTCCTTTCAGCCTTCCAGCTCTCAGAGGGTTCCTCATTTGCCAAAACTTAGGGCACCACCCAGCTAAGCACTTCATTCTAACCAATGTGGCACAGAGAGAAAGGACAGTGCAGTGGAAAAAGCACTGGCAAAAATATTCCCCCAAAGAGAAGAAAGTTCAGAAGGAGATCCTCATAGGCAGGGCAACTTTGTTACTACCATGTCAAACTGAACGTATCCTGTAAAAAACCAAATTGTTCATGACAGACATTCACAGTTTCATATACAACTCTTTATTCTTTGCGTATTGAAACATCTATTTTAAAAAAAGTTTATGACAAAAAGATTTAAAAAACAAAAGCACTGGCTATATTATCTGGAGAAACCTGAGTTCGAATCCTTACTCTGACTCTTGGACTTTTACTATTAATAATAGCTGATGCTTAGATAGCAACTTATATACATAGATGGCAGAGGGGGGAGAGTGTGTTTGTGTATATATGTATATGTATACATATGCACACACACATAAAGAGAGAGTATATATACACATATATACTCTCTATATATAATTTATTCATAGTTTTATGGCCTCTAGATAAGTCATACTAATGTGTAAATAATCTTCTTTGACCCTCATAATAGCAGGTGAAATGGGTACAAGTGCCCCTAATTTACAGATGAGGAAATTGAGGCTCAGAAGGGCTAAATAATTTGCCCACAGTCGCATAACCAATAAGCATCAGAGGCAATTTTTGAACCCAAGTCTTTCTTCACTCGGAATCCAATGCACCTTTTGCTACATCAGATTGCCTTCTCAACCAACTGTATGACCAGGACCATTACATTTTTTTAATCTGAGCCTCAGTTTGTTCTCCTATAAAATGGAGGCCCACTAATCTCTGTAGGGGCCACCTCATGGTCTTATTGGAGTGGCCAGGTGATGCAGTGGATAGAGTGCTGGGTCTGGAGTCATCTTCCTGAGTTCAAATCTGGCCTCAGACATTTACTAGTTGCGTGGCTCTGGGCAAGTCACTTAACCCTGTTGGCCTCAGTTTCCTCATCTGTAAAATGAGCTGGAGAAGGAAATGGAAAACCACTCTAGTATCTTTACCAAGTCAACATGAGATAAATAAACACAAAATGAAGCCACAAGGGGATACCACAGTGCACAAAGTACTGGGCCTGGAGTCAGGAAGAGCTGAGTTCAAATCCAGCGCCAGACACTTCCTAGCTGTGCAACCCTGGACAAGACACTTTACCCTTTGGGTGCCTCAGTTTCTTCATCTGTAAAATGGGGATAATAATAGCCTTTCCTCCACAGGGTTATGGTGATGATAAAATGAAATAATATTTGTAAAGCATTTTGGAAAAGTTTAAGTGCTATATATGGCAGTTATTATTATAATTACAATATATGTAAACTTTATGATTAAAGTGCTTTGCAAACCTCAGGGTCACATAAATGGATTATTCATTATTTTCTTTATCATTATTATTACTCTGGGTGTTGCTCTATAATTGTTTCCTATGTATGAATTTGTGTCCATAATCAGACTGTAGGTTCCTTGAGGACAAGGGCCCTCCAGAACCACCTTAGAAGTCAGAGGAACTTTTACCTCACTTCATCTTCATTCAAGGCTCAGCTGAGCTGCCACCTCCTGAAGGAAGTCTTCCCTGATCTCCAGGTTGTCAGTGCTCTCTCTTTCCTTCAATAACCTCATATTTACTTCCCTGTCTACATGTTGTATCCCTATAATTCTACTGGAGTGTCAGCTTCTTGAGGGCAGGGGAACATTTTGTTTTGGTGTGTCTTTGTATTCCCCTACAAGGTAGCCAGTTTGATAGCCAAGGGTTACATTTTCAGTATGAATATAGATATCTTGGAAATTGGCAAACACTACAAATTATGGTTTGATTTATAGTTTTGTTGCATATCTCTAGACTTAAGAAAATGATAGAGAAATATGAATAACACAGATTAAACTTGAAAGCATTATTTGCACGTACCTTGCCCCCTCCTCCCTCCCGCCCGGCTTTGAACTGAATAGATATTTAAAAAATGTTTGTTGCTGAATCAAACTGAAACATCACTAGCTTTAGGTGGGGAAACCGAGGCTGGAGGGGATAGAGAAATGTTCCTGGATAGGACAGGGCTGCCCAGAAGTTCATGAAGTCCTGTCCTATGGGTGTCTGGGGACCTGAACCCTGAGCCACAGACAGGAAAGGAAGATACTGACCGACTTCCAACCTGAGAATTCGCTGTTGTTTCTCCTTTGTTCTCAAAGAAGACCATGACATCAGGAAGGTGATGCCATGACTTGCAAGTGAATTGGATTGAAGTGAGGCAGGGCTATGCAAAGTCATCAGCCTTACTCCTTCCTCTGCAGCCATCTGGGTCCAGTGGCAAGATATAGATCATGGTTATGTCTTGGTGGTAGGAAGGGAACAGACAGGGGCAGCCCCAAGAAGTGTCCAAAAATAGGGCCCCGTCTTACTGCTGCCCAAACCATAAATGGCTTCTTGAAGCCCCAGCCCCAGGGGAGTGAATGGGGCGGACAGTGCCCAGCTCCAGGCTGGGATTAAAACACAGCTCTGTGCTCCTGCTCAAACCTGAGCCTGACTGACCTGAGAGCAGCCCCACGTAACTCAGCTGCACCATGGTGAGTACAGCTGAACGCAGTGATCCTCTCCAGAGTGAACCCACGTGGCAGTGACCCTTAGGCTGGGGCAGAGGAAGAAGCCAGAGCTGGGGCTCCTAGGGCCGGGACAAAGGTATGCAGAATGGGAATAAGGTCAGAATTCTAAGCGAAGGAACCCATGACAGCCAGCTCTGCATTGGCAGTACTGGAGAGAGGGCTGACTTCAGAAGCAAAAGACCTGGGTTCAAGTCCTACCTTTGTGTGATCCTGGGGACAAGAACAGAAAGGGCAGAATAATTGCTGGTCTCATCTCCATTGGCAGAGAGAGCTTCGGTAGGGGGCGATTCCCTATTCCCAAGAAATCACAGAGTATGTCCTCCCCCCACCCCTGCCAAATCTAACCAAACCAACAAGCATTTATTAAACACCTACTAGGTGCAAGGCACTATTTGATGGGAAAACAATGACAAAACTGAACAATTCTTGTCCTCAGGAAACTTACATTCTATTTGGGGGGAGGGGCATGCTCAAACAACAATGACTAATAGATTAATTATATGCAAGAGAATTTGTGGAGGAAGGACAGAAAAGAACTAGGGGGATCAAGAAAGGCTTCTTATACCAGATGGTGAGCAAGCAGAAACTTGAAGGAGGCCAAGGTGAGGAGAGAGGACATTCCTGATGTGGGGACCAGCCTGATGAGGGGCACAGAGGTGGTAGATAGAATGTTCTCCCACCTTTAAGGGAGCAGTAAGGGATTTAAGAGAGCAGTAAACAGGGCAGGTTGACTGGGCTGTAGAGGATGTAGAGGGGGATCATGGGTAACAAGACTGAAAAGGTAGGACAGAGCCAGAATGTGAAACAGGAGAGTTTATAATTTATCTCAGAGGCAAAAAGAAGCCGCAGAATTTTTTGTGTAGGGAAGCGACATGATCAGAGTGGTAGGAAGATCATTTTGGAAGCTATGTGGAAAAGGCAGTAGAGAAGGAAAAGGCTAGAAACTGGGAGTTCAATTAGGAGGTTGCTGCAATTAGTATGGGCAGAGGGATGAGATCCAGTGGAGAGACGGGGATGGGGGCAAAGGGCATTGTGGGGATAGACTTGGCAAGACCAGACCACTGATTAGTTATAGGAAAAGGAACAGTTAGGAATAAGCATTTATTAAGCTCTTACTAAGCGCCAGGCACATAGCTTTACAAGTGTCCCTTTTGAAAGTCACACAGCTGGTAAGTGTCTGAGTTGGGATTTGAATTCAGGTCTTCCTCATTCCAGGCCCAGGGCTCTCTTCTTAGCTACCTCTGTTTAAGAAGGGATACCAGGGATATGAGGCACTGGGGAGAGGGAAGAATGGTGAGTAGCATTTCTGAATTAGCACCTGGATGCCTGGAAGGATTGTGCTACCTTCAATAGAAATAGGGGAAACAGAAAGAGGAAGAATTTGGTCGGGGCGGGGGGGGGGAGGTAATGAGTTCTGTTTTGGCCACCTTGAGTTGCCAATCTGTATGGGACACCCAGTTGGAAATATTTGACAAGCAGCTAATTGATGACGTGAGTCTAGAGCTCAGCGAGATTGGGACTGGCCATATTTATAGATCTGGAAGTCATCGACATAGAGATGGTAATGAAGCCCATTGGTAGCTGATGAGAGAACCTAGAGAGAGAGTGGAGAGAGAAGAGGGAAGGAAGTGGAAGACAACATTTGCCGCATATGCCCAAACCAGGCATTAACCCAGAAGCTTAGTCTCGGGGATGGATCTGCCATCTCCAGAAAAGGTCTTGGGTTGGTTTGTCTTCTTGGAGCTCATTCTGCTTGGAAGTGGAGATGGGTCTAGCACAGGGAAGGGGAACCTGCAGCCTCAAGGCCACGTGTGGCCTTCTAGGTCCTCAAGTGTGGCCCTTTGACTGAATCCAAACTTCATAGAATAAATCCCCTTAATAAAAGGATTTGTTCTGTCTGACTTGGACTCAGTCAAAAGGCCACACCTAAGGACCTAGAAGACCACACGTGGCCTTGAGGCTGCAGGTTCCCCACCCCTGGTCTAGCAGATGAGCAGGTATAGGAGGAGCTGGTGTGAGCTGTAGGTAACCCAGAGCTGGCTGAGTTTCTTAATCTGGGAGTTCTTGGAACCAGGACTATGCTCGGAATCTAAGATCTGTAAGAAGGTTCCATCTCCTTCTCGGGTGGGGGTAATGTCTCTATCTTCCTCTCTGTTTTAGTCCCCACTCCCCTTTAGAGAAAGTCATCAGGGTTTCTGGGAAGAGGAGGGGAGAGAGAAATGAAGACATGAACTGATCCAGAGAAGGGTATGGGGAGTGGAGACGGCAGCTTCCTTCTCTCTGCAAGGTTCTCATCCGTGCCTTTGGAACCTGGTGCTGTTTCCCTAGGTGGCGCCGTAGTGCACAGCGTGCCCAGCCTGGAGTCAGGAAAACACATATCCCTGAGTTGAAATCTGGCCTCACATACTTCCTAGCTGTGTGACCCTGGGCAAGTCACTTACCCCAGTTTGCCTCAGTTTCCTCATCTGTAAAATGAGCTGGAGAAGGCAATGGCAAACCACTCTAGTATCTTTGCCAAGAAAACCCTAACTGTGGTCACAAAGAGTCGGATATGACTGAAAACGACTGAAGCACAACTAAGCCGCTTACCCGGACGCGTTTAGACATGGGTTTGAATCATGGCTTTGCCACTTGCTACCAGCGTCCTTGGGCAAGCCGTTCTTGTGCTCTGGGCCTCAGTTTCCCCATGTGTAAAATTATAAGGTTGGACTAGATAATTTCTAAGGCCTTTTCAGCTCTCAGAGGTTATGAATCTATGAATGGGACCCAGAGAGTAAATACATGGAAGTAGTGGGTGGGTTTCCTATGTGGAAGTCTTGCCTAGGGCCCCTGTAGGTTTCATCCAGGTATGCCTGGCTCCACCATAGGGCAGGACAAATAGGATGAAGCTGTAGTGACAGAGACAGAGGAAACTGTAATGTAAGACTCTCCTTGAGGATCTTTATACCTAGCACAGTGACTGGCATATAGTAGAAGCTTAAAAAACACTTCTTGTTTAATTGAATTTAGATGGGAAGCAGCATTTCCTGATAGGGAGGATAATGAACCCTTGAGATGGTGCCCAGAGAAATTCCCAGCCCCAGAAAGGAGGCTGGAACCCTAGCCCTTGACCTTGACCCTGACCCTGGGCTAAAGAAGCCTCAAAGGTGGGGAAATGGATTCCATGAGTGTGGACATGTTCATGGGTCTGGTGTTCTGTAGACCGACAGACTGTCAGCCGATCAGATCAAGGAATACAAAGGAGTCTTAGAGATGTTTGATGAGGAGGGCAATGGATTGGTAAAGACAACTGAGCTGGAACAGCTAATGACCCTACTGGGCATCAACCCCAGTAAGAGCGAACTAGGGA
Organism: Phascolarctos cinereus; assembly: GCF_003287225.1. Lineage (NCBI taxonomy): Eukaryota > Metazoa > Chordata > Mammalia > Diprotodontia > Phascolarctidae > Phascolarctos > Phascolarctos cinereus. Next base: position 403,921,621 of record NW_027556098.1, on the reverse strand, counting down.
CAATGGCCAAGGAAGTGGACAAAGATAGTGAGGACACTGAGCTGGATACCCACTGGCCCTCTCATTCCTATCCCATTAACTGACCAGTCTGAGAGGGGGAAGATAGCTCCCATTCTGAAGGGAGGAGACAGACTTTGCACTCAGGGAGTTCCCAATGGGGAGGAAGGAGGCAGGGGACACACAGCTCCTACCCTCAGGGGGTCTCCAGTCTGGTCGGGGAGGAGACAACCCCTGATCTCAGTGAGCCCCTTATCTGAGGAGGGAGACACAGTCCTCACCCTCAGGGATCCCATGGTCTGGGGGAGAGGGAGGGAGGCAGTCCTTGTTTTCAGAGAGATGGGAGCTCTGGGGCTTCCTCATTGAGCACAGACCCCTGAAGCTGCCTTGTATCCACATCTGGGAAACTGATTTTTCCTTTCAGACAAAGGTACCTTTAACTGTGATGGCTGCTTGTCACCGATGGCCATTTATCATGAGAAAGCCAAAAATCAGTTTGTTGAGCTGAGGGCAGAGTTCAAGGTCTTTGACAAGGAGGCCAAAGGTTACATAGACTGGGACACTCTCAAGTAAGACACCTGTGTGTGTGTGGGGGGGGGGGCGAAGGGGAGATCCTGCATGGGAATGCGGGGCAGGGGGCAGCAGAATATTCTGAGCTCAGTCTCACTAGTACTGGGGATGAAGGTCTGGGAGGAGGAAATCAAATGGGAAACCCCCACCCCACGCTGACAGGGAGACACACCCCTGTCTTCAGGGAGCCCACAAACATGACTCTGGAGGGTGGGGCGCAGTCTAAGTCAGTCTTTACTGTTGGGAAACCCCTCGTCTGAGGGCTGAACTGTGGGCAATAGTAAAGGTCAGCCCTGTTTGGCCACTAGGAGTGCAGCAGAGGGGGGAGGGGAGGACAGCAAGGGAGTCTTCCTAGAGGAAACCTGGTTCAGTTTTGTGGGGCTTGGGGGATTCTCTGTGCAAGGTACGTGCTCATGAATGCAGGGGAACCTCTTAATGAGGTGGAAGCTGAGCAGATGATGAAAGAGGCTGACAAAGATGGGGACAGAACGATTGATTATGAAGGTAAGGATACGCCCCACCCCCCCACTGTCCCCAAGACCCGGCCCCGCCCCCTCCTCGGTCCATTGGTTAGACTCTCCCAACCCAAGGGGACCCTAGATCCGTCTCCTGCCCCTCCCCAACCGAGTGCCCAGAGCCGTCCCACCACCTCTCAACCTGTAGCGTGGGCAGGGGCAGGGAGGCTGCCCTTCACTAGCCTAGCAGCAGGGGGCAGTGAAGGCTCAGGAAGGGCCAGGCCCCGGGGTACGAGGGAGCCGGCTCCTGGGAGTGGGAGCAGGTGGGGAGGCAGGGATGCTGCAGCCCCCTTCCCTCTGCGGGTCTGCCTCTCTGCCCCAATGCAGCAGCCCCAGCTGGGGAAGGACAGCTCAGCCCCGTTCTCTTCCTACTTGCACCTTCCCTTCCTTTCTCATCTACCCATCTCTGTCTGCACCTCTTTCTTTGTGCCTGTCTCTCCACCCCGGTTCTGTTTCTGACTCGGCCCCCATAGCACTCTCCTCCTTTCCCCGTTTCCCTCCTTGTCTGCGACTCTCCTGCCTTTGCCCCCATCTCTCCTGGTCCCTTCCTGTCTGTCTCTGTCTTTGTCCTTTGTCTATCCTCTCTGTATCCCGTGTTTTCTCTGCCTTTGTCTTTCCGCTTGTCCCAGGCGCTGCTGTCTCTGCCTCTGCTCCCCATCTCTCCTCACGCCCGTCAGCCTCTGTCCTTGTCCACAGTCCCTCTCTGCTCTCTATCTCCATCTCTTTCCTTTCTGTCTCTGCTCGCCCCTCCCTCCTTTCCTTGTCCCTCTCTCCTCTCTATCTCTGCCTGTCCCCTCCCTTCTCTCCTTGTCCTGTCGTCTGCCTTTGTCCCTCTGTCCCGGTCCTTCTCTTCCCCCCTCCTCTCTGTCTGCATCTCTGAGAGGTCTGGGCTGCAAGACACTCTTTCCTCCTGGCTTCCTCAGTGGTGGAATATGGAGGGAAGTTTTGGGACGGAGCTGAGCTCCAGGCTTGGCTGGCTGTGCTCCCCTCCCTCTCCTCTCCCTTGGCGTCGGGGTGGAGAGGATTGAGACAGCAGCTACCTTTCAGGGCTGTTCTTGGGGTGCATTGAAGGGGATTTCCCAGTTAGATCTCAGACCCAAATAAAATACCCGTCTGAAGGGGGACAGTCCACTGGGCCTTGGTCATTCAATTATTGTGGGTGGGCTTCCTTTGCTACTCTAGATAAGGAACACACTCAGCTCTTCATGCTTGGAGTAGATTATCCAGGTCTGGGCAGCTCCCTGTCCTGCCCCCCTCACAATGTTGCCACTGGGAATGAGTGGGGAGGATTTGGGGTTCAGAGGACTGTTGCCTCTTCTGGGGGTGGGAATGATCTCTGACTCCCAAATTCATGCCCTCAGAGTTTGTGGCCATGATGACTGGAGAATCTTTTAAGGTCGTCCAGTAGGGATGGATGCACGGCCCTGATTGGTCAACACAGTACCCCTCCCCTGCAAGCCCCTCTTTAATAAATTTTCTTTATAAAGACCTTCTTTTGAGCCTCAGAAATCCCCTGCTGCACCCCACTCCTTCCTCAGATCTGACTACCACCCCCCTTCCCCCAATCTGTTAACGGCTTCTCTGTAGGCTCAGCTCTGGAGGAACCAGGCAGAAGCTCCAGTGGGTGTCACAGGTGCTGGTGCAACTGCTCCCTGCCCCCATTCTATCCCCAGGATTCCATCAGCTTTGAAGTCTTGCCACACTCCCCTCCCCCAAGGCCTTCTCTTCCCCCTCCTTCTGCCTCCCCCAATGGGGAGGGATGAGGAAAAACCAAAATTCTGGGCCCAGGGCTCAGGGATGGGGAGGGAAGGCAAAGCTAAACGGAAAGCCCTCTGGCCACTAGCTCCAAGGTAGCAGAGCACCCTGGTCACTGGAGTCCAAGGGCCTGAGCTCCCGCACCTCCTCTGGAAAATGAAGGGGTTACAGAAGCACGGATGTGGGTGGGCTTGATAGTTGCTGAGGCAGATTTCGGCTTGATAGGAAGAACTCCCTCTTCCCTGGAGGCCTGAAGGCCTTCAGGCAGGGGCTGAATGACCAGTTGTTGGGTCAGGCTGCAGAGGTTTCTGGTCAGGTATGGGGTGGACAAGATGGTATCATTGGTCACTTCCAGTAATCTTCACATTCCAGCTCTGTAATTTCCTCGGTGACCTGGAGTAGGTCACACTTCCCCCTAGACACCTTACTTTGCTCATCCATACAGCGGGGAGTTTGGAGCAGGTGGAATCATATACATTTATAGTGGAAGGTCCCTGAAAGGCCACCTGGTCCAGCCTGGGGAATGGTTGGTTTAGCACACATGGTAAATGGATGAGGTGATATAACTCACCATTCCTCCTGGTAGGAAGGATAGAGCTGGGTGTTCACCCAAGATCCCCTTTCCCTTCAACTGCAGATGCCCCCTCCAGGGGCAAGAAGGGACCCCTTCTGGGGGGTTGCTAGAGAGACAGATGCACAGCATGTCCATCAGTATCAAAGGCAGGACTGATAATAATAATTATAATAGCTAACACGTAGCGCTTACTATGGGCTAGGCACCGTGCTAAGTGCTCTATGAATATTATCTCCTTTGAACCTCACAACAACCCTGGGAGATAGGTGCTATTATGATCCCCATTTTACAGACAAGGAAACAGAAGCAAACAGAGGTTAAGTGACTTGCACAGGGTCATACAGCTCATGAATGTCTGAGGCTGCATGTGAACTCAGGTCTTCCTGACTCCAGGCCCTGTGATCTACCCCCTGCACCACGTCAAGGGCCCTTCTGGTATGTCTCCCTCCCCCCTCTCCCATTGCATAGTCACAGATCAGAAAGTTAGGGTTCCAGATTCATAGCTGGGAGAGGGAAAAGCCCTGGATTCAAATTCTACCTTTGTCATTTACTATCAGGGTATGCTTGAGCTACTGGTTGTGAGCTCAAATGAGATAGTACCTGGCATACAGTAAGTGCTAATAAATGCTCTGTCCATTTATCTACGTCAGTGGGAGAAGAACGGACAGGACAGAGAATGCTCGCTCAATGCCCCAACACATTTGCTCTCCTTCCCCAGGCTAGGCCAAGGCCCACCACCACTTACTCTAGACTCAATTAGCGCAGGAAAAAAATCCTCAAAACTTTACTTTTTCCCCAAAGAAAAAAAACATAGAAATCAAAGCAGACTAAAATGGAGCAGTTAATTCAACCATGAGACATAAGGAACTCCTTCCTCCCTTTCCCCACCCCCAGGTCCTCTCTCCGGTCCTCCCTGCAGCCCCACCTCCCCCGCTGTGCTGGATAGCATCAGGCCCAGTCAGCCAAGCAAGGGCCCAGAGGAGGGCAGTCAGAATGGTGAAGGGTCCTGGGTCCATCCCACGGGAGGATGGCTATCAAAGGAAAAAGGAGTCTTTTAGCCTGGAGAAGGGCACTCTGGGATGGGGAGGGGAGGCTGTGGGAACTTCCCCAAGTACCTGAATCGCTATCACATGGAAGGGTGATGACATTTGCCCTGTTTGGCCTGCAGAGCTATAGGGAGAAGTTACAAAAAGGCAAAAATTTAGGCTTAATGCAAAGAAAATCTTCCTGTCACTTAATGGGTGATTTGCAGAGGGAATGAGTTCTTTCCATGCTCTCACTGAAGGCCAGATGACCATCTGTCGGATCCACTGTAGGGGAAAGTCCTGTTTAGGCCTGGGTCAGAGTAAATGGTGTCTAAGGGTCCTGCTGGCTCTGAGATCCTGTGGAGGGGGGCTAGGACCCAGACTCTACATTCCCCCACCCCACTACACACACATCTGGTCATCTTGGGAGGGGGTGAAGGATGCCCCTCTCCATTCTATCAAAGGAAGTCTCTGCTGGTGTCCACAGAGTCCTCGAGCCCCCTGAGAGGGCTTGGGCCCTTCCCCTTTGGGCGATCTTCACCTTCCCAGTCTCTGCAGATTGACCATCACATGGCCAGTGGTTACAGCCACAGGATTCCTAGATGACTCTTGCAGAGAGTGAGGATGCAGAGGGACAGGCCCTCCTCCCCCTCTTTGGCCTGGCTTGACCTGACCAGAACGGAGAGCCCCCAGGTGGGGGGCCCGAGTGCCGTTTTCCTTCCCGATGACGTCAGGCGAGTGGAGCCCAGGACATTTTGTTCCTCGCCCTGGGCAGGGAGGCCTGGACTGGTCAGGGCCATCTGCTATTTTTACCGGCCTGCTCCACGGGTGTCACTAGATCCCCTTCTGAGTGAAGGTCGCTGAGCTGGCTCCAAGCCAGAGGTGGGGACATCAAGGACGGCGTCCACCAAGCCCCCATCTTGGCTGCTCCTCAGGGTTCCTGGGGCTGCTCCTTCCAAAACCCCTCTTGCCCTCAGGCTATGGCTGGGGCTCTGCAGGGTCTGGGGAGGGGGTTGGGTTTGGCCCTGGCTCTTGCCTGGGCTGGACGTCCCCACAGGGCTCAGGCTGTTCTGGGCTCAGGCTGGCTTTCTGGGAGGGCGGAGCCCCTTCCAAGCCTGGCTTGGCCATCTTAATGGCTTCTTCATAGGATGGGGGCAGCTCCAAGGCATAGAGGCTGTAGGCTGGAGGGGACACGGTGCCTGGCTCCATGTCCCGAAATGCCAGTGGCAGAGGTGGGCCCAGGGGGTTCTGCACAGAGCTGTAAGCTGGAGAAAAGAGCAAAGGAAGTTAGAGACATCCTGAGCGGGTCAGGATGGGGCACAAGCCAGACTCTGACAATGGTGTCTGAACAGACTTCAGCCAGCATAACCTTCCCCAGCCCAGAGACCTCTGATGGCTTGGCTTGAAGCTCACCTCACGCAGGAAATCTGTCTTGGGTAATCCCATTTCACTCTGGCTACCTAAGAGGAGAAAAGGCTAAGAACTTGGAATCAGAGGATCTGGGTTCAAATCTTCCAATACTTCATTACCTGTGACCTCTCACCTCAGACAAATCACTTAGACTCCTTGGGTCTCAAAGTTTCTCATCTGTAAAATGGGGATGTTGGACTAAAGACTTCTAGCACCTCAAGATTTGCTCTAAGCCAGCCCTGCCATCCTCTCAGGGTCAGGGATGAGCACCAGGGTTGGCAACCTGATACGGAAGCAAGAGTGATGATTTTAAATCCTGGGTCAGAATCTTGCTATCTGCGTGAACTCTAGGCAAGTCATTCAATTTCTCTGGTTAATAGACCTTGTTTTCTTCTTCAGTAAAATGGGAAAAAGACTTGCAATTCTCTAATCTTCCACGGCTCTCTGCTGCCAGCCAAGTCAACATCTAACTAATCTAGAAACCTGAAATTCAAGGTCCTTCTCCCATTCCTGTCCCAACACAGCGATGTTTCCAGACTTCTCATGTTACTTCATACCCTCCATCAACTCCACATTCCAGCCAAACTGTACAGGGCCGCACTCTCCCCTCTTGAATAAGGCCTGTGATCTCCTGCCACCATGCCTTTGTCCACCAGCTGTTCTCTGTGTCCAGAATGCTTCCTACCCTTTGTTGGCTGCTGAATTCCTACCCACACTTAAAGCCAGTAGAATACAAGATTCTCAAGGGCAAGCCCTTCTCATTTTGGGTCTTTGTATTCCCAGTACATAGTAGGGTACCATGCACATAGTATGTGCTCCATAAATGCCTATTCCTTCATTTAAACATTTATTATATACCTACTATGTTAACAAGGCAACAAGCCTTTATTGAGCATAACTGTCAGTCACTGGGCTAAGTGCTAGGGATAAAAATAGAAGCCAAAAGAAAGACAGCCCCTGCTCTCAAGGAGTTTTCACTCTCATGTGGCAAGACAACACATAAAAGAGCCAGTGATGTGGTGGGTGGAGAGCAGGCCTTGGAGCCAAGCTGAGCCTTGTTCAAGCCCAGTCTCTGACACACACTGGCAGTGTGACCCTGGACAAGTCACTGTGCTTTTCATGTCCCCCCCAAAAAAACTAAATATTACTGAAGGCAGTTCCTCACCAGGACTTCCTTACATTGAGGAAATTATAGGTCAAAGCAAAGAAGAAAAATTGAAAAATAGTTGGAGTAATTTGAAAGGTAGCGTGGTGCCGTGGGGAAGAAAGCACTGTCTTGAAGTCCTGTTCAGCTACTTGGTGTCTGTGTGATTCAACTTCTCTGGGAGTCAGTTTCCTTCTCTGCAAAATGAGGGGGTCCTTTCCGGTGCTAAAACACATTATGACTAATTTCAGGGCAGGGGTTGGGGAATCAGCATAGGCCATGTGCAAGTGGCCCCTGAGCTGACCTTTCAAGGAAACTAGCTATTCTAAGACGGAAGAAGAGCCCAAATCCAAGGACACCTCCACCATGAGGCCTTGTCTGATACCAGGCTCCTCAAAAACTGTAAGAACTTTCTCTTTTGACTGTCACTGGGCATTTCAACCCTGCCCCCCCCCCCATATGCACTTGTCATAGCCCATTATACAATTATAGCTGCCTAGGCCACACGCTAGCTAGCCTTATCCCTCTCCTAGATTATAATCCAAGGTCCATGGTTAGGGGTGGGGGCAATAAGGGGAGCCTTGACTAACTTTTCCATCTCCTCTATTACTCAGCTCCTGGCTCCAAACAGTGAAAGCTTAATAAATGTTTGTTTAGCCCTGAGGCATTGGCCAAGTCACACAATCCCAGCTCAGATACTGAGGACCTGGGGTAAATCAGTTCCCTTTTCTCAGCCTCAGTTTCCTCAGCTGTCAAATAGAGGTTGGAAATGGATTAGATGAGCTCTGAGACTTCTTCCTGTGTTAAAACTACAACCATTTGACAGAATCACACAGTTAGTAAGTGTCAAAGGTAGGATTTGAACTCAAGTCTTGCCAGCTTCAGGCCTCAGCTGCCTCTAACCCACTATATAATCCTAGGATCATAAGATTAAAGCTAGAGCAACCTCGAAGATTATTTAGTCACTTTACAGAAGAGAGTCCAAATCCCATAGTTTTCCCCTTCTGAGAAATAATAATAATAATAATTGATAATAGTAATAGTTTTCATGTAGACAGCACCTCAAGATTTGCAAAGCAGGGGCGGCTAGGTGGTGCAGTGGATAGAGCACTGGCCCTGGAGTCAGGACCTGAGTTCAAATCTGGCCTCAGACACATAACACCCGCGAGCTGTGTGACCCTGGGCAAATCACTTAATCCCATTGCCTAGCCAAAAAAAAAAAAAGATTTGTGAAGCACTTTCCAAAAATTATCTCATTTGAGCCTCAACATCCCTAAGGGCTAGGTGCTATTATTCCCATTTGGCAGATGAGGCAGCTGAGGTATAGAGGGGTGAAGTGATTTGCCCAGGGTCACAAACTACTATGTGTCTGAGTCTGAATTTGAACTCAGGTCTTCCTGACTGCATGTCCAGGGCTTTCTCCCAGATCACTTAGCTGCCTCTAAAAGATAAGAATATTAGACTAGATGTAGTCTAAGGTCTTGTAAACAACACATAATTAGAGTTGGGAAAGACCTTAGAGGTCAGCTAGGGGGATGGGGACGTGTGAAGAGACTTTCCTAAGGTCACACAGGTATTAGTGAGGAGTAGTGTTAGGATTTGAACCCAGGTTCTCTGACTCCAAATAAAGTGCTCTTTCCATTAACAGTGAACATTCAAGAGCAGCTGAAGGTCTGCAAAGCACTTTATAAGTTTTAACTCACTTGATCCTCACAGGTAGGTGCTATTATTAGCCCTATTTTACAGATGAGGAAACTGAGGCAAACAGAGGTGAAGTGACTTGCCCAGGGTCACACAGCTAGCAAGAACCCAAGGCGGGATTGGAACTTAGGCCAGCCTGACTCCAGTCCCTGGCTCTAGCTACTGAGCCACCTCGCTGACTTGGTGTCAGGAAGACCTGGATTTGAATCTCACTTGTAATACTTCCTAGCTTTGCAGTCACGGGCAATTCACTTAACCTCTTTGCCTCAGTTTCTTTGTCTGTAAAGTGGGTACCTATGGGTACCTTCCTTGCAGGGTGGTTTTAAGGTTCAAATGAGGTTACAAAATAACCAACAGTTGGTTATTATTATTATTTATTCCCTTAGAAGACTACGTAAGGCATCCTAGTTTCATAGTTAGAGCCTAGGCTTGGGGTCAGGAAGTCCTGTGACAACAGACAAGTCACTTTTCAGTATCTCCAGAATTCTAAATTATATTCTAGGGGCTACCCTGTGTTGGTAAGGGGGAGTTTGCCTCTATAAATGGAACCCCAGTTCCTGTCCTTAGAGGACTGTCATAAGCTCACCAGGGACAGTGACTTTATGCCAAATCTTCGCCCCAGCACCTGGCTTAGTATATTTGTTGTTGATGTTCAGTTGTGTCCAACTCTTTGTGACCCCATTTGGGGTTTTCTTAGGGGTCTGACATTTCCTTCTCCAGCTCATTTTACAGATGAGGAAACTGAGGCAAACAGGTTTAAGTGACTAGTCCAGAGTCACACAGTTCATAAATGTCTGAGGCAGGATTTGAATGCAGGCCTGATACTCTAGGCGCTAGGGTGCCACCTAACTGCCCTAGCTTAGTACATAGCAGACTCTTCATAAACATCTGTGGTACCTCTTTCATCAGCCAGGAAAGGGTTTTGGAAAATGAGAAAAATAGGCATTGTAATTCTCACTAATTATTATCCAGGAAGAACAATGGGGCTTGGTATCTCTAGATCGCTTTGACATTAAGGATTTAAGGCCAGAAAAGAACCAGAGAGAGAATGGCCACCTTTGACTCCCCTCCCCCCCCACCGCCCATGCTGGGAATCCAGATCTAGAGGCTCCCATTGGAGTGGTAAAAAAGAGGCTTCCCTTCCGGCACTGTAGTATTAAATGCTAGAAGGACCTTGGAAGTCACTTAATCCAACTCTCATTCTAGAGATAAGGAAACTGAGACCCAGAGAAAGGGAAGCGATCAGGGTGACTAGTTAAGAGTCTGAGGTGGGATTTGAACTCGGGTCTAATGGATCCAATTCCAGATTTCTATCTACAAAGCCAAGCTGCCTCTCCGAACTTAAAGATTAAGTGAAAGGAAGTCCAGCCTTGCCCACAGGAAGGAAGATCTGTATCTCCAGCCCCGACCAGGCGGGAAACAGAAACAGCTTCAAAAACAGGATCAGAGTGGGTTCAGGGAGAAGATCTAATAGGGGCCCATTCTAGACTCTTTGACTGGTGTGCAGGGGTGGGGAACCTGTGGCCTCGAGGTCCTCTAGGCCCTCAAGTGCGGCCCTTTGATGGAATCCAAGTTTGGACGTCAGGCCTTCATCCCACGACCCTGAGATCCTCCCAGTGCCTCTGGCCTTGCCCCTCCCACCAGCATGTGCTGGCACTCACAGGTGACAGTGCTGTGGATGGTGCTGTCACTGTCCACAGTGATGACCGTCAGGTCGTAGGGCCGCCTGGGGAGGGGGAACGTCGTCTGCGCGGGCGGCCGCTTCCTCTGGCAGCAGAACTTGATGCAGCTGGCCAGGATGCCGCAGAGAAGCAGCGTGAACACGGTCAACAGGATTAGCCTGTGAGTTGGGGGGAGACAAGAGGGTGGGGCTGGAAAAGTTTCCGCACCAAGAGTAATGGTCACTCGGCCTTAGCTAGATTGCTATTACTATAGCTTCTCCATCTCCATGAGTTTCTTCCAGCCTTACCAGAGGCATCAGGATGCAGCTGTAAAGGAGGAAGCAATCAGGGACTGTGCTAAGCGCTTTACAGATATCATCTCATTTCTTCCTCACAACAACCCTGGGAAGTGGAGGCTGTTACTATCCCCATTTAACAGATGAGGTAAACAGAGGTTAAATGACTTGCCCAGGGTCACACAGCTACTAAGTCTCCTGAGGCTGGATTTGAACTCAAATCTTCCTAACTTCAGGGCCAGGGCTGCATCCACTGCCCCACCTAGCAGCCTGAGAGTAAGAGTATTAGCTCTGGGTTGCCAGATCTGCTATAACTACCTACAGCACCTTAAATGGGTCTCAACCTCCTGGGCCTCAGTTTCCTCATCTGTCAAATGAGGGGGTGGCCTCTGAGGCTTCTTCTGGTTCTTATTTTGTCATCCTGTAGTTATTTCTTCAAACTTCAAGGACTGATCACACAAACAGCCCTGGAGGAAGCAGAAGATCTGGTTGTGAATGTCCGGGCCCTTCCTTTGCTGATGGGGTCCAAAGGGAGTCCTGTTCCCTTCACTGGGTACCTAAACCGCCAGCTTTCTTGTACTTTTAGTGCACGGGTCTGAACAGCGTCTAACATTTAAAAAGGTCTTTAAGGTGTGTGAAGCCCATTTTCATTAATTATCTCATGTGACTCTCTGAGCCACTGGAAGGCACTTTCAGGTGGTGTCTTGGTCTCAGTAACTGAGATGATGACAAAACTTCCTGGAATCTGCTTATCCTTCATAGCCAAATGGGAAATAGTCTTACTCCTTTCCAGTATCCTTCAAAGGCTTTCCTCATTGACAGGATTACAGAGGCACTCAAGCCCACACCCTGTTTCAGTTATTGAGGTTAGGGCAAATTTGGCGTGGGCCCTTCTTCAAAAGTAGCCTGGTATAGTTAAAGAGCTCAGACTGGGAAGTAGGAAAACCTGAGTCAAAATTCCCCTTCTCTTCCTCAGGTTTAGAGATTTAGAGCTGGAAGGACCCTTGGAGGCCATTGACCCCCTCATTGAAGGCTGACAGGGTGTTAAGTGATTTATCCAGGGTCCCACCATTAGTATTTGATACATGACTTGAATTTGGGTCTTCCTGATTCCAAGCACAGCACTCTATCCCCCTGCACCATTAAGTGACTTAAATGTTTCTAGAGACTTCATATATATAATGGGGATCGTATTTCTTGCTTTCTCAATGGGTAGGGGAGAAAGTGAAGAGAGGGAGAAAATTTGGAACTTAAATTTAAAATTTAATTTTTAAAAATAGGTTAAATGGGGGCAGTTAGGTGGCACAGTGGATAGAGCATTGGCCCTGGAGTCAGGACGACCTGAGTTCAAATCTGGCCTCAGACACATAACACTCACTAGGTGTGTGATCCCCATTGTCTCCAAAATAATTTAAAGAATAGGTTAAGTGACTAGTCCAAGTTCATACAGGAACTAACAGAGGCAAGATTTGAATCCAGGTCATCTGGATGAGAAACTCTGTTAAGCCTCAGTTCCCCCATTTCTAAAACCAGAATAATACATAACTGACTTTGCAGGGGGTATCCTGAGGACAAAGTGCTCTATAAACGAGAGCAGCTGCCACAGGGTCTTTGCCCTGGCTTGAAAGGAGTTGACTTTTCCTAGGAGAGATGGGGAGGGACAGCTGTCTCCAGGCTTCATTTATGACCTCAAGCCTTGCTCACAGGATCCCTTCAGGAACAAGATGTGCCCTGGAATCAATTGCAAAATTGACTGGCATGGCTGGGCACAGGCTGCCTGCCATGCCCTAAGGGAGATGCAGAGTTTGGTGACCTAGAGTCAGAGGGAGATATAGAAAGGAGGTGACAGAGCCAGGAGGAGCAGAGGACTTTGGAGTTTAGCAGTTATTTGGACACCACTGACTGATCCCAGGGGAAGGAGATGCTCTGGGATAGGGTCCTCTTTACCTGTAGCTGGAGAAAGGAGAGACCACTTTGGAACAGAAAACTTGTCCCACTGTGTCCCAGCAGCTTTATTTTTTATTTTTTAGGAGGCCACCCTAGGGCTTTCCCCCCCCCCCCGGGAATAAATGTGAGCAAGCCTGCATGGACCATAGAGGGTTGTCTTGGGACATCACTTCAGGTTTGCCAGCTAAGGTCCACTACTGGGGTGGGGGGAGGGGAGAGATGGGGCAATGGAAAGGTTAGCCTAGGAGAAGCCAGGCATCAGCTCTGTGCCCTGAATGCCAGGTGATCCTGCCAGCACTGGGCTCCTAGTGTCTCACTGTATTTATGGAGACCTGGCCCCTTCTAATCTGATCTGGTGCTGGCTTCCTTGGGTGGGAGGAGCCCAACTTTAGCCTCCCCAAGAGCCTCTTCCGGTCTCTCTCTACTTCTTAGCAAGGAAGATAAAACCCCCAGGGCAGGGGTGGGGAGGAAATTAGAGAGGTTGGTCAGGTCTTCAGGAATGAGCAATGCCACCCTTGCCTGACACTCGTTAAGATGGAAATAACATTGGATAAAAAAAAAAAGTTAGGAGACATGGGTTCTAGTCTTGATTTAGCTGTCTCCAAAATCTGTGTGAACCTTCTTATCTGTAAAATGAGAAAGTTATGGTCTATGATGTCTAAATGTAATGGAAAGGACCCTGAATTTAGTCAGAGGACTTGGGATTAAAATTCGGCTCTGTTGCTTTCTAGGGTGTGTGACCCTGGGTAAGAGAATTCTCTGAGCCTCAGTTTTCACATCTGTAAAATGAGGACAGCCCTGCCTGCCCCACAGAGTTGTTCAAGCTGCTGGATTCTAAACTCATGTTTGGTTCGTACCCCAGTACTAGCTGGGTGCCTACCGCTCACAAAACTGCTAACTGCTAGCTTGAAGCATCTAGATTCGACAAGTAGGGATGAGCTTTGCAACTGTGTATACAATAACCTGGGGCTGGGATTAAGTCCCCAGATGAGGAGATAGGCATCTCTGTCTATCTTCAGCTAGCTAGCAGAGGCTGTTCTAGGCTGTCAGCTGATGCTCAGCAGCTAGTTGCCTTCGGGATGGGTTGAATCAACTCCCTGCCACTTGGGGGCTGCATCAAGGTGAGACCTCCCCATTTAGCTCTATTTCAGGAAGCTCAAAGTTTCCAGGTAGATCCCCTCTGTTGGGCTGGGCCAGGCCAGCAGAAGTGTTCCTCCCTGGGCAAACCAGTCCAACCGGCCAGGGAAGCTGAGGGCTTAGGCCGGTCCTTCTGCCTCTGTGGAGGGCTCCTTGCCCAGCTTCGCACTTACCAGACATACCACAGGCTGGTCCAGCTGGCACTAGATCGGCACCTGGAAGGGCAGAGAGAAGGGGAATTAGAGCCCCAGCCTGTGGTGGGGAGGGGGATTGGGAAACCTTCTAGGACCCCACCCTAGGCCCTGGAAGGAGAAGCCTGGGCCCTTACGAGCTGGGGCAAGTCCCTTCAAAAGAGGAGAAGCTGGCTGGGCCGCTGGGGTGGGTTGGGTTTCCATACAACTGATGTATTTGGGAGGGGATTTCCAGGAGCTTCCAGAGCAGCCTTTCAAGCCGACAGGGCAGCTGCTTCCTTTCATTAGACTTCCCCCCTTGATTCCCTTGCACCGCCTCCCCCAGGGGCCCACATATCACAGCCTCTCCCAACACCAGATCGTGGTTCTGTAACCCCCTCCCCTAAATAAACCCACACGCAGCCAAAGCTGTTTTCTCTTTCTCAGTCCAAAGGGAAGGGGTGTGTGTGTGTGTGTGTGTGTGTGTGTGTGTGTGTGTGAGAGAGAGAGAGAGAGAGAGAGAGAGAGAGAGAGAGAGAGAGAGAGAGAGAGAGAGAGAGAGCGAGAGAGCGAGAGCAGGGAAGGGACCTGGGAAGGGGCCACTGCTTTCAGACTGTTTATTTTTTGTTGCTCCTGTAGGGATAAACAGCTGTGGAGTTTGGTGGACCTGCCTGCTACCGTGGGGTTGGGTGGGGTGGGGGTGGGGGGGTAATCCCGGAGGGCTTTTCCAACTCTGAGTCCAGAAAGGGGGCGGTGTATGATGAGAAGCAGAGCGGACAGCCCAGTCCAGTTCAGTGGATGGGGAGGGGGCGGTGTAGGGAGACGCTCCCCCTCCCGCCGGGCCGTCCTTCAGACTTACTGGTCAGCGAGGTCACAGCTGCCATCTGCGCTGTCCAGTGCCACCTGCAAGGTGGGGGGAGAAGGGAGGAGGAGCTGAGGGGACAGTGGCGGCCTTCTTCATCAGTGCCCCCAGTCCCGCCTCCCAGATCGTAGGAGTAAGGGTTATAATAAAGACTCCGGAGCGATCTCCCGGTCAGAGGAAGAAGGGGGCGGGCAGTTATAGGCATAGGAATCATCCCTCCCCCAGCTCCGCGTGTCTCCCCTGGAACAAAGAGGTGTACCCAAATCCCAGCTAGACCGCTCACCTGCAGCAGGAGGATGAGCAGAGTGAGGACCCCGTGGCTGCAGCCGCCCCGCACCCCAGTGGCAGTGATCGTGACCGTGGCCATGGTCCCCCCCCACGCGAGGACCCAGTCGCCACAGCAATGGCCAGGAACCTCTGGCCGGGGATCCGGGACCGCCTTTATGGCCGCCCTGTCCCTGCTCTTAGCTCCCCTCCCCTCCTAGAATGCCACGCCCACCCACCCTTAGGACCCACCCCTCTGCCAATGCCTCGCCCAAATCCCCGGACCCCCCCTGAGAGGCCACGGGACACTCCCAAACATCCTGCCCCTCTGTGGAAGCTCTGCCCACCATCTAGCCCTGCCCTCCCGGATTCACGCACGTGCCCATTCCTTCGGGTGGGACAGGGGAGGGCTGAGTTGCTGAGGGCTCGGGTTTAAACGCGACCCGCCCAGGCTTCCCCAGGATTAGGTTTGCAGTCTGCTCCTCAGTCAGACATTCCATAACCCTCCAACCTAGCCTTACAGTCCTGGCTCCGTTTTCCATATGGGGAAACTGAGGCCCAGAGGAAGGAGCCTAGTTTTCCCCCAAGGGGGTGAAGCTGGGTGAAAACAGAATGCTGAAGTGGGGTTCAGGTGTCCTGGAACGCCAGAAAGAGCTCTGAGGCTCCAGCTCCCTGGGACAATAATTTTCCACACTGGCGTTTGTAGTCCCTTGTAATCTCGTACCCTAGCTGTTAGATTCAGAACTCGGAGAGAAATCAGAGGTCCTTCCCACTTTTTTTACCGAGGAGGACCAGAGGCGAAATGGCCTGTCCGAAATCCTGAGACTGAGCCGGGCTTTGAGCCTAAGACTGAGGGTTTGGACTCTCCAAATGCAGCACCTTTCCCATTGTACAACATTGCTTGGAGAAATGGTTTGAATCCTGCCTCCAATATATACTGCTCGTGTGGTTTTGGGTCTCTCTGGACCTCAGTTTCCCCACCTGTGGAATGAAGGGCTTTGAACTAACCTCCAAGGTCCTCTACATGTCTAACATCCTCGGCTTCTCCTAACCTCGTGATGATTCTAGGTGTGAGGATCCCATTCTGACCTGTCCCTCATTTGGTTTGGGAAAATCTCCTCAAAGAGGCTTGGTCCTCAGTAATCCAAGTGATTCAGCCCTTCTGACATCATCACCCACCCATCAAGTGTCCCGGATAAATCCTGCCTGGGCTGTCTGCTCAGCCTCCTCAGGCAGCCAACCGGGGACCCTTCTAATTCATAACTTTACTCGTCTCCTGTCATACCAGCCCAGTCTACCTAGTTCTGGAAGTACAGAACCCCAGAGCTAGCCTGTGGTGGACATCCCTGGGGTGGTTCAGAGAGGAGGTGGAGTGAGCTTTACTTGAACGTTCTGAGTAATGGGGAATGAATGGTCCCAAGACAAGCTAAGGGACAGCTCTGATACAAATAGGGATGTGATGGAAAGAGCTGATTGTTAAATGTTCAGTGTGAACATTTTTACACCTCAAAAACTGACAAATACTACAAATCAGGGCTTGATTTATTGTTTGTCTAGACTTAAGAAAGTGATGGAGAAAATGTTATTGTGTAGGTTAAATTCTAAAATGTGTTGACCATACATGCCCCCCATCCCTTCCCAAGAGCTGGTTGTTAAATATTTACCACCACACTCCTAGTTACACAGTTCTTTCTTACATCTCTTGTGGCTTCCACCTTCTGCTCCTCTGGGGCCAAACAGAACAAATTTTGTTCTCTTTCCCCACTACAACCCTCCAAATACTTGAAGGTAGTTATGGTGTTCCTCCTAATCTTCTCTTCTCCTGACTTCTTTGTTGTTTCAGTTTCATCTGAACCCATTTGGCAAAGACCCTGGATTGGTTTGCCAAGTCCTTCTGCAGCTCATTTTAAAGATGGGGAAATGAGGCAAACAGGGTGAAAAGACTTGCCCAGAGTTGCACAGGTAGGAAGTGTTTGAAGTTGGACTTGAACTCAGGTCTCCCTGACTCCAGACACCACCTAGCTTTTTATATCCAGGCTATGATTTAATTTCTAGGGGAGGTGGTGCTCTGTGGTGGAGAAAGTGTCAATTTGATGAGGGTTTTCTCTTTCCTTCTTTTTATTGTTCAGTGAAAGGGAGGGGAAGTGGAAGGGACAGAAAATAAATATCAGTTGGGAAAAGTAATAAAAATAAATTTTAAAAATTAAAAAAAGGGAACATTTCAGGCAGGGGTTATTATCTAGATACATACATATGTACATATGTCAGTAGTTTTTGAAAATAAAATTATCCGCCTTGGTGATTCTATCTCTCACCCCCCCCCCCAAATAAAAAGAAAGAAAGAGAAGAACAAATTGTGATTGTATTTGTAGTTAGAGGGCCTAGGTTTGAATACAGGCTCTCTTATGAGGTCCTTTCCTATTTCTGGGTCTCAGTTTCCTTTTCTGTAAAATGAGGATTTTTGGATTAGGATGATCTATAAAGTTCCCACCATCTCTAAGTCCAATTAAGCTTTCACAACCCCAGTTGTTCTTCTCTGAATACTTGTCAGTCTCACTCCTACAAAGTGGTATCTGGAGCTGGGTATGACACCCTTAGAGCCTAGATTTAGAGAGCTGAAAGGGTCCTTCAAGTCCATACAGTCTCATTCACCTTATCTTACAAAGGAGGGGGCTGCAGCACAGAGAACACAAATGAACAAATACTTCTATATGTATGGTGCTCCAGATACAGCCTACAGTGCCCAGGTCTGGGTTCTATACTCCAGAGAGAATCTACAGTGTCCAAGTTGGGTTCTGTGCTCCACATAGAGTCTATGGTGCTCAGGTCTGGGTTCTATACTCCAGAGAGAATCTACAGTGTCCAAGTTGGGTTCTGTGCTCCACATAGAGTCTATGGTGCTCAGGTCTGGGTTTTATGCTCCAGATAGAGTCTACAGTGTCCAAGTTGGGTTCTACACTCCAGATAGAGTCAATGGTGCCCAGGTCTGGGTTCTGTACTCCAGACAGAATCTGAGCAAATCTAGCTTTAAAAGAGCCAGAATGAAAATGAACACATTATGAAATGAACACAAAGTGCTTCATGGTCATGGATCCCCTGTCCTCCCTGCTCTTATACCACTGACTAAGGAGCCTCCATGGGTCTGGCTATGGTGTCTGGAGCCTGGTGGGAAGTGGGGGAGGGGAGAGGTTTCCCTGATGGAACTGGGAAGGCAGCTTGCTATTGGCTGGCCAAAGATTGGCCACATTCCTGGTGGCCTTTAAAAAGCTAAGCTCAAAAGAATTGGAAATTGAGGGGATGCCCATCAATTGGGGAATGGCTGACCAAATTGTGGTATATGTATGTAATGGAATACTATTGCTCTATAAGAAATGATGAGCAGGTGGATTTCAGAAAAACCTGGAAAGACTTGCATGAACTGATGCTGAATGAAGTGAGCAGAACCAGGAGAACATTGTACACAGTAATAGCAACATTGTTCAGTGACCGACTTTGTTAAGACAACTCTTCTCAAGCAATGCCATAATATAAGACAATTCCAAAAGACTCATGATGGAAAATGCTATCCATATTCAGAAAAGGAACTATGGAGTCTGAATGCAGATTGAAGCATACTTGTTTCTCTCTCTGTCTCTCTCTGTCTCTCTGTCTCTCTCTCCTTTCTCATGGTTTCCCCCTTTTGTTCTGATTCTTCTTGCATAACATGACTAATGTGGAAATATGTTTAATATGATGACACATGTGTAGCCTATATCAGATTGCTTGGGGAGAGGAGTGGGGAGGGAGTGGGCAAATGTAGAACTCAAAATCTTATAAAAGTGAATGTTGAAAGCTAAAAATAAATAAATTAATAAAAAACAGAAAAGCTAAGCTCAGACACATCAGAGGCAATTAGCAGCTCTGGAGAGTGTGAGCCCCTCTGTACCTTATCCAAGGGCTGCGGGTGAGGAGAAAAGTCCTGTTTTCCCAACCCCCATTGGCCATACGGGATTATGTAAATAACATCTTAGTATTATCATGAAAATAGTTTTGATATCATGGATCCTTTGAAAGGGTCTCAGGGACTCCTAAGGGTTCTTACACTTTGATGAACTTTAAGATAATGATCATGATGATGATAGCTAGCGTTTATATAATACTCTAAAGTTTGCAAAACACGTTACATCTATTAACTCATTTGATGATCCTCACAATAATCCTGGAAAGTAACTGTTAATATCCCCATTTCACAGATGAGGAAACTGAGGCAAACAGAGATGAAGTGACTTGCCCAGGGTCCACATAGCTAAGTGTCTGAGATAGGCTTTGAACTCAGATCACTCCAAGTCTAGGGCTCTTACCCATTGCAACAACTAGTTGCTGAATAGCCTACTAGCCTATGTGTTTGCGTAGGGCTTACTCTGTGGTAACAATTAGTCAATCAAGCCACTGTCTAATTCTGAAAGCCTACTATGTACTCTGTGTTGACCTGGGCCATACTGTGGTTGAGCTCAGAGGACAAAGCCCAGATTGGGCCCCAGACCCTCTGACTCCAATCCAGAGTGCTTCCTTGTGTGTCCAAATCATTCTACACTCAAGTACACATCTAATTGATGGGAATTTCCCCCGCATATATTTAACCCACATGCCTAAAATTTCCACCATCTCTTTTTAATTGACCTCCCGAGAGCTACCAGGAGGGCAGACTAGTGTCATGGTTAGCCTTGGTCCTAGCTTGAAAGAAGATAAAAATCAGACTGAGTTTTACCTGCAGACACCGCACCAGCCTGGAGGCAGTTTCGTTAAGGTCTCTTTCACCCCCCATTAGTGGTTCTCTCTCGCCCCCCCACCCCCATATGGGTGTACTTGAAGGCTCCACTTGGAGCTTCTAATTAAGGAACTTGGGATGCTCAGACTAACATCGATTAGGAAGTAAGCTGAGTCCAGTGCTTAGCACATTGGTGGCACATAAGGTAAATGCTTGCTGGTCAATCGATAGATCAGGAAAGATTTGAGAGAACGTGCCAGTGGTCTTCAGGCACTTGAAAGGTCAGTCCAGCTTTAGAGAAATCAGCCTTGCTCTGCTTGGCCCCAGAGGGCAGAACAGTTGGTGCCCGTAGCCTGTAGAAAGGTAGACCGAGGTGGAGGGTCAGGAAAAAGACTCTTCACAATTAGAAAAGAGGAATGTGCTGCTTCACAAGGTAAGGGATTCTCCCTCAGTGCAGATCTTCCCTTCCTCAACCCTCTGGGGGTAAATGACCCCTACTCACATCTCCTTCGGCAATTTGGGGGTGCCTCTCCAATCATACAGTAGTAACACGATTGTTTAATGACAACATCATATCCATCTGTGCTGTCTGGCTTCCCCCTGCTGGAGGGACTGCGAGTTCCTGGAGGGCAGAGGTAAGCAAAATCATAATGGAACGAATGCCACAGTCAGCAGCTGTTGCTGCTCTGTCATGTCCAACTCTCCATGACCCCATTTGGGGGTTTCTTTGGCAAAGATACTGGACTGAGTTGCTCCAGCTCTTCTCCAGCTCATCTTACAGATGAGGAAACTGACGTCAACAGGGTAAAGTGACTTGTCCAGAGTCACCCAGCTAGTGAGTGTCTGAGGCTGGATTTGAATTCAGGTGTTCCTGACTCCCGGCCCAGTATTTTATCCACTGTGCCACCTAGCTGCCCCCAGAGTCAAGCTAACCCAGGTTCAAATCCCACCTTTGGGTCCCACTGTCTGTGAGACGTTGGACAAGACATTTAAGACCGTTGCTGGGTCTTCAAATTCCTCATTTGTAGAAGGAAGTGTTGGTCCAGAAGGCTTTCCAGCTGTGGTCTAGAATCTTATCATCTTCCATTGGCTAGCCCAGGACTCTTCACTTAGTGGTCTTTTAACCAGTGTTGAAGGAGAAGAGTAAAGTGTACATATAAGTACACTATCTCTCCTCTGCCCTCTCCCTCTCTCTCTCTGTCTCTCTGTCTGTCTCTCTCCCTCTCTCTGTCTCTCTGTCTCTGTCTCTCTTTTCCTCTCTCTGTCTGTCTGTCTCTGTCTCTGTATCTGGCTTTCTGCCTCTCTCTCTCTCTCTCTCTCTCTCTCTCTTTCTCTCTGCCTTTCTCTCTTTTTCTCTCCCTCCCTCCCTCCTTTCCTTTCTGTCTGTCTCTCTCCCCCTCCTCCTTCCCTTCCTCTCTTTCTCTCTCTCTTCCCCCTCCTAGAGGAATGGTTCCAGTCAGAAGATGGGAACTTCTGACGACAACACAGGCTATGGTATCTCTTTTGCATATGAAGGACAACACACACACACACACACACACACACACACGCATGCATGCATATACTCACACACACATGCCCCAGGTAAATGCATCTTGTCAGACCTGTAAAACTGTCTCGTAGTTAGTGATAGGAAAGCAGAGATTTACTGCTTAGATCTGGTTAGCAGCTGACTCCACTGATCTAGAGACAGATGGTCTATGTACCATCTAGCATCACCTGAAGACTTGGATTTAATAAGATGGGTTTTTAGATCAGGGAGGGGCAGCTAGGTGGTACAGTAAACAGAGCATCAAGCCTGGGGTCAGCAAAACCTGAGTTCAAATCTGGCTTCAGACACTAGATATGTGACCTTGGGCAGGCCACTTAACCCTGTTTGCCTCAGTTTCTTCATCTGTAAAATGAGCTTGAGAAGGGAATGGTAAACCAGTCAAGTATTTTTGTCAAGAAAACCTCAAATGGGGCCACAGAGAGTCAGACATGACTGAAATGATTCAACAACAACTGAATCAAGGAGAAGCAGGGTCTAAATATGATCCAAACGAATCTTCCCCCCCCCAATTTCGTCATCCTGTACTCAGCCCAATATCTGTTTGCATGGCCTGACCAACATATTATCTTAACAGACAGTTGTTCTCCTCCCAACTCCATGATGAGGTAGAGAGAGTGTTGGGTTTAGATCCAGAGGCAGACAGACAGGCAACAAGCATTTATTAATACAAATACAAGCCAAAACAAAGTCCCTGCCCTCGAGAAGCTTAATTCTAATGGGGAGGATAACAAAAAACGGGAAGCTAACAGAGCGGGAAGGGTACTTGGAGGGAAGTTGCCTTTGTCAGGGCAAAGGATGGTCAGCCTAGGTCCCTTCCTGACATGGAGGCACTGGGAGAAGGGGGCTCAATGTTTCCAGGTGAGAAAGCCACAGAATTGTTCCAGAGCAAAGAAGCAGCTCAAATTCTGGCCCTCCCACTTGCTACCTAGATGACCTCGGGAGTCACTAAAATTCTCTGGGCCTTAGGATCCTCCATAAATTGAGAAGGGTTAGATCAAATGGTCTCTGAGGTCCTTTCCAACTCAGTGAACTCTATGATCTCAGTGGATTGTTTCCAAGTTCAGACAATAGGTACTTTTTTTTTTAACATGTGAAATACAGAAAACTAATGTCCATATTAGCCGTGTTGCAAAAGAAAATACAGACAAAAAAAAATAGAAACCAAGAAAAATAGAGAAAGTAAGGGAAAAAAGTCTCCTTCAACCAGCACTCAGAGTTCATCAGTTCTGGGGTGGATAACATTTTTCATCATGGGCCCTTTGGAATTGTCTTGGATCACCCTGTTGAGCAGAGCAGCTAAGACTTTCACGGTTGGTCATTCATACAAAGTTGCTGTTACTGTGTGCACTTTACATGTATCAGTTCATGTAACTCTTTCCAAGTTTTTTCAAAATCATCCTGCTTTTCTTTTCTCATAATACAATAATAGTCCATCACTCTTCTGCATAGGGTGACCACCTCCTCCCAGGGATGTGTTGGCAAATGTTTAACAACCAGCTCTCTAGAAGAAAAATGTACACAGGCTATACTTTCAACTTTAATCAGCATTTTTAACATTTCCTCCATCACTTTCTTAAGTTTAGACAAGAAAAATACCACAATAAATCAAGCCCTGATTTGTAGCATTTGCTGACTTTCAAAGTGCAAATACTTTCACTGAAAATTTAATAGTCATCTCTTGTGGGCTCAGAATCTACTTCCTAAGCCTACTTCCCCCTTCCCCTGCAGTGGTGCTCTCCATTGGCAAATACACATGTAAATGTTGTGCTTTGCATCAAACTGTTAACCAGAGGATGGTGGAACTGAAGTTTCTCCAGTTGCATTTTTCAAAGTATCTTACATGATCTTAATGTAAGCACAGGAGAAATCTGGTTGGGAGGGGGGGAACTTTAAGATGGAAATTCTGCTCTCCAAAATCAATCCCTACTTTATCCATAACAAATAATTAACAGGGATCCCCCCCCAGCCATATAGCTTAAAACAAACAATCAATGAAACAAACAAATGCCCCATACTAAAACTTTCCATTATTCACAGTTTGCCTTGCCAGTCTCTGCTCATTCTGAGTTTAGGCATCAGTGACACTTTTCTTACAGGACTTTCCCATTCTGTAATATTCCTCTATTGTTACCTGACTTTGTTTCCATCTTTCATTTATTACAATTTCTTCCATTAATTACATTAAAAAAAATCTAAGTTGGTTAATGAATTCCTGAGCATTCATACACATCTCTTTGCACAACCCCCATTTTTCCTTTCCAAAAGAATTGTTTCTCTATTTTCAGAGAAAGAGCTTGTGCTTGTGCTGACTTTCCCTGAAGAATTTAACCCCAGGGGTTCTGTCATTTCTGATAGATAGATAGACAGACAGACAGACAGATAGATAAACAGGAGAATGGATGGTTGGATAGATGGATAGATAAATGGATGGATGGACTGATAGACAGATAGAAGAATGCATAGATGGACGGATGGATAGATAGATAGAAGGATGGATGGATGGATAGAAGAATGGCTGGCTGGCTGGCTAGATTTATTTAAGAATTTATTAGGGAGGAAAGAGATCAAACAAACGGGAAAAGGACCCATATGTACAAAAATGTTCATAGCAGCTCTTTTTGTGGTGGCAAAGAATTGGAAATTGAGAGGATGCCCATCAATTAAGGAATGGCTGAGTAAGTTGTGGTACATGAATGTAATGGAATACTATTGTGCTATAAGAAATGATGAACAGGCTGACTTCAGAAAAACCTGGAAAGGCTTATATGGTCTGATGCTGAGTGAAGTAAGCAGGACCAAGAGGACTTTGTACACAATAACAGCCACATTATACAACGACTAATATTGTTAAACTGAGCCCTTCTTAGCATTACAAGGATCTAAGACATTTCCAGAGGCCTCGGGATGGAAAATGCTATACACATCCAAAGAAAGAACTATGGAAATCGAATCATTATCACTTATTTTACCTTCTGTTGAGTTTTGTTTCATCTTTCTGATGGTTCCTTCTATTGGTTTTAATTTTTACTTACAATTTCACTAATGTGAAAATATGTTTAATGGGTATGTAAATGTAAAGCCTATATCAGATTGTGTCCCGTCTTGGGGAGGGTGGGGGGAGGGAAGGGGGAGAAAAATTTTCAACTCAAAAGCATATGGAAGTGATTGTTAATAAATCAAAATAAAATTAAAATTAAAAAAAGGAAAAAGAGAATTTATTAGGGAGGTATAGAATTTGGAACTCAAAACTTTTAAAAATGTTTAAAAAATTGTTTTAATATATAATTGGGTAAAACAAAATATTATATTAAATTTTTTTTCAAAGTTTTTATTAAGCACTTGCTATGTGCCAGCACCATACTAAATGCTAAGGATACAAGTAAAAGAAAACAAGATTTCATTTTGAAGGAGATTACATTCTAATAAGGGAAGAGAAAACATAAAGGAGAGCTGGAAATCAAGGTGGGAGGGCAGGGATGAGGAGATCTACATAGGAGCAAGGCAGGTGGTGGGGAGGTGGGCAGGAGAGTGAGTTGAACTGGGAATGAAGGGAGCAGCGCAGCTGAGGCTCCTAAAAAAGTGGTGATCTTGGGTGTGTAGCAAGAACATGATGGCAACTGGAGGCAGTGAGGTAATGTAGGGGAAACTGCCTTGCCACTGGTTTTCCCCAAAGAGTTTGAAAGAGCAGAAACTCTTCTCAATTCAGAAGTCCACATGCTTCTAGAACGTTAAAAATAGAATTGCAAATGCAGAGGATGAACAGGAACTCTCAGAGGTTTTCATGAAAACTTTAAATCGCAACACTCATTTTTGTCATTTTTAAAACAGGAAGAGCATCGCTACTATTAGGAGTTTGTTCCCTCAGAAAAAAAAAGGTCTGTGAGTTGACTTGGCCTGTCTGGCGACTCTGTGTGCTGAGACAGCCGAAGAGGTGAAGGCTCTGATTCCAAACCTGAACAGCTATTTGAAGGTGAGGGTTTGCAACAGATTTTTGGTGATCTCCAGACCAAGAGCAGCTTCCTGTATTATAATGTACCAGCAACCCCGCCTTTCAGTGATGACAGAAAAGGATATTTCCCGAAATTCCTCTGCATTTCAGAAGACCTCAGACTCCCTCCAGAGTAAATACTGAAATTTAGCCACAGAAGCTCATCCAGTCTCCTGGGGACAAGGTAATGCAGAGCAGTCTTGGATTAACAACTCACTTGTGACCAGTTAGGTTTCTGATGGCTCTTTGAATATTTGAGATGTAGGAAAGGCCAGGAATGTCACGAAATCTTAAAGAGCCTTTGGAATGATTTTCTTTAATGATGGGTTTCCCAAGAAAGCAGTGAACCCAGCAACTAGATGTTTGCACAATCCTCTCCATCCTTTTTTTTTTTTTTAAAGGGAAATGGTTAAGAAGTGAGGGGCAATTTAGCCAGTAAGTAACTATGGCATGCTACCGACTAGCTCTTATCACTGTATTTGACATTTAGTTTATAATCATATTTCTGGTTTGAATTTCAAGTTATTGTGAATGTTATTAACCCAGATTCAGTCAGTCATTTTTCAGTTATGTCTGCCTCATCGTGACTCCATCTGGGGTTTTCTTGGCAGAAATACTGCAGTGGTTTGCCATTTCCTTCTCCAGTTCATCTGACAGATGAGGAAACTAAGGCCAACAGGTTAAGTGACTTGCCCAGAATCACCCAGCTAGTAAGTGTCTAAGGCCAGATTTGAACTTGTAAAGATGAATCTTCCTTACTCCAGGTTTGGCCGTCTATCCACTGTGCCACCTAGCTGCCCACAAGTTATTGTGAAATATTATTAACCTAGATTAGAAAAACAAATAAATAAAAAGAAAGTTGAGTCTCATGTGAATAATGGAAGAAAAAATCAAAGTGAACTTATGCCTGAATGTTTGAAATTCATAAGGAGTAGAAAAGCTAGCAGTTCAGAATTTTGGAATCACCATGCTGCCAATTTGATCAAGAAGCTCAAAGGAGGGCAGCTAGGTGGTGCAGTGGATAAACTCCGGCCTTGGAGTCAGGAGGACCTGAGTTCAAATCTGGCCTCAGACACATGACACTTGCTATCTGTGTGACCCTGGGCAAGTCACTTAACCCCTATTGCCTCACCAAAAGGAAAAAAGAAAAAAAAGGAGAAGCCCAGAGGAGAGGAGATAGAGAAAAATCTGGCAGTCTTAGGGCATTCCTGAATATCATCAGTTCAAAAGACTCTTGATTTAAGAGGCTCTGGCTGGCCCTTGCTATATCTTCAAGGCTGTAAGGTTCTGGAGTAGGAGGGAATTTGTGAGATTTACTCTGTTTGACGACTGCCTTGGGAAAGGGTCCTCTCTAAGCTTAAGCTAGTCCTGAAGATACATAGGATCCTGGATTCTGATACCAAATGCCATCAATTTAATATGGGCTAGCTATATCACAAGAAGACATTGAAGATGCCAAGGTACATACTCGGCCATTACGAATCGTCTTGACTTTTGTTTTCCACTGGACTTTGATGGGTCTGGGAGAGTGAGGCTGACGACTTTGTGTAATTCTGCCTCATTGAAATCCAATTCACAAGCAAGTCAAAACATCACCCATGATGTCATTGGTCCTTTTTGAACAACAACATGACAAGAAAGCACAGTATTGGGGAAAACCAAAGAAAAATGAGATTTGATTCTGGTTGGATCAGCCCAAGGAACTAAGTTTGGGGTAGCTTTCTTTTCTAGCCATAAATTCCAGTATTGATTTCTGAAAGGTTATGTAAACATCTTTTACAATTGCTTCTCCCACTCCCTAAATTGTGTTACTGTAACTTGATCTAATAATAGAAAGAAAATCTGTTTTCACTTTCTACCCTCAACTCACAGCACACCCCAAAGCAGACTTTCTTAGAGATGGGAGCTGGAACATGAGACTAAAGGTCAGGGGAGGCATTATGGTCAGGGCTTCACACACAGGAAGGTTTTTTCTTTCTTTTCATGTGGAAATTCATTTATTCAAAAGGTAAGTAGTTGCAAAATGAGTTTATGAACATAGATAATTAAAAGTCTAAGTCATTGGTTTCCTCACTCCTATTCCTCAAATGGACTAAAATACAAGGAATTACAACATGTCCAAGTTAAAAAAAAATTACTTAGGTGGCACAGCAGATAGAGTCCTAGGCCTGGAGGCAGGAAGACTTATCTTCCTGAGTTCAAATCCGGCCTCAGACATTTACTATCTGTGTGACCCTGGACAAGTCACTTAATCTGGTTTGCCTCAGTTTTCTCATCTGCAAAATGGGCTGGAGAAGGAAATGCCAAATCACTCCAGTTTCTTTGCCAAAAAAACCCCCAAATGGGGTCACAAAGAGTCAGACCCAACTGAAAAACAACTGAGCAGCAGCATCAGCAGTAAGAACAATAGCAAAGGTTAAAAACAAGCAAACAAAAAACCAAAACTCCAAGCCACTTTAACCCTGTTCTAGAAACAAAGGCCAGGTATGAACATCTCATCTCATACTTACCATGATCCTGCTCCACCACCACTAGCAGTCCCCCCAAGAAAGAAAACTGCATGCTGGAAGGCTTTTGAATTCACCAACACTGCTCAGAGAATGGATATAGCCATTGAGATAAGAGTGGCACAGAAGAGTCTAAATCTAAGAGCTTCTTGCAGCTGTAGGCCAGGCTGGGTCTACCCTTGCCTGCCTCCTAGGGATAGGAAGCCAGTTTACTAGCTCTTTCTCCACTTTCATATCACTCACACGCACATTTTCTCAGAACAGGGTATTTGGCCATCCAGCTAAAATGAGATTAAAATCACCCACCAACTCTACTGACTTAGCATGGCCTTTAAAGTGGTTAAACAGATTTGGTCATTTATTTAGGGTATCTAGGGAGCCCAAGATAATGGGAAAGAAGTTATTTGTTTGATGTATGAATTAAAAATGGAGGCCATCTGAATTCTTGACTGTAATTATGTTCACATGGGCCTGTGAATGTTGTGATTTCTGTCATGTTTGGATCAGAAATAATATTTCTTCTAAAATATTCAAGGTTAAGCCCTGATCTTAGAAGGTACTGGTTCTTTTGGAATGAATTGGACATCCAGCTAATTGTATAATTCTTTTTTTTGCATATTTTATTAATTTATTTTGATTTATCAACAATCACTTCCATATGCTTTTGAGTTTAAAATTTTTCTCCCCCTTCCTCCTTACCTCCCTCCCCAAAATGGTGCACAATCTGATATAGGCTATACATTTACATTTCTATTAAACATATTTTCACATTAGTGAAGTTATAGTTAAAATTAAACCAATAGGAGGAACCATCAGAAAGAAGAAACAAAACTCAACAGAAGAGAAAAAAAAAGATAGCTATTCAACTTTCACAGTTATGATTACTATCTGTGTCTTTTTCTCCATCCTTTCCCCCCCTTTTATGCTTTTCTTTCTCCTCTCTCCCTTTCTCCCCTCACCAGTACTTTGCTTTTGACCACCGCCTCCTTCAATCTCTTCTCCCTTCTATTCCCCCCCCTTCCCCTTCACCTCCACTGCTTCTTCCCTCCCTTCCATCCCTCCTCCCTTTTCTTTCCTCTTTTCCCTCCTACTGCCCATAGGGCAAGTTAGATTTCCATACCTAACTGATTGTGTTATTCCCTTCTTGAGCCAAATCTGATGAGAGCAAGGTTCAAACAATGCTCACTCCCCTCCCTTCTTTCCCTCTGCTATAATAGGATTTTCTGTCTTTTCCTGTAATGCAATTTACCCTTGTCTGCGTCCTCCTTTCTCAGTATATTTTCTAAGATCAAACTAATCCACTTACTTGGATCCACCCCCTTTATGTATACTCCTTTAACATGCTGTAATAACAACACAGTTCTCAAGAATTGCAAGTGTCATCTTCCCTTGTAGAGATGTGAACAGTCTGCCCTTATTAACAACATTTTGTATCTTTCTGTCCCATTTACCTTTTTATGTCTTTCTTGAATCTTGGGACTTGAAGATCAAATTTTTTGTTGAGCTCTGGTCTTTTTATGAAGAAGGTTTGGAAGTCCCCTATTTCATTGAATATCCATCTTCTCCCTTGAAAAATCATGCTCATTTTTGCAGGGTAGTTGATCCTTGGCGGCAATCCAAGCTCCTTTGCCTTACAGAATATCATGTTCCACCTTGCGGTCTTTTAATGGAGAAGCTACAAGGTCCTGTGTAATCCTGACTCTGGTTCCATGATATTTAAATTGTTTCCTTCTGGCTGCTTGCAGCACCTTCTCTTTCATCTGGTAATTTTGGAATTTTGCTATTATATTCCTTGGCATTGTCAATTTGGGACCTCTTTCAGGTGGTGAGCAGTGTATTCTTTCTATGGTTATTTTACCTTCTGGTTCTAGGACTTCAGGGCAGTTTTCCTTTATGATTTCCTGAAAGCTCTTTTTTTCATCATGATTTTCAGGTAGTCCAATAATTTTAAAATTGTCTTTCCTGAAGCAATTTTCAAGGTCGGTTGTTTTACCAATGAGGTATTTTAAGTTTTCATCCATTTTTTCATTTTTTTGTTTCTGTTTGACTGATTCTTGCTCTCTCATAGAGTCATTAGTTTCCATTTGTCCACTTCTAGTTTTTAACAGATTGTTTTTTTCTGTTGTTTTTGTACTTTCTTCTTCAATTGGCCAATTGTATTTTTAAGGGATTTGTTTTTTTCAGTGTTCTTTTTTTCCAATTGGCCAATTGTATTTTTTAAGGACTCTTCTACCTCTCTCATTAGACTTTTAAAATCCTTCTTGAGCTCTTCCAAGAAGGCTTTTTAGGCTTCAGACTAGTTCATATTCCCTTTTGATGTTGCAGATGTGGGTTTGTTGATAATGCTGTCCTCTTCAGAATTTCTGTCTTGATCTCCACTCTTCTCATGATATGAATCTATGGTACATTTCTTTTTACTCATGGTTTCTTTATTCCCTGGCCTTTAAAGGGAATGAGCTCTCCTGCTGGGGAACAGAGGGCACTGACCCAAGCTTCTTGTGTTGGGAGCCTGGGTCTTAGTCACTGGCTTTGTGAGCTGGGGCCTCTGATGTTAGCAATTGGAGGCTGTAGGGTTTTGGCAGCTTACCTTATGTTGGGCTGGAATCAGCAAGGCTGGAACTTTTAGGCAATTCTGGGGTTGCCTGCTTTTCCTTTCCTTTAGCTTTCTTCAGCTCCTTTTAGATGGGTGCTGCAGGGTGTTTATCTGCCTGGGGCCTCCTTGCAATGCTGCCTCCCTCATTTCTGCTAATGCACTGGGAGATTCCTTTGTGGTAGAGTGCTGAGGCACCTGGTGTTTTTCTGAGCTGGTTTCCACCAGTTCCCCCACCCTCACTGAGGCACTCGAAGGTCCAGGTGTTGGTGTTTGCCTACTCTACCACCTGGGCTTCAGTATCTCTTCCTGGTTGACAGTTGAAGGTTCTGACAGCTTACCTGGCATTGGGCTGGAATCAGCAAGGCTTGGACTTTAGGAAGACTTTAGGTTGCTTTCTTCAGCCCCTTTCAGATGAATGCTGCAGGGTACTTATCTGCCTGGGTCCTTTTGTAGTGCTGCTTCCCTTATTTTTGCTGAGGAAGTGGGAGACCTGTTTGCTGGGCTGCTGCACTGCTGCTCCCCGTCTTTCTTCTAGTTCAGGTGTTTCAGGGTTTTTTTCTGGGGTGATATTTTCTGGGTTTTTAGAGGTTGGTAGGGGAGAGTGAGAGCGACTACCTTTTTACTGCACCATCTTGGCTCCCAGAAGTGGAAGTCCTAATTGTGTAATTCTTAAGAAGTAGACTTACTCCAGGAAATAAAATTACTTTTCAACAAAAAAAAATATGGTAATCTCTGAAAGAGACTCAACAATCAGTAAATAGTCTTCTGGATAGAGTCTCTGAGCCCTTTGAATTATAATTTCCCAAAATCTAGGATATATAGCCAGGCTATAATCAGTTGTCTTCTCTTATATCCTAAGACAGAATAGCCACTTCCAAATTGTTTTCCTTCGGTGGTGAGAATCAGAACCAGTATGGAATGCCCTTCCATTGGTTACTCCACCTTTTAAAAAATGTGTACATTTTAAAAATAAATTTTATCAGTGTCTCTTGTTTTATATCACAGTCATTTCTGGATATATTTTCCCCTTCCCTTTCTCTTTCCTCTTCCTTCTTCATTGAGTTCTCTCTTGTAACAAAGAAAAACAGTTAAGCAAATACAATGGATACAGTGGCTGCATTTGACAATGTATACAACATTCTGTCCTCCTGGTACCTTACTCTCTGTTGAGAGAAGAGTTCATTCACATTGTGAAGAATTAAATCATCATGAAGCCATGTCAGGACATTAGCTGCCCTGCTTTTGGCAGACAGTTTGACAGATGCCTCTCTAATTCAAATCCCCCACCACTACTATATAGCATGACCCTTGTGCTAAGTTTGTGGACATTTCAGGAACTCTTCATCTATGCCCTCTTTCTGTCCAGGTGGTCTATAGCAGTAGTATCAAACTCAAATAGAGGGGGGGGGCACCAAACCATACATGAGGATCTCTGGAGGTGCACAGTGACTTAGATAACCACATATTAACATTGTTTATGTAGAGAGGACAGTGGATAGAGTGCCAGGCCTGGAATCAGGAAGACTCATCTTCCTGAGTGCAAATCTGGCCTTTTTTTTTAAACTAGCTGTGAGATCCTGGGCAAGTCACTTCACCCTGTTTGCCTCAGTTTCCTCATCTGTCAAATGAGATGAGGAAGGACATGGCAAACCACTCCAATGTCTCTGCCAAGAAAACCCCAAATGGGGTCATGAAGAGTTGGACAAAACTGAAAAATGACTAAACAACAACATGTTTTATTGTATTTTTACTTATTTTGCTAAATATTTCCCAATTACCTTGTAATCTGGCTGGGGCTGAACTAGGGCACTTAGGAGTGTTGCAAGCTACAGAGGGTCAGAGGACAGTGTGTTTGACACTTCTGGTCTAGAGCATAGGTCAATGATGATATAATATCTGTTTCT
The DNA here is from genome assembly GCF_003287225.1 of Phascolarctos cinereus. Taxonomy (NCBI): domain Eukaryota; kingdom Metazoa; phylum Chordata; class Mammalia; order Diprotodontia; family Phascolarctidae; genus Phascolarctos; species Phascolarctos cinereus. Next base: position 403,889,302 of record NW_027556098.1, on the reverse strand, counting down.
GCTTCTTTGAGCCTTCATCCAAATGCTTTCTGCTGTGCTTTCCCCTTCTGGCTCTTGGATTTCCTCAGGGTTTATCTCTCCTTTGTCTTTTTTTTTAATTCAATTTTATTTTTTTTAATTAGCAAACATATCCACCTACCTTTTCTCTCTCTCACCGCCCACCTCTTCCCCTTCCCACCCCAATTGAGAATTAAAGGAAAACAAACCTGTTGTTACAAACATTCATAGCTAAGCAAAACAAATTTCTACTTTGCCTGCCCCCCAAAAAGTCTCATTCTGCACTCTGAATCTTCTTTCTTTCTTTTTTAAATTTTGAGGCAATCAGGGTTAAATGACTTGCCCAGGGTCACACAGCTAGTAAGTATCAGAGGCCAGATTTGAACTCAGGTAAATAAGTCTTCCTGGCTTCAGGTATGGCACTCTATCCACTGTGACACCTAAATGCCCCAAGTATGTGGAATAATTTCCCCTAACCTTTCTTTTCGTCCTCTTCTAGTGTATTTCTTTCCCCTTCTTTTTCCACTCTTCTCTTAAGAATATCAAGACTACTCCCAGACATTGTATGTAATTAGATTCCCTCTATGACCCTTGATGATGATGGGGTTCAGTGAGGACACATAGATCATCTCCCCACATTTGGGTGTAAGCAGTTTAGCCTTGTTTAGTCCTTTATCAGTTCATTCATGTTTTTCTCAGCTCCTGTGTTTGAAGGTCAAAGTATCTCCACAGCTCTGGAATTCATGGAAGTCTTCTATTTAATTAAATCTCCATTTTTACTCCTATAGAATTACAATTTTTCTGAATATGTCATTCTTGGCTATAAGCCTTTATCTTCTGGAATCCGGTATTCTGAGCTCTCTGCTTCTTGCTAGTGGTGGCTGCTAAATTGTGTGGGATCCTGACTATGGCTTCTCAGTACTTGAATTCTTTCTTTCTGGCTGCTTGCAGTTTATTATGATTATTTTTTTACCTACAAGTTCTGGATTTTGGCTATGATTTTCTTGGAGGTTTTCATTTGATAATTTCCTTCAGAAAGTGACTGATAGATTCTTTCTTTTTCCATTTTGCCCTCTGGTTCTAAGAGCACTGGGCAGCTTTCTTTTCTTTTCTTTTCTTTTCTTTTCTTTTTTCTTTTCTTTTCTTTTCTTTTCTTTTTTTGGTGAGGCAATAGGGGTTAAGTGACTTGCCCAGGGTCACACAGCTGGTAAGTGTCACGTGTCTGAGACTGGATTTGAGCTTAGGTCCTTCTGACTCCAAGGCCAGAGCTCTATCCGCTGCACCACCTAGCTGCCCCAAAATAGGTAAACTGTTAGTCTGATTTTTTACATTTTTTTTTTGTGTGAGGCAATCGGGTTAAGTGACTTGCCCAGGGTCACACAGCTGGTAAGTGTCAAGTGTCTGAGTCTGGATTTGAACTCAGGTCCTCCTGACTCCAAGGCTGGAGCTCTATCTGCTGCACCACCTAGCTGCCCCCTTGGGCAGTTTTCTTTTAAGATTTCTTAAAATATGATGTCTAGACTTCTGTTTTTGTCATGTCATTCAGGTAGTACAATGATTCTTGAATTTTCTCTCCTTCATCTGTTTTCCAGGTTAGTTGTTTTTGCTGTGAGATATCTTAAATTTTCTTCTATTTTCTCAGTCTTTGACTTTGTTTTAATATTTCTTGTTGTCTCATGAAGTCATTGGTGTCTATTTAGTTATTTCTGATGTTTAGGAAGTTTGTTGTTTGGGCAAAGTTTTTTTTAAACTTTGCCTTTCCAATTCTTTCTTCCCTAGCTCTCATTTCTCTCCCATTTTCCCTCTAGTGCTTTTATTCACAGGTAATTTTTATATATTTTGTTTATTTCATTAAATATTCCCCACTGACATTAACTTTTTTATTAACATTCATTTTTTTAAAAATGTCGAGTTCCAAATTCTCTCCCTCTCTCTCTTGCCTCTCTCTCACCTTTTGAGAAGGCAAGCAATATGATACTGATTCTACATGTGGTCACACAAAAGATTTTTCCATATTAGTCATGTTGCAAAAGAAAATGTACAAAATATCCCCTTAAAAATAAAGAAAAAAATTAAAAGTCTGCTTAAACTTTCACTCAGAGTTCATCAGTTCTCTCTCTGGAGGTGGCTAGAATTTTTCATCATGAGTCCTTTGGAATTGTCTTGGATCATTGTATTGATCAGAGTAGCTAAGGCTTTCACAGTTGATCATCCACACGAAATTGTTGTCACTGTGTACAATGTTCTCCTGGTTTTGCTCACTTTACATTGTATCAGTTCGTGTAACTCTTTCCAGGTTTTCTCAGAACCATGCGGCTCTTCTTTTCTCATAGTACAGTAATAGCCCATCACAATTGTAGGCCATTACTTGTTCAGTCACCCTGCAAGTGATGGGCATCCTCTCAATCCCCAATTCTTTGCCACCACTAAAAGAGCTGCTGTAAATATTTTTGCACATATATGTCCTTTTCTCTTTTCTTTGATCTCTTTGGGATACAGACCTAGTAGTGTATTGTTGGGTCAAAAGGTGTATGCAGTTTGATTGCCCTGAAATTGTTCTTCAGAATGATTGGCTCAGTTTACCATTCCACCAACAGAGTATTAGTGTCTCAATTTGTCTACATCCCCTCTAGCATGACGATAAACATCCTTGACCCAGTTAGCTTTTCCTGTGTGAGTTGTCAGGCTAATCTCTTCTGAGTGGTTGTTCATGTCCAGGGGTGCAGGTGCTTCTACGGTGTTAGCTGAGCACAGTTTGGAGTCAGGGGATCTGGGTTCAAATGTCCCTTCCTCTCTCTGGGTCTCAGTTTCCTCCTTTGCAAAATGAGATGATTGGAGCAGAGGGCCTTTGAGGTCCCTTTTACCAACAACAACAACAACAAGAGATATGATCCAGTGACCTCTGATGATCTCCAAGGTATCCTCTAGCTCCAAAACTATGGTTGTGGAAAATGAATGGGGAGCAGCTGGAAAGAATCACTCTTCTGCACAGGGTGACCACCTCCTCCCAGGAGTGTGTTGGCCAATGTTTAACAACCAGCTCTCTAGAAGAAAAATGTATACAGGATACACTTTCAAGTTTAACCAGGCCTTCACAGTTGATATCCTTACAATATTGCTGTTACTGTCTATAATGTTCTCCTGGTTTTGCTTACTTCACTTTGCATCAGTTCATTTAAGACTTCCCAAGTTTTTCTGAAACCATACTGTCATCATTTCTTATAGCACAATAGTAATTCCACCACAATCGTAGACCACACTTTGTTCAGTCTCTCCTCAATTTCCAATTCTTTGCCACCACAAAAAGAGGTGATATAAACAGACAAAAATCCTTTAACTTTTTTTTTCAGCTTTTGCTTCATTTCTCCCAGGAATTCCAGTTGAATTTGTGCCCACCTTCTGTTTTTGTTTGAGATTTTGCTTGTAGATCATTCATTTCTTCTAGGTTTGTGTTCTAAGCATCCCTGTCATCATGATGCCTCTTTACGGTAGGATTCTTTTTTTGTTTTCTCATTCTTCCATCCAACTTTCCGACTTTGGATTTGATATTAGGGACAGACTCTGGACACTTCTGTAGGGAAGGTCTCGGTTGTTTCTGTTGCTGTTTTCTTGGGATACTGAGTCTTGAATTGTTCCAGGATCTCAGGGACAGCTCTGGCTAGGGACCTGCAAGCTTTCAGTGCTCCCAAAATTATCTGATCCAAGGCAAAGTCTGATTGCTATCCCCTGGTCTGAGCTCTGCAAATTCCAGACCTAGGTTTGGGTCTGAGCAACATTAGGCTGCTTCTGGGCTCTGCCACTATTAGTCAGCTGGAGATCTCTGATAGCTCAGAGTGACCCAAATGCAGGCTTTATTGGCTTTGGGGTTGCTGCCCTGCTTATTCTTCTGCAAGTTCAAAGCCTCTCGGTTGCTGTTGGTTCCGAATTGGCTCCTTTCTCTGTATGTTGCTCAGGACCTCCCTATCTAGGAACACCACCCTCAGGCTCAGGTCCTTGAGTCGGCCCTCTGTGGATCTGTAACCTGGAACTGGCTAGGAAGCAACAAAGCTGCCATTTGTCCCCCATCTCCATTAACTTCCTGGTGTGGACTACTAGGTCTGTATCCCAAAGAAATCATAAAAAAAGGGAAAAGAAAAAAAAAAGGAAAAACACATACAAAAATATTTATGGCAGCTCTTTTTGTGGTGGCAAAGGATTGGAAATTGAGAGAATGCCCATCATTTGGGGAATGGTTAAACAAATTGTGGTATATGGATGTAATGGAATACTATTGTATTACAGGAAATGATGAACAGGCAGACCAGAAAAACCTAGGAAGTCTTAAATGAACTGATGTAAAGTGAAGTGAGCAGAACCAAAGGAACATTGTACATAGTAACAGCAACACTGTGTGATGATCAGCTATGATTGAGTTAGCTCTTCTCAGCAATACAATGATCTAAGACAATTCCTAAAAACTCATAATAGAAAATTCTATCCACATCTAGAAAAAGAACCTGTCTATATGAAAGTTGAAGTGTACTATTTTCACTTTATTGTTTTTCATATTTTTTCCTTTTGTTCTGTTTCTTCTTTTATAACATGACTAAAATGGAAACATGTTTTACATGATGGCATATATATAACCTGTATCAAATTGCTTACTATCTTAGGGAGAGGGAGAAAAGAGAGGAAGGGAGAAAATTTGAAACTCAAAATTTTGTAAAAAAAAAAGTTAAAAATTGTCTTTGATTGTGATTGGAAAAAATGAAATACTATTTTAAAACAAGGTACCTGGTATGGGACTGGGGGTGTTTCAATATGGGTCTCTGGCTGTAGGTTTGGGTCCAACCCTATTCATAGCCTCCCCCTACTCACTGGAGTACTTCTAACCAGACTCCATCCCTGGAGTTTACAGACCTATCTCTCTATAGTGACCTGGGCTGGAAAAATGACTCATTGTCACTTGTTTTGACTTTTCCCATCATGATTTGGTCTCTGGTGCATTTTCTAGATCTGTTTGGAGAAATTTTTCCCTGCCATGGTGGAGAAGGGGGCATAGTATATTCCTTCCATCTATTCTGCCATCTTGGTCTACATTTGGTATATCTTTTCAATATATAAGGCTACTCTACCCCCACTTGTACCTATCTTGTTTCTTTTAAATAAGGTATTTCTTTACAGAGTCTGATTTCTCTTACAGGTCTCATAAACCGAGTGTCATTGAAACCTATGATGTTGAATCTCTTTCCTTACATTAGGCTCTCCCATGCATCTTGTTTGTTATCTGCCCTTGAGAATGCGTATATGAGGCCATGGATGCTTATTGTTGGCTTCTTCCGTAGACTTTGTCTTTTGTGAACTTGCATCTCTTGTATCTCCACTCTTATTCTTCCCATACGGTAATAATTTTATATCATACCTATATCTGCACACATGTATAAAATATAAAATTGTATAAACATATCTACACATATGTGTGTGTCTGTATGTTTATGTACGTACATATAAACTTTAATAGCTACACCAAGAATATGGGACTCTATCTATCTACCAAATACACATATTTGTTATTGTTCAGTCCTTTCAATCATGTCTGATTCTGTGACCCCATTTGGGGTTTTCTTGGCAAAGACACTAGAGAGATTTGCCGTTTCTTTCTCCTGCTCATTTTACAATTGAGGAAATTGAGGCCAACAGGGTTAAGTGACTTACCTAGGGTCATATAGCTAGTAAGAGTCTGAGAATGGATTTGCACTCAGGTCTTTCTGATTTCAGGCCTGATGCTCTATTCATTGTATCACCTGGCTGCCCTAATATACATGTAGTTATTTATATCTATATGTAGTTATCTATCTGCATAATATGTATGCATGAATATTTGTAATGCATAGAGTGCTTGTATATAAACAATAGTATCTTTGTACGCGTACATGCATCTTTATATATGCGTGTGTATGTGGACATATGTGTGTGTGTATATATATATATATATAATATGGATATAGATATGGATATACAATTTCTCCTTCCCCCTTCCTTATCATTTTAAAGCCCTTTTGATTATATTTACAAGACCTAGGTAAGCACATTCTTATCAGGCCCGGCTTAAATGTACTCTGCCCCTGGCCAAGATCCTCTCTTTGAAGCTGTGGCATAGAAAGCCAAAGCCCATTATCAGATGCCCTCTTCTCACTCAGCCCTCTGTTTCCCTAAGCCATCCTTTCCCTTCTGAATTGTGTGCTTTCAATGTGCAGCAGGACTGAAAGCTGTCCCAGCACCTCTCCAGCCTCCATCCTTTGGACAATCCTTTCTAGGCGTCTCCTGGCAGTAATATTTCCCACAGGTGAATCATCAGGCAGGCAGGGCAGTCACTTGTTTTGACAAGTCTTGAGAGGTTCAGGTATCTTGGATACATACCCCAGAAAGTTATTGGGTCAACAGGTAGCTACCCCCACCCCTTTTATGGGATGTTCTTTTACCTAATAGCACCAAAGAGCACTATTTCTGGGCTCAAGAGGACCTGTATTCATATCCTAACCCCTTTTTTGACAGATGGGCCAGAGAGAAGGGCCAGCTCAAGGTCACACAGATGGTAGGTGCCTAAGGCAAGGGCTTGGCACATAAACACGCATAAGCATACCTGTTACATTACATATGTATATACTTGTATACATACATATATTTATGTAACATGTATGAGCTGAGCCAGGTCTTCTACATTATCCTTCAGAGTTCCAGGGTGCCCTGAAATGTTTGTAGGGTGTTGCTTTCTTCTTCCCCCAAATGTATTCTTCCCATCCTTAGGGGGCCAGGGGCAGGTAGGTAGCATAATGAATACAGCTCTTGGCCCAGAATCAGGAAAACCTGAGTTCAAATCTGACCTCAGACACTTACTAGCTGTGTGACTCTGGGCAACTCACTTTGTGCTGTTGGCCTCAGTTTCCCCATCTGTAAAATGAGCTGGGAAAGGAAATGTCAAACCACTCCAGGATCTTTGCCAAGAAAACCCTAAATGGGGTCAAGAAGAGTCAGACATGACTGACAACAATTAGCACCTTAGTTTAACCTATCGACTTAACATCCAATGGCTTTTACAGAAGGATATTTATTTTGAAGATATAGGGAGAACAAACATCAAACATTTTCCCCAACAACCGAGGCATGATCGTTGCCTCCTCCTCCACATCTCACCTCGGCTCCTACATAACACACGGAACCCACCAACTTCACGTGGGAAGGTGATATTGCTGCTGACAAGCCTGAAGGTTACTCCAGGGAATTTGCCTCTCGCTTTTCAGACTGCTGATGCTCTACTTCATGCCTGGAAAACCCAGCCTGGAGAGTGACTTTTGGCCTTTGAAAATCCCAGGGTCAGAGACTCCACTCCCTAAAGCTAGCATGGAAAAAAAACAAATTAAAAAAAAAAAGGTCAGAGTCCCATGCCTGTTTCTCAGGGGCTATAAGGTTTTGGAAGGATAAAGGAGGCCTGAAGGGCCTCTCCCTTCTGGAATGGTCTCCTCAGATACCATAAGTGAAGGTGCCATCTTATTATCCCAGATGTGAACACAGCAAAGAGGTGATTGAGGCCTTTCTGAAGATGCCTCGAAGTCCAGCTTTTTAGCCAATGGAAGAAGGCTGCTCCTGGCCTTGTGGGAGGCCAATGAGTAGAACATGATCTAGTCATTATGATCTCCCAGAAACAGCTCCTCCATATGAAGGTTCCATCTTGATGAGATCTGCACATGTGCCAGATACTAATATACATTAATGCATGGGTATATATATGCATACATGCATCTTGATGGAATCTGCACACGTGTCAGATACTAATACACACATCAATGCATGGATATATAAATACATACACACATACACATACATGCATCTTGATGGAATCTGCACACGTGTCAGATACTAATACATACATCAATGCATGGATATATACATACACACACATACAGCATCTTGATGGAATCTGCACACGTGTCAGATACTAATACACACATCAATGCATGGATATATACATACATACACACATACACATATATGCTTCTTGATGGGATCTGCACACATGCCAGACATTCACTACACACACACCCATGTATACATACATACATGTGTATACATGCATGCATCTTGATGCAATCTGCATGTGTGTCAGATATGTGTGTGCACAACACATGTATGTGCATGTATATATTTATAACAGAGGCAAGCATTGCAAAGAGTGCATTAATGTGATACAAATTCCCCTTGTCAAGAGGTTGAGAAACCTATTTCCAAGAGAGCTGTGAAGACAGGAGGGACTTGAGCAGGTGTAGACAGCTGGTTCTGGTTTGCTGACCCAGGAGTAGAAGAAGCCTTTTCTATTGGCCAGGGAGCCAGAGCTGGCAGCATCTTCAAAACGTCCCGAGGCAGCCTCTGTTTGGTGTCTTCTAGCCATCTTCCAGTCATCTTCTCTTTGGCTGTGTGTTTAGGAGATCTTTTGAACTTTTGATGGAATCCAGTGAGAGATTACGCTGGACTGGGGATAAGGGGAGAGGTCTTGGGCCCTCCAGACTGAGGCCACCACAGGGCCTTGTGAATACAGGCCTGAGGGTTTGTTTTGGGTGAGGGGAGAGCTGGGTCTTTGATGGAAATATCCCTTTGTAAAAGTTAATTGGTATTAAATGAAAATGGGGCGCTGGTCAATATCCCTTTGTAAGAGCTTTTTGCTGTTTTTCATTCATATCCGACTCTCCGACTCTCCGTAACCCCATTTGAAGTTTTCTTGGCAGAGATGCTGGAGTGGTTTGCCATTTCCTTCTCCAGCTCACTTTACAGATGAGGAAACTGAAGCCAACAGGGTCAAACAGCTAGTAAGTGTCTAAGGCTGGATTTGAACTCACAAAGACAGGTCTTCCTGATTCTAAGCTCAGTGCTCTATCCACTGCACCACTTAGCTGCCCCTTTGTAAAAGCTAGTTAGTATTAAATGATTGAATGGGAGTGGGGTGCTAGTCAATAAATTTCACCTAGCAGTGGAGGAAGCAGAGTCACAAAGGGGTTCAAGCCAACAGCATTAGAGAAGAGACAGGTCACCCCCTCAGAGTCCCTTTAGAAGCTTGAGGGGATCTGCACAGCTTGGCTCCTAGAGAGTGAGCCAGTGTGCTTCTCATGCATCCATTCTTTCCCTCTGAGAATCCCTGTATATATCTCATACGTGGGCAGTTAGGTGGTGCAGTGGATAGAGCAACTGGGCTTGGAATCAGGAGGACATGAGTTCAAATCTGGTCTCAGGTATTTACTAGCTTGTGTGACCCTGGGCAAATCACTTCACCCAGTTGGCCTCAGTTTCCTCATCTGTAAAAGGAGCTGGAGAAGGAAATGGCAAACCATTCCAGTATCTCTGCCAAGAAAACCCCGCATGGGGTCACAGAGAGTCAGAAATGACTCAGCAGCCTCCACAGTTCTCTGCTTGTTGTCTCCCCATAGAGTGTGAGCTCCTTGAGAACTGGGACTGTTTTTGCCTTTCTCTGTAGCCCTAGCACTTGGCACAGCGCCTAACGCATAGTGGATGCTCAGTAACTGGCTTATTGCTTGACTGACACACATGTCTTTTAAAGGTTCTGATGAATGTTTTCAGGGTCCTGAGGTCAGTCAGCCCCTTACTCTTAACATCAGAAAGCTCTGATGGGAGCTCCCAGGATCACAGAATTATACAATCTCTGAATTGGGAGGGAGAGGGGAACTTCAGAGCTCTTCCAGTCCAATCCATCCTGAAAAAGGGTCTCCTGTCCTGCATGCCCCCACAATGTCCCATCCATCTTCTGCTTAAACACCTGCAGGGAAGGGGAGCTCACTACCTCCTGATATAGCCAGGGCCACTCAGAGATAACTCCAACGGTTATGGAATTTTTCCTAAAATCACGTTTTATCTGTTGTCCCTAGTTCTGACCTCTGGGGTCAAATGGAAAAAAGTGTGACAGTCTTTAACTATTCCAAGATAGGGATCCTGCTGTGGCTTCTCTGATCTTGTCTTGACCTCTCTCCTGCCTCCTGCATTTACTCAGGCCCTCACCTGCCCAGCCACCACCTACTGCCCTCAGCCTGTGGCAGTCCTTCTCTCCCTTTGAGGTCCAGCTTAGATGGATCTTGACCATTCCATCTGATGCCACAGGACTCAATTCATCAAGCACTGCCTCCATGTCTGCTATGTGAAAGAGCCAAGTTTATCCAAACTGGGCATTGAGCAATGTTGCCGTTGCTGTGTACAACGTGCAGTGACCAACTCTGATAGACCTAGCTCTTCTCAGCAATGCAATGATCTAAGACAATTCCAAGGGACTCATGATGGAAAATGCTATTCTTATCCAGAGAAAGAATGTAGATTGAAGCATACTATTTTCTCTTTCTTTTTTTTTTCTTTCTCGTGGTTTTCCCCTTTTGTTCTGATTCTTCTTTCCCAACATGACTAATGTGGAAATATGTTTAATATGATTATACGTGACTGGGTTTGAATTCAGTCTGCCTGACACCAGGCCTGCCACTCTAATCCACTATGCCACCTCACTGCCCTTAGGCAGGGGCTGGACAAGACAGCTACTGAGGACCCTTTAAGCTCTAAAAATTCTGAGAAAGATTAGGGTTAGATATCTAGATCCCAGAGTCATCTGTGTAGAAGCAATAATTGAAACCATGGGAGTTGATGAGATGACAGTGTGTGTAAGGAGAGAAGAAGAGACAGTCTAAGAAGGATGGGTGACAGCCAAGACAAGAGCACAGCATTATGTGATGCAAAAGAGGAGAGGATATCGATGAGGAGCAGGACAGTCCATAATGTTAAACACTGCCGTGAAGTTAAGGCATATGAGGATTCTGAAAAGAACATTGGAACCAGCAGCTGAGACCCCTCTGGTAATCTTGGCAAGAACAGGTTCCATTGAGCCATGGAGCTGGAAGCTGGATTGAGAGGGCTTGAAAAGGGAGTGGGAGAAAACTGAGGCAATGAGTGTAGAGGATTCTCTAAAGACCCTCTAGAATGGCTATGGAAAGGAAGAGACCTAGCATGATGATTTAAGGAATGGAAAGGGGCAGGAGGCAGATTTGTAAGGATAGGGGAGATCTGGTCATGTTGGTACGTATTAGAATGTGCCTCCACAGGGCATGTGGTCACTTCCTGTGTGCCATCTGTGTGGGCTGGGTCATTTCCCATTGCGTGAGTGACTCTCCCTGGTGATGCAGCTTTATTGAAGACTCCTCTTTTTCCTCTTCTTCCTCCTCTACCTCTTTCTCCTCCCCTTCCTCCTTTCCTCCTCCTCCTTGTCTTCCTACTCTTCTTTTCCTCCTTCTCTTCCTCCTCTCCCATTCCTGTCCCCCTCTTCCTTCATAGAGGAGAGCACCCAGAGATTGCTGCTATCTCAAGATGCCAAGTCAGTCAGTCAACAAGGGCTTAATCTGTTCTAGGCACTGAGCCAACCAAGACTTTCAGTACTGAGCACATGTGTCCCTGGGTGCAGTGGCCACTGTGTAGGCTGGATATTAGAAGGATCTTAGCTCTAGGATAAGAGACCTCAGAGGCCAGCTTAATCCAACCCCTTCATTTGACAGAGGAGGAAACTGATATCTAAAAAGGTCTTGTTCAAGGTCACAAAGTTAGAGACAGACTTGGGATTTGAACTTGGGTCCGTCAAACACACTGCTAATGTACCACGTTGCTTCTATGAGAAGTGCTCCATTATGACTGACCAAAATCCAAGCCAGTCTGTCTGGGATGGTCCTATAACATACCAGGCATTGGAGGAGCTGAGGGTTAAGGAGAGATTGAGGAGTTGAGAGTTGGAGGGAATGATACATGGGTCAAGCTCCCAGAGGTGTTAGATCAAGGACTCAAGGAGAGGATGTGTTTATGTAGCATTGGTGAGGAGAAAGGCTTTAGGAGCCTGGAATAAAGAAGCCGAGAATGGGGGATGACTTGGGAGGAGGTTGTCAAGTCAACAAACATTTGTGAAGCACCTACTATGAGCCAGGCACTGCTAGGAGCTGGAGATACAAAGAAATGAAAAGCTAGTCCTTGCCCTAGAGGAGCTGACAGTCCTGATGGCTGTGTGTTTGTACAGTCAGAAGATCACAGACTCAGAGCAGGGAAGGATGTTAGAGGTCATTGAGTTCAGTGAGGAGGGGAGGGGGGAGGACTGGGTCAAGCTCAGGCAGGATTGCTGATTTTTCAAAGTGAGCACTCCCACCTCAGAAATCTGAAAAAGCTACAAATCCCTGCTGAGTCATTTCAGTCGTGTCCAACTCTTTGTGAGCCCATTTCAGGTTTTGTAGATGAGGAAACTGAGGCAAACAGGGTGAAGTGACTTGCCCAGAGTCACACAGCTAGGAATTGTCTGAGGAAGAATTTGGACTCAGGTTTTCCTGACTCCAGGTCTGGAGATCTATCTGCTTCACCATCTAGATACAAATCAGGGTTTGGTTTACTGTTGTTTTGATTGTCGAGATTTAAGACAGTGATGGAGAAAATGTTAATAATGCAGATTAAACTTAAAAGTGTGTCCTGTACTTCTAGTCTAATCTCCTCCCCTTTTTACAGATGAAAAAACTGGTCTGAGAAGCAACTTGGCCAGGCTCATAGCTTGTACATGACAGAGGCAAGATTTGAACCCAGGTCTTAGCTTTAAGTCCAGTGCTTTCTCCCCAAGGTTGCATTTCCTGCTAATCAGGGAAGAATCCAAGGATTGCTCTGCAGCAGTGAGAGCCCAATCGAGATGAGAGAATGTAAATTTGTGGAGGACAAAATTTCCAGTTTTGTGTTGGAAAGTCAATGTCCAGCAGCATGCCCCTGAGGCCAGAGAGGACATTGGGTAAGGGGAGCCCAGAGTTGGGCTTTGGTAAAGTGTGATTGTCAGTAGGAGGAAGGGAAAACAGACTCAGGAGGAAAGAGAGCGTGCCGCTGAAATGAGCGACCGTAGGGTCAAACCCGTGAAGGGAGTAAAGTGGGGTCAAAGTCAAGGCGACTGACTGGTGGGATGGCGGCAGGGTTAGGAAGAGGGAGGCAGAGGGAGGGTGTCTAGTCAGAGAGGAATTTCAAAATTCAAAATCCTGGCAGTTGAAGAACTCTACTTGATGCTGAGATGTTAGAAGCGACTAGTCCTTTGGGTTTGCCTACGACCCTCCCCTGCTGAAGGCAAGTCAGTGACTCCTTAGTACCCCTGGGATAAAAGCAAAACGAAACAAAACAATTTTCTCACATTGGCCTTTAAAGTCCGTCACGCTCTGACTACAGGACACTTTTCTAGGCTTGTTACACATCACTCCCCTTCCTGTACTCTGTTTCATCCAAACTGACCCGCTGGCAGTTCCTTGAAGGTGCTCCGTCTCTCCTCAGATTTTCCCAAAGTACTTTGTGTCTCTCTGGTCCCATCCTACCTGACAGGTACTTTGTTTGCGACCACATCTTATCTTCCTTTCCACTCCTTTGATTCTAAGGGCCTAGAAATTTCTCCTCTTTCTATCCCTAGGCCTTGCACACAAAATAAGCCTTCATTCACATTTATTGGTGGCGGTAAATCTCCCTTCGAAGTCTCCTTTATCCAAGGAGTTAGCAGATGACTTCAGAATGGACAGAAATCATCGGATTCTGAGCACAGGACCACTGAGGGCTTAGATTGCCTGGGAAAAGATAGTCTTTGGGTAAAGGGGGTTGGCTACCTATCTCTAAAGCTGCTTTCAGCTTCACAGAGCACTTTTGTCAAAACAATCCTGTGAGGGTGCAAGTATAGCATTAGCATGCCCATTTGACTGATGAGAAAACTGAGGCTCGGGGAAATAAAGGGATGGGTCTAAAGTCAAACAGTGAGTGTCAGAGTCAGGACTTGAACCCACCTACCCCAAACCCTGAATCCATTGTTCTGAGATTTCATTAAGACAGAGATCCTGTCTTATCTAATTTCAAAATCTCCCAAAAAAGTCCAGCGTCTCCTACTCAGTACCCACTTAATAAAGGATTGCTGAATTGAATTAGGAGACTGGCAAGATTCTCAGACCCAGGTCTGGGTAGGCTGGGCTTTTCCCCACCTGAAATAGTCTTACCCAGTCCTCTGCCAAGGCTAGATCCTGTTGGGGGAATGTTTTGCTATAGGGAAGACAGGTAGGGGTCTACTGCAGCTTGCTCCAGCCTGAGAGCTGATTGTTAAGTTTTCAGGGTGAGCATTTATACCTCAGAAATAGGGCAACCACAGATTAAGACTTCATTTATTGCTTGCTTGATTGTCTAGGTTTAAGAAAGTGATGGGTGTATCCTGTATGTACACCGAAACTTCCCCCCCCCCCGCAAGAGCTGGTTGTTAAACATTTACCAGCATACCTCTGCAGATAGGGATATCTTCTCCTACTGGCACCACTCGGACCCTGCTTTATCTCAGAGGATCGTAGATTTAGAGTTGGAAGGGACCTTTGAAGCCACCTGGCCCAACCCTCCCCCTCATTTTACTGATGAGGAAACTGAGGCCCAGGCAAGTTAAAAGACTTGACCAACATCACATAGCTAGGATCATGGGGTCATAAATTTAGAGATGAAATGGACCTTAGAGGCAATCAAGTGCACCTTCTTGCCATCTTACAGAAGAAGAAACTGAGGTTCAGAGAGGCTAAAGGATTTACCCAAGGTCACACAAGCAGAATCAACTCAACAGACCTTCAGTAAAGGTACTTTGTGTGTGTGTGCGTGTGTGCATGTGTGTGTGTGTGCGTGTGTGTGTGTGTGTGTGTGTGTGTAATTTCTGCTGGGAATGCCAAGATGAAAATCGGGATGATTCCTGTCTTAAAGGAGCCAGAAGGCCAGATTGCTGGGGGCCAAGGTCCCCAGCCTCCCCCAAGCTTGGTAATTTCTCCATCCTCTGTCCCAAGTCTCTCTAGGCCTGTTGATGCCAGGTAAGGCTCTACCTGGGCACTTGTCATAGCTACATTCTGGTTCCTGCTTCCCCTCCCACCATCATCTGTCACAGGTAGGGCAAGGGGAGGGGCCCTGGGCGTGGGTTGCCCCTGGGCACACAGTTGTACACCCGCAGTGTGAGCTGTGTAGACAGAACCCTGGACAGAACACCCATTCATGGGGCCTCAGCACCTGGTGAAGCTTCCCCCAGAAAGCAGTTACTGCTAGGTTCAAGTTGCATCCTGAGGCCAGAGGAGGAGGGAAAGGGGCTGGTCCAAGGGGCATGGGGAATGCCAAGGAAAGCCTGTGCTGGGGAGAGTCAGCAGCTGCCTGGAGCCTCTGCAGCCCTGGGGCTTCAGTTCTCCTTTGGGGGAAAGGGGATGCCAGGGCCGATAATGACAACAAACATTTCTTCCAGACATGGTGTGATACAATGAACAGAGCCCTGGATCTCGGCTCTGGTCACCTCTGTGACCTTGGGCATCACTTCTCTGGATCTCAGCTTCCTCATCTATAAATGAAGGGGGTTGGACCTGGTGAGCTCTATTGGCCCTTTCAGCTCAAAGTCCTAGGGATGATCAAAGAAGGTTCCATGCCCAGAGTCACATAGCCAGGTCTCAAGCCCAGGGCCTCCTACCTCTACGTCTAGTGTTCATCCCATGCTATAAGGGCGCTGGTAACTGGAAGACCCCCACTGCCTCCCCAAGCCCTAACATTCCTGCTTTACGCGAAAGCTAACAAGGTCTTTTCATACGGATATGTCTTTCTGTGAAGGAGGCAGGCGAGGAATTGCCCCATCTTTCAGATGAGGAGACTGAGGCTGAGAGATGAAAAGTAAGACTGAAGGATTCAGAGCTGGAAGGGATCCTACAGATTGGCTAGTCTAGCCCCAACATTTTGTTTTATTTTATTTTTTTAGGCAATTGGGGTTAAGTGACTTGCCCAGGGTCACAGAGCTAGTAAGTCTCAAGTGTTTGGCCTGAGGCTAGATTTGAACTCAGGTCCTCCTGACTTGAGGGCTGGCGCTCTATCCACTGCACAACTTAGCTGCCCCTACATTTTGAAGGGATTCTTTTTAATAGGCTTGCCCAAGATCACACAGATAGTAGCAGAATAGAGATTTGAACTTGGACTCTCTGATGCCAAATACAATATCTACTTAGGTAGGGGAAGAGGTCCCTGAGGCAGAGCAATGTCCCTACATACTCGGACTGAGGCTCAGTCTCAGTTACAGCTGACCCTGTGGCCCAAGCAGAAATGGAGGTGATGGTGTACAGGCCCTGGAAACCCTCCCCACCCTCTGAACTTCCCCCGGACTTTCCAGTGTGGCCCAGGTCCCAGGCATTCATCTGGGGCACTGGGCCCTTCCCAGTTAATCCTTTTAACTGCCCTTTTTTTATGGACTTAAATGCCTGTACTTGGCCCCACCCTAGACAACCATTCCTTAGTTACCTCCCAGTCACCCCACTCCTTGACCACTGTATATAAGTGTCTATCTTGCCCCCATCAAAGGCTCAAACTCCTTAAGAGTCTGGCCTGCTCCTACTGGGGAAACAATAAACCTGGTCTCTGATTGAAAGAATTCTTGAGTCTAGTTATTTTGAGATAGGACCTGTGCCTTTTGCCCTTGAATTTTGGGGTTCCCAGTACCCCTAGACCTCAACAGAAGGATGGGAAAGAGGATTCTCCAGGCTATTTTTTTTAACCTTGAGTTAGTCACAGCAAAACCCTGAGCAAGGGATTATAAATTCATCACCTGCAGGATCAATGTCAAGGTCAAAGGTCTCAGTTAATCATACAGAGGTGGGAGGGGGAGGGCTGAGAAAGGGAGATTTGAAGCAGTACACAAAAGCCCTCATAGCCCTGGGATAGGGTGGCCACAGGGCCTGTTCTTTGAGGCTGAAGATTGTTCATACTGATGGGATGATGGGACCTGGACCCCTAAAGGGAAAAGACCATGTCTTTGAAAGCAACCTAGTCTCTGAATTTTCTCATATGTTCCGATAGCCCAGGTCCCATTACCTCATCAACACAATGTCAGAACTGAAAGGGAATCTCAGATACCATCTTTGTGTGTGTCTTCCCCCAATTGGGAGAACTCCTTGACATCAGAGGCTATCCTGTTGGTTTCCCCATCGTGGCACACAGTAAACACTTAATAAAGGTTAACCCATTCCATTCCACAGCATCATAGCTTTAGAGATAAAGGGGACCTTAGAGTCCACTTCGTCCAAACCCCTTGTTTTATAGATGAGGAAACTGAGGACCAGAAAGAAATGACTTGTCCAGGGTCAATCAGGTACAACTTCCCCATTTCAGAGCTCATTGGCAAAATCCTCATTTTACAGATAGAGAAACTGAGGCCCAGAGAGGGAGGTGACTTGCCTAGTGTTATTCAGCTAGTACTTGGCAGAGTGAGGATTCAAAGGGAAGGCACCGGTCACTCCAGAGGCAGAATGCTTTTTTTTTTAAAAACTTTATTTTATTTTTAGGCAGTTGGAGTTAAGTGACTTGCCCAGGGTCACACAGCTAGTTGCAGAACGCTTTTCATTGACACATTCTGCCTCCAAGGATGAGTGGAGAGCTAGCTCAGCCCTTTCTGCCTCAAGCTGGCAGAAGATGCCTGCCAGTCGGAGTGTGCAGGCTGCAGAGTGGAATGACCTTCCATTGCATCAGCATCCCTTTCCTTCTTCATGGGTTCACTGCATCCCCAGTGCCTGGCACATCAGTTAGGCTCAGGTCAGCACAGTGCGACTTCTGAAGGGCAGCCAGGACCAGTTAGGGTGAAGCGATTCAATCCCGTCTGACCCCATCCAATAATCATTTGTAGTAGGCACTGTCATGTGTCAGATGTGACAGAGCCGTTAAATGAAGCTGCCCTGCCCTCAGGAAGACAGATCTAATAATTGGGCAGAGATGGGGCTCCTTGACCGTAGAGGCTCCTGGTATCACTAAAAAGGACAAAGGCACGTCCCCAAGTCTCTGGGGAAGAGCTTCAGGAGCTGGGCTGATGGCAGCAGGAGAGGGGCGGGAGGAGCTGGGAGAGGCTCACATTCCAAGCCTATCTAGCTGGAGGACTTTTCCTACCCAGCGGAAAATCAAACAGTTTCACAGCCAGGTATCTGTTCGGTGACCATGCTCTGGAACCTGGAGATAAGTGTCTGTGTGCTTTTCCTGGGCTGGGCCCTAGCTGTTGGTAATCTGATCTCCCTTTGCTCCGAGGTGGGGCTAGAACCCAGTCCAGGCAGCCCAGCCCAGTGAAGTTGCAGGGGACGGGGGTGGGAGGGGTTGGGGGGGGATGGTGTGGGGTGCTCCGAAAGAGGCTGCGGTGCTGGCTGGTTGGGGTGGGGCTTCTGTTGGAAAGGTCTGTCAGGGACGACTCACCGCTCTCACACACACACACACACACACACACACACACACACACACACACACACACACACACACGTCGTTGCAAAGTCGAGCCTGTTTGCCCTGGATACTTCTTGTATGTACGTTGTCTTCCCGCATGGATCCTGTTGTTGCAGACTTTGTATGCCCACAATAACATTTCCATATGATTTTGTTATTCGCAAAGCATTTTACAAATGTTATCTCAGTTGATTCTCCCAACACCCCTGGGAAGTAGGTGCTATTATTATCCCCATTTTACAGATGGAAAAACTGAGACTGAGAGAGGTTAGGTAACTTAGTGTTCAGGAGGCACTTAATGTTTGCTGTTGGACTTGCTGTGGCTCAGAGAGTTAGGCGCTGAGGCAGGATAAGAATTCAGGCCTCCTCGACTCCAATTCCAGCTCTCGCCACCTAGCTGCCTCTACTGGTAAATCAGTTAGCATTTATTAAGTACCCTACTATCTATCTGCAGTGGATAGATAGAATGCCGAGCCTGGAGTCAGGAAAACTCCTCTTTCTGAGTTCAAATCTGGACTCAGACACCAGGGCAAGTCATTTAACCCAGGTTGTCTCAGTTTCCTCATCTGTAAAATGAGTGGGAGAAGGAAATGGCAAACCACTCTGGTATCTCTGCAGAGAAAACCCCAAATGGGGCCACGAGGAGTCAGATATGACTGAACAACAACAAACGTAGAAAATATCTGTGCAAGCCAGACATCTGCTGGACAAATTGGAAGGCGTCTCTGAGAGAATGCACTAAGATTAAGGAGGCAGAGATGGGGAAGGAGAAAATTCTGGGTGTGGTGGACAGCTGGGGAAAAGGCTTTGAGTCAGGAGATGGACTTCGGTGTTTGAGCGACAACTGGCCAGGCTGGGAAGGGCTTTCGAAGTCAGAGGATTTTATATTTGATCCTGGAAGTGATAGGGAGCCATTGCAGTTTCTTGAGTAGCGGGGTGTGGGTGACCTAGTCAGACTTGTGCTTAGTTTGACAGCTGAGTGGAGGTTGGATTTGAGTGTTTATTAAATGCTTGTTGCTTGTCTAATAAAGTCTGAGTTTCCATCTCTCAATATTCCCTCCTTCATCAGTTACTTTTCAATCATTCAGGCTCTTTGTGACTCCATTTGGGATTTTCTTGGCAAAGAGACTGGAGTGGTTTGTTATTTCCTTCTCAGGCTCATTTTACAGATGGGGAAACTGAGGCAAACAGGGTGAAGTGACTTGCCCAGGGTCACACAGTAAGTGTCTGAGGCCACATTTGAACTTGGGTCTTCCTGACTCCAGACCCAGTGCTCTATCCACTGACTCACCTAGCTGCTCCATTTCTCCCTCAACATCCTGTGCAATCAGCCATGCCTGGCCCAGGGGCTCAAGAGGTAGGTCCAATTGTGGTCTTAGTCCCTGTTTCCCTGAGCTCTGGGTTTATGCCTTTATGACAGCTACTGTTATTCCCAGTGGCTTCAAACACCTGGTTTGTCTAGGTCACTCTCCCTGGCTATGGATCCAGGCGGCAGCTTTGCTGTTTCCCTGAAGTTGACTCTCTTAGGAAGCTGGGCTGTAGCTGGGGCAGTTCAGGAGGGGTCTGCTCAGTGGGTGTTATCCATCCGCCCTACCGAGATCAAACTTCCAGAAACCCTGTCAGAAAGCTGGATTCCCTCAACAGTCAAGTCTTGAGGCCTGGGCATTCTTTCCCTTCAGTGCTGCCCAAAGCTCCAATACAGAAGGACACATCAAGTCATCAGAGGATTTGTGGCCGTTTTATTTTTTTTAATGGAGGCACTGATCTTCATGGCAAAGGCCCCTGAGGGAGAGTAATGGTGGGGCTAGACTGAAATGCTTTTTCTGAACCGCAGCTCCTGATCTAGGGACGATGTTCTTTTATTGGCATGGAAGGCTACGTTTGCCACAAGAACTAATTGCAGGAGAAACTTCAGTGGTGACTATTCAGGTCTACTGTTCCTCTGGGCGCTCGCAGGGTCCTTATCCCCTGTTGGACGCCAGTGACCTCGGCAGGGGGGAATAGTCCAGGGCATCTGCACCTCCATTCCTATCTGAGTAAATCGCCCAGAATCCACTCTGAGACCACATGGGCGATGAAGACGAGTCTATAGATCTCCTTCACATCTCCCCGAAGTATCAGGGAGGTGGTGACCACAAGTGGATGATCCGGCTATAGGAAAGACAATGAGAAGAACTAAATTTAGGCTTTGGCTCTGGGGGATGCAGCAGCTTGGGCTGGAGAGACCATAGAGCATTCTTTCAATAAGGGAAATCTTTTAGAATTTAGATTAGGGGTGATGGTAGAGCAGAGCACAGGAAGTACTATGGAAAAAAACATCTTCGGCCCTACACGTTAACAGAGCCAAATTTTAGGTTGCTGCTGTTTTTCTGAACCTGCGTCCCTTCCCCTCTTCCTGCTCTTCCCCAGTCCTCTCCTCCACGACTTGGGTTCTGGCCTGTTGGAATCAAGATCTGGCTTCCATTTGCCCTGCGGACTTCAGTTTGGGGTATGACAGCATTCCCAAAGCAGGCTAAATAACCCTCGATCTTTAATTAAGTCCTCATGGATTGGCTGAGGGGATGCCTCCCCTGCCATCAGCTGAAGTGTGCTCAGGTACTAGCAGCTTGACAAGCAGAATTAGGAAGGCAAATCTGATGTCAATACTGATCCTGCCCCACCCCACCCCCTAGACCTATAATGTCGTTCAAAGCTACTTTAAAATTTTTTGGATTTATATGCTAATTTGGACACTTTATTAGCCTTAAGCCTCAGTTAACTTAACCTGAGCCTCAGTTTCCTTATCTGAAAAATGGGGATTTTTAAATTCTTGAATGATCGATCAACCTCATGGGGTAGCTGTGAGAAAAGTATTTTCTGAACCTTAAAGCAGTATAGGAATGTGAATTGTTTGTTGTTATTTTCATTATTATTATTATTAGATCCTAGTTCTAGAGCTAAAAGGGACCTTGAAGGCCACTGATTCCATTTTACAGATTAGGAAGCTGAGGCCCAGAGTCTAACAGGTCACATAGGAGGTAAACAGCAAAGCTAGGACCTGGCCGTTGGATAACAGTTTTTCCTCACACCATCGTACTTCCTTGGGGATTTCCCTTTCAGCTGGTTCAGCCTGTACTGTGTGGTTTATAGGACTCTTTTTCTTGGCCTTATGCAATGTAGTGAATTATTCTACTGCCTGAGCCTAGGTGTCAGTGTAGGGCACTCTGGACTTAGACCAAATGCTCCATAAACAGTCTTTCAAGATCAGAGTGTAGCCTGAGAGCCCCTGGCGTCAGCTCCCTGTATGATGACCACTCAGTTCGGCCCGACTCTCTGGACCAGTTACTTGGGTTTTTTGGTATCTGAAAGGGGAGCTACATATTCTGAACTGAGTTCAAATGGGGCAAAGGCTGCTTCAGATCTGGCTCTAGAAGCTGGCAGGGAGAAATAGGAGGGTAGCAGAAAGGGAGGGGGGAGGAGAGGAGAAAGAAGGGAAGTGAATAGAGGAGGGGAAGAGAAGAGAAGAGGGGAGGGGAAGAGGGAAGGAGTGAAGAGGAAAGAAGAGAGAAGGAAAGGGGAGGGAAATAGGGGACGTGAAGAGAGGATGACAGAAGGAGGGGAGGAGAAGAGAGGAGAGAAGACAGGAGGTGAGAATGGAGGAGAAGGAAAAGAGGGAGGTAGAGGTAGAGAGAATGGGAAGAGAAGAGAAGGGGAAGGAGGAGGAAGATGGGAAAAAAGGGAAAAAGGGGAAGGGAGGGGAAAAGGGAAGGGGGGAGGGGAGAAAAGAAAAGGGAAGAGAGGAGGGGAGAGAAGAAAGGAGGTGAGAGGAGGAGTGGGGAATGGAGGGGAAGGAAGGAGAGAAGAAAAGAGAGGGGAAGGGGGAAGGGAAGGAAATTAGAGGAGTTGCCCTGACTGGCTCATGGATAAATATAGAAACCCCTTCTGGGTACAACGTGCTTAGGAATGAAAGCAGCCCAGCCCTCGCAGCAGGTCAGACAATGACTGCAGCCACATACGTCAAAGTCAGGCGTGGGCACCCAGGACACGGTGATGGTCTTGGTCTGGCCGCGGTCCACAGTCCCTCTGGAGGGCTCCACCGTAAAGCCTTTGTGCTGAAGGGAGTGGATGCTGTCCAGGCTGAAGTCAATGCTCTACGGAGGCAACGAAAACTCTGGTCCCTAGGGATAACCTTTGTCTTCCATTCTCTCTACCTCTCCTCCCTTCTTTTCCTTATCCATTTTTTTTAAGGCAATTGGGGTTAAGTGACTTGCCCAGGGTCACATAGCTAGAAAGTGTCAAGTGTTTGGTCTGAGGCCTGATTTGAACTCAGGTCCTCCTGACTCCAATGCTGGAACTCTATCTACTGTACCACCTAACTGCCCCTCCTTCTTATTCTTACCTCCTCTCCTCTCCCCCTTCCCCTCCTCCTCCCTCTTCTCTTCACTCATCCCCAGGTGTAGATACTTATCCCTCAGGGTTGGCCCTTGTCCCTAGGGGAGCACTGTGACTCCTCAAGGTTGCACCCCCCTGTCCTGTGGTGCTGGGATGGGGGCTCAGACCCTGGGCGTGGGCATTTTTTTCCTTGGAGGGCAGATATATTTTTCCTCACTTAGGCCCAATAGTCACTGTAACCCCCTGGAGCCCCCCTCCCTCCATCTGTTCTCCGCAGCCCCTTCCTCTTTCCAGGCTTTTATGTTCAGGGGTTTCCACGGGTGCAACCAGTTGTATTCAGTCCATAATTACTAAGCACCCATATTGTGCAAGGCCCAGATTCTGGGCATACAAGGTCAAACCCCACAACAGTCACTGTCCTATGAAGGCTTCCGCTTTACCAGAGCGAGACAGCAGGAGCACAGGTCCATAGAGTACAGGACAGGGAGTGAGGGCCCAAACTAAGGCTCTAGGAGAGTGGAAGGGGGAGGGAGCACTGACATGGGGAGGGAGCATTGACATGGGGGAGCACTGACATGGGGAGGGAGCATTGACATGGGGGAGCACTGACATAGGGAGGGAGCACCTACATGGGGGATCACTGACATGGGGAGGGAGCACCGACATGGGGGAGAGTTATCCAGGAAGGTCTCACAGAGAGGCTGTACCTGAGCTGAATAGAAGAATGGGATGATGAGGCCTGAGCCTGAGGACACAAGTCCTGCTCTGGGCCTGGTGGCATGGCCTATCATCTTCTTAGGGGATGAGGGACTGGGCTAAGTGCTGGGCATCACAGCCGAGCCCTCTCATGTGTGTGTGTGTGTGTGTGTGTGTGTGTGTGTGTGTGTGTGTGTGTGTATGTCCTTTGTCCAAAGCCTGTGGGTATTTGGGGGGATCTTCTGGTGAACCCAGATGGAGAAAAGGGAGCATCGTATCTTCACCCGCCTAAAATGAGTATTTCCTTCAATTATGAATGCTAGGCAGCGTGACATGAGAAGGAGTCTGTGGGTGTCACCAGACTCTCCTTGGGGAGGGGGTGGAGTCCAGGACACCCTAGAATTTACTCTGTCACTTCATGAAATCTTATGGCCAGGTGACCGTGGGAGCCGGGGGCCTGTGGGCCGCTACGGCGCTCTGGGCTGGGCCTGTTACCTTTTTCAGAGTGGGCTGGGAGGTTCGGATGCAGCCTATTCGTAGTTCTCGGGTGGCAGGGGTGGATGCAGAGTCCATCTGGATGTACTCTAGGGTCAGGATAATTGCCTTCGTCTCTTCTGCATCTAGATGGGGGTAGAATGGCCCGGTCATCTGGTCTCTCCTTAGACCAGGGGGCTTCCTCACCCCCTACCTATTGGGGAGGTGGGCTTGGGCAGTGAGGAAAGAGGAGGAGTATAGCTGCGTCAGCTGAGCAAGATTCTGCCCCCTGCCCCTGCTCCCACTCTTTCTTCTCCTTAAATCAGAAGTCTGAGAAAGGGGCTGGGAAACCTTCCAACATTTAGCAGGGGGGAGGGAGCCAGAGAGAAGGAAACCTGAGGCCTCCTTGGTGGTTTAGAAGTGTTTACCAGACCACATTATTTCCTGCTACTGGCAGAGTGGGGGGATGGGCTCTGGCAAAATTTGACCCTGAGCCCAAGGGCCTGGGCAGGCTGCACAGAAGTGGGAGCAGGATAGGGAGGAGGGGAAGGGTGGAGTCCAAGGGGGCATCCTCCCTGGGTTCCCAGAGCCCTGGGAGGGCCAGGCTCCAAAGGGCGGCCAGCCTTCCCCAGGTCTGGGCCCGGGCTTTCCCATCCATTGTGCCTGGAGGTTCAGGCCCGGGATCAGGCGGGGTCTTGGTCACCCCCAACAGCTGCACAGGTACTCACCTTCCCTTCGCTCCTCCTCACTCACAGAAGAGATCACAGCCAGGGACTCCACAGTCACGTCCAGAGGGTCCCCTCCTTCCACAAACATCATATGCTCCCTTGCAGCTCCTTTCAAGAGGATCTGATGGGACACTCTCTGAGACAAGATAAAAGGGCCATGGCCCTGTCACTTACGTATCCCCATCTCTCTTAACCATCCCACTCTCCCCACTCAAAGGGGCATGGGTGTCAGTGAAAAGCCATCACAGCCCACATGGGAGGGGCCTGGGCCTGGGCCTGGCCCACGTTGGGGAGCAGATATTCATGGACCTCACATTCTCCCAATGGAGCCTGTGGAAAAGCAATCTGGCCGCCATGTGTACCCCCAAAGAGAGCCAGGCCTGGGGGGTGGGGCAGTGCAGAAAGCCAATACTCAGAGGCACCAGTGGGTGATGGAGCAAAGGTAGACCCAGAGCGGTGGACCCAAGGGATGGGAAGAGGAGGGAGAGGAGGGAAGCCAGAGAAATAACTTGAACACAGAAATACGGAAAGGCTGGGCTGAATTCAGGGTGCCGCTAGCAGGCCACGGAGGCCTAAGGAAAGAGGCTCAGCTCTCTTCCCACAGCATTCATAAGGGCCCAGAAGATGGCGCTGCTGCCCCATGGTTTCTGGGGGGTGAGGGGTGGGTGCTGGGGAGTAGGCAGGGTTCCAAAATCCAGGTGAAGAGGAGGAGGGAGACCAGAGTCCCACTGATGGCCAAACAAAGGCGTTGGGGCCCTCCCATCATGCCTTTCCAGAGCCCCAGTCCCAGGGGCTGTAGTGTTCACTTGGGTCCTTGCTTTCGGTGGATGGGACCCTTTGGCAAGCAGGTAGTCCAAGGGTGTGCTCCCAAGGGTCCACACTGATGCCAGCTCTTCTCTAACATGTAGAAGTTTGCAAAGCACATTAGTACGGAATCTCATCTGGTCCTCATGGCAACCCTGCAAAGTAGGTGCTGTATATATAAGCCCCACTTTACAGCTGAGGAGACTGAGGCTGAGAGAATGACTTGCCTATAGCCACATAGCTCAAAAGCACCTGAAATAGCATTTGAACTCAGGTCTTCTAGACCCCAGCTAAAGTGCTCTGTCCAAGGCACTAATTAGTTGCAATTAACCACATGATCTGACTGACCCATTGACCAAGTGACCGAGTCACTGACCCAGTGAGCAAGGACCATGACCCTATGAAGGAACCTGCTTTACTATTCATCTGAGTGAGGAGGGAGCCCACGGATGCTGCTTTTCTTTGGCCCGGGGTTTCCACTCTTAGCTGCCCGTGCACCAGGCATCATGCCTGTTATTGTATCAGTCAAGACTGAGCCTCAAAGGGCAGCTAGGTGGTGCAGTGGATAGAGCACTGGCTTGAAGTCAGGAGGACCTGAGTTCAAATGTGACCTTAGACACATAACACTAGCTGCGTGACTCTGGGCAAGTCACTTAACCCCAATTGCCTCACCAAAAAAAAAAAAAAAAAGGAAGACTGAGCCTCAGGCGCTCAACCTCAAGCAGGCCCTGGTGCCCTGGCTAATTGAGTCCGGTCTCCCATACCTGGCTCTTCCTTTAAAGCCAAGAAGATTCAAGGGCCAAAGGTTTGGCTCGCCATCTTTCCCCTTCCCTCCCTGGGTATTCTGGCTCAGTCCTGCCAGTGGGGGACACCAGCCCTTGCTGCACCACCGGGGAAGCCATTTGGGAAATAGCTGAGCTGCCGCCGAGGCTGCTTAGGCATTGTACCCTATTGAACAGCACCACTTGCATCCTGTCAGAAAAGTATAGGCTCTCATGGTCCGGAGTGAAGGTCAGGGTGAAGTCCTGAGTCTTCCCTGGTTCAATGACTCCATCTACTGGGGAGACGCTGAACACACTATGGCCGTTGTAGTTCTGGGTCCCTGCAGGGACAGCGACAGGGATAGGGATGGGGGAATGACATCAGAGCGCCGCACAGAAACCCACTCAGAGGGAATGCCACCTTCCTTTCTTCTCCCTACTCTACCCTGACATCATTATTGTTTTTTCCCTGAAACTCGCGCCTTGTGATTTCTGCTCAGAGTTTATCAACCATGATGGCTCAGTGGCTGGGTCCCTTTGCTACCCATTTCCAGTTCTGTGGAAGAAAATGATAGGAGAGCCTATTTTTGTTCTCAGGGAATCCAACTGATTGATTCATCCTTCATTACAATAAAATTATAGTAGGGGGAAGCAATTCCTGCCCAGTTTTAAACTCTGCATCTCATAGGATTGTAGCTTTAGAGACAGAAGTGTCTTTAGAGGGCATCTAGTCCAACTGCTTTTCATTTTTCAGAGGGAGCAACTGCATCCTAGAGAAGTTGCACAATTCATCCAAGGTCTTGCAGGTAGCAAGGGGTAGATACTTAACTAACCGCAGGGCTCTTTCCATTAGATTAGGCTAGGCTGGGCTGCCTCAGAGCAGAGATGGAGGAAGCCCTAGATAATCCAAACCTTCCTTTTTCCAAAGAAGAAACAGTTGCCCAAAGGGGAATGGATTTGCCCAAGATTGTATGTCCAGTTAGTGTCAGGTCCTGGTCCAGGACCCAGATTTATTAACTCTCTCTGATCTAGGACTCATTTCTACCACCATCCCTCCCCTCACCTGCCTTCCTAGGCAAGATTTCCAAATTGGTACAAACTTTCCTTTTCTGGAAGCAACTGGCTCTTAAAGAGATGGGAGGGGGGTGTGCTCCTGGAGGTATTACCCGAGTCAATATTTACCAATGATATTGGTCCTTCTTTCTGAGTTATTGACAAAACCCGGCATCTGCAGCTGTTCCTTATTTCTCATCAGGGAGAGGCTATCCAGAAAGATGGAACATTTGATTGGGAGTGTCGAGCTGTTATGAAGCTTTAAGAAAGCAGAAATTAGACTCAATTCCTCCATGTGCCTGGGTCACACAGCAGGGCAGAAGCCCCCAGGAAAGTCATCCATCATCTCTAAATGACTGTCTGGGCAGAAGGAATAACTGGGAGAATCCTTCTTTTTCTGGCTGGTCCCATGGAGAAGCAGGAGGCTGGGGGGATGTCTAGGTGACATTTGTGAATGATGAAAACATTTTGAGGGTTTTATTTTTTTTTCAGCAGAGTAAAGCTGATGTGCCAGCCATATCTGATACCATGCATTCTTGGATAGACTATTATCTAAAAATATTTCAGTCTTATTGCTTCTCCCACCATCTGGATTCTCCTTGCCTTCCATCAAAGCAACCAGATATCTACAGATCGAAAATCTAGCTGGGCCAATTCCATGCTGCAAGGTCATGTTTGTGCTAGAGAAGAAAATACTGCAGCCTGAAACACTGGGCTAGAGCTCTCCCTGGGAGGACCACTGCCAGCATCATTCGTTTAAACACTTAGTGAGCACCAAATGTGTGCATAGCATACCTATCTTGGAGGTGCTTACAAGCTAGTAGAGGGGCACATTTACATACATGAAACAGTTTAAAAATTTTACACAGCTACTGTATCTCCTCCTTCCTTGGTGATTTCATCTGCTTTTATTATTTCTATATAGATAACTCCCAAACTCTATGTATGTATGTATCTATCTATCTCTCTTTATCATCTATCTCCATCTTTATCTATCTACCTATTCATCCACCTATCTCTGTCATCGACTTATCTATCCCTATATCTAAGTAGCTCTCTCTCTGTGTCTCTCTGTCTCTCTCACCTGTCTCTCTCTCGTCTCTCTCTCTTTCTGTCTCTCCTCTCTCTCCTCTCATCTCTGCCTGTCTCTGCCTATCTCCTCTCTCTGTCTCTCTGTCTGTTTCTGTCTTTCTGTCTATCTCTGTCTCTCTCCTCTCTCTGTGTGTCTCTCTGTCTCTCTATCTCTGTCTCTGTCTCTTTGCTTCTCTGTCTCTCTCTCTCTGTCTCTGTCTCTCTCTTTCTCTCTCTCTCTCCCTTCCCCCTCCTTCCCTCCCTATCTATTTATCTATCTATCCTAAACTCCAGTCCTGAATCTCCAATGAGATTTAGCATTAAAAATGCTGGCATTGTAAACCCAACCTACCCAAAGTGGAATTCCTCATTGTTTTAAAATATAAATTTATTTATTTGTAGTTTTCAACATTCATTTCCACAAGTTTTTGAGTTCCAAATTTTCAACCCATCTCACCCTCCCCCCACCCCAAGATGGGATGCATTCTGAATATCCCTTCCCCTAGTCTGTCCTCTTTTCTTTCTCCCCCCTTCTCTTATCCCCTTCCCCTTCTATTTTCCTGTAGGGCAGGATAGTCTTCTGTACCCCATTTCCTGTATTTCTTATTTCCCAGTGATAGCATGTGAAAACTTTTTTTTAAACATATGTTTTTAAAACTTTAGGTTTCAAATTTTCTCTCTTCCTCCCTCCCTACCCACCCTCATTGAAAAGGCAAGCAACTCAATATAGTTTGTATATATGCAGTTATGCAAAACACTTCCATAGTAGACATGTTGTGAAAAACTAACTCTATTTCCCTTAATCCTATCCTGCCCTCCCATTTATTCTATTCTTTCTTTTGACCCTGTCCCTCCTCAGAAGTATTTACTTCTGATTACACCCTTTTCCAATCTGCCCTCCTCTCTATCATCCCCCTGCTCTCTTGTCCCCTTCTCCCCCTATTTTCTGTAGGGTAAGACAAATTTCCATACCCAATTGAATGTGTATGTTATTCCCTCCTTAAGCCAAATCCTATGAGAATAAGATTTACTCATTCCCTCTCACCTTCCCCTGCTTCCCTCCACTGTAAGAGACTTTTCTTTTCTGTTTTTTTTTGTGAGATAATTTACCCCATTCTACCTCTCCCTTTCTTCTTCTGAGTATAATCCTCCTCATCCCTTAATTTTATTCTCCAGATATGACCCCTTAATCTTCAACTCACCCTGTGCCTCTATCTATATCTATCTATCTATCTATTGATCTATCTATCTATCTATCTATCTATCTATCTATCTACATACATATAATTTTTTTCCTCCAACTACCCTAATACTGACAAAGGTCTCATGAGTTATAAATATCATCTTTCCATGCAGGAATGTAAACAGTTCAATCTTAATAAGTCTCTTATGATTTCTCTTTCCTGTTTACCTCTTCATGTTCCACTTGAGTCCTGTATTTGAAAGTCAAATTTTCTATTCAGCTCTGGTCTTTTCATCAGGAATGCTTGAAAGTCCTCTATTTCACTGAATGACCATTTTTCCCCTGAAGGATTATACTCAGTTTTGCTGGGTAGGTGATTCTTGGTTGTAATCCTATCTCCTTTGCCCTCTGGAATATTATATTCCATGCCCCGTGGTCCTTTAATGTAGAAGCTGCTAAATCTTGTGTTATCCTGATTGTGTTTCCACAGTACTTGAATTGTTTCCTTCTGGCAGCTTGTAATATTTTCTCCTTGACCTGGGAACTCTGGAATTTGGCTACAATATTCCTAGGAGTTTTCCTTTGGGGATCTCTTTCAGGAGGAGATCTGTGGATTCTTTCAATTTCTATTTTGCCCTCTGGTTCTAATATCAGGGCAGTTTTCCTTGATAATTTCTTGAAAGATGATGTCTAGGCTCTTTTTTTGATCATGGCTTTCAGATAGTCCAATAATTTTTAAATTCTCTCTCCTGGATCTATTTTCCAGGTCAGTTGTTTTTCCAATGAGATATTTCACATTGTTTTCTAATTTTTCATTCTTTTGGATTTGTTTTACAGTGTCTTGATTTCTCATAAAGTCACTAGCTTCCAATTGCTCTATTCTAATTTTTAAGGAAGTATTTTCTTCAGTAATCTTTTGGACTTCCTTTTCCATTTGGCCAATTTTTCTTTTTAGGGCATTTTTCTCCTCATTGGCTTTTTGGACCTCTTTTGCCATTTGGGTTAGGCTATTTTTTAAGGTGTTATTTTCTTCAGTATTTTTTTGGGTCTCCTTTAGCGAGCTGTTGACTTGTTTTTCATGATTTTCTTGCATCACTCTCATTTCTCTTCCAGTTTTTCCTCTACTTCCCTTACTTGCTTCTCAAAATCCCTTTTGAGCTCTTCCAAGGCCTGGGACTGATTCATATTTTTCTTGGAGGCTTTGGATGTAGGAGCTTTGCCTTTGTTGTCTTCTTCTGGTTGTATATTTTGATCTTCTTTGTCACCAAAGTAAGATAATATAGTCTGACTCTTTTTGCGCTGCTTGCTCATGATCCTGGCCAATTACTTGAGTTTTAAACTCTTTGTTAAGGTAAGAGTCGGCTTCCAATGTGGAGAATGTACTGTCTGTTTTCAGAGATACTTGTAGGGACCTCTAAATTTTCAGTTCTTGCAAGGTGGTATGAAAGGGGCGAGGTGTTTACTCCTTTCCTGGCCTGTGACTACATGTATTCCTTTCTGTCTTGTAACTGTGAGGAGGGGTTCCTCTCCACAGCCACTACAAGCTCCACCACTTCCAGAGTTCCTCCTCACCCCAGCACCGCCACCCAGAACTGTGACCCAGATCCACACATGAGCAAAGCAAGAGATTCCTGCCTCCGCACTGGCAAAGAGATCCCTGCAATCCCTCCCTGATCAGCCACTGGATTCCCCCTTAGTCTGTGGGCTGGAAGCTCAGGAAGCAGCTGCCCCCTCCAGGACCACGCTCTTGGGTGAATGAAGCTGAGACCCCGCCTTCCTTTCTCAGCACCAACAGAAACAGACTTTTCCCACTGACCTTCTAAGTTGTCTTTGGCGTTAGTGGGTTGAGAAGTCTGGAAACCTCCACAGCTGCCCCTGATTCAGTCCTCGGAGGCCTGCTCCAGGTTTGCTGTGGCCTGCACTCCCACGCTGCGCTGCACTCCCAGCCCTTCGCGATTCACCTTTCTGATCAATCATCCAGGTTGTCTTGGGCTGGAAATCTGTTTCACTCTGTCTTTTTGTGGGTTCTGCTGCTTCAGAATTTGTTTAGAGCCATTTTTTATGAGTTTTTGGAGGGGTTTGGGGGAAAGCTTAAGCAAGTCACTGCTTTCACTCTGCTATCTTCGCTCCGCCCCCAGAATTCCTCATTTTCCATATACTTGACCCTTCTCTAGGCTTCTCTTTTCCTGTTGCAGGCACTAGGTTTATGACAACAGAGTCAGCCTTGCCTCTCCATTTCTTCACATATCTAGTTGCCTGTTGCCATGTTCTGTTGATACTCTCTCCGCGACAAGTCTTGAGCCCCTTCCCTTCTCTCCACTGACGTGGCCACCATCCTAGTCCAGAACCTTTTAAGTCCTTGCCTGGACTATTGGAATAGCCTCCTGATTTCTGTTTGTAGTCAATTCTCTTGACATTTCTTGCCCATGATGTTGTTCAGTCGTTTTTCAGTTGTTTCTGACTTTCCATGACCCCACTTGGGGTTTTCTTGGCAAAGATACCAGGGTGGTTTGCCATTTCCTTCTCTAGGTCATTTTAAAGATAAGAAAACTGAGGCAAACAGGGCTAAATGATTTGCCCAAGGTCACACAGATAGTGAGTGTCTGAGACCAGATTTGATTGAACTCAGGAAGATGAATCTTCCTGACTCCAGGCCTGGAACTCTGTCCACTGTACCACCTAGCTGCCCCATACAGTTGCCAAAATAATCTACTGAAGGCACATGTCTGACCACATCATTCCCATTCTCAAAAATCTTCAATGGTTCCCTATTTCCTCTCAGATGCAATGTAAACTAGTCTGGCATTGAAGGCCCTGAACAATCTGGCTCTACCCCCTTTTTTTTCTTTTCTAGTCTTCTCTTTCTCCTGTTCATGTTCAATGCTCCTATATTCCAGCCAAATTGACTGACCTGCTGATTTCTGAATTTGGAATTCCATCTCCTATTTCTGAGCATTCACACAAGCTTCCCTCCATCTTGGGAATGCCTGCTCTCTCCTCTCCTCTCCTCTGCCTGTGAGAATCTTCAGCTTCCTTTGAGGTTCAGCGCAGGGATCATCCCCTAAGGAAAGCCTTCTTGGGTCTTAAATTACCTGGAGTTATGTGTATGTATATGTATATGTGTGGGTATATGTATATATACAGACATGTATGTATGTAAGTAGATAGAGGGGTGTGTGTGTGTGTGTGTGTGTGTGTGTGTCTGTGTGTGTGCGCGCGCGCGCGCGCGCATGCTTGTGCCTGGTCTTTCCCTCTTGAGGGCAGGGACTTTCCTTTTTTGTGTTTGTATATTCAAATCCTCAGTGACTAGAATTGTTTGTTGAACTGAATTTCTTGTTTCGTACAAGTACCAAAATTAAAGGGTACTAAAGTAAATGATGTAGCGGAGGAAGAGATTATTCTGGGGTTTCTTTTCCCTCCCCACTCCCCGTCATAGAAAAAGCAATATGGCACAACCCACCACTTGGATAAGCTGGGAGTAACTAGCTACCTCCCTCTTCTGGTGAGATAGAAGACTACCAGTTCTTAGCATCTATTCTGCCATGACCTCCTCCAGACCCACAAAGACTGCGATCTGACCTGGCTATGCACCTTAAGGACCTCTGGGCCCACCCAGTCACCCTGGTTCTGAACACTTAGTCCTTCTCTGCATTGTCATGCTGCTTGTCCTGAAGGTCAACCTCCTCTATGTGTTGTCTCCTCCAATTAGAGTGGAAGCTCCTTGGGAGTAAGAAGTGTTTTTTTTTCTATTTGTATTGTATGTATTAGCAAATAGCAATTCAAAAGAAAGCTTAATAAATGATTTTTCATTTGTTCATCAGAAAAGGCTTCCTGGTGGAGGTGAGACAGCTGGGTCTTGAAGGATGGGAAGATGGAGAAGAAGAAGTTGGCACTTCCAGGCATCGATGAAAGATCCCAGATAGCAGAGGCCAGGTCTATCTCCTTCCTGAAAGCTCTTCTCTCTTCTCTCTACAGCAGGAAACCCAACACTCCAGCATTGGTTTGTAAAAATGTTTTATATTGCCATCTTTTTTTTTTAATGAGGCAATTGGGGTTATGTGACTTGCCTAGAGTCACACAGCTAGTGAGTGTTGTGTGTCTGAGGCTAGATTTGAACTCAGGTCCTCCTGACTCCAGGACCAGTGCTCTATCCATTGTGCCCCCTAGCTACCCCAATATATTACCGTCTTGGCTACTCTCTGGTCATCTTATATAGCTTTCTGTGTTTTTGCTCTAGAACAGTGATTGGGAAGCTGCTGGTCATCTCATATGAGGTCCATGACCTTCTTTAAAAAAAATATACATATATATGTGTATATTGATCACTATATTTCAATACAATTGGCTTCCTTTGGAATTCCATGTGTTTTATGCATTTGAAAAGATTATTCTGTGACAGGATCTGTAAGTTTCACCAGACTGTCCAAGAGGTCCATGACCCCTTGCCCCCAAGAAACCGTTAAGAACCCTGCGTTGAGAGCGTAAATTTTTGGGAATACTAAAGACCACTCTCGGGTTTGGTTTTTTTTTTTTTTGATGTAGTAATTCCTATAACCTGGGCTCTAGAGTGAGTCCAAGTCCTGAGGATAGGATCAATAAATGTTCAGATTTATTGGCTGGCATCTTCTGAAGACTTACGTAGATTGAATGGACTATGGCTGACCCTAAAGAGGCTTACAATTCAGAGGGAATTCAAAGTAATGGAGGGAGAGTTAACTTACTTTAAATGCCGATGTGGCACTTTCTCCAACAATGACATATCCCATATTCAGGACATCTCCTTCGATGGAGCAGGTAATTGTGGATGCCACTCCTTTGCCCATCATGGTCAGGGTGAGCGTACCTCTCTTTGTCATGATATCCAGAGTTTCTAAGAACTAAAAAAAAAAAAGGGAGAGGGATATTAGTAGGCAGAGAAGGTATGTGCAGAGCAAAAGGAAGGCACTGGCTCAGGTAAGAGCTAAGATTGCTTCCAGTTTTAAATTTTGGAATCTTAAGTTTGAAATGAAAATAAATCTAAAGAAAGTTTAAAAGAAAACAGTTTGTCTCAAATTCTTTTCAGTCATCAAATAATATGGTGTCAGTGCTGGGAGCACCCACTGAGCTCATTCAGCCCAACTCTCTCATTTGAAGTGTAATAGGAATCTGGTCCATCAAGTCAGAATGCCCTGGCTACATACGATGGGGAGACATCATCCAGAGGGATGAGAGTAATTCAGTGATGAGCCATCAATGCTAATTAATCCACAGAATATTCCTTAGGGGAGGAAAGAAGGGGAGGAGAGACCACATAGATCAACAAAGTCCTCAGCTGCTATGCTACTATTCTGGCTAGGGTTCTCATATCAGCCCCTGCCCCAGGTCCCCATCTCTAGATGCAGAAGCTTAGCAGAAATGACCTGGGGCCAGTGCTACAAGAAGAGATTTTCCCATAAAAACCTAACCTGAGCAATGGATATGGTATGAGAGGAAACCCACGGTCTACTTCTTGTAGGTCCATAGATTTCCTCTAGTTTCTGGGATTTTAACAAAACCTTCCTTGCTGGACTGGCCCATATGTCTCCCCTGGCAGCAGGAGCATGGGATTTTTAGAGGCCAGTTGGGTAAACCAATCAAAAGGTCACAGTATGAATTCATTAAGCATTTACTCTTTTCTCCCTGAAAAAGGACCAGACTGCAATCTTCCAGCAAAATGGGGGTGTGTCCTCTTCCCCACCAAAGGGCCAGCTGTCTTATTGCCTGATCTTTCTTTTTACTTCCGAATGAGATGTGAGTGCCAAGACTTCATCTGAATACAGACTTGTGAATCTGTCCCTTGACCATAAGAGCTTACCATGTTACTCTCTCGGGGAGAGAATGATACGGCAATGTTTTTGCTCTCTTTAGACTGAAGACCACAGCAAGGTGATAGCAGTATAAAGGGGCCATAGGGATTCAGAATAGAAAACTGCAACTGGGGACAGACTAGTCAAGGAGCCATAGTAATAATAATAATAATAACAATAATAATAGTAATAATGATAATGAGGAGGGTGAGGATAGCAGTGGGCATTCATATAGAGCTTTAAGGCTCATGAAGTGCTTTATGTGTTATTTCGTTTTATCTCCACCACAACCCTGGGAGGTAAGTGCTATCATTGCCCCCTTTTTCAGATGAAGAAATTAAGGGTGGGGGCGGGGGGAATAAACATTTATATAGCACCTACTGTGTGCCAGTCACTGTGCTAAGCACTTTTACAAATATTATTTCATGTTCCTTACAACATCTCTGAGAGGTAGGTGTTATTTTTGAATTTTACAGATGAGGAAACTGAAGGGTGGATAAGCGTTTATAAAGGGCCTGCTATGTGCCAGTTACTCTACTAAACACTTTTATAAATATCACCTCATTTGATCCTCACAACAACCCTGAGAGGTAGGTACTGTTATTATCCTCATTTTACAGTTGAGGAAACTGAGGCAGACCGAGGTTAAGGGACAGCCACAGCTAGTAATTATATGAGGCTGGATTTGAACTTGGGTCTTCCTGACTCCAGGTCCAGCACTTTATTGCCACCACCTTAGGGGCCTTAGCCCAAGGATGAAAAAGAGCGAATACTGGACACCTCCAATTCCTCACAGGTCCACAGGCTTCTTGTGGCTTAATGCTTTAGAAGAAAAAAAAAAGGTCACAGCTGAGGAAAGGTAGGTCATAGGAGCCTAGATTTAGGGCAGGAAGCGATCTCAGAGGTCAGCCCTCTCGCTTGACAGAGATAAAAACAGATGTGGAGAAGCTGAGGGACTTCCCTAGTCACATGGGTAGTTAAGTAGCAGAGGAAGGGCTTGAATCTACTCCCCAAAAAGCCTGATATAAAATCCCTTTCTTAAACAGATAAACAAGGCAGTTCAGCTGCTGGACTGTGTTGGGAACACTCAAGCAGGAGTCCTCTGAAGGATACGTCTAGGTATTCCGGGCACACATTCTCTATTGTGATCTTTTTGATCCCGCGGTGCCCTGAAACAAACAAACAACCAAAAATTAAACACTGTGGTCGCTGCCTGAGGTCTGGGGAGTATGGAACCTGTGGGCCAAGTCAAGTCAGCCAGAATTTGCTAAGTGCCCACCATCTGCCATTGGGAGCGGTTAGCAAAGTTCAACACGAAGAGGGACTATACATTTGTCAGTGCAAATGATGTGTTGGGGGGCACAGGTTGGGGAGGGTGGGGAGAGGGAAAGGGGGGGTCATAAGGAAGGTCATAAGGAAGCGAGAGTGCCAGCATCAGATCTTACCAACTGCAACGTCTCCAAAGTTGAACACGGTTTTCCCGTTGTCCGAAGTAACCACGATAGAGGGAGCCACCGTTGGACAATATAATTCCAGGTACAGTGTGTTATAAGGGCTATGAAGTTGGCAGTGGGGGGAGAGGAGAGGAGAGGGAAGGGGAGGGGAGAAGAGGAGAGGGGAGGGGAGGGGAGGGGAGGGAAGGGGAGGGGAGGAGAGAAGAGGAGAGGAGAGGGGAGGGGAGGGAAGGGGAGGGAAGGGGAGGGGAGGGGAGGAGAGGGGAGGGGAGGGGAGGGGAGGGAAGGGGAGGGGAAGGGAGGAGAGGGGAGGAGAGAAGAGGAGAGGAGAGGGGAGGGGAGGGGAGGGGAGGAGAGGGGTGGGGAGGGGAGGAAGAACAAAATTTTACCCAGGAGAAGAAACAGCACACTTACAATGAAGTTTTCTGTTAGGAATCAGGGTTAGACACTGGGGAATACAGATATGGTTTAGAGACCTGTGCTTAGAGAAGGGGTGGGGAATTTAGGATGGAAAGAAGAGGCTGATCAATGGGAAAAGTGAGGGTCGTTGGGAGCAGAACTGGAGTCACTGTCTCTTCCCTCCTAGTTGCAAGGCAAAGAAGCCAAGGGGCTGAGTGGCCTTAGATTAGCCAGACCCCTGGGGGAGCAACAACTCATTTCTAGGATCAGTTCATTTGGAGGTGGGATGCTAAAGGTAGGAGAAGCAGGATCCTAGCACTGAGAAGTTACACTCTCATGAAGCCCAGAAGACCAAACCCTCTTTTGGACAGAGTTTCTCATGCCCTGTATGAATGGGCAACTGATCTTCCCCCATTAGATCTCTTGGAAATTAGCAGGGCAATCGTGACCACCCTTGGAGTAAGGGACCACACAAGAAAAATCAGAAAGGATTTGGAGCATTTTCCACCTGATTGTTTTCTGCCAGCCCTTCAGCATTTCTTTGGCAACCCGAGTTGCAGAGGCAGGATTTCCTACCTGAAATTCATCGGCACCGTTTCTTTCTTCTCTTTAATGTCTCCACTGGCAATGACACATGGTATCACATATTTATGAAACTCTTCTTGGAAATTCCTAGTCAAGGTGGCTTTTGCAATCAGGTATTCTTCTGAACTAGAACAAAACAATCCAGGCACTTAAGGCAGTCCACAGCAGAGAGCCCCTGGCCCAGGGTGATCAACACTGGAACCTGGCAGGGGATGGGCACTTTGTTTATCTTCATTGACTCTGGTGCTCACGACAAGAGAAAGAACAGAGGTTGTGGCATCCCTTTATTAATGCTCATGCCAAGAGTTCATGGTCATGATGGAGGGAAAGGAGGTAGGGAGAGGGGTGTGGGAAAACAGAGATGATCTATTATTCCAACCAAATTGATCACAAACTGTTTGGCAGGGGTGGGGGGTGAGGAATCTATTAGTTTGTAATGACTATTTAGAAGGTTGTCCGCTGGAAACAATAAGGAGTCTTTGGAGATTTCTGGGCAGGGGAATGCCATGATTGGACCTAAGGAAAATGAGTTTTGGTAGCTGTGTAGAGCATGCATTGCATAGGGGAGAGAGTGAAGACTGAAGAATAATTAGACTACTATGATAGTCCAGGTGGGAGATGTGAGGGGTTGAACTAGGGGGTTGATTGAGTGGAGAGAAAGATGTTGTGCAAGAAAAATTGGAAAGATTTGGGAACTGACTGGATAGAGGAGGGTGAGGAAAAAGGGAAGAGTTGAGGATGACTTCAAGGGTCCTGGCAAGATATTTACACTTCAGTTACTATTCTTTAACTTGCGTCGTCGTCGTTGCCGGGTTGTCTTGGCCATAGCTTCTCAATGAAATAGGACAGCTCCGTCCCGGGGGCTTTTCTTCTTGATCGCTAGCTAGGTGTCAACCAATCAATATTTCAGGGGCTGTGTTGTTTGGAGAAACAACCATCTGCCTATGACCAGTTGAGCTGGCCAGTGTAGATATAGATAAGGAGGTTCTCTGGTCAGGTGGTTTCTTTGGGAAGTGGCCAAAGACATTATCTTCTCCTGTCACCAGTAACTTTTAGTTTTTCATACCCTTCCCAGTTTCCCAAGCTTTTCCAGAAAATCAGTTTGAGCCTTTTAGCCAAGGGTTTTGTGGAGGCCAAAACTGGACATAATGTCACTTCACTCTCTGTCTCCCTTATTAATAACTTGGCCCATGAAAAAGGGCAGAGAGGGAGTGAGCAGTGATGTGGCATCGAATTTCAGCTCTTGTTCTCCCTTTGGGTTCAAAGGCTCACACTACCTTTTGGAGACCACATCTGAAATAAACGATCATCCATAAAGGGTTCATAAACAAAATAACAATAAGATAACTAATAACAAAATAACAATAAAATAACAACTTGTATCATCTCAGTGCAGATGGTTCTTTGGTCTATATATCCAGCGCTAGCATCTCTCCTGAGCTGAAGCTCTTCCCTGGACATTTCAATAGAATCTTTTTTAGCTATGGGAAGGATACACCCTAACAACTGGGCAAGGGAAGCTGAAAGCCAGATGACTGACACATGAGTGTATGATGCCATTCACTCTCGGAGTGTGCACCACTGATAAACTTCAGTAGATGTTGGGTATATGAAATCCAATCCTGAGTCTACCACATTCTACTACAATATTCCCAGGGGAATTTTTCATTGCCCTCCTCCCTAAAGCATTCTTTCAGTTCCAGAGTCACTTAAGTTCCTTAGCATTCTTTCTCCAGTGTAGAATTGGCTATGGCAGAAAACATGCTGATATCATTGGCTGGGGTGCTAGATGTGGAGTCAGGGATACTGGGGTTCAAATCCTGTCTCAGACGCTTATTAGCTGGGTGACTCTGAGCAAGCCACTTCACATTTCTGATCTTCAGTTTCCCTATGTGTAAAACGAGAAGGTTGGACTCTGGGATTTCCAAAATCCCACCCACCTCTAAATCTCATATCCTCTGAACCTGTGAGGACACTTCCAACTCAAAATCCCGGCATACTATGAACTGAGAGCTTTATAAACAACTTTTGATGAAAGGCGATCTCTTTCTGAGCTTGAAGAATGAAAAACTATAGCATAATTAGTAGCTATATATTAGTATAAAGAGCCCAATTTGCTTCTTCCTCCGCTAAGCCAATGGGAACCAGTCATCACCGTCATACACTACGAGGTCACCGATGAGTGCTTAGTTTACTAATAGGCATGGATGGTCTTTTCTCAAAACACCCAAAGTGGGAGCCCAGCTGTGATTGGAGAGGGAAAGAATGGTTGGCTCAATCTTCTGTCTGTTGCCATAGCACTAGCAATGCCTTGCTCTAACATCGGCTGAATAAACATCTGTTGAATTAAATGGAACCCACACCATATGGGAACTTACTCCATTGTTATTTTCTGCTGTTTCCGGCGTTCCTTTTTGTGAGGAGAGCGGGGTTTGAGCCACCGGACGGCTGCCTTCAGGGAAGCAGTAAACATCATTCTCGACCCTTTCTTCGAGGATGCTTCCTTTTTAGACTACAAGCAGATAAAACAATGAGGAAAAGCTCATCTCTTCAGGCTGTCTTCTCTTTGTCGTTAGAGGAAGAACAGATGGAAAAGGGTTTTGACAGTGAAAGGCAAGGGATTGAGAGGGGGAGGTTGGAAGCCAGTGCAGTCCTACACAGGAAGATGGAGCCACTTAACACAGAGGCTCCACCAGCTTTCCAGAGGGTCTCTCCCAAGTCCCTAACTCCAGGGCAGCTAGGTCGAGCATTGGCCCTCGAGTCGGGAGGACCCCAGTTGGAATCTGACCCCAAACACCTACTAGTTGTGTGATCCTGGGCAAGTCACCGAACCCGAATTGCCTAAAAAAAAAAAGTTTAAAAAAAAGTCCCCAAATCCAGAAGTCCTGACACAAATGGGCCAGTCAGCATTCCAGGCTGACATATACAATGATCAATTAGCCTTTTAAATTGCAAAGACATTAAATATTTATACCCAGAAGTCTTACTGGTTGGGATCCTGTAGAATGCTTATCTGTTAGATGTCTGGGCTAGAAAAAAAAATTAACAAGTTGTTGTTCAGTTGTTTTTGACTCTTTTTAACCCTTTGGGGGTTTTCTTGGCAGAGATACTAGAGGGGTTTTGCTATTTCCTTTTCAAGC
This sequence comes from Phascolarctos cinereus, assembly GCF_003287225.1. Lineage (NCBI taxonomy): Eukaryota > Metazoa > Chordata > Mammalia > Diprotodontia > Phascolarctidae > Phascolarctos > Phascolarctos cinereus. The sequence goes on along the minus strand of NW_027556098.1, from coordinate 403,848,455 downwards.
TCATTTTACAGATGAGGAAACTGAGGCCAACAGGGTTAAGTGACTTGCCCAGGTGTCACACAGCTAGGAAGTGACTAAGGCTGGATTTGAACTCAGGACTTCCTGACTTGAGGCCTGGCACGCTATCCACCATGCCGTGTAGCTGCTGTCAATTAGCAACAATAAAGAACTCATAAATGTGATGTGTCTCTGGCCTTATACTCCTAGGGCTCCCTCCAGTTTGGTTCTTTGCTTGCTTACACTTCTAAGTCAATAAGAACCACCCATTGCAATCACACATTAAAAAGCTGCCCAGCACCAACAAACACTTAGATTGCTAATGAGCCCTGAAGCTCTTCCTTCTCTTTAAAATGACCCTGACTGGGAACCCAGATGTACCGGGAGAAACCTGCCCAGGACAGCCCCTGTTCGTGAGAATTACTCAAGGGATGCTTGTTATCTCTTGAACAAGGTACAAAGATGAATCACACACAGCTGGCCTGGTTCCCAGCAGCTAAATCTGTGGTGCCTTTTCGCGCTGATTCCACCAGGACATTCAAAAATAAGTGGGTTCAAGGCAGGCAGTGTGTGTAAAATATTCCCTATCCAGGGAAACTCCTTCACTTCCCATTCCACTCACTTGAAATATGTGATTATTTACCCAGGGTTTGCAAACAAAGAAGGCCAATGGTAATGTGGATTCGTCTCTATTTTTTTTTTCAGTTGCAATGGGGTTAAGTGACTTGCCCAGGGTCACACAGCTAGTAAGTGTTATGTGCCTGAGGCTGGTTTGAAATCAGGACCTCCTGAATCCAGGGCCGGTGCTCTATCCACTGAGCCACCTAGCTGCACCTGGATTCATTTCTAGATGGATGACTTCCTGGATCTCAATACTGGGCCAAAGCTGTCTCCCAGCCACAGTCCCAGGTCATCAATTACCAATTGGCTATTTCTAATATTGCCTCCTTAAACTTGTGCTCAAAACAGAAATCATCATTTCCTCCTTTCTCTCCCCTTAATCTGTCTCTATTCCTCACTTCCCCTTTCTGCCAATGGTACTCCTCCTGTTTTTAAGCACCTGGGTTCCCAAACTTGGAGTGATCATTGATTCTTCCCTCTCCCCAGTCCCCAATTTCTAATTATTTTTAAATTTTTTTTTATTTATTAGGCAATTGGGGTTAGGTGATGTGCCTAGGGTCACACAGCTAGTAAGTGTCAAATGTTTGGTCTGAAGCTGAATTTGAACTCAGGTCGTCCCGCCTTCAGGGCCAGTGCTGTATCCACTGCGCCACCTCGCTGCCCCCTGATTTCTAATTAGTTCTGAAGTCTTGTCAATTTTGTCTCTGCAACATCTGTTGGATTTGTCTTCTCTCCATTTATGTGCCCATCTCCCTAATTCAGGTCCACATTGTTTCTTGTCTGGACTGTTATGATAGCCTCCTAATTTGCCTCTCTGCCTCAAGTCTGTCTCCTCACCAACCTATTCTGCACAGTTGCCAAAACGATATTCTTTCATCAGGGTCTCCCCTATCTAATTCCCAGGCTCTCAAAGTTCTGATGGCTGCCCCTTGCCTCAAGGATCAAAAACTCTTCCGGTGGGCATTTAAAGCCCCTGGAAATCCGGCTCTGCTGCAGGCTTGTTACAGATGACTCCCACTTACGCACTTCATATTTTAGCCAAACTGCTCTTTCTGTGCCTCACAAACACCATTCCATCTCCTTCCTCTGCACCTTTGCATCGTCTGTGCCCTATGCAGTCATTCCTTCCAGACCAATGTCTCTTAGTATAATGGGGGTAGAGGAGGGGGAGAGTTATCTTTACTTTCACCAGATCATTTGATGGTAATCACAGAAAGTAAGAGTTAAAGTTTTAAATGAAATGCAAAGACATATACATATTACACCCTTGCAAAGCCTTGAGCATTTTCCTAATGGAATTGGAAGGGTCGTCATTGGCTGGCTATGATCCTGGTAGCCTTTAAAAAGTGAAGCTTGCCAGCCCTACAGACAGTCAATAGGATGGATTTCTCTTCCTTCCTTGACTCCATCAGCCATGGGGTCTTGAAGCAGAACAACCCTCTTAGCAGAAGAAGAGGCCATATTCATCAGGGACGGGGAAGAGAGAGAGAGAAAAGGAGGAGGAGGGAGAGGAAGAGGGGGGAAAGAGAAAGAGATACACACAGAGACACGGAGACAGAGAGAGATAGAGACACAGAGTCAGAGAGGGGGGAAAGGGAGAGAGAGAAAGAGAGAGAGACAGAGAGAAAAAGAGAGAGGAAGAAAGAAAGAAAGAGAGAGAGGAAGAAGGAGAGAGTGAGAGAAAGAGGGAGGAGGGAGAGCAGGGGAAGAGAGGTGTGAAGAGAGAAAGGAGACATACCCTAGAAGGGATGCTACACCAGATCCTCTAATCCCTTTCAAAGTTCAGGTCAACAGCCACCTCTCCCTTGAGGTCTGCTGGTGCCCTCATCTCCCAATTCCTTTGTATTGACCTGTATACTTTGTATATACTTATACATACTTTGTAATTTTTTTAATGTGTTTTACCCTATTGAAAATAACCTCCTTAAAAAAAGAAGAAAGTAAACTCCTTGAGAGTAAGGACTTCTTTTTTTTTTTCTTTGTTATTTCCAGTACCTGGCACACAGTAGGAACTGAATAAATGATTTAGATAAAGTTTTCAGTGGCTTCCTATTGCCTAAAGCTTAAATTTAAAAAATTCTTAGCCTGGCATTCAGGGCTTTCCATAACCTGGTAATTTTCCTGCCTTATTATATTGAATACTATATTGACAGCAGCAAAATTGGACTTCTAGCTAGTCTGCAAACTTGACATGCAGTCTCCTTGCATTTTGGTGGGACATGGCTCATACTTGAAATATCTTCCCTCTTTATCCCTGGGTTTAAGAATCTCCCTCTTCCTTTAAGGCTGGGCTCAGATGTCCCCTTCCCCTGGGAAACCTTCTCTAATTCCCTTAGATGAAAGTGATTTTCTCTTCCTCAAATTATCCTGGAGTATCTTGCTTGGACCTTTCCTTTAGCCCCCTCAGACCCTACTTTGTGTGTGTGTGTGTGTGTGTGTGTGTGTGTGTGTGCGCGTGCATGTGTGTGTGTGCGCGTGCATGTGTGTGTGTAGGGTTCAGAGGGGATCAGATAGCAGAGACTCTAAAAATCCTTCTAGAAATAGGGAGGGAAACAGGAGGAGAGATAGTGAATGATGTTTGCTGTTGTTAAGTCATGTTCCACTCTTCGTGACCCTCTTGTACTTGTCCATGGGATTTTCTTTGCAAAGACATTGGGAGTGGTTTGCCATTACCTTCTCCAGAGTGTCCCCATTTTATAGATGAGGAACTGAGGCAAACAGGGGTTAAGTGACTTAAGGGTCACACAGCTAGGAATTGTCAGAGGCCGGATTTGAACTTAGGTCTTCCTGATTCCAAGCCTGGTGCTCTATGCACTATGGCACCACCATGGTCAGGTAGTGGCCAATTTTACTTCTTCTGTGCCACATGCAATAACCTACTAAGCCTAAATCTCTGGGTATCTGAGGAAGTGATTCAAGAAGACAGGGAGTAGGGGCACAGGCAAAATACAAGGAAAGGGATTTCTATAATCGAGTATTTCATTTCATCCTCTAGACTGGAAGAGCTGCAAAGAAGCCTCAGCTTGTGAGCCTTGCTGAGGACCTGGGTGCCCCCTAGTGTCCAGTGGGATATTGTAGTGTATTTAAAAAAATGGTTGCGGAGACAGGCCCAGCCCCAGATTGGGAGAAACAGCTTGGTGGAGTGCTCCCTGGTGGCTAACTCAGATATTACACTCTGAGTTAATTCAAGCAGCAAGGTTTTTTTTTCTTTCCTTCCTTCCTTCCTTCCTTCCTTCCTTCCTTCCTTCCTTCCTCCCTCCCTCCCTCCCTCCCTCCCTCCCTCCCTCCCTCCCTTCCTCCCTTCCTCCCTTCCTCCCTTCCTCCCTCCCTCCCTTCCTCCCTCCCTCCCTCCCTCCCTCCCTCCCTCCCTCCCTTCCTTCCTTCCTTCCTTCCTTCCTTCCTTCCTTCCTTCCTTCCTTCCTTCCTTCCTTCCTTCCTTCCTCCCTCCCTTCCTTCCTTCCTCCCTCCCTTCCTTCCTTCCTTCCTCCCTTCCTTCCTTCCTTCCCTCTTTCCCTCCTTCCTTCCCTCTTTCCCTCCTTCCTTCCTTCCTTCCTTCCTTCCTTCCTTCCTTCCTTCCTTCCTTCCTTCCTTCCTTCCTTCCTTCCTTCCTTCCTTCCTTCCTTCCTTCCCTCCTTCTCTTCCTTCCTTCCCTCCTTCTCTCCTTTAGATAGAGCATTTACAGGCACTCTGCTAAGCCCTGGGGACACAAACAGCAACAAAGAGAATATCCCCTACCCTCAAGGAGCTTACATTTAGTCAGTTAATAAATGTTTATTAATCACCTATAAGAATAAGCAAAAGACAGTTTCAGCCTCAAGGAGCTCCCAGAGGTTTATACAAACAACTGATCACAGAAGTAAGACCAGAGCATTAGTGGCACTGGAAGGAATTTTCTGAATGTGGGGGTCCCACATTCAGTGAAATATTCATGTCTTATTCTGAACAACAGCAATGATAATAATATATGCTAGTATATATAATATACTAGTATACTAGTGTGTATATGTATGTGTGTATCTCTCTCTCTCTCTCTCTCTCTCTCTCTCTCTCTTTCTCTCTCTCTTTCTGTTAGGTGGCACAGTGGGTGGAGTGCTTAAACCTGGAGTCAGGAAGAATCATCTCCCTGAGTCCAAACCTGGCCTCATACACTTACTAGCTGTAAGTCACTTAACCTGTTTGCCTCAGTTTCCTAACCTGTAAAATGAGCTAGATAAGAAAATGGCAAACCACTCCAGTATCTCTGCCAAGAAAACCCCAAATGGGGTCACAAAGAGTTGGACACAACTGAAAAAAAAAGTGTGTATACATGTGTGTATATGTGTATGTATGTGTATATGTGTATGTATATGTATATGTGTGTACATATATACATATACTATATATGTGTGTGTATATATATACATATACTATATATGTGTGTATGCACATATACATATACTATATATGTGTGTGTATATATATACATATACTATATATGTGTGTATGCACATATACATATACTATATATATTTGTGTGTGTATATATATTTACACACATACAATACACATATAGAGTGCTTATTTTGTACCAGGCACCATATTAAGCATTCTACAATTATTATCTTATTTGATTCTTACAATAATCCTGGGAGGTAAGTGCTACTATTAGACCCATTTTATAGATGATAAAGCTGACCTTCCCCGGGGTCACACATCTAGTTAGTGTCTAAGGTTGGACTGGAACTCAGGGTTTAATGCCTCCAAGGGTAGTGCACTATCCACTATGCCATCTAGCTGCCTCATTAGAGAAATTCCTTACAGTAGGCCTGAAGAGCAGCCAGTGCTGCTAGAGGGTTAGTTACAAGTAAAACTCTGTTTCTTTATAAAAGCTTTTTGGAATTTACATTTTTCAGTACTTGGGACTGGCCTTCATCCCCATGAGTATTATTTTATGTGGTTTTACAGCTTAGGTTTTTGTTTGCCATCATACCGATTTTACTCCCAGTTTTATGTTCCTCATTTTCACAACTTCTTTTTTGATTGTAGTCTCTGACAGCACTGGTTTGAAAATCACTTCAATCATGCATTTCTGGGAAAGAATACAGAAACAACAGAAGCCTGTGCTCAGAAGCATGTGGAAGGTAAGGGTCTTTAAAAAGAAAAAAAGGCTTTTTTTCTTCTTTAAAATAAAAATATGAATGGAAACATCAGAGGTTCATCTCTGACCCCCGGCTATCGAAAAGAACACTGAGCTTTGTGGACACTTTTAATCCTTTTCTATTTGGAGATGGGATGATTCACTGAGCCAAACAGGCTAAAAGTGACTCCCACTGGCATGAGCTGTAGAGATGCCTCTATTTCCCCCTCTGTCATTTTCCTGAGGATAATAATCACACTGATTCTGCATGATTATTATTGACCTAAGAAAGCTGACTATAAAACCAACAAAACCCTTTTAAAATTAGGAAAAATATGTTGTAAAGTATTTGTAATCATGTAAAAGTGAGTCTTACAAATGTTCAATGAAAATCATGTCTTTAAAAATAATTAGGAAAAACAAGCCCCAGAAGGATAGAAAGCTATACATAGAGTCAGGAGGCCTGGGGTTGAGTCACTCCTCAGAGATGACTAGTTGTATGAGCTTGGGCAAGGTTAGTCTTCCTGAATCTCAGTTTCCTCATTTGTAAAATGGGGAGATTAATTCTATGTTGTTTACTTCCCATTGGAGGACTTTGTGTGTTGCAAAGCCAGCCAGTTTGAGCTCTTTGAGGGCAAGGATCAGACTGATTGCTTGTCTTTGTATCTTTAGCGCTTTGCATAGTGCTTGGCACAGAGTAAACATTTAATTAAGGCTTGTCATTCTTCATTCGTTCATTCATCCCATTTATTACCATTCTCTTTTAAGTTTTGGGGAGCAAATGGGTGAAAAACAGGTTGGCCTTTGTGCCCAAGCTAAAGAACTTCCCCTTTTTCCTTGTTTAGAGTTCATACTCACCTTTCCTGGTAGCACGGTTCCCACAGAGGGAATGATCATGATGGGGGCCTTGTCTGGCAAAAGGAACTCAAAAGATGTGGGTCCTACAGGCGCGATTTCCCCAGAACCAATGCGGGGCACTGAGTGAGTCAGAGGATTCATGTTTATGTGGGAGTTGATCACATACAGGGTAACCGTTGACATGTCAAATAAAGCAGTGGCTGCAAACTTGACTCGGTAGTGAGACAGCTCCAGAGGGGGGTGGACGCCAATTGCTTTGCACGACAGTGTAAATTCTCTGGAAGGCCAATAGTTAGAAGTCAAGATGCTTGAATGACCCTTTCCAAGTCAACTTTCCTGAAGTGGGCCCCTATGGTAGTCTCCCCCTCCTCACAGGACCCCACCCATGTCTAGTCTTCAGGGCTACCATGGAATGAAACCAGGTCTAGCTGTGGGCAAAGTTGACGGAAATGTTACCAGAGAGAGCAGAAAGATGCTTTACACCTAAAAATGAGAGCAGAGCCCAAACGGCATAGGAAGGAAGGTGGAGAAACATTGTTTCCTCTTGGTAGAGAAGAAAAAGAGGAGCAGTAATGAGGAACAAAGGTGATTTCCGAGCTGGTAAAGTCTTGCAGTTCTGAATTCTCACATACTGTGCTCTCAGCCTGGCACATGTGCCCCACATTATTGGCATAGCAGGGTCTCAGGACTCTAACCCTAACGATTCTGTATTGTAACAAGCAAGATGGGACAACAGCATCAAGGAACATCTGGGACACTTGGAAAGGAATAGGAGGCTCACCAGGGAAGGAGGTTTGGTCACTTCTGTGGGCTCTAAAACACAGGGTCTATTTAAAAGGTTCCTCGGGTCAGAGGATATGATGGCCAATCACTGGAAATATGCTATTTCTCCTGTTGGAGATGGGGAGCTGTCCAAGGGTAGCCCAATTTAATATGCTCATTCACTCCCACCAAGGTTCAGCAAATTCAGGAAATTATTTTCCCCTTGTAAGCTCTACTGGATGCCAGTGCTCTAAAGCCCTTAATGTGTGTGTGTGTGTGTGTGTGTGTGTGTTTTTAAATTTTGTTTTGTTTTGTTTTAGTGAGGCAATCAGGATTAAGTGACTTGCCCAAGGTCATACAGCTAGTAAGTGTCAAGTGTCTGAGGCTGGATTTGACTCAGGTCCTCCTGACTCCAAGGCCAGAGCTCTATCTACTGCACCACCTAGTTGCCCCATGAAGTCCTTAATGTTTTAGCCACAGGCAAAGTGGCTATCCCCATGGACCATGCCCATTTTAAACTGTAGAGTATGAAAATGGAGCGGTACCTCGTGCAGGCAGACAGTGCCTTTCTTAGGACTCCAGGGATACACTCAGGGGCCTGCCCACATTCTAGGGTTCCACTAAGGGGGTGCCCACCTCACCTGTTAATTTCAGAAATGCAAACCAGCTGGAAGTCATATTCCTTCGCTTTGCTGGGTTTAAAGATGACATCGAGAGGCAAAGACTGCAAGGGCAGGATAGTTCCAAACCCGTCATTGGGCTGAATTTCCACATACTTGAAAATAAAAAAGGGTTATTTGATAACGGAAAGGAAGCTGGCAATGACTATTGTCATTCCTCCTGCCCTCCCCTCTTTGTCCTTACCCCTCCCCCCAGGCCCTAAACAGGACCCACGTTGGACGGTGGATGGGATAGGGTGTGAGGGGTACAGGGCTAGGAATATCTGTCACCCCAGAGGACCTTGGGGAGGCATTTAATCCAACCCCTTTACTTTACAAAGGAGGAAACTAGGGGACAGAAATTAAGTGACTTGTCCAAGGTTCCCTGGGTAGTTCAGTAGGAAACTAGGACTTGAACCAGATAGAACTCTGACTCTTCCTACTCCATCACACTCCCTTGAGTCAGCCCAGCCTGTTCTTGACGGTTATAGCCAGCCCACTGCACTATTCTGCCCATGAGCCTGTGTGGGGGTTGAGGGTTGGGTGTGGAGCGCTACCTCAACAGATACTGATGTAGCTTTTGGGAGCCAGTGAGGGAGGGTGGCTTGAGGTCAAGGGCAACCCAAGACCATGGGATATCAGAGCAATTATGGCAGCAATGAGATTCCCACAGACAGTACCTTCGGGGTACTGATGAATCCAAATTCCTGAGGGAGCAGAGATTTATTCGTGAGTGTAACTTTGGTATAAACAGCTTCATAGATAGTACAGTATCCAAAATTCACTTCTTTGGGATCCATTTCCAAATCCGATGTCGTGAGGATGGCATGGACAGTGAACTCTACAGGCCTTTTCTGAAATAGAAGGACACTAGGTTAAGAGGAAGACCAACTTGTGTCTATCAAGCCCCTTCTGTCAGCTTAACTCAATGTTCTTTTTCCACTGAGAATTATTATTTTTATTGTTGTCGTTATTTGTTCAACGGGGGCAGTGGAAGGGATAGATTATAAACTCATATAAGAATAAATGAGTTTATTTTTGAAAACCCAAAGAGGATGGGAAATAATGCCTTCCATTCCAAAGGACCTATCATCTTCTCAGTGGGAGCATCCCCTTCAGTGACAGAGATCACATCCATCCACACTTGTCCCTCCTGCTTGACTCTCGGTCCACTTCCACCCATATGTTTGCCCCAGGGGGACCCTGCTTAATAAGCTTCAGGCCTTCCTCATGTTCTCCTCTTGAAATCAAGGGGATGCTGATGGGTCACTCAGGCTGCCCTCCACTCATCCCTAGCTCTCACTAAGTGACTAGCCCATCTTCTTTTTAAGTCATACATTTGTAGCACTCTGGAGGTAGGGCAAACCTCCAGGGTCTAAATAAAATAAAAAGAAATGAAGGGTTGCATCTCACGGGAAACATCATGCAATCTGAGGAATGGACCGTGCAAGATTTGGCCAATCCAAGGAGTTGGAGAGAAACGAGGGGGTGGTGTGGAATCTAGCAGTGGGGCAGGCAAAGGACAGCAGGAGCTGAGATGCATGGTAGCCCCAGGGAAGCAATTTCCCTTCCTAGGGAGGGCCATGAGGAGAAGAAAGGAAGACAATGACGATGTTATCAGAGAGGTATTAAGAGGATACTCTTCATCCTGGCAGCTCATTTGCATGGCTGAAGCTCTGGTCAGATTGAAGATGCCTAATGAGCAGCATGGAAGAACTCAACTGTCCACCCAACTCTCTTCACAAACTTGATCTTTTCATTAGCAAGGTTTTCATTTGTTATGTCGTTTCTTGTTTTGCCCTTTATATCAGAGGTTCTTAACCTTGATGGGTGGGGGGGGAGGGGAGTGGTTTCTGAACTCGGATGGGACAGAACAAATTACATTTTTATTTTACTAACCTTCTTCGTAATCTGATTCTGAGTAGGGGTCCACAAGCATCACCAGACTGCCATGACACAAAGAAGGTTACGAATTCCTTTTTTGTACTGATTTTTGTTCTTTCTGTATAAAACTTTGGACATCCAAGTGGAGCTTTGACAAAAATGCCTTTAGTTGTGGTATGGAGGTGGGAGAAGGTATTTGGTTGAGTAATACAGGTATATAATATCTAAGTTGATATAATACATATCATGATATTTATATATATATATATGTATATATAAATGATATAAAATATCACTCTCAGCTTTTGGGGGGGGGTCCATGTTCCCTAGGGGCTTAGCAAGCTATTGTTTAGTTTTATTATGGTTCTATAACTCCCAACAAGCATAACTTCAAACCTGAATTTAGGGTTCACTTTCTTTTCCCCTAGAAAAAGCAGAGTTGAGGCTGTCAGAGTGAAAGCCTGATTATGGAGCCCTGAGGCTATAACTCCGCCCTTTTACTGGGAAGGAGAGAGAGTAAGAGTGGATGGTTCTGACTTCAGGTTTTTTTAGAATCTAAGGACCCTTCCTCTATATAGCAACACTTAAGAGTTTACACATTTCTTTAAGACACCCTGTATATACCAGAGAGTCTTAGCTTGTTTTTTCATACTGTGGACCACTTTGAAAGTGAAACATACCCACATATATGACATTAAAGTTTCTCAAAGTCAACCAGTAAAAACAACTGGAAAACCATGTAGGAAGCTACAGAACAGATGTAGAAGATTTACAAATGAAAAATCAAACGAGAGAAAAGAATATCAAGAAGAGACACTATTGAAATGACACATCCCTCGTTTGACTTTTACATATGGACTATGCCTAATTAGCTGTCCTGTCAAACATATGCATTGTTTTGTGGAAAGTTTTTTCCTGTGTAAGTTTAATAAAAGAATCAGAGCTAGAAAAGGAGAAGTGAAGCTCACGGACCCCTTTTCGAAACAATGTTTTAAAACATTCAAAACAAAATGCGTAGGATTACGAAGGAAGCCGATTCTACTGAAACATAGTTATAAAACTATTTTTAAGAACCTCTCCTTCCCACTGCTTTTCCCATGGGAGTCTGGTCATGTGGCGGAATGTTCATGCTCACCGTGGGTCTCTCTCCATTGCCTTTTTGCTGATTCCCAACTTCTGTTTGTTGGAGACTATTGTGCTCCATGTTTTGCATTGCTAGGAGAATATTGGTGGTAACAAGATTTTTCCCTGCTTGGAATCATATAAAGAACTTTGGAATATTCCAAAGGCAATCCAGTTGTCCTCCTTTTTTTTTTTTCCATTCTGGGGCCAGCTCATCGTCCACTTGCAGTGACTGTCCACAATGAGCTATAGGTTGTCCATTCAACTACCTACCATGGTTTGGACAATAGACATACTTTATTCATTCCCAAATTATCTATCTCATTGAGGACGTCCTGCAATGCTCCTGGGTTTGTGCAACACAATCTGCAAACGGGTGTATTTGGAAGACCTCACCATACATCGTGACTCCCTCTTGAACTTGAACCCCGCTGCGAATGTCCTCCGTGATCGTGGTGAACACACATAGCCTTGGCTTATGGCCGCTGAGCCCGGCATCCACGAACACGTGCAGCGTTGCTGATAGAGTTCTCCGTATGGGAGGGGCTGGTGAGCGTGCTTGCAGGAGAGTTCTGATGACGTGAAACGGAAGCGCCTTGGGGACATATGGAGCACGTCGATAGTGTTTGACTGCTAACCACACTACGATTTGGATTGGCTGCACCTGAACAGCCAGCACCGGCCGTCTTGGGTTGGCCCTTCTCTTTGAGGGACTTCTGCTTGTCTGGCAGCATCCATGGCCCTCAACCTCTGAGGACAACATATGGCCCCACACATACCTCATTTCTTTGCCCTAGAGCAGTGGTGTCAAATTCAAATAGAAATGGGGCCCATTGAATCTTACATAAGGGCAGCTAGGTGGTGCCATAGTGCATAGAGGGCCAGTCCTGGAGTCAGGAAGACCCGAGTTCAAATCTGATCTCAGACACTTACTAGCTATGTGACCCTGGGCAGGTCACTTAACCCTCTTGGCCTCTGTTTTCTCATCTGTAAAACGAGCTGGAGAAAGAATGGCAAAGCACTCTGGTATCTTTGCCAAAAAACCCCAAACAAACCCAAATGGGGTTTTCTAATCCATAAAACAGCAACAAAAACCTTACATGAGGATCTCTACAGAGCACCTGGGGGGCACAGTGGCACACACAAAAAACCCCCAACCTCTGTTTGCCTCAGTTTCCTAAACTACAAAATGAGGATAATAACAGCATCTACCTCCCAGAGTGTTAAGAGGATCAAATGGGGGGCTTGTAAAGTGCTTAGCACAGTGCCTGACAGCAGTAGGTACTTAATAAATTGTTATTCTTTTCCCCCTTCCTCCCAAACTAGCTACTTAAACTCACCTCCTGGGGACAAAATGAGGCCGTGCATATTCCTAAGGACGGAGCTGAACTCTCACATTGGGGAACCCAGAACGTCCGGGCTGGAAGGGAGCTTGGAAGGGATAAAGGTCAGCCTCCCTTTTGCAGAGGAGGAAGCTGTCACGGTGGCCAAAGGATGAGGCTGTCCAGGAGTCAGAGCCATGGAGAAAAACCTAAGCAAAGCCTTGCTCAGCCCCAGGATATAATCTCCGGATGCACCCTTAATGACAGTGCTCTCCCTCTTCCTTCCTGACCCTTGCTTGGCAGGAATGGCATCATGTAGGGAATGATTGGAAGGGACCTGGGACTTGGGAGACTCTGTTGCTGCTGAGTGGTTTCAGCTGCATCCCACTCTCCTTGACCCCATCTGGGGTTTTCTTGGCAAAGATACCGGAGTGGTTTGGCATTTCCTTCTCATTTTACAGATGAGGAAACTGAAGCAAACAGGGTGAAGTGACTTGCTTAGGGTCATGAAGCTAGGAGGTGTCTAAGGCTGGATTTGAACTCAGGTCTTCCTGACTCCAGGCCCGGCGCTCTAACCACAGTGCCACCTGTTCATATACTGTATTTAACCCCAAAAGGAAGGTTCTGGGGAAGGGCTTGCGCGGTAGCAAGGAGAGTCAACTGAGAAGTTGTCCAGAGGCATTCGTGACTCAGGGAGGGTGAGGGGAGGCTTTATGTGAGCGCCCCCTCCCTGGGGAGCTGGGGAGCGCCAAGAAGCTCATGTAGACATCAGCTGGGTGAAACACATTTACCTAGCTCCTAAGATGTACTAGGCGCTTTACAAAGACTATCTCACTTGATCCTCCCAACGACCCTGAGGAGACAGGTGGGCTATTGTCTCCATTTTGCAGATGAGGAAACTGAGGCAGTAGAGGTAAAATGACTTGCCGAGGATCACACAGCTAGTTAAGTATTTGAAGCCAGATTTAAACTTGGGTCTTCCTGACTCCAGGCCCAGTCCTCTATCCACTGGGCCACTAGCTGCATTTACAGAAGAGGAAACTGAGGCCAAGAAAATCACAGTGACTTGGTGCAAGTCACACTCCAAGTCCAAAGTGGAAGTCAAAGTCTCCTGACACTTAGTGCCAATGTCCCTCCATTGGCATGCTGTTTCATGGTCTTAGGACTTGTTTTGAAAACATGTCCACAAAAGTGTTAATAAATGCAGATACTCTTTTCTCTGGTTAAGTGCCTTTGGAAATGAACCACAGTTCTACACATTTCCAGCACATTATCATTTTTTTCAATGGAAGACTTCTGTTTTTACTGAAATGTTGTTTGTCCTTCATTTTTGGAGAGATACAATGACACCCGAGGGTGAAGCATTGACTCATTGGTGAATTGGATTTAAGTGAGGCAGAGCCTCACCTTCTCTTCCAGAGTCATCAAAGTCCAGTGGCAGGACAAAAATCAATCGACGGAGATGGTCCAAGATACAGTGGATGGCCTTGGTGTCTTCCCCATCTAATTAAGCTCTAAGTGCTCCATGGTGCCTCTGTGGCTGTTGGAACAAATTGTTCTCATCTGTCCATTCCTCCAGGGGAAGTCTTCACATGTTTGGAGTAGACACCTCCCTAACTCATCGATGGGTCTGAGGCCCATCAGTTACCCTCAACCTTGTTTAGCCTGCTGCTGAGATGGGTTTTTACCAGGGAGTGGCTGCCGCACACGCGACAGCTCCTTGGAGCCACAGACGGGTTGGGTGGCGGGTGGACACCAAAACTGCATGAGCAGCCCTGGAAAGTGTCTGGTAAGCCCTCACACCAGAGGTGCTGGTCCTCCCTGAACATCTCCCATACCTCGTTTACTACAATAATAAGTGAAGGAATGGCCACTCTTAACAGCTTTGATTAAAGAATCTAGAATCACATATGGCTGAGCCTTTGGCCTGTAATGTAGCTGACATCATCAGTCATGCCACTGACCTGATCAGCGACTCTTATTGTCATGGGGGCCTGTAGGACTCTTGTTTCTTTGTCAAAATATTCTCCTGCATCTTCTGGAAGGGAGAGTCTGAAAGAGGGGGGAAAAGAACTTGAATGCATCTTTTCTTTATAGTTATCAACGTCTTAGTGATACAGATGTAAGGCTAGTGATTATACAGTCACAAGTCATTAGCAATATGTTATAGTAGTTACATTATGAAAAAGGATTCTGCTTAGAACTACCTGCCTTCCCGCTACCACCCCAGGCTATGATGCTGCTAAATGGTCCAGCAAATGCATCTGTGGAGTTTTGGGATCATCACAGATCCAATTCTTATCTGATAAGACTATGGTTCTAGGAGGCTAGTAGTCTTCTGGTAGGTATCAGGCACCCACAACGTTTTGAATTGAGTATTTCTAAAATTTCTAATTAAAATCATAATGAAGCTAAATGGTGTATGGATAGATCACTGGGCCCACAGTCAGGATGACCGAGTTCAAATGTGACTTCAGACACTGCCTAGCTATGTGACCCAGGTAAGTTATTTAACCTCTGCCTACCTCAGTTTTCTTAACTGTAAAATGGGGGCTAGTAACAGTCCCTATCTTGCAGGATTGTTGTGAGGATTAAAATGAGATAATCTTTGTAAAGCATTTAGCATAATGCCTGGCACATAGTAGGTGTTTAATAAATGCTTAACCTCTTCTCCTCCCCCATTAATGATATAGAAAACAAGGCACAGGGAGAATCCTTTAGTGACAACTAGAATGTAATTTATCTGTGATATGTTTCCATTGTTAAATATGGCATGAGGCTTTCTTAAATTAAGGTTCACTTGGACAGGGATCAGTTAATCAGTCAACAAACATCTATTAAGCTCTTATTATGTGTCAGGCATTATGCTAAGTGCTGGGAATACAAAGAGAGGAAAAAACAATCATCTTCTTTCTGGGAGGTCTCCTTTCCGGGAGGTCTCCTTTCTAATGGAGGGAACGTGAATGACTAAGTAAGTCTGAGAGATACACAGGGTAAATGGAAGGCAAGCTTGGAGGAAAGGAATGGGGTTGGGGGTTGGGAGGTGCAGTAGGAAGGGGAGGGATTTCCTCCTGCAGAAGGTAGGATTTGGCCAGAGTCTTGAAGGAATCCAGGGAATCCCAGAGACAGAAGTAATAAGGGAGAGCATTCTAGTTACGATGGACAGAGGTACGGAGACTAGAGATGGAGTGTCATATGGGAGACCAGTGTGGTTGGATTATGGAGCACGTAGCGTTAGAAGATTGGAAAGAGCTTTAAATGCAAACAGAGGCTTTTATGTGTCATGTGGGAGGTACTAGGGGGCCACTGGAGTTTACTGAGTGGTAGGTACAGTCAGATCTGTGCTTTAGGAAGACCGTTTTCACAGTTGAATGGAGGATGGATTGGAGTGAGGAGACACCAATGAGAAGATCCTTGGAATTGGTCTAGGAAACAGGCGATGAAGCCCTGCTTCAGGGTAGGCTGAATGAGTGGAGAGAAGGGGATGTACATGGAAGCCGTGTGAGGCTCAAAAGCACAAAATTTGATCACAGGGTGGCTCTAGGGAGCGGGGTGATTGAGACTCAACAGTTGGGGATGACATTGAGATTGTAAGCGTTTGTGAGTAGAAGAATGGTCATGCTCTTAAGAGTAATAAGAAAATTGGGAAGAGGGGAAGGTTTTTTTTTGGGGGGGGAGATGAGTTATTTTGTCAACATGTTGAAGTTGAGATGTTCATAGCAGCTCAATGTTCTGTAAGATGTCCAAGAGGCAGTGATGGAACATGAGAGTTCAGGAAAGAGCTTAGGGATGGATATATAGATAGATCTGGGAGTCATGTGCATAGAAATGATCATTGAATACAGGGGAGTTAATGAAATAATTAAATGAGATAGTAGAGAGTGAGGATTCTTAAACTAGAGTCCATCCATGGATGCCCAAGGGAATTGTGGATCCATTTCAGGAAGTTTGTGAACTCAGATGGGAAGAGGAGGGAAGCATTCACAGAGTGCCTACTATATGCCCAGCACTGTGTTAAGTGCTTTACAAATATATCTCATTTGTTTTGGATGGGAAAAATTACATCTTTATTTCCATTAAACTTTGGTCTCCTTTGTAATCTTATATGCTTTATTTCATGCATTTTAAAATATGATTCTGTGTGATGACCCCATATGACCACATTTGATAGACTTAGCTCTTCTCAGTATTACCATGATCTAAGACAATTCCGAAAGACTCATGATGGAAAATGCTATCCACATCCAGAGATAGAACTATGGGGTCTGAATGTAGACTGAAGCATACTATTTTTTTTCTCTCTCTCTTTTTTTGTTTTTGTTTTTTGTGGTTTTCCCCTTTTGTTCTGTTTCTTCTTTCACAACATGACTAATATGGAAATATGTTTAATATGATTGTACATGTATAGCCTGTGTCAGATTGCATGCCATATTGGAGAGTGGGGAAGGGTAGGGAGGGGGGGAAATTTGGAACTCAAAATCTTATAAAAGTGAATGTTGACTAAAAATTAATTAATTTTTAAAAATAAAATATGATTCTGAAAAGAGAGTCCTCAGGCTTCACCAGACTTCCAAAGGGCTCTATGACACACAAAAAATTGAAAACTCCTGGTAGAGAGGAAGAGGACCCAAGACAGAGCCTTGAGGGACACTCATGCCTAGTAGGAGTAACATGAATGAAGATACAGCAAAAGAGACTGAGAAGGATCATTCAGAGAGGTAGAAAGAAAACCAGGAGAGAAGAGTGTCATGATAACCTGGAGAGGTAAGAGCATCCAGGAAGAGATGGTGATCAACCGTTTTGAAGGCTGCAGAGAGGTCAAGGATAAGGATTGAAAAAAATCCACTAGCTTTGGCATTTAGGAGTTGGGAATTTTATAGAGAGAAGTTTCAGCTGGATGATGAATTTGGAAGCCAGACTGCAGAGAGGTCAGAAGAGTATGATCCTGGGGACATCCAAGGCATGGTTGTAGAAAGCTTTCTCAAGGAGGTTAGCCAAGAAGCAAGAGAGAGCTGTTGAATGGGAGTTATTTGGGATGGTAAGATCAAGAGATCATTTTTTAAACATGAAAGAGATAAGGTTTTTCTTTTTTTTTTAAATTTTTTTTTGGGGGGGGCTAGCCAATGGGGTTAAGTGACTTGCCCAGGATCACACGGCTAGTAAGTGTTATGTGTCTAAGGCTGGATTTGAACTCAGGTACTCCTGAATTCAGGGCTGGTGCTCTATCCACTGTGCCACCTACCTGCCCCTATACAAATATTATTTTATCTTCTTTTTTTTTTTCTTTTTAGGCAATTGGGGTTAAGTGACTTGCCCAGAGTTACACAGCTAGTAAGTGTCAAGTGTTTGGTCTGAGGCTGGATTTGAACTCATGTCCTCCTGATGTCAGGGCCGGTGCTCTCTCCACTGTGCCACCTAGCTGCCCCCAAGATAAGGTTTTTCAATGATGTCAAACACAAACACTCATGGAATTTTCATAGGATCAGGGATTTAGAACTGGAAGGGACATTAAAAGTCATCTAGTCTAAATGCCTCATTTTGCAGATAAAGAAACTGAGCCATAGAGAAGTCAAGTGATTTATCACACAGCTAATCAGTGGCTCAGGTGGGATTTAAACCCAGCTCTTCTTGCCTCCAAGTCCAGTGCCCTATCCAGAACACCCCCACTGTCTCTTCTGCAACTGGGATCTCCCCATTTCACTGACTGTAAATGAGATTAGCTGACACGTGTCAGAAGAAGCCGTGCCTGCAAAGCCAGAGGAAAGTCCTCTCCACTCATACACAGTCTTTACATCAGCAAACACACAATCTTATAATACTTTCATCCAATTCTCTTGTGAGTTGTGGCAAGTTAAACACGTAAAGAAAAATAATACAGCTGTATCTCACTTCAAAAAGGACACGTAATCTTGAACAGCAGCTTGTAAATAAAATAATTTAATTATATGATTTTAACTGTGTCAATTAAATTGAGTTTGCTATTTAAAGGAATCCTACCAAGATTCCCTTTGTTAAAGGAACAGTCACTTCATGACTAACCTATGATGTAAATCTAAATTTTCATAGGTTTTAAACAATCCTTTTGTTGGAGAATGTCCTTGCTGGAATGGGCAGCCTCAGTACCAAGTCAGGGAAATGGGCTTTGATTTGACAAGCCTCCAAAGGGGAGTGCGGATATAAAAGTTGGGGAAAAACACTTAAAGACCATAACAACCTGGCGATCAAGAATGTGTTCACTTGAGCCAGGGACTTGTCCCTGTGGCACAAATTCCTCCTTAAACTACCTTCATAGTATCTATCCATCTATCCATTCTATCTAACTATCTGTCTGTCTATCTATCCATTCATCTATCCATTCATCCATCTATCTAACCCTCCATTCCATTCTATCTATCCATCCATCTATTTCATACATAGACTACATATGTGGCATACACTGTATATAGAAATACACGTGTATGTATGTGCAAATGTTGTATCCCCAGTAGAGT
Organism: Phascolarctos cinereus; assembly: GCF_003287225.1. Classification (NCBI taxonomy): domain Eukaryota; kingdom Metazoa; phylum Chordata; class Mammalia; order Diprotodontia; family Phascolarctidae; genus Phascolarctos; species Phascolarctos cinereus. The sequence continues at coordinate 403,829,623 of NW_027556098.1, read as the reverse complement.
GGAAGCTCTCTGAGAGCGGGGACTATTTTTTTTTTATCCCTAGCATCTCATACAATGTTTGGCACATTTTTTGTTGTGGTTCAATCTTTTCAATTGTGTCTGACTCTTCATGACCCGTTTCGGGATTTTCTTGGCAAAGAATGGTTTGCCATTTCCATCTCCATTTACAGATGAGGAAACTGAGTTAAACAAGGTTAAGTGACTTGTCCAAGGTCACACAGCTAGTAAGTATTTGAGGCTAGATTTGAACTCAGATCTTCCTGACTCCAGACCCAGCACTCCATCCATTGTACCAACTAGCCTATCCTTGGCACATAGTAGAGATTTAGTAAATGCTAGTGATTGATTGAATCAATTTATCCATTGCTATCCCACTTAGTACAATCTGAGGTTTAAGGAGAGGTTACCTTCACTCGCTGGCAAATATTCATATTTCAGTTTAAATGCTTGACTTTTGTTCAGCGCTGCAAAGGTGCATGATTGGGGCATATGAGGTCATCTTTTGGGCATTATTTTTCCAAAAGGCTGCCTTCTACCGATCTGGATAGCTCTCTGAAACTCTCATGTAAGGTCCATGAATAAACTCAGTTGCTTTTACCCTTCTCAGGGAGCCAGAAGATCATAGGGAAGAATATTTATTGACTAAAAGACCAGACTGCAGCAAATGCTAGCTGGAAATGTGATTGATTTTTCTAAACTAACCATCTGGAGCAATTGAACCTAAGTAACCAAACAGAGGCGTATAACTCCAGCACTCTCAGAGAAATAGAGTAAATGAGGCTGTGGGGTTTAAAAAAGGGAACAATTATAATCCTCAAATGAGAAATTATGTTCCTCTGGGAGCCTAAGTTTGGTTCTCAGACACTCATAAATACCTTTGATGATTTTCTGGAATTAAAGTCTGTAGTGGCCAGAAATATCAGTTCTGATCATGAAGGCTTCCGGCTGTCATTCATCAATCTCCGCCCCTCCCCCCGCCCCTCCCCATCTCAGACTCATGAATAAACCCATGACTGGCTCTCTCCTCTCAGAGGTGGAGCTGAATATGCCTCCTGGCCGACTTTGTCAAGGGCAGCTGGGTAGCACAGTAGATAGAGCACCAGGCCTGTAATCAAGAAGACCTGAGTTCTAATCTGGCCTCAGCTGTGTGATCCTGGGCAAGTCACTTAACCGTGTTTGCCTCAGTTTCCTCATCCATAAAATGACTTGGAGAAGGACATGCTGAGAAAACCCCAAATGGGGTCATGAAGAGTCTGAAATGACTGAACAATTTTGTCAATGAGCAAATAAATGAAAAAGTATTTATTAAGTGCTTACTGTATACACAAAACACTGTGTTAAGTGCTAGAGAAGCCAAAAGAAAAATAATACCATCAACAGTATTGAATGACCATAAGGGAACTCTGCTCTCTCTTCTTACTTTAAAAAAAAATCAGGATGACCTGAGTTCAAATTCAGCCTCAGACACATAACACTTACTAGCTGTGTGACCCTGGGCAAGTCACTTAACCCCATTGCCTAGCCAAAAAAAAAAAGTCCTCATGACAAAAGTTTAAACTTCCTATGCCCATCTGTGGTAGAAGACTGAGTCATTTGTCCCTCCTTTTAAGTGTCCCCCCCTTTTTTTTAACTGTTAGCCCCTCTGAGCTAAAAAACACACAAAGACAGTCCCATCAAGCGGGATCTACCCAAGTGGGTAGATCAATGGCATCCTTTCTTACTGCAGACCAAATTGCTTCTTTGTATATAACGTAATGATATCTCAAAGCATTGCTACCAGGGATTTCAGAGATCGTTTGATCTGGTGCCCTCATTTTGAAGTCTAGAAGAGGAAGTGAATTGTTCAAGATCACTGGCCTTTTTTTGTGCTATGCCTGGTACATAGTAAGCCCTTAACAAACGCTGGTTGACCGAATTGACTGACATGGAACGTGAGCAGCTGAACTGGGGTGTGACCCTAGGTCCTCTGACTGCAATTCCGAGATTCTTTCTTCTAAGTGGGTTCCATTTTTCAAAGGCTTTTGGCTATGCTACCAGCAATTCCATTTACACATTTTCAGCTCAGCTCGCTCAAGGCAGGCGTTCACTTAAAATACTGATGTCCTATTTATAACCCCTAGAATTGAAAGCAATGGAAGTAAGTCTCCCCCACACCAATTTCCACAGTGATTTGACTCCCACTGCCTGATTTCTGTGGAAGCTGGAGGCCCTTTATAACTAACTGCATTCAGACTGGCTCCCTTAGCCTCTTGAATGGGATGTCTTTGAAAACAGGGACGGTTGCTATGTATTGTTCCAGTGGAAGTCATTCCCAAGAATAATCGTCAAAGTAAAATTCAGGATGGAGCTGTGACTCTAGCTAGGTGCCCTGGACTTTCTATTACTGAAATTCTATCTCTGAGGGATCTCTTCCATTCCCAACAACCCAAGGGTTCCCAACTTTTTCCTCTGATTTCCAGTGAACCTTCCCATAGTCCCTATTCAAGAAAGGAAATAAATTTTGGAGTTTACCATGAAGATGTGTATAATAAATACAAAAGAGATTCATTCATTTCAATTGGGTGACATACAGTTATTCCTTCCACACTGAGACTTTCCCCATTGCTGTTTTGATATATTGAGGGTAGGCATAAGAAATTAAATGGAAATTTTTGGGGAGTTTTGAGGAAGCCAAAGACAACGTGCAAAGGCTAGCAGATGACACAGAAAAAGTTTAGAAACTCAGAAATGCATAAACATATGCATAGTATTGTATAACATCAACATATTTTATCTTTCATTACCATAATAATTCAGACTTCTCTGGTACTAAGGAAGGGCCAGATAATTTTATGTGGCTTTTCCAGATCTCAGGGACACTGCCCTCTTAATCCCCACAATGTGGAAGGGATAATTATAGCAATTGATCAAATATTCTCTGTACCTCTTGACAAGCTTCTCATACATACCCCATGGGAGTCAGTCAGGCAATAAGGATTTAAGTTACTGCTGTGTGCCAGACGTTGTGCTAAGCACTTGGGGACACAAAGAGAAGCAAAGAAGGTACCTGCCTTCGAGGAGCTCACAGTCTAATGTGAGAGATGACATGCAAATGAGTGTGTACAAACAAGGTATCGGTGAGATAAATAGGAAATAATCAAGGCTTCTTGTAAAAGGTGAGATTTTAGCTGGGACTTGAAGCCAGGGAAGCCAGGAGGGGATGAGGAGGAGGCAGAGTACTCCAGCCAATGAAACCATTCTAGCTTGTCAAATCCAGCCTCTGACACTTACTAGCTGTGTGACCCTGGGCAAGTCACTTCACCCTATTTGCCTTAGTTTCCTTATCTGTAAAATGATCTGGGGAAGGAAATGATGAAACTACTCCAGTACCTCTGCCAAGAACATCTCAAATGGGGCTGCGGACAGTCAGTCAGGACTGAACAACAACTATTATTACAAAGGGTTGAGAAGTGAGTGGGAGGTGAGGAATTGGAAGCAGACTTTCTCCAGGAATTAGGATGATAGCCCGAGGAGATACAAGGGGGGGAGGAAGGCTTGGAAGGAGGAGGGGAGCCCTCTCCAGACTTGTTTCTCTCTTTAGGAGCTCTAACTTGCAGCCAAACTAGGCCAGGCTGCTTGCTCGCCAAACCTGGCTTCCCCAAGGCTGTCCCAGCTCAGCCTAGCTCCTCCTTCCTCCCCTCCACCTCCACGAGGCTGAGCCTAAAGGATCTCTCCTGAGCAAAGCCCTTCCTCTGCCCAGGGTTTTTAGTGTGTTTTCTCACTTCCTTGTTACCTCTAATTAACGTCTCTTTTTACATGCTGTGTTTGTCCCAACAGAATGTAACATGTGATAAGCTGAACCATGAACCATGAAACATGTATGTGCCCAGAGATTGGCACATGGTATGCACATAATGCTTGTTGGATTGCATTGGGTGGCATTTGTGGATTGAGAAAATGCATAATGACAAACAGCTACTAAGAATTTAGTAATGCTTTCAAATTATAATCACATCCACTTTACATTTCAACCAACCAACATTTATTTGCCTCCTTCTGAGTGCTAGGAGGGGCAGCCATAAAGCATAGAGCACCATGTCTGGAGTCAGGAACACCTGAGTTTAATTTCAGCCTCACACACTTACTAGCTTTGTGACCTTGGGCAAGTCACTTAACCCTGTGTGCCTCAGTTTCCTCATCTATAAAATGAGCTAGAGAAGGAAATAACAAACTCCAATATCTTTGCCAAGAAAACCCCAAATGGGGTCACAGAGAGTCAAAGAGGACTGCAAATGATTGAACAGCACCACCAACTGTTACTAGTACAAAGAATGAAACCATGACTAGCATTCCAATGAGAAAGACCACAAGTTCATATATAAATACATTCAGCACAAATGGAAAGCAAATAAATACAAGTACATAAAAAGTAGGTAAATATAAGTTAGTTTGGAAGAGAAGGCACCAGTAATGGGGGAAGAGGGCCCAGGAAAGGCTTCCTGCACAACATGGCGCTTGAACTGAATCTTATAATAGGAAGAGAGGGATTCTATGAGGAGGAGGTGGTAAGAAAGTGTGCCAGGTGTATGGGATGGCCAATGCAAAGGCATGGAGATTGGAGATGACTGCGGTGTGTGAGGAGCTAATGAGTAATGAGTAATGAGAGAGACAGAAAGAGAGAGAGAGAGAGAGAGAGAGAGAGAAAGACAGAGAGAGAGAGGAGAGAGAGAGGAGAGAGATGGGGGAGAGAGAGAGAGCAAGAGAGAAGAGGGAGAGGAAGAAGGAGGGGAGAGGAGGAGAGAGAGAGAGAGAGAGAGAGAGAGAGAAGAGAGAGAGAGAGAGAGAGAGACAGAGAGAGAGAGAGAGAGAGAAATTATTGAGTCTACAGATAGTATGTTTGCTAAATAAAGACAAAAATAATGATTTATACAGGGACTCCTTTCTGCAAAACTCTTCCTCTCCTCCCTCCTTCCCCGCTCCCTGCCCCCCACCCCGAACCCCGGAAGACTGTGGATGATTAATTGGAAACCTGAGCTAGACGATGTCAAGGTTTCTCCTACTTTTGCATTCCATAATCCCAGGATCTGAAGGTCATGGTGCTCTCCTGTTTCGGAGTTCTGAATGATGAGAAACACAAAGTGTTTCTGTCTTTCATCAGGACATGATGGTCTAAGGAAAACTGGGCTATTTTTCCTCCATTAAAGAAAATTCTGGGTCTAAAGGACTCAGCACATGCTTAGTTAATATTTTGATAGAGAATTTATGGGTGGGTCAACCTGATAGACAATGGTTCTACAGAGAAATTCAATCTAGCACTTAACTCTATTAATATTTGATGGATACCTGAGGGGTCAGAGGGACCATGGTGGGTGAGGCAAGCCTAAGGCCAAGGCCAAAGAAATGGAACATCCTTGCCACTTCGGAGAAGAGACTTCAGGGCACTTAGAAATAAAAAAAAAAAACACTGCAAGATAAATCAAGAGGTATTTCTCTTCTGAGGACATGTGACCACATATACTCCCCCAAGTATATTTTTCTTACATTAAAAAATAGATATTTCATAAAACCTGAAGCTTGGGAGATGGTGGCTGTCTATGCAACGGTCCAGAGATAAGTGTTGGCAGAGGAGCTCAGCACATCTCTGGCTGATGTGTGTCCCTGAGTGTTCCTCCTCGAGGGACTCATTTGAAAGTCCTTGAGGACAGATATTGTTTTATGTTTCTCTTTGTATCACCAGGCCCTCGAATAATGCCCTGCCCATAAGGAGATGCTTAGCAAAGGATTATTGAATTGAAGTGGGCACAAGATGGCCCAGGATGATTCACTAACAATAATAATGGCAGTTTCCATTACAGAACGTTTCCAGGCTTACAGAGCTTTCTCCCACCAGAATCCATGTTTGTTACTGTTTGGTTATTTCCGTTGTGTCTGACTCTTTGTGACCCCACTTGGGTTTTTCTTGGCAAAGATACTGGAGTGGTTTGCTATTTCCTTCTCCAGTTCATTGTACAGATGAGGAAAACTGAGGCCCACAGGATGAAATGACTTGACCAGGGTTACGCAGTTAGTATGTGTCTGAGGCTGGATTTGAACTCATACTGATGATAAGACTCGCTGAAATGCTGTTGGAAAATGCCCCGATAGCAGGGGCCATAGGTGGCCCTCAGACCTCAGCTTTGTTTCAAAACCAAGAGGCTGGTACGGTGCCTTACTTGCTCAGGACATTCACATAGGAGCTGGACCACCCGTCCCCATGTGCCTTCCTGTACCATGCTTGTAAAAGAAGGCCCTTGAAACATTCATTCAATAATGGCAAATATTGATTCTCACAGCCTATTGACAAAAATGGAAGATTCCTGCTTTTCCCCTGACAGACACTGAGCTCCTGGAGCATTCTCCCAGGGGCCACCAACAGCCAAAGCACAGATTCTGCTTAGGTTTGAGGACCTCCTGCTGTCCCTGTAGGAAGAGCAGTGGTGCCTTTAAACCCAGGCCAAGCCCACACGTGTGCTGTGTCTTTGACTCATAAGTGACCAAGGGGGATAGGAGATGTAAGAGTACCCAGAGATGGCCTCAAACTGATAAACTGCCCTGTCCAAAGGAGGCCCTTTGTGTTAATGGGGCTTACCTGGGCAAGAACTTGAGCTGAACGCTGTATGAAGACTGGGCTTGAATGTAACCGGTTTCTGGGAGAAGTTCTATGTGCTTTCGCAATTTTTCACATACTTCAAATTTCAGACGCAGGGCAGCTTTCGACCTGAAAAGAGATCAACTGTCAGTGTTTACTGTTGGTTTTGGAACTAGGATTAGTCCTCATCATTCTAAATAGTAATGAGCTTTGGGAGATTTTTTTCTTTTTGGGGGAGGGAAAAGTGTTTCTGACTGTGGGGATGTGATAGGAATGAGAGAGAGAGAAACAGAGAGACAGAGACAGACAGAGAGAGACAGACAGAGAGACAGACAGAGATGGACAGACAGACAGAGACAGGCAGACAATGAGAGACAGAGACAGAGTGAGAGAGAGAGAGAGAGAGAGAGAAAAGAAGAAGAAGAAGAAGAAGAAGAAGAAGAAGGAGGAGGAGGAGGAGGAGGAGGAGGAGGAGGGGAAGGGGGAGGGGGAGGGGGAGGGGGAGGAGGAGCTAAGGGGCCAGCAGGGAGAAGAGGACTTAGATGGGCAGTGTTTGTCCATCCTGCATGGGAAGCCACCACAGAAACATGAGATACATCCTCTACTGGGCCTAGTAGACATCATTACAGAGCACCAAAAGAAGACTGGAATTTGAGGGGAGGGAGGGAGGGAGAGAAAGAGGGATGTGGGGAGAGGAGGGAGAGGGAGGGAGTTTGAAAGGAAGTGTCAGTTTCCTACTCTGTAAAATGGGGATCATGTGCTTTGGAAATCTTCAAGCATTATAAAAGGGAGGGGGCAGGGTACCTTCAGCTGTCTGGAAGAAGCAGACCAAGACAGAAAGGGAGCTCAGTGAGGTGGGAGCTCCCATGATAGGAACCCTTATACTCAGGGCTATAACTCAGGAGATCTAAATACATCTTGGGATTAATAGTCACTCATTCAAGGTTTCAATGTACTTTTCTTTTTTTTAATAAAACTTTTTTTCTGTAATGTATATTGAGTGTTTTTTTTTTTAAGTGGAAAGCTGGTCTCAGGATATACTCCTGGGGGAGGGGTTTCTCTAGGATTTAGGTGTGGGCTGAGTGCCTGAACTAAGAGTACAAATATCAGATGGCAGGTAGGTGGCGCAGTGGATAGAGCACTGGCCCCGAAGTCAGGAGGACCTGAGTTCAAATCCAGACTCAGACCAAACACTTGATACTTACTAGCTGTGTGACCCTGGGCAAGTCACTTAACCCCAATTGTCTAAAAATAAAAAAAAAGAGAACAAATATCCTCTAGAAGTGTTCTTGGGTTCTTCCTGTCATGAGACAACTCCTGTCGTAAGAGTTCCCAAAAGCTGCTTATACGTTGAAGCATGTCAATGTTTGGAGAAATAATTTAGGGCACTAGCAAGCAAACAATTGATAACCGACTTGCCTTCTACATGCCTAGCGCCTAGGATTTAGCTATTAAAGGGTCACCCTTTAAAATCCAGTTTCCTTAAGCTTTACCCTTACCATAGTGCTCTTGAAGTAAATTCATGAGACAAAAACAAAAACAGAGCCAAACAGCCCCAATCAGCATAATTTTCTGGGAAGAACAAAGCCTGTAGTCTGGCATTATCAGATCTCAAATTATACTATAGAGTAGTAATTATCACAATGATCTGGTATTGGATAAAAGAATAGAAAAGTTGTTCAGTAGAATAGACTGGATAAGCAAGACTCATAAGGAAATGCAGAGTAGCCTAAGCTTTGAAAAACTCCTAAGAACATAAAGAAGTGTGGGAAACTTTTTATTCAACTACAACTGCTATAAACAGCAACCAGGAGGGAAATAGTTTTCAACCATCAGAGTATACCATCTACATAATAAATTCCAAATGGACAAAGGATACTGTCACAATATTAAAAATTAAGCAAGAATGAATTAGGGAAGAATTAATAAACTACTGTGATGTAGAAAGTAGTCTTAAAGACAAAAAGCTAACAATTTTTATTTTGGAAAAATAAAAGGCATTTGTACAAATAAAATAAATGTAACCAGGATATAAAGAAAAGATATGGAATGGGGAAAAAAAATCTTTGGGTGAAACTTCTTTGACAAAGACTTGATGTCCAAAATCCTCAAGGAATTGATGCAAATCTCTAAGAGCAATTTCCTAGGAGATAAATGGCCAAAGGATGTGGACAAATAATTCATAAGAGAAGAAACACAAGAAATCAACAGTCACCTTAAACCTTAAAGTTGTAAAATATATCTGAGATATCAACTTTGCCATCAAACTGGCAAAGATAGTAAAAGATAGAAAAATTAAACTTTGGTATATTGGTGGGACATAGAAAACACATACACACACACACTAATTCGTAACTGTTACAACTGTGAATTGGCCCAACTATTTTGGCAAATAATTTGGAATTATGCAAGAAATGTCACAAAAACATTTCTATCCTTTGACCCAATGATCCCATTCTTGGGCTTATAACTCCTAGGGAGGTAGTTGACTACAATAGTAAAATTTCTGTCTCTAAAAAGATGCATAGCAGCCATGTTAATAATAGCAATAGAAAGTATGCCTAGCAACTGGAACCTAACTATACAAATGGTGGTATGTGGATGTAATGAAATATTGCTGTGCCAAAAGGAATGACAAAAGGGAAGAAATTTAAGGAAATATGAGAAAATGTATGAAGTGATGTGGAGTGAACAAAAGAACAAAATACAAAAAGCATTATAAGTGTGCTAAATGAAGAAAACTCCAAATGACAACAGAACTCAGATAAAAATACAACGTACTACCTTTTAAATCATATATGCATTCTTTTAATAAATGGAAAATGACTAAAGTGTTAGGTTATATATTATTGTTCAGTTGTTTCAGTCACATCTGACTCTTTGTGACCCCGTTTGGAGCTTTCTTGGCAGAGATACTGGGGTGGTTTGCCATTTCCTTCTCCAGCTCATTTGACAGATGAGGAAACAGGCAAGTGACTTGCCCAGGGTCACACAGTTAGTAAGTATCTGAGGCCACATTTGAACTCAGGAAAATGAGCCTTCCTGACTCTAAGCCTGGCACTGTAGGCACTATGGAGTCACTTAGTGCCCCGTAGGCTATAGGTAGTCAGTTGTAATTACTCCTATGTTATTTTATTTAAGAATTTTCAGGGGGACAGCTAGGTGGCGTAGTGGATAGAGCACCGGCCCTGGATTCAGGAGGAGCCGAGTTCAAATCTGGCTTCAGACACATAACACTTAACTAGCTGGGTGACCTTGGGCAAGTCACTTAACCCCATTGCCCAGCCCCCCCTCCCAAAAGAATAGAAAAACAATAATAAATATTTTCAGGGACCACACATTCCTGGAAAGTCATCTGGAGGGACACTAGAAGCATGTATAGAGGAAATGTGGCAGAGTGGAAAGAGCTCTGGATCTGGATTCAAATCCCACCTTGTCTCTTACTATCTGTGTGACCTTTGGCAAGTCACTGCCCCTTTCTGGGCCTCAGTTTCTTCATCTGTAAAGTGAGGAGGTGAGAGCTGGACTAGATGAACTCTAAATTTCTTTCTATCTCTAACAAAATGTATCAATAAACTTGATTTTTAAAGTATGAAACTTCTTAGAAAGTCCACTGGGTATGAGACCATAGAAGTAATATGTGATTAGACCAGAGAAGGTTTACTTGCTGACATCTGCTTGGGTTGATTGCTAAGTCTTGAGGCTAAGATGCTCAGTTACTCTCCAAGGGCAAAAATGCACAGGTATGCTTGTGGATTTCATCTTCCCTCTGGCTGCTCTGCATGGATCACTCAGGTAGCCCTAGGCACTCTCTTCCTAATACTGGACTTGGACTGTTTTGATAATATAAGAACAGTTACCTCCATCTCTTGCAAAACCCAGAAAATGGAACTGATAATACATCCCTGCTTAAGCTATGCATGGCCTTACATAATAGTTTGATTGTCACCATACAGCTATGAATGCTTTCTAAGCCTTGCTGTTAGGTTCTAACCTGGTATAGTGAACTGGATTCTTTGATTACAAATAATTCCTTTTGAACTCTACCACTCAGATATATCACCCAAGGCCCCTCCTTTTTTCTTTCTTTTTAATGGGTACTGAAATGAAAATGTCATGGCTACATGGAAATGTGGCATCTGACATCAATGTTTCCTGCAGTGATTAATTAAAGCATACTTTTATATTTATTTTTGCTTTAAAACAAATTCAACTTGCCTTCCCAAAGAAAATGATGGAGTGGCTTTAGCTATAATGTGAATTAATTAACTATCCTGTTTTGGGAAAAAAATGGTAAAAATGCCAATTCCTTAATTTACTTCCTGACTTATTCAGGAGAAACACAGATGCCCTGCCAGAGCAATGAGAGACAGAATCACAGAAGCTCAGAGTTGAAAGGCATCTCACAGGTCACTTGGCCCAACCTAGATCTGACTAGAAGCTTCTTGAGGGCAGACACTTTCATTCTTGTCTTTGAATTTCCAGCATAGCACCTGGCACGTTGGAAATGCTTAATGCTTGTCCAATTTAATTTAATTGATTAGTAATTCTCTCCACTAAAGGCTAGATCACTCACAGTCAGTCAAAAAGGATTTATTAAATACTAAACACAACAAGTGCTAGGGATTCAGAAAGAAGCAAAACAGTCCCTTCCCTCAAGGAGTGACCAAGATGAGGTACCTATTGCCTCCTCAGGGAATCCCTCTGTTTTGTATAATTTCTAATTGTTATTGTTTTTCCTTATATTGAACTGAAATCCATTCTCTCTCCTATTCATTGGTCCTGGTCTTCTCCTCTGGGATCAATGGCACCAGGTATAATTCTTCTTCCAGGATATGTCATAGCAGTTTCTGAATCTCTCCACTTCTCCACTCTGCACCCTCCAGAGTTAAAGCTTCTTAGTTATGGCAACTGATGCTCAGATTGCACAATTCCAGGATCAGTGTCTCCCTCCTTGGGATTCAATCTGGCTCGTCAATGTCATACCCCAGGCCGCCATCTTGAAACCGTCAAATTCCTTCTCTGACTTTTGAGCATGCCTTCATATTTCCCTGGTCCACAGGAATCGGTTGTGTCTCTTAGGGGTGGGAGTCCCTTCAACAAGTTGCTGAGTGGGCTTCTTTCTGGTCTTGGCCTTGCATATTCACAGGTAAATGAGTAGAAAAATGACAGTCATCACATCAACAACTTGGGTCACCAAGTCTGGCTTCTGAGGGTCATAAATGGACATCTTCCTCTCAGATGGCACATTAGAATGGCCCATTTTTAACCAGCAACCATGGTGCTCTGGGAGCTGGGATCTGATTTTCTTTTTTAGACAAAGAGGTTAAATGCTAGGGTATGTCACATAAATGACAAAGAAGTTCTGTTTTGAGTAAAATGACTTTAAAGAGTAGTAGCTCTGGGGGTGGAGCCAAGATGGCAGAATACAAGCACTGACTTGATCTGTCCCCCAAACCCCTCCAAAAACGTATAAAAATGGCTCTAAACAAATTCTAAAGCAGCAGAACCCACAAAAAGACAAAGTGAAACAAATTTCCAGCCCAAGACAACCTGGATGGTTGATTGGAAAGGTATATTGTGCCTGACTGGGAGAGGAATGCAGTTCAGTGTGGGCGCACAGGACACAGCAAACCTGGAGCAGGCCTCAGAGGACTGAATCACAGGCAGCTGTGGTGATTTCAGACTTCTCAACCCACAAACACCAAAAACAACTTAGAAGATCAGTGGGAAAAGTCTGTGTCTGCGGTGAGAGAGAGAAGATTGGTGGTCTTAGCTCCAGTCTCCAAGCTTGGTCCTGGGGCGGCAGCTGCTTCCTGAGCTTCCCACCCACAGACTGAGGGAGAATCAAGTGGCTGATCAAAGGAGGATTGCAGGGATCTCTCTGCTGGTGCAGGATTCTCTTGCTTTGCCCGTGATTAGATCTGGGTCACAGTTCTGGGTGGCAGTCCTGGGGCGAGGAGGAGCATTGGTGTGGTGGAGCTTGCAGTAGTAGTGGAAATCCTCCTCACAGTCCCAAGACAGAAAAGAGTGCTTGTGGTCACTCATAGACCAGAACACAGGCCAGGAAAAGAGTAAACACCTCCCCCCTTGACCATAGCACCTTGGACGAACTGAAAATTTACAGGTTCCTAGAAGTTCCTCTGAAAACAGCTGCACGAAACCCCTGAAGCTTGGGACAGTACATTCTCCACACTGGAAACAGACCCCTACCTTAACAAAGAGTTTATAACTCAAGTAATTGGCTAGGATCATGAGCAAGCAGCACAAAAATAGTCAGACTATATTATCTTATTTTGGTGACAAAGAAGATCAAAACACACAACCAGAAGAAGACAATGAAGCCAAAGCTCCCACATCCAAAGCCTCCAAGAAAAGTATGAATTGGTCCCAGGCCATGGAAGAGCTCAAAAAGGATTTTGAGAAGCAAGTAAGAGAAGTAGAGGAAAAACTGAGAGTGATGCAAGAAAATCATGAAAAACAAGTCAGCAGCTTGCTAAAGGAGACCCAAAAAAATACTGAAGAAAATAACACCTTAAAAAATAGCCTAACCCAAATGTCAGAAGAGGTCCAAAAAGCCAATGAGGAGAAGAATGCCCTAAAAAGCAAAATTGGCTAAATGGAAAAGGAAGTCCAAAAGCTTACTGAAGAAAATACTTCCTTAAAAATTAGAATGGAGCAATTGGAAGGTAGTGACTTTTATGAGAAATTGAGGCACTGTAAGACAAATCCAAAAGAATGAAAAAATTGATGAGAAAAATAACTGACCTGGAAAATAGATCCAGGAGAGACAATTTAAAAATTATTGAAAAAAAAAAAGAATCCTAGCTCTGAAGCTGGAAGGGACCCCAGAAACCCTCTGGTCCAACACCCTCATTTGTCAGATGAGAAAACTGAGACCGAGGTATGTGAAGTGACTTGTCTAAGGTTATACAGGTAGTGGCAGTCATCTATGCCCCTCTAAGAAATACACCTAGGGCATCTTGATAGAGTGCCTGTCCTAGCTTCAGAAAGACTTGAGTTCAAATTTGGCCTCAGACACTTACTAGCCATGTGACACTGGGCAAGTCACTTAACCCTGTTAGCCTCAGTTTCCTCATCTGTAAAATGAGCTGGAGAAGGGAATGGCAACCCCCTCCTCCTCAGTATCTGCCAAGAAAACCCCAAATGGGTCATGAAGAGTCAGACATGACTAATCGATTAAACAATAAGAAATACAGAATAGGAAATAAGAAATATTAAGAACTGGATGTGTTGTGCTCTCTGGCTTTTTATTTTTTGGAAGGTTTGTGAGTAGTTGGGAACCTTCCAGCCCTAGAAAGAAAAAGCATTCCATCATTGATCAACAAACATATATTAAGCACCTATTCTATGAAGAGCATTGTAGGAAAGAGAAAAATAGCTCCCCTCCCCCCAAAAAGTGAAAAACAGCTCCCCCCTCAAGTGAAAAATAGCTCCCCCTCTCCCCTTCTCAGGTCCTCTGAGCAGGAGGAAGGCTGCTGGAGGCTGTATCCAAAGAGATGGGAGCCTGTGTAATTATCGATATGAACTCATATTTTCCTCTGGAACAAAAATAAATACTGTGGCTGCTAAAAACGCTCTGAGCATGCCAACTTGAAGCCAATTTTAGTTCTTCAGCATTACCTTTCAGAGAAGATAGGATGTGGATGTACTTTGGCTTGAAAGGAAACTCAGCTTTCTCTTTCAGGTTTTTTCAGATGAAGCTGGCCACTGTTAGTCTTTCCACAGGCAATGTGGTGGCATTTTACAAGCACGCCTGCTAGATTACTCAATTTACAAGCACGCCTGCTAGGTTACTCAACTTACACGATATATCGTAATGTACTTTATTTTTTCTTCTATTATTTAAAAAAATCCCAAAAATGTACTCATCAACAAGGCAGCGATGATGGTTTTGAAACTGGAAAAAAATCTATTAATTGGCAAAGTGTGACAATAACATAATGAAACTGATTTTTTTTAACTCAGTGACTTGAATTTTTTCATTCCAATCGTGTAGTCTGCTTCAAAGTGGTCACCTCAGGAGGCTCCAGACTTAGGAGAAATGTAGAAAGAGCAATTGAGTTCTTAGAGCCCCTGGTCTGTCCCTTTCTCATTGTATGACCATGGCAAAATCAGTTCCCTCATCCATAAAATGGGGATTATTCGTTGTTGTGGTTCAGTCATGTCCGACTCTTTGTGACCCTATTTGGGGTTTTCTTGGCAAAGATACTGGAGTGGCTTGACATTTCGTTCTCTAGCTCATTTTATAGATGAGGGAATTAAGTTCAACAGGGTGAAGTGACTTGCCCAGGGACCCATAGCTAGTAAATGTTTGAGACCAGATTTGAACTCAGGAAGATGTATTCCTGACTCCAGGGCCACAACACCTAGCTTCTCTGTAAAATAGGGATAAGAATATTCAAACTCTTACTGTTGAATCATTTTCTGTCCTGTCTGAGTCTTCACTCTCCATGACCACATTTGGTTTGTTTTTTTTTTTTTTTGGCAGAGATACTGGAGTGGTTTGCCATTTGCTTCTCCAGCTCATTTGACAGATGAGGAAACTGAGGCAGAGTTAAGTGACTTGCCCAGGGTCACACAGCTAGCAAGTGCCTGAGGCTGGATTTGAACTCAGTTCTTCCTAACTCCAGGCCCGGGGCTCTGTTGACTTTGCCACTTAGGAAGGAGCATGTTTAGTAAATCTTAAAAGTACTACATATGTTTAAGCTATTGTTCAAGTTATATACTTTTTTCCCCTAATGATTGGCCAGCATTTGAAAAAATTTTGAATGGGAACTATCTTCAGAGCTAGTTATGAGTCATACAAAAAAAAAAAAAAGAAATCATGCTTCTTTGTAGTCAGTCACACCTCAGTTATTATACCAAAATAACAGTGCTCAACTCAATCAACTCCCAGTCTGGAAAAGCTTAGAGCTGCTGCCAAAGGTTAGATGTGCCCTCAGAGTACCAAAGCAACCTGCCACTGAGGAGATTCAAAAGGATGCATGTCCACAAAGTCTGAAGCTAGTAAGGAGACAGAAGGCTCAGAAGTGTTTCTTGTGATATCTGTCTTATAGGAAGATGCATGCAACTGAATAAGGTGACAATATCTATGGCATGGATAACTAGAATGGAAACTAGCCCTCACTGGGTAGCAGGTGGGTGGTGCTGTGGAGTCAGGAAGACTCGTCTTTGTGATGGAAATGAGTAACTTGGGTAGAGTGTTCCATTCTATCCCCAGTGGGTGGCTCACCTGGTTTGAATGATGACAGCATCTTGATATAATCGATCATACATACAGATGTTCAGGTCCACATTTGGTTTTGGAACCCAGACAGGCACAATAATAGCAACCCCAATAGCTGTGAAACATAACTGGGTTCAAAAACACAAAATCAACAAAATTTATATCATGGGTCAGTTCATCAGTAAATTTATTAAGTCCATTTATCAAATGAGAGGAACTTCAATGGACCCTTCTCCCAAACCCCCAGAGTTCCTCTTCAGTCTGCCCTTTCCTCCAATAATCCACTCAACATTGGAGCAAATCCTGAAATAGAGCTGGCCTGACTGGTGACCGCAAGGTGAATACCTGAATGTACCTGATGCCTTTATAACCAGGCAAGCCCCAGGACTCCACCAAACCTTGCCTTGACCATCAGCCCTCTAGCTGCCTCCACGTAGACTCCCAGCCCCACTTCCATCCCCCAATCTGCTTTCTACTTCCTGCTCAGAGACTGATCATCAAATCAATGTTACTATTGCTCATTTTGAAGAGTGTAACCATTGCCTTAAACTAAGTCACTGACTGCCTGGGTAAAAGCTGCCTTCCCTAGCCACCATTTTCCCCCACCTCAAACTAGTCGTATTTGAGACATCTGTCCCAACGTCCTCTCTTACTGTGCCCTACTCTTCTGTTGTGCCCTCTGAAATGCTTTTTCTATTAATAACAACTTCCCTTCGTCTTAAAACTATCTTTCCACCAGAAATTACTTTGTAGCTATTTTCTATATAATTTTCTATATACATGATCAAGGAATTTTATCTTTGTTATCTCCAGTGCCTAGGGTGGGGTCTGGAGCATAGCAGATGCTTAATGAATGCTCATTGAATTGAATTGGCCAGAAATGACTGAAGAATGGTCAATAAGCATTTATTAAGCACCTACTATGTGCCAAGCACTGAGTTAAGGGCTGGGGATATAAAAAAAGGCAAAAGACAGTCCTTGCCCTTCACGAGCTCACAATCTAATGGGGGAGACAACATGCAAGCAAATATATAAAAAGTCAGCTAGATACAGGATAAATAGAAAATAATTAACAGTTAAATAAATTAACAATTTAATAGTTGAATAATTAACACTGGCATTAAGAAGATTTAAAGAAGGCTTCCCATAGAAGGTGGGGTTTTAGTTGAGACTTAAAGGAAGCCAAGGGGGTCAGAAAGGAATGGAGGAAGGAGAGTGTCCAGGCATGGAGGACAGACAAAGAAAATGTCTGAAGCTGAGGAGCAGAGTGTCTTGTTTGAGGAATGGCCAGGAGACCAGTGTCTTTGGATTGAAGTATGTGGTGAGAAGTAAAGTATAAAAGAAAGTAGATTTTATTTTTAATCCTGCAGGTGATAAGGAGTGACTGGGATTTACTGAGGAGGGAGTGACATGGTCAGACCTGTGCTTTAGGAAAATCACTTTAGTGGCTGAATAGAGGATAGACTGGAGTAGGGAGAAACTGGAGGCAGGCAGACCCACCAGGTGCTATTGCAACAGTCCAGGTGTGAGGTGATGAGGGCCTGCATCAGAGGGGCAACAGTGTCAGAGGAGAGAAGGGGAAGGGGGTTATTCAAGAGATTCTGCAAAGGCAAAATTGAACAGGCCTTGGCATTATATCGGACACGGGAGGGTGAGGAAAAAGTGAAGAATAGAGGAAGACACTTAGGTTGCAAACCTGGGGGATGGAGAGGATGGTGGGGAAGATAATGAGCTCAGTTATGGACATGGCTGATTGAACATGGTCTATTAGATGTGGCGCTAAGATGTCTGACAGGCAGTTGGAGATGTGAGAGTAGATGTCAGCAGAGAGGTTAGGGCCAGATAGGTAGATTTGAGAATCACCAGCATAGAGGTGATAATTAAATTCATGATGAGGTCACCAAGTGAAATAATTTAGAGGGAGAAGGGAAGAAGATCCAGGACAGAGCCCTGTGGGACACTCAGAATTAGTGGGAAAAGACTCAGTAAGGAAGACTGAGAAGAAGCAAATGAACAGATAGTAGGAGAACCAGGAGAGAGTGGTGTCTCAAAAGCCAAGTCATGTTTCAGTCATGTTTGACTCTCTGTTGACCCCATTTGGGGTTTCCTCAGCAAAGATACTGCAGCGGTTCGTCATTTCCTTCTCTAGCTCATTTTACAGATGAAGAAACTGAGGCAAACAGGGATAAGTAACTTGCCCAGGGAGAGCATTTATCAGCTAATAAAAACCTGACACTTGAAAAATGTCCAAAGGAGGCAAACTTAGTTCTCCTCAGGAGCTTCTCAGCTTTAAAGATCAGATCCAGCCATGGGACAAGAACAAAGAAAACTTTTGTCCTCAATCAACAATGGTTCCTATGGAAGGAGCACAAAATGAGAGAAAGCAGTGCCACCATGTACTCCTGTAACTTTTAGGCCAGGGAATGAGGAAGACTTTTGGTGTTATTGACTTTGTGAGCAAAACACATACATGGTGAGCTGAGTGCCTTCCACATGTATGGCATGGTGCTAAATTAATTAACCAATCAATCAGCAAGCCCTTGTTGAGCACCTACTATGTGCCAGGCATCATGCTAGTTGGGATGCAAAGATGAGCACCTACTGTGTGCCAGGCGTCATGCTAGTTGGGATGCAAAGATGAGCACCTACTGTGTGCCAGGCACCATGCTAGCTGTTGGGGATACAAAGATGTAGAATATAATAACCTCTGCCCTTAAGAAGCTTCCATTCTAACAGGAGACCAAATGTACATATATACCTATGTACAGAATAAATACAAAATAATTAAATACAAGATGGTTGGGGAGAGAGGAAGGGCACCAAACTTTTTTGGGGGGGGGGTGGGGGATCAGAAAGGCTTTCTCCAAATGATGGCATTTGAGCTGTAACTTGAAAGAGGTAAGGGATTCTATGAGGTTAGAGGTGAGAGAGCAGAGCATTCTAGGCATGGGGGATGGCCAAGGCAAAGCCACAGAGACGGGAAATGGAGTGTCATGTGCAAACAACTGCTGGATTGTAGAATACAGGAAGGGGAGTGATGTGTGATGAGCTAGAAAGATAGGTTGGGGTGAGGTTGCAAAGGGTTTTAAAGGATTAACAGAGGACTTTGTAAGTTCATATTTCATTTTTGAGGAAAAAGAGAGACATTAGAGTTTATTGACTATGGGAGTGAGTGACGTGATCAGATCTGTGCATGAGGAAAATCACTTTGATGGCAATATGGAAGATGAAGGAGAGGCTTGAGACCAAGGTGATGAAGGCTTGAGGCAAAGTGGTAGCTTTATGAGTAGAGAGAAGGGCTTGGATGTGAGATGTTGCAGAGACAGACATTTGACAACTGATTAGATTCATGGGATGAGGGAGGATAAGGAGTTTAGGAAAATGATGAGGGTCTGAACTTGGAAAACTAGAATGATAAGGCCGTTGATGGAAATCGGGAAGTTTGGGGAAAGGGTGGATTTTGGAGGAGAGAATGATTTCTGTTTCAAACACATTGATTCTCCAGTTTGAAATGTCTAGTAGGCAGCTGATGATGCAAGACTAAACTGGGGAAAGATAGATAGATCTGCGGGTCAGCTGTGCACAGAGATGATAATTGAGAGCATGGGAGCAGATGAGGACACCAGGAGAAAGTGTATAGAGAAAGAAGAGAAGAGGGCTGAGGACAGGAAGATGGGCAACACTCACGACTGGATGATGAAGCCAGCAAAAGAGACTGAGAAGGAGGAGACAGACAGGTAAAGGGAGAACCAAGAGAATTATACCTGGGAATAAAAAAACCAGCTTCTAAAACATTATGTATTTTTAAAAAAGCAACAACTTGTAAATGAATGGGAGAGCATCTGTTTTTAAATCTCTTATGATAGATCTATGGATATTTGCTCCAAAAAATGGAAATTTTGGAGAAGGGGGTAGCTATGATCTTGATGAAAGAGATCCGGTGGCTCACTGCTCTCTATAAATTAAAAGACGGTCCTTTACGGCCTCTCCTTTTTCTCTAAGAGACTTACAGTGACAGGAGGACCCATTCCTCATATTTCCTCTGGCTGCTCAGCCCTGGTGCCTCTCCTACCTATTTTATGAGGTTTTTGAGCACTCTGTGGCTCAGTTCCTTGACATTTATTGTACTCCCTCCCCACCCCCACCACCACTTCCCCCACTGTTCCCCCACCCCTGCCCCCACCCCCGACATCCTAGACCAAGAGTTGTCCATTCTGCAGGAAAGCATGTATATGAAGAACAAAACAGAGGGCACTGGAACACTTACTGGTTGGCAATCAGGATTCTTAAATGTGAGTTGAAACTTGGCTTCCGAAGGTCCTGGGATCATTGGGGTGAAGATTATGGGAATTTTGACAGAGCTGAAGGGTCCAATTTCATTGGTTGTTACCTACACAGAGAAAGCCAAGAGGAGTTAGCCGATCTTGGGAGAGGGGGGGGTTGTCTTTCCCTGGATCCCCAGTGCTGAGCACAGTGCCTGGAGGATGTCATTGTTCAGTTGCGTCTAACTCTTCATGACCCCATGTGGGGTTTTCTTGGCAGAGATACTGGAGTGGTTTGCTATTTCCTTCTCCAGTTCATTTGACAGATGAGGAAACTGAAGCAAATAGGGTTAAGTGACTTGCCCAGGGTCACACAGCTAGAAAGTGTCTGAGGCTGTATTTGAACTCAGGAAGATCAGCTTTCCTGACTCCAGGTCTGACGCTATCTAGTGTACTACCTAGCAGTTTTTGTTTTTTTGTTTTTAGGCAATTGGGGTTAAGTGACTTGCCCAGGGTCACACAGCTAGTAAGTGTCAAGTGTCTGGTCTGAGACCGGATTTGAACTCAGATCCTCCTGACTCCAGGGCCAGTGCTCTATCCACTGCACCACCTTGCTGCCCCTGTCCATGTTTTTAAGTAGATAAAAGAAAATGGGATTACAAAGGAAGGGGAAAGGAAGAGAACACACACTTATTAAGGACCAGCTATGTACCAGGCACTGTGCTGAGCACTTTATAAACATTATGTCATTAACCCTGGGAGGGAGGTGCCAGTATTATTTACAGCTGAGGAAACTGAGGCAGATAGCAGTTAAGTGACTTGCTCAGGGTCACACAGTTACTAGGTGTCTGAGGTCGGATTTGAATGTGAGTTTTTTCTGAAACCAATTATGTTTGTGATAAGGAAATGGACGTGATCAATATCACGGTCAGGGTCCCCTGAGCCCCACATCATGCAAGCCATGTGATTTCTGTGAAGTTCTCAAGGTCAAAGGTGACCACACCTGTACTGTACTGTCTTTGGGTCACTGCAACAGAAAGAGAGCCCCTCAGTCCCAGGAAGCCAGAGTTATATCAGCACCCAAGGAGTTGTGCTAGAATCAAACTCGCTTTGGGAATACAAGGATTCAACTGCCTTTTTCTCGTTTAAAATTTGGTCAGATTTGATGGTCAAATCTAGATGGCCCAGTGGATAGAGCACTGGGCCTAGAGTCAGGAAGACTTGAATTCAAATCCAGCCTCAGACATGTATTAGCTGTGTGACCCTGGACAAGTCACTTAACCCTGTCTGCCTCAGTTTTCTCACCTGTAAAATGAGCTGGGGAAAGAAATGGCAAACAGCTCCAGTATCTCTGCCAAGAAGACCCCAAATAGGGCCATGAAGAGACAGACGCAATGGAAATGACTGAACAACAACATAGTTGTTAGCAGTGAAATGGTCTTGCATAAACAGTTTGGGGCTGCCGAAGGATGCATTGTCACTTCAGACTCTCTGCCTTGGGTCTGCCTGTTTACAGGACAATATTAGCGAGCTGGGGGCCTGCACTTTGGGATGTTCTTTACCTCTCCCAGTTTGATTTCTGCTTGGCTTTCAGCAGAGTTAATTTCTGCTCCCTCAGATGTGGGTCCTTCGATTGTAATGACAGCATGTTCTTGGTATGGTTCTGGAAACAGAGGCAGAAAGACTGAGATCCTGGAAGTCAGAGACCCCAGTTTCTCCCCTCATCACTCCAGCAGCATCACATCGTACAACGCTGGGCGCCCAGTGGGTAGGTGTGCCTAAGGTATGCTGGTTGTATTGGACGTAAATTTTTAAAAGTTCTCTTAATGTCCTAATGAATAAGAGGGGAAAGTCTGGCTGATGACTCCTCTTCTCAACATAAAGGTCTCATCTACCTAGGCACCAGTGGTTACACAACACAATTGTCAAAGAGGGTATGACTCAGACCCCCATGAGCAGAGAAGAGTCTCACTTCCAGCTTCCAGCACAGACTGAAGCCTGTAAAGGAATAACCAGTCCAGGATTTATTGACCTAGGGGAAGCCTGCAGTATTGTAATTTCAAATGAGTACAGCTTCCCCACTATTTGATTGGGACATAGTCCAGCAGCAGTCTACCGCTGCTCAGACCCAGACCTAGATCAGGACCTTGCAGAGCTGCAGGGGGCCAGCAATCAGATTTTGCTCTGGATCATACCCCTTTGGGAGCATTGAAAGCTTGCAGGTCCCCAGTCTGGGTTGTCTGTGAGGTCCTGGAATAACACAGCTCTCAATATCCCAAGCAACAAACAGCAGGACCAGCTCAGACTTTCCTGAGCCCAGCCCTAAGATCAAGCCCAAGTCAAGAGGTAAGATGGAAGAATGAGGAAAAAAAAAAGAATCCATCATGAAAAGTTATTATGGTAGAAGGGATTCTCAAGCCATAAGGCTAGAAGAAGAGAATGACTCACAAACATCTATAAACAAAGACTCAAGTTAAAATGCAGCCTGGGCATGAATTAAACTAGAATTTCTGGAAGAGATGAAACAAAAGTCAAAAAATATTTTTGATCAATGAAATGAGAATGCTTGATTAAAAAAAATGGTGAAGAAATGAGAGCTATGGAAGAAAGAATTAGAAAGGAAATTAACAGCTTAGCATGAGGTACAAAACCTTGCCCAAGCAACAAACTACCTGAAAATTAGAACAGACCAAATAGAAGCCAATGACTCCATGAGATGATAAGAAATTTTTTAAAAAATCAAAATACTGGAAAAAATTGAAGAAAATGTAAGGTATCTCAGCAAAAACAATTGGCCTGGAATAAAAAAGAATAGAAGAGAAAAAAATTCAAGACTCATTGGATTACCTAAACATAATGATCAAAATTAAGAGATTAGACATCATATTTCAAGAAATTATAAAGTTAAGTAGGCATAAAAATATTTATAGCTCTTTCTGAGGTAGCAAAGAATGGTAATCAGAAGGAGTGGCCACTGTTTAGGGGATGGCAGAACAAGTTATGGTATATAAATTTGATGGAGTATTATTGTGCTATAAGAAATGACGATTGAAAACTAAAAATTAATTAATTTAAAAAATGAAGACTTCAATCGAGAAAAAAAAGAAATGATGAAGGAGGTGGTTTTAGTGGAAAGACTCATATTAATAGATGCAGAGTGAAGGAACAGAGTCAGCAGGACATTTTATACAATGAAAGCAATATGGCAAAGATAAATTACTTTGAAAGAGTTGGCAACTCTGGTTACGTCATCCAGAGGACTCAAGATGAACCGTGACAACCACCTCCTAACAGAGAGATAAAGGACTGAGAGGGCAGAATGAGGCACATGCTTTTTTGGACATGGAATGTCCAATATGGAAATGTGTTTTACTGGACTATACGCGTGTATAATAGGGACTTTGTTTTTCTTTCGTTCTGAGTTGTGTGTGTGAGGTAGGAGGGAGATAAGATGGAATTTTACAGATTTGAAAAATATAATTTAGAAAATAAAATTATATAGGGGTCCTTGAAATATTTAACAATAACTACAACTGAGTTGAATCCCTCTCTGCCTTCAATTTAACCCAACTCCATTTCTTCCAGGCTTTGTGAGAGGCTACATCAGGTTGATATGAGAAACAAAGGCAGTGTTCCAGGATGGGACCATCTGATAGAAAAGTTGGGGGCTCTATAGATCTTCGCACTGATAGGGAATGGCTTCTTAACCTTCTTTATGTCATGCACCCCTTTGGTAATCTTGAGAAGCCTCTGAGCCTTTTAGAATGTTTTCAAATGTATAAAATAAAACACATAGGATTACAAGGGAAATTGATTATACAGTGAGTCCTAAAAGGCTTAATGGAATTTCAAGCTTTAATAGAATAATAAAATGTTATTTATTGTTTATGTATTATTATTTAAAAGATTATTATTTAAACTATTAAAACTTAAAATTCCACTATGACTTTTGGGACACCCTCTAATGAAATACACTTATTAAAATATTTGTTAAAACAAATTCATGGACCCTGGATTAGGACTTTCTGGTCTGGGATCTCCTGAGCAGAGAACTTAGTAGCAACGCATACTCCATCTAAACCAGTGGTCTTACCTTCAGAGAGGGTGGCTGAGACTCTAGAGCTTATGCCTGGAATGGTATCTAGGGTGGGAGGACAATAGACCTCACTCTGGGCATCCAGGAGGTGGGTGGTGTTTTTCTCCTCCGTAACTTTATCATCCAATGAATATAAAGTGCTCTAAAAGGCAGATGGATTAAAAAAACCCAACAAAAACAACAACTTCACTTGATTTTCAAATATATAATTATATGCTCAACTGAATGCAAACACTTTGTGAAGAGTGATGCTTTTCATTCTTTGTGTTTGTTATCAGCAGTATCTAGCACCTCACATGACACGCAGTAGGAATTTAATAAATACTATCATTTTTTAGGAGCCCATATTCAGCCTGCAGACCCATGACTGTAGGACACCAAGCCAGGGAACAGGCTTTGTTGGGCCAAAGTGCTGCTTAGCCCGTGTGGACCTAGTTATTTTGCGTGTTGTCTCCCTCATTCGAATGGAAGCTCCCTGAGGATAGGGGCTGACTTTGCCTGTCTTTCTATCACCAGTGCTTAGCATTGTGCCTGCCACAAAGTAAGTGCCCAATAAATGTTTGTTGACTGAATGGCCCACTAACTGATGAAGTAATTACTATTTAGCTGATACCCTACAGAAGGCAGCATCGGGATGTCCACCAAGCAGACCCTTTCAACATCCATTATGTGTTGACCATTCCCTTCATATGGACTATTTGTGTCATACCTGTGGTAGAGCCTCCTGAGCTCACATTGTTCTGATTGGCCATAATCTGACCCACTGTACCTTGACCCCAACATAGTGATGTCATTTTGGTCCTCTTCAAGAATGAAGGACAAAATCAAATCTGTTGATCATTCCCTTCATGCAGATTAATACTTGACTCCAGAAATCCCAAAGGGTTCTCCCAGCTCTTCAAGGCTATACTAGTTTCTTTCTTTTTAAAGAAAATTATGTATTTTTAACATTAATAAAACTGAGTTCTGAATTCTTTCCCTCCCACTTGCCCTTCCCCTTCCTGTTGAGAAGGCAAAGAAAGGTGATATCAATCATACATGTGAAATTGTGCAAAACATATTTCCATAATAACCATGTTGCAAAAAAAAAAAGGAAAATAAAGAAAGTGAAAAAATTATACTTCAATCTGCACTCAGACTCCATCAGTTCTCTCTTTGGAGGTAGATAGCATTTTTCATCATAAGTACTTCAGAATTGTCTTGGATCATTTCATTGATCGCAATAGCCAAGTTATTTATAATCGATCATTGCACAAAAATTGTTGTTACTGTGTACAATGTTCTCTTGGTTCTGCTCACTTCACTTTACATCACTTTGTAAAAGTCTTCCCATATAAGTCTTCAGAAACCATCCTTCTTGTCTTTTCTTATAGCACAATAGTATTCCATTACATTTATATACCACAGCTTGTTCAGCCATTCCCCAGTTGGTGGGCATCTCCTCAATTTCCAATTCTTTGCCGCCACAAAAAGTGTTGTTACAAATATTTTTATTTTTGTCCTGCCTTTAGGAATTCTTGTTGGACTTGCCTCCAATTAACATTTTTTCCCTTTGAGGCTTTGCTTTTGGCTGTTATGATATCATCATCCTCTTCTGAGTCTGTATCTTAATCTTCCCTGTCACCACAGTAGCTTTTTGTGGTCAGGTTGTTTTTTCATTTTCATTTTTATTTTTCTTGTTGTTTTACTCATTTTTTCAGCCTGTTTCTTGACTTTTAACTTTACGTTAAAATTGGGCTCTGTGGGAGGTAGGTGGAGGAGAGGCACTGTCCCAAGCTTCAGGTTTTTTTGCTGCTATTCTCAGAACTAGTTCTTGGGATTTGTAAGCTTTTGGTGCTTCCAAGGGGGTATGATCCACGGAGAGGTATGGTTACTGCTCTCCTGGCCTCTGCTCTGGTCTTTACCCAGGAAGGGTCCTTATTCTCCTGCAGCTGCAAGTGCTAGTGCTTTCCACCCTGGAACTGTGACTCGGAACTGGGTATGGGCAATGAATGCAACAGGGTCCTGCACCCAGTGCCAGCAACGAGTTCCCTGTAATCTTTTTTTTTTTTTGGTTGGGCGATGGGGGTTCAGTGACTTGTCCAGGGTCACACAGCTAGTGTTATGTGTCTGAGGCCGTATTTGAACTCAGGTCCTCCTGAGTCCAGGGCCAGTGTTCTATCCACTGCGCCACCCGGCTGCCCCCTCTTTGTAATCTTTCTGACCAACTGTCTGACTCCCTTACCAGCTCTGGGCAGAGAGCCCCAAAAGGTGCTGCTTCTTGTGGTGCTTCTTCCCACCCTCCCCCAACCTTCATACACTTCAGGCTGGCCCCCACCCCAGTGCCCCAAACTTCTCCTAAGTTGTCTTAGGTTGGAAAAAACATCTCACCCCAACCTTTTGTTGGCTCTGCCACTCCAGAATTCTGTTTGAGGTGTTACTTTAAGTTGTATGTACAGGAATGTTGAGAGAGTTCATTTGAGTCCCTGCCTCTACTCCACCATCCAAGCTGTACTACTTTCACCCAATAATCTTATACTAAATTTGCTGCCTTTATGAAACCCTGGGATTAGTAGGTTCCTTCTCCATCCCCCATTTCAAGTCCCAGGCTAAGAAAGTACTTAGATTCTTTCCAAATCTCACATACTTTGGAAGACTTAACCAAAACCCAATTTCCTTCAAACCTGATGCGTAGGCTGGGGTGTATTAGCTTTCTACAAGCCTACTTTCTTTACTGCACATACTGTACTTTCCTCATTCTTCCGGCTCAACATAGAGTAGGGGTTGGTCTGCTCAGAAAGGGCACCCAAAGAGAAATTTCTGAAAAGGAGCCATCATATTCATCATATTGATGAGTTGCTGCTAGGAACTGGCATTAGGAATGTCTGCCCTACAAAGATAAAATCATAAGGCTGAACCAAAAAATAAAAATAAAGAAAATATTACAGAAAATAGTTATCAGGGTTATCTTATTTTCCTAGAAGACTCTTTTATGGAAGAAACTTTCTGTCTCTTCCGGCACCTGGCATAGTTATCTGAATACAGTAGGTGCTTAACAAATTTTTGTTTGCGGTTGGAAGGAAGGTCCCATATATCTCAAAATACTTATAGTAGCACTTTTCCTGGGAACAAAGTTGATGCTTATTGATTAAGGAATGTCTAAACAAATTGTGGCCCATAAATACAATGGCATATTACTATGCTATAAGAAACAAGGAATACAGTGTATACAGAGAAGCCTGGGGAGATTTAAATGAATCAATGCTAAGTGAAGTAAGCAGACCTAGAGAAACAATATACACAACGACTACAACCCTGTAAATGGAAAGAATGACAACAATATAATAACAAAAACAATTGAAACGGAAGGCAGGGATGTTAAAATGATTAAGCTAAAATAGATATGAAAAGGTATTTTTCCCTACTTCTTTGTAGGAGTGGGGGACTACAGCTGCGGGACACCCAATATGACATCATGGGTTTTTTTGTATATGTTTTATATGCTAGTTAGTTTTCTTCCTTTTTTTCTTCTTCGTTATAAGACATGGCTCTCTGGAAAGGGACAGGGGAGAAATACATTGGGAAATATAGGTAATGAAAAAATAAAAGATACCAAAATTTATTTTAAACATAAATATTTCTGCTATTGGCTATAGCAGAGGTGTAGGACGTGTTGTCCACTGGTGGGGCAACAATCCTGAGTGTGGTAAACCAGATTAAAATATAATTGGGAGGTGCTTGACAAAATAAATAAAAATTCAATGACATATAAGTAGCACTACATTTTAAAATGAAATCAACATGCTTCCTTAAGGGATTTTTATGTATGGCTTGGGCAGTGAGGTGGCACCAAGGTGCACAGAGCGCCTAGGCTAGAGTCAGGAAAACTCCTCTTCCTGAGTTCAAATCTGGCCTCAGACATTTACTAGCTGTGTGACTCTGATAAGTCACTTAATGCTGTTTGCCTCAGTCTCCTCATCTGTCAAATGAGCTGGAGAAGCAATTGGCAAGCCATTCCAGTATCTTTGCCAAGAAAACCTCAAACAGAATCACAGAGTCAGATATGACTGAACAACAACTACAAATGTATGACTTAGTGGTCCTCCTGTTTGTATTTGAGTTTGATACCCTTCAGCTAGCACATGCCACTTTTCTATCCCAAAATTTAAGCTTCTCTTCGAGGCAGGTTTTTCTTGTTTGCTACACCAAGTCCACAGCTCACACCGATGGGAGCTCAATGCAACATCCATGAAAAATGGATTTAAGCCTGATGTTCTATTCTCTTTGAGGTAAACAGAATAGCTCTGATCCTCTGAAGTCTGTTACAGCCCGTTAAATTTGAATGGAGAGAAAGAAGATGGAAGGTCGAGCTGCTGGAGTGGGGGTGGGGGGCAGAGATGCTCTCTAACTCTGAGGTGTCAAATGCACACTGAGAGCCGACTCCCCTGGTAGGGCCTAAACCAGATTAAAATGTAATTGGAAAATATTTAACAAAATGAATAAAAATATACTAGGGCATAGATAATGTTAATATGTGATTTTCTAAGTCAATCTGTGGCAGCAGAGACCCAGTTTCTATTTGCGTTTGATGCTGTGGCTCTAGCATCACCTGACTTTAGAAAAATCACAGTGTCAAAGATAAAGGGAGAAGTAGGACCCCAATTAAAAGCTCAGGCATGATATTTCCAATAAAGACGGATAGTAATTCCCATTCAGTTCTAACTCTGTTTCTGCAACCCTGGGGAAAAGTGAAAGGGCAGGTTCTCAGCCCCCAAGTAAATGATTTTCAAATAAAAGGAAGATAACCTAAAGAGGATAGCTAAATAGCCCCACCTCCTCCCCCTTCCCACCAACTCTGACTGTAAACATTCTAAATGGAATAGCCAAGTGGGTCTGAATGAAATGGACTTCAAATATCCTGGAGAATGAGATTTTGTGAGAAACAGTAGACACCTGAACTCCAGTCAGCCAGCCAAGAAGCATTGGACTATTTGTGCCCTTCCTGGGGCAGAACCTTCCAAGCTCACATTGGTCTAATAAGCCACAGTCAGACACACTATACCTTGACCCCAACATAGCGATGTCATCTAGGTCCTCTTTGAGAATGAAGGACAACAACCTTTAAATGGCAACTGTGTGCCAGGTATTGTGATAAGCTCTGGGGATACAAAAAAAGGCAAAAGATGGTCCTGCCCTTAAGGAGCTTACATTCTAATGAGGAAGACAATATCTGAACAGCGAAGGTGAAACAAAGGTAAATTGCAGATATTCAACAGAGGGAAGGCACCAGACTTGGGAAGAATCAGGAAAGGCTTTCTGTAGAAGTGGAATTTTAGCTGAGACTCCAAGGAAGGCAGGCAATCCAGGAGGCAGAGATGAGGAGGGAGAGAATTCCAGTAATGGGGGCCAACCAGGGAAAACCCTTACAGCTGGGAGATGGAAGGTCTTGTGTGAGGATGCAATGTCACTGGATTGGAGAGTGTGTGTGTGAAAGGGGAAGGTATAAGGTATAGGAGATGGAAAGTTAGAGGGGCCAGGTTGTGAAGGGCTTTGAACACTAAACAGAAAGTTTTTATATTTGATTCTGGAGAGGATAGGAAGCCACTGGAGTTTATTGAATAGGTGGTAGGGTAGGGTGACATGGTTATGCCGGCTCTTTAGGAAAATCACTTTGGTGGATGAATGGAGGGTGGACTGGAGTGGGGAGAGACTTAAGGCAGGCAGACCCCACCCCTACCCCACAGGTAAAGTACAATAGTCCAGGTGTGAGGTGATGAAGACCTGCACCAGGGTGGGGGCAATGTCAAAGTAGAAAAGGGGGCATATAAGAGAGATGCTATGAAGATAAAATGAACACAATTTGGCAACAGACTGGATATGGGAGTGGGCTGAGGGTGAAGAGTTGAGGATGAAATCAGGGTTATGAGTCTAGATGAGTGAGAGGAGGGTAGTATCACTGACAATAATAAGGAATTCAAGGAGAGGAGAGGATTTGAAGACAAAGACAATGAGTTCACTTTTAGACACGTTGAGTTTAAGATGCCTATGTGACATCCAGTTTAAGATGTCCAATAGGCAGATGGAGTTGGGAGACTGGAGGTCAGCAGAGAGGTTAAAGCTGGACAAGTAGATTTGAGAATCATCAGCAGAGAGATAACTGAGTCCATGGGAGCTCATGAGATCACCAAGTGAAATAGTATAGAGGAAGAGAAGAGAGCTCAAGCCAGAGCCTTGTGGGGCACCTACAGTTAGAAGACATGATCTGGGTGAAGATTTAGCAAAAGAGACTGAGAATGAGTGGCAGGAGGAGAGGGAGGGAGGGAGGAGGAGAAGCAGAAGAGAGTATTGAGGAGGAGACGGTGATCTATAGTGTCAAAGGCTTCAGAGAATTTGAGAAGGATGAGGACTGAGAAAAGGCCACTCCATTTGGAGATTAAGAGATCCTAGGTAAGCTTGGGCAGATCGATTGAAGTTGGAAGCCAAATTGTAGAGAGTCAGGAAAGTGTAGACAGCCTTTTCAAGGAGTTTAGTTACAAAAGGCAGAAGAGGACTAGGACAACAGTTAATGAGGATAGAAGGATAAAGTGAGAGGTTTTTATGTTTTTGTTTTTTCAGGAAGAGAGACATGGGCATGTTTGCAGGCAAAAGGGAAGCAGCCAATAGCCAGAGAGAGACTGAAGTGAGAGAATGGGGATAATAGAGGTGGGGAACTGGAGAAGATGGGATGAATGGAATGGGACCACTGGTGCATGTAAAGGAATTTATGTTGGCAAGGAGAAGGGCCACCTCTTTGTGTGAGAAAGGGATGAAGAAGGAGACAATGGTGGAAGGCATCTAAGAGATGAGAAGGAGGAGATACAAGAGAGCTCTTAGCAAATGGCCTCAATTTTTTCAGTGAAATATGAGGCCAAGATTCTAGCTGAGAGGGTTGGGGGATGGGGAAATGGTTATTGGAGAGGTCTGAGAAGAGTTGGAAGAGCTGTTGTGGTGAAGTGGGATAGTAAATTGACTAGGGATATTTAAAAGGATTGCCTTGCTGCAGTGAGGCCCAGTTGAGATTATTTAACATAAATTTGTAGTGGCTTAAGGCAGTACTTCAGAGTGAAAAGTCATCAAGAAATGACATGGTGAGTCCCATAAAGAAAGGAGAGGAGAAAGAGTTTTGTGAGGTCTTTTCAAAAGGCTGGGACATTTCCTTGATTCAAGAAGAATGGCAACTTTAGACTGGTGAAAAGGGTCTTAGAATGGCCAGGGAGGAAAAATCATCCAGTCTTTGGTTAAGGTCTACATTGATATTTTCTAGGTATTTGTCATGAATTGGAATTGGAACATTGCTTACATTCATGGAGTTCAGGTAAATCTCTTTTCCAAAGTCACAGCACATAACTGACAACCAACACTTCCTTTAAGAGTACCAAATTTGGGACGAATAGGTGTTAAAAATGACTACTACAACTGGTCCATGGTGGATTGTGCCTTCACCTATGTCCTCAAGTTTAGGAGTAGTTTAGGACAGGTTATTTGTACAATTTCCTCCTTCCCAAATGGACCAACCCATTTGGAAGATTTTTCTAAGCCCATCAAGTGTAGACTTGTCAGACATACTCACATCTGTTGTGTTGAGGGATTTGGCTTCGTAATCACATTTCTCAGCCTCTGTGTGAACCTGAAATTTTGTACCCAGGGCTCCATGGTTTTCCAGGGTGATGGTCCTTGAAACAATCTCTCCTACCACATAT
The DNA here is from genome assembly GCF_003287225.1 of Phascolarctos cinereus. Taxonomy (NCBI): domain Eukaryota; kingdom Metazoa; phylum Chordata; class Mammalia; order Diprotodontia; family Phascolarctidae; genus Phascolarctos; species Phascolarctos cinereus. Next base: position 403,797,690 of record NW_027556098.1, on the reverse strand, counting down.
GTGCCAAAATCAATGAGATTTTTATCCAGGGACAGCTGCAAAGAGATAAACCGTAATTACCCCTGCCCTGGAAAATCAGTAACATCAATGAAATAAACATCTACCATTTCAAGCAGAAAAACTTACATACTTATTATCATGTCCAAGAAAATGTCCACGGATTATAATTATTGTCTTTGACATTTAAAGCCAAATTCTTGGACAATAGTTTTGCCATAGGTAGCAACTTGGCTATCAGCCTTAATTCAACATTTTTGAAAATGACATTGGTAGAACCTTATTTGACTGACTTCTTCCTCCTCATTGGAGAGATTCCATTTACAGGAATTGCAGTGGAAGGTCAATCAAGTCTTCCTTCCAGCCTAGCACCCACTCATTGCCTGTAAGACCCATTAAGAAGCCTTCTCATGCAGGCTAATCCTGAATGTTTCAGGGATGGTGGTCCTTCTACTCTACAACATTCCTTTTTTTACAATTTCTCTCCAGCTGCCTTGCAGACAGTGTTTAGTTCTTCAAGCTGCTTTATCTGGATTTCTCGTAGGTATATTCCAGCCCATGCTTCTCCCTCTCATCCCCTCAGTCCCAAATAAAGCCATTCCTTTCTATCCTGAGCATTTAGATCTTTCATAAACCTTTCAATAGCTCAATCTTACCTTCTGTAGGAAACCTTTCTCAATCTCCCTGCCTTCCAACACTCCCCTTTAGTCTTTTCCTTCTGAAATGATCTTACAACACATACATACATATGTATATTAAACACATATCTTTATATATATCCTATATGTATGTACATAATTATTTGCATGTTATTTCCCCCATTAGAAGGTGAGATCTTGAGAGCAAGGACTGAGATTTTGCCTTTCTTCACATTCCCATACCTTGGCACAGTGCCTAACACACAGTAAGGGCTTAAGAAATGATTGTTGACTATATTTAAGGTTCACTTAGATTAGGGATTCTGCCCACAGATCCCAAAGGGGCCCATGAATAGATTCCAAGGGGTCCATGAACTTGGATGTGAAAAAAAAAACCTTTTAATTTCAATATAATTTATTTCCTTTGTAATCCTAGTTTTAAAAATGATATATTTAAAAACATTATTCTGAGAAGGGTCTATAGGCTTCACTAGACTGTCAAAGGAACCCAAGGCACAGAAAAGGCTAAAAATCCTGATTTGGGTAGTTTTGTTCTATTGGTTTTATTCCTTTTCTTTAGACACATTGCCGTGCTCTGTGCTCAAATCCAGATTCGATGATGTTCTCCATTGGGTGGAGGGGGCAGGGTGGGTGGTAGTGGGGGAGAAAGGCTGGAGGCTTTTAAGAGGTAATTGGAAGGCCCAATCTTGGTACAAAGCCAGGAAGGCCCAACCCAACCTTTGAGACAGAAGTTTCCAAGAGCACCGGGAAGGGTATCATCTCAGAGAAATAATCCCTCTTAAACAAAAGACTGAGCTCAGGGGCAAACAGTGTTTTCTGCCTGGAGCTCCTGTTTCTGCTCCAGTCCCTTGTAGTTACCAACAGTGGAGTGGAGGGGCCAGAAACCTGAGAGCTGAGGCTATCTTTGCCCCTTCCACACACATCCTCTTCAGTGATAGCCACGGGCAGGACACATAAGAATTTGTAGGAAGCATTATGGACAAGTCTCATTCTCTTTCTCATCCTACGCCCCCAAACTCCCACCAGCTTTCAAATGTCTCTCCAGGCTGGATTTGGAGAAAGGATTTGGTCTGTGGCACAAGAGAACTTGGGGAGAGGGGGCGGGGCATTTCTAGACAAGAGACAAATGGAAAACGCTTCTCTAGCTGAGCATCAATTCTTCCAATCAGTCATGGAGACTGAAAGACAAAGAGCATTTTTCTTTGAAAAGAACTTGCTCTCCCCTTGAAGGGCTTAGAAAATCTTCCAAATGGATTGGTCCATTTAGGAAGGAAGAAATTATACAAATAACCTGTCCTTTACTTTTAAACTTGAGGACATAAGTGAAGGCACAATCCACCATGGGCCAGTTATAATAGTCATTTTTAAACATCTTTTATTCCTGTAACCACCAAATTTGGTACCCTCGAAGAAAGTATTGGTCCTTAGTCATTGGCTGTGACTCTGGCCAAGAAATTTACCTCAACCCAATGGATGCAAATCAATTTTCTAATGCCTGTATGTGACCCATGCCTAGTTGGTGCATTTAAGAACTCTTCTACATTACAAAGTATTCTGTGAAATGAAAAATGTGCTAGCAGCTCCAGTGGGCTAGAAAATAATTGGACTTGGGAGAATAAGGAAGTGAGTGTTCACTCTTCTTTCAGGTCTATTATGTATGTAGGACTCAAAGGCTAAACTGGAGATGATTCATTGATTTTACTGGAAATTTGCTCCAGATCCCAGCAGGAAATTTAGTCTTGCGCCATTCATGAATTCCTACCTATACTCAAGTCTTTCCTTTTTCATACAGCCTGAATGTATACAAATGTGTGTGTGTACACACACTCACACACACATATTCCTATTTAAAAATAGGACTATATCTTAAGTTGGGAGAAATGACCCTGGGATGAAAGGCCTTCCAAAGATGACCAAAACACTCAGGAAAAAGGGATTGTTTGATTCTCCCGGGCCCCTGCTGACTGCTCCAGGCACTGCAGTGTTGGCTTCATTGGCCACTGGGGTGACATACCCGAAAAGATGGTATCTAAAGAGACTGAGGAGGCAAATGCCCACTGTTCAGGGCTGTTTGCACAAAATGGAAAGACAACTGGAAAATTCAGGCTTTCCTTACAATATCTTTTTCTCCCAAAGCTGGGAGGGTTTTGGGGGGTGGTGGTGGGGAGAGAGGGTAATCCAGAAAATAGATTAATTTCTTCACTTTTCTTTATCAACATAGAGTAAGGAAAAGGTTCCTTATAAACTGGCATGGAGGACAAGGAGGTCAAATTTAAGAATCCCAGGTATCTGGGAAGAGGCTTAATTTTGCTAGCTTTTCATCGATTTGATCAATTTTTTAAAAAAAATCTGGGGCTGAACCTGTGATTTCAGGTGTATAGAGAAGTTCTTCCCTGAGAAGAACTCCCTTTCGGAAGGCAGGTGGGCATCCCCTCTTCAACTTCAATGTTTAAAGAGCTGTCTGGGAGCACCACGAGGTTAAATGAGACAGCTGAGAAGTATCAGAAGCAGAACTTGAATCCAGATCTTCCTGACTCTGAGGCATGGCTTCCTTCTACTACTCCACACCATCTCTTAGTTTGATTGGGAGTCAATCAATTTCACTCATTAGGAATTTACAACAATATCTAATCCACAAATACCCATCAGGGGAAGGCTTCCAACAGGTTTGAATCAGAGACAGAATTAGATTGTGAGGAAAAGGGCAACTCTAGGGAACAGGCTCTGGGCTTAGGAGATGAGGAGGCTCAGTGGCCAGACAGCTCGGTGGATTTGGACATGGCCCTTAGACACTCTTCACTCTTGGGCCAGACATTTGCTTGTTTTAACTCCAAGAACATTTCTCAACCAAGAAAACCTTGGGGGAAAAGTAGATTGTGTAAATTCTTTTACTTACAGCACATTTCTTTGTGGTACATTTCAGTGGGATAGAAAATGAACCTGTCTGAGCCAAAAATGTGATGTTGCCTTCAAGTTCTTTATTTATCTTTAAAAAACAAAACAAAACAAAACAAAACAAATATAACCATTATGAACCTTCCTCCTTCCCTTTTCTTTCCTTCTTTCCTCCCTCCCTCCTTCCCTTAATTCCTCTTCCCTTCTTTTCTCTTTCCTTCCTTCCCTCCCTCCCTTTCTTCTTTCCTTCTTTCTTCCTTCCTTCTTTCCCCTCCTTCCTTCCTTTGGGCCTCAGTTTCCTCATCTGTAAAAGGAGGGAGACAGATTCAAAAGCCTGTGAGGCCCCTTACGACTCTGGATCTATGACCCTTGGATTCCTATGGAGCAGCAAAGCACCTGTTAGGGGGCCAACACACCCACCCACCACTTGAGCCTGTGACTGCCTTCCCCAGAAGGACATCTCCCAGAATCACTTGCGGCACCACCAAGGGACATGGGATTAGCAAACTCAGATTTCACAACTGAGCCTTTGCAAGCTTCTCAAGAACCTTAGCAGACTGTTCATTCCCATGTTCTTCCACACCTGCCACCCTGTAAAAAGATGGGTCAATCTGACAATGGTATGCTGACCCAGAAGGCCATGGAGAGCTAACTTAAATACCTTCCCTCTCCCTCAACCAGGTGTGGGTAGAGCTCTGGAGGCTCATCTCCTCATCTAGGTTTCCCTTCCTCTTCACCCATCACTAACAATGACAATAAATCAATATACTTTCATTTCTTTCAGCAGAAATCAAGACAAGAAACACTACACACCCGAGGAGTGACTTTAGCAGGCTTAACCCACCCCTGTTGCTTCCATGTGGTCCTTGGATCAAAAACACTTACCATGGGCTTGAAGGTGATGAAGACCTCACAGGAAATTCCAGCTGACATTGGACCTGGAGGATCAAAGCTGCAGGCAGAACAAAGAGCTTAATCAGACTGATAAGGAAACAGGCTGCCATTTTTAGAGCTTTGGGCCAGAAGTATCCAGGTTGCTCAAGTTCATTGCTGGGACCAAAAGGGGCTTTGGGGAGGAAGTAGATGAACACAATTTGCTGCTGTCAGTCATGTCTGACTCTTCGTGACTCCATTTGTTTTTTGGTTTTGTTTTGGCAAAGATACTGGAGTGCCATTTCCTCCTCCAGCTCATTTTGCAAGTGAGGAAACTGAGGCAAACAAGATGAATGATTTACTTAGGGTCACCCAGCTAGTAAGTGTCTGAGGCCATATCTGAACTTAGGAAGATGAGTCTTCCTGACTCCAGGCCTTACACTCTATCCACTGGGCCACCTTATTGTTCCATTGCTGAATGCAATAAGGCTTTCTTAATAATAATAATAATAGCTAACATTCATAGCATCTACTATGTGCCCACCATCTCCCTTACCCTGGAATCAGGACTGACACCTCCCAGGCAGAATGGGGCAGAGGCAAGGTTGCTTCTAGGGAGCTTCAAGCCCTGTGGTTTGGGAGCCGTAGTAGTGGTGGTGGTGATGATGGTAATGGTGATGGTGGTGGTGGTGGTGACATGTAACCTTCAGATGGCACTGTTGGCTGGCTGATCTGCCCCAGTGTCTGAAATACATCAGTTACTATTCTGGCTTAAGACACCGAGACTCCCCATTAAAAAATGTAATCTGGGAGGAAGCCATTACCAGCTCCTAACACCTTATACCTTAGCACACATTCAGGTGCAGTACATTAGCTCCCTAGATGCTGAGGGGATGCAGCTCAAGTCAATCTAGATGTTGGAAGGGGGTGAACTCCCACAGTTCTTTCTTGAGGATCCTCTCTGGTTGTCCTGATCTACATCTGGCTAGGTGGCTCTGGAGGAGAAAGTGAGGCTGGTGACATAGCACAGCCTTGCCTCACTTAAATCCAATTCATTTGCAAGTCACAGCATCACCTTCCTGATGTCATGATCTTCTTCAAGAATGAAAGACAAAACAAGACTCCCTAATAAATGAATGGTATTTGTACAGCCTTGAAATGTGGCTGGTGGCGGCTGGTGGCGATTCTCCACCACCTAGGCATGGAGAGCTCTGCTCCAATACTCTCTCAGGTCCAATAAGCTTCGACTGGGTTCTCAAGAGACTTCTCTCCAATTGGTGAGTTTGGTAACCTGATTGGGGTAGGGGTGGGGGGTTTGAAACAGGCACAGTGGGATCAGGACCCGATGTCCCAAAGGAATGCTTCTGTCCCACTCCCTTCCTCAGAGGACTGGAGAAGGACAGAGCCCTCTGACCTTGTCCTAGCATTTCCAGACTCATTTATATGCTTGGAGAAGAACAGCAGCGTTCTCAAGTACAAAGGACAAGGCTCAAAATAGGACTTGGAATGTAAAGGGAAATTCACTAGGCCAGGAGCTGCCAGAGAGGGAGCTTTAGACAATGGGTAGTAGCTGGCTCCATATGGAATTGTTTAGGTTCCAACAGGCTGCGGTAGGGGCTGGTGGGGGATCAGTGCCACAGCTTTCTAGTGGATGGAGCAGCCAAAATTTCAGAGTGCATCTCGGCTTAGCAAAGTGGCAGATGGCATTGAGCTATGAGATGGAATCTTTGAAGGATGAAACCAGCAAATGGAAGATATGGCCTATTGATTTGAGTGAACAGCCTAGAATGTTAACTCACCAATATCAAACTGGGCTCTTTTGACTAGCCCAGTGAAAGGCCTCTGACTATTTGGGATGGACCCATCCAATCTCTAAATTCTAAGCTTGGATATCTTGTGATCTTGTCACCAACAACAGTCACTATTTCTGATTTGTCAGTAATCTGTTGCCTTAATCAGGGATGGCTTCAGCTAGAAGTATGACACCAGCCTTCTTACCCTCAGTCGGGAGCCTTTCCCCTCTCATGGCCCTTTCCCATCTCTGATGCCCAAGATCTTTATGATGACCAGGCGTCTCCTCTGCAGTACCAGCTCCCCCGTGGAAAACACTTGCTTAGCAATTGTTAGATTTTTAGTAAAAGGCGTACAGATATAGGGGAGCCACCACATGGGTGCACCCCCAAGGAGAGCACATGTCAGGGGGAGGGAGGTACAGAACATCACCATAAAGTGCAAAAACATGAAGAAGGAGGTGGGAGTTCACCCCCTTCCAACATCTGGATTGACTTGAGCTGTGTCCCCTCAGCATCTGGGGAGCTAATGTACTACACCTGAATGTATGCTAAGGTATAAGATATTAGGAGGTCCTCCCAGATTATATTTTTAATGGGGAGTCTCAGTATCTTGAGCCAGAGAAGTAACTGGTGTTAGTATTTCAGACATTGTGGCAGATCAGCCAGCCAATAGTGCTAGCTGAAGGTTACATCATTACTACCACCACCACATCACCATTCCTACCACTATTACCACCACCATCATCATCATCATCATCATCATCATCATCATCACTGTCACCACCGCCACCATCATAGCTAGTATTTATATAGCATGCTTTCCATATGTTAACCCATTTGATCCTCACAACTGGGGAGGGGGGTCAGTGTTAACATACAGAGACTCATGGTTGCTATTACAGGAGACTAGGGATTATAACCCCTGCTAGCTAGGTGGGGCAGTGGATAGAGCACCGGGCAACAAATCGAGCAGATCTGAATTCAAATCCTGCCTCACATACTTACTAGCTGTGTGGCTTTGGGCAAATTGCTTAACCTCTCTGAGCCTCAGCTTCCTGAAAGGGTTGGATTCAATGGCCTTCCAGATCTAAATCTCCTATGATTACTAGGGACAAGGTAAAAGTGATGTTGGACAGGCTGGGTTGCTCACCACCGTAAGTATAATATAATCTAGTAAGATGGTGCAGAGAGGTATTGTCCAAGAAGCCCATAAGGCACCAGTAGGGACTAAGGTCAGCAGTCGAGGCAACAACATTCCCTGGAGATAGAAGGCACTGTCTCTTCCCAAGTTCCTTGCCAGTGTCCTCCTCCAGAGATCCCACCTTTGTTGGGAATGATAGGTGGGAATAAGAGAGATCCAAATGCCTTCAGGAGCTCAGGAGCAACTGAGGACCCCAGCCAATTCTTGTAAGAAACTATGTATGCTTTAGTTTAAAAAAAGCAAATGTATCTGGGACACTGTGATTTCCTTTGGGCTCGATTCAAAGTTCATTAAACGCCTAATGGTGGGAGTCAATGCATGCTCAGTTGACTTAGTGAATCTGAGTTGAATCAGAAGACTGGGAGAACGCTGAATTCCCAGGTCCGTGAGACATGTGGCTAAGTCCCCAAATTTAGGTTTTCAGAATTGATCCTTCTTAGCTCTGTGTACTTACTGGATGGTAATGAAATCCTTGAGATGATCCTCCACTCCCACCAGCTTGCAGTAGTTAATTGTGTAAGATGCGTTGATTAATGTCATCTTTTTTTTATATGTTTTACCAACATCAAAGTTCTAGAAATATCAAAGAATAAGACACTCTTCAAAAGAGAGTTGGCATCGGCTTCATAGATTTGTCACGGAAGAAATGAAGCAATCTATGTTGAAGAAGCTCAGATACACACAAAGTGGCTTTTCCTTTCATTAACCATGTTTGTTTGAGATTCATATTGTCAATGCACTTGAGAGTTCTGCTTGACTATAGTAATAACAAACTTCTCAACAATTTATGCTATGAATGATCGCCAAATCAATTTCTTTTTTTAATTCAATTTTATTTTGTTATTTGCTCTGAATTCGGTTCCTTCCATCTCCTTCCCCACCAATCAATTTCAATTGAATTGAACAAGCAATGACTATGCCCAAGGCATTATGCTAGGCACCAAGAACAGAAAGCTGAAAAAAAGATGGTCCCCCCCCCCCTTAAGTGTTCATTCTCATTTGTGTTACAAAGGTTTATTTTTGTGTATATCTAACCCCATTATGTGATAAATGAGTGAAAAATGGTCAAATACAGAGGGATGAGAGTTTGAAGAGAAAGGGTTTATTTGTAACTTGCAGTAGGAGGGGGTTTGGTGGCATCTAAAGTTAGTGTATCAGTTAAATTGTTTCCAAGGTAATGTTGGGGTTTTTTTTCCTTCCTTGGAAAGAAAGAAAGAAAGAAAGAAAGAAAGAAAGAAAGAAAGAAAGAAAGAAAGAAAGAAAGAAAGAAAGAAAGAAAGAAAGAAAGAAAGAAAGAAAGAAAGAGGGAGGGAGGGAGGGAGGGAGGGAGGGAAGGAAGGAAGGAAGGAAGGAAGGAAGGAAGGAAGGAAGGAAGGAAGGAAGGAAGGGAGGGAGGAAAGAAAGAAAGAAAGAAAGAAAGAAAGAAAGAAAGAAAAAAGAAAGAAAGAAAGAAAGAAAAGAAAGAAAAAGAAAGAGGGAAGGAAGGAAGGAAGAAGGAAGGAAGAAAGGAAGGAAGGAAGGAATAGAAAGAAAGAAAAATTAATTTAAGATCAGTTCCAAATGAAAACACTTGTTATGAAAAAAACTGCATGTGAGCTTAGGGTGTAGACTGCTTGATCCAGAATTTCTAAGCAAAAACTCTCCTAATAAGTGGCTAATACATTAGACGCTCAGGTCAAAAACAAACCTATCACAGGAGGCAAGTCCGTGTTTCAGGTATGATATCAGAATCAACCCATCAACAAGCATTAATTAAGTACCTTCTATATGTGCCAACCACCATTCTCTTAAGCACAGAATATTCAAAAGAAGGGCAAAATAATAGTAGTCCCGGCCCTTTAAAGGGGCATAGTATGTACTGTCTTCTCTTTTAGAATGCAAACTCTTAGGCATCCTGGGAGCAATTTTATGCCTCCTGTCAGATAAGCCAAATCAGTGAGCTCCTCCCTCCCTCCTTCCCATCTTGTTAAGAGACTATGAAAGTTTGAGTTTGGCTCTTGTGAGAGATACAAAACTTTTTCTGGAGCACCGTTTCTTTAATTGACCTTTATGATCAATTTCTGACCTCTCTGAAAGGATTTATTCCTTTAAAAAAAATCAGACACATTGCAAGATCTCATAAAGATGGCAGCTAATTTGTTTTATACATTCATTTCTTCCTCTCATAGTCATCAGAGAATATTAATAAGTCTTTTTTTTTAAGATCCAGACCAAAAGATGGATGTTGGATTATCCAAGTAAGTAAATTGTTTTTAATGCTTTTATTTCCTAGGTCCCTTATGAAAACCCACCTTAAAGTGAATGAGATCAGGCTTGCTATAGAAGGGGCAGCCCTTAAATTCACGCCCAGACACCACTTGTTTGTGGACCATCCCGCTCCGGAGCTTCTCCAGTGTGTTTGCCAAGATGTCTTGTTCCATCTTTGTCCCGCCCACAGGCTTGCGTTTCACTTCATCTTTTGGCACCTTGGAATTTAATAAAGAATGGAAAAAGTACTAATAATAAATCTACACCAGGATGTCACTTCACCAACAGGAAATAGGTTTTGTAAAAGAATAAAAGGTCAAAGATTTGATATGTTAACAAAGGACATGGGTTCATCATATCTCTTTTTTCAGGTCTACAGAATTTCATGATTATCTAGTCAAACCCGTATTTGAATTCCCACACAACAGACCTATCAACCTGTGATCTAAAACCCTTCCTTGATGAGAAGGGGCGTCCAATGGGCTCCTAAGGCAGTTCATTCTACTTTAGGATGGCTACAGTTGGGTTTTTTTATTTTTAACATTTATTTTAAAAAAATTTTGAGGTCCAAATTTGCTCCTCCCCCACCCATTGAGAAGGCAAACAATGTGATATTAATTATACCTGTGAAAAATGCAAAACATACTTCCATACAAAGATGGCTGCAATTATTAGGAAGTTTTTGCTTCAAGTAAATTCGCTTCTTTTCAATGTCTACCTTTTAGTTCTTCTACCCTCAGGGCCAAATGAGAACAAATCTGAGTCTTCCACATAATGGCCCTTCAGATACTTGAAGACGGCTACCATGCTTTGCCTCACCTTTCCAAACCTAAGTAACCTTGTCTCTAGGCTAAGAGTTAACAATTCCTTTGCTCTATCTAAATAGGAGCTGCTCCACTGGGGACCCAAGTGGAACTGGCCATGGGTAACACAGCTCTTTTTTTTTCTTCTTTCCTTCCTTCCTTCCTTCCTTCCTTCCTTCCTTCCTTCCTTCCTTCCTTCCTTCCTCTCTTTCTTTCTTTCTTTCTTTCTTTCTTTCTTTCTTTCTGTCTGTCTTTCTCTCTCTCTTTCTCTCTTTCTTTCTTTCTTTCTTTCTGTCTGTCTGTCTGTCTGTCTGTCTTTCTTTCTTTCTTTCTTTCTTTTTCTTTCTTTCTTTCTTTCTTTCTCCCTTCCCTCTTGTCCACATAGGGTATCGTACCCTTACCTACAGATGCTCTGCCCAAAGGAATGTAAATTTTGATCACTGAAACCTTGTTTTCTTAAAGATCAGTCCTTAAACCCAAATCACTCTGGCTCTCATTGGTTGGCCAAGAGCAGGTTTCCAATCTCCACTTGGTCATTGTTTGGGCCCTGATTGGCTCAGGGTGAATGTAAATAGCAATTGTTTCTGTTTTGGCCAGAAACTCTGAGGGTCCTCCCTTCTCAGACTATGTTTTTTTTCTTTTTGTACTAGGTGAAGAGGCTATTTTTTACCTCATTTCTTACCTAGCCTTAATCAATGAATGGGCTTTGCCTCAGTCAAACTGAGACCTGGGAAAGACCTTAGCTTAAAAATCCTATGGTCTCCCACTGTATCTGGGGCAATCTCCAGTTGTCCTGATCTATATCTGGCCTCTAGACCCAGATATCTCCAGAGGTGAAAGTGAGGCTGGTGACTTTGCACAGGCCTCCCTCCCTTAAATCCAATTCACTTGCATGTCATGGTATCACCTCCCCGATGTCATGGTCCTTTTTGAGAATGAAGGGCAAATAACAACAACTCTGTCTGCATATAACATGAAGTACAGGCTTGTCAACATCCTGGTTGCCCTCTTAACAGTCTTCAGCTTCTCACCGACCCCTAGAATAAACACAGTACTCCCAATGTGGTCCAGCCAGAGCAGAGTACAGTAGGGTTATCACTTCCTTGTTTCTGGATGTTATGCCTGCCTCTCACAATACATCAGCATTTTGGCCGTTAAATTATTACAGATTAGATAAGCAAGACTTAGAAGGAAAAGGATAGAATTGTCTAGACTTTGATAAACACAAGAACAGAAAGCACTGGGTAAACTGCTCTTAACAGGAACTTTGGGGAAATTTTTTTTATAAAAGTCATGAGAAAAATGGGTTTAGACTAGCATCTTGCACCACAGAGCACAATGAATTCCAAATAGATAAAGGAACCAAAGACGGCACATTATTAAAAAGTTAGAGGAGACTGGAAGGCCATAGGTCTTGCAGCTGTGGATGAGAGATGAATTTATAACTAACATGACATAGAGAATATTATAAAAGACAAAACAGATTACTTTAATTAAAAAAATAAACTTTTATGAAATAATTATAGTTAGAATAAGAATAGAAACAGAATAGAAAAAAAATCTCTCCATAAAACATCTCTGTAGCTTTCCTTGGTGTGATTCCTGAGTGGAGCCCCTTGGGAGCCAGAGCTGTTCTGTCCGACCACCTAGCTGCTCTCCTCTCAGCACTGCTCTGCTCTCCTCAGTACCGCTGCTCAAATGGAGGACTCAATGGAAACGGATGTGAGCCCCCTCCAGCCCCAGAATTTCCTCTTCGGTTGTGAACTAAGGCTGGCAAAGATTATCATTTTAAGGTAGATAATGATGAAAATGAACACCAGTTGTCATTGAGGATTGTGAGTTTAGGAGCTGGTGCAAAGGACGAATTGCATATTGTTGAAGCAGAGGCGCTGAACTACGAAGGCAATCCAATTAAAGTAACACTGGCATCTTTGAAAATGTCTGTGCAGCCTACAATTTCTCTAGGAGGCTTCGAGATTACACCACCAGTAGTTTTGCAGTTGAAATGTGGTTCGGGGTCTGTACATGTGAGTGGCCAGCACCTAGTAGCGCTGGAGGAAGATGCAGAATCAGATGATGAAGAGGAAGATGATATGAAACTCTTAAATATGTCTGGCAAACGATCTGCTCCTGGAGTTGCGAGCAAGGTTCCACAGAAAAAGGTAAAACTGTCTGAAGAAGATGAAGATGATGATGATGATGAAGATGATGATGATGAAAAAGATGATGATGAAGAAGAAGATGATGATGATGATGATGAAGATGATGATGATGATGACTTTGAAGATGAGGGAAGTGAAGAAAAGACCCCTCCAGTGAAGAAATCTGTTTGTGATGCTGCAGCAAAAAAATGCACAAAAATCAAACCAGAACGGGAAAGATTCAAAGCCGTCCACACCAAAGTCAAAAGGTCGAGAATCCTTCAGAAAGTCCCAAGACTCCCAAAGGACCCACTTCTCTAGAGGATATTAAAGCAAAAATGCAGGCAAGCATTGGAAAGGGTGGTTCCCTCCCCAAAGTGGAAGGCAAAGTCATCACCTAGGTAAAGAATTGCTTCCGGATGTCTGACCAGGAGGCTATTCAAGATCTCTGGCTGCGGAGGAAATCTCTTTAAGAAGATGAGTTTGAACAGTTTGTCAAAATTTTCCATCTTATTTCTGTAACAGTTGATATCTGGCTGTCCTTTTTATAATGCAGAGTGAGAACTTTCCCTACCGTGTCTGATAAATGCCGTCCAGATTACTTTGCCAAGAACATGTTGTCCAAAATGCCTGTTTAGTTTTCAAAGCTGGAACTCCACCCTTTGCTTCATTTAAGTATGTATGGAATGTTATGATAGGGCATAGTAGTAGTGGTGGTCAGACAAATGGAAATGGTGGGGAGACAAAGTATACATGTGAAATAAATTCAGTATTTTAATAAAGTAAAAAAAAAATCTCTGTAAAAGTCTGACATCCAAAATTTATGGGAAACTGACACAAATCTATGATTAAGAGCCATTCCATAATAGATAAATCATCAAAGAAAATGAATAAATGGTTCTGAAACGAAGAAAGGCAAGCTCTCAAAAACCATAGATTGAAATTGCTCATAATCTGAGAAATGCAAATGAGACTCATAAGCTCACATCAATCAAACTGGTACAGGTGATTAAAGACTGAAAAATTCAGTGAGACGGCTTACTACTGGTGGGGCGTAAATTATTCCAACCACTGTGGAAAACAACTTGGAATTTTAAAACTCAATAAGCATTTATTTGGTACATGTTATATAGCTCTGCGCTAGGCATTAAGGAGAAAAATGAGAAAAAAATAAAACATTCTTTGACCTCAAGAAGGTTATGTCCTGTTGGGGGGAGGGGAGGAGAATAATGTACACAAATTAGTAAGTACAATAGTTTTAATAGCTTTAAATGGCATTAAGACTTTTGGGACATCCGGTATATAAAGTAAATTGGGGGGAGGTTAGTCAAATGGGTCCTCCTGAAGGTTAAGGCATAAGAGGTGAACCTTTAAGGGAAGTTAGGGACTCCAATAGGTGAAATGGAGTGATGACAGACAAAGAAGCAGAGGTGGGAGATGAAATACTGTGTATGGAGAATAGCAAGGAAGACAATTTGTGATTTACTTGACATAAAGAAAACTTCCTAACAATTGCAGCCATCCTAATATGGAAATATATTTTGCATGATTTACATGTATAATTAATGTGACATTGCTTGATTGTGAAGGCTTCAAATGTCAGAGAAGTCTGCATTTATCCTAGAGGCAAAAGAGAGCTACTGTGAGCAGGGGGTGTCATGGTTGGACCTGTACTTCATGAATCTCAGTTGGCTGTTCAGAGGATGGATTGGAAAGAGGAGAGGCTAGATGCAGGGAGATAAATTAGAAGGCTTCTAGTCTAGAAAGAGGTGATGAGTACCTGAACTCCATGGTAGTGAAGAGAAGGAAGAAATGCTATGTTGGTAGGAAGACTAGGCAATTGACTGCACATATGAAGGATGAATGAGAAGGGAAAGAAACTGAGGCTAGCTCAGAGCTAGTAAATATGTGGGTGACTGGAAGGGTGGTGTTGGCCTTGACAAAAATAGACAAGTGAGGAAGAGGACTGGATTTCAAGGAGAAGATAATGATTGCCATTTTGATCAGATTGATTCTGAGATGCCTACAAGATGTCTAGAAAATATCTTGAAAGCAGCTGGTGATGAACTGAAACTCAGTAGAGAAGGATGAGCATATGGTATGTGGATTTGGGAGCCATCTACAAGAAAGAGATTGTAGAGAGAAAAGGGACTAATTCCTAAAAAAAAAAAAGAGTCAAGTCAAGAAGCATTATTAAGTGCCTACTACATGCTGGGCACATATGTTAAGTGCTGGGGATCCAAAGAAAGACAAAGAAAGTCCCTGCTATCAATCAGCTCACGGTCTAATGGGGTAGACAGCATGCAAACAACTATGTGCAAATGAAATATATAGGATAAATAGGAAATGATGTAGTGAAAAACGAACACAGATTGGGAAAGGCTTCTTGTAGAAAGTAGAATTTAGATGGGACCTGAAGAAAGCTAGGGATGTCAGGAGACAGAGATGAGGAGGAAGAGAATTGCAGGCATGGGACATAACCTGGGAAAATGTCTGGAATTAGGGTCAAATCCCCTTTGACCCACCGACCCCACTTCTTGGTTTCTATTCAAGGTGGTTAGTAACAACAAGATTTCTCTGTATGAAAATATTTGTAACCCCAGCTTCAGACCTAGAATACTTGCAAAAGACTCTCCTCATTGGTGGATAGAATGATGATTCAGTGAAGCATGACTGTGTGATGGGGAAAGTTATTCTCAGAGCTTTGGAGAGAGGAGACATTCTTTTTCCTTCCTGAATTGAGAAAGGACACATGGTTCTAAGCTTTCTTTAGAGGAGAGACCCATAGAAATAGAAAAGACTGTGGAAGCAAACATGTAAGGAAAAGCAGACATGTCCCTGATTTTCAGCTGGCCTCCCCAGCTGAATTCTTTGGGGAATTTCCCTTTGGGTGAGATTAAGGCTTCTCTCTCAGGTACAGCTGAGATCATCTCACTCCCAGTAGTGGAGCTAATTCACTCTGTGTGTTCTTATATCTCTGATTCCTGTTTGTTATTTGCTTGGATAAATGGATCTACTTTCAATTCACTATTTGTGATAGTCTTTGTGTAACTGGTATTTGGCAAGGAGTCGAGTATGCAGATGTAAGCTTGGGGTACCTCTTCCCCTTTAAGCAACAGCAACCAGGAAAGTGGCTTGAACCTAAAAAAAAATCATTTCTCTAGGCTAACAATGTTTGGGGAGGTGGACAGATATAATTATAGTTCTTCAATACCCCTCTTTCTCAGAGGAGAACAGCACAATCAGCCTCTCATTCCCCAGGTCAACACCTCCTTGAGTTGCTTGCTTTCAAAGCTTCCACCTTGGTCAGGGAACCCTGGCAGTGAAATCATATATATAGAGGAATATTTTCCCACAGCACTTTAGAAACTATTAAAAACTTTCGTATTTCCTAGTTAGGTATGAAGGACTGCATATACTGGGCAAGATGGTCAGCCACCAACAGAATGTGGCTCATGGTAGTTCTGTCTTTCCAGAGATAGAGATTCAATGCACAGAAGTTCCAGAGGTCTGCTGATCCTTCTGACCTCCACATATGCAGCATGGGTTGGCAGCCCTTTCCACTGGACATGTCAGAGACAAGTCCCATTCTTATTACCATCTGTTGCCATCTTGGGCCAGCAGAATCTGTGTCTTACTAAATCGAGTGTCCTTTCTCCATCCAAATGTCCAAAGTCATCGTACAGGGCAGTCAAGGCACTCAAGTGAACATTTTGGGTTGCACCAGCTGCTTCCTGGTACCAAATATGGTGGGATTATCTATAGTCTCCCATAACATGCCAGGACACAGTTCCAACTTTCATCGCATCTTCAGCTCATCTACACACATTATGGTCTTCCCAGTTTGATAATAGAAATCAAACTCACAGTTGGCTAGAACCATCTTGAATAAGTGGCTTTTAACTTGGTGCTGTCCCTGGATGGCTGCCCAGCACAGCTAGTAAGTGTCTGAGGCTGGATTTGAACTCAGGTCTTCTTGATCCAAGGCCCAGCACTCTATCCACCATACCGTCTAGCTGCCTTTGTAGTAGACAGCTTGTATGCATTACAAAATCCCCTTTACGTTGAAAGGTAGTAGGTAGTATTAAAAAACAGAAAAACTTCCTCTCTGATTTTTTTCAGTGTTGACCTTTACAGGCTCAGATTTAGGTTTTGCTGATAAGCACCAAGAGAGAGCTACATCTGAAGTATATAATTATTCATTTGGAAATCTAAGAGATAGAATCGATTAAAGGCCAGGATGCCAATTTGTAGAGCTACGTAATTTAAACAAACAAGTGAAAGCTCTTACCTTGTAGGGCTTATACTTTTCACTCCAGAGCCCCATAATTTCTGGCTCTGTTAGTGTTTCTTCTTCCTGAATATTAAGGAATTCATCATCAGTAGAGCCAATGCTCGAGCAGTACTTTTGTTCAGATATGGCAGCATATTTGTGACTGTCCTGTAATCAGAGATAGAAAACACTCAGCACTGTATGTTGGATAGGGGCTCAGTGCTATTTAACTATCATGTCTTCATTTGACACTGGAATGACAAAATGCTTACTTAAAAAATGCATATGGGGCAGCTAGGTGGTGCAGTGGAGAGCAGCTAGGTGGCACAGTGGATAGAGCACCGGTCCTGGACTCAGGAGGACCTGAGTTCAAATTTGACCTCAGACACATGACACTTACTAGCTGTGTGACCCTGGGCAAGTCACTCACCCCGATTGCTTCATTAAAAAGCAAAAAAAAAATGCATATAATTTTTTTTATTGATTTCTTGCCATCAAATATTGCCAACCAGCATTTCTTCCATTCATACACCATTAAAAACAAAAGGATAACTCTTTGGGTATTTTTTTAAATGACACATAACATTTTAATACAGCAGGCAGAAAGTTAAAATGTATGGTATACTCAGATTAGTTACATAGAAAAGGAGAAGGGAAGGGAATAAATATTTATATAGAGTCTACTATGTGCCAGGCCCTGTGCTAAGCTCTTTACAAATATTATCTCATTTGATTCTCATAATAACCTTGGGAGGTAGGTGCTATTATTATCCCCATTTTACAGTTGAAGAAACTGAGGCAGACAGCAGTTAAATGATTTGCCCAGGGCTACACAGCTAGTGTCTGAGGCCAGATTTGGACTTGGCCTTCCTGACTCTAGGCCCAGCACTCTATCCACCGTACCCCCTAGGTGCTTCACGGTTTTCCCTTTTTGCTGTGTTGATGGCATGATTTCCTCTCCCTTACCACCTCTTAACCCTTTATAACCTTCCACTTCATTCTTCCTAAGACCTTGCAGAATAATTTTGGGAGTTCCTGAAGAGCAAGAAAAACACAAAGAATAAGGGAGGAAGAGAGGGATTGAAATATCCTTGGCTTTCCTTGTATCTGCTGTTGAGGGGATGGGGAAAGCTTCCTGTAGAAGGTGGGATTTTAGTTGGGACTTAGAGGAAGCCAGGAGGCAGAGATGAGGAGGAAGAGCATTCCAGGAATGGGGGACAGTCAGGGAAAATTCCAGGAGCAGAGAGACGGAGGGTCTCGTTCATGGAACAGCCAATACGCCAGAGTCACTGGATCAAAGAGCAGAAGGTGTAAGAAGACGAGAAAGGTGGGAGGGGGCTTAGCTATGAAGGGCATTGAATGCCAAACAGAGGGTTTCGTACTTGATCCCGAAGGCAATAGGGAGCCATGCCAGTTTATCAAATAACTTTTCTGATTTTGTATCCCAGCTCCTAGCACAAAAGCATGGATATTTAATAAAATTCCAACATTTGATTTTTTTTTTCATTTAGGCAACTGGGGTTAAGTGACTTGCCCAGGATCACACAGCTAGTACGTGTCAAGTGTTTGGTCTGAGTCTGGATTTGAACTCAGGTCCTCCTGACTTCAGGGCCGGTGCTCTATCCACTTGACACAGAGGTGAGACCTAAAGCCAAGGGAGAAATGGCTTTCCCTAGTTTTAGTGGTATTCTCATTCCAACGACAAAGGGCCCTTGGCTTACCACCACACTGGTACAAGCCTGGCTTTTTTCTTCATAGACTTTCATAAAATGCTGCCATCTCTTCTCCTTCAGGCTTGGGAGCTTCTTGGCTTTGATCATCCATCGCTTTCCATTTTCCAGGTCCAACTGTCTTTGTTTCCTTTTCTCATCATCGGCCTCTTCCTTCAGAAGTCGACTGACAATTTCACATTTGCGAATTTTTTGCTCTTCTTCAAAGAGTCTAAATCAAAAATATTGACACCAAAGCAAACGTTTACCTAATTCAATGGTATACAATCAACAAACAAATATTGATTGAGCACCTACATATGAGGCACTGTGCAAGGTACTGATGGCACAAGTACAAAGAATGAAATGATCCCTATTCACAATAAGCTTACTTTCTAGCAGGAGAGACAAGTGCATATAAAAATATATATGGCGAAAAATATTAAGTTAATAAATTTATGGGGGATCAAGAAAGATCTGATGGAGAAGATGGTATCTGAGCTGCATCTAAAAGGAAGAGGTTAAAAAAACAAGAATGAAATAAAATCAAATAAAAGGAAGAGGTTGAGGTGAGGATGGAGTACATAGCAGGCAATGAGGATGGTTGATGTAAAGGCAGGAGATGGGAGACGTAGTGGTGTTTGTGAGGAACAGAGACAAGGCCAAGTTGACTGGATTATAGAACACAGGATAGAGAATAATGTCCTGTAAGTTTAGACATATAAGCTGGGGCAAGACTGTAAAGGACTTTGAAAGTCCAGCAGAGCTTTTTATAGTTTATCCCAGAGATCACAGGAGCTCACTGGAGTAAAGGGGTTTCGTGGTCAGATGTGGCTTTAAGGAAAATGACTTTGGCCATAGTATAGAGGCTGGACTGGGTCAGGAGGGACTTGAGTCAGGGAGCCCAATGAGGAGGCTGTTACGGTAATCAAGGTAGTAGCTGTGTGAGTGGAGAGAATGAGTCACCTAGGCAAGGTGAGAAGATAGAATTGACAAAACTGGGCATGTGTGGGGTGAAGGAAAGAGAGGAGCTCAGTGCTTGGTCTTCCTGGTTCTTGGCATGAAAGAGCCTGAGGCTAGAGGCAAGGAGCCTGGTTTCCAAACCACACTTTGCATTAGAATTGTAATTTGGCCTAGAGCAGTGGGATTCTGCCCATAAAAACAAACAAACAAACAAATAAACAAAAAGATGTAGCCATTTCCCCTTCTTTTACCAGGAGATTCCATAGCTGAAATAGTTACTCTTCAGGAGGAAGAAGGAGTTATATAAATTTAGGGCATTATTCTGAAATTACACACCATTAAGAGAGAAGTCACTCTGTGAAAGCAGCACACAGTGACAGTTCTACCCATGTAAGGATGGAAAAGTCCTGTGGTTCTCATGCCAGCATGAACTTGGGACCCCCCGAAAGAGAGATGTATTACATGAAACTGTAATACAGAACGTTATTTTGCCATTTAGGTAGTAGGTCCCTTTAAGCCATGGAAAGCAAAAGTTGGTGCTTAATCTTGCCCCAGACCTCTTTCCTCCTAAATCTAAACAATAGTGAAATGTACTCTTGCATAGCTCAGCTTAGCCCGTACCTCCAACGCAAATGGATAAGAAAGCCTGCAATATAATTGCTTTAGATAATTATGTTTATACCAGAGACCAGGACACCTGGTCTGGTTTGTGTGATGTCTGACCCGTAATAATGGGGTGCTTGGGTGCTTGTGCTTGTACTTGTGCCCCAATTTCTCCCTAGCCTCAGAAACACTGTCTCTGACAACCACTCCCCAGCCCAAGGACACTGCCTAGCAGTTATTCATGCATGGGCCTCAGCATGACCCTTACCTCTCTTTCCCTGGTACAGCTACACAGAGCTGGGCTGCTCAGGCCCCAGCCCTCAGATCATGTCTCTGGAAGCCTCCCAATTCCTCAGTAAGTTCCTGTGTTGTGAGAAAGCTTTCCCTTGTTGCAGAGCATTATCTCATCAAGACAGAGGGAGAGGGGTGTCCTTGGCGAGCCCAAGGACTCTTCCTCTTGCCAGACTTCAAAGATCCATCCCCCTCCCTGTCCTATATACTCCCTGTACTTTCCCACCCATAGCCCCAAAGACACCTGCATCTTTGGATTACCTCATCAATGTTCCTCACATTTCTTTCCCATGCTTTTTTATATATAAACCTTAGCTCAACCCCTGATGGGGGCTGCTTGATTTGGATGTGAATATCCCTGGCAGCTGCGTGCTAATAAAGTCCACAATTTAAATTAGCCTAGGTGGTCAACTCGCTAATTTTCGGTATAACAAAACTATGCAGGTTGATGTGAAGGTTGGTGTCTGAGAGACACCAGGGCAGTTGACAACACAGATCCCATCCTCCTGTCTTTCCCCCCTGCCCCAGTTATATTAATACTTGATTGTTCTGATATCTCAACATAGGATAGAAGCAGCCCTGTGATCTTGGAGCCCGTGAAAGCCAAGTCCCAACTCTCACAAGTGCTACCCACCTGGAAAGATTAGAAGCAGGGGCAGCCAGGTGGCACGGTGGATAGAACACCAGCCCTGGAATCTGGATGACCTGAGTTCAGAACTGATCTCAGATACTTACTAGCTGTGTGACCCTGGGTAAGTCATTTAACCCTGATTGCCTCTCCCACTCAATAAAAAAAAAATGTGTGTACATGAGTACTGGCCCCTCTGTCATTCAAGGACCCAGCTAACTTCAGAGAGGTTCAGAGCCAGAAAGTTGGCCACCAGGCAGTAAATGGCCGTTGCCCATAGCAACTCACAAAGACCAAGTCCTGAGACAGAGGACTGTGATTTGCCCTGAGGTAGGGAAGGAATGCCCATGCTGTTAAAATCATCGTGGCTACTAAAAGTAAGACGCAAATCTGAGATTCCTTATCATGGAAGAAAAGATGTCAAATTCCCAAAGCTGTAGCTGGGGGACAGGAGAGGGATTGTGTTCTACTTAGCTCCTGAATGCAGCAGATAGGGGAGGTGACAAACACATTTGTGTACCACCGAGTAGGTGGAGGTTGAGCAGGGTAGAAGGGTAGCCCCATCCAGCGATGGCAAGCCACCCTCCAACATTAAGAAGCCACATAGAGTCTTGACTCATAAAGCCCAAATTCTGAACTAAAAGCATTGGGACATCATCCTTGGGACCACATCTCGCATGGCTGGCTCCACTATATTACGTCACTCATGTTCACTTTGCGGTAGGAAGGCTCAGCTTCTGAGTCCACATCCTTACTGTCTCCGGATGTCTAGTTCCATATTTCGCTTTTCGTGTAAAGTCTGCTTGATAGCATCCCCTCCCTGGGCTGCTATGCCCTCCTTCTCAGCCTCTTCCTTCTCTTTAACCAAGTGAGCCCTGGCTTTTTCCCAGGCCCTAAGTTTCTGGAGGGTGTCCTAGGAAACAGAGAAACACATTGTTAGCATGTACAATTTTTGACAGAAAGGAGACCCTGTGCCTCCTTGCCTGGCGGTGAACCTCCTGTTACCTAGACTCATTGGTATGGAACCCTGATATCCTGCTTAGGACCTTTGCATCTGGGCTCTGATGGTCTTGACCAGAATCCTGGTGTCTTATGTCCCAGACTCTGATTCCGACACCTGTCTGCCTAGACCTAGTACAACTGCATAGTCCTCCCCACTTTGGCAGATGGTTCAAGACTTGGTCTCTTGTTCCCTGGACCTGTGTCATATCTGCCTGCTCTTCCTCCCTTTAGCTGAGCTCTCTGAACTTGACCTCTGGGTCACTTGATTAACTGTTTTTCAATGATCTCTAATGTCCTGTTATCAAGTATCTTCTCACACTTCCTCATCAAACCTTTGTAATTTCCTATTGCATTCAAATCCAGCCATGACACACTGAAAAAGTCAGCTGTTTGCTTGGTCTATACAATTATACAACTACCTTTTTTTTTTTTAGCTGACTGATCAAATTTCCTGGTTATATTGGTGTTATCTGGGGATAATATGATGTCTATAAAGAATGGAGGTGATCTGGATTTCAGGATGTGACCTTGGTGTCTGGCACCCACAGTAAGAACTCAACCTGAATTCAGGGCCATTAGGAACTTTTTCATATGTCCAAAGGATACTGGGATTGCACCATGATGAGCAAATTCCCAGTCTGTTTTTCATCAAAACAGCAAATTTCTAGACACAAGTCCAGAACAAGGAATTTCTAGACACAGTGAAACAGTTAAGTTGCATGATTTAGTGGACATAAAGCTTGTCTAGAAGCTAGGAAGACTTGGGTTCAAGTCCCAGCACTGACACATCCCGATTGTGTGACCTTGGGCAAGTCACTTCTCGGACTAACAACCATAGAGAAGGAACCAATCTATGTTGTTAGAAGGAGTTGCCTCATGTGGGACTTCCCAATGGAATCATGGGTCCTGTCCTATCCCTAACGTCGTTTAACTGATTGTTTTGACAATATTTTTTTATGATTCTGACACTATCTTGAGAAACCCTCATATCCTTGGTGAACTCTCTTCCAGAAAAAAACCCATGTACTTTACAACTAGGAGAGGAAAGAATGCATGGTCCAGTCAAGGACATGGTACCCGATTTGTGGTGATGTTGTTCTTCAGGGCTATGATAGCATCCATTCTTCTCTTCATGTATTCTTGTGATTTCTTTTCCTCACTGGCTTCTTTCTTGCGAACCCTATTGGAAAGAAGCATTTTTAAGCAACCAGCATGGCTGAATAACATTAAGCATCTGAAAGGTCAACGGTGGAAGGTGGGGAAGGGGAGAGGAGGTAATGATCAAGTTTCAGCAGGGCCGTATTTTTTTTTAAAGGTGGCAAATGGGTGAAACTCTTAGGGAAGCTTGAACGCTTCTTTCCTTTCTCACGTTTTCCTAGAGCACTTTCTCTGGGTGCCTCTTTGGCCACTGTCACACCTGAGCTTGTATTACATTTACTTATTTGCATGTTACCTCCCTACCTCCCCATATGACCTAAACTCCCTCAGAGTAAGGATTGGGCCATTTCCCATCTTTGTGTTCACACTGATTAACATGGTGCTTGGCACACATTCAGCACTTAATGAATGTTTGTTATTGTATGTTATCTTATATAGGGGAAAAAATATTTGCCACTTCAGTAGGGATGAGCAAAATTTATGTAATTCCATCCTCTGGCCATGACTAAGAAAGAGGATTCAGGTCCCAGAGAAGAATAATTAATAGCTAACATTTCTGCAGCACCCTGAGGTTTGCAAGCACTCTCCAAAGATTAACTCGTGTGGTCATGTGGATCACAGTAACCCTGAGAGGTAGGTGCTGTTATCATCCCCATTTTACAGTTGAGGAAACTGAGGTAGACAGAGGCAAAGTGACTTGCCCAGGGTCACACAGCTAGCAAGTGTCTGAGGCTGGATTTGAACTCAGGTCTTCTTGACTCTGGGTTCTATGCACTGAGCCTCCCAGTTGCTTACTGCTACTTGATAAGACCTGAGCCACTTCCAACACTGACAACAGAGTTGTTTCATTTCAACACGGAAGTTCAGGGAACCTCATCTCCAGGTTTTCTGGGCAGGCTCATGAAAAGAAAGGACCAGAAAAGGGGAAAAACACAAGGAATACTTTGCCAAGGTGGTTCTTAGGAACTGGACTGCTATCTTATGATTCTTCTTGGCCTCAGAGATCATTTTTTGGTGGTGGAGTTCATAACTCTTTTCCCTTTCCATTGCTTTCCTAGTGAAAAAGATCAAGATAAACACGTATCACGTGTAAGTTTCAAAAAAACCAACTATACAAGCATCTTTTCCCTTTTTTTCTTTAAATCACCAGCTTCTAGCATTGTGTTTTGTACACAGTGGTGCATAATTAATGTTTATTGAATTGAATCTTAGGTACCCTTCCCCAACCCCTCTTAATTCCAGTGCCTTCCCTCTGCTAATTATTTTCCATTTATCTTGTATATATTTTCTATTTATTCTCCCTTGAGTGTAACTGTATGCATATATTTTGCTTTTTGGTCTCCCCCATTAGATGGTCAGCTCTTTGAGGGTAAGAACTATCTTTTGCCTCTTTTTGTATCCCCAGTGCTTAACACAACGCCTGGCATACAGAAGATGTTTAATAAATGCTTATTGATTGATTTGAAGGCCAGTTCCTTTCTTGGATTCTGTCTCCTACAATTTTTTTTTTTAGGCAACTGGGGGTTAAGTGACTTGCCCAGAGTCACACAGCTAGTAAGTGTCAAGTGTTTGCTCTGAGGCCAGATTTGAACTCAGGTCCTCCTGACTTCAGAGCCAGTGCTCTATCCAATGTGCCACCTAGCTGCCCCTGTCTCCTACAAATTTTTAGGGACTAGAGCTGTGATTTATTTCATCATTATAGGGAACTCCCAAGTGTGGAAATTCCTTTCACCAATGAAGGTTGGTACCTCCTTTACAAGTTTTCATGTGATAGAGTTGCCTGTGGTATTGAGAAGAGGCAGCTGAGCTTCAAGGCAGGCTCTCTCTATCCATTATGCCAGGCTGTCTTTAAGGCATGGTGGTAGGAAGTAAAAATCTCAGACAACGGAGGCATTGATATACTCCCCTGTTTAACAGGCTCTCTGTCCTACGGGGATTCATTTTCTACAGAAATGGATCATACAGTGAGGACAGCTATAGACTTAGAAGAGACAACACACACGTGTGATGTCATTACAAAGTTGGCCTTTCAAATGAGGATATTCAAAATGTTTTCTGCTCGTGTTATTTAAATAGTAAAATCTGCTTCAAGACAAATTTTGGCAGATTGTTTCTAAACAGTACATCTCCATCCTTCCAGTATTATAAAAACTCATGCAACGGATCCACAAATATAAGGCTCCTTTCCAAAAAATCATTGTCCCAAGTAAAATAGCTGAGGTTTGGGTGGAGGTGGGGGGAAGAAATCAGACTTAGGACGTTTCTCCAGCTTTGGTAAACTTGAATGACATGAGTAAAAATGAGCTGATTAAGCTGAGGGGCCAGAGGAATGACTCCCCCACCCCCCAAAGGTCCCCTCACCCCCAAATATCTAGACTCCATTGTCCCAACCCTGGTTCCTACTTCTTACCTTGCCCAATAATGTCCCACACAGAAAACAGAGAAGGGGACGTAACTGCCTGAAGCTACTTTTCTCTTTCCTGCCCTTAATCCTCTGGGACCCTAGGCAATATTCTGGACTCCCATACCATCTCTCTTCCCTGACATTCTGGAAAATGTCCAAGCTTCTTGCCTCAAGTCTAACACACATGGGTGTTTCTTTCTAGGGTCTAACTCAAAAAACACAGAAACAAAAACAAAAAATGGAAAGAGTATTTATACTCATTTCCCAATGCTTCCTATAGTAAAAATCCTTAGAAAACCATGAAAAACAGATCAGTTGTAAGTTACAAGAATGCATTCTGTGCCACAGCTGACCACGGAAAGGAGAGATCACAGCCAGAAACAAAAGGCGGTCCCAGTCACAAAGGACACATGCAGGCTGATGACGTCTGGGGCCCTTCTTTCCTGACCTGGCCATCTGTTAGCATTTCTCCCACTCTGAAAAATTACTTTGTATTAACTTGTTGATGTATACATTGTTTCCTCTGAAGTGGAATGTAAACTCTCTGAAGGCAGGGACTCTTGTTATTTTTTTTGTCTTTGTATCACCAATGCCTAGCAGAATGCTTGTCACACATGAACACCTGTGCAAAGAATGAAATAAAAGAAAGGAGATGACAGGGAACTGGGCCATAATAAAAAAAAGAAAAGTGTTGCTCTTGGAGGTTGATGCTGGTAGGAAACTTCAGTGCCCCACTTCCCCAACTCCCAACCCACTGACCCGGATGAATTCCAGTCTTTGCCCTTTATTACTGCCGTTACCCTTCACCTCTTCCTGCCAGACCCCTTACCCCAGGCATCACTGCTACTAAGTGGCTTGAAGGTAGGGAGTCCAGTTTTTCTACTGTTTGGTAGACGGGAAGAGAGAGAACCCTCCATCCTGTTTCCAAGGGTGAAGAGGGAGGTGAGAATGGGAGAAGAAAGAGATGAGTTTCGGACATACCCCAGAGTCAGTGTTGTATGTTGTATTTAGGGTGTAGAGTAGTATCTAGACCATATTTGGGATCCGAGCTCTAGGGCCAGAAGAGACCTTAAAGGTCATTAAGCCCAGCCCCCCTCATTATACAGATGAGGCTTAGAGACATTAAGTGACTTGCCCAAAGCCACATAGGCTGTAAGTGACAGGGTCAGGATTTGAACCCATGCCTTCTAACTTCCAAGCCCAAACCCTTTCCATTATACCATGCCTCTTTCCCATCCTTCCTACATGACAAGGGTCAAGGAATCACCGTGGCTTACATTTCCGTAACTCCTCAAGGCTTATAAAGTTTATGCCCCACAATCACTCATGAAGGAGATAGAATATCATCAGAGATTAAGTGACTTCCTATGGTCAGAAAGCTAAGAACCCAGAACTCTCCTGACCCTGGTTTTTTCATGGTATTATTAGGCTGTCTCTCAAATAAAACATTGCTTCCATGAGGAAAAATAAGTTCTAAGTTACAGATAGCTTCCCTGACTTCCTTGATAGATTCCACCAGCTTCTTTTAAGTCCTAAATAAAATCCTACCTTCTTCAGGAAGCCTTTCCTAACCCTTAATTCTAGCACCCTCCATGAATTATTTTCTATTTTTCCTGTATACAGTTTGCTTCATATACATTTGTTTGCATGTTCTCTCCCCTATTAGATTGTAAGCTCCTTGAGGACAGGGACTATTTTTTGCCTCTTTTTGTATCCCCAGTGCTTAATATAGTATCTGACACATAGTAAGCATTTAATAAATATTAATTGAATAAATGAAAATAATCGACTTCTCCATGAAGTCATTATAAATGACCTTATTATTTTCAACTGATTTTTTAAAAACTGGGGGAAAAGTTATGTTTTAAAATGTTCTCATAATATATTGCTGTAAAAAAACACACACACACACAAAAAGAAAAAAAAACCCACCAACTAATTAGCTATCTCTCTGGTATTCCATAAGGACAGCAAAACCTGGAGTACAGACAGTATTTCAAATTCAAAGTTGCCACATATTGAGTAAAATGCATTTCCAGTTGGTTCTGATTCTGTTTATCAGGGTGAGCATTAACATAGGCAAAATGATCATTTTGCTTGTAGGTAGGATTGCTGGCCCAGGCCTCACCATGTGGGATTGCCTAGCCCTGTGTTTGAAGCAGCAGGGACAGCTTATTTGGGCCCTTCCTCCCTCTCCACACCCTCACAATGGATGTGAGGTTGGCCCAGCCACTCATAGAAGGGAATGACCCAGAGAGTCAAGGGATGGTCCAGGTGGGGACCTAGTACTAACAGTTCACACTGATAAAGCTCTGTTACAAGTACAAAGTGGTTTCTTCACAAAAATAACATTGAAGTGAGTTGTGTAGATCCCACAATTTCCATTTGACAAATAGGGAAACTGAGGCTGAGGTGAAAACACTTGCCTAACACCACATAGCTGAGTCAGGACTCAAACCCAGGGCTCCTTCTACCACACCCCACTCCCTTCTCAGCAGAGGGAGAGAGCCATCATCAAGAGCATCACTTACTGGAGTTGGAGGGTTTTTTTGCGGTCTATACTGACAGCCGCCATCTTTGCCTGAATAAGCCTCTCTTCCGCCTGCCCTTGGAGAAGTTGTGCTAATTTTGCCTCTTCTACTTCAAGATTCTCCCGGAGAACACTGAATTTTCCCTCGTTGATTTCAATGTGCCGCATGTTTTCCCTTTAAAATAAAAATTTTTTATAAGTATGTGTCATTCTCTGAGTAAAGAACCTGACATCAGCTGGCTTGGCTATATCCATTTCAAAATAATAAGAAAAATAACAATGAGAATAGACCACAGATTCACCAACTTAGAGCTGGAAAGTGATGTTGGAAGTGATCTAGTACAACCCCTTATATTTTATTGATGAGGAAACCGAGGGCCAGGTACCAGAGTCAGGATTCAAACTGAGACTCCAGGCTTCCCTTGGGCTGGGCCATTGATCCAAAGTCCAGCTCCTCTATCACTTTAGAAGAGGCCCTTTGAGAGAGGAGAGGGCAGAAAGACCCATTCCCCTTCAGTGAGACTGGAGAAGAGTATCTGCAAACAGTCTGGCTGGTTTCTGGGTGACAAGCATTCAGTTCATCACCAGACCTGCTCTTAAAACCTGTCCAGCTCGGTGATACCAGCCAGCACTCACACACTGTTGTCACAGCCTTTGAGGGTCCCCGAGTGGAGGCAACAGGGTGATAGAGCTTTAGTGGAGGTGTAATAATGACACTGAAAGTAGTATCTGCTGGGATGGCTTGATGCTTTAAAGGTTTCAAAGACATATGCATAAAACTAAGGATCTGGCAAATGAAATCAGCTCAAAACCTTGAGAATTTAACTCTCTTGGGTTGGGTCTACCGACTCCTCCAGCCCCAGAAAAGAGTCAGGTTCCTAGGATATGTCTGAAAGAGGTGTGTGTGTGTGTGTGTGTGTGTGTGTGTGTGTGTGTGTGTGTGTGTGTGTGTGTGTGTGTGTGCGCACAGAGGTAAATGAGAGATAATAAATCCCAAATAAACTAGAAAAAATTCTCCCCCCCCCGTAGACGCAGTAATGACCATAAGAGAGAAACTGAAAGAATTCATAAGATAATTCTTACAGAACAAATTATTGAAGACCAGCCCAATGTCCCTTTGCTTCTAGGGCTCTGGCCCCCAGTGCCCTCAACCCAACCACTGTGGCCCCACTATCCCACATTGTGCTTTGAAAGGCTATAATTTGAAGCACTGAATTTTGGAATAAACCCTTTGGCAGTGGCAGGAAGGGGGCACTCTCAGGGTACATGGAAACCAGATGAGCCGGATCATCCTGGAGGTTTGAGAGGAATGAAAGGGGGAAGTGGTGGAGGAGTATGGAGCCCAGGGGGAAGAAGATAGTAGAGGGAGGGGTCAAAAAACGCAGTGTTGGCTACAACTATTTAATAGTATAGAGGAAGGGACAGTCAGCCTGAAAAAGGAATAAGGGAAAAGTAGAGAAGAGACCCAGCTGAAAAGGTTTCTTGGAGTCTCCCTTCAGCAGTGTCTTTTTCTTTTTTTCTGCTTTTTGGTGATGCAATCAGGGTTAAGTGACTTGCCCAGGGTCACACAGCTAGTCAGTGTCAAGTGTCTGAGGCCAGATTTGCACTCAGGTCCTCCTGACTCCAGGGCCAGTGCTCTATCCTCTGCACCACCTAGCTGCCCCGAGTTGGATTTAAGTGAGGCAGAGCTGCACAAAGTCAGCAACTTCACTCTGTCTTCCTCAGTCATTGCAGTGACACAAGTCAAGATGGCTGGTGATGGTGTGGGATGCACTGGACATCGGTGTCTGTGATGTCTGACCAAGCTCTAAGCGCTCCACAGCATCTGTTTCAGCCGCCTTCTTGGCCATTGGAATCTGGCCAAACCCACATACTTGGGGTACACACCCCCAACTCACCTGTTGGTTACCCTCAAACTGCCTTAGCCCGCCTGCCAAGACAGTTTTACCAGGGTGTGGCTGCTCTGCATGCTACAGCTTCTTGAAGCCGTCAGTGAGAGCTGGGTGACAAGTGGTCACCAAAGATGGATGAGCAGCCCCGAAAAGGACTTGGCAAGCCAGAGGGGCTAGTTCTCCCTGAGCGCTCCATACACCCCATACATGTGTGCATAGATGTATATGATGTGATCTGGACTCATGATTTCACTGGCACATGGAACTTCCGTATGAGGAAATCCCCTCCATCAATGCAGATTGCCACCCATTCTGCATTGACAGTCTTGGGGAAGGTAGGTGACCAGTAAATATCAGAGACAGGCTGTGAACAGCAGTCTCTCTACCACCTTTCACGCACATACATTCACAAACACATCCAGGGAGCACTCCCTCTTGAACTGCTCCTAGTCTATTATATTATATTATTTTAATTATTGTATTATGTTTTATTATTTTATTTATTATTATATATTATATGTATCATATATTTCACATGCACACATTGACAGACACATCTAGAGAACACCCCTCTTGAACTGGTCCTAGTCTGGAGTATTATGTATTCTACCTAGTCTAGTACGTTCACAAATCAGCTGTTTGGAATGTGAAATTCACTTTCCTATTGGAGTAATGTAATGGATAATGATCAGGTCTGTTTAAACAATAATGTAACTGAACTATGTTATTACAAATGTTAACTTCCATTATGGGCATGGCAATAGGGGGCCAGGGGGCAGCTGGCTGGTGCAGTGGAAAGTGCTGGGCCTGATGTCAGGAGACTCCTCTTTCTGAGTTCAAACCAGGCCTCAGACATTTAATAGTTGTGTGACCCTGGGCAAGTCACTTCACCCTGTTTGCCTCAGTTTCCTTCTCTGTAAAATGAGCTGGAGAGGGAAATAGTAAACCACTCCAGTAAAAGAAAACCCCAAATGGGGTCAGACACGACTGAAATGACTGACAATGGAGGGGTGTGTGTGTGTGTGTGGGTGTGTGGGTGTGGGTGTGGGTGTGTGTATGTATGTGTCTGGGGGGTCGGGGTGGAGATGGGGCAGGAAACTTCCCTAGGGAAACCGTTGAAATACACTTAGTGTGTCTTTGCCTCTTCCCATCCTGCTTTCCGTAGCTATGTTTGCTTTGCCTAACTCAAGCTGGAAGGGGCCCTAGAGGGCCTAGAGTAGCCTAACTCTCCCATTTGCCAGAGAAGGAAACTGAGGGCCAGAGAACGGAAGCCACCTGCCCAGGGTGGCAGGGGTTGAACTTGAACCATGCTCTCTGGAATACAGATCCAACCCTCTTCTTACTGTTTCATACCGTAGTCCCCTCCCACTCACTACCCTCCTCCCTCCTGCTTTTCAGTTAGTTTTCAGTCATCTCCTACTCTTCATGACCCCATTTGGGGTTTTCTTGGCAAAGACCCTGGAGTGGTTTGCCATTTCCTTCTCCAGCCCATTTTACAGAGGATGAAACTGAGGCACACAGGGTGAAGTGACTTGCCCAGGGTCACACAGCTGGTGTCTGACACCAGATTTGAACTGAGGAAGATGCATCATGCTGGCTCTATGCCCAGCGCTCTGTACACTGCGGCGCCATCTAGCTGTTCATCCCTCCTGCTGCGCCTTCCCCAAGTCTGCCCTGCATTCTAAATGTTATTCTGAGAGATGGGCCATAAACGACTTTTTAAGACTCCTTCTATTAGCCTGCTAGGTAGTTTGGTTTGGGATCAAATAGACTTACGAAGAGTACCCAGTATCAGCAGAGGCCTTAGATAGCATTCTGTCTCTCCCAAAACGCTCTAGGCACCATTTTTACAATATTGGATTTTTAATCCGTCCTATCATTTGGGGGGTAGGGAGGGAAGTCTGGAGGTTCTGTGAGCATCTCATCTGTCCTCCTGTCTTCTTTCCTCCACGT
Organism: Phascolarctos cinereus; assembly: GCF_003287225.1. Lineage (NCBI taxonomy): Eukaryota > Metazoa > Chordata > Mammalia > Diprotodontia > Phascolarctidae > Phascolarctos > Phascolarctos cinereus. The sequence goes on along the minus strand of NW_027556098.1, from coordinate 403,765,675 downwards.
GTCCCCACTGCTCCCCTCCCCCAGGCCCAATATCTATTTCTTCTTACTAAAACCTCATTAACCACACAAGGCTGGCCCATAACGTAATACGATTTTATATCTTTTCCCTAAGTTCTCTCAAAGCAATGAGCTAGAAATATTCCTTCTGGGAATGTGCTAAACATTTTACAGAACCGTGCATAGAAGAACGCAAATCAGTAAGAAAGGAAAATCAATTTGAATGCTTTGGAGTCAGTATAAGAAAAATGGGCAACCTGAAAAACCCTGTGGGCCCAGCTATAAAGTAGCCTTATTAACTTTTCCATTAGCTCTGAGTGTTCGATTAGTTTTCTGTTGTTACTAGCTTTGTTGTTATTGTTCAGTCATTTCAGTTGTGTCCGGCTTTTTGGGACCCCATCTGGGGTTTTCTTGGCAGAGATACTGTGGTGGTTTAACATTTCCTTCTCTAATGAGTCCCCATTTTACAGATGAGGAAACTAAGGCAAACAGCATGAAGTGACTTGCCCAGGGCCACTCAATGGGTAAGTGTCTGAGGCTGGATTTGAACACAAGAAGATGAGGCCCAGCACTCTGCACTATGGCGCCACCCAGCTGCCCTGTTAGCCAGTTAGCTAACAGAGCACTTTACAGTTAGTATCTCATTTGGTTCTCACAACAGTCCTGTGAAATCGGTGCTATTATTGGCCCCATTTTATGGATGAGGAAACTGAGGCTCAGAGAGATTAAGGGACTTGCTCAGTCTTAAAAGTGTCTGGAGCAGGATTTGAACTTGGGTCTTCCTGACTCGAAGTCCACTGCTCCCATTTACAAACTGTTTTTTTTTCTCCTTCAAATGAATTAATAAGAGGCTTTAGCCCTTAGAGTGTGCAGCCCTGCTGATTAACAGAAGGCTGCAGTGAACCCCAAGCCCTTCCGTCCCATCCCATTTCTGAACTTACTCTTTTTCTTTTAGAATCGAAGAAATTTTCACCTCCAGTTCTTTCTCATGCTCCAGTTCGGTGCACAGACGTCGGAGCATTGCTTGTAGACGAAACACAGCTGCACTGCATGGCCAAATCAGAGGAAGGAAGGAAGACGTTGGGAACGTTGAATGGGAAAATCTCACACGCTAAATGGAGAAATAATCCCCAAGCCTTCAGGCTGAGATGCACATTGGAAATGTTTCCCAATTTATGTTAACGTAATGGCTTTCAATCAGATTGCCCAAATTCTCGGTCCCAGCAAAGATGCCAACTGTACTACACCATCACTTACACAACGTCATGGGACATCAGGAATGGAAGGGGTCTCGGTAATTATCTAATTCATCCCCTCATTTTACAGAAGTGAAAATGCAGGGCCAGAGGGGAAAGTGACTTTCTGCCAATCGAATGGTATCATTCCACTCTTCTCATCAACGAGATAAGTGACTAAATCAGGACTGGAAAACAGACCTCTTGAGCCCTGGTTTGGGGCTCTTTCCATGACCCCAAGCAGCCTTGCTAAATGAAAATTCCCCATAGAGGTGCACTAAGTGTTCTTTTTGCGGATCAATAACCGTAGGAAGGATGGTTTACATTCCCGTTAGGCTCCTGAGAGCTGCCATGCTCTAGCTATTCTCAGGGGTCAGCAGTCTAATGCTAACTCCAAGGTCCCCCCAAAAGAACATGCTGGGATTTTTTTTGTCTTAACAAAAATGACTAGGTTATCAGCTGCTGACCTACAACTTATACAACTTGATGGATAAACACATGTTTTATTTCTTCCGATGCTATCGAGCATCTCCTGAAGAAAGAACAAGGTGGCTGTTGCTTCGTAGGCCTTCGTCGCCACTGATTCCTTCATGAGGAGTCAGGCAGAGTGAGCATCTCTACGCACCTGTTGTGGGCCTCTTTCTCCATCTGTATTTCAGTCTCCACTTGAACTTTCTGCTTCTGAATCGATTCTATCCGCTGCAAAGACGCATCCAGATCCTGTCTGGAATGGAAGTCAAAGATTTAGCTTGCTGTTTGAGCTTCTTCTTCTTGTTGGAGGGAGAGGCCCCTTGGGGAGAGGAGGAAAGGGAGGGAGGATGGCATTTCTACTTGCACGCAGGAAAGGAAGGGCAGGAGAGAAATGGTGGTGGATGGTGCTGAAATTGGGTGTTTTGCTTTTGGGTTTGTTTGGGTTTTTTTTTTTTGGCTCAGACCTGTGATTTTATTGGTGTCAGGAACTCCCAAAAAGGAATCTCCCTCTACTATTGTAGCTTAGAAACTTCTCTGCAGTTGACAGTCTTAGAGATTTGCCTAGAGCACAGAGATGTTAATTGACTTGCCCAGGGTTACACAGCCAGTAAGGTATCAGAGGAAGATTTGAACCCAGGTCTTTCTTGATGCCAAGACCAGCTCTCTATCCACCCTGGGAAGCCAGGGGTACTGCGACAAATCAAACTATAGATGTCTCCTGCCAATCATCTCTTGTCCTCTCTGATGGCTCAGAAACTCTTCCTCCACTCACAGACCCAGGGGGCTATATTGCTGACTATGCTGTCTGGCTCACAGAGTGCTCCCCAGAAGCTCCACCTGACATGATCCAGGTGGCACCAGAAAACACTCCTGGGATCTTGGAGCCACTAAAACTTCTCTGAAAGGGACATGTTGTTCAATGTGCTAAGAATTATACAGCTTCACTTACTCCTTTGTGTGTTTCACCACTCAGCATCATACATGGAATTAGGACTGTCTTTGGGGCCACCACCGCCACCCCGGACCTGAGCCTCAAAGCTGTTGTCCATGGGAGTATCATTGCTGCAGAAACGTGCCCTGAGAAGTGCTCTGCAGGTGTGGCAGCCCCTGAGCCCTTGGCAGCCACAGCTACCAAAGACATGGAAAAGAGAGCTCATGCCACCAAACAGCTGGGTACTACCAAGTGGTCCGACATCAGGAAAGGAGAGGCTCTTATCAATGGAAATGACACTGACAGAGATTCATCACCCTCTGCTTTACCTGTGGGACCTTTCCATTTGCCCTGCAGCGACACCCTCCTATTATTGTCATCTCCCCCCTAAAATTCAAGTGCCTTGAGAACAGAGACTCTTGCTTTCATATTTCCATCTTCAGCACTAGCACAGTGGTGAAGACATAGTAGGTGCTAGATAAATACTCCTTCCTTTCTCCCTCCCCCACCCCTTCCCTCCCTTCCTTCCTTACTTCCTTCATCACATAGCTATCCTTAGCACTTAGCACAGTGGTAAGTATATGAGGTGCTAAATGAATGCTCCTTTCTTCCTTCCTTTCTCCCTCCTTCCCGCTTACTTCCTTCCCTCCCTTCTTCCTTCCCTCTCTCTTTCCTTTCTTCTTTCTTTCCCTTTATTATTTGGCTGTCCTAAGCACTTAACACAATAAGCACATAATAGATGCTAGATAAATGCTCCTTCCTTCCTTTCTTCCTTCTTTCCTTCCTTCCTTCCTTCTTTCCCTCCCTCCCTTCATCTCTGGGTGCTTTGGACAAGGAGGATTCTGGGCCACACAGTTACAGGCAGAGAGAGAAAAGCTCTAACCTGTTAGAGTTTCATGGCCCAGAAGCTCTCTTTTATGAGTCTTCTTGCCCCCACACACATAGCTCAGTGTACCTAAAAGAGGTAGAATTTGGGGACTGCCAAACAACAGAGAATGAGCTTGATTTTTCTAGTCTCTCCTTCTCACTTGCTGCTTTAGAAATAAAATTTTAACATCTTTGAGGTTTGTATGCTAACATTACTTTCAAGTCATTTGCTCCATGATTCCCAGGGAAATATCAGAGAAGCCACTCCACCAACACGGCCTGTGGAAAGGCTGGTCTCTTCAGAGTCCCCCTAATCGCTGCTATGCTGGGTATTTTTTTTTTTTGTCTCCAGGCACATATCCCTGGCAACAATCAGCATTCAGCATCCCTTTATACTATTCTTAATGGACTAATTATGCCCTCTGAGTCTGACAAGGAGGAGAAGGTTTAAATAAACTTAGCTTTAGGCTGTTGGGTAGAGAGTTGGAGAATACGGCTTACCTTCCTTCCTCCCTATTTTAGAGGCCTCCTGATAAGAGGGATTTTTTCCAGTTTGAGGAATGGGTGGGGAAAAAAGCCATATGGTGGTGTGGTGGGGGAATGGGAGGGGAGAAGTAAGAAGGGACTATTTTATGGAGCCTATCCTCATCACAAAAAACAGGGTCTCTGAGAGAGAGAGAGAGAGAGAGAGAGAGAGAGAGAGAGAGAGAGAGAGAGAGAGGATCCACAATTCTAGAATTCTCATTATCATCCCCCCAAAGTCTTCCCCTACTCCTCAAAGCAATGTGTCACAACAGGAGCTCATAATTTCCCATGGGCTTATAGCTGAGCCCCTGCTAGAGAGAACCTTAATAGTACTGATTGCAATATTCCCTCATCCCTGTACATCGGCTGTCTCCACTGGGACACTGCAAAGCAGTGGCAGGTGGGAATGAGCCCTCTAAGTCCTTTGGGTGCTTAGAGCAGACTTTCTCAGAGCAAACCTCCAGTCCCTTCCTGAAGTTTTCCTCACTAAAAGACACTCACTTGGTTTTCAAAAGGAAAAATTTCTTTTCCTCATGTATTCTATCCAGTTTATTTATGTTTCTTCGCAGATGTAAGGTGCGAACTCTGTCTTTGTAAGTGACTTTCTTCTTCCTGTTTGTTGGGACATTCTTTTTCTTATATTTCCTTAAAATGAAAGAAAAATATCTTCAGTTATGGGTGATAGGTTGGGCATGGTTAGCAATGCTGGTGATTCACACGATTAAGAAGGAAATCAAATGATGACTCTGTTATTTGCTGCCTACGGACCTGGGGGCAAACGGTCCCTGCTCTTGGCTTCTATTTTTTTCATCCATAAAATGAAGAGATGGCACTAGAACATTTGAAGGTACCTTCTACCTCTAAACGCTATGAGCCAATGAATTCTATAGTTGGGGATGTTCTTTAGCTAAATCCCCACGGATTAATTGTTCATCAGGTACTTGTGAGGCAGGGGAAGGGCAGTATTTTTCAAACATCCTCAACCCTGTTGTCTACGACCCTTTTCCACCCTACCACATTTCCACTTCTAGGATTCTAGGAAAAGATCACATTGGAGAAGAATCTGTGATGTTAGATTTGATCATTAGGACAAATCATGAGTAAAGTCCCCTCTTCCCACAATTCATTTGTCAATTATGATAACAAATTTTTAAAAGTTAACAGCTTCAGAGATAATAATCAAATATATTAGTCGTGGAAGAGGAATCAGGAAATGTGAGTTTTAATCTTATGTCCTCCACAAATCTTGGCCAAATCCATGAATCTTTCTAAATTTCAGTTTCTTCCCCTATAAAATGAGTATAATAAAGTGTGGGGCAGCTAGGTGGTGCCATAGTGTATACAGCACTGGCCTGGAGTCAGGAAAACTCATCTTCCTGAGTTCAAATCTGGCCTCAGATACTTTGTAGCTGTGTCACTCAACCCTGTTTACCTCAGTTTCCTCATCTGTAAAAATGAGTTGGAAAAGGAAATGGCAAACTGCTCCAGTATCTCTGCCAAGAAAACCCCAAATAGGCTCCCAGAGAGTCGGACAATAACTGAGAAAAATGACTGAACAATAACGATAACAACATAATAAAGTCTTCTTTTAGCTATCTCCCAAAGTCACTGTGAGATTCAAATAAGATGATAGATATTAATACTATACAAGCTCAAATGGTCTTATTTTTATTAGCCCCAAATAAGCATGTTTCCTTTACCAAAGGAGCAATGCTCTTGGTTGATGACTCGAAAGTGAATAATTATAATCATAAAGATATTTTTACAGATAGTATGCAAGAGGTTCACCTAGTCCTTTACACACACTATCTTGTTTCACCACTCTCTGTGGAAGGTGCTCCAGGTATGACTGTTCCTATTTTATAGATAAGATATAGATGAGGGATATAGATAACACATTTTATTGATAACACATGGAACAGCTACAAGATTTATGCACATGGTCTCACAAGCACTGGGGGCACAAGCACTGGGGGAAGGATTTGAACCCAGGTCTTTCTGGTTTCAAATCTAACATTCTTCCACTGTTAGCCCTCCCCACAAAACTCAACCTCACAATGGGCACACAACGTCCAGGTCAATGTTACTAGATAATGTCATATTCCATGAGCTTCAGAATAGCATAAACCAAATCACTCCCTCTTAAAAAAAAAAAGGAAGATGTATTCAGTAGTGTGCTGTTAAATATTTCACAACCAGCCTTAAGTTTAAACTGAGTTAGTGACATTTTCTTCATCATTTTCTTAAATCTAGGCAATCAACAAAACAATAAGGCAAGCTCTGATCTGTAGTGAGTACTGATTTCCAAGGTGTAAATGTTTATTATTGATGTTTACTTGTGTCTGACCCCTGTGACCCCATCTGGGGTTTTCCTGCCAAAGATATGGGGGGGGGGGCTGACATTTCCTTCTGTGGCTCATTTTACATAAGAGGAAACTGAGGAACAGGCTGAAATGACTTGCCCAGGTTCACACAACTAGGAAGTATCTGAGGTCAAATTTGAACTCAGGTTTTTCTTGCTTTAGGACCTGTGCTCTATTCAATGTGCACCTAGCTGCCCAAGGTACAAATGCTCCCATTGAAAATTCAATAGCTGGCTCCAGCAGACCTCTAGTACCTTGTAATGACAACAACAGTCATTAAAAAATGGGTAGTAGTAATGTGAAAATATGTTTAATGGGTATGTAAATGTAAAGCCTATATCAGATTGTGCACCGTCTTGGGGAGGGTGGGGGCAGGGAGGAAAAGGGAGAAAAATTTTCAACTCAAAAGCATATGGAAAAAATAAAAAAAATTTTAATTAAAAAAAGGGGGAAAAAATGGGTAGTAGTATGTATCAGGTCAATTACCATCCAAAGTCAAAGGAAGCTTTCTTGTCGGTCTTCTTGGAAATGATATCGCTTTCCTTCTCACCTGGTAAGTCACCAAATCCATCTGTTTTTAGAAGTGAAAGTATAGGGAACATTAAAATGTGAAACTCTAGTATCTAATTTTATTTAGCAGAGATCTATTAAGTGCCTACTACGTGCAGGGCTCTGTGCTAGAAGATGGGACCCAAATACACACACGCATATAATACCTGCCTTCAAGGAGCTTATGATCTACTGGTGGGGAGAAGATGTGTCCACAAATAATTTTTTAAAAAGTTAGGACGTGATTAAGTACATCGGAGAGGTCAAAGAGATTGAAAGAAGGAGGGATTGAAAGGAGGAGAGACCAATAGAAGGAGGGATCACTTCAGGTTGGGTAGAAAAGGAGAGGCTTCATAGCAGAGGTGCCAGAGGAGTGAATCCACCTCAGGAAGGGAAAAATATCAAGAGACGGAGAAGAGAAGGGAGTCAGTTCCTGAAATGGGGGAAAGGAGCATGGCCAACATCACGTTTTGGGAGGTAGGAGAGGACCAACAGGTCAAAATGCAGAAAACTCAAAGAAATGACATTGTCAAAGCTTCATTTCTGCATAGAACAAAAATTCCTTGTTATTAGGCACAGATGAGCCATTTTCCTCTTGGGAAGGGAAAGAGACAACGCTCTCTACCTCTTCATACAGCTGCCACGGGCCAATCAAATACAAGCACTAAGAGCATGTGGTTTATATTAGACAGGTCTGCCAGTCCACTGATAATTCTGGGGCACATAGCACAAGAAAACCTTTTCCACTGCTGGCATGTAAGAATAAGTATTGTTTATTCACACAACTTGCAACATAAAAAATATATCAGGATATTTTCACTAAATATTTCTGAGGAGAGGCAGCACGGTCTTTTCATGGATTGAAGGCTGGCTTGAGTCAGATAGACCTGTGTTCAAATCCTTCCTCTCATACATACAGGCCATACACTAGGCAACTCTCAAGATCAGGAGGGGCAGAATTACACTGATAAGAGCTCCCTTCTCTAGCTACCTTTTACTACCATGATGGCAGGTAGGTGGTGCCACAATGCTTGGAGCAACAAGCCAAGAAGACTCATCTTGAGTTCAAATCCAGCCTCAGACACTTCCTAGCTGGGTGACCCTGGGCATGTCACTTAACCTTGTCAGTCTCAGTTTCCTCATCTGTGAAATGAGCTGGAGGAGGGAATGGCAAACTGCTCCAGTATCCTTGCCAAGAGAACCCCAAATAGGGTCATGAAGAGTTGGATAGGACTGAAATGACTGAACACAACCAGCGTGACAAAAGATGGAAACAAATACAATTTCTGGGCATTTTCTTTGACTGTTCCCCTTGCCTAGAATGCTCTTTATCTCCTGCTCCCCTTACTGGCCTCCCTGGCTTCCTTGAAGTTCCAATTAAAATCCCATCTTTTGCTGGAAGCCTTCCCCAACCTCTCTTAATTACAGAGCCTTTCCTCCATTAATCATTTCTTCTTTATCTGGTATATTGCTTGCTTTCTATATATTTGTTTGCATGTTGTCTTCCCCATTAGATTGTAAGCTCCCTGAGGGCACAGACTGTCTTTTGTCTCTTTTTGTACCCCTAGGCTTAGCATAGTACCTGGCACACAGTCATGTCATATTCAGTTGTTTCAGTCCTGTCTGACTCTTTGTGACCCCATTCGGGGTTTTCTTAGCAAAGCTACTGGAGTGGGTCTCTATTTCCTTCTTCAGCTCATTTTACAGATAAGGAACTGAGGCCAACAGGGGTTGAGGGACTTGCCCAGGGTCATACAGCAAGGAAGTGTCTGAGGCTAAGATAAGTCTTCCTGATTCCAGGCCCAGAGCTCTACCCCCTGTAGATGCATAATAAATGTTTATTGATTGATTAATTATTGGGCCCTCCCTCCAATCAATTCATCAGGTCATAGAGTTAGAGCTTGGAGGGACTTTAGAAGTCTTCTGGTCAGACTCCATCAAAGAAACAGAGGCACAAAGAGGTTGTGATTTGTTTGGAGATCACACAGCTAGAGAGTTATCTGAGGTGGGATTTGAACCTAGGTCTTTCTGACTCCAAGTCCAGTATTCTATCCATTGTAACACACTGCCTCTCTAATTCCTTTTTCTATGGCTCATCATGGTGTAGAGACAAGTCCAAGTATCTTGAAAGCTATACTAGTGGAATGCTGGTTCTGGATCTAGTGATAAGATTGTCTGCCTGGCATCTAAGGTCCAGTCTAGCTAAATCATTAGCAGGGAAGTCATAGTGGATGAGCTTTCTAGACACAGTAATTCTCAAACACTGTCCAGTGGATCATAAAGTGGTTATGACCTGTCCTAGTAAGGAAGAGGTGCCCATGTCAGCATTACACATATTTAAAACATTGAAGTGTTAATAAGGCATTAGAACCTAGGGAGGAAAAAACAAACATTGCATGGAAGACTTAGGTCCAAATCCTAGCTTTGCTACTTACTAATCCTGTGACCTTGGGCAAGTCACTTCCCCCTGGGGCCCAGTTTCCTCTTCTGCCAAATGATGGGGTTGGACTGAATTACCCCTAAGTTCCCCTCCAGCTATAATATTCCGTGGCTCTCATCTGTGAGTGTGGGATGCCCAAAGAAGAGTTCTGTGGGTGCAGACAGCATCCTGCTATGTCTATAAACAGGATGGGAGTGGGGCAGATAGACAGACAGCCCCAGGGTTAAGATCGGCTCTGGGCTCACCATTCCTATAACAAAGACTGACTGAGTCTCTACTACGGGCAATGATGGTTAGAAGGAGAAACAACCAGCAGTTAGGGTTAGAATAGCCCACACCCAACTCCACATACGTGTATTCTCCAAAAAGCCAAGTTGATAGCCACTTTGATCAATACAAAGACAGTTTGGAAGGACTCATCATGGAAAATGCTATCCACCTCCAGAGAAAAAGCTGATGAACTCTGATTGCAGATTGAAGCATAATTTTCTCACTTTATTCTTCATGCTTTTATATTGGTGATATGACCAATATGGAAAAATGTTTTGCATGATATCACCTGTATAACTGATTTCATACTGCCTGCCTGCCTTGTCAGTGGGTGGGAGAGGGGCTGGAGGAGAGAGGATTTGGAATTCAGCACTTTTTTTAATGTAAAAAATAAATTAATAATAAAATTTTAAAAGAAAGCCAAGTTGAAATGTTGAATTCAAACTGTTAGTGAAGCCTGTCTCCCATCTCTTAGAAGAGACAACTGATGGACTGTGGGCATGTAATGAGTAACTGTGTGACCCTGAGAAACTTTCTTTTTTTTATTTTTAGGCAATTGGGGTTAAGTGACTTGCCCAGGGTCACACAGCTACTAAGTGTCAAGTGTTTTGGTCTGAGGTCAGATTTGAACTCAGGTCCTCCTGACTTCAGGGCTGGGTGCTCTATCCACTGTGCTACCTAGCTGCCCTGAGAAACTTACTTTAAAAAAAAACTTTCTGTGCCTCAGTTTCCTCATTTATAAAATGAATAAATTGTACTCAATGGTGTCTAAGGTCCCTTTCAGCATTACAGATCTGGCTGGCCAATGGGTTGATTTGTTTTGCTTGACTTTGTCATATGAGAAAGTTCTGTGGGGATGGGCAAGATGGAGGGAGAGGAGAGGAGAATCAGTGGGAAGTGACAATGATTTAAAAAGAAGAAGAAACAATAAGGCCTTAAAAAATAGGACTATAGAACCATAATTAGATGGCCTCTGAGGTCCCTTCCAATTCCCAATCTACAAGCCTATAAATTACCTACACGTTTGAGAGCCAAACTCTGACCTTAATGGGAATTATTCAGGAAACTCTCTGTCCCTTAGATAGCCTGACCCAATTCTTGTTTATGATGATTTTTAGAAACCAAATGGATCAACCAAAGCATGTTATAAAAATGGGAGACCAGGCAGAGAAAGGGAAATCCCCTCCCCACTGTCACATTACCCATGGCTACCAACATCCAAGTCCAAGGGTGGATTCTCAAAGAGCGTTGAGTGACAAGTGGTGTAGATCATGTAACTCAACTTGATAAATACCTGGTACGTGAATTAAAATTATCTTCCTGGTTGGCAAGTAGGCAGCACAGTAGAGAAGAGTGCTGGACTAGGAGCAACAGTTTTCTCATCTGTGAAATAGGGATAATACTACCTAGGGTTACTATATAGCTCACCTCAGGCACCACCTCCTAAGAGAAACTTTTACTAATTTTTACAGGGGGGCTGAACTTTGAGTCAGGAAGGCCCAAATGTGACCCTGGGCAAATTACTTAACCTCTCTGTTCCTCAGTTTCCTCATTGCAAAATGAGGGGGTCAGACTCAATGTCATCTAAGATCCCTATCACCCTATAATTTACTATGGAAAATTGGAAAGAGATAGAAACAGGGGCATAGGGCCCAAGTATTCTTCTTCTATATCTTCTCCAACAGAACAAGTTGCACACTTATTGATATGCATCTTTCGTTTGAATTTATAATTAGTAAATCATTTCAGACTCCACCTCTCTTGAATTCTTCCAGATTTGAAATGATTTCTGTTAAATCATCTTTGTCCTGAAAACGGAAATCAGCCATCTGTTCCTCTGGGAATAATCCAGTACCTTCTGTGTTGGTAAGTCAGAAATAAACTAGGAAAAGAAAAAATGAATATTTAGTACATCTTCCTCATGCCATATTTTCAGTACTAATCAAATGGATTAAGAAGACCACATGCATAGGAAGAAGACAGCCACAGTTGGGCAATCATCATACACATTATAGGTTGGGATTTTTAATGATGCCTTGGAAGGGAAAAACCCTTTTTCTTCCATCAAGAAACTGATTGGAACTGATTCACCTGCTGTCTTGGAATTGGCAGTGCGTTAGTAGGATTTTTACAAACTGTTAGGATAAGTTAAGAAATTAGAAGACAGTTTCCAATCAAAGATTCAATGGGTAAACAGAGCTTTAGAAAGAGACCTTACACATCTGTTTCATTTAAAACAATGATGTCAAAACACATTGTAAGAGGAGCTCATTTTAATAAAAAGAAAACAGCATTTAAAATTCATCAGACTAAAAAAGTTCCATTAATTTATCATTTGGTATTAAAGAAAAACCTACTGAGTAATGAGCTTCCTAATAACCATTTATATTCAAAGCTTACAAATCATGGTGGGGCAGGGGAGGATGATAATGGGGCAGAGATGGGGCAGAAGAGGGCTGGTTCTTAATGCTGTCCTCTAAGCCATAAAGGAAAGATGTCCAGTTCATCTTTGAGATAACACCGAATTCCTATTGCACTCCAACCAAATTGAGTTTCTCTTCTCATTCTATAATGGGTAATGTCTTGAATATTAATCTCCTAAGTTTGGGCATTTTCCCAAGACTTTTAATGGTCAATCTACTTGGTCCTGGGTTATTTAGTATACAAGGTAGGCATAAATCAGGACAGTCTCAGAGAATCTTGAAACACAAGACCTAAAGTGAACACGATGACAAATAGCTTGAGAAAATGGACTCTAATGTAGCAAGTGAAGGAGAAGGAGCTAAGATCTATTCTTTACATTAAAGGCCCACATAAAATTTCATAATATATTTTCTACCTATTTCATACGGTTGTTGCAAGGGAAAGCCCTTTGTAAACCCTGAAGCATTCTACAAATGTGAGTTATGACTATTATTGCTTGTGCTTACTTTTTATTCAATGTACCTTTTTCCCTTTGCTTGCCATTCATTTTGACAGCTACCTTAGTCTAGTATTAACAGGGCTTCCACTATATCATTTCCCAATTAATTTCCCAAGACTTCCATTATGATGGCTGCATTGTTCTTTCTAGCACTGATGCATTTTTTTTGTGAATATCATAAATCACCTTGCTGGTGATTTGAGGTGCACCTTAAAAACTGTCCCCAATATAAAATTGTCCCCCACACACATTTCATCTTAAGGTGACTAAATGAAACCATTTAGCTCACTATTTTGATGCCCTTGAAAAAAATCTCTTCTTAAAATAGTAGTAACAATGACAATAATTGGCACTTGTATAAAATTTTAAATTTCACGAAGTGCTTTAAAAGTCTTATAACAACGCATGAGATGAGTATTGTAGTTGTTATTATCTCCATTTTATAGATGGGGAAACTGTGACCCAAAGAATTTAAGTGTCTTGACCATGGTCACACACTAGTAAGTGCTGGAAGTGTTCCAGCAACAAGCATTTATTAAGCACTCACCTTTAGGATCAAACACGAACCACTGTGTCTGACATTCAAAACCCTTCACAAACTTATACAACCTACCTTTCCAGACTTATTACACATTACACTCTCCAATGTAACCAAACAGGTCTACTCCCATAGTACTGCAGCACATGTAGGCTCTCTAGCTACTTTCCCAACTGCCCAGTCACCCTGGTAGGCTGGTGTCCCCACAGCTCAGATGGATGCCTCTTATTGCCTCAGAATCTAGCACTGAAGGGTTGTAATGTTTTTTCTTTTTTCCTAGAGCTACTGCTCATGAGCCCCCACCAGTGTGCTTCCTTCATGATTATGATTTGATATCAATTGGTCAGCCAGACTTTATTCACTTTTAGAAGGGGGCAATTGGTAAGATGATATAGTGAGAACAGTTGGTACAAAACATCCCACCAAAAGTCTGTTGCCTCGCTCTTCCCTAAGAATATGCAGAGTCCAAGAGAAAGTCGTCTCAAGCTCAGAGTGCACATGTAGCAAAGGGCTCTTGGTTTCTAGAAGTCCTTTTCTCCCTCTTGTGGGGTATTTACTCATACCCCTTAGGTACAATGTGGCTTTTCTGTTTGGTTCATTGTAGAATAATGAAACCTTAGTGTTTCTAGCTTTCACTTTACTCCCAATACAGCTGCTGTGGGCAGCCATTGTGCCAGGTATGCCAAAGGGACCCGTGTTCTACAATGCCAAAGAAAGAGTCCAAATCCTCTGAACCCTTCAAAGCTTACAATATCTTCAATCCGTGATTGAGGTTGGGATTCTTCTCTTCCCCAAGTGATTCCTTCCTTCTCTTTGGCTTGGCTCTCTCTCCTCTTAGACACATATATCCTCCAGTTCTGAATTGGTCTGCTATTTTATACAAAACCCACAAGGTATGGCAGAGTCTCTTCAACCAGTACAAACATAATTTACGTGCAATGTCACATCGGTTCATCCAATGGCTTTCAAGGATCTCTAAAGGAATTGGGGACTTTGTAATACTTTGTTGGAATGCCTTTGATTGATTCCACTCAAATAAGAGCTGTTCTCACCTGATTAAGAAATCAGGTTATGGCATTGTATAGTTTACTTTAGGTGGGGTGATTTGATTGATTGATTTAACCAAACCCCAGCCCTACCTTCTGTTCCGTGATAAATCTCTGTGGTTCTGCTTGGGTTCTTTTCCATGCCTGTAGTGCTCTCTTCCTCACCTCTGCCTCTTAGAACCTCTATATTTCTTAAAAGTGTCCAAATGAAGTCTCTCCTTATCCTCCCATGGCTGCTAGTTCCCTGTCCCATTAAACAAATCACTTCATATTTATTTTGTTTTCATGTGTATGTGTTGTAAGCTCCTTGAGTGGCTGTTTCATGCTAATCTATGTATCCCCAGACCTATCAGTCAATAAATATTTATTAAGAGCCTACTATGTGTCAGGCATTGTGCTAAGCACTGGGGCTACCAAAAAAAAAAAGGCAAAAGACAGGTCTCATCCCTAAGGAGCTCACAAACTAAAGGGGAGACAACATACAAATAAACATGTACAAAGCAAACTTGATTCAGGATAAACAGGAAATAAGTAACAGAGAGAAGGTACTAGGATTAAGAGGGGTTAAGGAAGGCTTCCTGTAAAAGGTGGGTTTTTAGTTGGGACTCAAAGAAAGTCAAGGAGGTCAGTGGTCCAAGCAGGCATGGAGGGTATCCAGAAAAAATGCCAGAAGCCAAGAAATGGATTGTCTTGTTTGTAGAGCAGCCAGGAGGCCAGTGACCCTGGATCAAAGATCTGAACTCAAGGTCCAGGCATCTATCTTTTGCAGCACCCTAGCTGCCTCTGTAAAATCAGCAAAAGTTTCCCTTAGGTGACATCTGAGTTGAGCTGCATAACAACCCTGTGAGACAGGTACTGTGGATATTATTTTTCTCATTTTACAGATGAGGAGACTGAGCCCCAGAAAAGCTAGATGACTTGCCCATTGTTACACAGTTTGTGTCTGAGGCCACATTTGAACTCAGGTCTTCCTGATTACAGGCCCAGCACTCTAACCAATGTGCTATCAACTGCCTCAGATATGTTAACTTTCTTCTAAAGTTTTTCAATTTTTGAAATCATAATGATCTGGTTTCTCTTTTATACTTGCTTCTATCCCTCGTTTGGTTAAGAATACATCTCCTGCCCCTAATTGTGAAAGGTATATGTTCTGCTTTTCTTTTAATTTTTGTGGTATCAGCTTTCATATTTACATCACAGATCTATTTTGAATTTATCATGTAACACGGTGTAAGATGTTTGTCTAAGCCTAATTTCTGCCAGACTGCTTTCTAAGTGCAATAGCCTTCTAATTGGCCTCCCTATCTTAAGCCCTTCCCCATCTTTAATCCATCCTTCCCATAGATGCCAAAATGATCTTCCTAAAGTACAGGTCTGACTAGGTCACCTCTCTGCTCAATAAACTCCTACAAGATCAAATATAAAATCTGTCCCAGGGACCTCTGGAGGTCAAACAAACATTCCACACCTTAGAAAGGGTGGGAGACTTGAGCAGTTCCAATGCATTTGAAGGGGCCGCTAAAAATAACAAACTTGCCTGAGGGAACAAAACCCATTGTACTGTGGTCCTAAGGTTCTCCTGTGCATAAAAACTCCACAAGGAGTCTGGGAAGTGTTAAGTGGCTGAATTAGCAGTGATCATGGTAAGCCAAGGAAGCATCCCTGGCTGAGGGAATTAACCCTGAACTAGGAAGGGCTGTCAAATGGAAGAGACTAGACCTCTATCACCTCCTGCCTGGAGGTGACACACTTCACAGCAGAGACCCAAAGAGGAATGAGGACAGCCTGCATTCGGATGAGGGCCATGTGAGTAGAGAGATGGGGAAGGATTTGAAATAGGCAGAGGGAAAACTGGCAAGGTGTCATACCCAAATAGCTATGGGGAGAGCAGGAGGGAGGAAGGATTCTGACATTGGGTGCCTGGAAGGATGGTGATGGCCAGGACAGAAAAAGTTTACCTAAATGGAGGGGAGGAAGAAAAAAACAAGCATTTATTAAGTGCCTGATCAAGCAGCCAGGTGGCGCTGTGGAGACAGCCCTGGGCTTGGAGTCAGCAACACCTGAGTTCAAATCCAGCCTCAGAAACTTCTGAGCTGTGTGACGATGGTTGAGTCACTTAACTTCTGTTTGCCGTTGGAGAAGGGAATGGCATACCACTCCAGTGGTTTCTGTGCCAAGCAAACCCCATGGACAGAGATCCATGGAGTCACAAAGAGTCAAACGTGATTGAAATGAGTGACCAACAAATATGCCAGGTACTCTGCGAGGCACTTCACAAATATCTCATTTGATCCCCAGAACAGCCCTGGGAGGTCGCTGGTACCATTATTATGCCCATTCTTCTGTTGAGGAAACTAAGGCAAATAGTTAAGTGACTTTCTCAGGGGTACATAGCTAGTAAGTGTCTGAGGCTGGATTTGAATTCAGATCTTCCTGACTCCAGGTCCAGGGCTCTCTCTGCTGTGCCACCTGGCTGCCTCTGGGTAAGAAGGGGTGGAATGAGTGTTCAGGGGAAAGATCCTGGGTTCCGTTCCGGACATGTGGAGTTAGAGTTGCCTACCAGAGACCCAGACAATATGATTCATTAAGCAGGGATCCTGTCATGTGTATATTTGCATTTTTTATATTTACTGATATGTACATATGTGGTTTCTTCCAGAAGAATGTCACTCCTTGAAGACAGGAACTGTTTTGATTTTGTCTCTATGTTCCTAGCTCCTAACACAATGCTTGGTAAACAGTAGGCACTTAATGCTTGTGGGTGAATAGGTTTCTCCAAGGCCTCAATTAGGCAAGTCCCGTGATCATCCTTCTGGGAGTGACACTTATAATATGTAGGTAATTGTACGGCTTGTCATGGTAGCCGAACAGTCATGCAAAGTTCTTATTACTTGAGGTCAATAAGAGGATTGACTGAGACCACAGAATCAGAGGACCATGGATTTAAAACCAGAAAGGACCTGACAAGCCTCCTCATTTGACAAATGAGGAAACTGAGGTTCAGAGAGGTTGGATTGTTTGCCAAGGGGGCATACCATCAGTCAGTCAATAAGCATTTATTAAGCACCTACTGTGTGCTAGGTACTATGCTAAGCTCTGTCTTAAGGACCTCACAGTTTAATGGGGGAGAGAACAAGCAAAGAAATATGTGCCAATAAACTATATACAGGATAAATAGGACATGATGAAAAGGAGGGCACTAGAATTGAGGGCTTAGGGGATGCTTCCTGTGGAAGGTGGAATTTTGGTTGAGACTTAAAGAAAGTTGGCGAGAATGGTAATCAGAGCGGAGAGCACATTCCAGGCATGGGGCACAGCCAGAGAGTATGCCCGGAGCCCAGAGACAGAGGGCCTTGCTCATGCAACACTCAGAAGACACAGCTATTTTTGTATTCCCAGCACTGAGCACAGCGTCTGGTACATACTAGGTGCTTAATAAGTGTTTATTGCTTGGGGCAGTTAGGTGGTGCAGTGGATAGAGCACCAGCCCTGGAGTCTGGAGGACCTGAGTTCAAATCCAGGCCCAGACACTTGACACTAGCTGTGTGACCCTGGGCAGGCCGTTTAACCCCAACTGCCTCACACACACACACACACACACACACACACACACACAATGTTTGTTGCTTTGACTGATGATCTATTAAGTGTTAGGAGTGGGATTTGTGCCAGATTTTCCTGACTCCAAGCCTAGCGCTCTAACCATTATACCATCCTGCCTCCTTATCTCTACCACCTCAACCCACCCATCCTCCAAAGTTCTCTGTTGTTTCTATTGAGAACTCCCATTCCCCTTAGAGTCACCCAGGCTCGCAATTTGTTTCTTCCTTAACACTTTCCTAATTCTCAGAAAACCACCCCCATCACTCCATCAAAGCTGTTGCCAAGTCTCAGCGATTCTGACTTCTCAGCACATTATGCATCCGTCTTCTCTCCTCCCCACTCACATTATCCCCATTCAAATTCATCACTTTGTGCCTGGACTATTGCAACAGCTTCCTAAATAGACTCTTGGCTTCCAGGCTCTCTCTGTAATTCATACTTCATTTATCTATTTTGAGGTGTGATCCAGGTCTGTGAACCTGTGGCTTCCTTAGACCAAGAGATATGCTGACTACTTATATGACATTTTTAGGATGGCAGTTCCATGAATTTCTGAGTGACATGTTTTGTCACAGAAATCTAGAATCTGCAGAGATTTAGGCATCTTGGGACCATTCTGTCTACATGTTTTGATTTACAAGGGACTGCATAAAATTTCTCTCTTAAAGAAGCCATTACACAAAGTGGAAAAATTTTTTTTAAAGAACCTTTCTTCTGCCTTTATTGGTGTTTAGTAATTGCCGTCATATCTGACACTTTGTGCCCCCATTTGGGGTTTTCTTGGCAAGGATACTGGAGTGGTTTGCCATTTCCTTCTGTAGCTCATTTTACAGATGAGGAAACTGAGGCAAACAGGGTTAACAGGCAAACAGACTTGCCTAGGGTCACATAGCTAGAAGTGTCTGAGGCTGGATTGGAACTCAGATCTCCCTAACTCTAGCTCCATGCTCCATCCATTGTGCCACCTAGCTGTCCTCTCTTCTGCCTTACTAAGCAACTATTGGTAGCACTATCAATCCCTGCCTTGTTAACCTTTCCTTCCTTCCTTCCTTCCTTCCTTCCTTCCTTCCTTCCTTCCTTCCTTCCTTCCTTCCTTCCTTCCTTCTTTCTTCTGCCTCTCTCTCCTTTCCTTCATCTTTCCCTCCCTCCTTTCCTTCTTTCTTTCCTCCCTCCCTCTCTCCCTTTTTCTGTCCCTCTCTCCTTTCCTTCCTTGCTCTTTCCCTCCCTCTTTTCCTTCCTTCCTTCCTTTTTCCCTTCCTCCCTCCCTTCCTCTGTCTGTCTCCTTTCCTTAATTTCTCCTTTTCTCCCTCTCTCCTTTCCTTCTTTCCTTCCTCTGTCTCTCTCTCCTTTCCTTCCTTTCTCTTTCCCTCCCTCCTTTCCTTCCTCCCTCCATCCTTTCCTTTCTTCCTTGCTTCCTTCCTCCCTCCCTCCTTTCTTTCCCTCTTTCCTTTTCTAACCTTGGCTTTCCTATTTTCTTTTTCCTACTTCTCTCCTCCTTATACCTTAGGTCTCTTGATCAGGATCCTTCCTTTCCCCACCCCAGCCCTGCTTTAAGTCCCTGGTGCTGCCCCTCAGGCATAAACTAGGCTGCAGTTCTCTGGCCCATACCGTGCTCGGCAATTCACTGAATGTAGTTATGTAAGTCACTGTGTTAGTGCAGGGGGGCACAGACAGAGAGGGCCCATGTGCAGCCTCATCCTAACTCTCAAGAAATCTACACTGTCCAGTCTGTTGCTCACAGTTGATGTAACAACCTTGGGCAGTTCACTTAGCTTCAGGGCCTGAATTTCTAAGATGTAGGGGTGGGTCTAGAAGATTAAAGTCTCTTACCCCTGGAAATCCTATTATACCAATGGCAGAAGGAAAAATAGGATGCATGAAAGAGCTGGATGTATGCAAGGGACAAGTCCAGAAAAGTCAAGGGTGGCTTCATGTTCTTTAAACCGGGCCTTGAAGGATGGGAAGGAGTGGGGGGATGTGAGAATGCAGGGGCACAATCCATTTCTAGCGCACAAAAAGGCATGAGCAAGAACAGAGAGAAGGGGATGGCAGAAGATAAGCTGAAAAGGAGGGAAGAGAGAGGAATCCAATTTCACTATAAGGGAGAATATGGGAAGAAAATAATAATAACAGCTAACATTTGCATAGCACCTGCTATGTGCTAAGAGCTTTACAAGAATTATCTCATTTGATTCTCCCAACAGCCTTGGGAGGTAGGTGCTATTATTTATTATCCCCATTTTATGGTGGAAGAAACTGAGGCAGACAGAGGTGAAATGACTTGCCCAGGGTCATGCAGCTGTGTCGCAGTGTCTAACACAAGATATGAACTCAAGTTTTCCAGATTCCAGGCCCAGTGCTCCATCCATAGGGCCACTTAATGCTCTTGGCTAGAAAGGTAGATTTTGGAGGATTGTGAATGCCAGTGTTAAGAGTTTATACTTTATTTGGAGGATCACTGAAGTTTTCTTGGATCAGACCAGTTTGGCGGGAAAATTACTGGGAACAGTGATGTGGAACTGGAGAAATCTGGAAGTAGGAGGAACAATTGGGGTGATGGCATGACAGGGCAGGGAGTGGGTCTTAGGGACTCAAACTAGATAAGCTAGACCTGGGTCTAGCAGGAATGGAGAGGGGGGATCCCACAGAACTAATGGGACCTGGTCATTGCTTGGAAGTGGAACAAGGAGAGAAGAGTCCTTTGTGACCCCATTTGGGGTTTTCTTGGCAAAGATACCAGAATGATTTGCCATTTCCTTCTCTAGCTTATTTTACAGATGAGGAAACTGAGGCCAACAGGGTGAAGTGACTTGCCCAGGGTCACACAGCTAGAGGCCAGATTTGAACTAAGGGAAATGAATCTTCCTGATTCTAAGTCCAGTGCTCTATCCAATATGGTGGCACAGAAGGCTACCAGGGTCCTTTCCAACTCTCACTTTCTCAAATTATAAGGACAGCTAGGTGGCACAGTGGATAGTGATAAAGAATTGGACGTGACCCAATAAGGACAACAACAGCAAAAGCCCAATGTAAGAGCTTAATCTGTGTTTGTTGATTGACTGAGTGCCCTTCTGGGCTGAAGGAACCCAGGTAGAGCAGCCTAGTGCAATGGGGAAAGCTCTGTATCACAGAATCACAGAAACTGGATTCAAATATCACCAATGCCCTTTGCTTCCTGCATGTCTGTGACCTCTATAAAACGGAAATGATTATAACTCAAGGCTTACCTCCAAGAGCTGTTATGAGGTTCAACTGATATCATAGATGTAAAGTGCTTTTTAAAAAAAAGCGCCACCCCTCTGTGCCTCAGTTTCTCCATCTGCAAAACGCGGATACCTATAGGCTTACTACACAGGGTTGTCGTGAAACTCAGCTGGGATCATGGG
Source organism: Phascolarctos cinereus (assembly GCF_003287225.1). Classification (NCBI taxonomy): domain Eukaryota; kingdom Metazoa; phylum Chordata; class Mammalia; order Diprotodontia; family Phascolarctidae; genus Phascolarctos; species Phascolarctos cinereus. Next base: position 403,744,531 of record NW_027556098.1, on the reverse strand, counting down.
AGTAGCACTCTCGTTTAACTTCTCGAGAAATGCCTCGGTTTCCCCATCTGTAAAACGAGAGGCTTGTCCTCGATGACCCTCTTAGTCCCTCCCGGCTCTAGATCTCTTCGATCGTGGATCTATTCCCAACACACCCACCTGGCACAGACAAGCCAGCACCTGGGGGTCCTTCCGAAAGGAGCTGGGCGGGAGGCCACGCGTGACAGCTGTGTCCGCAACTGTGGCCAAAGAAAGGACAGTTATGAAGAGTCACCTTTCGCGTCCACGAGACCGTCCCCCAGAGCCAGCCACGGAGCTCAGAGACAGCGGGCGCGAGACACTTACCTGGCCCACGCTCACAAGTTGCCTGCCGGCCCCAGTTTGTTGTAGGCGGAGCCATGGCAACGGAAGGCTCCACTGGCGACGGCGGGGGTGGGGGCCGGAGTAGGTGGGGAGAGGGGGAGAGAGGAGAACAATCCCTCCTTTATAAGCCAATGGCACATTCCATCCAGCGTCCTTGGTCCTGCTGGGAGAGATTCCACACTGCTGGGGTTGGGGGCGGGGGCGTCACGTTGTCAGGGACCCAAGAAAGAGTCTGATTACGAGCTACAGCTCCCACTCCTTCGTTGCTAGCCTCATTCCCTGACCTCATCCTTCTTCCAGGTGAACGGGGCCTCCTGGGCGCCAATGACTTCAGTGTTATGTGGCTTTGATGTCAGGGTGTGCGGTGTGACGTCAAGGTACCTGGATGTGATGTCACCACATCCTGATGTGATGTCCTGGTGTGTTCATAGGATCTTTGCTGGAGGGGAGACCCCAGGGGCCAGCTAGCCCAAACCCTTTTTTTGTTTGTTTTTGTTTGTTTGCTAAGCAATGGGGTTTAGTGACTCACCCAGGGTCACCCAGCTAATGAGTGTTTTGTGTCTGAGCCCGGATTTTAACTCAGGTCCTCCTGAGCTCCAGGGACAGTGCTCTATCCACTGTGCCATCTAGCTGCCCCCAAACCCTTCTTTTTATAGAGGAGGAAACCAGGGCTCTGGGAGAGGTTAAGTGGGAATATTAGCTTCCTGAGGAGAGATCACTTCATTCTTTGTATCTCCAGTTATGTTTGTTGCTCTGTCGGCTAACTGAATAATAATAATACAGCTAGCCTCAGTTTCCTCATCTGTAGAATGAGAATTACAATAACGTTTACACTGCAGGGTTGTGAGGATCAAAAGGGAGATAACACAAGTAAAACCTGTGCAAAACAAATCACTTTATATACATATCTATCTATCTCTACCCCTACATATTATTATTTACACAATGCTTTAAATCACTTTCCATATATTAATTATCTCACTTAATCCCCACAACAACCCTGCAAGGAGAGTTTTACTGTTATTTACACAATTTACAGATGAGAAAATAGAATGCTAGGTTACATGACTTATCTAAGGTCACACAGCTAGTAAATGACAGAGCTGGGATTCATCCCAGTTACCGTGACTCTAAACCCCATTACCTTGAGGTTGCCCTAGCATGCAGTGGTGTCCTGGTGCTGTGGGGGAATGACTGAGTTTTATATCATGGGATTATAGACTAAGAGCAGGAAGGAACCTCAGAAATCATCTAGTTTTACTTCCCAGTTTTACAGATGAGGAAATTGAGACCCAAAACGACAGTATTTTTACAATGAGCTTTATATATAGTCTCTCTCCTTTGAGCCCTGCAAAAGACCTGTGAGACAAGCTTACAAGTACAATTATCCTCATTTTATGGGTGAGAATACTGAGGCATAGAGGGTTAAATGATTTATTCAACCAGCAGATGTCAGAGGGGGGGGATTTGAACCCACATCATTTTGAACCCAGACTCTAGCTCAGTGCTTTGTCCATCATATATCATGCTGCCTCCTAGAAGCCCTGCGCTCTCTTGCCATGACACAGAGTTTTCTTTATCCATCTTCACCTACTCGCCATCATCTCTGTCATCATCAACATTATTCGGAGCCTGGGTACATAATTTTACAGGGTCCAAAGTTCTTTCCCTGTCTCTTATCTCATTTGATACTCTCAATCAGCCTATATCGGATATCCTTTTGGAGGTGGGGAACCTGGGACTGAGAGGACCCTCCCCCATTTGACATTCCCCCTTCTAGTTCCCCTTTATCTATTGTCTTCCCCCATAGAAAGTAAGCTCCTTGAGGGCAGGGACTAACTTTTTTTTTTGCTTTTATTTGTATTTTCAGCACTTAGCACAGTGTCTGCGACATAGTACTTAATAAATGCCCTCTCTCTCTCTCTCTCTCTCTCTCTCTCTCTCTCTCTCTCTCTCTCTCTCTCTCTCTCTCTCCCTCTCAAAACTTTGATATTGTGGAGGTTCTGAAACTAAGTTACTGAATGCTTGAATTGATTTGTTATATTATTATACATCTGCATTTGGAGGGGGGGTTGTATTGGTCTTTGACCATGTGATTACCCATCTCCCTGGTGCATTTAATGAAATCACAAAGGGAGCAGATTTATACCAATGCCCTGTTATTGCTTTATGAAGTGTGAAGATAGTTCCCTGATAGAATTGAAAGGGTAGCTTATCACAGAGTGGCAGATTAGGTGGTCAAAAAAATCTAAGCTTGTTTGCTTATTGGTTACAAGGAATTGATTTTTTTTAACTGAGGAGGAGAAAATTTAGAGGAAGAGGCTGGATAATGATAGCTGATAGCAATGCAGAAGAAGAAGAGAAAAGAACAATAAGAACACTAGTGGAGAGAGAGAGAGCAGGAGAGAGAAAGGAAGGAAGGAAGAAAACATCTTCAAAAACACCTGGCAGCAGAGAAGAGAACCTTAACAATGAATTCAGGGGAAAAGTAGTCCTGGCAGTCGGTAACTGAACTATGGAGAGGAGCAGGGCTAGGAAGCCCACGTAAGCACCCAACTCAACAGAAATTGTGCCCAGGGGAGGGGAGTATGAGATCACCACAAAAAGAGAAAGTACAACAGGGTTCTGTGGTAGAAGAGAAAGGTGTTAAATATCCACATTTCCAAGTGTGTGCCTTACTGTGAGTTTATTCTGTGCCTATGCTTCTCACTGATACATGGTGTATTTGTGGGATAGTGCAATGAGGTTTATGAATGGGAGAGAATGGGGGGGTAGATATTATGTCTGCTAGCTGATTGTTGATAGGAAGTGATTCAGAGGAGGCCCCCATGAGAAGGGTAGACCCATAGGAGTACCTTAAATCCCAAGATAGAAGCCACCCCAATCTGTCTACACAAATGTAAGTTGGGGAGATAACTCAGAAGGGATATATTAAACATCTCTTTACCTAGCCCTAATCACTCTCTCTGTCTCGCTCTAGCCCCACATTATCAGTCAATTAGAAGGCCGAATAGCAAGAATTTATTAAGCACCTACTATGTGCCAGGCAGTGTGCTAAATGCTGCCAACTGCCCATTGGACCCCTCCGACTGGATATTCTGTTAGCATCTCCAACAACATGTTCAAAACAGATCTCATCCCCCCTACACTTATTCCTTTCCCAATCTTCAATTTGTTTTGATTCAATGAGCATTTATTGAGCACCTAGAATGTGCCAGGTACTGTTCTGGGGATATGAAGACAAAATAAAACAGTCTCTGTCCTCAAAGGAGCTTCTATTCTGCTGGAGGAAGACGTCAGAGACAGAGGTAAGTATAGCTAAAGTATGGCCAGAATGCAAAAGAATTTGAGAGGGAGCCCAGCTGTGAAAGCACCTGAGCCGGGATTTGGAGGCAGGGAGGAAACAATGTGCAAGGCCAAGGGGGCTGGAATGTAGAGTATTGTAAGGTGAATTCAGCATAGAAAGACAGGTTGGAGCCAGATTGGCAAGGGCTCTCAATGCCAGCCATCAGTGCAGCATGCTGGAGAGGAAGCTGGATTTGAAACGAGTGGAATTTGGTTCAAATCTTGGCTTTGCTCCTTGTTACCTGGGTGACTTTGGGTATGTCACTTAACCTCTCCTGGCCTCAGTTTGCTCAGCTGTAAAATGAAGGGATTGATCTAGATGGCCTCTAAGGTCCCTTCTGTCTCTACATCTATGAACCCCTGGGTTTGTATTTTCTCTTAGAGGTGATAGGGAGCCATTGAAACTTCTTGAACAGAGGAATGCTTTGGTCAGACCAATGTTATAGGGGATGTTAATTTCTGTTGAAGACTAGACTCTTCTTAATTACCCAGGTTTACAGCCTCAGTCATTATCAACTCCTCTCTCTCTCTCTCTCTCTCTCTCTCTCTCTCTCTCTCTCTCTCTCTCTCTCTCTCTCTCTCTCTCTCTCTCGCCACCCCCAGTCAATCCAATCAGTGGCCAAGTCTTACTGATGCAGCTTCCACAGTGTATCTCACAGACAGTCCCTGTCTGTCCGCTTACAATGCCTCCATAGTTCACACCTTCATCCCTTCTCACCTCCACTATTGCAAAAACCTACCAAAGAGACTCTGTGTTTCCACTGTCCACCTTCTTCCTCCCAGTTTAGTGCTATACCAAGTCCAATTAATATTCCTACAGCACAAATCTGACCATGTCAGTGACTACATCGCTCCCTTCTTCAGTGTTTCAATGACTTCTCATTGCCTGCAGGATAAAATGTAAACCTCTTTTCTTGACATTCAAAGTTCTTCACAGTGTTTGCTCCAATCTATTTGTCCTGATTTATTTCATATTACTTCCCTTCACATACTCTGTGTGGCTTACTTTCTGATTTAGAATCTTGTCTTTACCTCTCCTATATCCTTGGGCATCTTCCATATCTAGAATCCCCCACCCCCATCCTAACCTCTTATAATCTCTGGCTTCCTTCAAGGCTTATCTCAGGTACCACCTCCAGTGGGAAGCCTTTCCTGATCCCCTCCCATTGTGAGTGATCCTTTCCTCTTCAATCACATCGATTTTTTTTTCTGTCCACAAATTGACTCTCCTTGGAGAATGCAAGCTCCTTGAGGGCAGAAATTGCTTCCCTTTTCTTTGTATCCCCAGGGCCTACTATATACTGTCTAGTGCATGGTAGGCACAAAAAATGCTGGTTGGATTGGATTGGATTCCTACAACAATGCACATTATTTAGACCTTTTTGTAAAATTCAGTGAAAAAACTATTCATTCACTCATCCATTTGTTTGCTTATTAAACACACTAATTTCCCACCTGGCTGCCCTCATTTGGACATCTCCAGTATATCCACAAGAACCTCATTATCCTGCAAGATCCCACCAACCTTGTTACTTACACCTCTTCAGAACCCTCTGCCTGGGGGCCCCTCTGATTTGAGGGCAGAGAGAAAAGAACTCCTGCCCAAACCTCCATTTAAGGGAGGGGACCAGACTTGCTGTCTCTATAGTGCTTACCTCCCACTCCCCAGTGCAGTGCTCTTTTTTTTGTATTTATATCCCCAATGCTTTGCACATAGCCTGTCACATAGTGGGGGCTTAACAAATGTTCACTTACTGCCACCTGTACAAGGCACGCACAGTCTAGTCTATCTATCTGGACCAATTCTCCAGAGCAATAAAAATGAGCTACTCTGTCATTTCCTTGCTGTAGGTACTCCCCTGCAGTGAGACAGATCCCATTCCCACTTTCCTTTTTATCATGAGTGACTTTCATGCATGCTTTACCCCAAATCTTCAATATAGGAGCTTACCAGAGAAGTAAGCTCTTCTTGAGAAATTCTTATAAAATTATTCAGATGTTATAAGAATAGATGCTGACATTTCTAAAGACTTTCAGGTTTGCAAAGAGGGGGGAGTGAATACTGAGCTAGCTTTGCAGTCAGGAAGACCTGGGTTCGAGTATTGCCTTTGATGCAAACTGTGTGGCCCTGGGCAAGTCACTTAACCTCTTAGTGTTGGAGAGGGAGGGTTGATCTGCGTTGAGGAGTTTCCTCTCCTTCAATGAAATCATGGGTCCAGATCCCAAAAATAAGGTTTCCAAAGCCTTTTATAAGCATCATCTCATTTGGTTAACAAATCTCCTGCTGGATACTTTCTGCCAACTTTGTCTCTCTAGGGAAAAACCATCTATGGAGAATTAAGCATCTTGGACCAGGAATTCAATTCAACTCAGGGCTTACAATGTGCTGATTGAGCTGAAGATGGGAAGACAAAAATCCAAACTGCCCCTGTCCTCAAAGACCCCACATTCAAATGGGGAGCATCTCTCTCTGTCTCTGTCTTTCTCTGTCTCTGTCTGTCTCTCTCTCCCCCCTTCCCCCTCTCTCCCCCCCTTCCCCCCTCTGTCTCTCTCTCTCTGTCTCTCTGTCTGTCCCCCTCCACATACATGTGCATTTATTTATGTGTGTATATACACATATACTTCTGTATACACACACACACACACACACACACACACACACACACACACACACACACACGCAACCTGGCTCCACGGCACCTTTCAGGTCTTATTACTTATTTTCCCACATACTATAATCCAATCAGACTAACCTTGTTACTGTTCCTCACATACAACATTCAGCCTCTGGTCATTGTACCTTTGCCCAGGCTGATCCTCCTGCCTGGAATGCCCTCCCTCCTCACCTATGCGTCTTATAATCTTTAACTTCTTTCAGAGTATAACGCAAGTGCCACACTACAAAAGGATTTTTATAATTCCCCCCAGCTTCTCCACCCCCCCAACCTGAAATTACCATGTATCTAATTTGTATTTACCTATTGTCTCTCCCCATAGAATGTAAGCTTCTTGAGGACAGGGACTATTTTTATCTTTGTGCTCCTCCCTCTAGCACATAGTAGGCACTTCAGAAATGCTTGTTTACTTGATTGATAGACGGATTGACCGGGAGAATGACTTGGTTCGATCTGTTGTTTAGAAATACCATTTTGACACCTGCATGTTGGAAGGGTTGGAAGGGGGGAGAGATTGGAGAAAGGAAGAGCAATGAGGAACTTATTGGAACATTACAGGCAAGGAATGATGACGATCTAAACTCATCAGTCGGTCAACAAACATTTAATTGAGCACTTACTATATGTCAGGCAGTATGCTAAGCTCAGGGGTTACAAAGAAAGGCAAAAGACAATCCCTGCTCTCAAGGAGCTCATAATACAATTGGAGAGACAGCAAGCAGACAGCTATGCAAAAACACAATAAAGAGAAGAGGGAAGACAGAAGGGAATGTGAATCAAGAGAAAGACATGAGTGAGAGAAACATTAGGGAGAGATTAATTGACCACAGCTGAGAACTGATTGGCGGTAGGAGAGGTAGTCAGAGATGATCCTGATATTGCAAACTTGGGTGCCTAGAGGGGTGGTGGTGCCCTTCACAGAAAAAGGAACCGAAAATGGCATAATGTATGCTAACACTCTTTCTTCAGAATCCCAGAAGGAGCATAATCCAACCCTCTGAATCCAAGCTATTAACACGGCTCAGTCCAGACAAGTGGCTGTCTCTTTAGGGGTGTTCAAACCTCAGGCAGCTAGTTTTCTAGGTGGTTTTGATTTTTTTTTTAATCCTGTCAGTTTAAATGAATGCTTCTTTGAAGTGGAATGTTGTTCCTTCCTTGATGGACAGCCCTTTTGTTATGAATGTTAATTCGTGTTTAACATTTTCTGGTATAAAAAAGAATTCAAATTGTCTCTCTAAAAACACATAAAAACCAGGAGTAAAATTCAGCCCTCCACCACACTAAACAGGAGTGATTAGGCAGAGTGGTTTGTTTAACTGGGTAGGGAAGGAGCAAGCCATGTTCTACAAGATAAACCTGCTGGGTTAGTTCTCAGGGATCCTTAGAAACCCCCAACAGAACTAAGTATATTGCAGTGACTACACCAATGGAAATGAAAACAATAGTAAGAGGCAGTCAGGTTCAGATTAATTGCAAAGACCAATCTCAGACACATTTACTCTCTCTTGAAGGAAGGGTGAAAAAGGGAGGGGGTGCTTCAGGTGGTATACGTGGTCAGACATAGTCATTGTAATGGTTGGTTGTGTTAAGCCATTTGGGTGGTTTTTTTTTTTTACAAGAGAGATTTCTCTAGAGGGACAGTATATTGGGAAATCCATTCTTATATGAATTTATTAAGAACCTACGACATGCCAAGCACTGTACTAGGTAGTGAGAAATAAAAAAAAAAAGATTCCAGCAGCTTAAATTCTGTGGAGAAACAATATGGACACAGATGAGTAAAATCAAAAGATATAAAAAGTGAATGTAAAGTCTCTTGAGGGGAGCACTCATAATTGAGAGGATCATTCAAAGCTATCTTTCAGGAAGTCATACTCCCCTTAAAAGGAACTAAGGATTCTAAGGAGCAAGAAGGTAAGGAGGGAGAGCGTTCCCGGCAGAGGGGACAGCTTGTTCGGGACAAAGCCCTGGCTGTGTAAAGAGAATTGAAGATAAATGTGGTGGGGAATTGCATCCGGTGCACTGGGTATTATCTCACTCAACGTTTAGCACCCAGTCCTTTAGAAAGGCACTCTATTTAAATGGGCCTTTAGCTAGGAGACCTGGCCCTCCTTCCACCCCCAGTCAGGTTTCCCTAGCTTGCCCAAATGGATGGATTCCATCTAATAGATAGTCGCAGAGGGTTAATGATTGCATTCTGCCTATATGCAAAGACGTTTCCTTCCCTTACAATGTCAATCCCTCCCTGATTAGCGCATCTGATCAGGAACCCAACAAGACAGCCCAGTACTTAGTAAAGGGATGGGTGTCACGTTTAGCTAAATACAGTTTCCTTTCTGTGGCCCAGCCAAGGGCTCACCCCGTGTGGTTGACCTCATGACTCACCACCACCTCTCCCAGTGGGGAGCAGGCTCTCTGTGACTGATGCTGTGAATCCAGGCCAGATTGTCTCTCCAGGGTAGGCAACCGAAAGGTTTTTGTCCCCCCTTCCCTTCTCCACCCCCATTCCCACCAAGCACACAACAAAGCGATTGCTCTGTAGAAATGAAAACATTTATTTTTGCAATATACCTCAGATTTGAAAATCTGGTAGTCACAGGAAGTCTTTCTATGTTCCCAAATGTCACTCCTAATTTGGCTGTTAAGAGTGTCGACTCAGGGGCTGCACAGGCAGGGCAGTGCCTCTGCCTTCCGTGGCCAAATATTTGTGTATCCCGCCTAGCTCCATATGGTAAGAGCAGCACCTCACTGCACTCTGAAGAAGAGCAAAGCAGTTGTTAGTTATGGTCAAGGGCACCTCCTGATGGGAGGAGTCTGAGATGTGGGCTTTAGAGTTACACACTTTTAAGGAAGCGACTGAGCAAAACTTCGAGGAAATACCCTAAAAATTTGAAAGTGAAATGTCAGAAGGAGAGGAATAATTTGTAATGTCTCGAAGAGAATCTTCTCTCAATTGCATGGTGCCTGGATGGAGCACTGGATGGAGCACTGGATGGGGGGGGTGGCAAGGTAGAAGGATTGCTCTGGGCAAAGGCTGTAGAATCTGAAAGCCATTTTCCCTCAGAATCTGAAGACCTTGTGTTCACCAAGAGCCTTCTGGGCTTGCTCTTCATTTTGGCCAGGCTTCATCAAGATGGGGGGTGAAGGGGGGGTACAGAGTAGGGCTCCTATGCCAAGGCTATGGCTATCCTTGGGTTCCACTAAAATGGAGAGTAAGTTGCATTGTCTACACTTTGACTAAGAGGAAGGAAAGAAGAAGAAGAGGATGAAGGGAACAAGCCTAGCAGGCACTAGGCTTTACAAATAGCGACAAACCTAGGAGATTGGGGCAGCTAGGTGGCTAAGTGGATACAGCACCAGCCCTGGAGTCAGGAGGACCTGAGTTCAAATCTAGCCTCAAACACAAAACACTGTGTGACTCTGGGGCAAGTCACTTAACCCCAAGTGCCTCAGGAAACAAACAAACAAACAAAAAATAATCCTAGGAGGTTGGTAGTATTATTACCCCCATTTTACAATTGAGGAAACTAGGGCAGACAGCATTGAAGTGACTTGCTCAGGGTTGCACAACTGAAAAGTTTTTGAGACTGGATTTGAACTCAGATCTTCCTGACTCCAAGCTCAGTACTCCATTCATTATACCACCTACCTGCCTCATGACGAAACAAAGAATCAGCCTTGGCATCAGGGAAGATTCAGATTAAATAAGGCTCTTGTTACTGATAGGATAGAGACTGGACCTGTGCTTTCACTGATATGGGGAACTCCCAGATGAAGTAACTCCTATCAATGCATGTTGGTACTTTTTCCCCCCCAAGGCAATTTGGGTTAAGTGACTTGCCCAGGGTCACACAGCTAGTAAGTGTCAAGTGTTTGGTCTGAGGCTGGATTTGAACTCAGGTCCTCCTGACTTCAGGGCCGGTGCGCTGTCCACTGGGCCACCTGGCTGCCCCCATGTTGGGGCAATTGTTAGAGAGTTCTCTAGAGCACTATAAAGTTAACTGACTTGCCTAAGACCATCCAGTCAGTGTGTGTTAGAGGTGTTATACCCGTGTTATAGAAAGGATTTGACTCCAGGCTTTCCTGACTCTGAGGCCACCTGTCTCTGGGATACCATTACTAATTACTAATAATAACACCTCGTTATTACAGCAAATCCGTCCATTAAATATGTTTCCGATCTTTGAATTTTAGAATGTTAAAGGTCATTTAATGCAATCCCCTCATTTTATGGATAAGAAAATGGAAACTCATCAAGGTTTGACTTCCCCGAAGTCACACAGCTGGCTTGTGTTGGAGCTGAAATTAGAGCCCCTGGACTCCTGACTCCCAGTTCATGCCTTTCCCAGTCCAGCATGCCTAAGATTCCCAAAGAAAACAAACCAAAGCTTTATGATTAGGACCATCCGAAAGATGGGATAACTTGAGGGTTGGTAACTTATTCATCAACAGTGCCAGCCAGAACTAGGTTTAAGGTCCAGGCTTCTTGACTTCCAGTCTAGGACTCTTCCTGAGAGGTCCCCAAGCTTTCAGAATTGGCTCAGAAAGTAGAGGCTAGGGTCAGGGCAGGGGGCCTCATCTTTATTCCATTTTAAGGGAAGTGTCCAGATCACCTCTGTCTTCATTCCTCTCTGGGTTTCCATTCCTGACTCTCTTCCTTTTTCTACCATGTTACCCATGGGCCATTGCCAGCCATCCTGTCCTATGTCTTGCCACTGGACTCCGATGACTCCAGAGCAGAGACTGAGGCTGATGACTTTGCACAGTTCTGCCTCACTTAAATCTAATTGATTTGCAAGTCAAAGCATCACCGTCCTGATGTCATTGGTCCTCTTTGAGAACTCAGGACAAACAATAACACTGCACAGCATCCTTCTCGCTCAGGAAATTAACTCTGTCCCTGTGGTCCTGCCCTCTGATTGATCAGTTCCTCCTAAAGCCTCCACTTTAAAGAAAGTGCCCAGGTCAACCAGACTCCATTCATAACTATCTGGCTTTCTCCATGACCCCATCTGGGTACCTTCCCTCCCCACCACTCCCAGGCCCCAACGTTTCAGCTTTCTTTTATGTAATTGCCTTCCCACATTAGAATGAAGATTCCTTGAGATCAAAGACTATCTTTGTTTCTCCTTGTATTTCTCTTTGTGTATATTTGTATTCTCAGCTCTTAGCATAGTACCTGGCACATGGGAAGTGCTTAGTAAAGACTTATTCATATGTCTTTGTCATACTGGAGATTTTCCCAGTGTCACCTTGTTCAAAGGTGTGTAATTCTGTGTTTACATGCTAGCCTTGATGCCTGAGCCAACACGATGTCCCAAAGAGTCATCCTCTTCATTTCAATGTGAGTTACAGAAAGCAGGAATGTGGATGATGGCATCCTAGTTGGAAGGGACCTCAGTGGTCATTCAGCTCAAGCTGTTCCTGAACAAGAACCACATTGTCTGCAACAAGTGGTCATCCAGTCTCTGCCTGGGGACGTCCAGTGAGAGAGAAGCCACTTCCCTGGGAGGCAGCCCATGCATTCCCCTTTTGGACAGCTTGGAGTTAGGCAGTTTTTACTGATAGGAAACTTAAGTCTGCCTCTTTGCAACTAACATTTATGCCTCCTGAGTCATTAAAGGAAGCTTTGCCCCTGAATTTGTTTTGGATAGCAGCTCCTAAGATGTCACAGAGGGAAGATCTCCAATCAGTAAGCATTTCTAAGATATCTCCTCTGTGCCAGGCACTATGTCAGGTGCAAAGACAAAAGGGAGGCAGGTCTTGCCTCAAGGAGCTTATGCTGAAACAACATGTGTGTATATGTATGTGATATGTATGTACACACATGCAAATATGTGGGTATATGTGTACATTGTGCTATATATCATGTATACATGTTTTGCATGTGTATGAATATAAATGTGTGTGTACATATACACAAATATATGTATTACATGGGCAGTTAGATGGCACAGTAGATAGATCACTGGGCTTGGAATCAGGAAGACCTGAGTTCAAATCCAGCCCCAGAAACTTCCTAGTTCTGTGACCTTGGGCAAGTCACTTAACCTCTGTTCCCCACTGGAGAAGGAAATGGCAAACCACTCTAGTACCTTTGCCAAGAAAACCCCATGGACTCATGTCCATGGGGTCATGAAGAGTCAGTCAAGATGAAATGACTAAACAATAACAAATAAATGTATTAGACATATGTGTATGTTTGTGTATATTATATATGTGTATATAATATATACACACACACACACACACATATATACACACAGACAAAACAAAGTATTTTGTGGGGGAAGTGTGGAATCATCTGGGGGAATCAGAGGAATCTAAGGGAATCAGGAAAGGCAAAGATGAAAGATGGAGGTGAGCTGAGTCTTGATGGAAAATAAGGCTACCAAGAGTTGGATGTCAGAAGGTAGGGCAATCCAGACATGAAAGACAGCCAGTGCAAAGGCATGGAGATGAGAGATGAAGCTCTGTGTGTGAAAAAGACATGCTTGGCAGAACTATGATAGAGTGTGTGAAGGGGAGTAAAGTGTAACAAGGCTGGTAGGTCAGAGGCAGGTTAGGAAGGACTTTAAATGACAGAAGAATTCATATTTAATAAAGATTTTCACAGACTCAACCAGGGTTAACAGGAAGAGACTAAAGTTGACTGATTGGTGAGAGTGGGGAAAATCACTTTGGCAGCTGTGTGGAGGATGAATTGGAGATTGATTAGGAAGCCATTGACAATCCAGGTAAGAGATAATGAGGGCCTGAAACAGGGTGGTGGCCGTGTGAGTGGAGATAAGGGGATGAATGTAAGAGAAATTGGTGAGGTGGAGAGGGCAGGACTTGGGAAATGTTCTGATATGGTGAATGGGTGATAGCAGTGAGGAGGAGTCAATGATGAGAGCAAGGTTTTGAATCTGGATGACTAAAGGATACTTGCCAGTAACAGGAAAGTTGGGAAAATGGAATGGTTTGGGAAGTGCCTTGTTTGGACATATTAAGTTTGAGATGCCTACAGGACATCCAGTTTGAAATGGCCAACAAGAAGTTGGAGATGCTGGACTGGAGCCCAGGAGAGACTAGGGCTGGGAGTGCATAGAGATGATAATTAACCTGCATCTGCAGAGAAAAGATAATTGATTGGCTCAATTAATTTACCCCAATCTTATGTCTTTCTTCAGCGGTTTTTTTTAAAATATTCTCTCAGGAAAAGAAAATCCCCTTTTCTTTGCATAGATGAGTCCAGAAGGTTCTCCTTGGGTTAATGGTGGCCCTGGCAGAGGAATTTGGGGAAAGGTTTGTTGGACAGTGGAAAGTACTGGATTGGAGTCAGAAAATCTGAGTTGGAATCCTGGCTCTGCCACTTTTTACCTGATAGATCTTCAGCAAATCACTTACCCTCTCTGGGCCTCAGTTTCCTTATGTGTAAAGTGAGGGGTTTGCATTAGACAACCTCTAAAGTCCCTTTCAGCTTTGGAGGGTATATTGCCAGGCCTAGGAGCTTTTTGGAGAGAATGACCCATGTGACTGTTAATTTTCAAGGGGGTTAAAAAGAGTTGAAATTTAGGGACTTTATTTTCTGGGTTCCACTTGGGATGGGGGCTTGAGTCAGTCGCTGTTTTAAGCAAATCTCATTTAAAAACCTCTTAACCTCTGATTGATTATATAAAGATCTGCAGATTGGAGATACAAGCAGGATCGCTGAGAGTGGTGCTGTGTCTCGGTTTCCAAGAGACTCAGCCACCACCACAACCCGAGGGTGTGAAGATACAGTGTTAGGGCTACAGACGCCGTCCTTCTCTTTCTGGTCCCTCTTTTGCAGTCAAGCCTCTCGCGGAAAATAACAAAAATTCGTTTTGTGAAATAGAAATGGGAATTCGATAATAGTAACGCCTGGCTCTAGCTAAACAAAATTATCTAGGATTGCGGCTGGAGCTGCGGGTCTTTGGGTCTCTTCCCAGGAACGCTAACGTCGGCAACGCTCTGATCCTCTAAGTTTAAACCAGAAGAGCCTCTATGCTGCTTAGTCTGGGCACCTGCCTGGTGCTCAGCTCCCAGGCAGCCAAAGGCTAACGCATCTGCCCTGGGCCGGTGCCCCAGGAAGGCTCCGCAGCTTAGACGCTTCTTGACCATCTCCAGGCGCTAGCACAGAAAGTGAAGCGGTCCAGTTGCTGGGGAACACCCCACTCCTCAATGATTCTCCCCCAACCCCTTACACTCCTTTCCTTCTAAAGCCTAAACTGGACGACAGATTTTCCAATCCCCCAAGTCCCTTCCTCCGAAACGCACACAACCCTCCCTGCGTTCAAGGGAGCTCCGTCCCAAGCAAGCCCCACTGCCCAGGGCCCCAACGGCTGCGCTGGGGGAGTCGTCCCCACGCGCCTGCTCCGGCACAGACGCGGGGCAGTACCAGGCAAAGGAAGGACGTGGAAAGGGGAAGGAGAGAAAGGAGTTGGATTCGAAGCCAGGTGAGTCTTAATTTGCTAGGGGAGACAACCCCGGGGCCATTTATGAGGCTGAAGGGGGCCTGGAAGCAGCTTGAGCCCTTGTCCTCGCGGGGGCTGGCACGGGGTGAGAAGCTGAGCCTTTCCTACTTGTGTTCTGCCGGCTTGGACTAGATCCCCAGCCCGCCCTGTAAATGAATCTCGAAACTGCTGGAGCAGGGGGCGAAGAGTGGCGGGGGCGGGGCGGGGCAGGGAGGGGCGGAGGAACGGGCAGGACCGGTTGCGCCCTTGCCCTTGGAGCCAAGGAGACAGGCAAGTGGGACAGCGCGGGGCGGGCACGGGGGCGGGCCCGCGAACCCTAGCTCCCCTCCTTCCTTCCCCTCCCTGCTTACCACTGCTTTCCGCCTCCAGAGAGCTCACTTTCCTCGCAGCCATGGGCTCGGCTCACCTGCCGCCCCCGAGCCTCCCGCCCCTGCTCACAGCCGCCTAACTCCGGGAGCGAGATGGAGGCGCTCGCCTGGCTCCTGCCCCCGCTCGTCCTGCTGTGCGCCCAGCAGCACAGATACACCAGGTAAGCGCGCCAGGCGCTGACTCCCTTTCATCCCTCTCCCTCTCCGGGTACGGGGTGGGGGAGACTGGCGCATCCAGAGAAGAATTTCCAAAACCCAGAGTGAAGATGGAAACTGGGGAACGGACGCGGAGCTGGACAGCGGCTCTTCAACGAGTCCCGCTTTATTCCTTCACCTTGGGATTAAGTAGGAAGGCGCCTCCAAGGACCTGAATCCAGCCTCCCGAGGCAGCCCCAGGTACCGGCCCGGGGTCCTTTCGAGATGACTCGGAGCGTCTTCCTTCCCTACTTTTCCCAACCCTTCCCACCTCCGACGGCAATTCGGAAGCGCTTAGCAGGCTAGGTCAGTGGCTCGGCCCTGAATGGTCATCTAGGTGCAGTGACCTGGAGCTCCAGGCCAGGAGTGCATGCAGTGAGAGGCAGCAGCTCGGTCTAGGGCTGGGAAAGTCCAGCAGACCGAGAAAAAGAAGAGTCTACCTACATTCTCCCTTAAGGGTGCTGTCCACGACTCTCGGTTCTGAACCAGGGAGCACTGAGGCAGCCTGGGAGACAGCTGGGAAGAGATGTAGGGGGGCGGCCTTGTTTCTCTATAACAAGCGCATACTTCCAAAGGCCCACGTCTCCTCCCTAGCTTCTGTGTTGGCCTAACCGTGGGAGGCTGGGCCTGGGAACTTTCAAGCGTTCTCATCCCTTAGAAACTTACGGGCTCCTTGACCCTATACCCATCTCTCTGCCTCCAGCACGAGAAGACAGAGATAAAGAGGATTCCCTGTCCACCAAGGACAGAACTAAAATAAATGAGCTTCCTTGCGGCAAAGAGGATCTGGGTTAGAGGCAAGGAGGAATTTTCTGTCCTGTGTAAGGCTGTGATAGACTGAAGTGATGGAGAGATCATGTGGAATCTCTCCAGAATTCTTTAAAAAGAGGGTAGTCGTTGTACTGCTCAAGGGAAGAGGAAATCACGGATGAACGACTTCTTAGATGCCCCTCTTAGCAGGAAGAGGCATCTCTAATGGAATTTGGATAAACAACTTGTCTATTATGGGTTTCTCTGGGCAGGGTTAGAGAAGCACCTGTCAGTGCTGGAGAGCCCCTTGTCTAGCTTTGGGACTGATTTGTGGGAGCCACAGACGTAGAGAGAACAGCAGGCAGCTCCAAAGTGGCAGCTTCCTGCCTCAGCACTATTTAGAATTTCCATTGTTGGTCAACTGGGCATCCTGCTTTCCAAGGGGCTCTTTCTAGAGGAGTGAGGTACCCTAGCCTGAATTCTGGAATCCTGGGCTACACCCCTGAGTTACCCCACCTCACATACAAGGCACTGGACACAACGACTCTAAGACTGTGTCTTTTAAAGTTCAAACTCAAGAAACATTTATTAAACAGCTGCTATTACGTGAATAAGATATTAGTGAGATGGTAATAGAGAAGGATAGTGGTGCAGGGTTGGGGGAATGAGGAAACAGGTGAGAAATGCCAGATCAAAAATGGGTCATTCTGCATTTTGGTTGTTTTGATGGTCAATTCCTTTCTCTTTAAAGTGGATCTGATAGGCTGACATTTTGTATAGTTAAAAAAAATCTGAAGTGACTAAAAAAGATAATTCTATGCCTGTGTGTGGTTACAGCCAGTGTGAGAGAGACAGAGACTGAAGAGAGAGGGGAGCACTATAGAGGCACAGAGGGCAAGCAAGGAGAGGTAGACACAGACAGATGGAAAGACAGCATGGGGCAATAGAAAAAGCATAGGACTAGGGGTCAGGGGTCCTGCACATCTAGCTGTGTGACCTTGGGTAAGTCACTTCTCTCTGGATTTCAGTTCCTCATCTATAAAATGAGGAGGTAGATTAGATAAGCTCTAAGGTCCCTCTTATCATTGATCATCCGAAATAAGAGTAAGTTATGTCATTGTTAACTGCTGAAACCTATTGCTTAGAGGAGGGGAGAGGTTCTGAACTCTGGAGAGGTTCATAAAGCACTGAATGTGGCAGCAGGAAGACCTGTGTTTAAATTCAACATCAGACACTTATTAGTTGTATAAACCCCCCCACTCCACCTTAATCTCTTGGAGTCTCAGTTTCCTCATCTGTAAAATGGGAATATAATAACACCAACCTCCTAGGGTTGTTATGAGGATGAAATGAGATATTATTTGTAAAGCCCTTTATAAATCTTAAAGTTCTATATAAGTGTGAGCTATTACTGGTATTTTATTCTGCTGCAGACCCTAATCCTGTAGGGTAGAATATTTCCATGCAGCCACTTCCTCCCCATGCATCCAGAATCTTTCCTGCAAAGATCTTGCTGCTGCACTTTTACCCACACCAATTAACCTTTCCCTCTTCCTTCATTCCCTCCTATCCCTATCATCTCAATTTAACAGAAAGGTGCAGAGAATAGGGACTTAGCCATAATTGTGCATGTACTCAGAGCCTAGGAAACTGCTGCCAGGGTGTTTGAGAAAGAAAAGTGAAAGGCCCCGCCCTAGGCATGTGGGGGAAGGTTCTAGCATTTCTTATCCCTATTCCTATTAATAGGAGTCATGCTGGTCTCATCCCAGAGCTGAGGGGTGGGGGGAGGGTCCTGACTGTACAGCTCTATGTTGAATTAGCACTTCATTCCCTGTTTAAAAACCAGAGCCTTCTTTCTACATTTGAAAATCCATAGTTTTGAAATAATTCTAGTCAATGGATCTGCAATTAGCTCCCAGGGACAGTACAGACAGGGTTCATTCTTCCTCTCTGAGTTCTAGAATTCATGTTAATTTAACTCAATTTAATTTGCATTTAGTATTTCCTCCGTGCTGGGGATGTGCTGGCTTCTCTCCGTGGTTCAATGCTTCATGGGATTGTTGAGTGGGTAGCATAGGAGGTGAGAGCCTTCCTCTGCTCAGAGGTATTCCACAAGAAAGTAAAGCAAGCATTTTTTTTTTTGGCTAGGCAATGGGGTTAAGTGACTTGCCCAGGGTCACATAGCTAGTAAGTGTTATGTGTCTGAGGCTGCATTTGAACTCAGGTCCTCCCGAATCCAGGGCCAGTGCTCTATCCACTGCACCATCTAGCTGCCCCTGAAACAAGCATTTATTAAACACCTACTGTGTACCAGGCACTGTGCTAAGTGCTTTATAAATATCATCTCATTTGATCCTTACCACACCCCTGGGAAGTAATTTCTATTATTATCCCCATTTTACATTTGAGGAAGCTGAGGCAATGAGAGGTCAAGTGAATTGCCCAGGGTCACAGCTATTAAGTGTCTGAGGCTGGATCTGAACTCAGGTCAGTGTTCTATTCGCTATACTATCAAGCTGTTTCTAGGTGTTAATAAATGTTAGTTAATAAATGAGCATTTATTAAGTGCTTACTGTATGCCGGGCACTGTGGTAGGTAGTGGAGATTTAAAAAGAAAATATAGCTGTCTCTGTCCTCAAGGAGTTTACTTTCTGATGGGGTGGAGGGTGTGGAAGAATAGTATAGATGCAAATAAGTACATATACAATATTGTTGTTGTTGTGGAGTTATATCTGACTCTTCAAGACCATTTGGAATTTTCTTGGCAAAGATACTAGAGTAGTTTGCCATTTCCTTCTCCAGCTCATTTTATAGATGAGGAAACTGAGGCAATAAGAGTTCAGTGACTTGCCCAAGGTTACACAGCTAGTATCTGAGGCCAGGTTTGAATTTAGGCACATGAGTCTTCCTGACTCCAGGCCTGGTGCTCTATGCACTATGGCACCACCTAGATGGCCCCCAAATACACAGTATATACACAGTAAATGCAAGGTAATTTGAGATAAGGCCTTAACGACTCTGGATTGTTAAGTTGTTAAACTGGTAAGGGAAGTAGCACCTGCCTTTGAAAAGATGCTCCCCTGTTTTTTGCCTTGGTTAAAAACTTCTTTGTGACCCTCATCTCAACTCTTTTCTCTCAGCCTCAGCCCAGTGGAGGCATTCCTACTAAGTAAGATTACCCATAGTGGTTTCACCTGGCTCAAATCCTTAGGCTCATATTCATTCAACAATCATTTGTTTGTTAAGTGCCCAGAGGAGAGGCAGTGTGGCACAGTGGATAGAGGGGTTTAAAGGAAAGAAGATGTGGCTTCAAGTCCTCTCTTTGACACATATCAGCTGTAAGACCATGGGACAATCAATTCACCTCTCAGGTCCCTGAGCAACTTTCTAAGGCAAGTTACAAAGATGTTGTTGATCTGCATTAATGAAAGGAGGGAGTTTCCATGCAGTTAGCTCCATATGCTGATGGAATCAAAGGTTTACACAAAAAGAAAACACATCAGATACTGGGCAAGGTAAATAATGAAATAACCATTGCCCTGGAGAGTTTATAGCCAACTGAGGGTACCCCACAGATCCACAGATAAATATAGCAGGGATCACCCATCGAATGTCATCGCTACTTAAACCATCTAGTATCCATGTGGCAGTTACCTGATATATGCCAATGAACATGGAGAAGAAAAGATAGAGGGATAGAGGAAGGAATCCAGGCATGTCTTCCTAGAAGAAGAATACTGTCTGAAATCTGGTCTTCATTGAACTCAACAATGAAAACAGGGGAAATGGATGGACTCAGATTATAAATTTCTCTCTTTTTATTTCACCTGTTTGTCACCTTGGGCTGAATAAGGAATTTTATGGCAGTGGGATGTTCCTGCATCGGTAACTTCCAGGGTAAAAAATCATTAGTTGGCCTCTCTCCTGCCTCACACTAGGTCCTGTTGGGTCTTCCTCCCTTTCCAGATTATACAGTTCCCCGATCTCTGCTGGCAAGACTAGTATCAGACACAAAGCAGGGACCTCAATCACTAATATATTTTATATAACACCAAAATGAACAATGGCAAAATTGACATGGAGAAAAGGGGAACCACTGTGCGTATGTGTTGACCAGTTACCAGTTACTGCAGAAATGGTAGCTTTCCTATGTTAATTCCTTTTGATCACATATAAGAGAAATCCAGACTCCTGAGGAGAGGGGATGCCATGGTCAGCCCCCTTCTCCCTGGCTTTTGGAAGGAGCAAATGCTTTCTAATGACAACAAGGGTCATCTCAGCCAACCAGCCCATCTCCACTGCATCATTAGCCTCTTCATCTAGAGTTTTTCAAGAGATGAGCAGAGAAGCAGAAATCAGGTGCTAAGTGCTTAGCTCTGCAAAAGTTCATGTAGCCTCAAGATGGAAGTAATCTCTCCTTCCACTGTTAGCTCATGGCTTCCCCCTTCCATGGAGAATTCTGTGGGAACTATCGTGGGTACTAACACAATTCATGACTTCATTGGCCAGTGAGTTCCTGGGAAAGCAGATCCATCTCTGTAGTTATGTGGATGCTGGGTCAGATTCTGACACAGGGTTACATAAATAAATATGAAATATATACAAAATCTATACCAAGTAATTTCAAAGGAAAACATTTGCTGGAGGAGGAGAGAGAGGATCAGGGAAGATCTTGAGTAGGAGTTATCATTTGAACTGAACCTTGAAGGAAGCTTGGGATTCCAAGAGGTGGAGGAAAGAACTGAAAGCACTCCAAGCATGGAGAACAACTTATGCAAAGATAGAGAGAGGAGAAATGATAATATCTGACATTCATATAGCACTTTACACACATAGTGTTATTTACTTATGATATGTAATTTATATGTAACATATAATATATTTAAAAAATCTAATTTGAGCTTCACAGTAATCCCCATGAAACAGGTATTATAGGTATTATTATCTCCCATTTTACAGACAAGAAGCTGAAGCTCAGAGAGTTTGAATTACTTACTAATGGTCACAGAGCCATTAAGTGTCACAGATAGGAATTGAACCCAGATTTCACAGACCCCAAATCCACTAACAGTATCCTCTATATCCATATATCTGTACCACACAGCCTGTCACATGTGTCCCATTGGAAAATGATGACAACAAGAAATTTTATTGCTAATCAATGGTGATGAGCCTATGGATGAAGACAACAGTTGCTGATTAATTTTCAATGATCTAAGCTCCCTTGTTCCTGAAGAAAGATGTAGTAAAGAAATGGAGTATGTTTATGTTTATATGGCTGCATTCCCGTTTCTATGGTTTGTGTGTTTGGACAGTGGCAATATCCTCAGAACAGGTCTTCCTGTTAGCCTATTTCTCTTTTCTCTAATCTATGGACCACACAGCTGCTAACCAATGAAGTCAATCAACAAAGTTTTACTAAACATACTATAGGCTAGGAGTCAGCCAGGTGACATAGTGGCTACAGTGTCAGGCCTGAAGTCAGGAAAACTCATGTTACTGAGTTCAAATCTGGCCTCTAATTTACTTGCTTTTTTGCTGGGTGACCCTGGGCAAGTCACTTAACCCTGTTTGCCTCAGTTTCCTCACTGTAAAATGATCTGGAGAAGGAAATGGCAAACCACTCTGGTATCTCTGCCAATAAAACCCCAGATGGGGTCATGATGAGTCAGACATGACTGAAATAACTCAATAACAAATTGTCTGGGAACTGGGGATGTAAAGACAAAATAGAAATACTCTCTCCCCTCAAAAAGCTTCAATTCTTTTGGGAGAGACCACAAGTATATACACAAATATATGGAAATATGTCCCCAGATCATCTTCCTAAGCCATATGTTTGAATATCTCATTTCCTGCTCAAAAAACATCAATGACTCTCCATTGCCTACAATACCAAACACCAATTCCCCAGCCTGACATCTCAAGGCCTCCATAGTCTGGCTCCCATCTCCCTTCCCAGCCTTATTTTACAGAATGCATCTTTCACAGACTCTCCATGCTCATCAGTCTCTTCAGCCCCTTGCACAGAATGCTTGCTGCTCAGCTCTCCTTGGCTTCCATCTCCCCAGAGAAGCTTTGCATGCTGCTTGTTCCTCATTAGCCTAATTTCTTATTGTCCAAAGAACTCTTGTTCTTCTTCATCTTGGTAACTAGAACTCTAGGGCTGCTGACTTTGTAATTAAAAAAAATTCTAATATTCTTGTCAGTGTTTCTTTCAGCTTAGGTGTGGAATAGGTGTGGACTTCAGAGACATTTTGTCACCAAAGCAATAAATGTTAGTGGTAGGATTTGACCTCAGATCTTCTGACTCCAAATCCAGGTCACAGATTGTCCTCACAGACTGAGAGATGGAAGGGACCTTGGAGGCCAATTAGTTCAGATCCTTCACTGCACAGTGAATACTGAGGCCAGGGAGCAAAGTGACTCACTCAATGTCTTGAAGCTAGTAAATGACAGAGGCCATATTTGAACCAAGGTCCCTGATTTGAGCCAAAAGACATTGCTTTCTTACTCAAATCATTCAGCTCCACCTGCTATCTGCAGCTGGCCCTGTTCTTTGCACATAGTAGGACCTTGGTAAAGGTTTCTTTCAGTGAATTGAAGTAACTGGGCAAGAGAGCTGTGTCCCATTATAATTTAGGGAATAGAGAAAAAACCCAGTGTATTTATTCACAAGCCAGGAAACCCCTGGAAACTCCAAAAACCCACTTAAACAAACTTTTAAGGCACTATCATGTGCCAGGCCCTGAGAGTACAAAAATAAATGTGAAATTGTGATGCTGACTCGCTTACTATTACGTGCACAAAAAAGTCCACCTCCTGACTCTGGCCAGTTTTTTTCTGGCTGTCCCCCATTGTTGAGATGCTCTTCTTTATCTCTGCCTCCTGAATTTTGGGACTTCCTTCAAGGCTCAGTTCAAGTCCCATCTTCTGGCAAGAAGCCTTTTTCTGACACCCCACCCCATCCATGTTAGTGTCTTCCCTCTGTTGATTATCTCCAAATGATTCTCTCAATAAATATCACATATTATCTCCTAGATTGTGAGCTCTTTGAGAGTAGGGACTATTTTTGCCTTTCTTTTCTTCTCCATTTCTTAGCATGGTGCCTGACACCTAGTAGGTAGTTGATAAATTCTAGGTGACTTGACTTTCTCTCAAAGTGCTAACTTTCTACTGGGAGAATGAAGAAAGAGTACATTCTAGGCAGGGGTGAGGGCTGGTGTGAAGAAACAGGAGCGAAAAATAACTAGGAGTCCAGTTTGGGTCCTCAGGGCAGGGGCTGCTACATGTTTGTCTTTGTATCCTAAGCACCTAACACAGCACCTGGCATGTTGTAGAGATGCAAGAAATGTTGGTTGGATTAGATGGAATTTGTGAAGAGAGCAGTATGAAATAAGACTGAGAGAGTAGGTGGGAGCCAGGTTGTGGCAGGCTAATGATAATAATAGCTGATTTTAGGTAGGTAGCTAGATGGATGGATGGATGGATGGATGGATAGATATGAATGGATAGGTAGGATGGACAGACATTGGATGGATGGATAGAATGAATGGATAGATGAGATTGATGGATAGATGGATAAACTGGATAGATGGATGGGTAAATAGGATGAATAGATAGATTGAGTGGATAGATAGGATGTATATATGTATGTATGTATAGATAGATATGGATAGATAGGTAGGATGGACAGACAGATTGGATGGATGGATAGATAGGTAGGTAGATAGGTAGATGGATAGGATGGATAAATAAATTGGATGGATGGATAGATAGGATGATTAGATGCAGAAATATATATATGTGTATATATATATATACATATATATAGAGAGAGAGAGAGCGAGAGAGAGAGAGAAAGACACAGAGAGAGAGAGAGAGAGAGAGAGAGAGAGAGAGAGAGAGAGAGAGCGAGAGAGAGCGCACTGTGGACCTGTGATTTCTGATTCAGTTTGATATGCTTTCTAACTCAGAGTTTTAGAGAGTTGTTTAGAGGACTGAAGCAAGTGACTTGCCCAAGGTCACACAGCCAGTATGTGTCAGAAGCAGGACATGAACCCAGGTCGTCTTGGTGGCCAGCTCTCTCTCTCTCTGTCCATACAGTCTTTATATCTACTATCTCATTTGAACCTCGTGATAGTTCTACAAGGTTAAAGGATTTGCCCAGAAGGGACCCCAGATGCCATCAACTGAGGCTCAGACAAGTGAAGTGTTGCCCAAGGTCAGACCTCTAGTAAGTATCTGAGACAAGATTTGAACTCAGATCTTCCTAACTCCAAGTCCAACACTTGACTCACCATGCCCCCTAGGCTGCTTCTATTTTGTCACTAGGGATAAAATACCACTGAAGGTTTCTGAGCAGTGGAGTGAGCTGGTCACGCCTGATGACTTGGCAGCTGTGTGGAACATATATTGGATAGAGAGGAGACTGGCTATTGTAATAGCCTCAAGTGAGAGGAGGTGAGGAACAGTTGGCACTGCCTTGTGTTCTGTAATGTCCATAAAGGATATCGACCCAAGCTACAGTGAAAAAATAAAAAACAAAAACCAACCAAACAAAAAACAACACCCAGCACAACCTTCTGAGCTTCCAGATCTGACCTTTCCCAGGGCAGTGGCGAGGCAGCTAGGTACCACAGCGAATGTTGGACTCTGGAAATAGAACGAACTGAATTCAAATCCTGATTCACATACTTAGTCATTGTTTTCTCATCCATAAAATGGGAATGATAATGGCCCCTCCTTCATATAGTTATCATAAGGATAAAATGTGGGAAAGCTCCACGTGTAGAGGGCTTTATGAACCTTAAAGGACTGTATAAATGCCAGCGATTAGCTGTTCCTCACCTTCCCTACTTAGTGATTGAGAATCTGATCAATTTAGACTTCCCCCAGCTCCTCCCTCCCTTTTTATTGTCACCTAGGAGGGGGGAAGCAACCTTCCTTTGCCTCATATCAGTTACTAGAGATATTTCAGGGTAAAAATAAATGTTTATTGAATGAAAAGGTTGAGGTTGTTGAAAGTGAAATAAGACAAAAAGAAAATTTTAAACACCCCACCAATGTTATAACTTTATAACTGGTCAATAAGCATTTATTAAGCTCCCACTATATGCTAGAAACTTGGAACAAAAAATACAATTTCCGATCTCAAGGAACTTAGATTGTCCTGGGGGATATAAAACATGCGAAGATAAGTTAATGCAACATAGATTTTAAAAATTAGACACAGGGGCAGCTAGATGGTGCAGTGGATAGAGCAGTGGCCCTGAAATCAGGAGGACCTGAGTTCAAATCTGGCCTCAGACCAAACACTTGACACTTACTAGCTGTGACCCTAGGCAAGTCACTTAACCCCAATTGCCTAAAAAACAAAACAAAACAAAACAAAAATAAATAAAAATGAAAATTAGATACAAAACGATTGGGGATGGGGGGGGCATGGAGCAGAACTGACAATGGGCAGATATCAGGAAGGACCTCTTGAAGGAGATGGAGCATAAGCTAAACCCTGAAGGAAACCAGGAATTCTAAGAGGCAGAGGGGAATAAGATGAACATTCTGGGCTCAGGGTAGAGCCTAAGCAAAGACATGGTGAGGCATGAAGAGAGCTGGTAGGAGGGAATAACAAAAAGGATGGTTTGTCTGGAATGTGAAGACTCTGAGGATATTGATACAGGTTGTCCCAAAAATCTTAGTGCAATTTAGAGCTAATAGTGTAAAACAAACCAAGTGATTACCTCAGTTCTTATTTAAGCTAATAGCTCCAAGTCGCACTAAGACTTTTGGGACAACCTGTATGTATTCAGCTTGGAAAAGCTAGGTCAGAACCTGACTGAAGGGTTTTAATTGGGTTTTATCTGGGAGCCCTGGGGAGCCCTTGAAGCTTCTTGAACAGTAGAGATGGGATTTAGGGATATTATTTTGGTAGCTGGTAGCAAGGTATTAGCAATAGTCCAGGTGAGAGGCAGTGAGGGACTGAATTTGGGTGGGTGTGGTAGGGATAGGATGCTGGGGAGTGGAAGATAGGAAGAGCTCGAGGAGCTGGAATTGATAAGACTTGGGAACTAATGGGATGCGTGGGTGAGTGAGAGTGAAGAGCCCAAGCTGATTCCTGTATTGGGAATTCGAGTGACTGGGAAAATGGTAGTGCCCTGGACAGGAATAGGGAAGTTAGGACAGAAATGATGAGTTTTATTTGGGACAAGCTGAGTTTGAGGTGCCTAAGGGAAAGCCAAGCTCCAATGTCAAGTAGGGAGCTGGAGATGTAGAACTGGTGCTCAGGTAAGAGATGAGAGATTTGGGAGGCATCAACACAGAGGTAATAATTGAATCTAGGGGAGCTGATGAGATCAACGAGAGGAAGAGAGACAGAGCCAGAGACAGAGAAAGGACAGGGCTTAGAACATAGCTTCGGGGTATACCCAGGCAAATCGAAAAGGACCCAGATGCTAATGCTAATGCTGCAAAGGAGACTGAAAAGGATTGATCCTGTGGGGTAGAAGAGAGCCCAGTTGAGATTCTATAAAATGCATTTGCAAGGCACTTGGTTGGTGTGGTTGTACAATGACATTTACCAGCATGCGAGCAGGAGGAGAGAAGGAAGATGGTGGGTGTAATCCAGGATTGCGGGTTGGCATACAGCAATATTTCATCCTCATGGACACCCCCTTCTCCCTTTTCCTGAGACTTTAAACCTGGATTCTCTCCTTGTTTCTCCCCTTGCCCCCTTTCCTCACCACTGCTTCCAGCCTGGCAGCTAACACAATAGTTTAAATCCATTTTCTAATTTCTTTTAGAGAGGCAGCATAGTGTAATGGGTGGCAGCTAGGTGGCTCAGTGGAGAGGACACCAATCCTGGAGTCAGGAAGACTTAAGTTCAAATCCAATCTCAGACACCTACTAGCTGTGTGACCCTGGGGAAGTCACTTAACCCTGTTTGCCTCAGTTGCCTCATCTGTAAAATGAGCTGAAGACGGGAATGGCAAATAACTTCAGTATCTTTGTCAAGAAGACCCAAAAAGGGGTCATGAGGAGTTGGACACAACTGAAACCACTGAACAATAACACCAACATAGTGTAATGGAGAGAATACTGGATGTACCCAGGAAGACCTGGGTTCAAGTACTGCCTTAGACACTTACCAGCTGTGTGACCCTGGGCAGGTCACTTAATTTCCCTTAGCCTCAGTTTACTTATCTATAAAATGGGGATAATAATAATACCCTCAAAGGGTTGTTGTGAGGGTCAGTTGAGAGAATGCATGTAAAGTGCTATATACATGTCAGATGTATTATCTTTCTCACACTCACCTTAAACTCACATACTGATTCTCAGTGATCTACTCTGCATTTCTAAGGGGTTCCCTGGGACTGATCAATCCCACCTGGGTGAATCCTCATCTAGTCTGTCATCCAGATCAAAAGAAAAAAAAATCTTTGAAATTATCTTCCTTATAGAATCCACTTTTCACTATCAATCCTTCTGAGCCCTCAGGGAGATCTCTTTACCCCACCCCCACCCCTTTATTTCCGGAAGACCTGAACTAAAGCAGATACCTTGATGTGTGTGACATGATATATACGTGCTGCTTGAGGCAGCTTCATGCTGTGGATAGAATGGAGTCCGGAAGAGTTGAGTTCAAATCTTGCCTCAGCTACTTACTGCCTTTGTGACCCTTAACAAATTGCTTAGCTTTTCTGAGTCTCAGTTTCCCTGTCTATAAAATGGGGGTGATAATAATAGCACCTCCCTCACAGGGTGGTTGTGAAGATCAAATGAGTACTTTGTAGACCTTAAAGAGCTATAGAAATAGCCACTTTTATTGCAATTTAGTCCCTGTGGAGATTGATAAAACCCGTCACTGAAAAGACTGTTCAAAGATAAAAGAGAATTTTTACCCATAAGTTGAAACTAAGCCCCAAGCCACCCACCGGTGTCCAGAGTTGGTCAAAGTACAGTATGGCGGATTTTTTTTTAAAGGGAAACGTTCCCCCCAAATTCTTTGATCTTCAGGGTTGGATCATTCCCAGTATTTATTTTCTGCTCAGTGCTCATGGGATTTGGCATCTCATCCCATCAGTCTTCACTTGAGCAGGCTCTGTGTGTACATGGGAAAAATGACCTAGGGAGAAAGTGAGTGTGAACCCACTTAGCCAAGGGAAAGGGGGCATGAGAGATGTGACTATGTGCTCACCCCCTGCCTCTGGGCCAATCCACTTGTCTCTCTGGCTTTCTCTTCATCTCCTCTAATTAGGATACAGGCTTTTTGCACACTGTCTTGCCTGCTTGATCTGCACCCCCTCTGCAGCTGTGCACAGCTGGAGTGGAGGGTTCAGGGACCTGCTACTATCTTACAAAAAAAGTGACATCCGTGGGTGGAACACAAGTATTTCCCTCTGGCAGTATTTATGGCCTTGTGGGTTAGCAAATGCTAGAAAGTCTACCGTTTTAGGAATTATTTTAAATCATTTCATTTCTGTGCCTTCAAAGCTCCTGGCCTTGACTGAGTAACTCTGAGGACACCTGGGGAAAAGGGTCCTGGGCCACTGCAAAGGAGTAAGAGTGGGCTTGGTAGGTACCAACTATTGAATATAGTTAGTAAGAACACAGAGAAAGGACCTCTCATTTCAGTGAGGAAACCTTCCCCTGCCTCCTTGTTCAACTTCATAAATAATTGTGGGTTCAATTGGAAAAATATATTGAGGCCAGATCATGGAGGTCCTAGACTACTAATCTAAGGAACTGGTAATTTGGAGGCAGTGGGAGCTATTGAAGCTTCTTGAGTGAGGGAGTGGTATATTTGAATAAATGTTTGTTTAGGAAGAGCAATCTGGCGGGGGTGAGCAGGATGGATTGGAGGAAATCACCATGCAAATTTTCCTATCTCCTCTCCCTTCCAACCCCACTAATTTCCCTCATTTTACAGATGAGGAAACTGAGGTCTAAAAAGACTAGGTTACTTTGGCCTGGCCACACAAGTAGTGAGCATCAAAGGTGGAATTTGAATCCAAATCCTTTGGTACTTTATACTACCCTCACCCTGCATTCCACCACCAGGAAGATGAGAAAATCTCTAAATTCTAATTCCAGCTCACCATAAACAGGTTACTTCCTATACTGTCCACAGAGTGAAAGAATATCTGACAGAGAGCTAAGGACCTGATTCTAATCCTTGCTCAGTTACCCCTGACTGACTGTGCCTGTGACCTTGGGCTCCTAGGCATGTCTCTGATTGTAAATAAACGGATTGGCTTCTCAATCTGGTTTATGTCTCTTGTGAGTGTGGTCAGTGATGGGGGGCAGCATGACAAGAAGAAAGACTATGGAACTTAGTGACATAGGATCTGGGTTTGAATCCTATCTCTGCCACTTACTAGCTGTGTAATTTAATCTGTATAGGTCTTGGTTTCCTCATCTGAGGAAATATACCCTGGGTATATTAATTAAATGAAATTTCTGATTCTGCAAAGCTAAGGACAAACCTTTAGACCCATGGTGACCCTACCACAGTGTGGACACACAGCAGTGGTAAGGCTGAGTAGTCAGCTTTGCTCTCTTTCTTTTGTCCAGTCGTTTTCAGTCGTATCTGACTCTCCATGACCCCATTTGTGGTTTTCTTGGCAAAGATCTTGGAGTGGTTTGCCATTTCCTTCTCTAGCTCATTTTACAGAAAAGGAAACTGAGGAAATGAGGCTAAGTGACTTGGCCAGGGTCACATAGATAGTAAGTGTCTGAGGCTGGATTTGAACTCATGTTTTCTTGACTCCAGCCCCAGAACTTTCTCCACTGTGACCTTTAGCTTCCTTCCAGAGGTAGAAATGACAGGATTCTACATTTATACTCCTGTTTATGATCTGGGCTCAAATCTCTCCTCTGGCGCTTACTGTTTATGTGACCTTGGGCAAGTCAAGGTACCTGTCTGGTCCTCAGTTTCCCTCTCTGTCAAATAAAGTGGTTGGTCCCTTCCAGCCCTGCAATTATGAGTCAATGACCTTATGGTACCACACAGGTAAGTGCTGGAATAGGCCTGTAAGAAGAAGACTGGGAAGCAGAGCCTGGTTTCCAGTATATAATTTCAAGGTCACAGGCATGGCATGAGTCATTTCTATGGTTGTTTTTCACCTATATGAGGTACTTCCTGTGAAGCCATGTCAGGCCAGGGATGGAGGAGTAGCAGAAAGGAATTATCTGCCATGCAATGAATGGGCGTCTAGGGAGCTCTCCACCAATGCTCTACCCACAGCTAGTCTCAGAGCAGAGGACCAAATACTGGAGCCATATCACAGTGCCAGGCAGAAGACCCATGGAGTAGAGGGCTGTGGGGGGAGCTCAGTGCTCAGGAAGAGGCAGGGGTAAAGGAGTCTAGTCTACAGTTTGGGGGGGGCAGGAGCTCTCGGCATAGAGTGCCCATGTATTACCTCCTCCTGCAGCCTCTTTTAGACTAGCTGAGCATGTAGACCCACAGCTGTCTGCCAATTCTTCTCCCTGGACTCCCTGGGTGAGGAGAGGTGGATCTCTAAGCCCTTATTCTAGTTCATCATCATAGGATCTGGGTACTTCCTGACTTCAAGAGACCTGGGTTCTTTCTGAACCTCAGCTTTTCGAGTGGGCATCATAGTATAGTTGACAAGGCACTAGACTTGGAGTCAGAAAGGATTGAATCTTGCTGCAGACACACACAAAATGAGAAACCCTGAGCCTCAGTTTCCCTAACTGTAAAATAAAGATAATAATAGTAATACTCCAGGGGTCTTGTGAGGATCAGACAAGATAATAATTATAAGGGGATTAACACAGTGCCTGGCACGTAGTAAGTGCTATATAAATGTTAGCTAAAAAAAAAAAATGAGAGGATTGCACTAGATAGTCCCTGAGCTGTCCTTGGTTGATGGAGGTGATTGGGTCTGATTTTGGAAGACCTTTCTTGCTTTGCTCCACTGAGTCCTTGAATCTATGAAAAGAACTGGATTTTTTTTTTTTTTTTGCCTTCTACCTTACAGCTGAGGAGACTGTGCTCTATTTGGGGACTATTTGGGGGCAGGCAGCTGTAAAGATGCTGTCTCAGTCCCTCTGGCTTATTTGCCAATTTTCCAGTGCTTTCCTGGCTGGGGGTGGGGGAGACAACTGGGTATGTTTAGCTTGGGGAAGAAAAGACTCAGGGGGGCATGTGATGGAATTGCTGCCCAGCAAGGTTTTGAAGGGTTGTCACATGGAAAAGGGATTAGATTTGTTCAGCTCAGCCCCAGGGGGAAGAACCAGTAACAGTGAATGGAAGCTTCAGAGAGACAAATTTAGGCTTGTATTCAGGAAAGATTTCCTGAATTAGAACTTTGCCAAAGTAGAATGGACTTACCCCCACCCCCACCCCACCCCGGAGGCTGGATGACCTCTTGTCAAGAACTCGATAGAGTGAATTTTTTGGTGCGGGGGTGTGACGGTGGTTATGGTTGGATTGACTGCTGAAATTCAGCTCTGAGCTTTTGTGATTCTTTGAATGTTTCAAGAATGAATAATCGGGAAGGTAGACAATTGGGAGCCTCTACAGGTTCTTGAATAAGTGAATACTTTGATAGAAGTTTTGTTATTGTTTTAGAAATATAAGTCTGTCTAGGATGTGAGAGTATTTGCACCCATTGCTAAGAAAGCAGACTCTGCTCTGCTACTAATACCCCAATAGTATTTTTGCAGTGATTTCTGCCAGTGAAGCATACTTTAACTTCTTTTTCTCTCTGCCCAGAGCAATGAATGATATTGGCGATTACATAGGTTCTAATGTGGAAATATCCTGGCTCCCCAATCTGGATGATCTAATGGAAGGCTATGCCCGGAATTTCAGGCCTGGTATTGGAGGTAATGCAGGGATATTTGGGGATGGGATGGGAAAAGGGAAGGAAGAATTCTCTGTCCTGAGTCCAAGTAAATTCACATTGATCCCTGTGGGACAATTTGTGTCCCACTGCTTCCTGAGATGGGCAGTGGGCTAGCCCATTCTTCAAGGACTGAGGTCAGTTCTGGGTCTGGAGTATTGCCCAATTAAAGACCGCCCCCCCAAGAGGTTATCCCTATACTTCAGAACTCTGGGAAATGGACAGCAGCATAGGCTGCTGGGGTAGGCAGTCCCCCAGATTTCTTACTGTTTCCCCTTTATCAGCCTAAGTTTGCCTTGGCTGTGTCACCCAGAGCCAAGAACTACAGATTGGCATTGTAAGAAAAAAAAATCAGTGCAATGTGATGAAAAGAAACAAGATTCTACTCTGTTAAGATGGTTCTACTGCTAAATCACCATGTGACCCTAGGCAAGTCCGAGTCCCTCTGTGGCGTCATTTTTCTCCTCTCTAAAATGACTAAAGGATTTCTAAGTCCCTCGCACTTCTAACATTATAGGATTCTTATCATAATCATGGCTATTATTATCTTACTTGAAAAACAGAGTGTGTAATGGATTAAAGTATAGCATAGAAGTCAGGAAGACCCAAATTTCAGTCCTACCTCTGACATAGTCTGGCTGTCTGCCCCCAGGCAAGTCATATCACTGCTCAATGCCCCTGGACAACAATCTTAAGATACTAAGTTACATGCCAATGGATACTGGTGTAGAGAGTTTCCATACTGGGAAGATACCTACCTAGATGAAGCCAAAGGGCTAAACAACAACAACAAAAAAGTTACTTGGGAAATTACTGGAGGATTCCTACATATGATATGCCTCATCAGGGTGCTCTGGGTGATGCAGTGGATAGAGCTGGACCTAGAGTTAGGAAGACCTGAGTTCAGATCCAGCCTCAGACACTTACCAGCTGTAAGACCCTGGGCAAGTCATTTAACCTCTGTTCATTCAGTTTCCTCATTTGTAAAATGGGAATGATAATGGCACCTACCTTTCAGGCTTGTGGTGTGGATCAAATGAGATATTTGTAAAAGTGCATTGTAAACCTTAAGATGCTATAGAAATGCTAGCTATTATTACTGTTGTTGTTATTAGCTAATCAAGCAATTAATCTATCCAAAGAGCATTTATTAAACACCTACTACATATAAGACATTGGGCATACAAGGACAAAAGCAGAACAGTCCCTACTTTAGAGAAGATTAAACTCTAGCTGGGACAAGCAATAAATACATACACAGGTGTATACAAAGTGGATGCAGGGTGAATTTTGGCAGGAGAGGAGGAAGAATGAACTAGTACCTGGAGGAATCAACAGATCATAGGATTCTAGATCTAGAGTTGAGAGAGAGCTGAGAAGTCACTGAGTCCTGGCCTCTCCTTTCACAAATGAGGAAATGCTCTGAAATACAGGGATATTCTCTTACAGGCTGGTCTCTACCTGGGGACTAGCCCAAACCCAGAGATGATCTCAGTCCCTGAGGAATGGGCCCATCTCAGGAAGCAGTGGGACAGCGAGGCCAAGGGTCTTTCCCAAAGTTATCCAGAGTCAGGATTCAAACCCAGGTCATCCGACTCCCAGGCCAGCATCCTTCTTAATGCACTGACATTAGGAACTGCTGCATCGCCTCTCCCACTCTGCCATGATCCATGCAAGCTCTGGCAGGGCCTTCCAAGCTGGAGGGACTTCAAGTACAGGCCCAGTAATGGACTGTTTGTCTTTAATGCAAAGAACAGTCTAGTTAAGAGCAGAAAGGCTTATCATCAGGTTGGTCAAAGGTGACAAGTTGTTATTGTTTTGGGTCACAATAACTCACGAAAATGGGCTACAAAGGCAGGGAGGTTTTGGAATCTGTATCCATTAGAAGTGGGAGGGACTCCTCCTCATAACAAAATCCCAGATCCTTGAATATTGAAATACAAGTAATTACATTATTTCTATTGAGTCCAAGGACTCTCTGTTGGCCTGGGACCAATGCTGGCTCCTGCCTCTGGTGCAGGATTCTTTGGAAACCTGTGCTTGGGTATCTAAACTCCCTGGTGATGGGAACAGATGGGCTGGCTTTCATGTCTCGGATGCAGTGGGGGGATGGGGACTGCCCAGCACAAAGAACTTCTCCACTGCTTTTTCCCTTCTTTCAGGTCCTCCTGTGAATGTGGCTCTCGCCCTTGAGGTTGCCAGCATTGACCACATATCGGAAGCTAACATGGTAACTCTACCCCGTTGCTGCTCCCTCTCATTGGCCACCCTTAGACAGGCTATCCCTCTGCCCCCTTATATACCTTCCTCATGCAGCAGACATTCAAGTGGCAAGGTGAGGGAGGCATAACTAACCAGCAATTTACCTGGAATATATCTGGGCAACTGAATGGACTCCAAGTCCAGCGTGGGTCATCTGAGAAAGTTAATATGTCTTAAATTGCATCAAAAGGAGTAGCATTGAGGACTAGTGAATTGATGAAGGGCTCACTGAATTTTGCCCTTGTCCGACCATGCTTGAAGCATTGTGCTTATTTCTGGGCACCATCTTGAAGAAGGGTACTGATGGGCTGTAGAATGTTTGGAGAGGGTAACAGAATGGTGAAGGGCTCAGAGATCACTCCATGTGAGGATAGATCAGAGGACCTGGGGATCTTTGACCTGGTGAAGGAAAGCCTTAAGGGAGATGTGAGAGCTATCTTTAAGTATTTGAAGGGCTATCATATGAAAGGGGGATTAACTAGGTTCTGATTGGTCTCAGGGGGTAGAACCAGTAGCAATGGGTGGAAGGTAGAAAGAAACAAATTTGGGCTTCATATCAGGAAAATTTTCTTGAGTTAGAGGCATATGATAGTGGAATGAGCTGCCTTGGGAAACAGTGGGTTCTCCACCACTGGAAGTCTTCAAGCAAAGGCTGGATGACTAATTGCCAGGGATGTTGGAGAAGGTATCCTTGTCCAGGTGTGGGCTCTACTTGGTGGGCTCTGGGGTCTCTTCCAACTCGGAAATTCTGGGATTCTGGCCACAAGTAAGTGAGGCTCTGGGGTGATCTGCTGCCTCTGGTTTCTCTCTCCCTTTCCTCACTCAAGGAGTACACCATGACCGTGTTCTTGCATCAGAGCTGGCGAGATAGCCGATTGTCTTACAACCACACCAATGAAACCCTGGGCTTAGACAGCCGCTTTGTGGACAAGCTTTGGCTCCCAGACACCTTCATTGTCAATGCCAAATCAGCCTGGTTCCATGATGTAACAGTGGAAAACAAGCTTATTCGGCTGCAGCCCAATGGGGTGATTCTATACAGTATCAGGTAAGGTCCACATCCCCACACAATGGCTCATACAATAACTGTACTCCAGAATTCTAGCATCCTGGACAGGCAGGAGGAAACTGCCCTCTAAACAATTTGGTAATCCACAATGCCAAAATAACACAAGAAGGAATGAAGACAAATTCAATCCAGTTCAATTAAGTTCAACAAGTATTTATTAAGTACCTGCTATATTCCAGGTGTTGGTGATATGAAACAAAAACAAAACAGTCTCTTCCTTCAAGGTGTTTACATGTGCACAATTTTTTAAAAATACCAATAATTTTTAAAGGTGATCACAGTATAATATAAAATGTGGTTTGTTTATTATAGAACAGGAATTCCAGAGAGCACAATGGAAGAGTGGGCTCGAGAAGGACAGGTACACAGAAGGGGTGGAACTAACTAGGATAGTTATGAGAGCATAGGGAACAGTGGCCAGGGAAGAGAGTGTTGGCCCAGACAGCCTCAGATTCTGAATCACCGAGATTCTAAGGGGAGCGATCATGCAGTAAATGGTCATGCCCTTCACTGACATAATAGTATTATTGATTTGATTATCAATCTCTCAGCAAGAGGTTAAAGCAAGAGTAGGGAAAGGAAGAAGGAGGAATTTATGCACATGACAGCACTGCTTGATGGTCAAAATAGGGGATTGGGAGAGCCTTGGAGTCTGGCTGATTATAGACGGGGTAGAGGGTCATTGAGGTACTCACCCTCTAATTACCAGTCAAGTCAGATCTGCCATAGGACTCCCTCCATTGTCAAGTAGATTATCCCCCTTGGGGTTGGATATTCAACTGATGGCATAGGGTAGCTGGGTCAAATTCAAATAGAAATGAAGTCACTAAATTATACATAAAGACCTCATGTAGATGGCATATTGGCAGCATATTAGAAATGTTACCATTTGTATGTTCTATCATATTTTTATTTATTTTGTTAAATATTTCCCAATTACATTTTAATCTGGTTCTGGTCACACCCCAGAAGATTGTTGGCCTCATTGTAGCCTGTGGGCATGTGTTTGAGCCTCTGCCTTAGAATACCCCAAGGTCTTTGTTGGAGAGGCAGCCGACTGTGAAGGGAGTTCACCTGGCATGCAGCTTCTGGGGAAAGGAAGTATGACATCTGCTTATCTTTTATTTTAATTAATTATCCTTGCTAAGTACTTAGCTCAGCTGTTTATACGCTGCTGAAGGGGCATGGGTGCTACTAAAATATAAATATAACAAAATTTAGAATTGGGAAATCTTTAAAAATCATTAAGGTTTTGTAGCCTCTGGATTTCAGCACCCTGGAGAAGAGCCCCAAGGCCATAGCCTAGTTAGATGTGTACCTTTTACCACTAGAATGGCATACTGAATAGCAGCATTCTCTTTCCTTCCTAATCTATGCTTGATAAATGAATCAGCATTCTCTTTCCAAAAGGGGCCTTTCCCTCCTCCTGAGGGAAATTTTTTTTTATTAACATCAGAGGAAGATTGTAGCACTGCATTCCTCTGCTACAACCCAGAGCCTGACTTCATCACTTCTGACCCACAATGATATTTTGAACACAGGGAGATCAACCAAGCCCCATGGAGAAGCTGAGACTTTAGCTTTGTCTACTCAGCAATACACATATAAATGAAAACGACAACAGCAACAAAAAACTAGTCATATTGTCCATTTAGAAAAATCTAGAAATATGCTTGTTAACTGTTATTTATGTAGACATTCAAAAGCAGTTTGAATTTTTAAAAGTTAAGTTCAACGTAACATGTAATTATGGGGTGCCTACCCTAGGCCAAGCACTGTGGTTGGCATTGTGAATAAAAGACAAAAATTAATATGGCCCCTACCTCCGAAGAGCTTACCATGGGGGACTGGAGTTGGGTAGAATATGTACACAGATAAATAAAGACAAAATGTGCACGAAGTAAGTACAAAGTAATTTTAGGTAAACTATTCCTGTTATTATTTTCCTGGATTTTTATTCAGAGATTTAAAAACTAAGTTTCATATTAAATTATTGAAAAGTCTACAGTATGAATTAATGACCTAAGAATCCTGTTTCGTTTACAAGTGAAAATTTTATTGACAGCATTATTGATAGGAGGGAGATCAGGGAGGGTTTCATGTAGGAGGTAGCCCCTGAGCTGTGCTTTGAAGGAAGCTAGGAATTATTTTTTTATATTTATTTATTAAATATTTTCCAATTATATTTTAAAATTTTAACATTCACTTTTTTTCAATTTGAGTTCCAAATTCTCTCCCTCCCTTCCACCCCTCCTCCATCCCTGGAGCAGGCAAGCAATATGATACAGACTCTACATGGGAAGTCATGCAAAACATTTCCATATTGGAAGCTAGGAATTCTTAAAAGAAAAATTATCTTTTGTTTCTCTACCACCTTTATTTCTGAATATATTCTTCCCCTTTCTTTCTTCTCCCCGGGGACTCATCAAGTCATCCCTTGCAGCACAGAATGAAAAAGAAAAAGGGAAATCATTAGACTGTAAGCTTGAGATAAGGGACTGTCTTTTTCTTTCTTTCTTTTTTGAAGGAATTGGGGTTAAGTGACTTTCAGTCAGTGAATGTCTGAGGCTGGATTTAAACTCAGGTCCTCCTGACCCCAGGGCTGGTACTCTATCTACAGGGACTGTCTTTTGACTGTTTTTGTATGCCCAGCACTTAGCTCAGTGCCTAGCACATAGTAGGTGCTTCATAAA
Organism: Phascolarctos cinereus; assembly: GCF_003287225.1. NCBI lineage: Eukaryota > Metazoa > Chordata > Mammalia > Diprotodontia > Phascolarctidae > Phascolarctos > Phascolarctos cinereus. The sequence goes on along the minus strand of NW_027556098.1, from coordinate 403,706,483 downwards.
TATTTATTGCATTGGATGTTTTTTTTAAAAAGCTTATCTAACCCCTCAACTGAGCCTGACACCATATAGATTATTTCACACTCATTTCCCCTGACCTGTGCAAAGAAGGAAGGAGTTGTATTTTTTAAAACCTCTTCTCCAGGGCTAAACTTAGCCATTATGATTATATAGCACTCTATTTCATTATTTATTGTTCTTTCTATTAATATTATTATAGTTACTGTACATATTTTTCTTGATTCTGTTTATTTCAATCAATCAATAGATACATATTAAGCTCCTACTATGTGCCAGGCATCATGCTAGTCAATGGGGACAAAATTATAAAGAATGAAACAATCCCTACTCACAACGAGTACATTCTAATGACAGAGACAAGTTAATAATGATGAAGATGATGATGATAGCTAACATTTATATAGTACCTACTATGTGCAGGCACTATGTGAAGCCTTTTACAACTATCTCATTTGATCCTCACAACAACCTTGGGAAGAGGGTGCTATTATTATCTCCATTTTACAGATGAGAAAACTGAGGCAAACAGAGGTTAAATGACTTGCCTAGGGTCACACAGCTAGCAAGTGTCTCAGTGTCACATTTGAACTCTGGTCGTAACTCCAGGATGAGCATTCTATCCACTGTATCATGTTGCATGAATGCATATGTATACAAATATATATGTACAAATATAGGGCAGCTAGGTGGCACAGTGGATAGAGTGTTGGGTCTAGAATCAGAAAGACTCATCTTCCTGGGTTCAAATCTGGCCTTAGAGACTTACTAGCTGTGTGACTATGGGCAAGTCACTTAACCCTCTTTATCTCAGTTTCCTCATCTGCAAAATGAGCTGGAGAAGAAAATAGCAAACCACTTCAATGTCTCTGCCAAGAAAATCTGAAATGGGGTCAGGAAGAGTCAGACACAACTGAAAATGACTGGACAAGAACAATAAAATACAAATATATACAAAGAAGCTAAATATAAAATAGTTTGGGACAAAGGACACTAGCAGTTGGGGAGGTGGGATGAGGCATGGTCTTGTTCTTTTTTTTTTGTGAGTCAATCAGGGTTAAATGACTTGCCCAGGGTCACACAGCTAGTGTCAAGCGTCTGAGGCTGGATTTGAACTCAGGTACTCCTGACTCCAGAGCCAGTACTCTATCCATTGTGCTGCCTAGCTGCCTGCATGACCTCGTTCCACATCAGTTCACATCAGTCTTGTCATGCTTCTCTGGAGCTTTCACATGCATCAGCATTCCTGTGGTGAGATAATGTTCTTACATTCATGTACTGCTATTTGTCTGGCCATTCCTCATCAATAGGTATTTATTTTGTTTCTGGTTTTGTCCTTCCTACCATTCTTGGGGTGTCCTATTGAATAACAGCCCTTGCCTCCCTTCCTGATTTAGGTTTGAAAGGTGAATCAGGTGTTCTCTTCCAGAAAGGGCCCACTTCCTCTTTCCCTCCTCCCTGTTACTCTATTGGCTGCATTTTTGATTTTCATCCAGATGTTTGTCATCCCCACAATCACAGTCACCAAAAGGTCAAGTGAAGTACTCAACCATTCTGCAAGTCAATGACAGTCTGGTGATCAGTAATAAAGCTACCTAGTGGGTGCTTCCTACTCCCTGAGCATGGCCCGCCCGGCTCTCTTCTGAGGAGGGATGAAGGGCGAATGAAGGAATGTCTCTTCCCTCTATAACCCTCTCTTTCCTCTTGTTTCTCTTTTTCTGGGGGCAGAATCACCTCCACGGTGGCCTGTGACATGGACCTCTCCAAGTATCCCATGGATGAACAGGAGTGTATGCTAGACCTGGAAAGCTGTAAGTACTAGCTGAGCAGCCTAGATCCTGCTGGAAATCTCTTCTTAGGGAAAGAAAGCTTCAGCCTGTAGCCTGTATTTCCTCCCACACCTTCCTACAAATACAGACAGAATCATAACTAGCAATTTTGATAGGAGGGGACAGATTTCACCAATTGAACCATCATTCTCTTCCCTTTCCTTCCTCCTGGGGGAAAATTTTATTAACAGGGAATGAAGACAGGTTGACCCTGTCCAGGTGTGGTCATGCTGGGTGGGATGGCTGATCTTCCAGAGACTCTAGCCAGTGTCTCTTAAAAGCAGCTGATGATCCACAACCCATTAACTCCTGGAAGATGACAGACAGGGAAGAGGGGTGCAGGAGTGGGAGGATTCAGGCCCCAGGAGAGCATCTGATAGCAATGAGACTTTAGTGATTATGTCCCACTTCTGGGTGAAGGAAGAAGGTCATGGGACAGGTAACTATGGTGTGGTTGACTGGTAGGTCAGAAGCTCACAATGGGAAGGAAATACGCTTCCTGGAATATAAGCATCCTGATGCAAAGTTCCAGTCACCCTGACCTAGTTATGTTTCTAAGCTCCCATCCCAACTCTTCTTGCCCAGGTGCCTATGACAGATACAGGCCAAACTCAAGATGATGAATTAAGGGCTATGCTAACTTTTGGTTTTTCATAAGCTAGAAAGTACCTCCCAAAAGATGGCTTTTCATTCTGAGCAGGAAGCATGATCAGGGGACGCCCTTCTTTCTAGTTATAAGATCATAGATTTAGAGGTGGAAGACCACTGAGTCTAACCCTCTCATTTTACAGATGAGGACACTGAGGCACAGAGAGGTTAATATGATTTGTCCAGAGTCACCTGGTTAGTAGATGCCTGAGGTAGGATTTGAACCCAGATATTTCTGACTCAAAGTCCAGCATTCTAACCACTATGTCATGCTGCCTCTCAACAGTCCTAATAATTGTGTCTTGGGAAAAGCTAAAAAAGATATCCTAGAGGTATGTTTGAGCTTTGATTTTTGCCAGGACTGCTTCACTTAGCAGCTCATTCAGGACAGATATAGACAGGAGGATTCTGATACATTCCAATTCCAATTTAACCAGCATTCGTTAAGTACCTACTGTGTGCCAGGTACAGTGCTAAGTACTGCAGGTACAAAAATAATACCAAAAAACCCAGCCCTTACTCTTAAGAAGTTTGCTTCCTGCTTGGGGCAGGGGAGGAAATGGGACAACAAAACATGGACTGAAACAGGTGAATGCAAAGCATATACACAAAAATGCAAAGTAATTTCAAGAGGGAGGGGACATTAACAACTAGAAAAATATGGAAAGGTCTTGTCTAGACCTTTGCGGCACCTGCACTATGTCTGAAGGGAGCCAGAGACTCTCCAAGGCACTGAATGCATTCTTTATTACTAGAACCATCCTGGCTTGGGGTGAGCTAGAATGTATAATGCATGGAGAACTGGCCTCAGAGTCAAGAGGACCTGGGTTCAAATCATGCCTCTCTCCCATGTTGGTTGTGGGACCCTCAGGCAAGTCAATTAACCTCTACAATTATAAATTGAAGAGCAGGTGGCAGGCTACTTTGGTAAAGGGACTTTCCTCACTTGGGAATTCTCCAAACCAATGACATTACAGATCAGGGTTGAAGGGAAAAAAATAGAAGAGCTTGGAAAAAAAGAAACCCCTCTGAACCCCAGTTTGCTCATCTGTAAAATGGCAGCATCACAGGGTGGTTGCAAGGATTCAATGAGATAATATGGGTAAGATGCATTGTAACCCTTAAAGCTATATAGAAATGTGAATTCTTGACAGAATTGTATGGACCTTTTTTCTCAAACAACCCAAACACCATTTACCTCTTCCCTCCTCCACAGTCATTGGCTTCCTAGTTTCAGTAGTAAGAGATATGAAGCTGAAAGGGATCTAAGAGATCATCAAATCCAACCCCCTTGTTTTATAGATGAGGAAATTGGGCCATAGGGAAGCTAAAGACTTAGTCAGGGTCGCCTAGCTAATGTGTCTGAGGAAGGATTCACACTCAGGTCTTTCTGACTCCAAGGCCAATGCCTTATCCACTCCAGCAATTAGACTCTCAAAGTACCTACATTCCCTAGAAGCCCAGTCCTAACCTCGCTCTTAGCTTTTCCTTCACTGGACAGTTCCCAGAACTTAACCACACAGACTGACTCAGAAAGAACCATCTGCACTCCTCCTAGTAATGGAACTCAGTTGGGGATCCTTACAGTTCAATCTGCATTTGGAGAGAAGCCATGGTGTCTTCTACACTCTCATGTACAAGAGCTGATTCCTCTGAATCTGCTCTGGGTTGCTGAAGAGTCTGCCTATCTTGGGAACTTCATCTGTTGGGTTTCTAGACCCTCAGCATCAACAGAAGAAGTTACCATCAATCTAGGGCTGGAAGGAACTTCAAAGTCTTCTACCCCAACCTCCTCCTCCTTGTACAGAGGTTTAGAGAGAGGAAACAATTTGTCCAAAGCCCCACAGGTTTTAAATGGCAAAGTTAACATTTGAACCCAGGCTCTCTGATAGAAAATCTAGAATTCTTTTCCCTGCACCTTACTTTTTCCCACCCTGTGAAGCATTCATGATCTCAAACACACAGGCGGAACACCATCTTCATTGGGTCCTGGGGAGAAGAGCATAGGAGCAGCTGGGGAGCTGCCTTCAGAGCCTAGCCTTCACTCTTCTATTGGTCGAATTTCCTTTGCAGATGGTTACTCTTCAGAGGATATCGTGTACTACTGGTCAGAAAACCAAGAGCAAATTCATGGCTTAGACAAGCTACAGCTGGCACAGTTCACCATCACCAACTACCAGTTCACCACTGAGCTAATGAACTTCAAATCTGGTAACAAGTCTTCCCTGGTTCAGAAAGCATTGGACAGAGCCAACTTTATTTATAAAAAAAAAATAACCTAAGGTCATAGGAGTTGATAATAACATAGCCAGTCTCCAGAAGGGTGAAAATTAGTTACTTCTCTTACATCTTCTTTTTTTGCTTCAACCAAAGACCACCCTGGGTTGGAACTAAAAGTACAGATGGATCTTCCCAAGGCAAGTGGGTCCAATCACTCTGCCCTGGGTGGACCCCACTCTGCAGTGTTGTGTTCAGTTATGGACACCCCATTTTAGAAAGGACATTGATAATCTGGAGAGTGTCTAGAGGTGGGTGACCAGGTTGGTGAAAGGATCATAGGATCCTAGATCTGGAACTGAAAGCAATCTCAGAGAGGCCATCTAGTCCCACCTATCATTTGACAGATGAGGAAACTGAGGCTTTGAAAGATGAAGTGAATCAAAATATCAGAGGAGAGATTTTAGGGGCAGCTAGGTGGCACAGTGGATAGAGCACTGGCCCTGAAGTCTGGAGGACCTGAGTTCAAATCCAACCTCAGACCAAACACTTGACACTTACTAGCTGTGTGACCCTGGGCAAGTCACTTAACCCCAATTGCCTAAAAAAAAAAGACCTTTGAACTCAGATCTTGACTCCAAGGCCAATGTTCTACCCACCATTTCTTGGGGTGATGCAGTAAGAGGATCAGTTCAGGAGCTGGGGAAATTTAGCCTGGAGGGGCAGCTAGGTGGCTAGAGCACCAGCCCTGAAGTCAGGAGGACCTCAGTTCAAATCCGGCCTCAGACCAAACACTTGAGACTTACTAGCTGTGTGACCCTGGGCAAGTCATTTAACCCCAATTGCCTAAAAAAAAAATTTAGCCTGGAGAGGAGGAGATTTAGGGAGGAACATGATAGCCATCTCCCAGTACATGGAGGTTGGTCATGTGGAAAAAGAGAGAGATTTGTTTTGCTTGGTCCCAGAGGACAGAACTAAGAGGAATGGGTAGGAGTTATAGAGAAATGGATTTGGAGAAACTTTCTAACAAATAATGCTAGCCAAAAATTGCATTAGGGCCAGCTAAGTGGCATGGTGTATAGAAAGCCCTGGACCCAGAGTCAGGAAGACCTGAGTTTTAATATGAGTTCTAATATGACCTTACACACTCCTTAGCCATTTGATCCTGGGCAGGTCTCTTGACCGCTGTCTGCCTCAGTTTCATCATCTGCAAAATGGGGATAATAATAGCCCTTACTTCCCAAGGTTGTTATGAGGATAAAATGAATTAATATTTTTAAATTTCTTTGCAAACCTCTATACAAATTTAGGGTTAGGGTCATATAAATGCTAGCTATCATTATTTTTATTATTGGGAACAGTCCACCAAGGATTGTGTTTCCTCCCTTCTGGAGGTCTCCAAATAAAGGACAGAAGGATCTCACTTACTAGGGATGGTCTTGGTCAGGTGTGGCTGGACCCAGATAGCCACTGAGGCCCCATCCAATGATGGGATTCTCTGATTCTAGGAATGGCTCTGATTGCTCAGTCTCTGACAACTGAGCTGTCAGGGCCAAGGAAGCCACCAATGTGGGTAGAGAATGCCTGTAGAAAGGTGGGAATCTACAGATTATAGATCCAAAGTAGGAAGGCTCTCTAGAAGTCCCAGGAGTAAAAATTTGGAGGGGGAAGGGACCTTAGAGATCAGTCACCCAAGCTCTCATTTTAAGAGGAGGAAGCTAAGACCAAGAGAGTGGAAATGACTTGTCCAAAGTCACACAGGCACTTAAGTTTCATAGGCAGGATTTAAACCTAGGTCTTGAGCATTCACCTCTTATCTCCTGACTCTTTCCATTGTATCTCACTATTTTCTAGAACATCAGAGTTGCTGTTTCCTGAGTCTTTTGAGAGCACTGAGTCTTTCCTAGGCTGGGGTTGGGGATGTGGCATAGGGCTCAGAGTTGTGATGCTTTCTCTGCTAGGGCTGTACTGTTTGAAAGAGGCACTGTCTGTGACCAAGAATGGGCTGAGGTTTGGGGGGTGAAGAGGATAGAGGGTCTTGTTCCTTTCTGTGGCTCTCAGGAGCCCCTTCCAGGTGCCAGATGCTTAGCAAGGGTCCTGCTGGAGAGCCCTCCTCCTGTGAACGGGCTATGGGGCAGAGATGAGCAGAACCTACCATTTTTTGTTTTGCATTTAGATACCCAGATGTAGACCAAGAGCCATAAAGCAATGGGGGTTTATGTGTGTGTCTTACAGCAGGACAGTTTCCCAGACTCAGTCTACACTTCAATCTGCGGAGGAACCGAGGTGTCTACATCATCCAGTCCTATATGCCTTCCATCCTTCTGGTTGCCATGTCCTGGGTCTCCTTCTGGATTAGTCAGTCTGCTGTACCTGCTAGAGTGTCACTAGGTAAAGAGGGTGTGAGCTCAGGGAGAGGGCCGGGAGTATAAGGGCATGATAGAGGGAGGAGATAAAGGATCACAGATCTTGAGCTGGAAGGGACCTTCAGTCCCTTGTTGATGAGGAAACAGAGGCAGACAAAGGTGGTGACTTGCCCAGGGTCACACAGCTGGTAAGTATCTGAGGAGGGATTTGAACCCAGGACTTCCTGACTCCAAGTCCAATGCTCTATCTATCATACCATGCTGCCTCTATGGAGGAAGGAAAGAAAGGATAAATGCCATGGTTCTCATAATGGCAATTTACAAGATTGAATTTCCAAGGGTGGCTGGGAAAGGTTGGGGCTGCTCCCTCTTCACTATGGAAAAATGTGCAAGTCAACCCAGAAGTCACTCAGCAAACATCTGAGTACCCTGGGAGCGAGAGGGACAATGAGGAGGGAAGGGACTCTGACCTCAGAATATGGCATCAACAAGTGGTGACTTCGGGGGAGTCACGAGAAGAGAACCATATTTATTAGGAAGTGGAGCCTTCTGGAATGCATGAGCTAAACGTCAAATCCTACCTCAGACACTTACTGGCTGTGTGACCATGGACAAGTCATTTAACCTTTGTCTGCCTCAGTTTTATCTGTAAAGTAGGGATGGTGATGGTTGTTGTGAGGACCAAATTTGATCTGAAGTGTGAAACATTTTGTAGCCCCCAAAGTGCTAAATAAATGTGAGTTATTATTATTAATGAAGTAATTTGTAAACCTTGAAGAGCTACATAGATTCTAGTTATTATTATGAAGTCTTACAATATTGTTCTTCTGCTCAAGAACCTCACTGACTCCATATTGCCTCTAAGAGAATATACAGTCTCCTCAGCTTGCCATTCCCTAAACTTCATTTCACCTCTGTTCTCTGCTCAGGCTATCTCCTATGCCTGGATTATACTTCCTCTTCACATTTGCTTCTTAGAATTCCCAGATCCTAACAAAAAGGGGCAGCTAGGTGGCGCAGTGGCTACAGCACTGGCCCTGGAGTCAGGAGGACCTGAGTTCAAATTTGACCTCAGACACTTGACACTAGCTGTGTGATCCTGGGCAAGTCACTTAATCCCATTGCTTAGCAAAACACACACACACACACACACACACACACACACACACACACACAGAATTCCCAGATCCCTTCAAGGTCCTCCTTGGAAAACCTTTCTTGATCCCATTAGCTGTTAGTACTCTTTCCACATTCCTCTAATGACCATATATTTCCCTGCCTATACTATTTCCCTGTGGCACTGCCTTCTCCCAATAGGATGCAATATTAACAATAACAATAACAAACAAAACAAGAGGGTTGGGGACCAGAACTTGACCCATGATTTCATTGGCACAAGGAACTTATGGGTGAGGATGTTCCCTTTGCTGATGCAGGTTGGTACCTTCTCTTCAAGTTGTAATCTCTGAGAGCTGTCCAAAGTACTGAGAGATGAAGCGGCTTGTTTTTCTTAGTAGTTGTTATTCATTATAAATGAAGCAATGATTATTATGAATCAAATTTATACAGCCCTTTAAAATTTGAAAAACTCTTCACCTACAGTACTTCATTTGATCTTCACCTGTGAGTGCTATTATTGTTACCATTTTACAAATAAAGGAATTGAAGCTCAGAGTGTCAAGTGACTTAGCCAGGGTTATAGAGCTAGGAAATATCTGACCTTCCATAGTTTCAAATCCAGGTCTTCCAGACTCCAAGTCTAGGGCTCTGCCTTCTGTGGCACACTGCCAACTCAAGTGAAATAGTGAATAAATCTTTGGGTTTGGAGTCAGGAAGACCTGAGTTCAAATCTAGCCTCAGACATTTACTAGCTGAGTGACCCTGGTCAAGTAATTTAACATCAGTCTACTTTGGTTTACCCAACTGTAAAATGGGGGTGATAATAGCACCTTGCTCATAGGGTTATGAGGATCAAATAAAACACTATTTGTTAAGTACTTAGCAGAGTACTTGGCACCCAATGGTGTTTAATAAATGCTTCCTTCCTTCTTTCTTTTCTCCTTTCCTTCCTTAAGGACAGGGACTATTTTTATTTTTTGTTTTTGTGTTTCCCAATGACTACCACAGTGCCTCACACACAGTAGGCTCTCAATAAAGGCCTGTTGGATTTGCCTGGTTGCCTGACGGGCTCTGTTGACTGCCCTCTCCCAGGTATCACCACAGTGTTGACCATGACCACACTGATGGTCAGCGCCCGCTCTTCCCTCCCTCGGGCGTCAGCCATCAAAGCTCTGGATGTGTATTTCTGGATCTGCTACGTGTTTGTGTTTGCTGCACTGGTGGAGTATGCCTTTGCCCACTTCAATGCAGATTATATGAAGAAGCAAAAGGCCAAGCTGAAGGTCACCAAGCAGAGCAGCGAGGTGAGCATCCCAGGGAGTGGGATTCAGAGGCCCTCCCAGCAGGCGGTTCCCTTTGCTTGGCATCCAGGGTCAGGGACAGGCTTCTTCCCTCCTAGGGAACTGTCAGAGATGCTGCTCTGTACCTTCCCTCCCACTGAGTGCAGCCTGACTCTCAGCCTCCTGCCAATTCTCAGCATAAGTGGCTGGGAGCTGGTTGTCCCCGTGCCAACATGGGAGGAGAATGGGCATCCAGGATGCTTGTGATACAAGCTGCTGGTGGGCAGAGACAGAGCTTCTCCTTTTTATTGCTCATAGCAGGGCTTGTCACTGGGACCCTTCCCATAATAGGTACCTCCTAAATGCTTACTGAATCAAACTGGACAAGGTAATAGGGAGGTAGTGTGGAGGCCTTTGAGTCAGAAAGACATGGGTTCAAGCCCTGTCTCTGACACACGCATTGTTTAACTCTGTACAAGTCAAGGAGAAAGATAAATATATAGAGATGATATGGAAATAGAGATGAAAAATATATGTATATCTATATCTATATATATATCTACACACACACATATACATACATACATATATATATACATTATATATATATATATACATATATATATATATATATATATATATATACACAGAGAGAGAGAGAGAGTGAGAGAGAGAGAGAGTTAATGAGTACTTACTATGTTCCAAGCACTGGCCTAAGTACTGAGGATACAAATACAAGCAAGCAAGACAGTGCCTCCCCTCAAGGAGCTTACATTCTAATAGGGGAAGACAGCACATGAAGGGGTTTGGGGGATGCAGGATGGAATAAGAGGAAGGCAACCAAAACAAGGACAGTGCAGCTAATGGGAAAAAGTCCAATCAAAAATGAGGTGAAGCATGATGGTGTCCTTCCTGAAATCATGGTCCTGGGGAGGGGGATACTAATCAGAGGAGGAGGACTTCAAGATGGAGGTTTCTTAGGTGAACCATGAGGCATGCTGGGAAAAAGAGGAGGGGTCTAGAGCATCCAGGTGGTGGTAAGTTACCCTCTCAGTGCCCCAGACACTGATCTAAGTGGTAGAGCAGGTGCCTATTATCTGCATTGATAAAAGAAGTTGGCTCAGTGAGAGCCTGGTGCAGAATTGAAGTTACAGCCCAAACCAAAAATAAATAAACAAGCCTGGTTCTGTGGGGTTATCTCTAGCTTTGCTGAGGCTGAATCCTTTCCTTCCTTTTGCCGATTCTTGATTTTAAGGAACTGGGGGTGTTTCACCTGCAAAAGACTCAGGAGGGTGGAAGTGGGAAACATGACAACTGACTTCAAGTTATTTGAAGGGATGTCATGGGTGCAGCTTGCTTTGCTCCCAGAGGGTAAGGCCAAGAGTGATGGGTGGAAATGAAGAGAGAAATAGATTTATACTTGATGTCAGAAAAAATTTTCCCTCAGTCAAACAATAGCTGAAAAGCATTTATTAAACACCTACTATTTGCCAGATGCTATGCTAAGTGCTAGGGATACAAAGAAAGGCAAGAAATAGTAAATAAGCATTTATTAAGCACCTGCTACATGCCAGATATAGTGTCAAGCTCTGGGGATATAAAGAAAGGCAAAAGATAGTCCCTGCCCTCAGGGAGCTCACAGTCTAATGGGGAAGGCAACATGCATAGAGCTATATACAAATAAGCTGTAGATAGGAGATATTAGAAAGAATGAACAGACAGAAGGCACTAAGAGTCAGGACAAAAAGGAAAGGCTTCTTATAGTAGGTGGGACGTTAGTTGGGTCTTGAAGGAAGGCAGGTAAGTGCAGAGGCAGAGATGAGTGAGAGTATTCCAGGCTTTGGGGACAGCCAGAGAAAATGCCTCCAGAGGCCAGTGTCTCTGAATCACAGAGTACATGGAGGGCAGTAAGACATAAAGAGACTGGGGAGGTAGGAGAAGGCCAGGTTCTGTGAAGTCTAAAAGGGGAATTAGAGGTTGTAGGAGCATAAGACCACAAGTCTGAAGCTGGGAGTCCATGGAGTCATAGTATCCACAGGTCATAGATTCTACATTCTTTGCCCTCCTTTTATTTTATTTGTATTTTCCCAATGGTTAACCATTGTCTCTCTGAGAAACCATGAAACAGAAAGCAAGAGAAACTCTTCAGAAATACCAGTCAGGAGACAAGTTCATGATACAGTCTTTGTAAAGTACTTAACATAGTGCCAGGCATATAATAAGTGCTTAATAAATGCGTGTCCCTTCTTTTCTCCCTTAGTGAGAGAAATGAGAATGTTAAAACCGTGGTTTTAAGGATTGGAAAACTGAGTCTCAGAAACTTGCTCAAGGCCACACAGCTAGTAAGTGGCAGATGTAGGATTTGAACTCAGGTCCCATGGATCCGAATTCAGTACTTGTGTTTCTGCTAAACCATATCCATTTTACAGATGAGTACATTTCAGCACCCTTTTATATATTGTCTTCTCCCAGTGGAATATAAGCTCCTTAAGGATGGAGACTGTCTCTCCCCTCCCCCAGCTTGTATTTACATCCCCATCATTTTTAGCACAGTGACCGGCACATAGTAGGTGTTTTCCCCCCAGCTTGCATTCACATCCCCATCATTTAGCACAGTGACTGGCCAATAGTAGGTGCTTTCCCCCCAGCTTGCATTCACATCCCCATCATTTAGCACAGTGACTGGCCAATAGTAGGTGCTTTCCCCCCAGCTTGCATTCACATCCCCATCATTTAGCACAGTGACTGGCCAATAGTAGGTGCTTTCCCCCCAGCTTGTATATACATCCCCATCATTTAGCACAGTGACTGGCATAATAGGCACTTCCCCCCCCCCAGCTTGTATTTACATCCCCATCACTTAGCACAGTGACTGGCATAGTAGGCACTCCCCCCCCCCAGCTTGTATTTACATCCCCATCATTTTTAGCACAGTGACTGACACATAGTAGGCACTCCCCCCCAGCTTGTATTTACATCCCTATTATTTAATGCAGTGACTGGCACATAATAGGTACTTGATAAATGCTTCTTGACTTGACTAGGTCACACAGGCAGTGAGTAGCAGTGGGTCTCCCCTCACTGGAGGGGAGCTGAGGCTGGTGGACCCCTTGTCAGGAATGTTGTTGAGTTTAGTTTAGAACTAGATTGGACTTGATAGCCCCTGAAATCCCTTTTCACTTGGGGATTCTCTGACTCTTAAAGATGCTGAGGACCCTGTGTTCACCTTCTGTCCTTCCAAATCCAGCTTTATTCTCAGTGCTTTCTTTATTCTAGGTTTAGCACTTTTTTTTTTGGTTAGGAAATTGGGGCTTTCTTTATTCTAGGGCTTAGCATCAGGCCTGGCGCATAGTAGGCACTTATGTACGTAATAGACTGTCTGATTGAATGCTTAGGAGGAACCAGTTCCTGTCCTTCAGAACTCAAGGCTAAGCCTGCTCTTTCTGGGACAAGGGCAAAGAGGGTGGGGACAGGGTAGTGGGTGCAGTGTGTGTGTTCCACCAGCAGACAGATCCTGTGAGGCCATCATCCTCCCCAAGCACTAGCTGACATTCTCTAGGGAGAGGCAGTATAGTATAATGATTAGGACTTCCTGACTTTAAGTCAAAAAGACCTGGGTTCAAATCCTGCCTGAAAAGGACCCAAGAAAAGTCACTTAACTGTGCCTCCGTTTCCCCCTCAGTAAAATGAGGGGCTTGTGAAAATAAAGTTTAGCTAAAAAACAAACTGAGGGGGTTAGACTCTACAGCATCAAACGTCCCTCCCAGCTCTCAGTCTGTGACCCTCCGATCCCTTGCAGATCAATGTGAAGAATGCCATCGTGCTGTTTTCCCTCTCTGCTGCGGGTATCAATCAGGAGCTGGCCATTTCCCATCGCCAACACAGAATCCCAGGCAACCTCATGGGCTCCTATCGCTCCGTGGAAGTGGAAACAGGGGAGATGAAGAAGCAGGAGGGATCCACAGCTGGAAAAAAGGGAGGCTTGAGGTCATTTTTCAAGCCCATCGATGCTGACACCATAGATGTCTATGCCAGAGCGGTGTTCCCAGCAGCCTTTGCTGCTGTCAATGTTATCTACTGGGTGGCATACACCATGTAAAAGCAGCTACACACACCACACACATGTACACACCCATATACAATGTATACACTCATACACATACACACCCATACACAATACACACATACACACACACACACACATACACACACACACACACAACACACACACACACACACACACACACACACACACACACACACCCCTTCTGGAGCTTGTGGGTGCAGCTGTCGGACATTCCAGCCCCAATTTCACCTCACTGCTATGAAAGAGACACTAGACCTCTGGTCTGGTTTGTACTTTGACTTTTTTGTTTTTTCAGCGGAAGGGGGAAAAATCCCTGAAGGAAAAAAAAAACCTTTGAAACCTCTGGCTTCACCTCACTACTGACCAGGTAGAGGAACATCTTTCCAGTTCTGGATTCCTCAGTTTACCCTTGTACTGGTCCTGAAGAAAGAACTCCAAAGGCTAAGCTAACCCAGGATGATCAGATCAGGGTCACAGCAGCAGAAAATGTTCCTGGAATCCTAGAAGGGACCACAGAGAACATCAGATCCCCACCTCTCATTTTACAGAGAAGGAAACTGAGGCTCAGAAAAGGGAAATAACTTATTCCAGTCAAATAGATGGCTTTGCCAGTCCCAGCTATTTCTAACTTGGGGTCTGACCTCTTGACTTTCGGGTGACTGAGCACCCTGTGGGAGATATGGATTTTTGGACCCACAAGATGTTTTTCCATTTCTAGGTTCTCTGGGGTTAGTAAGGGAGGGAACCTGAGGGTTCTCACTGTGGTTATTGTGTATCTTGGATTAAATGTTAAAAAGGAGGAAAAAATCTCTGCTGACCTCTGGCCCCCACATGTAAGAAAGGATTTCTCCTAGAAGGGAGCTGCATTCTTCAATGACAGCTTCCCTAGTCCCTGTGCCTGTAGGAGACGCCCGCACCCCTGGGGAGGAGGGCCTGGCATATGATGCTTTTGAACACAACAAGAAAAGAAGGAACGTTTGAGCAGGATGAAAACTTGCCCCTTCCTGCTTCTGCCTGTTCTGTGACTCAGGCTTAACTTTATAAGGCCAGAGTAAAAAAAGATGAAATATTGGAGGCTTTCTTTTTTCTATCCTTGGTCCTATTTATAACTTAAATAAAATCACTGATATCACCAGGGAAGAGAATACTGTGAGGAAAAAGAAATGATTCTCAACTTAACCCTCAGAGAAAACAGCTCCATCGTCAGTCATGTTCAAATGGCCGATTCCAGTCTTAATGGAAATTTTGTGCCCTACAACTCCAGAAAGCTGTGGGCTGACTCCGGCCCCTGTATGTCCCCCCAAGGCAGGTTCTACTTAAGAGCAGAGCTGAGGAGTGACAGAGGTTTGGCTCTTTCTGATAGCTAATATTCATAATAAGGGCTAATGTCTATGGATATATGTGTGGGATGCCACTCAAATTAAAAAACATGCTTAGAGGTTTTTCAAGGAGAAACAGAAAGTTAATTTATTTGCTATTCTGGAGAATAGGGTGTCCTTCCACTGGGATGATCTGATGAAGGGAGAGAGAGTAAAGGAGCTAAGAACCAGATTAAATAGCCCTAACAGGCAAATCCCCCTTCCCACCAACTGGCCAATGTTTTGGCTCACAATCTACGGAAACAGAAAACAAACGAAAGAGAACAATATACATGTCTGTATTTAGCCCCTTAGTTTGCTGGCGTAATACCAAAGAAGCAATTAAAAATGTGCAGTCAAGCTAGACACTGTCCTGTATAGCCAGGTCACCATAACTGAAATATAGCAACAGGTACAACAAGATACAGGGGGGCTTCTTCAGGAGTTTCAGGCTTGGCAAACTTAAACTACTGATATAACAATGGCATAGAAGGGGGGGTAGTTGGGGTTGGATTCCCGTAACTCAGGTGATTTCTAATAAACTGAAAGTTAGGCCTGTTGGGCTGCTATGCCTGCCTTGAGTCACAATACGATTTCTATTTATTCTTCTAAAAAGTCTTCACAGGACCCCTCATCCCACTCTTATCCCAAACCTTAATTATACTAAGGAGTCTTCACTGGGATATCCCATTCATATATAAATATAATTTATAATTACATATTATATATTAGCATTATATTATTTATAATGCTAATATGTTATTATATAACACAAATATATTATATAATGATATATAACATACAATTTATATATTTATAAATGTTATTACAACAACACTTTCTTTAATTTAGTCAATTTATTAACATTTATTAAGCACCTACTATGTGCCAGGCTGTGGCTAAGGATTGTGCTAAGCATTAGGATACAAAAAGAAGCAAAAAAACTGTCCCTTCCCTCAGGGTTCTTCCAATCTAATGGGGGAGGCAACCTGCAAGCAAGTATATACAGTTGTTAATTTGTTTCAGTCATGTCTGACTCTTCCTGAGCCCATTTGGGATTTTCTTGGCAGAGATACTGGAGTGGTTTCCCATTTCCTTCTCCAGCTCATTTTAGGAACTGAGACAAACAGAGTTAAATGACTTGCCCAGAGTCACAGAGCTAGTAAGTGTCTGAGGCCAGATTCGAACTCAGGGAGATAAGTCTTTCTGACTTCAGGCTCAGCTGTATACAGGATAAATAAGAAATAACTGAAAGAGGAAAAGCACAAGAATGAAGAAGGAAGGCTTCCTGTAGAAGGTGGAATTTTAGTTGGGACTTAAAGGAAGCCAGGGAAGTTGGTACTCGGAACAGAGGAGGAAGAGTGTGATAGGTGTTATCATTACCTCCATTTTACAGATGAGGAAACTAAGGCAAACAAAGGTTATATGACTCATCCAGAGTCACACAGCTGGTAAATGTCAGGCTGGATTTGAACTCAGGTCTTCCTTATTCCCGCCCAGCACTCTCTCCACTGGACCACTTAACTAATTTATAGATCATAGTTCTGGGGCTGTAAGAGCTGCTACCGATATTTAGCAATTCAATAAGCATTTGTGGGGGTATCTAATCCAACTGCTTCATTTTACAGAGGAAACTGAGGCACAGAAGGACAAAGGGATCTTGTCCAAGGTCACAAAGGATGAAGTGGCAAAGTCAAGATTTCAGCCCAGGTCCTCTAATATGTTAAGGTCTTCCTGATCACAGTAATTGACATTTTTATTGGACCTTAATGTGCGTTAAGCTGTCTCTCTTCATTGTCTCAAATGAGTCTCTCAACAATCCTGTGAGGTAGATAAATCCTAAGAGATAGCATGGTCCCCATACACAGATGAAAAAGGATGGATGAGAAGTGAGATTTCAATCCTAGTCTTCCAGTCTCCAAATCTACTGGTAAATTCCTCCTTGGGAGTCCCCATTCTACAGATGAGGAAAGTGAATTTTAAATGACTTGCCTGAGGTCAGACAGCTAGGTAGTGACTATGGAGGATAGTGTTGAAACTAGGACTTCCTGACTCCTAAATCAGCATGGCCCGGGGGTCTTGTCTTCAAAGGAGCCCATCCCATTGTGTCTGCTCAGTCCTTGCCCCACTCAAAGGCAGCTGGCTGTAGAATGCTGGTTTGGTAATAAGAAAGACCTGGGAACCAATCCCACACTTCCCCCACCTCCAGGGGCAAGTCATTAACCATGTGGGAGCCTCACTTTTCTGCCTAGTAAATGGAGTTAATAATAGCTGTTATTCCTGCCTTCCAGGGTTGCAGTAAGGCTGAGAAGAGAGAAGAGATTTAAACTGATCTATAAACCTTAAAGGGTTATATAAATGCCAGTGGTTATTATTATTATCATTATGAGGCTGTGTTATCTCTGAAGGTAAAGTCGGCAGATTCTCAGCAGGAAGGAGGAAGCTAAATCTGGGTCCTAGAGCCAGGGGAAGGTCTGATTTTCAAGGCTTTGAGGAGAGGGCAAGTATGTGGGCTCTGAATACTGCAGAGAAGGGTTCTTCACCTGGAGCCCACAGACCAAAAGGCCCATGAACTTTAAAAAATATTTGTATTTTGGTAATTATTTCAATATGACGGGTTACTGTATGTGTGTGTGTGTGTGTGTACATATACGTGGGGGGGGGGAGTTTCCTTTGTAATCCTATGTATTTTATTTTATGCATTTAAAAACATTATTCTGAGAAGGGGTCCCAGGCCTCTCCAAACTGACAGCCCGAGGGGCCCACACGCACAAATAAAGATTAAGAACCTCTGTCCCAAGTTGGCATGGCCCAGCCTTTCTGAATGCCCTGCTGGCCGGTGCTAGTGAGAAGCCTCATTACTGACCAGCATAAAGGGTGGGCTACTAGGTGTCGCCATAGTGTGTAGAGCGCCAGGCCAAGAGTAAGGAAGACTCATCTTCCTGAGTTCAAATCTGGCCTCAGATGTTTACTATCTGTGTGACCCTGGGCAAGTCACTTTACTCTGTGTGCCTCAGTTTCCTCATCTGTAAAATGAGAAGAAGGAAATGGCAAACCATTCTAGTATCTCTGCCAAGAAAACCCCAAATGGGGACATGAGGAGTCAAGCATCGCTGAAACAACTGAACAATAACAGCGCAAAGCGTGAGCCAAGGACAGTGTCAGTGGTCACAGAAGAATGAATTAGGCCAGGGGAGAGCTGCTCCCTGAGAAGAATCTGGGAAGCTGTTAATTGGGAGGGTGCTGGAAACAAAAGAATAGAATTAATGATGCTCTTAAAGGGAACAAGGCATGCAAGGGACTGTGCAAGATGTCACTCCCCAGCGCTAACAAATATCCCGGAGGCTCTTTTGAGCTAGGAAGAGGATAAAGTGTAAAGCAGAGGGCCTCTGAATACCTCCCAGGGACAGAGTATCAGCTCTGGAGCCGCGAAGACCTGAGTTTGAATCTTGCCTCATAGTCCCGTGGTGTTGTTCAGTCATTTTTCACTCACATCTGACTCTTCCTGACCCCATTTTGGGTTTTTCTTGGCAAAGATGCTGAACTGGTTTGTCATTTCCTTCTCCAGCTCATTTTTACAGATAAGGAAACTGAGGCTAATAGGGTGAAGTGACTTACCCAGGGTCACACAGCCAGTAAGGCTACACCTGAACCATGAGTCTTGTTGACTCCAGGCCTAGTGCTCTATACGGTATTGTGCCACCTAGCTACCTGTCACATACACAGGTTATGTATTATACACACACACACACACACACACATATGTAGTATGCATATATATATATATATATATATATATGTGCATAATAAAATCACTGGACCAGTCCCTGTCTATCCATCCATGCCTGTATGTATGCACTTGCATACATATGTATTTATTGTACAAGTGTGCTGTTTGTCATATCCATACATATGTACGTGTATGAGAGCATGGGTCCAGTCGCTATCTATGTTTTATATTACATATGATATTTATACATCCATCCATCCAATCTACCTATCAACATACATGTACACATTTGGTACATACCCTCTCAGCGACTTCCCTCCCAGCTTGCACTCCCAGGCTGACTCTCCCAGGGGAGGGCTTTCAGTCTGTTTCTGTGCCCATGAACCAGCCACTGGAGCCCCACCACGGGGAGAGCCAAGACCTTACCAGTTGTATGACCTCCTTTCACCGGTGCCTTTGGCAGCTGCTCATGGCCGTGGTGAAAAGCAGCCAGCCAGAGAGTCAGGGGCCCTGAGCTAAACAGGAAGATCCTGTTCTTTTGAGGTTTATAAGGGCTCCCACTGGGGCTCTGGGTTCAATGTTACTCCCTTCTATTCTGATTATTTTCTAGATACTTTTATCTGAGTATAAACACTCTATCCTCCCCTCCCCCAAATAGAATGCAGGTTCTTTGAGGACAGAGGCTGTTTCATTTGTGCCTAAGTATCTCTCCCCAGTGGCTGACTCATTGAATCAATGTTTGTTGATGGATTGCTCTCAGGAATCTGGGTTTGTTTGTTTGTTTGTTTTGTTTTGTTTTTGTTTTGGAGGTAATCTGAGTCAAGTGACTTGCCCAGGATCACACAGCTAGTTAAGTGTCTGTGGTCACATTTGAACTCAGGTCCTCCTGACTCCTGGGCCAGTGCTCCATATACTGTACCATCTCAAAAAGAGCCACCAAAGCTTGAATGAAAGCTCCCTCTATAGCCTTTACTTTGCTCTGCCGATAGACCTCAGAGTAGAAGCCAATTTTAAGTCAATGAGCCTTTCCCAGGCAGAAAAACTTCCAGTCCCCTCTTACTATGTTTGCTCAATTTCCCCAAAGTCGTTATCGTTAGACTTAGAAGTGAAAGCTCTCCAATTAAAGAGGCTGCCAGGCTCTGCCTGATCAGCTTCTGGGAGCACTTGAGCCACGATAAATCGGAAGTGAATTATGCAGAGAGACAGCAGCAAGTGACCACCAGTGGCCAAGGGCAGGGGATTTCCTGGTCACTTTCCTTATATGAGGGATGCAGTTGGTCATAGCACAAAGAAGCAAGATGGGGGTGGGGATGGGGGGAGGTGCCTTGGAGCTAATCAGGGTAGGAAGCTGGCTCACAAACCTCATGTGATGGGAATGTAAGCGAATTTTCAATAAAAATCCTTAATGAGTATCTAATAGAAAGACCATCAAGCTGATGGGGTTTCATGCTCAGATGAGCATAGTGATGTTCTCATTCTTGCAATGAGCAAGACTGTCTCCTCTGCCTGGAATGGTCTCCCTCCTCACCTCTGACTCTTACAATTTGGAGATGGAAGGATCTTTAGAGGCCATCAAACCAACCCCCTCATTTGACAGATGAGGAAACTGAGGCCCAGATAGCATAAGAACTTGGCCCAAAGTCACACAGGTGGTAAGTGGCAGCAGTGGGATTTGAACCCAGATCCTCCTGGGTGCCAGAGCCGTAGCTTTCTCCATTGTGCCCGCTGACTCTCGAGTCTTAGTTTCTTCAGGGTTCAGCTTGTGTCACCTATTACATAAGTAAGACCTTTCCTGTTCCCCCTTCTTTCCCAGTTAGGCTCTTCCTTAACAAATTACTTTGTATTTTCTTTATCTACATCTTGTACACATACTCAGCTGTGTACATAATGGTAGCGCTTAGAGGGCAGAGACTGTTTGTTTATGTCTTTGTATCCCCAGGACTTAATATGGTGCCTGGAATATAGTGGGCACTTAATAGGTTCTGGTAGGATTGGACTGGGTTGGATGAGCTCATCCCTTTTCCCCAGGATCTAAGCAGGGAGAGTAGGACCTTCATCATTCATCGCCAAAGCACATTCCAGCAATGTCTGCCTGGGACTTTGATCCGTGGCAGTCATGCACATTCACCCTGGGGTTTCCAGTTCAAAAAGAGATAAGGAATTTCCTGATTTGCTCACTAGCCACTGTGTCACCTAGAGCCCAGGAAAACTGAAATAGGCTCAATACATGGTCACAACCCATGGTGACATGCTATTTATTTGGTGACATCTGTACAGACACACATATAGCTGACATACAGTAAACATTTGACTGTCCTAAGGACCTACGTCTAGACTTATACCCAGGAAATTTTGTACACGGGACAAGCATTACATCTGTGTCAAGAGACCATGAGTCCTTAGGGAGGTGGGGCGTATAGAATCCAAGGAAGTGTGGTACAGTGGGAAGAGCACTCACTCTTGAGTCAGAAGTCCTGAGTTCAAATCCCAACTTTGACACTGACTGCTTGAACTTGGGCAAGTCGTTTAACCTTGTTGTTTTCATTGGGAGACCAATCATTAAGAAGGTTATTGCAATAGACATAACGAGAGGTTAGGGGGGCCTGTGATGAGATATGGGGGCTGTTTTGAGTGGAAAAAAAAGAGAATGTATAAGAGAAATACGGTGGAGATAGAAACAATAGGGAAAGGGATGGAGGGAAGGGGAAGAGGAGAGGAGAGGAGAGGAGAAAAAGTGAGAGAGAGAGAGAGGAAAAAGAAGAAAAGAAGAGAAGAGAGAAAGGAGGAGGAGGAGAGAGAAAAGAGAAGAGCAGAGAGAGAGAGAGAGAGAGAGAGAGAGAGAGAGAGAGAGAGAGAGAGAGAGAGAGAGAGAGAATGAATATAGATGAGAGTATGAGAATCTGATGAGGGGGAGAGGATATCAAGGATGTGAATCTGGGGATTGGAAGGATGGTGGTACCCTCCACAAAAATAGAGAGATGGGTTTCTGGAGAAAGAGAATGAGTTCTGTTTTGGTCATGTTGAATTCAGATGCCCATGGGACACAAGGAAAAGCCTTGTATGTACCAAAGTATTCATAGTTGTAGTTTTTGTGGTAGAAAAAAAAACTGAAAACAAAGGCAGGAATAGGGCACACCAAGTGGGTGGAGGTAGGGGTGTCTGAGGAGAGATGCTGAACCCAGGGTTCCTGACTCCGGCAGAAAGCATTCTATTCACTAGAGCTCACTGCGTCACTAGGGAGCCAGCCCAGACTCCTCTTCCTAGTCAATCTGTGGCCCAGCTCCCCCACAGAACTGGGTATATTTAGGTCGAAGAAGAGAAGGGAGGACATAGGAGGAACATAATAGCAGTCTTCAAATATTTAGAGGGTTCTACGTGCTCTCTGGTCTAGCGAAATTCTCTAAGATTATAAGTTGCAGAGAAGGTAGTATTTAGCACTGATGGAGGGAGTTTCCACACCTGGGAGTTCCCTATATCAGTGAAATATAAGATTTATAGCTGAAGGCCATGGAATCCAACACTCTCATCTCCAAATGGAAAAACTGAGGCTGAGAGAGATTGCACATCTTGCTCATTGTCACAGATATTACAAGTGTATGGGGCAGACTTAGAAATAAGGTCTTCTTGACTCCAAGCCTAGTAATAAATATATCCACGGTACCAGAGCAGTCAAACAGGACAGGTCCTGCATTAGGAAAAAGAGAAAAGAAAAACAAATGAAAGAAAAATCTCTATTGCACCACAGTTGCCACGCAAGTGCAGTTCCTGTTTCTATCCCTGTCCCTGCCTCTTCCCCATCCCTATCCCTTCTCTGTCCCTAATTCTATCCCCTACCCCATTCCTAACCCTACCTCTATCTTTATCTCTATCTCTACCCCTATCTTTATCCTTATCCCTGTCCTTGTCCCTATCCCTCCTCCATCCCTGACCCTATCGTTACCCCTATCCCTCTTCCTGTCCCTGTCCCTAACCCTGTCCCTA
This sequence comes from Phascolarctos cinereus, assembly GCF_003287225.1. Classification (NCBI taxonomy): domain Eukaryota; kingdom Metazoa; phylum Chordata; class Mammalia; order Diprotodontia; family Phascolarctidae; genus Phascolarctos; species Phascolarctos cinereus. The sequence goes on along the minus strand of NW_027556098.1, from coordinate 403,683,853 downwards.
TCCTGGATCCAGTGAAAGGGATCAGTGTGGTTCTCCTTGGCCCCCCGAGGGCAGACCCAGGAATGATGGACAGAGCTTACACAGAGACCAGTCCAAGCTGGATATCAGGAGAAACTTCCTAGCCACCAGAGCTAGCAGCAAGAGTGAGGGGCTGCTTTGAGAGACGGTGAGCTCACCTTCCTCTGAGGTCTCCAAATGAAGGCTGGATGACACATTATGGATACTGGGGGTGGGTGTTTTCTTATTTAGTTACAGGTGGTATGAGGTCACTTCTGGGCTCCTTTCCAGCTCTGAGATTTTGGGATTCTGTAGGTGTCCATTAATTGGTAACTGGTTGAGTAAATCGTGGCACATAAATGTAATGTAACACCAACCATGGCCCTAAAAGAAACAACAAATCTGAGAAATTTGGAGAAACATGGGCACATTTATATGAATTGATTTAGAGCACAGTAAACAGAACAAAAGGAAAACATACACAATGCCTGCAATAATGCCAGTTAAAAGGCAGTGGCATTCCAATTATCAATTTCAGTCTCAGAAGAGACAATCACACATGCTTTCCTTCCATAGAGAAAGGTGGTAGACTTTAGGTGCTGAATGTTTTAGGGGCTGTCAGACACAGTTACTTTATGCATCAGTTTTCTTTCTGCCAACATTTGTAAAGCGCTTATCACAGTGTCTGGCACGTAAGTGCAATGTGCATGCTAGTTATTATTATTATTATTATTATTATTACTTTCTTTCAAGGATTGATTCAGTGGGGAAATTTAGGGAAAGGACAATCCTGTTAAAAACCAAAGGGCATCAGAAAAGAAAAACAAAACCTCCAACAAAAGAAGCCTTGGATTGCCTGCCGCTTGACACTCCCTGCCATTAGCTTGTTCCTATGCATCTCTGCAAGCCTCCTGGGGGCATATTGTCTGGCCATGCAGTGGCAGCTTTCCACCCTCCCACTCACTCTCCCCTTTATTTTCCCCTGATTATTATTATCTGTTTTTTTAAAGTTTTGCTCCTTCCCGGCTGCTGCCATGTCTCAGTGAGTGGGCTATTTAGAAAAGAGGCATGTCACTCATACAGCTTGGGATGAATGCTGTACCCTTAACCACAAGAACATGAGATTTTAAAAAATGTTCTTCTATATCAGCAACCAGCAATCACTCACTCCAGCCTATGCAGTATGCTTATTTTCACCCACATAGTTTACATGGCTGGGAAAAAACGAGTAATGTGGCTGTTCTTTAAACACTCAAATCTATTCCTGTAATTATGATGTGAGTGGAGTAAAGGTTGAACATGGATCAAAGTCTGCAGCTTGGGAGGAAACTGATTCGGGATTCATATCAGGGCTTCCTGCAACAAAAGTCATTGGAATTAGGCTATTGACCCTTATAAACTGGGTAGGAACTGTAACTAGGGTGGGGCAATCAGCCCTTTGGCCCAAGGCACTGAATTTAGAAGGCATTGACAGTATTAGACTGTACTTCACAACAAAGGAATAATGAATTATAGCAACTAGCTGGCAATCAATCAATGAACACTTATTAAGTAACTACCTTATTAAGTACCACTAACACTTGTTAAGTACCAGGCACTGTGCTAAGTGCTGGCAAAAATTATTCATTAAAAAAAAAAGAAGCTACCACGTGACCTTCCTCTTCTGCCCTGCCTTGTTTCTCATCCCTACCATCCTACTAGAGCAGATTCCCAAGCAGCAACCTCATAGATGATTCCTCTCACTTAACCTCTGTCTGCCTCAGTGTCCTTAACTGTAAAATAGGGATAATGATAGCCCCTACCTCCTAGGGTTGTTGTGAGGATCACATGAGATAATATTTATAAAGTGTTTAGCACAGGGCTGGTACATAGTAAGTGCTTAATAAATGTTGATTCCTTCCTTTCTCTCATTCCCTTGCAACTGGAGGGCATGTTTTCTGCCCCTTTCCCTGGGCACAGTTTGTGACGCTTATCCCAAGTGAACAAGTCCTGGTTATAGCTCTGCTCTGGGGTCCAGCTATAGGGACTTGGACATGTCTTCAGTGCAGTGGAAAACAACATCTCTACCAGGTCTGCTAGGGTCCCTCCTTGTCTTTGTAGCAGAGGGAGTAGGAGGATTATCTGTAGGGCACTTGGTGTCAGGCACCATGCTAAGCCCTGAGGAAATACATTGCAGTCCTAATAGGGTTAGCGCTAATCAAGTAAATAATGAAAAAGATTCCCCTATAAATAATCAAACAGTAAGCATTTATTAAGCACCTATAATGTGCCAGGCATTGAGTTAGGAGCCAAAGTTAGAAATACAGAAAGAAAGAAAGAAAGAAAGAAAGAAAGAAAGAAAGAAAGAAAGAAAGAAAGAGAGAGAGAGAGAGAGAGAAAGAAAGAAAGAGAGAGAGAAAGAAAGAAAAAGAGAGAGAGAAAGAAAGAAAGAAAGAAAGAAAGAAAGAAAGAAAGAGAGAGAGAAAGGAAGAAAGAGAAAGAAAGAAAGAAAGAAAGAAAGAGAGAAAGAAAGAAGGAAAGAAAGAAGAGAGAGAGAGAAAGGAAGAAAGAGAGAAAGAAAGAAAGAAAGAAAGAGAGAGAGAAAGAAAGAAAGAAAGAAAGAGACAGAGAGACAGAGAGAGAGAGAGAAAGAAAGAGAGACAGAGAGAAAGAAAGAAAGAAAGAAAGAAAGAAAGAAAGAGACAGAGAGACAGAGAGAGAGAGAGAAAGAAAGAAAGACAGAGAGAAAGAAAGAAAGAAAGAGAGAGAGACAGAGAGAGAGAAAGAAAGAAAGAAAGAAAGAGAGAGAGAGGGAGAGAGAGAGAGAAAGAAAGAAAGAGAGAGAGAGAGAGAAAGAAAGAAAGAAAGAAAGAGAAGGAAAGAAAAAGAAAAAAAAACAAGAAAATCTCTGATCTCAAAAAGCTTATATTTTATTGGTAGCTTATGTCCGTCTCAAAAACGGGTCCAGTTAACAGTAGTTATCAGGTTAACAGTAAGAACAAGAATATAAGTTAACAGAATCAAGATTTGTTCTCTATCGGTCACTGACTGATGAGGCCAGCTGGCCTTTGAGAGGCCAGCTAACTTTTATTTAGGGGGTTTAATTTAACAAAATAGTAAATAATGAGGCAAAAGACCTTCCAGCAAACAAACGGGGGACATACTTTCCCACAGCCTCCCCTCCACCACTGGTGGGAGGGGGAAAGGGAGCTCAGGCAGCTGGAGCAGGTGAGCATGCTGCTTCCCCCACCAAGCTGTGACGTCATCTGTGACCCGCTGGTTTCATCTTCTTGGCGGCTTCCCGTACTGTACTGCCATCTGCTGGTTCTCCATTGAGATGCTATTGCTGTTACCGGTTCTTTTTCAGATTGTTCAGTCATTGTTCAGTTGTGTCTGACTCTTTGTGAATCCATTTGGAGTTTTTTTGGCAAAGAAATCACAAAGTTTGCCATTTCCTTCTGTAGCTCATTTTACAGATGAGGAAACTGAGACAAACAAGGTGAAGTGACTTGCCCAGGGTCCCACAACTAGTAAGTTTCTGAGGTCAGGAAGATGAGTCTTCCTCTGATCCTTACAATCCCCTCTTCATAGGCAGAGCCCAATACCCCCATGTTAACTTAGTTCTTTTGTGAATCAGTCTTGAAGCACCCAGCCAGCAAAGTCTCTTTCGGGGGGAAAGCTGTCTTGCGTTCTAGCCCAGTTAGCCCTTTGAGTTGGGGAGAGTTAAGACTTTGGAACTCCTTTCGTGCCCTAGCTGCTATATTAGAGTCACGCAAAATTACCCTGAAGCTTCACTTTAGGAAGACTAGAGGGAGAAGTCTGGAGTCCCTTGTCCTTTGTCCTAGATTCCCTAAATTTCTGCTGGCCCCTACAAATCACTCTCATATCTAACATTCTAGCAGTCTGTATTAAGAAACTCACTTCACTTCGGAATCTCTCTGTGTGTCTTTTGCAAATCATTTCACATAGCACATATTTTTCTGAAGGGCCCCAACTTTGCTGAGAGACGAAACTCAGACCAACATTAAAACACCATGTGCCGTGTATAATTGATATCATCTTGCTTGTCCTCTCAGATCCGGGGGCCATGACTCCAGATTCAGGTCTCTTTCCACTCTACCACACTGTCTCCTATGGCAATGACTGCTTCTAGTGCCTGTGCCTGCACTTTTCTGGTCTGGGCTTTGCTGCTTGCCTACAATCCCATCTGCTTCTTTGGTGGCACTGAGACACGAATTCTAAGAATAGACACTCTTTCTCCTTGTACTCAAACTCCCTTTCACGGGGTCCTGTGAAGCTTGAATGGTTGACCCCAGGATTTCCTTGATATGAAGTATTCTCTGAGGCTGGGGGTCAGGGTGGAACTAAGAGTCCACAGGGGGAATCTTAGGTACTTCTGCTTTCAGGAGACACCCACCTTCCTCTCTCTTTCTTCTTGACCCCTATCTTTCTCCCCTACTTCCTATCTCCAGAGCCCCTGCCTGTCAGGTAGTTAGAAAGTGATAAGACCATAGATTATCCAGCAAGGGATTTATAGCAGGAGAGCTAGGTTCAAACCCCACTTCAGACCGTTAGTAGTTATATCATTCAACTAATCAGTTCACCTCTCAGAGCCTCAGTTGTCTTGATCTGTAAAATGGGGGTAACAATATACCTATCCTACAATGAGATCTAGTGGATAAGGCACTTGGCCCAGAATCAGGAAGAACTGGGTTCAAACCCTGTCTCTAACTCTTATTCCAGTGTGAGCTTGCTCAAGTCAGTTAACCTCCACAGGCATCATGGTGGGCATCTGCAAAATGATGGGGTTGGACCTTTCAGCTGTGTATCTATAAGACTCCCAGAGTCTTAGGTAACTCTCTAGATCTTATCGATTGAATCAGGGAAGATAAAGGAAAGGAAAGGAAGGGAAGGGAAGAGGAAGGGGAAGGGGAAGGGGAAAGGAAGGGAATGGAAGGGAATGGAAGGGGAAGGAAAGGAAAGGGAAGGAAAAGGAAGGGAAGGAAGAGAAGGGAAGGGAAAAAGCATTTATATAATGCTTACTATGTGTTAGGCACTGTGCTAAGCACTTCACAAATATTTCATTTGATCCTCACAACAACCCTGGGAGGTGGGTGCTGTTATCCCCATTTTACAGGAACTGAGGTTGATGAAGGTTCAGTAACTTGTCCAGAGTCACACAGCTAGTAGGTGTCTGAGGCTGGTCTGGATTTCAACTCAAGTCTTCCTGACTCCAGGCCCAGCACTCTATCCACTGCACAGAAGGACTACACCCTGAACTATTACAGATAATTTCCAGACCAAGAACTCCTCACTCTGATAAAATTATAAATCCTACTGGAATCTACCTCTAACAGTAGAATTTCAAGGTGTTCAGACAAATTGGTGGGAGATCTAATCTTGGGTGACTCATCCTGGATTCTCAGGGTCCTTCGGGTGACACCAGATAAGGGACCTTGGACAATAACAATAGGCATTTATGCTGTATTTCAAGATTTGTGAGACAATTTATTTTTAATTTTTGAAACATTTTTAGTTAGGCAGCATAGCCTAGTGGCTAGTGAGCTCACCTCAGAGGCAGGGAGGTCTAAATTCAAGCCTTGTCTCTGATACAGCCAGGCTATGTGACCCTGGGTAAGTCACTGAACCTCTTAGTACCTCAAGTCACTCTCCAAGGTTCTAAGTTACAGAGGAGGCACCGATCTCTTCGGTGAAGGGAGTTTGCTCACCTGGGAGCTCCCTACACCAATGAAGTCATAGGTTCAATCCAAAGACATTTTTTATTTTTTATTTTTTTACAGCACATAGGCTTTGGCTTTATTCTCTCAACCTCTGCTCACGCTGGCAAATTGGATCCCTGGAGCTCAGATGGGTCCTATAGATCTCAGGGATCTAGAGGTAACCCTTGGGTGAGTTGCAGGATTGAGTTCTAATATTATAGGTAACAAGGCCCCACAAGTGTACTTCTCCCAATGATTAACCATTGATCTCAATCAGCTAGCCACTCTGTCGGTCAATAAATAGTGAGTTCCTACTATGTTCCAGGCACTGTGCAAAGCACTGGAGATACAAAGAAAAGAAAAAGGCCATCTGGTCTTCATGGACAATAGGAGAGACAAAATGCAAACAGCTACATGGAAACAAGCTATAGGCAGGATAACGGAGGAATGGCTGAGAAAGGCTTCCTGTAGAAAGTGTGATTTTATCTGGGACTTGAAGGAAGGCAGGGAAGCCAGGAGGCAGAGATAAGGCAGGAAAGCATTCCAGGCATGGAGCACAACCTCAGAAAATGGTTGAAGTCTGCAGATAAAGAGTCTCATTTGTGGAATAAGGAGGCCACTGTTACTGGGTCGAAGAGAAGGATGGGGGTGGAGGACAAGATGTAAGAAGATTAGAAAGGTGGTGGAGGGAAGGAATAGGTTATGAAGAGCCTTAAAAGCCCATCATCCAGGAAGCTATAGGCAGTTTATTGAGTAGGAAGGAAAGAAGCATTTATTAAGCACCTACTATGTGCCAGGCACTGTCCTAAGCATTTTACAAATATTATCTCATTTGATCCTCACAACATCCTTGGGAGATAAGTACAATTACCTACTTCCCAGGCTCTGACCTACATTACTAGACCTGTGCTTAAGGAAGATTATGGCACCGCTGAGTGGAGGATAGTCTGGACTGGGGAGGATAGTCCAGACTGGGGAGAGACTTGTGGCAGTAAGTTTTGTTAAAGTGATATAGTAAGAATGGTTGGTACAAAATACCACCCCACAACAAACTAGGGGTATAGTCTCCTACTGGTACAGAGGGATGTAGGCTCCAGTTTAGAAGGCATGAGTGACAAAAGCACTTCTCCTTTTGTGATGTCCTCATGGTGTTTCCCTGTGGTAGAGGAAAGCTTTCAGGTGGGCTCCTGTAACAGCTAGGTGATGAAATGGATAGAGCCTTGGACCTGAAACAAGGAAGACCTGAGTTCAAATCCAGTCTCAGGTACGCTTATGAGCTGAAGGAACTAGGGGAAATGCTTCTTTGTCCTCATCTGTAAAATGGGGTTAATAATAGCACCTATCTCACAGGGTTGTGGTGAGGATCAAATAAGAGGGTGGCACAATAGATAAAGCACCAGTCTTGGAGTCAGGAGGACCTGAGGTCAAATCTAGCCTCAGAAACTCACTGGCTGTGTGATCCTGGGCAAGTCACTTAACCCCATTGCCTCCAAAATAAAACCAGGATCAGATGAGATAACATTTAGAGCACTACATACATGCTAGCTACTATTATTAAACTGCCTTTCCTTGGGCATCCAATTGTTTGGTTTGTGCTTTTTTTTTTTGGTGAGGCAATCGGGGTCACGCAGATAATAAGTGTCAAGTGTCTGAGGTCGGATTTGAACTCAGGTCCTCTTGACTCCAAGTCTAGAGCTCTATCCCTGCACCACCTCGCTGCCCCCGGGCATCCAATTTTTCTTCTTGTCCCAATATTCTGAGGATACTGCTAGGAAATTCACCAGAAGTCCAAAGTCTTCTGAACTTTCAAAATTTGCAAGGTCATCCTTAATGATTCCCTCTTGGGGACTCGGCAGAAACAACCTCCATCACTGAGCTAGCTAAGCACAGAAATTCCAGGGTCCACACTGACTGGCTCTTTTGCCCCAAGCCCACAAGGCATGACTGAATCTCTTCAGTCAATCTCCATATACTTCCTGTCATGTATCATTTTACTTCATCCAATGGCTGGACATAATTCAGTCCTTCCCAGCCTCACTAACTAGGTGGGCTACTTGGGTTCAATACCCTTGCTGACTAATTTATTGGTGATCTTCTCAAAAGTTCGAGCTGAGGTTCAAGCATTTTGTTAGGAAGGCAACAAGAATTTATTCTGTCCACTGGAGATGCAAATACAAGTGAAGAGGAAGACAGCCTCTACACTCAAGAAGCTTATATTCTAATCAGGGAAGACAGTACAAAAAAGGAGCTGAAAAGTTGGGAGGGAGGAAGGAAAGGGGTGCTGGTATCAATATATGGTATTGAGAAGCCTGTAGTGTCAGAAGCAGAAGTGAAGAGGAATGAAGAGTGGTCAGCCTAGGCTTCTTCCCAAAATGGAGCCTTGAGAGGAACTCACCAATGGGAGAAGGGGCCTGACATGTTAGTTCTTTAAATGGAGTGGGATGATCGATGAATTAATTAATTCAATTAACCTCTACATTTACCTATTAGAACCTTAACATTGGACAGCAGTACAAACCCTACAGCTAGGTGGCGCCATAGTGCAGCAAGCACTGGGTCTGGAATCAGGTTGACTCATCTTCATGAGTTCAAATCTGGCCTCATTCACCAGCTGGGTAACCCTGGGCAAGTCACTTCACCCTGTTTGCCTCGGTTCTTCATCTGTAAAATGAGTTGGAGAAGGAAATGGCAAACTACTCCAGCATCTTTGCCAAGAAAACCCCAAACAGGGTCATGAAGAGTTGGACACAACTGAACAGCGACCCTTTACATCTAAATGTATTCCTCTCAATGTCTAAAGCATCCTTACGCTCTTTCAAACCTCCCCCCACCCCCAAGTCCTCACTAAGCTCCTTTGTCCATTCATTCTCATTGACTTTTCCTTCTGTAATGATAATTCATATGCACTGCTTTGTTACACACACACACACACACACACACACACTTTTTATTTTTCATAAGTCTTCCCAGGTTTTATTGTATTCCTCATACTTGGTGCAAAGTACTCTAATTTCATCACCTCCTTTGGCGCCTGGCAACATCCCTGTGAGCCTTACCTTTGCTGAGCAGGGCAGCCTGTGGTTTCAATGCCAAGCCCGGGTGCTTCTGATAATGGTGCCTCCCTCATGTCAGGGTCCCCCCAGGGTGACCTCACAGAGGATGAAGGGGCCATAAGAGGATAGGATGGGAATGTCTGCTTCTTTGATCGGTCAGTGATAACGTCAGCGGGAATACATGCCTGTGCGTGCTTGGGCACTCGTGGACTGGTCCAGATGTGTGTGCTAGGAGCCAGCTCTTCCCTGCACGACTGAAGAGGCTTTGTTAGGCGGGCAGTAGAGCTGAAGGTCCTATTATTGGCGATGTCTCTGGAAACCAGTCCATTCTTCCATTCCATGGTGGTAGTGGGTGGTGGTGGGTGGTGATGAGGGTGAAGATATATAATAATAACAGCTACCATTTATAGAATTCTTTAAAGTTTGGGAAGCACTTTACATATAGTATCTCATATGGTCCTCACAACAACCCCAGAGGTAAGTGCTATTAACGTCCACATTTTACAGATGAGGAGCCTGAACCCTAGAGACATTTAGTGGCTTATCCTGGGTCTCTGAGGCAGGATTCAAACTCGTGTCTCCTTGACCCACGTCTAACACTCTATCTGATGCCTATTTGCTATTCACCACAGCCCTTTGAGATGGGTGCTTTTATCTTCCGCATTTCACAAATGAAGAAACTGAGTCTTTGATAAGGGACTTGCTCTGGATCACAGAGTAAGTGTCTGCAGCAGTATCTGAACTCAGGGCTTCCTGATTCCTGGCTCTGGGCTCCATCCTCTACGCCAACTTGCCTTGTAGGTTTTACTTTGTGACTTTTATCTGTTATCTAATTTAACCTGTCCCTTAGGACAGTGCCTGGCACACAATAAATACTTAACAAATGCTTGGTGATCGATCCACTGATCTTCACAAGAACTCTGTGAAATGGATGCTATGATTCCCATTTTATCAATGAGGAAAACTGAGGGCCAGAAAAGTGAAGTGATTTATCCAGGGTCACCCAGCTAGCAAGGGCCTGAGGTAGCATTTGAACCCACATCTTCCTGATGCTCTGTCCAACCCATACCCCCTTTACCTCATTCTCTCTCTTTGTAAGAGCCTGCTAAACCTCTCAGACCAGTCACGCCATGGAGTTTAGGATCTTGGGCACTGGAAAATAAAAGAGGAACAGGGGGGAAAAAAAGAAAGAAATTGGAAGGGGATTGGCACTATTCACAGTTGAATCTGGTTTTGTCTATTTTAATAAGAGGAAAAAGAACATTAGTATTCAGCTCGATAGGCTGAACTACAAGGATTGCCATGGTGATCTGTATTTAATACGCAGTATCACTGGGCTGATTCTTCCAAATTCTTGGCCATCACTTTGTGGTGGTGGTGTTCAAGAGACACAAAGGGTCCCAGGGATGCCTGGCCCAGGGTGGGGTTTAAGTGGGCGAGCTTTTCAGAACCCCATCCTCACATATGGGCAGTGCTAAGCACCTAGTAGGTCCTTCATGATGTTTGTGCAATAAATTCCCAGAGGCCAGTAAGCAGCCTGGCTGGGGTCTTTGTGTCTGTAGCATTCCCCAAGCAGTAGACATGCTTAAGAAATCAGAGGAGGAGCTGGGCCCAGGATCCCCAGGCACTGTGAATATAACAGAGGGATTGCTGCGATGGATTCTGGCCCCAAGCCGTGGCCCAAAGGCGGTGGGTGGGAACTAGTGGTGGGAACTCTAATTTTCAGTCTCTTCCATTCCCACTCAGCTTTCTTCTAAATCAGGCCCAGTATCCTCTCTTTGTGACAGGAAGCCACAAAGGGGAGTTGAAAGTGTGCTTAATTCCAAGGGAATTATAAGCAGAGAAAGTTCACTCTCCTACTTCTGTTTCTTGTTGGTGTTGGGAGACTGATTTCTTTCTGGCAAGACCACTACCCTCTAAAGCAAGGCTCTGTAAAGGTGTCCTCACCAGTGAGGACATCCCTAAGTCACTTGACCACAAGATGAGAAGGGAAATGTCTTGGGCATTGTATTGCACCAAGGCAGAAGTTCTTTTTTTTTTTTTGAGGCAATTGGGGTTAAGTGACTTGCCCAGAGTCACACAGCTAGTAAGTGTCTGAGGCAAAATTTGAACTCAGGTCACAGGATCCACAGACTTCCTCCCCCCTCCTTCAGAGAGTCAGGGGGCCTATGAACTTGGTTAAATCTTTTTCTAACAAAATGTCAATTAATTAATTTCCTTTGTCATCCTATATATTTCATTTCATGCATTTAGAAACATGATTCTGAGAAGGGGTCCCTAGGCTGAATCAGATGACCAAAGGAGTTAGTCCAGGATACAAAAAAGATGAAGAACCCCTTCACTAAAAGAAAGAAAGGAAGAATGGAAACTAAGAATAGAAGAAAATGAAAGAGATGAGAAAAAGAAGGGATTGACAGGAAGAGAGAGAAGGAAGAAAGGGGGAAGAGGGAGAGAGATAATGAAGGAGGGCAGGAGAAGGAGATGTGATTCCCACCCTGCAACTCACCTAATATAATCACAGAACATATTCATATATGATGAATTTTTAACTGGGTAAACAAAATGAATTTGTGACCAGTGATCCTTTTATGAAGTAGGAACTTGAATTAAAAATGGGCTAGCACAGTCGGCTAACCAAATAAGAAACTTCAGTAGTTTATCTGTTCAGTTGCTCATCAATTTGAGAGTTGGAGCTAAAAGCGGAGAAAAACTGTGTCCCTGGGAAGGAATCACATCGCTTTAGGGAAAGAGAAGGAGACTTTTTTTTTTATTTTCACTTCTTAAAATTAATTAATTTATTTTTAGTTTTCAACATTCACTTCCACAAGATTTTGAGTTCCAAATTTTCTCCCCATCTCCTCCCTGCCTCCACCCCAAGATGGTGTGCATTCTGAAAACCCCTTCCCCAATCTGCCCTCCCTTCTATCTCCCTGCCACCTTCTCTTATCCCCTTCTGAAGGGGACTTTTAGACTTTTTCTCCTCCCCACCTCCAACTGACTATGTCATCAGAGAGACTGGATTAGCAGGAGACAATGCATCCAGATGGTCTTGGGACAGATGGCTATGAAGGGCCAGCCACTCAAGTGAAAAGGCAGCTTTAGGGAGTGTGACCCCTTGTGGCAGAGAGAAGTACTGGCTAAAGACCAGCAGTACTAGGACTTCTCATTTACTTCTCTGCCACATGTGTTTTCCTACTGAAACTGTCTCTGTCTCATTACCATGGCCACCTTTCCCATGGATGCTATGTGTATTTGTGCGAGGGTACACCTTAGGCATTTCATAGGAAAGTTTTGTACTAATTATTCTTACTATACCATCTTAATAAATATCTTGGATAAAAGCTAATTAAATCTACTGATTGTTAACTCAAAGTATACTAGTGGGGGCCCTAGAGCTAAAGTATTAGGAGACATCCAAAGGGTTACCCTTAGAATCCTGAGAGTAGTCAATTGCCTCTTTGGGTACCCGACTGGATGGTGGAAATGAAAGATCAAGGGTGCAACCTAGAAGGAGTATTTATTACCCTAGAATGTCCTGCCACCTCACTTCTGCCTTACAGAATCCTTAACTTCCTTCAGAGTTTAACTGCTTGAAGTCTTCCCTGATGCACCCACTTGTTGGCACACTCTCCTCAAATCACTTTTTAATTATTGATATGTCTACATGTTGTATCCCTACAGTAAACTCCTTGAGGTTGGGTACTATTTTTTACCTTTTTGTTCTCTAGTGCCTAGATCACAGTAGGTATTTAATAAATGTTTGTTGAATTCCATTTTTTTTTTAGGCAATTGGGGTTAAGTGACTTGCCCAGGGTCACACAGCTAGTAAGTGTCAAGTGTATGGTAAGAGGCCGGATTTGAACTCAGATCCTCTTGACTTCAGGGCTGGTGCTCTATCCACTTTTTTTGGGGGGGGGCAATTGGTGTTAAGTGACTTGCCCAGGGTCACACAGCTAGTAAGTGTCAAGTCTGAGACCAGATTTGAACTCTTGTCCTACTGACTCCAGGGACGGAGCTCTATCCATTGTGCTATGTAGCTGCCCCCTGTCGAATTCCATTTAAATCAGTTCAATTCCAACTGGCCTCCCCCAAGCCAATGCAAACTCATTTGGTTTTGCTATCTTTGCAGAATACATTCTAATTCTGAGATACATTCTAATGGTTCAGTCCTGATTCCTTCTATTTCCCTCCCAGCCACCTAGGCAATAGTTTTCTGGAGAGAGAGAGACAGACAGACGGACAGACAGACAGAGACAGAGAGAGAGAAGGAGGAAGGGGAAGAGGGAGAGAGCTATGCATCTATTAAATGCTTGTTGTGTACTAGAGTCTGTGCTATGGCTGGGAATAAAAAGGCAAAAATGAAAGGGCACCTGTCATCAACGAGCTTCTACTGTATTGGGTGGGGGGAGAGAAGGGAACACATGTACCCAGATAAGATGAAATATACACAAACCAGTAAAAAGTAATTGATACTCCTTCTTCTTTAGGAAGTGAGCTGCAGCTTAGGTGTCTCATTCCAATGGACTATTGTCCATTGGAATTTTAGTTCTATGGAACTAAAGGTCCCCACACACCCATGACAATGACCTGGGGCCGAGGTAAGGAAACATCTGCTATCATCTGCTCATTTTTTCCTGTTCCACACCCAGAGGTCCAAAGAACTCCTAGAAAATATTACAGGAGCTTCCGGAGGTGAGAGCATTCCCTAGTAAGCAAATGAGCATTCCCAGCTGAAGCTATCCATTCTAAGGAAGCAGGAAGTTAATTCATGGATTCCCAGGTCAGGTGTAAGTTTGAAGGAATTGACCTTTTACTGAATCATCTTCCACATGTGAACAAATGCATAGGGAATAAAGCTAGTTGTTTTGTGTAACTCTGATGTGGTGACTGGGGCTTTGTGCCAAGGCAGCAGCAGAATTCAAAAGACAGTAATAGCACTATAAATCCTCAGGAAGTAGAAACAACTGAGCTTAACAATTAATTGCATATTGAAGTTATTGTTGCTGGGTTTTTTTCTTTGACAGTTTCTTTAAGGCTTGTTCAATTATATTTTTATTTTTTCTCAATTACCTGTAAAAACAATGTTTAACATTTGCTTTTTAAAATTTGAGTTCCAAATTCTCCCCCTCCCTCCCCTCCTTGAGAAGGCAAGCAATTTGCTGTAGATTATACATGTGCAGTTATACAAAATATATTTCCATTTAGCTATGTTGCAAAAAAAAAAACCCCACACCAAAAAAGAAAAGAAAAGAAAATTAAAGTTTAAAAAGTATGCTTTGATCTGCATTCAGACTCCATTAGTTCTGTCTCTGGAGGTGGATAGCATGAGTCCTTTCAGAATTGTCTTGGATCACTGTAACGCTGAAAATAACTAAGTCATTCACAGCTGACCATGATACAATATTGCTGTTACTATGTATAAGGTTCTCCTGGTTCTGCTCATTTCATTTTGTATCAGTTCATTTAAGTCTTCAGAAACCATCCTTCTTTGTCATTTCTTATAGCACAAGAGCATTCCATCACAATCATATATCATAGCTTGTTCAACCATTCCCCAATTGATGGGCATCTCCTCAATTTTCAATTCTTTGCCACCACAAAAAGAGCTGCTATAAATATTTTTGTACATATAGGTCCTTTTCCTTTTTCTTTAATCTCTTTGGGATATAGACCTAGCAATGGTATTGCTGAGTTAAAGGGGTACACACAGTTTTAGAGCCCTTTGGACATATTTCCACATTGTTCTACAGAGTGGTTGAATCAGTTCACAACTCCACCAACAGTACATTAGTGTTCCAGTTTTCCCACATCCTCTCCAACCTTTGTCATTTTCCTTTTCTGTCATATTAGCCAATCTGATAGGTCTGAGATGGTACCTCAGAGTTGTTTTAATTTGCATTTCTTTAATCAAGAGTGATTTTTTCATATGCCTATAGATGGCTTTGATTTCTTCATCTAAAAACTGCGTGCTCATATCTTGACCATTTATCAATTGAGGAATGATACATTTTCTTATAAATTTGGCTCAGTTCTCTATATATTTGAGAAATGAGGCCTTTATCAGAGACACTTGCTGTAAAAATTTCCCCCAGTTTCTTGCTTTGTTTATACAAAAACTTTTTAATTTAATGTAACAAAATTATCCATTTTACATCTCATAATGCTCTCTATCTCTTGTTTGGTCATACATTCTTCTGTTTTCCACAGATCTGACAGGTAAACTATTCCATGCTGTCCTAATTTGCTTATGATATCACCATTTATGCCTAAATTATGCACCCATTTAGACCTTATCTTGGTATATGGTGTAAGATGTTGGTTTATACCAACATCTGCTTCTGCCAAACTGCTTTCCTATTTTCCTAGCAATTTTTGTCAAATAGTGAGCTCTTATCCCAGTGGATCTTTGGGTTTATCCAACACTAGATTACTATAGTCATTTACTACTGTTTATTGCATATCTAATCTATTCCACTGGTCTACCACTCTATTTCATAGCCAGTACCAGACTGTTTTAATGATTACTGCCTTATAATACTAGTGGGCCTCCTTTCTTCACTTTTTTTCCATTAATTTCCTTGATATTCTTTGCCCTTCTGTTCTTCCAGATGAATTTTATTATTATTGTATCTAACTCTATAAAATAATTTTTGGTAGTTTGGTATGGTACTAAAAAAAGTAAATTAATTTAGGTAGAATTATAATTTTTATTGCTGTTGGTTTTTTTTTAATTAGACCTGTGATTTTGGTGATATAGGAAGTTCCTGGTGAGGAAAATCTCTCTAAGAAAGCAGATCACCTTCTCTGTAGCTTAGAGGATTGCTTGGAGGCACTGACTGGTTAACTGACTGACCTAGGGTCATATAATCAATATGTGTCAAAAGGGGAGACTTGAACCCAGGGGACTTGAAATCCAGTCTCCATGATTCCGAAGCTGACTCTCTCTCCATACTGTCTTTTACCTAGCTCACACTGAGTTAACAAGAATAATTTAGGGGCAGCTAGGTGGCACAGTGGATAGAGCACAGGGCCTGGAGTCAGGAAGACCTGAGTTCAAATCTGGCCTCAGACCAAACACTTGACACTTACTAGCTGTGTGACTCTAGTTAAGTTACTTAACCCCAATTGCCTAAAAAAAACCACCCAACTCAAAAAAGAATAATTTAGTGAAATATGGTGGAAATAACATTGGTTCTGAAGTGAGAAAGCCTGGGCTGCTTTGATTGCCTCAGTAACTGTGGACTTTAACCTCTCTGTGCCTGTTTCCTCATCTGTAAAATAAAGGGCCTCTGATGTCTCTTCCAATTTTAAATCTATGACTCTGTCACCCTAAAAGATTAAGCTACCATATGGCAAGCAATCTACAGTCTAGGGGAGTCCCTTTCTGCCCCTCCCTGCTCGCAGCCCTGATCTGCTGTCTCCCACCAAGAGACAGACTCCCTAGCAGCAGCCAGCAGGGTGGGAAGCATCCTTAGGTCTGGGTCCCCACCATGGGGCAGTGTCTGGGAGTCTCTTCTCTCTCTGTCTTTGTGTTCTGAAATTGAAAATTCCTACATGAGATTTCTGTTCATTTTCTTCCCATCCCCAACGGAATTTATCTTTTGTTTTGCTTTTTAGAAGCAATCAGGGTTAAGTGACTTGCCCAGGGTCACACAACTAGTAAGTATCAGAGGCTGAATTTGAACTCAGTTGAATCCTGACTCCAGGGCGCTGCTCTCTCCACTGTGCCACCTAGCTGCCCCTTGAATTTATCTTAAGATGTTTTTGGGAGGAGACTTTTCCTGCTACTTCCTATTAAGCAAGAATTTCTAGTAACAGCTCTCCAGATTCCTCTTTATGAGGAGTCACCATGTACTCTCCAGGACATGATCAAATTCAACAAGCCTGGAGTAAGTGCCTGCTGTATGCAGAGTAGTATGCTAAGCATTGGGGAGATGCAAAGTTTAGCTAATACTTATGGAGGTATAGCACTTACCATTTCCTATTCTTTAAAAACAAACCAAATTTTGTGAGGTCTAGAAAAAGAAATTTGAAACTTTTGGAGAAAAGTGATGAAACTTTTCATTACCTTTGATCCAACAATCCCAGTGCTGGTTGTAGAATCCAAAGGCGGGGGGCAACTAGGTGGCGCTGCAGTGGATAGAGCACAGGCCCTGGATTCAGGAGGACCTGAGTTCAAGACCGGCCTCAGACACATATCACTTGCTAGCTGTATGACCCTGGGCAAGTCACTTAACCCCAGTGCCCAACCAAAAAAAAAAGAATCCAATCAGCAAGCACTTATTAAGTACCTACTTGTGTGTTAGGATAGAAGACTATCTCCAAGGTCGCTCAATTATAACCTATGTGTGTAGGGTGATGAGTCTCACCACAAAAAAATAGCCATCACCAGTGATGTCTTTAAAATGATAATATTATCAATATCTTCATCCATCCCCAGAAGTCTTAGCCTAGTTCTACAAAATCACATCCAGAATTCAGGATAGCTTCTACTCTGTGTTCTCTCTGTATGCTTAATGTGAAATGGCTCAGGCAGTGGATCCCAAATATTTCTCCGTGACCATCTTGCCATCTACTGGACACAAATGCATAGAGCTCTACCAAGCATGCCCTCCTCACCCTCAGTCCAACAGTCAGCCTTTGAAATTAGCTTCAGGAGAGGGGAGGGACGTCATTAGCCAGACTCCAGGTGGCAGACAAGCAGAGAATCAGTGATTTGTAGAAACAATTTGACTTTCACCTGACCTATCTTAACTAGTGTTGTCAAAAACCTTTCCGCCCTCCCTCCCTCACTCCCTCTCTTCCTTTCTTTCCCATTCTCTTCCTCTTTTCTTCCCCACTCTCTTCCTCCCTCCCTTTCTCTCTTCTTTCCCTCTTTCCTCCCTCTCTCTCTTCCTCCTTTCCCTCCTCCACTCTCTTCCTCCCTTTCTTTCTTTCCTTCCTCCTTTCCCTCTTTCCTTCCTCCTTTACCTCCTTCCTTCCTCCCTCCCTTCCTCCTTCTCTTCCTTCCTCCCTCCCTTCTTTCCTCTCTTCCTCCCTCCCTTCCCTTTTTCCTCTCTTCTTCCTTCCCTCCATCCCTTCTCTCCTTCCTTGCTCTCTTCCTCCTTTCTCTTTTTCTTTCTTCCCTCCTTCCTCCCTTTCCTCCCTCCTCCCTCTCCCCCCACTTCCTCCCTCAGTCCTGCAGGCAGCTCTGGAATAGGTAATAATTCAGAATGTCTGTCCCCATCCTCACGGAGCTGATAGTCTTGTGGGTAGCTAAGCCCTCCGAGCCCATCCAGTTCTGAGCCCAGTAGAGTGTTATAAAGGAAGGGAAAGAGCCCATGGCTGAGCTTATGGTGGAGTCACGGAGGTCACCTGCTCAATCACAGTGACCGTATCTCACAATTTTACAGTCTCAGCATTAAAAGTTTATCCAGCCCAATACGAACTGCACTGCCCCAGAGCAGCCACGAGGGCAGCACCTCTGGGACTTTACCCAGCATTTGTAAATTTGGAGGGCATGTACAGTCCTTGGCAATGCAGAACCAGCAGAGTGTGTACCTGGTTAGCAGCTGCCTTTTTATGCCTAGCACCTAGCCCTTGGCCTAGCACACAGTAAGGGCTTTAAAAATGTTTATATTTTAAAATATTTATCAATTGAAAACAAGAAGAATGAGAGCTGATCTTGTGTACTATACAGGGAGCCAGGCTCAGAATCAGGGAAATCTGGGTTCAAGTCCTACCACAGACACCTACTGGCTGTATGAGCCTGGGACCCTTGACTTCTTACTGCATTAGGCAGCTCTCGAAGATGGGGATTCTTACCTCAACCTTTTTTTCCCCTGGGTCCTGGACCACTTCAGCAGTCTGGTGGAAATCTAGGCATCCCTCCTCAGAATTGTGTTTTTTTTTTCAATCATGTTTTTAAATGCATAAAATATACAGGATTACAAAAGAAACCTATTTTGCTGAATTATAGTCAGTAGAAAGGAAGAATGAGATTGGCTGCTATCTCACAACAAATATAACAGCCACCATCATTTTGACATAGTGATGAGCATGAAAGATATTTTATGGCAAAGACTGCAACATGATATGAAAGGATCTATGATTTCTGTTGGTGACAAAGTCACAGGTACTGCTAACATGACTGTGATTTGTGACCTCTGCCATTCATAATCGAAGGAAATGCTAAAGTTCCACTACAGTTTGAGTGAAAATGAAGATGTAATTATTTTTTTCCCATCAGCATTCACAGTCCCCCTGGAAACTGTCTGAAGATCTCTGGTTTACAGCCTCTACTAGAAGGGCTGTTGGTCAGAGAAACAGTGAAGACCTGCATGGGGAGAAGGAAAATACGTCTTCAGCACTGGAGAGCTCCTTATTACCTCTGCAATACAGGCATGAACCAAAAAAGACAAAAGAAGCGTTGGTGCTTCAGGTGTGTCCAACTCTCTATGACCCCACTATGGGTTTTCTTAGCAAAGATACTGGAGTGGTTTGCCATTTCCTTCTCTTGCTCATTTTATAGAAGAGGAGACTGAGACAAATAGAGTAAAGTGACTTGCTCAGAGTCACACAGCTAGGAGGTATCCGAGGCAGGATTTGAACTCAGGTCTTTCTGACTCCAGGCTCTGCACTCTATGCACTGCACCACCTAGGTGCCTCCTAGAAGTTACCAGAGAACATTTCTTTACCTGTCAGTGGTTCACTTCGGGTGAGTTCCTCCCCATCCCAGTCCCACTCTGTTCCCACCCCTAGCTTGGAATCTGTTCTGGGGGCACTCAGAGGCATCCTAGGGTCTCCTCCCACAACCTGGACATCCCTCCTCTCAGCTGCCACTCACCTGGCTACAGTCTGTTACAAAAGTCGTTTGCTGAGAAGGAGGAGGAGAGAAGATCTGAGGAGAAAAGAAGTCAGGAGAGCTGGGATTCCCACTCAGGTTCTGTGACTCCAAGGGCAGAACTCTTTCCATAACAACATGAAATTATTCCAGGGGCCTGGCTTTCATTTACAAAATTATTCCAGGGCCCTAGATTCCAAGGGCAACTAGGTGGTGCCATAGTGCATAGAGTGCTGGGTCTGGAGTCAGGGAGAGCCATCTTTGTGAGTTGAAATCTAGTCTCAGACACTTATTAGCTGTGTGACCCTGGACAAGTCACTTAACCTTGTTTGCCTCAATTTCCTCATCTGTAAAATGAGCTGGAGAAGGAAATGGGAAACCATGCCAGTATCTCTGTCAAGAAAACCCCAAACAAGGTCATGAAGAGTTGGGGATTACTGAGCAACAACCTAGATTTCATTTGCTAAAATTCTCTTTGATACACAGACAAGGTCACTCACTAGAGTGGCAGTTTAAAGAAGATGCAATAGACCATTGCATGATAAGCCCATACACACATGGAATGGTGCATGTGAGATCTGAAGAAGAAGGTCATTATCAAACCGAGAGGGCTGGGAGAGGCTTCCTGGAGAAAGTAGCAGGTGATCTGGACTTTAAAGGATGAGTAGAGATTTGGCAGCTAAGAAGGGGAAGGAAAACAGGGAGGTTTGTGTTCTCTTAGAGAGGTTCTGCAGAAATTAAAAACAAGATTTGTCAACTGATTACGTTGAGTGAGAGTGAAGAAGACATGGAGATTTAGAAGAGGAGACAGTCAGCAGGGGGTAAAGAATGAGTTCTGTTTCAGAACGGAATTTAAGTTGTTTGTGAGACATCAGTTCAAAATGTCCAGCAGTCAATTGGTAATGTGGGACTGGAGCTCAGGAGAGAGACTAGGGTTGGGTTTATAGATTTGGGAGTCACCTGCATAGATGCGATAATTAAACACTTGGGAGCTGATGAGGGCAGCAAGAGAATGAGAAAATATAGAGAGGAAAGAGAAGAGAAGGGACCCTCCCAGTTAGTGGGTATGACATAAGTGATGAATCACTAAAGAAGACAGAAGGAGCCATATGAGAACTATGAGGAGAATCCAGGAGGAAGTAGTATATCCTGAAAACACAGAATAGAAACTGAGGCTCAGAGATCATAAGTGATTTGCCCAAGATCATGGGTTAGTAAGCATCAGAGGTACTTACCTTTGTAAGATATATGTGTGTTGGGAAGTGGGGCTTGCCTTATGTATGTATTTTTTTTTAAGGCAACCAGGGTTAAGTGACTTGCCCTGGGTCACACAGCTAGGAAGTTTCTGAGGCCAGATTTGAACTCAGGTCTTCCTGACTACAGGGCTGTTGCTCTGTCCACTACACCACCTAGTTGCCCTTTGCCTTATATATGTAGACAGCTACCCATGGCTCCCTAAAGTCAGGTTCCACCTTTTTGCAAAGTAGAATTGCTGTGCTTGTACCTCTAGCAGATTATCTGGGTAGGACAGGAAGGATTGAGGACTGCAAAGTGGCTGCCCTTCTCTGAACTCTCTTTGGCTTCTCAGTGACCCTTCTAAAATGTTTTCTTGTTTGTTCAGTCATTCCAGTCATATCTGACTCTTCATGACCCCATTTGGGGTTTTCTTGGAGGAAATACTGAAGTAGTTTGCCATTTCCTTCTCCAGCTCATTTTACAGATGAGGAAACCAAGGCAAAAAGAGGTGAAGTGACTTGCCTAGGGTCACACAGCTATGTATAAGGCCAGATTTGAAATCAGGAAGATGAGTATTCCAATCCCAGTGCTTCATGCATTATGGTGCCACCTAGCTGCCCATCTACCTACAATCCCTCAGATATCTCTAAGGATCCTAGAGGATTAGAATAAAAGTCAATCTCTCTAAAAGGGGAGTGTAGCCCTTAGCCTAAACTTGACAGCTTAGTCCCTACCCACCAAATGCTGGTTACACAAAAGACCATCACAAATAGTGACTAATGAGTAAACCCATTTATACAGAAATAGAAAAAGTTCTACAGACCAGAATACTGCCACAAAATACACAAGAATGAATGAGTTCTTCTGCCAGGAATGAAATAAGATCTTAGCACGAACCAGGAGAGAGAACCATCTCACACAGGATACCCATTTGGAAAATACTGCATTGGAGGATTCTGGGAAGATGGTGGAGTAGGTCAGAAAATTCCAAGCTCTCCATATTCCCCACAAACAAGACAAAATAGCACCTCAGGGCTAACATAGTGCAGTAAAAATAAATAATAGTAGGGGCAGTGGTCCTCCTGGTGAAGAGGTCTAGGACTTTTTGGGGTACTGCTGGGAACCCCAAAATTGCAACACCAGGCCCTGCCTGAATGAATTCAACTCAAATCTTCTTCCAGCTAGAGGAAAAATTTATTGTTACACTTTTCAGCGGTCAAGGATTCTTAAGGATCCTGGGATCTTAAAGGGGTACAATTAAAGTTTATATAGGACAAAATACAATGAAACATGCACCAAATATGCAAATATGCTAACTAGGTGATTCAGGGTGGGATTAGAGAGTGGTTAAGGAGTGGTCAGTTCTTAAAAGGACATGCACTTCTTGTACCTACTACTCGGGCATTTCACCCAGAGTTCACTAGGAAAAGCTTACAAGGGGGGCCACATGGAGGTGTGGTTTTAGGCCTGCTACATCACCAAGTTAATTAGAGTTCAGGGGTGACTGAGAGTTATCCAGTCTGCCACCAATCAATGTCTTGTTTGACAAGATAGATGTAGGGAGTATATGTATGTCTTAAGTCTAGAATACAGATAATGAGGAGTCCAGGATGTAGATAATGAGGTAGGGTGGTAGTATAGATAGTCCAGTGGGTAAGAATGTCTTTATGACCCAGTGCAAAGCCAGTTCAAACTAATAAATCCTTCAGGTGCTGTTTGTAACTGCACCAAGGAGAGAGATAAGGGTCTTGCTGGGGCCCACTCATGAGTAATTGCTAGGCACAGTGTCCTTGGGCTGGGGAGAAACTGTCAGGAATAGTGTTTCTGAGGCTAGGGAGAAATTGGGGTCCAAGCACAAGCACCCAAACATAAGCACCCAAGCACCCCATCACTGGGACAATCAGAGAAGATCTGAAGAAAAATCCCAGGATGAGACTTTATCCCGGTGAAGAGTAAATACCCCAGGCTAGGTCCACTTAAAAGACAAGCAGTGAGCCCTGGGGTTAGCTGAGTTGGGAGGCTTCCTCAGCCTCAGTCACAGGAACTTTTACCCCCAGGACAGTGAGGGGAGTTGAGAGTGTAAGCTGGGGAAGATTGAGGGAAACTCTGCTGACAATGTCAGACTCAGTTGTGCTGAGATGTGGCTCCGGGTGAGAAGAAACCAGCTCATGCCTGGTGAGTGCAGAAGCAGTGGGGCAGGGATGTGCTGGCTGTATGCACTTACTGGAGGCTGGAGGTGTTGCTCTGGTTAGAAGGGAGAACTGAAGGAGCATCTGAGGCCAGAGGAACCATCCTCCATACCCCAGGGCTAGAGAGATTACAAAAACTAAGCTGCAAAGGAGAAAGAATCCAACCATAGAAAGTTACTATGGGAATAGAGAAGACCAGGGTTTGTCTTCAGGGGAGGATACTGAAGCAAAGAAACCCTCTTCTACCCCAAAGAGTGATGTCAAATGGTAACCTGCCCAAAAAGAACTCATAGAACTTAAAAAAGACTTTAAAAAATCAAATGAGAGAGATTGAGGAAAAACTAAAAAAAAAAAAAAAAGAACAATCCAAGAAATACAAGAAGATTATGAAAAGAAAGTCAACCAATTAGAAAAGGAGATACGGAATTTTAAGGAAGAAAATGACTCCTTGAAAATCAGAATTGGGTAAGGGGAAGCCAGCAAAATCATAGGAGACCAAGGAATAATAAAACAAAATATAAAAAATGAAAAAAACAGAAGAAAATGTGAAACATCTCATAAGAAAAACAACTGATCTGAAGAACAGATCAAGAAGAGGAAACATAAGAATAATCAGACTAAGGGGCAGCTAGGTGGCACAGTGGATACAGCACTGGCCCTGAAGTCAGGAGGACCTGAGTTCAAATCTGGCCTCAGACCAAACACTTGACACCTACTAGCTGTGTGACCCTGGGCAAGTCACTTAACCCCAATTGCCTTAAAAAAAAAAAGAATAATTGGGCTACCTGAAAGCTATGATTAAAAAAAAAAAAGAATATTGATGCAATAATACAAGACATACTGGGATGGGAGAGAAGAAGTGGGAGGGGGAGAAAATTTAAAACTCAAAATCTTATGGAAGTGAATGTTGAAAACTAAAAATAATTAAATTAAAATTTAAAAAATAATAATAATACAAGACATAATTAAAGAAAATTGTCCTGAAGCATTAGAACAAGAGAGGTAAGCAGAAATGGAAAAAAATCCACTGATCACCACCTGAAAAAGATCCTATGAGGAAAACCCACAAGAATATCATAGTCAAATTCCAAAACACCCAGCTTAAGGATAAAATATCATGAGCAACAAGAAAAAAAAATTAAATATAGCAATGCCACAATTAGAATCACACAAGACCTAGCAGCAGTGACACTAAAAACCTGTAGGTCTTGGAATAACATATATGGAAGAGCAAAAGAACTAGAGTTCCAGCCAAAACATCAGACCCAGCAAAACTAAGTATAATCCTAAGTGGAAAAAAAAAGGCCATGTAATGAATTGTCAGACTTTTAGGATTTTGTTTAAAAAAAAGTGAACTTAATAGATTTGACATACAAGAGCCAGCAGAAATATAAGGTACATACCAAAGACTAATTACAAGGTACTCATTAAGGACAAATTGTTTACTTTTTTATGAGGAAATGGAAAATGTATTCCTAAGACTGTTATTTGTAACTGGATAGTTCAGAAGAAAGATTGGGGTAGACCTGAGTATGGTGTGATTTGAAAAAGTAAAAGTGTTTAGGAACAGCTGTAAAGAGTAATTATCTTATACAAATGAGGTGTGAGAGGAAGAACTGACACAGAGGAATTAGATGGGGGAGGAGGGCTGGTAGTTCTGGAGCCTACTTTCATTGGGAATGGATTCAAGAGGGAAATATATATATATATATATATATATATATGTATTTATATAAAATATATATATAAAATATATATATATATATACATATATATTTGATAAAAGTCTTCTAAATTCAGAAAGAAATAAAACACTAAGGGGATAGGGAGGGGGGAGAGGATAAGGGAGAGATCTCTAGAAGGGAAGGGGAGGGAATAGGTTAAGGGCAGTATAGAAGGGTGTTTAGATTAATAAGAATGGGAGGATAAGGGAGGGATCCTGGGGAGGGGTAGGTTAGTAATAAGAGGGCAAAGTAGTGGGTAGAAGTAAAGTAGAGGAGTCAAGAAGGATAGGAAAGAAGAAATACACACACACCTAAAACAAATATCAGGAGTAGAGTTTGTTAGGGAAAAAGGAGCGGGGGGGGGGGGTAATCATGATCTCAGACAAAGTTAAGGCTGAAATAGATTTAATCAAAAGAGAAAACCAGGGAAATTACACTATGTGTCAGCCATATTCATCAACGTTGTTTTGGATTATTTAAAACAACTAGACAGTATATAAGGTTGGAATATTGCTGTGGTATAGGAAATGGTGAGTTGGTAGACTTGGGAAAATATGGAAAGACTTGGACTTATGACTTATGACTATGGACTTATCCACCCTCAGAGAAACAGAAGACAAGTAAGTATCTTACATAGTGATCTCACATAGACGCATATGAATGTATATGTCTATATGTAAGTATGATTATAGAGATCTAAGTATATGTATGTACAGGTATATGCATGAATGTGTATATATGTATTTTTGTGTGTATATATCTATATATGTGTGGGTGTGTGTATGTGCATATACATACATGCATGTATATGTATACATATATCCATGTTTAATTGTAGCCTGGGGAGGGTGGATAAGGGGGAAAAAAGAATGAAGTAAAAAGTACACAGCAGAGAACAAAAGAAAACTCACAAGAAAGCAAAGATGGACAGCTCTCAACACAATGCACAATAATTATATAGGCTTTCCCTCCCTTTTTTTTGGTGAGGCAGTCGGGGTTAAGTGACTTGCCCAGGGTCACACAGCTAATAAGTGTCAAGTGTCTGAGTTTGGATTTGAACTCAGGTCCTCCTGACTCTAGAACCTCTAGAGAGACTCTATCCACTGTGCCACATAGTTACCCTTCATAGTCTTTCTTGAAATGGAAATTTATTACTGTGTATTTTGAATCCTGTTCTGCTGTGCACATGGCATTTTTTTTTCTTTTCTTACGTTGTATTATTTTAGTTTTGTATTTAAGTTTGTTTCTTTTTTCTTTGCTTATTTTGTATTTAAGTTTAGAATAAAATTTACAAAAAAAAAGAAAAAGAAAGAAAATACTGCATCAAATATGTTGTAGGAAAAGCAATGCTTCACTAGGGACTCAGAAGGGCTGAGTTTCAACTTAAAGCAGCTTCCTGAACCATTTGTGTTCTGGTTGTACAGGGCAGCGTTGCCTCCCTGCGTGGGACAAGCTCCATTAGTCACTCCCTAACCTGTTAATTACTTAGGAGATCTTTCAGTCTCACCAGATATTATCTTGAAATGAGCTCCTGGTTCCCAGAGTCCCCCAGCCCAGTGAAGGCTGTCTTAATCACCCTCTAATCCCCTCAGACCTGAAGTCTGTGCTTGAAGGTATCTCTCCTCTTAAGGAGAGAAGGAGAAAGACAGAAAGAGACAGAGACAGAGAATTCCATTCTTAAAGCTATCAGTCCCAGAAGTCAGTCTGGTGGCAGACAATAATAATAGGTAACATTAATAAAGCACTTTAAAGTTTGCAAAGCCCTTTACATATTTCATTCCCTTTGATCCTCACAAGCCTGGGAAATTGATGCTATCTTTGTCTTCCTTTCACAGATGGGGATTCTGAGGAAGACAATGACTTTCTAAACTTGCAGAGAAATGTCTCTCAGTACTAGAAGGGTCTAGGAGAATAAAGCAGTGGCAAACATTGATCGTGCGCCTACTATGTGCAAGGCACTGGGGATATAACAAAAAGGAAGCAAACAATCCTTCCCCTGGAGGAGGTTATATTCTAATGACATAGAGAGGTATACACAAGACATGTATGAAGCTGATATAAAGGACTGTTGGAGGGAAAACACTAAGGTGAGTTGGGTAGGGGACCAGGAAGGGTCTCCCATAGAAGATGGCTAATAGAACTGACTTTCAGAGAAGGCTTCAAGGATCTAGAGGCTTCATGGCACAGGGGACAGGACTCTAGGCTTTAGGGAGACCTTGGCTTAAGAGTTAGATGCTTACTGAGGTGTGACTCTCATCAAATCACTTAACTTCTCTGGGAGGCTGTTTCTTCACTGCTGAAATGACAATAACATTAGCACTCACCTCATAAGGCTGTTGTGAGAATCAAAAGACAGCGATCAACTATAGAGCTTTCAGGGAGGATTAGCACCTCTGGTGCGGGGGCTGCCAAGCGCTTTTCAGGGCTGTTCATCCATCCACCTTTGGTGTCCAACTGATTGACCCAACTCTTACCTGTGGCTCTAAGAAGCTGTAGCATGCACAGTGGCCACAGCCCAGTAAAACCCTCTCAGCAGATGCGCTAAACCAGGTTGAGGGTAACTGACGGGCCTCAAACCCATTTGTGAGTTAGGGGGGTGTCTATCCCAAATATGTGAAGACTTCCCCCAGTGGAATGGGCAGATGAGAACAATTTGTTCCACTGGCTGCGAAGGCAGATGAAGCAGGTTCTATGAAGTGCCTAGAGCCGGATCAGACATCGAAGATGCCCACGTCATCCACTGTTTCCCGGGCCCATCGGCAGTTGTCCTGACTTTCATCCTGCAACTGGACTCTAACAACTCTGGAAGAAAGGGTGAGGCATCAGACTCTTTGTGCAGCTCTGCCTCACTTCAATTCACCATGAGTTAAGACATCATCCCATGATTTCATTGGTCCTCTCGCAAAATGAAGGACAATAATATTAAGCACCTACTATACACTGGGCATTGCGATAGGTGCTGGGAATACGAAGATAGAAGTAAAACAGTCCCTGCCTTCAAAGTGATTACATTCTGTGAAAGAAACAAACTTATACATAAAAGTGTATATTCAAGGTATGGAGGGGTGTTTGCCTTTTTTTGTTTATTTGGGTTTTTTTTCCCTTTCTTGTATCCTCAGTGTTTAGCATAGTGCCTGGCACATAGTAAGTGTTTAATAAATGCTTGGCAGCTAGGTGCTGCAGTGGATAGCTGGTCCTGGAGTCAGGAAGACTCATCTTCAGGAGTTCAAATCTGGCCTCAGACACTTAGTAGCTGTGTGACCCTCACCCTGTTTGCCTTAGTTTCCTCATCTGTAAAATGAGCTGGAGAAGGAAATGGCAAACAACTCCAAAATCTCTGCCAAGAAAACCCCAAATGGGGTCATGAAGACTCGGACAGGACTGAAATGAGTTTTAATCACTGGAGCCCAGCATACGGACAGTGGGGACTCAGTGGTGAGGGCTTGAGCTGATGTCATACCTGAGAACCCTGAGGGACAGTTGTAGGAGCCTGGTTCAGGGAAAGCAGACTAGGCAAGGCTACTTGCCGCACCTAAGTCATCCCATTTGATACAGAAAACAATCCTATAAGGCAGGTGTTCAAAGTATTAGCACCATTTTAGAGATAAAGAAATTGAGACTCAGAGAGGTTAAGGGACTTTCTGAGAGTCACACAGCTAGGAAGTCTCAGTGGTAGGAAGTGAAATCAGATCTCTCTGGATGCAGTCTCTCCCCCCCCCCCCTGCTCCATGGCTCTGCCTCAAGGTGAGTTTTCACAATCCAATTATCTCATGATAACTCATACAGAATCCTGTTACATTCACCCATCCTCTAAAACAGGCCTGCCTTATCTCCTGACCCGATCCTATCATAGACCCAGCTGCTAACATAAAAGAGAACATCTATTTTCTGGGCTGTAGACAGCCTGATGGATTAGAAACCCAGATGTCAGGATTACAATAAACAAGCAAGGATTAGTGTCTGATGCAGCCTGTTTAGATCCAGGGCTTTTATTTTTGAGAGGAGGGAAGCATAGTGTAGGAGAAATAGCGTTGGACCTAGAGTCAAAAGGTCTGTGTTTGAATCTTGGTTTTGCCTCCTGACTATAAGGGTGACCTTGGGAAAATCACTTCCCTCTCTGGGCCTCACTTTCCCCATCTGTAAAAATGACAGATTGGACTGAGGGATCTACATATTGTCTTTTGGCCTCAGATTCTGTGATTCTGGGAGTGACAGACTGAAATCAACCAACCTGATGGCTTCAGATGAATGCCCTGCATTAGTGTACACGCCCTTACAGTATTTTTCAGGTGGTCCCTCACAGACTCAAAGGGGCCTTAGAAATAATAATAGTTGGCATTTATATCAAGCATTAAGTTTTGTGCATTTCTTTACAAATATTATCCTTCCAACAACGCTGTGAAGTGGGTATTATTATACTCATTTTACGGGGCAGCTAAGTGGCGCAGTGGATAGAGCACCGGCCCTGAAGTCAGGAGGACCTGAGTTCAAATCTAGCCTAAGACCAAACACTTGACACTTACTAGCTATGCGACCCTAGGCAAGTCACTTAACCCCAATTGTCTAAAAAGTAAAAAAAAAAAATACAACCCACATATTATACTCATTTTACAGATGAGGAAACTGAGTTTGAGAAAGGTCAAATGACTTGCCCAAGGTCACACAGCTTGTAAGTACATGAGGCAGGATTGGCCTGGAGTCTTCCTGACTCCAAACCCCAACACATCTAGTCCAATCCAATTTAATTCAATTCATTAAACATTTATTAAGCACCTGCTAGGTGTCAGGCAGTATGCTAAGTGCTGGGGATACAAAAAGAGGCGAAAGACAGTTTCTGCCCTCATGGAACTTAGAGTCTAATGGAGGAGAAAATATGCAAACGGACATATGAAGCAAGCAATGTACAGGATAAATAAGAGATAAGTATCAGAGAGAAGGGGCTAGAATGAAAAGGAGTTAGAGAAAGCTTCCTATAGGAGGTGTGACTTTAGTTGAGACTTAGAGGAGGCCTGGGAAGTCAGTAGTCCTAGCAGGGGAAAGAGAGTATTCCAAGCAGAAGGTACAGCCAGAGAAAATGCCCAGAGCCCAGAGACAGAATGTATATTGTTCGTAGAACAGCCAGGAGGCCAGTGTCGCGGGATTAAAGAGTATGTAGCCTGCAGTAAGGTGTGAGAAGATTGCAAAGGTTTTAATGCCAAATAGACTATGTTGTATTTACTCCTAAAGGCAATAGGAAGCCACTAGAGTTTATTGAGTAAGTGTTACACTGTTTCATGGATGAGGAAACTGAGGTTAAGAGAGAGGAAGTACTTTTCTCCAAGGTCCCATTCTTAACAGCAAAGCTGGGACTTGAACCCAGAATAGGGTTCCTGCACAGTGCCTCAGGAGGCTTACCTTCATTCAGTCCATGCCTGAGAGGAATCACAGGGACCTCAACAGCCACCTAAGCCTAAATCCCCTCCAAACATCCCCAAGGAAGCTCATGCCGCCTCTTTTTGAAGACCTCCACAGAGGAGAAGGCTAGGCAATCCATTTCACTTTGAGACAGTACTCACTGATAGGAAGTTTGGTTCCCCCCCCCCACAACCAGCCTAAATCTACCTGTTTTTGCTCCTCTTCCTGCCCTTTGAGGCCAATCAAAACAAATCTGATCCCTCCTGTTGTTGACTCCAGTCAAGAATTCGATGTTATAATCTAGAGCCCGGTCTCTAACTCTGTGACCTGGCTGCAGAAATGTCAATTATTTTCCTTCTCCAGGACAATGCTCCTTACCCCAAGGTGACTTAGCCCCAAAAGAATAGAAACAGAGAGGAAACACTGGAGGGCCTCAGCTCCAGGCTGACCATTCTCTGAGGATGAGACCAGGCACAGGTAGGTAAAAAGAAAAACAAGAATTGGTTTCCAAGGTGCTCACAATGATAAGCTCCCAGATTGAGAGCCAGAAGGGCCCAGAGAGGCCATCAAGTTCAACCATTTCATTTTACAGAAGTGCAAGCTGAGATCCAGAGAAGTGAGATAACTTATCCAAGATAAAGCAGCTAGTAAGGGTCTTACAAGGGATTTAACATAGGTGCTCTTGGCTCCCAGGCTAATGCCTTATTTTACCCACTAGACCATGCTGCTTCTTAATCTTGTTTCTTCCAGTGAAATAAGCACAGTGTAAGTGGTTAAAAAAGCAATAACTAGCAGAGGATAGAGTGGACTTTGTCCTAGGGCACTGGAATTTAAAGAGGGCACTGCTAACACTCGAAATGTTCAGTATCAGATAATCAAGTGAGCTTAGCACTCAGCAAAAATAATTGTTTAAAATAGCAAGTAACCAAATGACACCCAGCTTTGGCCACCCTGTATTCCAGGAGACTTTCTCTGCCCTAGCTCCCCTCCAACAGTGACCTCGAGGTGTCCAAGGGCAACTGAATTGAGGACCCATGTTATTTTATGTACCCTAGGAACAAAAATTTTTATTTATGGGTCTGGCAGTTATAAATGCTTATCAGAGTGTATACAAGCCCAGAGTGTTTAGGCCTTGACCTCTGACCTCTTTAGCCGTATAATCAGGGCAAGAGAATTCCCTTCCTGAACCCTGACCCTTCACCCCAGCCATAGGGGATCATTGACTGACATTTCCATTCAGAATACTTCAGAGTGCTTGGGCTGGAGTTATTTTCCTCTAGGGACACCATGAGATGGCAGGACATAGAGCTGGGTCCACTGTTTAGCCAAGCTGGATCCTTAAAGGGCACAGCATTTCAGCTTAAACCAATGGCCCAGCTAGGCCGTCTCTGTTGGATCAGATATATCTCTGCTAGGAAGGGCTTAGCAGGTAACTTGCCTGCCGAGCTGACTCCTGACTCACTTGATCCTCACCACAACCCGAGGGCAGAGGTGCTGTTATAAATAATCTCCATTTTACAGATGAAGACACTGAGGCACGTGGCGGTTAAGTGACTTGCCCAGGGTCACCCAGTTTGTAAGTGTCTGAGGCCAGATTTGCACTCCGGTTTTCCTGACTCCTGTCTTCTCTGTCTCTGGCCTTCTAGGTGGGAAAATCTGTCCCCTGTTCGCCTTAGGAAAGGGAGGGCAGATAGAAGTTGCTAGCATTCTGAATCGTAACTCAGAATGCACTCTGAGTCTTTCAGAGTGGTCCTTCAATGCATAGGAATGGAATTAAAGCCAGGGGAACACCTTGGGCATCGTCTTGTTCAAGCCCTTCATTTTACAGTTGGGGAAACTGAGGCCTAGAGAGGGACTTAGGGATAGCATGGATTTCGAGCTGGAAGGGACTTGAGAGGTCACCCAGTTAAACCCTTTCATTTCATAGATGGGGAAGGTTGGAGTGGACCTGGAATGCAAATCCAGAACCTCCAGCAGCCAACCTGGCATCCTACCTTTAGTGCCACACTGCCTCCTGCTGGCGGCTAGGGGTAACTGAAGAAGAACTCAGCACCTATTGGCCTTCCAGCCACTTAGGGGTTAAAAGACGGCTTTCAAGGACTGTCCCAGAACCCGCCCATTACAGATAATATTATTTCCATGAGAGATACCTTTGCATGGCCAAAGGAGTCATCTATAGCAAACTGTCAGAAGACTGTGTCATGGCGCCTTCATACCTTTCTCTCCTCCCTTTACGTAGGTGCTCAGAGCTTAGAGACCTCTAAGGTTCTCTAAGGTTTAGCCACCTGATTTTCAGACAGGAGAAAACCAAATACTTAGGGAGGGAATTTGTTCAAGGTCAAGAAACTAGTTAGTGGCATAGTTGTGGCTGGGACATAGGTCTCCTGACGTCCTGTTGAGGAGGACACTTTCCAGGGTCCTACCTTCTCTTTCATGTTTTCTTTTTCCTGTCCTCTCCCTTGGCCCCTGACAATATATTGTAGCTCAGGTTAGGGGTGGGAAGAGTAGATAAGGTACATGACTTAAAGAGTCTTGGTTCAAAAACATTTATTAATCACTTACTGTATGCAGAGCATTGTGCCTGCACACTAGGGGAGACAATAATAATAGCAGGTATTTATATAGCACTTTTGGAGAAGGAAATGGCAAACCACTCCAGTATCTTCGTCAAGAGAATCCCAAATGGGGTCATGGAGAGTTGGACATGACTTAGCAACAGCAACATAGAGATAGCACTTTCAGGTTTGCAAAGCACTTTATAGATTATGTCTTTGAGGGCAGGGACTGTCTTTTGCTTCTTTTTGTATCTGCAACACTTGGTACAATGTCTGGCATATAGTAGGCACTTAATAAATGTTTATCTATTGATTGATTCATTATATCACTGGATCCTCATTGAGATGTGCTGGTAAATATTTGACAACTGATTTGTTGGGGAAGAACACACACACATTCCTGGCACACTTTAAAATTTAACCTTCACTATTAACATTTCCTCCATCATTTTCTTAAGTCTAGGCAGGCAGCACCAATAACAACAAATAAGTTAAGCCCTGATTTGTAGGGTTTGCGGATTTCTGAGATGTAAATGCTTACACTGGAAACTGAACAATTGGCTTTTTGTTTTGTTTTGTGTTTTAGCCAATTGGGGTTAAGTGACTTGCCCAAGGTCACACAGCTAGTAAGCGTCAAGTGTTTGGTCTGAGGCTGGATTTGAACTCAGGTCCTCCTGACTTTAGGGTCAGTGCTCTATCCATTGCACCACCTAGCTGCCCCCAACAATTGGCTCTTTGGCTGGCTGCAGCACACCTCTGACTATGAGGTAAGTGCAATTATTATCTCCATTTAACAGATGAAGAAACTGAGGTTCAGAGAGGTGAAATAATCTCTTACACAGCAAAGAAGTTCCAGAAGCAGGATCCAAGCCCAGGTCCTGTTGACTCCAAGTCCCAGGGTGCTTTCCTCTTAAATGCTGCCTTCCAAGGTATTCAGAGAAGTCACAGTTCCTGCCCTGGGGCTCAGAGTTTAGTTGGGGAAATGAGCCACATAAACTGTCAGAGAACAACATGGGAGTTTTGAAATAAGAGCAAGAGAAATGTAGAAAGACCTAGTCTAGATGGGTTGGGGCATTCCTGAAAGGCTCCACGGTAGGCGAGGGTCTTTTGCTGAGAGATGATTTTTTTTTTAAAACAATGATAGGCAGAGCAGAGAATGGTGGGCATTGGAGAGCAGGCCTCTAGAAATTCATTGAACAAGCATCTTTAAGCCTCCTGGGTACAGGGAGGCCCTGGGAGAGGCACAAAGGTCAGTTAACTGAAGCACAGTGTTTGTCCTTAGGATAATAACTGACATTTCTGCAGCAGTTTAAGGCTTGCAGAGGGTTTTATAATAATCTCACTTAATCCTCACAACCGCCCAGGGGTAGGAACTATTGTTTTCCCAATTTTACAGAGGAACAAACTGGGGGCAGTGTGGTACGGAAGAGAGGACACTGATCTTGTAATCCCAGGGCTTGGGTTCAAATCCCAATTTCTGGGTCTCCTTGGGGAAGTGACTTTACTGCCATGGGCCTTAGCTTCCTCAGCTACAAAATGTCCTATGAGGCCCCTTCTAAATCTAAGATGTTTTAGAGTGTAAGCTCCTTGAGTGTAGGGACCATCCTTCATTCAGCCTGAGTCTGAGAGAGAAGTCATAGTCAAGGTCGTATTTCTAATGTCTGAGGGAGGATTTGAACCTGGGTTTTCCTGACTAAGGCAGCTAGGCTGCGGAGTGGATAGAGTCAGGAAAATCTGAGTTCAAATCCAGCCTCAGACACTTACTAACTGGGTGACCCTGGGCAAGTTACTTAACCCTGCTTGCCTCAGTTTCTGCATCTGTAAAATGAACTGGAGAAGGAAATGGCCAACCACTCCAGTATCTCTGACAAGAAAACTCCAAATGGGGTCAGGAAGAAGCAGGAGTGACTGAAAAATGAGTCAGTAACAACAACTCCCCGACTCAAAGCTCACCATTATATTCCCATATCACAATGCCTCATAAAGCTCACAGCTTAGTAGAAAACTCAGACCCAAACAAAGCACATAATGTGGCATGGAAACATGGGTACAGCATCACAGAATTAGTTTCCTCCTTTAAAATGGGTGACTGGTCTACTCTAGATGACCCTCGAGGTTCTAGGTCTCACGATCTAGTTCTGATTCTAGATCTTATGATCCTACTCTAAATTCAGGCAAAATTGTCCTGGGAGGTTGGAGGGTCCTCGATGCAGGCTTTAGGAAAATTGTCAAGCACCACGCCTTCCAACATGGCAGCTCTGACTTAGCATGTGTCTGAATGCCAGGGCAGATCTGGTTGTTATCCTGCTTCGGGCTGGTTTGGGATCCCTCCTTTATGGTAGATTTGCAGCTTGCACTCTGATTTTAATTTAATTTAATTCATTCTGAACTTGATAAATTGCAAGAGACATCAACATTTCCGAACGCAAAGAACGGAACAAAGGGATTGTAAATTAACTGAAAATCTCTATGGAGTACATCTTGGTAATTCAGCTCCAAAGCTGTCCTGATAGTCTGTCTGTCTCTCTCTGAGCTTCCTTCTGTTCATTTAAAAATATTTCATTGAGCAGGCAGGCTTCAGAAAAACCTGGAGAGACCTATATGAACTGATGCAGAGTGAAACGAACAGAACCGGGAGAACACTGTACACAGTAACAGCCACATTGTGCGATGACTGACTTTGATAGACCTAGCTCTTCTCAGCAATGCAAGGATCTACGACAACTCCAAAAGACTCACAATGGAAAATGCTGTCCACATCCAGAGAGAGAACTACGGAGTCTGAACGCAGATGGAAGCAGACTGTTTGCTCTTCTTTTCTTTTGTCGTTTTGTTTCTTCTTTCTCATGGCTCCTCCCATTAGTTCTAATTCTTCATTACATCATGACTAATGTGAAAATATGTTTAATATGAATGTATAAGTAGACCCTGTATCATATTGCACCCATCTTGGGGAGGGGGAAGGAGAGGGAGGAGGAGAAAATTTAAAACTCAAAATCTTATGGAAGTGAATGTTGAAAACTGAAAATAAATTAATAATTTAAAAAACGTTTCATTGATTGTTGGGGGGGCACCATTGTCCCTAGCCTTCCCCCAGTTGTGTCCCCACTGCCCTCCCCAATTAAAAAAAAAGTCCTCCTTTGTAGCAAATAAGCATACTCAAGCAAAATAAATCAATGCATTGGCCATATCCAAAAACTGTGTCTCACTTTGTATCTCTAGCCCATCACTACTCTTGTCATTGGATGGGAAGCAGCTTCATCACCCATCTTCTGGAGTTGTGATTGGTCAGTACATTGATCAGAGTTCTTAAGTCTTGCAGAATTGTTTTTGTTACAATGTTGTAGTCATTGTACAAATTGTTCTCTGGGTTCTGCTCATTCCACTCTTCATCAGTTCATAAAAGTGTTCCCGGGTTTCTCTGAATCTATGTCTTTCATCACATCTTATGGTGCACAAATGTTCTATTACATTTATTGTACCCTCTTTGAGCTCACTTCTCCATCCACAATTAGCATTGTTAAGTTGGGCCCCCAAATTGGCTCTGCTACTACTCTCAGGGTTCTAGGGAGTAAATCCACCCACCTAACATTGTAGGTCATAAGTCCCCACCGGTATGCTTCTCATTACCAATCAGCTAACAGATTCAGTTAGTTCTTAGCAAAGGTACTTACTCAAATAGCAAAAACAGTAGTTTTAAGCATTCCCTCCCCCCAAACCCCCCAAAAAATCCTAGGACTCATTCTTTCACAAATACACACAGAGCTAAGGATAGGTGGACACAAACCTAAAGGGAAATCATAGTGAGGTATGTGTGTGGAGAATACACATTTCC
The DNA here is from genome assembly GCF_003287225.1 of Phascolarctos cinereus. NCBI lineage: Eukaryota > Metazoa > Chordata > Mammalia > Diprotodontia > Phascolarctidae > Phascolarctos > Phascolarctos cinereus. The sequence continues at coordinate 403,647,349 of NW_027556098.1, read as the reverse complement.
AATGCATACGACTCTAGAATGACAGGGCTTAGATTTCCTTTCTTCCCCTGCAGAATGCTCATGAAGGTCACTCTGGGAGCAGGGTATCAGCAATGGATGAGTCAATCTACTATTTAATTAAGGTGGTCCATTGAAGGACACAGGATTTTGGCTGGGCAAATGGCCCTGTGGGCTTGCTCCTTGAAGGCACGGAATCTCTATTGGACTGGTGGATCCACTGCTAGGATGGGCCCAGCAGGTAACTGGGCTACGGGGCTGACTTCTCACTGTGCTTAGCTACAGCTGGTCAGGACTGGGCAGGTCACTCAGCTGCTGGACAGGTTGATCTGCTGGACTCCCAGAGCTCACTATTGCATGGATAGCTATAGTCTTTATTGCTTCCAGCCTCTGGTTCAGCTGAGTGTTTCTATGTTCTTTTTATCTAGAGTATGATAATTACATATCTGTAACCTAGCTTCTTTTTTTAACTTCTCACAGCCTTGGTTCTGAGGTGTGTCACCTCCAGGCAATAAGTAGGAAAGAAGACTACTCTCCTATTTCACTGTTCCTTCCGGTTCAAAGCAAGTTGCCTAGACCCAGGACTCTACTTTTATTTACCATGATTAGATTTTGACACTTTCCACATTCCTGTAGGGCTCTGGTGCAGATAAGTCTGGGGACAAAGCTACCTGACCACTCTGGGCTTTGGAACAATCCCATCGTTTTGGCTGGCTTTTTTATATGCAATTGAGCTATATAAATTTCAGACCCTTTCTAAGATGCGGACTGGTTCCTTTATATCTGAAAGGGCTTCCATTTTACCTTCCAGTGTCTGTTTTTGTCCCTTCTGACCTTTAGCTTAGACTTTAAGTCTTTACACATCCATAAACTATAACTTGTTTTATCTTTCCTCAACCGATGGGCATCCCTATGCTTTCCAGATCTCTGCTACAACAAAGAAGGGCTTCTTTGAATATTTTTATATTTATGTGCCCTTTCTTTCTTTTATCCTACTAGAAGCTTGGCATAGCTAGGTCACAGGGTATATATTTAGTTTAGTGACCTTTTTGGGTATAGTTGCAAAATACTTTCCAAGTAACTGGACCAATTCAGAACTCTGCCAGCTGTATTATGTGCCTGTCTTCTCACAGCACTTCCATCGTTTATCATTTTCCTTTTTTTTTTTAGTCATCTCTCTTGATATAACAGGCACAAAGTAGGACCTCAGAGTTGTTTTAATTTGTATTTCTCCTATTGTTTGTGATTTGAAGCATTTTTATGTTTGTTGATGGCTCATTTTTTTTCTTTTGAGAACTGCTATCTCATATCCTTTGATAAATATCTACCGGGGAATGATTATTGCTCTTACATATTTAAATAAGTGCTCTATATATCTTGGCTATCAAACTTTTGTAGGAGAAACTGACTGCAAAGATTGTTTTCCCTCTCGGTTAATGGTTTCCCCTTTAATTTTCAAGCCCCACCATCCTAATTGTTGGATGCCTTAGTCATTCACTCCATCTAAGATCCAGCTCTACTACAATTCATTTCACTTCCCATCTATCTCCTAGCTGGCCTCTGCTTAAATACCTTCTTCTTCCCCTCCTCCTAGCCCCCCTTTTACAGTGCTGTAATTATATAATCAAATCATCTCTCTCACTGATTCTGGAAAGAGCATGTCGATTGACTCATCTCTGCAACTTTCCAAAGCAAAATGTCCTTCCCTGGCTACCACTCTCCTATATGCATTATCTCCTCTTCTTAGCATAAAGCTCTTTGAGGGCAGGGAGTATTTTCATTTTTTAATTTTTTTGGTGAGTCAGTTAAGATTAAGTAACTCACCCAGGGTCACATAGTAGTAAGTGTCAAGTGTCTGAGGCTGGATTTGAATTCAGGTCCTCTTGAATCCAAGGCCAGAGATCTATCTACTGTGCCACCTAGCTGCCCCCATTTAAAAATTTTTAACCCTAGTACTAAGCACAGTGATTACCACATAGTAAGCATTGAGTAAATCCTTCTTCATTCATTCATTCATTCATGCAAATTTTATATAATTCAAATTTTATTCAATTTTATACAATCAAAACATTTATATAATTATTATGTAATTTATAATCAAAATCATCTATTTTATCTCCTCTGATACTCTTCATCATTTCCTTGTTTGGTATAGAACTCTCCCCATATCCATAATTATGAAAAATATCTCTTTTTTGGTTGTTGTTGTTGTTGAGATAATGGGGTTAAGTGACTTGCCCGAAGTCACACAGGTAGTAAGTATTTGAGGCTGGATGTGAACTCAGGTCTTTCCGACTCTAGGGCCAGTGCTCCAACCACTGGGCCACCTAGCTGCCCCATCTCTTTCCTTTCTCTTCTAATTTATTTATGTAATAGCAACATGGTCAATGGGAGTCCACTCCTTGGAGTATATGAGGCGTCCTCTGCCTGCTTCCAGCCCATATAGAAGAGGATATGGTCCCAGAAGCTTCCAGAAGGGTCCAGCTCCTTGGCTCAAAGCATGTCCAGGTATTCTGACTGTCCCTTTACCATGTGAAAAAGAGGAGTCTTTGGATGGGCTAGAACTAAGAATACATTCAAGAGTTATTAACTGGCCCCACTGTTTTCTCTTTCCTACCTGATCATGTTTGAGTGAGGAGTAAGCCTCTGGGGGGTCAGTGAGAGAGACAGAGACAGGACAGAGAGACATGGAGAGAGAGAGAGAACTGTCTTGGGTCTTTATCTCTCTATCTGGGCTGCTGCACATAGCTCTGCTGTTTGTATCCCGGCTATGTTTAATCTTTCCCTGCTCTTAAATGTGGGAGTATTAGCTCAGTCTGTGACCTTGTGAGCTTTGAAAGGTCAGGAGATTGAGCTACCAGAGATGTGGGAGCTGGAGCCCAGGTCAGAGCTTACAGCCAGCCAAGCCCAATCTGCCAGGGCAGTCCTGACAGTGTATTGAGACCACAACCAGAATGCGGTAATCCCACAAACAAAAGGAAGCAATCCATCATCCATGCCATATTCAGAAGTGAACTTAGTGGGTCAAGTTTTGGTGAAACTGCTTTAAGTTCAAAATTGCTTCCTTTAAGGACTGAGGTGGTATAGGGGGAAATGTGATATCAGGAGTTGGAGGTGGTGGTATTTGTATTTCTCTTCTTGTTATATTTTAGTAAAAGTTAATTGATCTAAATTGGTTGAATGAAATTGGGATGCTAATCACTAGCAATTAACATTGGGGAGAACATAACCAGAAACCGGACTAGAACTGATATTAGCATACTCCCAATCCCTTGGAGGTATTCTTGGGACCTCAGTGGTGGGGGACATGTAGCTGTGATCTTTGCTCTGGAGACCAGACTCATCATATTGACTTTGAGTTAGAATAAATATCTGCTTAGGTTTCTAAGGGCTACATTTATGATATGACCTTTTTCATATTTAGGTCATGTGTCCACTTTGGAGTTTATTGTGATACTTTGTGTGAGATGTTTGTCTAAACCTAATTTTTGTCACATTCTTTCCCCAGCAGTTTTTGTCAAACGGTGGATCCTTGCCTGAGTAGTTGGATTCTCTGGGTTTATTGAACCCCATGCTACTGTTTTTCTTTATTCCTGTATCTTGATTAGGGAGGAGAGAGTGAAGATGGTGACTTTGCATAGCCCTCCCTCACTTAAATCCATGTTTATGTCATGGTTTATGTCACCTTCCTGATGTCATAGTTCTCTCCAAGAAAGGACAAATAACAATCTGTGAGTATAGTAGCTGGCCCACTGGGGATCCAACTGGCCAGTTCCAGTTGAGCAATGCAGTTCGTTCCTTCCTTCCTTCCTTCCTTCCTTTCTTCCTTCCTTCCTTCCTTCCTTCCTTCCTTCCTTCCTTCCTTCCTTCCTTCCTTCCTTCCTTCCTTCCCTCCCTCCCTCCCTCCTCCCTCCTTCCTTCCTTCCTTCCTTCCCTCCCTCCCTTTCCTTTCCTTCTCCTTCCTTCCTTCCTTCCTTCCCTCCCTCCTTCCTCCTTCCTTCCTTCCTTCCCTCCCTCCCTCCCTCCCTCCCTCCTTCCTTCCTTCCTTCCTTCCTTCCTTCCTTCCTTCCTTCCTTCCTTCCTTCCTTCCTTCCCTCCCTCCCTCCTTCCTCCTTCCTTCCTTCCTTCCCTCCCTCCCTCCCTCCCTCCCTCCCTCCTTCCTTCCTCCTTCCTTCCTTCCTTCCTTCCTTCCTTCCTTCCTTCCTTCCTTCCTTCCTTCCTTCCTTCCTTCCTTCCTTCCTTCCTTCCTTCCTTCCTTCTTTCCTTCTTTCCCTCCTATACCTCTGTCCATATAGGGAATCATATCCTTCTATGGATGCTCTGCCCAAAGGAATATAAATTTTGACCACTGAAACCTCATGGAAAATTCTTGGAGTTTATGGGCTAGATTTCTTTTCTAAGGAACACATCTTAAACCCAAATCACTCGGCTCTCATTAATTGACCAACAATAGATCCCAGCCCAAGCCTCACTTGGACATTGTTTGGGCCAAGATGGCTCAGAGTGAGTATAAATAGCAATTGTTTCTGTTTTGGCCAGAAACCCTGAGGGCTTCTCCTTTAGTATTGATTTTGGTTTTGGTTTTTTGACTTGGTAAAAGAGGCCATGCTTTGACTCACTTCTCACCTAGCCTTAATCAAGTGTTGCCTCAGTCAAACAGAGACCTGGGAGAGACCTCAGCTTAAAAAGGCCAAAGTCTCCCATTGCAACCAGGGCCATCTGCTGTTGTCCTGATCTATATCTTGCCACTGGACCCAGATGGCTCTGGAGGAGAGAGTGAGGCTGGTGACTTTGCTCGGCCCTCCCTCATTGTAATCCAATTCACTTGCAAGTTATGTCATCACCTTCCTTGAGAAGGAAGAACAAACCAGGAAGGAACGAAAGATCTTGATTAGATAATTTTTTCCACTAATCACCTTTTCTATTTCAATGCCAAATTTCTTTGATAATTACTGCTTTGTAGTACAGGATGAGATCTGGTCATGCTAGGCCCCCTTCTTTCCCATTTTTTCTTCTTTATTTCTTTTGATACTCTTGACCTTTTGTTCTTCTAGATACATTTTGTTATTCTTTTTTCTAGCTCTACAGAGTTTCTTAGCTCTATAGTTTGATTGGTATGACACTGAATAAATAAGTTGATTTAGGCTGTATTGTCATTTTAATTGTATTGACAAGTTCCAGCTAGGAGAAATTAACATCCTTCCAATTATTTGATATTTGTTTTGTAGTCTGTAGAGTGTTTTGTAGTTGTATTTATATAATTCCTATTTACATTTTGATAAGAAAACTCATTTTAGATTTCCTGTAGTTATTTTCAATGAAATTTCTCTGTTTATCTCCTGCTGCTGGGTTCTGTTGGTAATATTAAAAAAAAGTTGATCTTTATATAGATTTATTTTATATCTTGCTACTTGGTTTCAATTAATGTTAGCTGAATCTCCAGGGTTTTCTAAGTAGATCATCACATCTTCAAAAAAGCAATAATTTTGAGTTTTGTTTGCCTATGCTTATTCCCTAAATTTTCTTTTCTTTTATTCTACTGTGGTAGCTAGCATTTCTAGAATTACATCAAATAAAAGGGATGATGATGGACATGTTTTCTTTACCCCTCGTGTTATTAAGAAGCTCCATTTTCTCCATTCAGTATCTTTCCATTATGTATAATTCTGGTTCTTGGTTTTAGATGGGACTTTATTATATTATTATATTATATATATTTTATTATTTTCCCTATTTTTAAAAAACAAAAATGGTTGTTTTCTCAAAAGCTTTTTCTAGATCTGTCAATATAATCAAGAGATTTTAAAAGTTTTTGTTATTAATATGGTCTATATAATTTTCCTAATATTGAGCCAACTCTGCACTCCTGGTATAAGTCAATCTGATCACAATGTACAATCTTTTTAATATGTTTCATAGCCTCTTTGCTAATATTTTTTTCAATGTGTGTTAATAACCATCAGCAATTTTGGTCTATACTTTTCTGTTTCTGCATTCTCTCTTCTTGGTTTGGGTGTCAAGGCCATATTTATATCATAGAAGGATAGAATTCCTCCCACCCCTAGTTTTTTCTTTCTCTGTTAATCTAGGTATTTTGTATGCTCATAAATATTAATTTATTTATCTGTTTTGTTGGCATATCATTGGGTAAAAATCGTTTCACACAATTTCTTTTACCCTCAAGCCTGGACTCTCACAATAGCCTATGGATTAGTCTCCTTAACTCAAGTCTCTTTCCCATTCCAATCTGTCTTCCACTCAGTCATCAAATTAATCTTCTCAAGGCACAGATCTGATATGTCATCTCCCTATTCAATCAACTCTAGTAATTCCTTATCCCTTTCAAGATCAAATGTAAAATCTTCTATTTGGCATTCAAAGCCCTTCATAACCTGCTTTTCCTCTTTCCAGTCTTTTTATACCTTATATCTCACCCCACCCCCATATACCCTGTGACCCAGTGACATTGGCTTCTTTGCTGTCCCTTTGGCTTTCCATACCTCACTCCAAAGCAGTTTAACAGACTAGTCTGTCTCTCATACCTGGAACACTCTCACTCCTTGCCTCTGCCTTCTGACTTCCCTGGCTTTCTCCAGATCTCAGCTAAAACCACATCCTCTACAATAAGCCTTTCCCACTTGCCCTTAATGTGATCGCTTTCCTTCTATTGATTATTTCCAATTTATCCTGTCTCTAGTTTGTACATCATCATTTGTATGTTGTTTCCCACATTAGACTGGGAGCTCCTCAAGGGCAGGGACAGTCTTTTGCCTTTCTTTGGATCCCCAGTGCTCAGCACAGTGCCTTGAATGCAGTAGGCACTTAATAAATGCTTATTTCTTCTTCATTTGTTGAAAATGATTCTTTTTCCTTTTTGATATTGTCAATTTCATTTTTCTCTTGGTTTTTAAAGATAAGATCGACGGTTTACCTATTTATTAGTTTTTTTTCTCCAAAAAGTAGCCCCTGGTTTTATTTATTAATTTTATGAAGTTTTTATTTTGATTCTATTGATCTCTTCTTTGATTTTCAGAGTTTCTATTTTTTGTGTTCACTTGGGATTATTTTTTTTAAATTTGTTGTAGGTTTGTAGCTTTTAACAAATTCCCTTTGTTTTCTTTTTCCTCTTGGCTTTTCCTCCCCCTGCTTTTAGCTTCCAGTTCCAGTGGCCTTATTTTGAAGCTGGGGTCAGTTGTCCGGTCTGCTGTGTTTTGATGTCATGAAGGTTTAAAGCACACACACACCCACACACACCCACACACACTCAGAATGAAACAGCATTTTAAAATGACATAATTTCCAGAGGAAGTTGAAATGACATTCCCATTAAATCTGGCCCCACTAGCCCATCTGAGCCCAGCAGGCTTTGTTTTTGCATTAGATTGTGAACACCAGGAAGAGAAGCCTGCCTGTGGTTCTGGCTGGAACCAGGGCCCTCTCTCAGGAGTTACTCTTCTCACTGAGGCATCTGTTAGGGTCTCTCCATTTGGTTGTTCTTGCCCAGATTACCTCTAGTAGTGGGTTAATTAATAACTAGGCAATGGGTATTGCTTTTCCTGTTTCAGGGGAGGAAAGTCAAGTTGGTCAAGTTGGGTTCTATGCTTTGTATGAGTGTCAGAGCTGGGGGGGAAAACTTAAAAGAGAGAATGTGGGGCAGCTAGGTAGCGCAGTGGATAGAGCTCCGACCTAGGAGTCAGGATGACCTGAGTTCAAATTTGACCTCAGACACTTGACACTAACTATGTGAACCCGGGCAAGTCACTTAACCTCTGTTTGCCTTAATTCATTGGAGAAAGATCTTTCCCAAGAAAACCTCATGTGGGGTCACAAAGAGTTGGACACAACTGAAACAGAGTTGATCTTGTAGTCAAGAAGATGTGGGTTCATATCCTGTCTCTGATACCACCTAACTGTTTGATAACCTTTGAATTCCCTAGACAGCTTCTTGACATTTATCTACTGAGCCACAGATGTGTGGTGAACTATGTTGGTGGAGGGGTTCATCTTGTGGGCTGATGAAATCTCAGATCCTTCTAGTTAGATTGTAAGCTTCCTGAGGGTAAGGACTATTATTATTATTATTTAGAGGCAATTGGTGTTAAGTTACTTGCCCAGGGTCATACAGCTAGTAAGTGCCTGAGGTCGGATTTGAACACAGGTTCTCCTGACTCCAGAGCCCTGGATTTATCCACTGGACCACCTAGCTGCCCTCCTCCCAAAAAAACTTACAACAAAAAGCTGAGATAGGTGAATAGATTTATTAAGTGCCTGTTATGTGCCTGGGACTGTACTAAAACAATGTAGGGCAAGGAAAAGCTCACAGGACTAGGAGTTGTGAAAGATTATAGCTCTATTACTAATAAAAACACTTTACATGTTATCTCATTTTAACATCACTACAACCCTGGGCAGTAGGTGCTATCACTATCATTTGCATTTTACAGAAGGGGAAGTGGAGGCACAGAGAGGTTAAGCAGAATGGGCCGCAGGTGTTCAACTTTTGGGCTGGGAGGAGGCAGAGGACCAGCCGAATGCAGGTAGCCCGTCCGGCCCTGCGATTGGCTCCGAGCCTGCGGCAAACCCTTGAGGATTGGCTCCAGGTGGCCGCCCTGATGGGCTCCCTCATTGGTCGCCAGGTACTTGTCTCTCTCTTTCTCCCCTCCTACCGCTCACGCCGCACGTCTATTGGCCGGCCGGCCGAAACCCGGCCAATCCGGCATGTTCGGACCGTTCTAGAGGGGGTGGGGTGGCGCTCAAGCCCCTCAGAGTGAACTTCAGTCCCTCCTGCTTCGTTCCCTCCTGCTTGGCGTGGGCCAAGCGCGCGCCCCTTACTACCCTGTGGTGGCGGTCGCGCGCGCGGACCACTCCCAGGCCAAGTTCTTCCAGGCTGGAGTATCTTCCGGGGAGTAAAGTTGGGGGAAGGGGAGCAGAGTTCTCGGGCAGGGCCGGGGGTAATGCCTGGGTTCTCTCTTCTGCGGCGTCCTCAGAGGGTGAGAGGGGCTAGGGAGAAGGGGCTACAGCCTCAGTAAAATGTGTATCCTCCACTCCCCGCTAAGCCACCCCCCAGGATCTCTCCAAAGCCCCTTAGCCTAGCGGCTTTCTCCCTCCAATCCCGCATTCACCCCAAATGCCCTCACCCCATGGCCAGCCTCATAGCTTCATCCTCCAGGAAGGTTTCCCGTTTACCTAAAGATTGCAAATCCCCTCCCCGCTTTGTCCTCCCCCACACGCCTGCCCCCTTTCCCCGGCTTCATACTCCCCTAGGACACCCCTTGCCCGAGGTCTTCTTCCTAGCTAATGGGTTCCAAACACTTCCCCCGATTTTGTCTTTCCCCACATGCCTGCCCTTTCCTCCTAGTTTCCTGGGATTCCACTCCACCTCAAGATCCCAGCCCCCCCAGCCCTGGGCCTCAGTTTCCTCTTTCGTAAAATGATAGGCTAGTAATGGATGGCTTTTGAGGGCTTTAAATCCAAATCCATGACCCTTATTACCAGGCAAATCTGTTATTCAAGGATCATTCCCCCCCCCCATTTCCAGTTCTAAAGCATCCCTGGGATGCTTCTTTCTGCACCTCAACATCCAGTTTTGACCCGCAGGGATTTCTGATCTTTAATCCACTCCTCCCAACTCCCTTTTGTTCTGGAGGTCACCCCCTCCCCTTGTCGCCCAGCTGCTTTTACTACTGGAACCCCCCAATCCACATCCCTCTCTCTTTCAGGAATCCCCCAGTCCCATTCTGCCTTTCTTGCACTTCCTCTGCGCCCCATTTGTCCCCAGTTCAGGTCACTAGGTCAGTTGTAGCTTTTCAGTGATAACTTTTGAGAGGAGTGTCTTTCCTCTTTGAGTCATTAAACTTCAGGGTCAGCGTGGGTTTGTCGCTATCCAGTCCACCCCTCCCCCCAGCGGGGCGTCTAATCCCTGCCCAGCCCCCTTCTTCCCCACTCCTAGGGGGAGAGAGGGTGGGGGCCCTCGCCAAAGGAAGCCAGTAAGTTCGGCCCCCGACCTGCCCCTCCCTCCTCCTGCTCCGGCCCCTCCTGCTCCTGCTCCTCCTCCTGTTCCTGCTCCTCCTCCTCCGGGAGACCAGCCTGCAGGTAGGATTCTGCTTCCTTCTTAGCTCTTGGGTTAGAAATGTGACCTGGGGGAGATTTACTCACTGGCGATCCTGGAAGTCCTAGGCTCGCTGTGGTTCTGTCCTAGAGGCAGAAATTTCCTGCCTTGGATATTTGGGAAGGGAGTCGGGAAAACTTCCCTGGGGGGCCCTTCCCCGCCTTCCTTACCCTCCCCCCTTCCCCCAGGTAGCTCCAGGCGCTCGGAGTCCTCACACAGACAGCGCCCACTCCCGGGGGTTGCCCTCTCGGGGCGGTGCGTCGGCCCTGGTGTTTCTGCTTCGTCGAGTGGGCCAGGCGGTGAAATGGAGAGAGCGCCGTGGACATCAAGCCGGGTTCCCAGCCCCGATCCGAAGCCCTGATCCCTGGAGCCTCTGCCGGCTGCGGCTCGGGAGCCAGACCCGCTGCTCTGCGCGCGCTCAGGACGCAGACTCCGCTGGTTGGGATTAATGCCATGCCGAGCAGGATGGGGTCCAAGACAAATGTGGGTCGGGAGATCGTTCGCATTAAGGCACACTACAACGGGTAAGCAAGCGACGCCCACTGCCCCCACCCCCTCACCGGCATATCTGGGGCGGTTTTGCAGCCTTCCCTCCGGTCCTGGCCAAGTTTGCGTCTGTTTACTAGGCAGCCATGGAAAGTTTGTCCCCTCTCTCGGGTCGGTGCTTTGGCAACAAACCGGGGGGGGGGAGGTTGGGCGGAGAAGGGGGTGGTGTAACAGTCCATGAGGGGAGAAGCTGTCTTTTTAAAGTCTTCCTTTTGCGATTACGACTGGATCGACTTAATGAGCAGTAAACTGTAGCTATTGCCGGAGTTAAACTTTTTCTTCTGCGTCTTAGAGTTACAAAATGTAATTCACCGCAGTGACTCATTAACAAAGCATTCGGGGGGCTGGGCTCGGTGGAAGAAGCTCTAGCAGGCAAGGCGGAGTCAAGAGTGTTCGGGCTTACCTGTGAAATGGGCCGATGATTTGTAAGCTGGTCATGGTAGACCTGTTTCTCCCCCTACAAAGCCCGAGTAGGGAGCTTTGCAAACCTTAAAGCCTGAATGAGATGAGCGATTAATCCGTGAGAAGCCGAGTCATGTGTCAGCGTTAGAGGCCGGAAGGCCCGAGTTCAAATGTCGTCTCGGACACATACTGGCTTCAGCACCCTGAGCCCAAGTCCCTTGACCTCTCGAGATTCCAGCTGGCTATTAAATTGACAAGAAGGGGCGATTTGGCACTGGTGACTCGGGAGGCTTCCTCACCCACTACTAAGACACAGGTGCATCCCTATGCCCTATTTAATAACAGTGTGCACCATTGAGGGCAGGGTAAAAAAGGGCCCCATTCTCCAGCTTGATTTTGTAATTATTTTCTTTTTTGGTTTGTCTAGTCTAGACCTATAATCTTCTCTCTCTCTGTCTCTTTCTCTGTCTCTCCATTATCTACAACTCAAATCTCTTCTGGGGGCGCGGAGACGTTCTTAGACTTGCCCAGAATCACACAACCAGTATGTATCTGAGGCTGAACTTGAGCCCAGGGCCCCATGACTCCAAGGTTTGACCTCCATACCCTCCACCAGAGCTGGCCTTTGTCAATTAAGTTAGCACGTTGTTCTCTAGTATAGAGTGCTGTTTTTGGAACATTTTTAGGCTGTTGAGGTTCAGAGCCATGGGTCAAGAGTCAGGACTTGGATTTGAATTCTGGCTGGACACTTAATTACTTGTATGATCTTGGGCAAGTCATTTCCTTGGGCCTCAGTTCAGTTCCTTCCTTTGTAAAATGATGGAGCTAGAAAGGTCTCTCCAGTTTCAGGTCCATAATCTATGATCCTATTTAAGTTCCTGCCAAGCTGGGACTGTCACATACGTTCTGTACATGATCTAGGCTGCTGTGGGCATTCAGACGTTGTCAGGTCCTTTCCCTTGAACTTTTCTGTATCCTGGCCCCCTTGGGACAGTTCGGTGAAGCCCTTGGTCCCCTCTTTTTGAAATGCATAAAATGAAATCTTGAGGATTCCAGAGGAAACCAGTTCTATTGAAATAGTTATCAAAATAAAAAACACAACTACCTCAGTTCATGGCCCTCAGGTTAAGAGCGCCTACTCTCTGGGTCCTCACCTGAATCTAGGCCTTTGATTCAGTCCCCAGAGTAGTGCCATTGTCTAATTGGTGCTTTAGCCGAGCAGGCTGATAGGAGAGAATTTTCTTTTTTTTACACTTTAATCTGGAAAAAGGAGAAAAATAAGATATCTAGTCCTTTCACTGCAAGGAAATTGTTTACAGCCTGTAGCCTTCCACTGAGTTAGATTTTTCCCTCAGGCCTTGTCGTATTTTAGCAAGTGAGCTTAACCCATGAATTGAATCTACCCTCCTGAAGTAGGACCCTAGGCTTAGTAGAAGGGATAGGATTTTTTTTAAAGCCTTTCATTCTCAGTCACTTTCTCATTTCTGAAGTTGACCAAGAGCTCTCAGTTCTTTCCCCAAGTCCAGGAAACCGGCCAAACACGAGTAGCAATCTTTTGGAGAGAACACCTCTCAGCTGAGTTAAGAGTGAAAATGGTATTCATATTTTTTTGTTTGTAAAAATTTCAGCTTGGTATTTGGCCTGGAAAAAGACAGAAGAAAGCTTATTATCATCTTAGGAAAAGGACACAGGTCATCGGGCTCATATTTTGATCATTTCATTCCCTTAAGAAATATACTGGTGAGCTTTCTAAAATTAGACTTTGCCAAAACTTAAAGATTTTTTTAGAATCTGAAAATATTTTTGGGAAATGCAAAATTATTTCCTATTCTTTAAAAAAATTCTTTTTGTTGGAAAATAATTCGTATTGAATAATTCTTGTTACAATCCAAAAGAGAAAGCCTTGAGGATGAATTCCATTGTTCAGACTATATTATATAAAATGTCATCTCATAGCATCCCATATTCCTCTTAGCATCCCTGGCTTCCTTCAAGGCTTAATGCCTGTCCTGTCTCCACTGCTTCCCTCTTGAAATTACCTGGTCCTTATATTATTTAGAGAGTCCAGATGCAGAGCTAACCTCAGAGTCTCAGGGACCTGAGTTCAAGGCTCTCCTCTGACACTGGCTATATGAACCCTGGGCAAGTCATTTTACCTTTTGGTGACCAAGCCAACTCTATGATTACCTTTCAGGGAAGATGCTGATCTAGATTGAGGGAGGGGCTTCCTAAATTAAGGAAATCGAAGAAGAGCTGGTAGAAATAAAACAAGAATGTATGTGTGTCTACATGTTGGCATAGGATGTCAACTTCACAAGACTGCAACTGGTGCATTTTTGCCTTTGTAAACTCAGCACCTAGCACTTAGTAGGAATCGTTGATGTGCTAGAGGCACCTTGAACCTGTGAGCATTTACATGTGGGAAATCTGGCAGAGCTACAGATCAGGGCTTGATTTTTTGTTTCATTGATTGTTCAAGCTAAAGAAAGTGATGGAGAAAATGTTCATAATAATAATAGCTTCAGCACTTGCTCTGTGCCAGGCACTGTACTTTACAATTATTAACTCATTTGATCCTCACCACAACCCTGGGAGTTGTTAACATAACTTCATTATTTATTTAATTATTACTAGCTGCTAATAAATTATTACTTAATTTTATTATATTATTAATAATGATTAAATTAGTTGATAATATTATCCCCATGTTACAATGAGGAAACTGAGGCTAGCAGGGCTAAGTTATTTGCTCAGGGTCACAAGTCAGTAAATGCCTGAGGCTGAATTAGAACTCATGAAGATGAATCTTCCTGATTCCAAGCCTAGTACTCTATCCATTGTGCCACCTAGCTGCTCCAAAGATATGGCACTGGTTTACCATTTCCTTCTCCGGCTCATTTTACAGATGAAGCACTGAAGCTCACAGGCTAAAGTGACTTGCTTAGGGTCTGAGAGCTAGTAAGTATCTGAGACTGGATTTGAACTCAGGGAGGCGAGTCTTCCTCACTCCAGGCCCAGAACTCTATCTGCTTCGCCTCCTAAATGTCCATATTGAACACATAGGAAGATAAATACATGATGTATACAAAGTTAGTCATCATTAAGCACCTACTACGTGTCAGGCACTGTGCTAAGTGTGGAGATACAAAGAGAGGCTTAAGATGGTCCCTGCCCTCAAAGAGCTCCCAGTGTAATTCAAGACAATTCCAAAGAAGACTAAGTTGGAGATAGTAGACAGAGGGAAGCCACTAGAATTAAGGGGGTTTAGGACAAGAAGGTGGGATTTGAGCTGGGCTCAAGGGAAGCCAGAGAAGCCAGTAGGGAGAGGTGAGGAGTGAGTGAGTGCATTCCAGGCATAGAGGAAGGCAAGTTAAAATGCTTTGGAGTCCGACAGGAGCATCTTGTGTGAAGAGCAGCCAGGAGGCTGGTGTTACTGGGTCACAGAGGATGTGTTTGGGTAGGTGGGTGTACGACTGGAAAGGAAAGGCTGGGGGAAGAGGTGATCATAAACTTCAGTGCCAAACAGGATATTCCATTTGGTCCTGGAAATAATAATGGACTACTGAAATTTATTGAGTTTAGCAAGATCACTTTGACAGCAGACACAGGTAAGGTAACCTTGGGGAGGAAGGCACTGGAAAGAGGGAATACCAGGAAAGACTTGCTATAGATGGTGATCCTTGAGTGATTAGAAACAGCATAGTTTTTAATGATTAAAAAACTCCCAATAACTAAGAATTCCTTTTATGGAGGGTGAAAGAGGGTGGCGTTTTCTGGGTTCCTGCATACACAGCAGTGAAGATAAATGTCCCTCCCATCTGAGATAAAGCAGTTTGAGTCCATGTGGAGACAATTCTGCAGGGCTGTTAATTATTCAGGTAGCTCCTAAATAATTTGTATGCCAGCTGCAATTAGAGAGTGTTTTAAAAAACCATGTGATTCAATTCATCAGCTCCTTATCCTGTACCTGCTTGGAGTCTAGCATTGTGCTGGGTACTGAAGGTATGTTGGATCTGCCTTGAAGGACTATGGGGCTCTCTATGTGGGTGTGAGGGATTTCTCAATACACAGATAAGCTCACCCAATGTTGGTATTTCCCTTCTCTTACCTCCTTCCTATAGCCAGCCACACACACACACACACACACACACACACACACACCCAGTTCAGGGTATAATTATATACTAGCTCATACTGTTTTCTCTTTGAAATTTACTAGGCTTGTTTTCTGAGGGTAAGCAAAAGCTCTTGGACATCTGGACCGATTTATAGGGTCATAGAGAGGTGGGAGGAACCTCTCGGAGGCTGCATAGACTTTTTGTTTTTTATTTTTTGGAGACTGTCTAGTCTAATGGTCACATTTTACAGATGAGAAAACTGAGGCTGTGGGAAAGAAAGTGTCACACAACATAGGTATAAGTGTGAGAAGTGGGTTTTGAATCAAGGTGTTCTGACTCACAATTCCTTGCTTTTTTCAATTGATACAGTTTCTGCCCCTTTTTTTTTTCAACCCCAGTGCTTAGTACAGTTCCTTGAATGGAGTAATTCCTTAATATGCTTGTTGATCATTGGTCGACTCTGTCTATGGTTCAGTCCAACAAGCATTTATTAAGCACTTATCACGTGTAAGGTAGAGAAGCATGTTGGTACAGAGGCTTGGAGTGAGAGGACCTGGGTTCAGAGGTTATCTCTGACATTAACCATGTGGCTTTTTCTCATCTGCCAAATGAGGGGCTCAGTCTAGATGGCCTCCCAGGTTCTTCTAGCATTAAATCTGTGATCCTGTGGGAGCCCTTGTCACAGGGAGCCCCCCTGACCCATTCTGGCTGGGTAACTTGGTAGATCCATTAAGCTCTCTGTGCCTCAGGGCAACCACCTAAAACCAGAAACTCAAAATCATCAGTGATCTTTTAATGGTGGAATCCATTGGCTTCTCTGATCCTCATCCTTAACTTCTCTGAAGGCTTCAACACTGTGGATCATTCTTCTTGATATTTTGAGATGCCTTTCTTCCATTCCCTCTCTCTTTCTATCCTCATCTACCCCAAACTCCCTCCTGGCTCTCCTCTGACCTCTCTGACCACTCCTCAGTCTCCTTTGCTAGATCTTCATCCAGGTTGTGCTAACTAACCTTTGGGCGAGAGGCTTTCCCTTTGCTCTCTTCTCTTCCCATCTCTATTCCTTCATCTAATAATAATCTACAAGGAAGGGCCTTTGCCCCTATATATGGTTTTCTGCTATCCGAGATTCTGACACCTTTTATTGAGTTCCCAGACCTGTCCTTTGATCTGGGAGAGCCTGAGTTTCGAGCCCTTCTCTCGTTAGGGGCAAAGGATCACCATGTTACATTGCTAGCTAGCCCCTAGAGCTTTAGCTACTCGAGTTGTCTGCCCTTCCCTCTTCCAAATACTAAGCCTGTATGTTCTCAGAGGAGGAGGAAGAGAGAGAGAGACTCAGCAGTAGGTGAAATGAGATGCTGACTATTGACTTTGTCAAGAGTTTCAACATATCAGACCTGGAATTTGAAGCCCTTCCCAAGTCTCCTGCCTGCCTGCCTTTGCACAGGCTGTCCCATAGGACTTAACAGATTCCTTCATCACCTCCCTCCCTTCGTTCAGGGTGATTCAGTGATGCCGGCCTCCTGGTTGCCCCTGCCGCATGACACTCATTCAGTGAGCTTTAGCTACATCCTCTGTGCTTGGAACGCTCTTCCTCCTCCTGGCTTCCCTGGCTTCCTTTAATTCCCAACTAAAACCCCATCTTCTGCAGCAGTCCTTTCCCAGTTCTTAATCTTAGTGCCTTCCCTCTGACATGATCTCCAGTTTATCTCGTCCTTTTATTTATCTTCATATGGTGAGATGACACAGTGGATGGAGTAGAGGACTCCTTGGATTCAGGAAGACCTGAGTTGGAATCTTGCCTCAGATACTTAATAGCTGACTAAACTCGGGCAAGTCACTTAACTTTTATGAGCCTCAGTTTCCTCATCTGTAAAATGGGAACGATAATGGCACCTACCCCAAATGAGATAACATGTGAAACATTTTTCAAACCTTGAAGTGCTCTATAAATGAGATGATTATTATTGTTATTTTTTGGTCATTTGCATGTTATCTCCCCTCTTAGCTCTTTGAGTGGAGGGATTATTTTTTTACCTTTCTTTGTATCCCCAGTGCTTAGCACATTTGTTGCCTGGCAGATACATAGATCTTGACTTGTCTTGAGGTGTCACCTTCTTCAGGGAACCTTCTGTGATTTCCAACCCCATCCCTCTGCAGTGGTCAGTGATCTCATTTCCCTCCAATGATTATTTTGTATAAGATCATAAGATCACAGGTCTAGATCTAGAAAGGACCTCAGGGGCCATCTTATCCAGCCTCTTTTTTCATTTTAGAGACCAGAGAGATGAAGTGATCTGTCTCAAGTCTCACACTTAGGGGTAAGAGTCAGAAGGAAATTGAATCTAGGTTCTCTGACTTCAAATCCATCAATCTTTCAAGCTGGCTTGAATGTTTATTTACTGATACAATTTGATTGATATCTTTTATTTTTTTAATATTTCCAGAATTTCTTCCAGTATTTTCCACTCCTCTCCTACCTAAATAACAATAGTTTTAAAGAAAAAAAAGGGAAAGAAGATACCAAAAAATAAGCAAAAACAATAAATAATGGAAAAAGTCTGACAATATAAGCAATGCACACGCTTGTGGTATGGCTAACTTATTCTGCATCGGGTTTGTTTATATGTAGTTTGCATGTTGTGTTTCCCACTGGGTTGTGAGCCCCTTGAGTAGGGGTGATATTAACCTTTCTTTGGATCCCCAACGTACTTAGCACAGTGCCTTCACGTTGACTGACTGACCTGACCCACAGACCTCCCACCTCTTCGAAGGAGTGGGGTGGGACTGTCTTCTGGTGTCTTCTTTAGGGCCAACGTGCTCGTTCTTTGTAATTTTGCAACATCCATTTTTTTTATCGTTGTTATTCTTTCTGTTTTCACTCATAGTCAATGTTTATATTGCTTTCTTGGCTTTGCATCAGTTCACTTAAGTCTTCCCATGCTTTGCTGTATTTTTGTTGTTTCTTACAGGACATTGTATTCCATTGGATACTAATTATATTGAATTTCATTTGTTCTGATGGAATTCCATTCAATTGAATAATTTCTAGAAGGGGAACATTCTAACTTCAGAAATGTAAAGGGTAGGAATGTTAGGCAAGTTGCCTCCTCTCTCTGGATCGCGGTTTCCCCCATGTGTAAAATGAAGAGGTCGTGATAGATGATGAGAGTTAGAGGTCCCTCCAGCTTTAACATTCTATGAAGCAGTTGGGAGGGTTCAGGATAACAAATGCTCAGCATAGGTTGGGTAGGATCCAACTTTACTGATTTATCCTGAACTGTATGTGCCTAATCCTTTGACCCTTGAACTAAGTTCTGATTTTAAGACTTGGCCTGCTCTTCTCCTTCCAGGGAAGTAATTTTTGGGGCTGGGAAGTACCATAAATTAATCATATACTAATTGGCCTTCCCTTTATTTCTTGGTCAAAGGAGGGAATTGCAGAGGCATTCCCAGACACTGCCCTCCACCCTCTAGGTTAGAAAGAGGCTGGTTGATGTGAAATCAGTTCTCCTAATTACTAGTTTCAGTAACCACCCCCTTTCTCCACCCTGGGGAAGATCAGGGACCATAATTGTGCAGAGAATAAAAAATAATATTTCTCTTTTCATCAGTCAATCAACAAGCACTTATTAAGTCTGTTTTATGTCTGAGGATTATCGCTTGGGTGAGTAAAATGACCGGTTTGTAATTGAACAAGAGCACTGCGATGTAAGCTCATCTTCTGTAGACTCGATGAAAACATCCTCAGGAGAACTTCCTTAAAAGATAGACAATGAGGATGAGATAGAATTTTCTGTTAGATACCTTATGTTATCTTCTATTTTGTCAGTCTTTTGACTTTGTTTTAATATTTCTTGTTGCCTCCTGGAGTCATTGGTTTCTGTTTGGTCCATTCTCATTTTCAGGGGTTTTTTTGCTTGGGCAGCTTTTATACTACTTGTACAAAGCTGCTAATTCCCTTTCCAATTCTTCCATAATTCTCATTTCTTTTCCATTTTGTATTTTCCTCTAGTGCTTTCATTTCATCTACAAAATCATTTAAAAAATCTTGTTTAATCACTTCCAAACCCAAGTGGGGTTTTCCATGAGGTATCGCTTGTTATTCTCTTCTGTGTTTATGTCTTGAGCATCCCTACCACAATAATACCTTTTTATGATAAGGGTTTTTTTTTGCTGGCCCATTCTTCCACAGCCACCTTCCTGACTTGAGACTTGATCTAAGGGCTGGGCTCTGCCACACTTTTGGAGGGAAGGGCTTGGCTGGTCCTGTTGCCCCCCAAGAAGGGGTATTGAGTGTTGTGTTATTCCAGGAGCTTAGGGAAAACTCAGGCTGGGGATGTGAAAGCATTTAGTGCTCCCCGAGTGGTCGGCTTCGAGGCAAAGTCTGATTGCTGCCCTCTCGGTTTGAGCTTGACAATTCTTGACTGGAATTTGGGTCTGAGTAGCAGGTCTGTGGACTTTTGCCTCATAGAAAGTTTCATTTAGGTTGCTGCTAAACTCAGCACTGTTAATAACATCTAAAGCATTCTGCAAACTTTAAAGTGTTTCATATAAATGCTAGCGATTGCTCTTTGGATCTCTTCCTGTGGGTCTCCATATTTTAGAAGATTTTCCTTCCACGTACTTTGGAGAGGATGAGCATTTGGCATGGACGCACCCGTCAAAAGCATTGTTCTCAATTTGTATATGTACTCTTGGTGATGGTTTTGCCTCTGACTTGTGTGTGCTTTGGGTAAGTTATTCCTCGGGCTCCTGTTATCTCACTTTCACGAATGGCAAAAATATCAGCACCTTGGACTTTTTATAGGAATTTTGAAAGTAAACAAGGCTTAAAGTTCTTGGTTCTTGGAGGAAGGAATGAAAAAAAATGTGTGATAGGTACGAGTTGGTCTGGTGGGCGACCCTCCGAGGGGCCTGAGATGCCATAGGTGTGGGTGCTGCTCTTTGGCTCACACACAGCTTAACATCTGGCTGGCTGGGAAAGGGGTTTGGCTTTCTTAGTGTTGCTTGTTTTCTTTTTGAAGTTGTGAACAGTTAATTCTCAACGTGCAGATGGCCATGACTGGGAAATCATACGTGATATGATTAGACAAAATAGAAACTCCAGTGTTTGTGCCATTTAAAGTCCTTCAAAATATGGCTGCAGCCAACCTTTTCAGGCTGATGACACCATATTTTCTTTCCAGCCACTTGGGTGTCTTTTTGCCGATCCTCACGCCACGTTCCACATCCCATCTCTGTGTGTTTGTGCCACGGATCCCTGGATTGCTAACTTTCCTCATTCCACTGCTGAGGCTTCTTAGTTTTCTTCCTATCTAAGGTCCAGTGTCCCCTCCATTCCTGGAGGCCTTTCCTGATCCATCCTTCCCCCTACCTGTTAGTTGTGAAGCCCTTCCCCCTCCCACCAAGATAATTTTGTATATGTCTCATATATGCTTGCATTCCTCCAGAAGAATGGAAACTCCTTACTGGGAGAGCAGGTACCGATTTTGTCTTTGTAACTGTACTGCAAGCATTTAGCACACATACCTGTGTTCTTCCAGAGATCCCAGAAATACTCTCTTTTGTGTTTATTCTATGTCTAAGTTTTACAGAATAAATCCTTTTATTAAAGGGATTTGTTCTGTGACGTTTGGATTCTGTCAGAGCTGCACTTGAGGACTTAGAGGGTCACATATTCTCTCTTTTTTTTTTTTTGACTAGGCAGTGGGGTTAAGTGACTTGCCCAGGGTCACACAGCTAGTAAGTGTTATGTGTCTGAGGCTGGATTTGAACTCAGGTCCTCCTGAATCCAGGGCCAGTGCTCTATCCACTGCGCCACCTAGCTGCCCCGAGGGTCACATATTCTCAAGGCCTGAATGCCCTCTCTATGGTCTGTGGATTTAGATATAGCCCTTGCTAAAATGTAAGCTGCTTGAGGGATAGGCTGGTTTCCTTTTTGTCTTTGCCAGTGCCTAGCACATACTAGGTGATTGATTAGTGAATGCTTATTGGTTGATTTGCCTCTTACATGAGATGCTTATTAATACATATTGAATGAATCCATCGGGAGAGAGGTCTCCTATGGTGAAAGCCTTCTATCCCATCCTCACCACCATGAAGCAGATACCCTTGGTTCAGTGGGAGCTCTTTCAGGTGGGATGGGGATCACAAATGGCTTTCCTAGGATGGGAAGTCTGGCCTGACCTTAGTTAGGCAATAGCCTTGAGAAGAAGATACATGGGGCCAGAGTGACCCAGTGAGTCCCAGCCCAAACCCTACGAGAATCAAGGGATTAGGAAAGAATGAAACTTGTGAGGAATCATGTTGGGAAGACTATTTCAGGGGACAGCTAGGTGGTGTAGTGGATAGCGTGCAGCACCTGGAATCAGGAAGGCCTGAGTTTAAATCTAGCCTCAGCTACTTCCCAGCTGTGTGACTGTGGGCAAGTCACTTAACTCTGTTTGCCTTAGTTTCTTCATCCATAAAATGAGCTGGAGAAGGAAATGGCAAGCCACTTCCATATCTTTGCCAAGAAAACTCCAAATGGGGTCATGGAGAGTCAGGCATGACTGAAATGATTCCTCCACCACCACCACCACCACCACCACTACCACACGCTAGGCCCCATGGCCACTTTCTGCCCTCGTGTTGAGGGCATCACCATCCTTCTAGTCACCCAAGTTCAAAGCTTCTGAGTCATTTTTTTAAAATTAGTTAATTTTATTTTAGGCAGTTGGGGTTAAGTGACTTGCCCAGGATCACATAGCTAGTAAGGGTCAAGTGTTTGAGTCCGGATTTGAACTCAGGTCCTCCTGACTCCAGGGCCTGTGCTCTATCCACTGTCCCATCTAGCTGCCTCTTTCTGAGTCATTCTGGACCCTTCTTTCTGTCATTCCCACATCCAAATCAGTTGCCAGATCTTGTCTCTCCAACATTTCTCTACGTTTGAGCAATTCCCCTTTGCTCTCACTCCTACAGCTGTCACTTTGCTTGTGACCTCATCACTTCTCATCTGGACTCTTGCAGAGATCTTCTACCTGATCTTCCTGCATCCAGTCTTTCCTCTCTCCACATAACTGCCCCAATAATCCTTTTATAATTTTTAATTTTGATGGATATCTTTAGCTTGGGACATGACATTCATTCCCTCTTGTTTCCTCAGCCTCAGTGACTCCCTGTTGACCTGGGAGGAAATACCAGCCCCATTGGTGGGCATTTAAAACCCTGCTACAGTCTGGCTCTGGCCTTTTTTTTTTTTAAGCTATATTTCACACTATTTCCCTTCAAGCATTTGATTTTCCACACCAAATGGCCTCCTCAATATTGTCATGCTGGGCATTCTATATCTCCAGCTGCCATACTTTGCCTGGAATACTCTTCCTTCTTACCTCTACCTCTTAGAATCTGTCCCTCCCTTCCTGTTCAAGTGCCACCCCTACTAGAAGACTTTGATTTCCATCCCCGCCCTCTCCATTGGTTTGTATTAACTTTGAATAGACTTTACTTATCTATTTATAGATTGGATCCACCCAATCATCCCTGTGTTATCAGCTCCTCCTTGGCCACACCCAGGTGGCTTTTGTCTTGACCTCTCCACTGCCCAGCTCACCTCCATTCCAGTCCTCTGGCACCCTGACCTCAGGCTTCAGACAGGAAATGGATGGGCAAAGGACCCGGGATGAGGGTGGGGCTGATTTCCCCCTAACCGCATCAGATTTTTCTGATTCTTTCCCCCTCTCCAAGACCAGCCTTGTAGATTAGTGAGTTATAATTTGTGGGATACTTCTAAGTTTACCTGTCTCAAAATCTCTGCCTGGAATTCTGCCAGTTAGACACTAATTGGGGCTAACAACAAACACTTGCTGGTGAATTGGGGGCAAGGAGGACAGAGGTCTCAGCTGGGCAGCCAGTGTGGCGCAGATAGGCTACAGGAGAGGCTTAGGTCGACACTGCCTTTGTTTGCTTCAGTTCCCTCATTTGTAAGATAGGGATAATAAGAGCACCTACCTCCCAGAGGGGTTGTGACTATCTAATAAGATGATGTGTACAAATCTTAAAGAGTGATGTAAATTTATATAGTCTCAGAGTTGCCTCAAGGCCCTGAGAGTTTAAGGGATTTTTCCCCAGGGTCATAAATCATGATTGTCTCAGAAATAGGACCTGAATCCAGATCTTTCTGGCTTTGAAGCTGTCTTTTCAACTATTACTTCACACCTTTTCTCTGTAGCCAGTAGGTGCTTTGTGGTTATGGAACTGAAAGATCTTGGGGCTCCTCTTCACCTGCTGTCCCTTCTCTGAAGGGCCCCATTTCTGGCTGTGCCTGCCCTATATTTAATGTAGGTGCCCTTCTGGGGAAGGGAGAGGGGTGGACAACCATGGAGTGCCCATTGGAAACATTTCTATGGTGCAAAGTAAGTAAGAGAGGAAGGGGTTTGGGCTGCAGGGAAGAAATGTGTGTGTGGCCCGAGTGCCTGCTCAGTTCATTCTGGGAAGAAAGTACTAGAGTCTTTTAGGCAGGTCCACACACACGTAGCTCTTTCTAGTGCTACGCCACCACCTGGAGGAGAGAGAGAGAGAGAGAGAGAGAGAGAGAGAGAGAGAGAGAGAGAGAGAGAGAGAGAGAGAGAGAGAGAGAGAGAGAGAGAGGAAAGAGAGAGAAGAGAGAGAGGAAAGAGAGAGAAAGAGAGAGAGAGACCCTTCCACATCTCAAGGGTTAGGGGCTTAGGGGACCCCACTATCTGGAAAATTACCTTATATTTTTTGACCCTCCCTTCATACCAGAGAAAAAGACTGAATTTTTTCTTTTTCTTTTATGGGGCATTTACAGTACTTTGTTGTAAAAATTGGGTTAAGTATTTGGTTAAAGTTTCTGTGTCTTCGTCCTCTCCACAAAACTCCCCCCAAAATTCCCATTTCATTTCTTGTGGGGACCCTTGATAGAGTGAAACCTGAGGTGGAGAAAGTTGTGCGTGTGTGGGATAACTGTACATATGCACGTACATATATACAAACATACACACATACATACATAAACGACTTGAATAACAGCAACCTCGTCAAAATTGCAGATGACCGATACACCAGTAATAGTAACAGCTAATGTTTGTATAACGCTTACTCTGTGCTAGGCTCTGTGTTAAGCCCTTTCTCAATGGCCTTCTTAATGGATCTTCTAGAAAGAGGTGACAACATGCATGGTTCTTTCCTTGTATTTTTCTGTTGTTGGACGAGGCCAAGACTCAGTGCTTAGATTTGCATTTCTTTTTTTAAGGACTCTGGACTGGGTTTCCAACATCTGTAACTTCTAGAGACATGAGGTTGGGATGTGTGTGTGGTTAGGGTATACATGAACAGGTGAGTTTTCTCTCTGTATCGTAGCAGCCAAGTGGACCTCTGGCCTTTGCCCAAAGACCTCTAGGCAATCGATAATCTCCTGAGGTATGAGGTAGCTCCTGCTCCTTTTGGACTGCCCTCACCATTAGGAGGGCCTCAGATACCTACTAGCTGTGTGACCCAGGGCAAGTCACTTCAACCTGTTTGCCTCAGTTTCCTCATCTGTAAAATGAGCTGGAGAAGGAAATGGCAAACCACGCCAGTATCTGTGCCAAGAAAAATCCAAATGGGGTCATGACGAGTCGGGCGGGAGTGAAGTACACCCTCACCCTGTTAGGAGAGGCAGCATGGCAGAAGTTACTCCTGAGAAAGGAGAATTTGAGTTCAAATCCTGCCTCTCCCTATATAGGCTGGGTGCCTGAATTGCTCTCTGTCCTCCTCTGCTATTGACCTCCCTGTCTCACCTTCCATGGGAAGCTTTCCCCAGCCCCTAGGGCCTTCCCTCTGGTCCTTATTTCTTATTTATCCTGTATATAGCCTGCTTTGAATATATTTGTTTATACTTCCTCTTCTCCTCTTAAATTGTAAGCTCCCTGAGGGCAGGGAATGCCCTTTGCCTCTTTTTGTATTTCTGGAATTTAGTTAGTGCTTAATAAATGTTGATTGATTGAAAATGAATGAATGAATGATTTATGCTGGGCTGGTTACTCTACCTCCAGGTAGAGTAACTCTCTTGAGAGTGGGAGTTTCCTACCTGACTCCATCCTCTGGTGGAATTTTGAGTCTAAAGAAACCAAGCTCTTTTGCCTACTTTGGTGATTCCCTGCCTGTTCTCCCCAAATTTAGCTCCAGCATTTCCATCTCTGTTGACTAGTCTCAGGGCAGCTAGGTGGCACAGTTAGGAAGACTCAGTCTTCCAATCCAGCCTCAGTTAATGAAAACCCCAGATGAGGTCACACGTTGGACATGACTGAACTACAAAAAAGCATCAGTGTGTCTGGTGTTGGGCTAGGCACTGGAAGATAAGTATGAGATTGAAACTTTCCCTGCCCTCAAGGAGTTTATATGAATAAATATTAGGTGAATAAAGATGACCGTATACACAGCTGTTAGATCTAAGGTAGTTTAGGAGGGAAGGAAGGGCAGTAATAGGGCAATAAGGAAATGCTTGTGTAGAAGATCTTGCAGAAAGGAAGAGCTAGACTCTGGGAAGTGAAGAAGGAGAAAGGGCATTCCAGGCATGGGGGCAGGACCAGTTCAAAGGCATGGAGGTAGGAGATGAGTGTTGTGTAAACAAGAGAGTAAACAAGTAGATTGGCTGGATCAGAATTCTAGAGGGCAGTAGTATCTAGGGGGCTGGTAAAACAGATGACTTTCTGTTCGATCCTCAGTACCAAGGAGTCACTGGAATTTATCAAATTGACATGGTCAGACCGCTGCTTTAGGAAATTCATTTCACCTTCTATCCCAACATTATCCTGCTTTTACTTTGTGTGTGTTTCTGTGCACCGTTGTCCCCTTTCACCCCAAACCTCCCTGTGGTAGAATGTAGGCCCCAGTGCCCAGCTTCATGAATGTTTCAGGAAACTTTATTGAGATTGGAAAGATTCTTGAATTGAGGTGAATTAAAAGAATTGCAGAAATCAAACTGCCCCCTCCCCAGGGGGCTTATGACTCCTCTCCCTCCTACTCCGAGTGGCTAGGATCCTCTTCTCCAGCCAGGACATTCCCATTCCTGGAGTGCTGTTCCTCCTCACCTCAACCTCTACAAATCCCAGGCTTCCTTCACAGCACTGTTTATGGACCACCTCCTCCTAGAAGTCTTTCCTGATTTCACCCCTCTCCTTTTTGAAATCACTTTGTATATACTTAGTATTTTCTCATCAGTATATGTGTTACCACTTTCCCTTTTCCTTGTCAGATTGGGGTCCCCACGGCCTGGTAGGTAGCAGGGGCTTGGGAGATTACGCTTCTCACCTCAGCTGCGTGCCTTTGTAACCTCTGGGCCTCAGTTTCCTCCTTGGTACTGTGAGAGGGGTTGGCCTCCTGACCTCCCTGGGCTCTCTTCCAGCTCCAAGTCAGTGATATTATTACGATTCTCCTCGAAGACATTTAAGCAGACACCCTGACTCAGACTTAATCCCTTCTCAGCGCTATTCCTTTGCTCTTGATGTGACTTCCTTTCCTGTTCATGGCCTGCTAACCACCCGGGTAGGGATTAGCTGGCACCTTTGAATAAAGAAGACTGCTTATGTCTCAGAAGTGTGTTTGTAGAGCTGAGATGAAGGAGGACCTCTGATCATCTACACCCTGATGACTTTACTTATCCTATTTCCCCTTTACCTCCTTCACTTGGACCCTGCATATGGATCATTGGGGTGCCGTGGTCCTTGGTGCTGAGCAGTGAGTGCAGTCAGATGCCCCAGCCTGCACACGACTCTCATGCCGTTTGGTTTCTGTTTGGAATAAATGGGGGATGGGGAGGTGTCGCAACTTAACAGCTCCATGGCAGGATGTGGAACATGGTCAGGGCCAGATAAGTGTTACTGGAGCTGGATTATTGGAGAGGCAGCATCATTTAGTAGATAGAATACTGAACAGAATCAGGATGAGGAGGGGTCTGGATTCTGCTTCTGATTGGTCATCGTGGGAGCTTGGATTTAGAGCTAGTAGGGACCTAGCTCCTCATCTCTTCTAGCTGCCCTCATTTTCATCATTATTGTGTCCAATTCTTTGGTTTTTTTTTTTTCTGGCAGAGATACTGGAGTGGTTTTCCTATTTCCTTCTCCAGCTCATTTTACAGATGAGGAAACTGAGGCAAGCAGGATTAGGTGACTTGCCTAGGTAGTAAGTGAGTGTCTGAGGCCAGATTTGAACTCAGGTCTTCCAACTCCAGGCCCAAAGCTCTATCCACTATGCCACCCAGCTGTGCCCCTCATTTTCATAGGCTCACAGAGTATGAGAAATGGAAGGGACTTTGGGGTCCATGATTTTTTACCTTTTTGTGTCCTGGACCCCTTGGATGATCTGGTAAGAGGTTAGGCCCTTCTCAGAATCATGTTTATAATTGTCTAAAATAAAATGCATAGGATTGCAAAGGAAACCGATTAGATTGAAATAGAGTTCTCAAAATATTAAAACAAAATAGATCTCAGTTTAAGGATCCCTGCTCTGGCCCAACCCATTCTTTGACCAAAGAGATCTCCAGTACCAACAAGTGGTCAGCAAATCTCGTTGAAGACCTTCAGTGGGGCAGCCCAGTCTTCTTTGGGGCAGCTCCCCTTGACTCTTAGCCCACCTTTGCCTTTTGCATGCATGGCTGTGTCCTCTGGGGCCAAACAACTTTAATCTCTCTTCCACTGTACTTAACTGCCCTTTAAATCCTTTTTACCCAGAAAGAAATTGACCTCTCTGAGCCTTAGTTTTCTGCTCTGTAAAATGGAATTAATGAGAAGCAGAGTGGGTAGGGGTTGTGGATAGAGAGCTGGACTGGGAATGAAAAGGACCTTAAGACATTAAGTACCTACTGTGTGCAAAACACTGGCAAAAAGTAGGACCGGTCCTTGTTCTCCAGGAGCTCACATTCTAACCCTTAGGGAAAGTTTTAGCTTCAAGTAAGAGAAGTTAAGGGAGGGAAATAAGCATTTATATAGTATTTACTATGTGTCAAGTGTTATACTAAATATATATATATATATATATATATATATATATACATATATATATATATATATGTATGTATATATATATAACAAATAATACCTTATGTGATTCTCCCATTCTCCCAACAACCCTGGGAAATGTAGGTTTTATTATTATTCCCCCCTTTTTAGTTGAGGAAACTGAGGCCAACAGTCCCAGTCACATAGGGAGTCATTGTCTGAGGCTGGATTTGAATTTGGGTCTTTCTGATTCCAGGCCCAGGGAGCCACTCTCTGGACAGGTCCCGTGGTCCTTAGGGTGAAACAGCAAAACAGACTATACTGTCTCTTCTTCAATGTCTTTTCCACGAATGAAATCAGATCACTTTCTGATATTGAGGCATTTGACAGTAGCAAAGACTTTTCTAGATTCCAGGCCTGTTTCTGATCTTTACTGGCCGGGTGGCTCTGTGCCAGTCACTTAACCTCCTAGTGCCAGGGGCAGGTGTCTGAGAATGCTGGCTGTGGGAAGGGAGTTTCCTTCCTGGGACTGCCTCTCCCTTTGGTGATGAAACAAATCCTAAACAAAGCCAGGCCCTTTTCTCCCAGGGTCATTATCTGGCTCTTGCATTAGTCAAAGTTCATCTTGTATAGGGATGATTCTCTGTTACCTGGGACTTTTAAATTCTGGAGATTTGTAGATTCCAAAAGTGGAGATGAAGAAGAAAACTGTGGCAGCCTATGCCCCAAGGCTACAAATTAGAGATAAGTTGCCTATCTACATCTGATGGAGTTTTTTTAAAAAAAATTCAGCTTTTTTTTTTAATTACAAAAACAAAACAAATCAGAATCTTTCATCTCTCCTACTCTCCCACCCACTAAAAAAAGGAAAGGAAATTATTGAAACATGCATGATTGAGGAAAAAAAAATCGAGCATTGACCATATCCAAAAAAATATATGTTTCAAGCTGCGCCCTGGGTCCTGTTGAGTGGCAGCTACGTGGTTTGGTGGATAGAGCGTCAGGCGTGGAGTCAGAAAGTCCTGAGTTCAGGTGTGACACTTACTAGCTGAGTAACCCTGGGCAAGTCACTTACCCTGTTTGCCTCAGTTTCGTATCTGTAAAATAAGCATAATAGTAGTGTTTACCTCACAGGGATATTGGGAGGAGGCACTGAGATAATATTTGCGAAGTGCTTGGTATAGTGCCTGGCACGTTGTCCGTCATTTTTCGATCACATCTGACTCTGTTCTGTTCTTTAATCACCTTCATTTCCAATCTTCCTCCTCCCTCCCCTTAGGAGTGAAGCCATACCTGGCCACAAAGAGTATTGCTTGTGTCTGTTTGTTTTTTTTTGCAAGGCAATGGGGTTAAATGACTTGCCCAAGATCACACTGCTAGTAAGTGTCAAGTGTTTGGTCTGAGGCTGGATTTGAACTCAGGTCTTCCTGGTTCCTGGGCTGGTGCTGTCCCTATTCCTTGTATCTGATGCCCAATGCAGCCTTCCATACTCCTAGTCTCCACCCCTTATGTAAAATGAGGGTGTTGGACTGGAATGTCTGAGGTTCCTCCTAGCTCATGATTGGATCATCCCATCCTGACCCCACAAGGACTGAGGAAGGAGGTTCATTTTCTTCCCTTTTTCCAGGGCCAACCTTGGTTATCATAATTACCTAGTATTCATTTTTTTTGTATTATTTCCATTTATGTCATTGTGATCATCAGGTTTATTGTTTTCCTTCTCTTTCGTTATCTTATTTGAATCCCACAACAACATAAGACAGACGTCCTGCAAGTAATACACCCATTTTAGAGCTAAGGAAATTGAGGCTCACCAAGTGGCAATGTGCCTGTGGTAATAAAGCTCACAAGCATGATCTGTTGAATTTCTTGTAATCCTTCTCATCCTTTGATTTAGGAAGCAAAGAGTTTGAGTCAACCAGTTAAGAAGCATTTATCAATTAAGCATCTACAATGTGCCAGGCATTGTGCTAAATGCAGGAGATACAAAGAAAGCCAAAAATAGGGGCCCTGCCCTCAAGGAGTTCCCAGTTTAATGGCAAAAGTGGGAGCCTACAGGCTTCAAAGACAGGGCCTCCCTGACTGTAAGTCCTGCACCTGTAGTATACTACCTGTAGCCTATCTGAGCCTCAGTTTCCCTGTCTGTAAAATGAATCTGATAATAATGGCATGTATCACCCAGGTGTGTAGAGGGACAGATTCTCCATAAATTTCAAAAACATTGTGTTTCTTCTGGTACCATTTGTATGAAATGTTAAATCACTCCACAAAAGTGAATGGCTAAATAATTGTTATTATAATAAATATTTTTGTTGGGGATTTACACTTCAGAGCCATAAGTGGCATGCTCGAAAAGGTGCCCATGATGCCCCTTCCAAGAAAGGGCTCTGACTCAAACGAGGAATATTCTTATATTCAAAATCTCTCCTTTTCCTCTCTATCCCAGGGACATGCTGATAACCAACCTGGATGCATCTATGACCTATGACGAACTTTGTGACGAAGTGAGAGAAATGTGTAGTTTACACCAGCAACAGCCGATCACCCTTAAATGGATCGATGATGAAGGTTTGTCCAAATTGGCTCTGCTCTGGGACTTTGTTTTCAGCTGTTCCTAAAGTGTCAAATCTGTGGGACCTAAGCATTTTCTTTTTCTTTTTTTTTTTTTTGGTTAGGCGATTGGGGTTAAGTGACTTGCCCAGGGTCACACAGCTAGTAAGTATCAAGTGTCTGAGGGTGGATTTGAACTCAGGTCCTCCTGATTCCAGGGCCGGTGCTCTATTCACTGTGCCACCTAGCTGCCTGGACCTAAGCATTTTCAAAACCAACTGCTTCCCAGGATAGGTAAAGAATGTTAGTTAGTAGCAGCGCATGGGTTCAAATCCTGACTCCTCTGCCATCTAGCTGGATGACCTTGGACAAGTCACCTCTCTGGGTCTGTTTCCTACTTTGTAAAATGAGAGGATTAGACTAAATGATTTCTAAGGTCCTTTCCATCTTGAAATCTATATAATATAATATACAATTATATAATGCTTTAAGGTTCGCAAAGCTTGTAGTGGCGATGATAGTGATGATGATAATAATTATAGCATCTGGAGCTGTTCTCTGGCTTTGAAGTTTGCAAAGCACTTTACAAACAATATCTCATTTGACCTGCACGACAACCCTGGAAACAGGTGCTATCATTATCCCCATTATACAGATGAGGAAACTGAGACCCAGAGAGGTCAGATGACCTGCCAAGGGTCTATATCAGAAACTGATAGGATTTTCTTAGTGGAATCAACATTAAAGAAGAAACATTAACGCCTACCTTACCCTTGAGCTGAAGGACCATGGGATCTTTCCATCTGCCTTAAAGTTGAAACCTTCCATATGTATTGTATCTCTCATTAGAATGTGAGCTTCTTGAGGGCAGGGGTTGTCTTAATATTTGTGTCTACAGCATTTAGTACAGTTCTTTGCATACAGTAAGTGATTTATAAATGCTTCATTCCCTCATTCATTCATTTTAGATAACTAGTATGTTTCTTGAGGTAGGATCTGAACTCAGGTTTTCATGATTGAAAGTCCAATGCTCTGCTTGGGGCAGTCTAGTGGCAAAGTGGAGGGAGCACCAGACCTGCAGTCAGGAAGACCTGAGTTCAGATCCTGCCCCAATCTCTAGCTGTGTGACCCTGGACAAGTCAGTTGCCCAATAATCTTAAGCTGCTTCTAGAGAATCACAGAGTCTAGGATGGCATCCAGGGAACAATCTGGAGAAACAGGAGAGCAGGAACAGGGCTTCTTAACCCTTTTTTGTTTCATGGACACAGAAAAGCACATAGACTTGCTTCTCAGGTCTCAGCTGGACCTAGAGTCAGGAAGACCTGAATTCAAATCCAGCCTAACTATATGGCCCTGGGCAAGTCATTTAACCTGTGTTTGCCTCAGTTTCCTCATCTGTAAGATGGGGTAATACTAGCACCTACCTTTCCACATTGTCATGAGCATCAAATGAGGTATGTGTAAAGAGCTTCGCTATGTGAGTGCTAGCTATTGTTTAGCATGATAGAGCTAGTTTACGGTGGCGTGGGCTGCCTGGGAGGGCCATGGGCGCAGTGATCCTGGCCGATCATTTTTCAGTCATATTGCAGAGGAGATTTTTGTTCTGGGAGGAGTTGGAGTCTACGGCCTCTGGGCTTCCTTTCAATTGTAAGATTTGGTGATGGTTAAATTGCAATCTAGGTAGAAATACAGGCACTAAGTAGGTTGCAAAGGTGGGGTTCCTCAGCACTTTCTCTTTCCCACCAGAGTCTTCTAGTAAAAGCCTCATTAATAATAGAAGGTTGCCTGGTAACTCGGATCCCTGACATCCCTACAGGGGGAGACTGGAATGGAGTTTGTCATTAGGGCTTACTAGCTGGTGGTACCATTTGTGGAAGTGTTGGGGTCTTCCCATTGGCTGGTCAGGGCCCCATCTCCTCCGGGCAGTGGTGGAGACATGACCAAGTCTGGCCCTTTTCTTCTCAAGTCTGTGTGGACCACCCTCATTTTTCCATGATCACCTACTCACCTGGCTGGGCCCTTGTCTTTCAGTCATGGAATCTCTCATTTGGCAGGGGAATCAGAGGTCATCCCCTTTCTGCAGCATCCTCCCCAGTAATGGGGAATTTCCCACTAACTGGACCAGCCTTGCCATCTTGGACAGGCTTCCAAGTCTCAGTCTCTGAGCTGGAAGGGACTTAGGAAAGCATTTATGCCAATACATACCTGAACCAGAATCAGCTTACCTGACCAAGTGGTCATCTGATCCCCTCTGGGTGACCTCCAGGGAGAGAACTTAGCGCCTCTCATTCCATTGAGAGGAACCTTTCCTACTTAGGAAGTTTTTCCTTGCGTGGAACCTCAGTCTCTCTCTTTTTAAAATGTAAATAGTATTTTATTTCTGTCCACTTACATGTAAAAATAGTTTTCAACATTTATTTATTTTTTCCTCTATCTCCTCATTTACTTTTTTATTAATTTATTTATCTTTAGTTTTCAACGTTCACTTCCACGAGATTTTGAGTTCCAAATTTTCTCCCCATCTTGTCCCTCCTCCCACCCCAAGATGGGATGCATTCTGAATACCCCTTCCCCTAATCTGCCCTCCCTTCTATCTCCCCCTCCCTTGTCTTATCCCCTTCCCCTTCAATTTTCTTGTAGGGCAGGATAGATTTCTATACCCCATTGCCTGTATATCTTATTTCCCAGTTGCATTCAACTGGGAATTTCAAGATTTGGGGTTTCAAATTTTTCTCCCTTCCCCCACCCCAAGATGGGAAGAAATCTGATATAGGTTATACATATGTGATCATGTTAAACATTTCCATACTCAATCTTTTCAGTTTCCCCCCTTTTCTTCTAGTTCTGCCTTCTGAAGCCAAGGAGAAAAAGCTAGCCCCTCTTCCATCTGATGATAGTGACCGTGTTTGCTTGCATTTAGATAATGCTTACAAAGCACTTTGTGCATATTAGCTGATTTGAGCATCGCAACAACCTTGGAGGGCAGCTGTTGTTAGCTTCATTCCCATTTTACAGATGAGGAAACTGAGGCAGGTAGTGGTTAAGTGACTTGCCCAGGGTCACGCAGCTAGTCAGTATCTGTTGTCTTAATTTGAATTTAGGTCTTCTCGACTCCAGGCCCCAGAGTTCTATCACTCTGCCAGCTAGGTAACTGAAAGCACTTTAAGTACCTTCAGGAACCCCAGACAACATGCTGTCATGCCACAAAACATTTCCATGGGTCCCTGCTTCTGTTACCCTCCCTCATACCTCAGTGTGGCATGTCCCTGAGGGCTTAGCACAGAATGATTGCTTTCAAACGGCCTCGTCAGCACCTCTGCCCTGACGCTGGGCTGCTTCCCTGCGCTGCTAACCACGGTCATTCATTTTGCATTGATTTTTAAAATAACATCACTAGTCTTTTCTGACCTTGTTTCTGGATCCTGAGGTTGTCATGCGTGAGGGACCTTGCAGTCCAGAGGAAATAGGTGATAATGATTATAATATGAGAGGCAGTGTGCGGGCCTTGAAAGCAAGACCTGGGTTCAAATCCTGTGGCTGGCACTGCCTGGGTGACCTGGGGCGACTCATTTCACCTTTCTTCGGTTACTGGATGTTGGTATTGGCACAGGCAGTTGAGATGGGTCCCCAAGATGGAGGAAGGGGGAAGGAAATCAATATTTCTGTAGTACCTGCTGTGTGCCAGGCATTGAGCTAATAATAAGTGCTAATAAATAATAAATAATTGTGCTTTACAATTATTATCTCATTTGAGCTTTGCAACAACCCTTCCAGGAAGGTGCTGCTATTATTCCCATTTTACAGTTGGGGAAACTGAGGCAGACAATGATTAAGTTTCTTCCAAGATTCTCTTGGCTAGTAAGTGTTTTGAGGTCAGATTTGTACTCAGATCTTCCTTATTCTGGGACAGCTAAGGTGGCTCAGTGGATAGAATGCTGGCCCTTGAATCAGGAGAACCTGAGTTCAAATGTGACCTCAATTACTAGCTGTGTGATCTTGGACAAGTCACTTCCCTCTGTTTGCCTCAGTTACCTCATCTGTAAAATGAGCCAGAGAAGGAAATGGCAAACCACTCCAGCATCTCTGCCAATAAAACCCCAAATGGAGTCACGAAGAGTTGGACATGATTGAAAAAAATGAGTGAACTTCCTTATTCCAGGCCCAGCTCTTTTATCCGTTGTACCACCAGTTGCTTCTATGAGGGGCTGAGCTCTGGGCTTGAGGCTTTCTAGCCAACCCTTGCCTACCTCCCGAATAACAGCTTCCATTCATGGTGTATTGCTTGAGACCAAATGCTTTTCTCATGGCAGCCTTGCCCCTTCCTCCCTGTCTGCAGATAGTGATTGTATTCTATGTGTTTTTGAGAGTGAAGAAACTGAGGGCCAGAGAGCTCGTGCTAAATGTCCACGGGGCTCTGATGCTTATTACACTTTGTGTTCTGGAACAAGTCATTTCTTTGCTCTGGGCTACCCATTTCCTGGGAGGGTTGAACTAAACAGAGCCCCTTTCTAGCTCTAGGACTTTGATCCTCAGGGTTGGACTGGTCCACTCTTTTCATTTAGCAGATTAGGAAGTTAAATGGCGGTCACCAAGATGGATTTGAACCCAGGTTTCTTCTGACCCAGAGGCTAATGCTTTTTCTAATATAATATACCACATTACCCTTGTCACCTGCCTATTGCTATTATTTTCAGTTTATTATCTGACTTCGATAATGTATTCCATACCCATAGTCCCCCACCTCTACCAAAAAAGAAAGGAAAGGAGTGTAGACCCAAAGAAGGGAGGGAATAGTCTTAACTCTTCCATTGGTGAATTGGTTGGTTTTACCTAACTGCCTTTTCTTTTCTTTTCTCTTCTTTTCTCCTCTTTTCCCTTCTTCCTCTCCTCTCCTTTCCTCTCCTGTTATTTGTTGTCAGGGATCCTTCCATGGATGGGAGAAGGGGATGGAATATATTTGGATGAAGATGATGTAAAGGTGGAGGTGATAGGGTCATAGATTGAGCAGTGGAGATGACCTTGGGGTGTCACTAAGTCGACCCCTCTCATCTTGTAGAGGCTTAAGAAACTGGTCCGGTGTCATACAACCAGTAGCTTTGCAAGGTGGAATTTGAACCCGCGTCTTCCTAATTTCCAGGGTAGCAATTTATCCATTCCCACCAATCTGCCTCTAAAGATACTGGTAAAAACTTCAAATGAAGGCTAAGTGGTATCCTGAAGTCACTGCCAGCTGTCCAGCTGTAACCTTACTGCCATCCACGTTCTGGAGAGCGCGGCTTCCATGGACCTCTGGGCGCCATACCACCACCCTGTCCACAGTGGCATTGCAGTGAGATCCCTCCATGAGAAGGGGAGGCAGTTGGGTACAAAGGAAAGAATTGCTGGATTCTGAGTCAGAAGAATAGGCCTAGATCTTGGCTCAGGCCTCAGTTTCCCTATCTGTAAAGTGAATGAAGTAGACCCTTCACCCTCTCAGGACCCTTCTTGTTGCAGATCCCCTGGCGGATGTGTAACTGACCCACGACCAAGCAATGAGAGTTCTCAGCGAGTGCGTTTTTCCTTCCCTCTGTAACCCTCATGATGGGGGTGGCGGCACATTTTCATTAAAGTGATGATATTTTCCTTCCTGTCACAATTGTGAGCTCTTGGCAGGAAGGTCTGGCTTGTTTTAACCCACCTCTTCCAGGGTCAATTGCAAGGCAAGTCACCCTGAGCTAAAGAGAAATACTACTAGCAGACACTTGGAGCTTACGGGGATCCCATTCTCACAACTCCCCACTGGGGAGGTAGCCTATTTTACAGATGCAATGACCAAGGTTCAGAGGAGATGAGACTTGTCAGTGGACGCACAGGTGCTCACGGTCCCGTAGCTCATCATTTTCAGAGGTGGCATTTGAAGCCTAACCTTGCCGACCGTCTTTGCCCCGTACTGCACCACACCAACTAGGGGCATGCCCGGAGTGTCAGATGATGGTAGATGTTTTGGAGACTGACAGAGAGGGTCAGGGAAGCCTGGGAGAGCAGAAGGTGGAGAGCCCAGGTAATCCACATCTCCCCCTCAATGCTGCCCATTTGTTGAAGGAGGCCGGCTGAACTTGGCCTTCACCATTCTTTGGCATCCAGAATCTGGGCTCTTTGACCTTTTAGGTATCAAGAAATGAATCACTGGTCAGTTGGAGGCGGCAAAGGAGTGTGCTTTGGTGCTGCCAAACCAGATTAAATGTAATTGGGAAATAGGTAACAATCCAATCTTACAAAATAAATCCAAACACAGCAGAACATAAGGTTAATTCGTGGTTTTCTAAGTCAATATGGAGCCTGCAGAGATCCTCATGTAGGGCTGAGTTGTCTTGTTTCTATCTGAGTTTTATCCCACTGGCTCAGAGCACCAAGAGGCAGGGACCTGCTCGAGGTCTCCCAGCCAGTGTGTGCAGAGGAGGAGCTAGAACCCAGGTCCTCCTGACTCTTCATCCATTATGCCAGGCTGCCTCTAACCTTGTCTTTGTTGTGTAAATATTTTTAGATTGACTTAGGTCATCATAGGAGCAAGAGGTAGAGCTAGAAGCTGGCCTGCTTATTTTACAGGAAAGGAAACTGAGGCCCAGAGAGGTTAGGCAGGTTGCCCAGGCTTGCACAGCATGATTTGGTACCCAGGTCTTTCTCACTCTAGACCTAGTTCTCCATCCATCCCAGCCCAGGGGAATGTAAGCTCCTTCAGGGCCTGTAGCATTTTCTTTTGTTTTTAATGTGCATCCCTAGCCCAGTGCTGGCTTATACTAGATACAACTTAGTATAAATGCCTGTTGAAGAATGAATGAATGGATGGAGACTGTTGTTGAAGGATTTTTGTTCTGGTCTCAGTTGACCTGGATGGCCTCTGGGGTCAGAGAGTCTTTGTTTCCGTGACTGCCTTAATGACTGTGTGACCTTTGACAAGTCATATGTTGGGACCTTATTTTTCTTATCTGTAAGGTTTGGGGGTTGGACTGGATGACCTCTAAGCCCCTTTCTAGCTGTAAATTCAATGATCTCTCGAAACAGGGAATATCTGCATTTTTTAATGTGTAAGGACTGTTGGGGTAGGGGTACAGGGGGGAGGTGGAGGAGGGACATGCTGAGATGGTTGTTGGGGGATTTGAATTAAAACTTGTTTTGAATTAAATTGAATTAAAAGGTTGTTTCTCTTCCCCCTCCCTTGCTCTTCTTTCTTTCCTTTTTCCTTCCTCCTTTTCTTCTCCCTTCCCCACTCTTTCTTCCTCCCTCTGTTCTCTCCTTTCCCCTCACTCCCTCCGTCTTTTCCTCCCTCCTCCTCCTTCTCTCTTTCCCCCCTCTTCTTTTTTCCTTCCTTCCCTTCCCTCTTTGCTCCCTCTGCCTTTTCCTTCTTCCTCCTCCTTTTCTCTCTCCCTCTCTCTCTCTCCCTCTCTCTCTCCCTCTCTCTCCCTCTCTGCGTCGCCCTCCCTTGCCTCCCTCCCGCGCCTCCCTCTACCCATCCTTGGCTGCACGTCACAGTGTCCCGGGCACACAGAGCCTGCGCGCATTAGAGGCAGCCCTTGAGCTCAGGCCGCTCTCCACAGTCCTCTCGCTTCTCTCTAGACTGTCTCTTGTTCTCGGTCACTGTCGCTGGGCGCGCAGACACTTCCTTTCCCCGGCCCTTGTTTGTCAATGTTTGGTGTTCCTTTTGCTCCGCGATATCCGCATTCTTCACATGTTCTTCTCTAGGGTCTGTTGATTCCTCCACTCATTCCCGGCCAGGTGGGATTCCTCTTTTGGGGCTCCCTCTGCTGGCCTTAGCCAGGATAGAGCTGAATCAGACTGAAGACTAAAACATTCCTTTGCCTTTTTCCCGAAGTAATCCCAGGAGGCGGAAGAAACACTTTGGGTGTCCTTTTCACGGCTGTACCTGCAAAGTGAAGGCCGTCAGATAGTTCTGTAAACGATAGACCCAAACCTTTTTGCTCTGACCTTGCTCTTCTTGGGATTCAGTGATTAGGGGGCAGCCACTTCCTACTGGGAGGCAGTGTCTTAGTCGGTAGAGGGCTGGTCTTGGAGTCAGGAAGACCTGCTTTTGAGACGTGACCCTGAGGTCTGGCCATCCAAAACTGGATAAATAATCTAAAATCCCAGAGTTCCAGGCAACTCCCTGACATATGAGTCAGCCAGTCAGTCTTTTTGGGTAGCAGGAGTCTTCTACCAGGATGAACACTGGTCCAGACCAGGGGTGGGGAACCTGACACCTTGAAGCCACGTGTGGCCTTCGAGGTCCGTGGGTGCGACTTTTGACCGAGTCCAAGTTTTACAGAACAAATCCTTTTATTAAGGGGATTTGTTCTGTGAAGTTTGGATTCAGTCAAAGGGCTGCACTTGAGGACCTAGAGGACCACGTGTGGTCTCGAGGCAGCAGGTTCCCCACCTCTGGTTCAGGCTCTGTGCATGTGGGCTACTTCCTTCCCCCCACTTTTAAAATTCATTCTTAGATTCTCCTCTCCAAAAAAAAAAGGTACTTTTAAAACATTGTTTTCATTTCCTCAAGGTTGGGTCATTGGATTGTAGAATTTAGAATGAGAAGGCACCATGGTAGGGTAGGAGCACTGAATTTGGAATCAGAGGACCCAGGTTTGAATCCTTCCTCTGCCAGCTATGTGGACCTTGGGCAAATGCCTTCCTCGCTCTGGGCGCGTGCCCTCCTCTGTAAAACGTGGGCATCGACCTCAGAGGTCCCTCCCAGCTCTGAAGCCTAGGCAGTCCTCGAGCCCTGCTGACTCTTAAAATGGAATCTGGCTTTTCATTGTGTCGGGGGGGTGACCGGGACATGCCTAGACCTCAAACTGCCATTGGGCTTTCCTTTAAAACCACCCCACCCGTACGGAGTAGTGTGTTCAGGTCTGGGCACTGCTTTTTAGGAAGGATGTTGGTAAGTCGGATGTCAGCCGGGATGGTGACGTGTCTCAAGATCATAGGAACTAAACTTTAGAGCAGGAATTGACATTGATTCTAACCCCATCATTTTATAGGTGAGAAAACTAAGGCCCAGAGAGGTTGAGTGACTTGGCCAAGATCACACAGCTAGTAAGTTTCTGAGGTGTGGTTTGAACCCAGTCCTTCCTGACTCCAGTTCCTGCTGTCTGTCCACTTCATCATTCCTCCTTTTTTTTTTCTTTTTGGTGAGGCAGTTGGGGTTAAGTGACTTGCCCAGGATCACACTGCTGGTAAGTGTCAGGTGTCTGAGGCTGGATTTGAACTCAGGTCCCTCCTTTTCTCTGCTGAAGGAAGTAGGGATATTCATCCTGAAGAAAGACTTAGAGGAGGCTTGAATATTTGAAGGGTTGTCCTGTGAAATAGAGGTTAAACTTGTAGTGTTTGGGCCCCGTGGGAGCAGAACCAGGAACAAGGCTTACAGATTGCCAAGAGACAGCTAGGGGGTTGATGCCACTAACTTGGTAACCATGAGAGCTACCCATAAGTGGAATGGGCCGCCTCGAGAGGTGGGGAGTTTCCTCTCCGTGAAGGGCTCTGAGCAGAGGCCGGAAGACCTCATGTGGGTATGGCATGGAGGGATTCTTGCTCACGGAAGGGTTGGGCCAGGTGGCTTCCAAAAACTCCTTCCCTCTCTGGGATTCTTGGATTCTGATAGCATCAAACAAGTTGGTAAGAGCCGTATCGAATATCCCGCCGAGTTTACGTGGTGTCTCTTGCCTCGTTTTTCCATTTCATTAGGTGATCCGTGCACCATATCTTCTCCGATGGAACTGGAAGAAGCTTTTCGCCTGTACTGTCAACACAGAGATGAAGGACTCATCATTCACGGCAAGTAGCTGGAAATGAAGCTTCCTGGCCTCTCTTCACAGGGCTTTCCTTGGAGAATGATCTAACTGGGGCTTGTCTCTTTGACTCGGGCTAACCCTTGGCCGCTGGAAATAATTGTGTAGGTTCTAAGTGCTGGCCAGGGCGGGTCGTTTGTTCTTCGGGTCAGATATATTATCCCGCTACTTATTCTGTCCAATTACGCTTCCCAGCGTGGAGAAGCTAATGAGCGCTCTTGCCCCCAGTGGCCCTTCTCACAACTCTTAGGGGGTGGGGAGTATCTACAGATGCTTCTTATAGCATCATCACTTTTCTACTTCTTCTCAAAACTGACGAATCTAAGCTCAGCCTAGTCTAATTGTACTCCAAGCACTGTGCGAGGCGTGGAGGATGCAAACAGAAGAGAGACAGACTCTGCCCTCAGGGAGCTTACATTCTCCATGGCTCTGAACTGCTGTTAACTTGATCATTAACTATTGGGGACAGTTAGTGTAAGGACATATTTTCTCCTTGAGGAATATTAATTTTCCCCCTAACTTCATTGTTCTTATTTCCATCCTTTGAAAATCTCTCTAAATGTCTCACTTAACGATGAACAGATTCCCCCCGGTCACACTCTCCATATCCCAGCGTTTCTGAACCCCTGTAGTTCATCGTCTAAACCCATTCCCCATCTTGTTCAGTCGTGTCTGACTCTGCATGACCCAATATGGGGTTTTCTAGGCAGAGATACTGGAGGGGTTTGCCATTTCCTCCTCCAGCTCATTTTAAGATGAGGAAACTGAGGCAAACAGGGTGAAGTGACTTGCCCAGGGTCACACATCTAGTAAGTGTCTGAGGCCGGATTTGAATTTAGGTCTTCCTGACTCCAGGCCTGCACCACCTAGCTGCCCCATCTCCCACTACCAGATAGATTCCTTCTTCCTATTCTCCTCAATCCACCCCACCCCCAAAGTCCCAGTCAAATGCTACTCACCCCATGACACTTTCCTCGGGAATACCTGCTCCGTA
Source organism: Phascolarctos cinereus (assembly GCF_003287225.1). Classification (NCBI taxonomy): domain Eukaryota; kingdom Metazoa; phylum Chordata; class Mammalia; order Diprotodontia; family Phascolarctidae; genus Phascolarctos; species Phascolarctos cinereus. The sequence continues at coordinate 403,605,836 of NW_027556098.1, read as the reverse complement.
GGTAACAAACTTGCTTTCATCTTTAGTCTCTTCCTTTCCCATTACTTCCATTTTGTGGCTCTCACTGAGACCTGATGACACAGCCTCCTTGGCCACCCTTTCCAGCAGTGGCTGCACTTTCATTCCACTGCATTCACTGGTTGAGGCAGGGGACTTGGAATACTCCTTCCTCCCCATTGCCACTTCCCCGTTCTCCTTCCACCACCATCACTTGGTTGCTTCTCGTCCTTTTGAGGTTCATGCAATCCACTCTGCCATTCAGTCAAAATTCTGATAGATGTTGCCTGCAAACCTTCTGTATGCTCCCCTTCCTTCTGCAATGAGTTCAGTACTTGGCTCAGCTTTTCTCCCTTCCCCAGACCCTGCTCTCATACTAGGGAATTTCAGCCTACATATTGAGACTCCTTTGGATACCCTAACCTCTCAGTTCCTCAACCTACTTACTTTTCATGACCTTACTCCTCTGCCCAAGTCAGCCACACACAAAGATGGTCGTACCCTTGATCTTACCATCACCTAAAAATATCCCCCTCCATGTCCATGAACTTGGAAATTCCCTGTCTGACTAAATCTATTTGGCTTTCCACTTCTCCTTCTGCCTTCTCTTCCCTAACCCGGTTCCTTGTCCCCGCTGTGGTCTCCGATTCCTCGACTCCCTCGCCTCTTCCAAGGTTATTGCCTCTGCACTAGCCACTCTCTCTTCTTTCCTGATGTTGACCCCTTGGTGCCAGTTGAACTCAACATTTTCCTCTTCTCTTGAGTCCCTAGCCACCTTATCATGTTGCCCATTGTGTCTTGCCGTGCCTCAGCCTTGGTTTACTCCCACTGTCCACTGCCTTCCTTCTTACACACACGCTGTTCACCAAAGGTGGAGAACATCATGAAACTGTTCTACCAGGATCCATTAGGGATTCATATCATATAACCTCTGCTGATCCCTCTCTGCAGCTGGGCAATCCTGCTGTACTTCCCTTATCAACTCACTATCCCACTCTCCACAGCGGTTCTTCTAAACCTTTTTATCCCTTCTCAAACCTCCCAGCTAGGTGGCCCAGTGGGTAGTCAGGAAGACCTGAGTTCAAATCTGGCCTCAGACACTTAGTAGTCGTGTGACCCTGGGCTAGGCACTTAATCCTGTTTGCCCCAGTTTCCTCATCTGTCAAATGAGCTTGAGAAGGAAATGACAAACCACTCTAATATCTTTGCCAAGTTACCCAAATGGGGTCTCGGAGAGTTGGACACAACTGAAATGACTGAACCCAATGAATAAACCTAAGAAGCTTGTCTCATATTTTACTAAAAAAAAAATCGAGGCCATTTGCCGTGAGCTCCCTCTTCTCCCTTCCCATCCAAAATCACTTGTATGCCTTCTTCCACTATTTCCTCCTTGCCCTCTGTCCCATACCCCTTCTCCTTATGAAGGCCAGCCCCTCTACCTCCCTTGCATCCTGTGTTCTCCAGCAGACTGCTCCTCTGGCATCTCCATTTATCTTCAATCTCTGCCTGCCAGTCTGCTGCCTATAAACATAACCATGTCTCCCAAGTCCTGAAAAAAGCCCCCAAACAACCCTCACCTGCTATGTTCCACTCACTATATCATCCTATATCTCTGCTGCCTTCTTTGGGAAGACCATCTACACTGGGTGCCTTTACTTCCTCTTTTCACTCTCTTCTTAACTCTCTACAGTGTAGACTTCTGACCTCATTATTCCACCCAAACTCCTCTCTCCAAAGTTACCAGTGATCTCATCATTGCCACATCTAATAACCTTTCTCAGTCCTCATCCCCCTTGACCCTTATGACGCCATTGACACTGGTGATCACCCTCTTCTCCTTGCTACTCTCATCTCCTTAGGGTTTCAGGACATTCCTCTCTCCTGGTTCTCCTTCTCCCCATCAGACCGCTCCTTCTCAGTCTCCCCTAATGGATCTTCATCCAAGTCATACCTGCCAACTCTGAGCATCCCACAAAGTTGTCAGTCCTGGGCCCACTTCTCCTTCTGTACTCTTTCACTTGGCAATTTCATTATTTCCCACGGATTCAATGACTGTCTCTATGCTAATGATTTACAAACTGATTTATTCAGCCCTAACCTCTACTGACCTCTAGTCTTGTGTCTTCTACTGCCTATGATGTCCAGTTGACATCTTAAACCCAACATGTCCAAGACTGAACTCTATTCCCCTCTACATCCTGTTACCACCTTCCTTATTACTTTAGAGGTCAACACCATCTTCCCAGTCCTTTGGACTTACAACCTGGGACTCATCCTGGATTCCTCACTCTCTACCCCCCCACCCCATAACCAATCTATTGCTTAAGTCTGTTGATTTCACCTCTGAAGCATCTTTCTAATATGCTGCCTTCTTTCCTCTGATACTGCCTCTCCCCCTCCTTCCAGTGCAGCCCCTGGACACTTCACTCTTGCATTATTGCAGTAGGCTGCTGCTGGGTCTGCCTGCCTCAAATCTGTACCTTCTCCAATTCATCTACAATTCACCTGCTAAAGTGCTTTTCCTAAAGCACAAATCTGATCATGTCACCCCCCCCCCATTCAATAAACTCTGGTGGCTTCCTGTTGTCTCCAAGATCAATCAGAAACATCTTGTCTTTGGTGTCTAAAACCCTTCATCACCAAGCCTTCCTCTTTCCACCTTTTTGTCCCTCCTCCCCCCTCCCCAGTGCATTCTTTGGTCCAGTGCCATTGGCCTCCTGGTTGGTCCTCAGACAAGAGACTCCATCTCTTGGCTTCGGGTGTTTTCTTTGGCCACCTCCAAAGCCTGCAATGCTCTCCCCCCCTCATTCTCTACCTCCCGGCTTCCTTCAAGTCCCAGCTAAAATCCCACCTTCCACAGGAAGCATTTCTTGGTCCTGCTTCATTCTAGTGCCTTCATGTCCATTGATTGCTTCCCGTTTATCCTGTATACAGCATGTTGGCACGTAGCTGTTCGCTTACTGTCTCCTCCATCGCAGTGTGAGCTCCTCAAGGGTAGGGACTATACCCCTAGTACCTAACATAGTACCTGGCACACAGTAGGTACATAATAAATGCTTGTTGACTGACTGAGTGATAGAGATACTTAGATTTCTTTAGTTTACACATCCTCTTAGCTTTTCAGGTTTGGAGATGGGTTGTGGATTCTGGTGATGCAAAGCATAGGACTGTTGTCTTCAAATTTATCCTTTTTATCCCTGACTCTCAGCCTGTGTTCCAGAATTCTCTCGGCTTCACAAGCCATCCCTGTGGCCTCTGTGAAGAAGAGTGTGGCAGTGGCCAAGATATTTTGTATTTCTGACTCCCTGATCATGCCATTTCCCCTTTGGACCTCTGAAGTGGGAAAGAGAAGCCAGAAGGGATTCTAACATCTCAGAGTCCTGAATCTTCTACTTTGTAAAAAAAAAATTCTTTTTTTTTTTTTTGATGAGTGAGTAATCTGTCTGATTTATGAGAAGACATGACAGAAGATTCACACAGAGATGGGCAGGCATGGGTGGGTTGGAAGAGATCACAGATTCCTTGGGGGGTATTTGAATAATCCATTTTAAGGGTGTTATGTAAGCAAATGGCAAATTTATCCCAGATGATGGAGATGATTTGGAAAAAAAGAATTTTATCAAATGCTTTTTAAATAAATGAATTTATGAACATTTTAAGTATTAATTCTGGAATCTCTGGATAGATTCTAGAATACTGTATCTTGATCTTTTGTAACCCAGTTGCTTGTTACTTCTTCCCTCCCTTAAGTCCTGTCTTACTGTGTTTTTGAGACCTTTAACCATGTAATTTAGGGCACGTGTGCGTAAGATGTGCGCAGGTTATCCAGCATTTCACTTTCAAAGCTTTTCTAGAGCGACTTGTTTCTCATCAGAACATTCTTTAGAAATACTTGAGCATTCAAATTGCGTGCAGATCATTCAGAGGGAGGGCTCGTCTCCTCAAGGCACTAACTCCTTTTTCTTTGTCTGTGTTCAGTTTTTCCGAGCATCCCAGAGAAGCCAGGAATGCCCTGCCCGGGAGAAGACAGTGAGTACTCGAAAACTTCCTAGCACTTTGATGGAGGGCATTGAACTTTGGGGGAGAGTTGAATTGAATGGCTTTAAAGGGATGTGCTTGATACCAAAAGTTGGTGTGGCTGTCTCGGGGTAAATCTGGTCTAGTTATAAAAGATGTCAGGTGGCATGATGTTGTGGAAGTAGAATGTTCTCCAGGAATGGTGTTCAAATTGCAACCCTGATGCTTTCTAGCCGTGTGACCCTGGGCAAGTCACTTACATTCCCTGCATCTCAGTTTCCTCCTCTAAAAAACACGGGTTAATAGTCCCAGCATTATCTCCCTCCCGGGGGCGTTGTGAGTCTCAAATGAGATAATGTTTGTCAAATGCTTTGCCAGACGGAAAACTCTATAGAAATGTCACCCCTTATTGTTGATAAGTATTCTGTGACCTTGTGAAAAAGTGGAAAATTGAAGTCTCCAGACGGACAGTGAATACAGATTGCGTTTTCAGCACAATCGCTCTTCTTCCCATCCTGCTTACTCTTGTTTTGGTTCCTGGACTTGGGATCCTCTGCCTTTTGATTGGTTAGTGAGTGGCATGATGAGAAATCTCCATTGGGCCCCCTCTGCCCTGGGTGGTTGGGAGGGCCGGGCAGCCGCAGCTGGCCTCGCCTCTGCCCTCCTGGCTTCTTTCACCCACCCCACCCCACTGCCGTGGGCTGTTCCATTTGGTTTGGTTTCACTACAATATGTGGCCTCTAGGGGCACCATGATTTTTTTCCCCCTCATAAAAGCAACATGTTTTATTAAAATAGTTTATGCATCAGTACATTAGTACTAATACATCAGTACAACCAACCTAAACTTGCTTAGTACCCATCCATTTAAATCAATTTAATTTCATTGAAGTATCATCACTTCTTACTCTTTCCTACGCATTCCCCATCCGAATTCTTTACTTAGCTATTCATTCTCATTTGCTTTTACCCTTATATAATATGAGTTAATGTGTGCTGTCAACACCTAAGCCACTAGAGGATGCAGTGGAGAGAGAGCTGCACCAGGAGTCTGAAGAATCTGAGTTCAAATTCAGCCTCAGACATTTAGCGGCCTGTGTGACTATCTTTCTGTCTCCCCAAGCTTGGCTTAGCATAGAGCCTGGCATATAGTAAGTGCTTCATAAATGCTTGTAGGCAAGTTACCTCTGCCTGGTTCAGTTTGCTCATCCATGAAATACAGATAATCGTTGGCACCCACCTCCCGGGATTGTTGGGGGGATCAAATGAGATAGTGTATGTGAAGGGTTTCCCAGATCTAAAAGCATGATGGCAATGGTCATGATGGGTCAGTCATTTTTGCTTTGCGTTATTTCATAAAGATATTTCTAGGCATTACAGTATTCTATTATGTGAATGTCTCGTAATTTCTTTGACTATTTCCTTATTGGATATCTGGGTTATCTCTGTTAGTTTGCATTTTATTTAACACTCCCATGGACATTTTTTTTTAAACGGATAGCTCATTAGGAGAAAAAGAACATACCCATTTCTAGATATTTGGGGATGGCATCATCCTGGTTGTATAATGCCCTGGAAGGTTGGAAGAAGAAGGTCCCCCAAAACTAAAATGGGGAATGACTTTGAGACTTTGCCATATGATTGGTTCAAAGAAGAAGCAAAGAGAAGGCTCGGGGGTGTTAGCTGTCCTTTATGAGATCTGCAGTCACTCAAAAAGAAATTGGCATGGTAGTCCACACTCAGAAAAACAAGTAGATGAAAAATGTGTGTTGCCCAGATCCTGACATGCAGTTGAAGGGGAAATGTGTTGAGTTAATTCTTCAGAGCACATGATAGCTGAATGAATGAATGAAAAAGCACTTATTAAATGCCAACTGTGGGTCAGGCTCTGAGCCAACAAGCAAGAGGGCAGTCTCTGCCCTCAAGGAGCTTGTATTCTAATGTTGCTGATTAATTGTTTAGTCATGTCTGACTGCTGGGGACCCCATTTGGGGTTTTCTTGGCAAAGATACTGGAGTGATTTGTCATTTCTTTCTGCAGCTCGTTTTACGAATGAGGAAACTGGGACAAACAGGGTGAAGTGACTTGCCCAGGGTCACACAGCTAGTAAATGTCTGAGGTCAGATTTGAACTCAGGAAGAGTTCATTCTATGCAACACTCTATACACTGCGCCTCCTAGCTGCCCCAGTAATGGTGGTGTTGTTTAGTTGTTTCTGACCTTTTGGGGTTTTTCTCTGCAAAAATATATTCTAATAGGGGAAGAGAATACCACTGATTGGGGAGTGGTAGCCAGGGAGAAGTACTTTGGACAGAGAATGAAGAGGGAATGATTTGAGTGAGAAGGCAATCAATTGACTCGCCCTTTCCAAGAGTGATGTCCTTGATCTGACTGCCGCTTCCAGAGCGAAGTGTCTTAAAGTAAGCCTGAAGAGGTGTCTTGTGCAGGGGCCTTAGAGATGTGCTATTCAGCCCCAGAGGCCACAACTTTGGAACAGTGGGTGGAAGTTGCAGAGATTTAGCATGATGTCAGGGAAGACTTCCTAACTATTAGAGTGATCCAGAAGTGGAATGGGGCAGCTAGGTGGTGCCATTGAGGAAAGAGTGCTGGGCCTGGAGTCAGGAAGAATCATCTTCCTAAGTTCAAATCTGGACTCAGACACTTACTAGTTGTGTGACCCTGTACAAGTCACTTCACCCAGTTTGCCACAGTTTCGTTACCTGTAAAATGAGCTAGAGAGGGAAATGGCCAACCACTCCAGTCTCTCTGCCAAGAAAATCCCAAATAGGGACACAAACAGTGGGGCATGATTGAAAAATGACTGAATATGAAAAGTGGAATGAGGTGCTTTTGGAGGAAGTGGGTCTCCCCGTCATGGGAGGGCTTCAAGCCAAGACTGCATGACCACTTGTTTTGGGTGTGTTGTAGTAGGGACTCTCTTTGGTATGGGCTGGAGTAGACCAATGAGATGTCTTCCGACTCTGGAATTCTAGGACTTGGGAATATAGCAGGGCCTTCATGAGAACCAGAGTCACAAAAGAGACTGGCCTAATATTCCACAAGGGAAAAGCTGAATGGACAAAGAATGCGTGTTCCCAGAGTTGGATGTGGAGTTGAGTGGGAATTCTGTTGTGTTAGTTCAGTGGTGTGTGTCTCTTGGATATGTCCTATCAGTGGACAAAACACTGTGACCATTAATGACCCAGAGAAGCATGACAGGCTGGGTCTTCTTTGGGAAATCAGGTGGTTCTTGAATGATTCTTTGCCACTTGATGTCACAAAAACGTATCTATTTAAGGCCTGCATTCTCTTGGTAATGCTGAATGGCTGTGATTCATTGAACCTGATGATCTGAGAAGAAGCAGAATTGCTGGTGACTCAAAGGGTAATGGTGGGTGTCAGTGAACTGCCTTGCGTTATCCACAGGGATATGCATGAGAAGGGATGCGGGAGGCGCCATGAAAAGGATGGGCAAATGGAATTGAATTGGAAAAAATGTGGAGCTGTGGGAACCCCTTAAGGTCTAGAAATGTCCAGAGTGCTCAGGGTTGGGCTGGGTGGTTGGTCAGCCAGACTGGCAGTGCCAGTCACCCACCTATGTTGTCAGTGGCAGCCCTGATGCCCTGCCACCATCTTGCTGGGGAAAGGCGGCACATCACTTAGTGGCCCTTGGAAACATCCCCTGGCCAGTTTGACTTTTCTCATCTTGTCTTTGTATTGGTCTTGCCCAGTGCCCCTCGGCTCTGAGACAGTTCGAGCCTGTGTAACAGAGAACGGATGAGGTCACATTCCTCACAGCTTGCTTGAATGTCACCTTTGTCCAGATTTCAAGGCTATTTAGGATCACAGGTCATGGAATCGTAGATTTAGAGCAGGGACTCAGAGATCATCTACAAATGGGGAGACTGAGGCTGAGGAAGAGGAAATGGTTATGTAGATTGTAGATTTAGAGCTGGAAAGGACTTGAAGACCCTTAGATCCAACTGCCTTATTTTGTGCATGCCACAACTGAGGACCAGAGAGGTTATTGATCTTGCCCAAGGTCATGCAGGTCATGGATTTGGACCAAGAGGGCACCTGTAAGGCCCTTGAGTCCGAGCCCCTCATTTTACAGATGAGAAAACTGAGGCTCAGAGGGGTCATCCAGCTAGTAAGATTGAGGGAGGACTCGATCCCAGATCTTCAGGGTGCCAAATCCAGCATTTCTTTACTATATAAGTCTATACACACATAAAATGTATGTGTTAGGAGGAAGGTAGAAAGGGTCAAGGATGTGCACCTTTTATGAAAAATGTCCAAAGAGGGGCAGCTAGGTGGTGCAGTGGATAGAGCTCTGGTCCTGGACTCAGGACGACCTGAGTTCAAATCCGGCCTCAGACACATAACACTTACTAGCTGTGTGACCCTGGGCAAGTCACTTAACCCTACTGTATAACCCCACCCCCAAAAAAAAGGAAAAAGGAAAAGGAAAAATATCCAAAGAGAATGAATGCCAAAGGATAGTAGTACTGTAATGGTGGGAAAAGTTTTCATATCAAGCAATGTTCAGTCCAGGTGTTGGGTTGGGGGAAGGTGGGGAGGGGTTCAGTGGAAAGAGCCCTGTCCGGGAGTCAGACTTCCTGGGTTCAAAACTCCCTTGGATGCTTTCTGTTCCTGAAGTGACCCTGGGCAAGTCATTTCACAACCATGATGCTCTGTTTCCTCATCTGTAAGATGAGGAATTGTTTAAAATAGCCTCTAAGGTCTGTTCCTTCCAGTACTAGCTATGTAATTTACTTTTTACATTGTAAATACTTTTGATTCATTATTTGTGAGTTAGCTCATAGGGAAAGGTTATATAAGTAAGCTGAAAATTGGATTTTTTATTATTAGTGGCATGGAGACTCCTGGAGGGCACGAGGGCTGTTTGAGTTTAGTCTTCCATCCGTGGGGCCTAGCACAGAGCTGGCATGCAGTAAGTGCCAAATAGTTGCTTTCTGAAGATCTGATTTTCTGTTTACAGATACCAATCCAGTAGCACCTTGAGGGCAGTGACTGGTTTTTTATCTTCTACCTTGCTGGTGTGCAGTAGGTACTTAATATTTGCTTATTGAGTAATTGACCATCTATGTACATATCATATCATTCTAGTAGCTCCTTTAAAGCAAGGGATGTTTCATTTTTGTCTTTGTATCCCCAGCACAGTGCCTGCCATGTATGTAGTAGGAGATCAATAAATGCTTGTTGAATGATTTTTCTGTGTACATTTTATTTCACTACAGTATTGCATGAGTTTCTGGAGGGCAGGGGCTGTTTCACCCTTGTCTTTGTATCCCCAGTGCCCTGCACCCAGTGGCAGTCAGTAAATGCTTGTTACAGAGATTTGACTCCCAAAACGCTAGCTATTATTCTGAACACTTCAGGATGAGAGGGTCCGGGGCCTGAGAGCTTAGAGCTCTCAACGCGCCCCATGGGCCACTTACGAAGAGCAGGTGTTGGGATTTCTGTGAAGGATTCAAACTCAGGTCTTCCTGACTCCAAGACTAGCCTTCTCTGCGGCGATCCACTCAAGTGGGAGCGACGGGCGTTCAGCCCGTATCTTTCTGAGTCAGAGCCCAACAGACCATTTACTCTCAATTTCTTCCAGCTCTAAAATTCTATCACTTTTGAGCCTGTGGTGTTAACCCCGGACAGAACTATGTGGGAGGCTTCTTCTCCTGCCCCAGTTCAGTTCTACAAACACAAATTTCCTGCTGTGAGCAAGGCCCTGTGATAGACTGGGAATCTGAGCATAGGAATTGGCACCACTGGTCTAGGGTTAGAGCTAGGGAGGAAGGACAGAGCCAAAGAGCTAGGAGAAAATACACAGAGGGAGTGATCCAGGCTCTTATTTGAAAAAGTTGTGGGTGAGAGCAGAGAAAAATTTAAGAGATGTGCCATCAGACCTAGGCCTTGAACGGGATAAAAGGACTAACTCATTTCCCCCATGTTTTCTGTCCTAACCCCACCTTCCCCACCCTCTTCATTCACTCATTCATCACCTCTCTCTTCAAGAGATTTAGAATGGGAGCAATCGGACATTGGCGGTAGCATAAGTAGCAGTGTGGGACTGACTTGGGGCCCTCAGGACCTGGGTTCAAATCCCAAGATCTGTCATTTGATAGCTGGAAAAAAATCAGTCTATCTCCTTGGGCCTCAGTTTCCTCATCTGTAAAATTAGGAGGTTGGATTTAATTGCCACTGATGACTCTTCTAGCTCTTAATCGATGATCATGAGATGTGGGAAAGTGGGTCTTCTGCCTTCAGGCCTAGCTGAATGATGAGACACCGTCAGGCTCTGTGACCAAGCCTTCCTCTCTATGGTCCTCTGACGTACACCTCTCCCCCTAAACCCGATGGTCAGGAACCACTCTGAGTGTTCTCTCTGCAGAAGGCTGCTTGAGTTTAGGCACCGTCGATGTTTTCTGTCTTGTGATGAAGCTTATCCCTGAATCTCATAGCTGTAATTGACCTCCCCAGACTGCATCGCCCCCTCTCCCAACCTCCATATTCTCATAGAACAATTTAGTGTCTGACTGTGTGATATAGCCAAGATGTTGAGGCTAGTTAATATTCTTCTATGTAGGTCAAAGCAAGACCTTTGCTCAACATGGGCTGGGCATCTGATTAAAGCAATTTTTCTAAAGTAGCTGTCCTACGTGAGACTTGGGTGAAATGGTGTCCAGAGAAGTGATGCAACCCAGAGTCATCCTTAAATAAAGTTGGCAAATGAAAGAGAGAGACAGAGACCAGAGATAGAGAAAGGGGGGAGAGAGAGACAGACACAGAGAAATAGAGACAAATAAGGAAAGTAGCCAAATGAGTATTTTCATAACAGTGGGATCCTTAGAAATTCCCAAATGAATAATATACTCATTAGGATAAAATTACTCTGTCTTCAAACAAATAGTTTCCTCTCCATTCCATGGTCAGTCATACCCATGATGTGATTGATGTACCATCTCCCTCCAGAGCTTTCTTCCTCTACCCCATCCTTGCTCGTAACGATCTCTTGTTCTTACCGTATTAATTCTCAATTTGTGGTAACTTCCTCTTCTCTGATTTCTCTGTTCCTGGGCTACATTTAATGACTGGAAGAAAATAAACATGGTGCGTTCATTACTCAGCTGGGCCATCACCTGCTTGGCAATCCTTTTAGTCAAATCTTTGACTCATGGTCATGTTCCCTATGGTGACTATGGCCAGTTCTCCCTCACTCCTCAAACCTCCCATCACTCTTTTTTTAAAAAAAATTTAAAATTTTTTAAAAAAATTAATTTATTTTGATTTATTAATCATTTCCGTAATCTTTTGAGTTTAAAATTTTTCTCCCCCTTCCTCCCCACCTCCCTCCCCAAGATGACACACAATCTGATATAGGCTATACATATACATTTCTATTAAACATATTTTCACATTTGTGATGTTGTAAATAAGAATTAGAACCAATAGGAGGAACCACCAGAAAGAGGAAACAAAACTCAACAGAAGAGAAAAAAAATAGCATAGTATGCTTTGATCTGCATTCAAACTCCATAGTTTGTTCTTCTTTGTGGATAGCATTTTCCATCACGAGGCCTTTGGAGATGTCTTAGATCCTTGTATTGCTGGGAAGGGTTAAGTTTATCAATACTCACATCACTCTTGATCAGCCCACACACCCTACATCCTCCTCTTCTCTGCCAAAGACTTTGACTTTGACTTGACTTGAGGAAATTGAGGCTAACAGAAATACCCTTCCCAGTTGTCCTCCGTACCCCAGAATTTGTGTCTTCATCCATATCCTCTTGTCTTGCCTTAGAGCCAGCATCAACTCTCTCTGTATTTCCTAGGGAGTAATCTTTTTTGACTAGGACTTCAATTTTTAAAATATAAAATATCACTGTATCCTGACCTCTTTCCCTTCTGTTTCTTTTTTTTTTTTTTTTACTTTTAGGCAACTGGGGTTAAGTGACTTACCCAGGGTCACACAGCTAGTGAGTATCAAGTGTTTGGTCTGAGGCCGGATTTGAACTCAGGTCCTCCTGACTTCAGGGCTGGTGCTCTATCCACTGCACCACCTAGCTGACCCACTTTCCCTTCTAGTTTAAAGAAAGACATGTATCTCTTCTCCTCAAGTTAACTTCTTTATGTTTTTGTGGTCTTTCCCTCCCATTGGTCACATATATTGTTAGGCTGTCCTTGGTGGTCTCTCTGTCTCACTGTTTGTCTTAGCTTCTCTTATCTCTCTGGATTCTGCTTTCTGTCTGTCTTTCACCTTCAATCTCTCCTCCTGCCATGGATATTTTCCCTAATACTAGACCTAAAGTCATTCCTCTTCTATTCCTCCCCAAACCTCCCCCCAACCTTCCCTAGGTCTTTCAATTTACTTAACTACTGGAACAGGATTATAGGTTTAGATGTAGAGCGGATTTTAGAGGCCATACAGTACACCCCCCTTACTTTACAGATGAGAAAACTGGGGCCCAGAGAGCTTAAGTGATCCACTCAGGTTACACAGGTAAGTGGTGGGGATTAGAACTCCAGATGTAGTGTATTTCCTGCTGCACCACCCTGGCTCCATTGCTTGATTTCTTTAGTGTTTGACATCCTTGATCACCTCGCCTCATTTATGTTAAAACACTGCCATCTACTTCAATGAGTAGTAGTAGATTCAGTCCTAGGTACCACAGTTCAGAAAGGAGATTGCAAATCTGGAGGGTGTCTGGAGGAGGGTGACCAGGAGGGCCTTGAGTTACATCCTATGAAGATCAGCTGTAGAAACCTGGCACGTTTGGGTTGGAGAAGAGAAGAGTCAGTTGCTGTCTTTCTTTATTTGAAGGGTGGTCCTGCGGAAGAGGGAATGGATTTATTCTTCTTGGCCCTAAAGGCAGAACCAGAATCAATGGTGAAAAGAGGGAAATTTAAATGGGATGTCAGGAAAAAACTTTCTAGATAATTAGAACCACCCCGAAGTGGAATGGAATGGGCTGCCAGGAGATGTGGTGGCTTCCCCCTCCGTGGAGATCTTCACAAAGAGTCTGGATGACCATTTATTGTCTGTGTTATCTCGTTTGGATCTTTGTTGGACTAAATGGCCACTGAGATCACTTGGAACTTGGAGATTCTGGGGAATCTCCTCACTGCCAATGCACCATTTCCTTCAGGGACTCCTTTTCTGGATAGAAACCACGTGTTTGTGAAACATAAACCTTAGTTCACCGAACAGCACTAATAAAACAGCAGTTCATTTATAGTAATTTCTGCTAAACATTCTTGAAACATGGCTGTATTATCATGTGAAATCCTTTCAGATTAGGGTAGCATTTGTTATTCTTTGGTGTTTATATGTACATACCATATTGTTTTGTGAAAAGTTTAAGTATAGCATTTAGCCGGGTCTCAAATTATTTCCTAAGATCAAAGTGAAAAACTAGTTTTCTTCTTAAAATAGGCTTCCAGTAAAATTAGCAAGCTGTCAATGCAGCCGGAGTTCCTCCAGTTTTGCAAAATCATGGATATTTTGGAATGGACTGCGTTTGGCGGAAAGTTGGTTAATATTATGTGTTTATGTAAATCTGTTAAAAAGAAAACTTCCAAAAGCAATTCGTGTTACTAGTTGAAATCCAATGTGGATCTGATTGATCAAATTTCTTTCTCGAGAAACATATACATTGGCCTGATACCTGAAACAGTAATTATCAAGTTTTTATTAACACACAAATCCAAGGAGGGGGAAGTAAAGATATGGACTGGAGGCAGGGGCTTGGAATAAATGAATTCTTTGTATCTTTTTTTTTTTTAATTTTTCTTCAGTTTTGTCTTCTTTGTCCAATGAATTTAAATGAAATTCTCTGTTTTGAAACTGTGGATAGAGAGCCTCCCTCAGAATCAGGAAGACTTGGGTTTGAGTCCCACCAAACTGTGTGCCCCTGGGCAAGTCCCTTACCTTTCCAGTATCTTAGGTAGCATGCTGAAGATTAGGAGATACCAACTGTCATTCATAGAAGGAATTTCCTTAATTTCTTATGCTAGGCTCAATGCCTAGCTAATAAAAAAGAGAAAAAAAGTCGTAGAGTGGTAGCTTAGATTTTCTCTGCATTGCATCCACTTCCTTCTCCTCATCCTCTTTTTTCTCCCAACTCTGACCAGTAATTGCAGAATTTGAAGAAAGTCCCTCAATGTTAGACACCTAAGGAGTGTGTTTCTATCTAGAAGTTAATGGTTCTGTCTGGAACTTATTGGTATAATTTGTTTGAGAATAAGGGGCATGTATGTGTCTAATAGTAGAAACCTCAACAGACGGGGTCTCAGGTTTGTGAGCTTTTAACGACCTCTCTCACCTCCTTCTGGAAGCCCTTTGGGATCACCTTCTCTCTGGGCTTTTTTTTCCTTTCTCTGTCATTTCTAAGGGGTTATAAGAAGACCTAGAATCCAAAAGCTGGATTGGCTCCCTCTTCTGACGCTCACTGGCTGAACTTTTGGTTAGACCCTTGGATTTGTTTAGCCCTCGGTTTCTTTGTCTGTAAAATGGGTATAAGGAGCTTTTCCTTGCCCTCACCTCAGAGGGCCATCATGATCGTGTATGAAAGAGTGCTTTGTTCAGATCATAGATGGAGAACTGACCAAAACCTTAGAAGTTATCTAGGCCCACTCCTCATTTTACAGATGAGGAAACTGAGGCTCAGAGGAGTGAATTGATTTACCAGGGTCATGTGGAAATGTCAGAGTCTGACTGGAACCCTGGTCTACCTGATCCCAAGTCCTATGTCTCTAACCACTTTACCATACTGCCTCTAGACCAGAAGAGGAGTCTGTGTGTGTGTGTGTGTGTGTGTGTGGGGAGTGTTCTAGACTTTTTCTAAGCTCTAGTACCCTCACCTGTTGTGTGGCCATTTCTAGTGACTTGGCATTTTTTAAGGTCTTTGTTGCCTGGGTGAGTGGGTAGGATGGCAAAGGTCCCCTCACCATGCCCCACTACATCCCACCATGGGGCCCTTCCTCCTCTTCCTGTGTCTGCTTCTGTGGCCTCCCCCCCCATCGAGGAAATGAACGTGCTACAGTAAGCTGAAATTGTATTTTTTCTGGTCCCCGTTCATCTGTCACCTCTTAGTTGATACCACTGGGGGGGATGTTCCTTGCCCTCAAACATCCCCCTTCCTGTCCTGCGTAATGTGATGGCAGTGACATCATGTTCTGACATCCTGGTGGCCCCTTCCCTAGGTTTGTTTTGGTGGTCACCTGGCCCCACCTTCCTTCCCATCAGTCCGTGGTTTTTGCCGTGTTTTTCATTTTCAAAGTGTGTCCATGTTCCCGGGATATCTCCTTTCCTTTTTTGCCTTTTTTTTTTTAAACAGAGAGCTCTTTTCCCCCCCCTCCCCCGACTTGGGGCGACTGCAGAAATATTTGTTTTTCTGTGACATCAGCTCCTCGCCGTCCATACCATGTTTTAGTTTGTGCCTCAGCCGCTTGCTACAGCCTCCCCAGGGAGTCAGTACCACCCGTGCCTGGATACATGAGGCAGAGATGTGAACGGGAGAGAGAGAGAGAGAGAAAACAGGCTAACCTATTCTATTAGCTGGCTGCCTTTAACATTCAAGCGGTTTCTGCCCATTAGCCTTGGTGTCTAGTGATACCCCAACGACAACATCTGGGAAATACGGGAGAGGGGGGAAAATGTGTCCTTTTTTACCTACTGCACGGTAAAGTCAAAAAGAGGGAGAGAAAGAGAGAGAGAGAGAGATAGAGCGAGAGCGAAAATCTCATGCTGAGGAAGCCACCATATAAAGGCCAGTGAGTAATGCATGTGTCTTCTGGGTAATCCGTGCCTTCTGTGACATCCACTGCTGCTTGCAGTTGCCTCCGCCAGTGCTCTGTGTGTGTGTGTGTGTGTGTATGTGTGTGTGTGTGTGTGTGTCGTCTGGTCTGTATGCAATGCAGGAGATAGCCAAAATGCTGACTTCTTTTATCATGTAGTTGCCTTGGGCCCCTCCGTCCTCCTTTGCAAGCACAGATTGTTACAAATGCAGATAGCTTGGGTGTCTCCTGCGTGCCTGTGTGTGGAGATGTGGCTGGAGCCCCTCGGAGTCATGTCACCTGGAATGCAGTGAACGGACTGCTGGTCTGTTTGTTTATTTTTTTTTTTCTTCCAAGCAGGGAAGGGAAGGGGGCCAGCATTTTTTCTTTTTTTTTTAAAGACAAACAAGGCACTGGAGGGACCATGCCCAGTGAATGATGCTACTGATAAGGGAGATTAATGAAGGAAATGTATCCAAAAAGGACTGACGGTATGTGATCTGTAATTGAGGCCTGCTAAGTGCGAGTGAGCTTGCTTGCTTGAATTTTTGCATTTTTTGTTTTGTTGTGTTTTTTTTTTAACCTCTTAAGTGGCCGGCCCTCTCCCTTCCTCTTTTCCCCCAATAAAATAAAACGAAAAACCCAGGGATAATCTTGAGTCATTGGTTGACCTAGTCACCAAATGGATGCTACCAATTTGGTATTTCGTTGTGACAGATGGGTTGTATAATTGTGATGGATCTCTAATATAGCCTGGAAGGAACACACACACACACACACACACACACACACACACACACACACACACACGCGCGCGCGCGCGCACACACACACACCTCTCTTCTCTTAATCTGCATTGCTGTAGCCAGGCCAATCAATATCCTGCTTTAATAATAAAGGGTTGAGATGTTTGGGAACTAGGACTCATAAATTCCAACGATGATATTCAATATTGGGCCATTGCCACTATCAGCTGATTCCCTGGGAAGGAGAGGACCCAGAAATCCAGGGGAGCTGGTAGTATTCCACGGCCTTACCGGGAAGGGGCTTGGAATTTGTGGAATGTTTCCCTTTGCAGAGGCTCCCCCACCTCCCTGACAGGGCTTTTCGGTCAGGGCTGTTTATGGACACTTGGCAGCCCCCACTGAACTGCGTTGGCTAAAGTTGTTTTAAGATAATGGGCTATTCCCCCAGCCCCCTTGGGTATTTCACTCTTCATTCTGGATTTCAGAAGCTCCTATCTTGTCTGAATCTATGTCTTTAGGCTGGAAGATGTTCCCGGTCTTAGGAGATGTTTTGACAAGAATGTTGTATGTGTGTGTGTGTGATGGGGAGATGCTTGTGAAATCAATCTTCAATCTCTTTTTTTTTGGGGGGGGTCAGCCATCATGCAGAGTAATAAAATAACAATAAACATCCACCAGTAACTCTTGTGGTGGGCTTGGTGTATATCATATGGCCTATAAATGCCGTGCTCGCTCGTGAGGGCAGGATTTTCCCTTCATTTGTACTATATTGGCAACAGTGATTAGGTTATTCCAAGCACGTGAACATGTCCCCTCCCCCAGCGGAGGCAGGAACGGGCGAGATCATAGAGGCGGCTTGGAAGAGAGAGCTTGGATTGCATTGGGGAATTGGTTTGCTGGGGAACCCTCAGAGGAGAAGGAAAGGTTGGGGTTTATTGGTCGGCTGGACTGAATTTCGAGGGTGGGGGCGGCAGGGTGCAGAGAGGCCGGGCTCTTCGAGGAGGAGGAGGAGGAGGAGGAAGGAAGCAAGTAGCTGTGTCATGGTTTCTCAAGAATGTCTGTCAAGTCTTTGCCTCTGTCTTTTCATGCCCCCCACGTGCTTGGAGTTCGTGTTTATGGGAACCCTGGAGATATAGGTACCGATGGACAAGAAGGGCTTGGGTCTCAAGGGCAGGAATTCTGTTTCACATGTTCTCTTCATGGACCTGTCAGCTTGAAAAGTCTGTCAATGTTTTGGGTGCTGTCCCCTCCCCCCAGACTGAGTGATGAGAAAATGAGAGATGTATGTGTGTTTGTAGTCTGTGTGTTGGCTTTTGTGTGTGTGATCATTAAATTCATTTATTTTTAATTAAATTTTTTTTCTCAATTTACCAAGCATTCATTATTATTATTATTATTTTTTATCCCTCCTGCATCTCTCACTGGGGAAAAAAAAGAAGGAATAAGAAAAACGTGTGTCTGTTTTCAAAACAACAAGGGGGCAGAGTAGTCCAGTCCTGGACTCATTTTCCCTTTCTCTGAAAGATCCTGCAGTATTTGGTGCTCAGCTCTTGGGATGTGGACATTCCAAGTGGATTTTTGTTCCCTGCCCAGTCCTGAATCTGGCTTCTCCAGTGTAGCGTTGAGGGCTTCAGTCAGTGGTTTTCTTGCCTTGGCCCCTTCCTGTGGTTCACTGATTTAGGACGTGAGTTCAGCTACATCAGGCAGCTGCCAGTAGAGACAATCTCCTGAGTTCTCTCCTGGCTGAGGTCTATCTGAACTCCATGGAGCTGCCCCAGACCAGGTCTCCATCAGGGTTGTCTCCTAAATCCAGGTGAGAGATTAGATGATTCTGTTCATCTGTGTAATATAGCCATTACACTGAACAAATCATTTCATTCTCTCTGAGCCTCAGTTTCCTCATCTGGAAAATGGGAATAACAATAATGATAGTACCTAGGAGTGTTGTATGAATCAAGTGAGATAATGTATGTAAAATTTTTAAGCATTTTGTATGTAAATGCACATGTCAGCTGCCATCATCATTATTATCATGGAAAATCTGGGATGTCCTGTAAGGTTATTCATCAGTCTGCGTAAAGTTCCTTACACTGTCAGGATGCTGTGGGAAGGGTCAGTAGGTTTAAAACTCATCTAATTTTATGTTTAATAGCTTGTATTTAATTGTTTTCCATCTCCCGCATCAAACAGAAACCTTTCTGTGTTGAATGTAAGCAGCCTGAGAATAGGAATTATTGTGTTTTTGTCAGTCCCTGGCATTTAGAAGGTAATTAGGTGGTGCAGTGGGTGGAGTGCTTTGGGCCTGGAATCAGGAAGACCTGAATTCCAATCCAGCCTCTGTCACTTATCAGCTGTGTGACCCTGGGCAAGTCACTTAATCTCTGTTTGCCTCAGTTTTCTCAACTCTAACATGGGGATAATAATAGCACCTACCTCACAGCATTGCTGTGAGGATCAGATTAGATAATATTTATAAAGAATTCTATAAATACTAGCTGTTATGAATATCAGGCACCAGAAAGGGCCGTATCTCTATCATTTCTCAACTCTACTTTTAAGTAGAACAATCAGCTGTGGGGGCACGTTGGCTTTGAGATCAGCCTATGTATGACCTTTGCAGAGTTGTCCTGAGAATCAAATAAAATAATTGTAAAGCACTTAGCAAGATATCTAGGTCGTGGTAGGTGATACATAAATGTTAGCTATTATTATTGTTATTATAATGGGAGTGAGAGCTTAATAAATGTTTGTTCAGTTAAATTGAATATGGATAGTGGTGAACATGTTGGAGTCTTCCAACTCTGCCAGTTGGGGCTTGGAGGTCAAAAAGTTTTTGCCTCCTTTCCTTTTCCTGTTGAGTTTGAACTAATTGAAGACAAATAGCTTGTTCCATTTGTTGAGAATTTGGACTTTCTTGGAGATGACACTCAGATTCAAGAGCTCTTTAGAGATCAGTGAGACTCAGAGCATGGAGTGACAGATGCTTTATGGCCAGACTGAGAATTTCCAGGATGCGTATTCCTGGACCTCAACAACTGAGTTCCAAGTCTTTGTCTATTTCTTGCGTGTCAGTTACGCGTCTGATCGTGTGCTAGGCTCAGGGGGAACAAAAGGGGTAGACCTTTTCCTCCTCCCAGGCCTTTAGGTTCTGAACATTGTTGGAACAAGCGTAAGCAGTAGAAGCCAGCAGAACATAAGCTTCTTGAGGTCGGGGGCTGTTAGGGTTGTTTTTGTTTTTTTAATCCGCAGAGCCTAGTACCTTGAAGTAAGCCCATCATATATACTTACTGTTTGATCGGTTGATTGTTGGTGCAGGCCAAATTGTTTATATATTTAGAGGTGACTTGGCTCTAACTAAGACTTGCTTGCATGATGTTTTCTTCAAATCCTATTGTAGAGAAACTCCCCATTCATATAGTCTAGACAGTTGTGAGTACATCTGAGGAAGTGAATAAGTTCATTGGCAATGACTCTCCTCAAATCATCTGAATACAATAAACCCAATGCCCAGCATTGGGTTTCACTTGGTCTTTGAGCTAAGGAGATATTTCTTAGAGGAATAAAACCAATTTCTATAATAGCCTCATAGAATACCAAGGTTGGAAGGATCTCAAAGAGAGTCCCAATCCCTTTGCTTTTATAAACATTTATGAAAAGCCTTGTGGCATGGCATAGTGGAGAGAACCCTTTAAGGATGGGCCCTGGTAGAGGGAATACCCAAGCCCTTAGCTAGCTCATGCTACAGTTTGTAAAACTCTTCCCTTATAATGCCTTAGTTTGATGGTAAATAAATGCTGAGGGCTTGTGCTGGGCTTGATAATAATCCCCATTCATCTGCCTGGTAAACATGCAGGAGGTTTTAGGAAGCTGGGGTCAGCAGTTGGGGGGGTCTGGGCATCATCACTTAGAGACATGAGCTCAAGCCAGGTCATCCTCTCCTCCAGGATCTATGAAACACTTGACATGGGCTTAGCTTATGGAAAGTTTCAAAATCATTGACTAGACCCCAGCAGGAAGAAGTAAAGATAGGGTTTAGTTTGCATTTCAATGTCAACGATAACTTTTTAAGGAGTGAAACTCAGACTAGGTTCTTTTAAAAATATATAGATTTTGTCCTTACTTTTCTTGGCAAGTGTAGGTAAAAATGGACAAGAGCATAGGGACAGGAAAGGAAAAATGAGCAGGCAAGCTGAGAATGACCAGCCGGCCAAAAACCCGAGAGACTGTAAATGGCTGTGTTTGTTTCTGTCTGTAAACACTTTTACTTACTGGGCAAAGAGAGGCAGCAGGGCAGTGAACAGCGGGCTGGCCTTGGAGTCAAGACGATTTGGGTTGTCTTGGATAGATACAGGCTGACATGACAGTATGGGTTCTGGTAGAATGTGGGCTTCTTGAGAGCAGGACCTGCCTCATTTCTGTTGTCCTCAGTACCTAGGACAGTGCCTAGCACATAGTAGGGCTTAGTAAATTTAAAGATTGGATATCTCCTTATCTTGCCCAGGCTGAATACTCATGGCCTTAATGCCACTATTGCTATGTGCATGAGCTTTGACCTGTTCTATTCTCCGCTTAGGCTAGCTTGCCGCCGCCGTCCCACCCTCTCCCCACTACCATGTTGACACTGAACTTAGCACAGACTCTAACCTATTGTATCCAGGACTCCTGAGCTCAGGAGGTCTCTTAGCCTCTTGGGTAGCTGGGATGATAGGCTTTACCATGCTTACCA
This sequence comes from Phascolarctos cinereus, assembly GCF_003287225.1. Taxonomy (NCBI): domain Eukaryota; kingdom Metazoa; phylum Chordata; class Mammalia; order Diprotodontia; family Phascolarctidae; genus Phascolarctos; species Phascolarctos cinereus. The sequence goes on along the minus strand of NW_027556098.1, from coordinate 403,584,559 downwards.
AGAAGTGACCGTTAAGATGAATTGTTGAATGGACTTTGTGACCAGAGATGAATCACTTAATCTCTCAGTGCCACAGGCAACTGTCCTTGAATCTTAAGTTCCCCATTGGTGGAAAGCATTTCCATGATGGGAATCCCCCATGGAGAAAAGCAGAGGATGTAGAGGTAAAATCAGAGGATCATCTCTAGAGATGAAGGCAGCCTAGTGGTTGGCCATCTGGTAAAGCATGATTAGTTCAGTCGAGACCCACAGTCTGAGAAATGTTGAAGGGATCCTGAGTGGAAAAAGTTTAAGAAGCCCTGATAAGAGTCCAACTCCTCATTTTGTAGATGAGGCCCAAGTTAAACAGTTGTTCTGTAGTCACACTTGAGAATTTGAATCCAAGGTCATTTGCCTTCAAATCCAGCACTTTACCCATTGTATCATGCTTCCTGATCAGTATTTTCCCCTGCAAAAACCCGGCTCCAAAGACCATTGTATTTCAAATGTAGAGTGGGAAGGGGTGCTAGGGGTCACCATTCAAATGGGCTCCCCAGAGGTCATGCGCTGGAAGAGCTGAGCTACTCAGCCCTGAACTCTGGGACCTGCAGTCTCCTCTTCATCCCAGCCATGTTCTTCCCTTTGTGGTCCTTTTCGACCTGAGAAATGTAATCAGATTTTTTACTACCATTGCCTCTGGAAAAGTGTTGTCCAGTGGGTCCAGTCCATCCAGACCAAAGCTCTCTTCCCTGGCTGCCATTTGTTTATATTTATTGTCTCTCCCTATTAGAGTATAAATTTTTCCAGGGCAAGTATTACCTTGCATCACCTATGTTAAGCACAGTGCTAAACAAATGCTTTTTCTTTCATTCATTCCCTTTTTTTCCATTCACCCTTTTAAAACAGTGGCTCTGGGGTCCATGAACTTTCAAAAAAAATTTTTTTTGATAACTGCAAAATTATTTTTCTTCCTAATCCTATATACTTTATATATTTAATGCATTACTTTGAGAAAGGGTCCCCAGGCTTCCCCAGGCTACCAATGGAATCCATGACAGAAATCATATGAACCTTAGATCTAGCCCAACTTTTTCTTTTTATAGAAGAGGAAACTGAGGGTCAGAGGGGTCAGGTAAATTGCCAAAATCATAGTGGTAGAAAATAACAGCTGGGATTAGAACCTTGTTCCTTCCTTTCACAGAATCTGTGGAAGGGACTTGAGGTCATGGAGTCCAATCTGCTGGCACATTCCTTGCCATCTCCCAGATGTGCCATTGCTTGCCTTTCATAGTGCCCACATTGTCTGATTTGCCAAAGCCTTTCTTGTGTACTGTGCCCCATGGTAGTTTTATGTTGGAAGGGTGTGTGTTGGCCCATGTTTTTAATTTTCCAGTGCTGTAATTTCTCTCTCCTCCTTCCCCTTGTCCTATCCCACGTACTCCCACACTCTCTACCTTGGAACAACCAAAGATTATAGTTAAACAAAACTGACTTCATTTCACCCCCAAGAGGAAGGAGTTTGTAAAGTGCTTGGTGATGCTATATCGATGCTTATCTCCTTTCCTCTTCCCCTTCCCCAGTCTTCTGGACTCAAGGCTAGTCATTACGCTGACCCTGAGTTCTTTGCCTTGTGTTGTGGCACCCATTCGTTGTGAAGGCTGCTCTCCCTCATCCTGCATCAGTTCATGGAAGTCTTCCTGTGTTTCTCTCAAATCTTCATATGCATTATTTCTGACTATATTCTCCAGCACCTACTAGAGTGAGTGCATGGCCATAGTAGGGGCTTCTTCTATGCTTTGATTGACTGGTTGGTTGAAATCTGAGAATGCAAGTTAACATGAAAATTTGGGCATTTTGAGGGCCTCTTTAGGAGTATAAGGTGGAGAGGAAGTGCCGACCCACATTGGCAGAAAGAGTTTCTTTTACCTAGGAGTTCAGCCCTAGAGCAGTGAAATTACAACCTATCCCTCTTTCTAGCATCAGGCACTGTGCTAGATGTTAGAGATGAAAAAACAACATGGGGCCAAAGAAAACCCAGTCCCTTGCCTTCAGGGAACTTCCATTCTCTGGGAAGAAGGTTTAAAAAGCAGAGATGCAACATTCGGTTTTTCACATTCTTTTTTCTTTTTCTCCCTGGTTCCACTAGGCTGTGGTAGGCTGCCGGGCTGGTTTGTTGCCAATAGGATGTTGTTTTCTCTTGAAGCTGCTCACATAGGGAGCCTAAGGAAGGGGGATCAGTAAAGACAGGGATGGGTAAACAGGGTGGACTCACTGCAGGGTCTGTGGATAGCTCATTTGCAGAGGCTGTGTAGGGCGATGGCGTGTGTTTGTGTAGAGGTCTGTGTGGCCAACCTTGTGTTCTTTGGGTTGGTGCCAGGTTCTTTCCTCAGAGCACAGAATCTTTGCTTAGAATCTTGCCATATGTGCCTTTAAAACCAGGGCAGGAGGAATATCAGAGCTTGTCCTACCTCCCCTAAGACACTGTTAGACAGGCCTGCGTTGGCTCACCCTTGGCTTGAGGGTCTAGACATCCCGGGCTGGGTGAATGTTAGATCCTGGGAAGCTGGAGTGGGACCTTTGTGCACACAGCAGGCATTTGTGCAGGGAACATGCAAATGGCCACATGATTCTGCTGCTGTGAAGAATGGCTTGGTGGCTGCACAAAAATCTGCTGGCTTTGTTAGTAGGCTTTTAAAGGGAGAGATTGTGTGTGCCCAGGACAGGTTCTGACGTGGACCAGAGCAGACCTTTTTCTTTGACGTTCTGACGATTCTGGTTTAAGGAAGCACACACTCAGTTTTGAGTCCCCCCCTCCCCCCTTCTCTTTTAAAAACCCTCTTAGTAGTTAAGATATTTTTCACGGAATCTTACAGTTGAAAGGAACTTCATTGCCAGGAAGACCTGGATTCAAATCCCACCTCGGATCCTCCTGGCACTGTGCCCCTGGACCAATTACTTTACCAGACTCAGTCTTGATTTCCTCTTCTTTGCATTGGGTGTGCAGTGTTGTGGAAAGAAGTTTTGGAGTCAGAGATTTTTTTGTTCAGTCATTTCAGTTGTGTCCAACTCTGTGACCCAGTGTAGGGTTTTCTTGGCTGGAGTGCTTTGCCATTTCCTTCTCCAGCTCATTTTATAGATGAGGAAACTGAGGCAAATGAGGTGAAGTGACTTGCCCAGGGTCACCCAGCTAGAGGATTCAAATTCTACTTCTGGTGCTTATAATCTGTTGTGAAGTGGCAGGGCACTTCCTCTCCCTAACCCTTGGGAGTCTCTTCATCTGTAAAATGAGGGCTTCGGTCTAGATGCTCTATTTCTTTTTGCCCAATTCTAGAATCATTATCTTTGGGTCTTCCTCAAAGTGGCTGGGGGTGGGGTGGGGGAAGGTAATATGTAATGCTTTGCAAATATTACAGCATGATATAAATATGAGCCACTTCTAGGTGGTGAAGTATATAGAGTGCTGGATCCAGAGACAGGAAATCCTGAGTTCAAATCCAGCCTTATTAACTTTGATATCGAAGTAGTCACTTGACTTCTGTCTGCCTCAGTTTCCTCAACTCTAAAATGGGAATATTAATAGCACCTACCTCCCAGGATTGTTCTGAACGCATTATCAACATTAGAGCTGTCCAAAAGGAGAATGGGAGATTCCAGCTGGTAGTGAGTTTCTCATCATTGAATGGATGCCTTTAAGCAAATTATAGATGGCCACTTATTGAGATGATCTAGAGCAGGAATTCTTTTCCTAGGGTGTATGAACTTTTTAAAAACGTTCATATTTTTTAAAAAAATACTTTGAGTTGTACTGTGGTTGGCTGTCTTTGTATTCGTGTGTATTTTGTTTTATGCATTTTAAGACATTTTTCTGAGAAGGGATCCAGAGCTTCTACCACACCACCAGAGGAGTCCATGACTCAAAAAAGTTAAGGACCCCTCATCCAGAGGGTATTTTTGTTCATGTATTGGTTGGACTGGATCATCATTAGGTCCTCTTCTGGTAGGCTATTCTGTGGTTGTCTTTTCTCTCTTAAGACCAGCCTTCACCCCAAATCACTCTAGCTCTCATTAATTGGCCAATAATAGGTCCCAGGCCAAGCCCTCCTTGGTCATTGTTTGGGTCATGATTGGCTCAGAATAAATGTTAATAGCAATTGTTTCTGTTTTGGCCAGAAACCCTAAGGGTCTTCTCTTCCAAGATCTATTTTTTTTAAGAGGCCATTCTTTACCTCATTTCTTATTAAGCTGTAATCACTGAATAGGCATTGCCTCAGTCAAACTGAGACTTATTAAAGACCTTAGCTTGAAAAGGCCAAGGTTCCCTATTGCATCCTGGGTCACCTCCAATTATCTTGATCTATATCTGGCCACTGGACCCACATGGCTGCAGAGGTGAAAGTGAGGCAGGTGACTTCGCACAGCCCTCCCTTAACTTAAATCCAATTCACTTGCATATCATGGCATCACCTCCCTGGCGTCATGGTCTCCTTTGAGAACTAAGGACAGACAGCCGCTGTGGTTGCTGTCCAGGGTCCTGCCTGAACTGTGGGAGTCCAGAACTGAACAATGTACTGGAGATGGATGGAGTCTGATGAAGGCCAAAGAGGAATGGTGGAATTGTTGGGTTCCCAGGCCTGGGCTCTTACTGGACCGAAGTTCACATCTGCTTCTTTAGCTGCTACATCACACTCTTGACTCGTTTTGAACATGAAGCTCACAAAAACCTCCAGGTCTGAAAAAGACCAACTGCTGTCTGGCCACGCCTCCCCCATCTTGTACTTGTGAAGCTGATTATTTTTAACTCAACCTTTTGAATTTTACCTTATTAAATTGAGCCTAGCAGTTTAAAAGCCTTTTGAGACCTTGGTGGATCCCATTATCCAGCCTGTTAACTATCCTTACTAGTTTGGAGTCATCTGCAGATTTGGTCGACTTGTCTTTATTTACACAAATATTAAAATAGCCCAAGGCCTAGCAAGATCCTTGGGACTCTTGAAGATTCTTAGTGAGAGAGGACCCATGACCTCCTAAACTCATTTCAGGGAATTTTCCCCATGATATCCAGCCCCAATCTCTCTCTTTTCGGTTTCTACCCATCGCTCCTAATTCTACCCCCAGGGGCCAAGCATAACACAATTAATCTCTCTGCCATACGATAGCCCTTCAGATACTTGAAGACTGCTCTCCTGTCCCCCAACGTATTCTCTGCCCTAGGTTTAACAGGCTAAATGCTCCCAATTCATTTAGTGGATGCCATATCTTGCCATTTCTGCTTCTATAGTGTCTCTCTTGTGATCCCTAATTGCTGGCCTTGCCTCAAGACTCTCTCTCCTCTAATCTATCCTCCACACAAGTGATAGAATGATTTTCTTTTTTTTTAAATTTATTTTATTTTCAATTCATGGGACAAAATAAGCATTCACAAATGCAGTGTAATAAAAAAGATGATTGCACACGAAACTGCAAATCCACCACGTACATCTCGCCATTCCCTCCAGGTGTACAACCAAGTGGTCATGCAGATGTTTATATAATTTTTAATCCATTTTTAAAATTTCTTTCCCTTTTAAACTGTAAGTCGGACCTCGTATCTTTCGCTTAGGAAGGGCCAGGGGCGTCCTATTGCCTGTAACATAAAATGTAAGTTGTTTTTTGCAACCTGTCTTGCCAGCAGCTGTATATCGTTCTCCTTCCTGAGCCCTGTGGTTCAGCCAAACGGCTCTTCTCTCCATTTATCACATTATCGGTTGTGCCCAATGCCTGACATGTTCTTCATCCCCAGAGAGTAAATACAGGGCACAAGTTACAGAATTTTTTGGGGAAAATTTTCTACTAATCAATTCATTCATGAAAGCATTCATTATGTACCAGCTGTGTGCCAGGAACCTGGCCTGTTTTAGGTAGGCACTGATTATAACAAAGGCAAAAGCAACTACCAAAAAAGATGCTGTTTTTTTTTTTTTTGCTTACATTCTTCTGATATGGGGAGTAGGGAGAAACATAGACACAGTTAAGAAAATAGAAAGTAATCACAGTGGATAGAGCACCAGCCCTGGAATCAGGGGGACCTGAGTTCCAGCCTTAGACACTAGCTGTGTGACCCTGGGCAAGTCACTTAACCCCAGTTGTCTCCAAAAAAAAGTAATCAGGGAGGGGTGAAGGTAGGCTAAGAACTTGGGGATGTCTGGAAAGGCCTTGGCTAAGCAGTGAGGTTAAATTGAGTATCAAAGGGAGTTAGGGATTTTAAGACAGGAAGGTGAGGGGGAATATATTCTTGGGATTTGCAGAAGTATGGAGGTGGGACATAGAATATAGTGTTTGAAAAAACAGCAAGCAGTCCAGTTGGCTGAAAGAGTACACAAGATGGGGAGTGCCGTGAGCCTGCACAAAGGGAGGCTAGAAACAGAGTGTGAATCAGTCAATCAACGTGCATTTATTAAGCACTTACTATGTGCCAGTAACCTTACTTAATAGGCACTGCAAAGGACTTTAAGTGCCAAACAGAGGTGTCCATTTTATCCTAGAGATAATAGGACAAAATTAAAGCTTCTTGAAGAGGGGAAGGATGTGTGGAGTATTAATTGGGGGGCAGTTGTTTGAGGAGGGATTGGAGAGGGGGAGAGATGCCCCTCCCTGGAGGTTCTCTAGTAGGAGCTAGATGACTGTTTGTGAGGGGTCTTAGGATGGGATGATTTCTTTGTTTTTCATTTTTGTGCTACATAAATTCCACCCCCTGTATTTTGTCTTGCATCACCTTCTTTCCCCACTATATCCTTTCATGCTATAGAGGGGTATCATATCCAGGGATGGGTTGGCTGAGGTGGCCTCTGAGAACCCTTTGAACCTTGAGATTCTAGATCCTGAAGAAGTAGGTTTCTGACTCCCCTTGGTTCTCTGAGCCCTTATGCAATCTGTGGCTAAACCGTGGTGAAACCAAAGATTCCTTTGTTTCCGTCTGCCTTGTATTCCTTTCAGACTGTACTGCCTTGATTTCAATAGTGCCGTTAAGTCCTGGTACAGGGAATGTCTCAATAGCACCAACCCTTTAATTTAGGATTTCCCAGACAGGAGAAATAAGCATGTGATTATGTGACCCTGCTCTCTGGTGAAGCTTCTGCATCCCGGCAGAGTTGCTCCTGGGACTGGGAAGCAGACTTTTCTTCTTCTTTCATCAAGGGTGGAGTCTTTTCCTTTTCCTCTGGAACTGCTTGAGACACCCTTCTGTTTCTTCACCCTGGCCAGTGAGAGATGAGAGAAGAAGCAAGCAGATTTCTAAGTTTTGTTGTGTTGTTGTGAATAGTAGGACCAGACTTGGGGACAGATACCTGGGTCCAAATCTGCCTTGACCTTATACTGGTTCTGTGAGTTAACCCTTCGATGCTCCTGGACAACTCTCTAAACCCATTAATTGTAGAAGAGCTGTCCATTAGCATTGGTGGAGGCACTTTGCACACTGGAAGTTCTTTGTGTGGCTAAAGCCCCGGATATAGCCTCCACTTCCCCCCTACTCCTTTAATCTCCTCCAGAATGTCCACCCTTGTTAGTTTTACTCTTTGTGGGTCATCATAGTCTTTTCAGACTGAACAAGCAGACTTGGTCATCATACCAAATTGGACAGCCAAATGGAGGACCAGTAGCTTGTATCTGTAATAGTAACAGGCACCAGGATTGCGACACCAAAGGTTTTATTTTTTTCTTCTTGTTTTTAAATTCTCTTTCCTACACTGCTGTCAGAGTGGTGTGCCCTATTATAGACTCACTTAGAATAATAAGGTTGGTTATGTAAGGCACATTCTTTGCAAACTTTGAAGGACAAACTTGAGTGTCTTCTTGCAAGCGGTCACATGCTGGGGTTCTTCCTTTTCCCTGTACTTTTTCTGTACTTAAGAGTCCTTGTCTCTGTGAATTTAAAAAAAAAGTTTCATTGATGGCGTTCATTTTTATATTATTTCCCCATATACATCTCTTCCTCTTCTCACCAGTGAGCCTTCCCTTGTGACAAAGATATTGATATATAACAAGTTTAGTAAAGCCGGCCAAGACCAACCCCACCTAGCAGCATCTGCATTATTCTACACCTGTAGCCCTCCCTCCCCTCCACAAAAGAAGAAGGTGCATTTTCTTTTTAAATTTCTATTAAATTTTAACTGATAATCTTTAGGTATTTTATTGCTGTTATCTTCACATATATCCCTCCCCTATAAGTCATTCTTTCTAATAAGGATTTTAAAAAGGAGAGAAAAGCAGATCAGCAGTATTAAGCAAAAAACCAACCACACACCTAGCCCCCAACCTCTGCAAAAAAGGGAGAGTGGTGCCGTTTTTCATATTTTCCCTGGGACCAATCTTGGCTGTTCATTAGAAGTGGCCGGGGTTCAGTTTCATTTCTGTCATGGTGGCTGGCTTCCTGGTTCTGCTTTGTTCTCTCTGAATCCATTAAGTTAGCTCACAGAACGTTAGGACCAGAAGTAGCTTCAGAGGTCCTCTGAGAGAAGACTCCCTTGTGTTAGAGATGGGGAAATTGAGGCCCAGAGAGGCAAAGGGCTCACACAGAGCTAGGATTTGGACTCAGGCTTGCCAGTGTTAAGTTCAGCTTGCCAGGTTCCTCACTGTTTCTCTACACCATCTTGCCCCATAGAGGGAGGCCCAGAAATCAACACCGTGTGGGAAGAGGGTAAGGTCCACACCTGCTCTCTTATTTCCCCAAAGGTGCTTTCAATGAGTCAGCTTCTCAGTATTTTAATTCAATTGCAATAAGCATTCAACTTATCTACCTTCATTATAGGCAGGTGGCGCAGTGGATAGAGTGGTGGTTTTTGGACTCAGAGGAAAACTTGGGTTTGAATCTTGCCTCAGATGATTACTTTGTGGGTAACCTTGGAAAGGGGGGTTCTTAGCCCCAGTTTCCTCATCTCTAAAATGGGGATAATAAGAGCACCTACCTCCCAGGGCTTCTGTGAGGATCAAATGAGATATGGAAAATGATAATATAAATGTTATTGTTAATGTTATTAATCAATTTGTAGACTATTAAATATAAAATAATAATATCAGGTGAGTGACTTATCCCAGGGCAATCTTCTTGAACCATTGAAAAGATGAAAAGACAGATAAATCACAGCAACCAGAGCGACAATAATAGTAATACCAGCAGCGGATATTTCTATGGTACGGTAAAGTTTGTTAAAGAACTTGGGATCCGTTATCTCATTTGAACCTCACCAAGGCGGTGCTAATAACATAGAAGTATTTATATCTGTGTTGACATAGATAGAGAGATATAGGTATGCCTATATCTATAAGTATATATACCTCTCTGTATATGTGTATGTGTGCATGTATATCTATCTATATCTATATTATATATATATGTGTGTGTGTGTGTGTGTGTGTGTGTGTATATATATATCTATATTATATATATATGTATACATATATATATAGGTGTATATCTATATATTTTATATATATAGGAAGTTATATATACCTATATCTGTATCTATATGCTTATAGGTATATCTGTGTATATATAGGTATATGTGTATGTGTGTGTAGATATGCATGCATACACATACACATTTGATTGAACAAATTAAATATTTTTTAAGCATACCTGGTGTGTTCCTAAAAACCCAAACAGCTTGCATTAAATCCCTTTTTACCTTTGTGAGACCCTTGATTAATTCTTAGATCCTCGTTAGAGTCATGGCCTTCAGGCTTGAAAAAAGATCGCTGATTTAGGCTCAGGAGGTCATAGTTCTAGAGCTGGAGGGAACTTTAGAACTTATCTAGTCCAGCCTCATTTACAGGTCAGGGAACAGGCTTCAAGAGGTTAATGGGATTTGCCCAGGGGTGACAGCTACTAAGTGTCTGAAGTGGGTTTTGAACTCAAGTCTTCCTGCCTCCAAGTCTAGTCTTTTACTCAGTGTTGCCGGTTCTGGGTTTCTAGATGCTGTTGAATTCCTTGTTTCTCCAGTAAAAGTAGAGAAAATTTCATAAAAATTATTCTCTTTGCCAAAAGGTCACCATCATGATTTGGTTTTAGGAGGAAAAACTGACTTTCACGTCATCTGTGGTTTTCTCTGCGGGATGACTTTTTTTTTTTTTAAATCGATAGCCTATTTTGAATCGCTTTCCCATGGGTCTTGTTACTTCCTTTGCTGATATGACACCTTCAGGGTTTTAGCCTGAATGAGATGAAATGAAACCAAAAATAACGAGTGTGTTTGTGAAGGTCCTGTTAGGTGGCCCTTCAAATGAAGGGCCCTGAGTGATATGACCTGGCTTTTGAAGGAGCTCTAGACTGTTGCGTTCAATTCTGGGCACTGTATTTTAAGAAAGACATTGATAACCAGAGCAAGTCCAGCCTGGGCAGCCAAAATGTTCCATGTGAGGAACATTTGAAAAATCCGGGTATTCAGCCTAGAGAAGAGAAGGCTGAGGTGGGAGAAGGTGGGGGAGACATTGAAATGAAGCCATGGGAAGAGGGATTGCATTTATTCTTCTTGGACTCAAAGGGGAGAGTTAGAAGTGTGTGGAAGTTTCGAAGAGACTAATTCATAAGGAACAGCTTTGTCATCGTCTTTCTTTTTCTTATTTGTATGCCTAGCCCTTAGCACAATGCCTGGCACATTTGTTGTTTCAGTTGTATCCAACTCTTCATGGCCCAATGGACCATATCACACCATTGCTGTCTGTGGGGTTTTCTTTTCATTTCTTTCTTTTTTTTAGGCAGTTGGGGTTAAGTGACTTGCCCGGGGTCACACAGCTGGTAAGTGTCAAGTGTTTGGTCTGAGGCTGGATTTGAACTCAGGTCCTCCTGACCTCAGGGCCGGTGCTCTATCCACTGCGCCACCTAGCTGCCCCCTATGGGGTTTTCTTGTCAAAGATACTGGAGTGGTTTGCCATTTCCTTCTCCAGTGGATTAAAGCAAATGGGTTAAGTGACTTGCCCAGGGTCATACAGTTAGTGAGTGTCTGAGGCCCGAATTTGACTCCAGGCCTAGTACTCCTAGTGCCGAGCTACCTAGCTGCCTTCAAGGCCAACAGAGATTAAGTGACTTGTCCAGGGTTACACAGCTTGTGAGTATCTGAGGTTGGATTTGAGCTCAGGTCTTCTGGCTCTGGGCCCAGTGGTCTGGCACATTTAACAATAACAATAGACATTTAACAAATGTTTTGTATCATTTCATTGTCATTATATAGCTCTTTAAGGTTTACAAAGTGCTTTAAATATGTAATCTCCTTTTGTTCTCACAGCCACCTCAGAAGTACTTGCTATTTTTATCTTCATTTTATGTATTAGGAAACTGAAGCAAGTGGAGGTTAAGTGATTTGCCCAGGGTCACACAGGTAGTTAATTTCTGAGGCTAGATTTGAACACAGGTCTTCCTGACTCCATAGGTTCAGCACTCTATCTACCCCCCCCCCCCAAGTCCCCTAGAGCTCATAAGAGTCCCATAAGAGCTGTCCAAAATCAGAATGGGTTCCTTTAGGAAGGTCCCTCTCACTGGAGATCATGAAGTGTGTGGGTAGTAGTGGGTTAGCCCAAATCAGGCCTGTACAACATACAGCCTGCCGGCCTCTCCAACAGAGGATTTCAGGTAGCCTTCGAAAAATGTAGAGGATGTAAAACAGGCCTGGGCAACATACTGCCCTGAGGGCCATATAGCTGCTGAGTTCTCTTCCAATTCATCTGTATGAAAGAGTTAAGTGATGAAAAGATCCAGTCCAAGGAGAAGGGGCTCCCCTGTTCTTTCTTCGTGTTAACTAAAGACTCACTCTGCCAGCCCACTTCGATCCCTACATAGGGCCACAGAGATTTGACAGCAGGCCAAGTTTCCTAGAACTCAGAGACCGTCCCCAGAGTAGAATGGGCTCTGCCTTGGGAGGGAGCAGATTCCCCTTGATGAGGGTCTTCAAGCAGAGACTGAATGACTCCTTGTCAGGGCTGTTATGGTGGGGATTATTTTGGGAGGGAATGGTCTGGATTAGGCACTGAAGGCTTTCTAACATTCAACATTCTGTGGGCCTCTGGTTCTGGGTTTTCTTGGAAAGACAGTGATTTCCGTCCTACCTTGGATTTGCAAGCACAGAGTGTCTTCTTGGTGATGTAGTTAGGATATTAATAATAACAGCTAGCATTTCTATGGTGCATTAAGGTTTGCAAAGCACTTTACATCTGCGCTTCATTTGATTCACACAACAACTCTGAAAGGTGGGTGCTGTTGTTATTCCTATTTTAGAGATGAAACTGGGCTTGGCAAAGGTCACACAGCTAAGAAATGACTGAGGCAAGATTCAAACTTGGTTTTCTTGACTTTTTAAGTTCAACAAACTGTCTAGAGATCATTTGAGTTGGACCCATTTTTTTGACAGGTAAACAAACTGAGGTGAACAGAGGTTAGTTAGGTGACTTGTCCAGAATCACACAGATTGTAAATAGTAGAGCCAGGATTTGAACCTATGGTCTTCTGACTCCACATCAAGCACCGTGGAAAGAAGAAAGGAAACAAGCATTTGTTAGGCACCTACTATGTGCCAGGCACTGTGTTAAGTACTTTACAAGTGCGGTTATGATCCTTACAACAACCCTGCAAAGTAGGAACTGTGAACTTAGAAAATGAAAAATAAATTTTAATGATTTTGCTATCTAATTGAGAGGCAGGTGTGGTGTTATGGAAAGAGCCACGAAGGTGGGTGTGCTGGTACATAACCTATCATCCCTGCTACTAGGGCAGGTTGAGGTTGATGGAGTGCTTCAGCCTGGGAGTTCTGAGTCCCAGGAGGACTAAAGCACTTTGGGTGTCACATACCAAATCTAACACCATCATGATGATTTGACGTGTAATGTTTGGATACCAGTGGAGCCTGTAGGCTGTCTTAGGACCATAGCCTTTAGAAGTTATTGAGTCTAATCTCCCTCATTTTGGTTGTTCTTCTTGTTTGAAGATCAAAATGACAGTACTAACTAGGGTCAAGGTACAGTGTGTCAGACTGTAGCTGATCAGACTAACACTGGCTCGGAAGGTCAAGCACAAATGGTCCATATGAGGAGGCCCAGAGAATGCTCCAGATGACCTGGAAGTGACTGTACCTCAGGTCCTCTGACTCCAGGCTCCTTGTCCTTTCCTCTTTAGTATCCTGTCCTTTAGCTATCTCTCTCTTACTCTTCCTGCCCCAGCCCTAGGAGAAGGGCTTTCTTCTTTGCCAGGCTGACATCACCACTTGGATAATTATTGGTTGGTAATGTGTGGCAGCCTGCTCATAGTCACTCAGGGTCTTTCCATTACCCTTTGAGTGACTTAAAACTAGCTTCCTTTTTTTAAAAAAATTTTTAATTTTTTAAAAAATTTTTTGCTTTTAGGCAATTGGGGTTAAGTGACTTGCCCAGGGTCACACAGCTAGTAAGTATTATGTGTTTGGTCTGAGGCTGGATTTGAACTCAGGTCCTCCTGATTTCAGGGCCAGTGCTCTATCCATTGTACCACCTAGCTGCCCCAAAACTTAACTTCCTTGAGGATGATTTGGTTTCCATGACTCACAGCCATTCTAACAGAAATTATTAATTACTCTGGCATTGTAGAATCATAGAACTTGACCCGGAAGGGACCTTTGAAGCCATTTCCTCACTACAAATGGGGAAACCGAGGCCCAGGGGGTTGAGATTTGCCTAAGCTCCCTCAAATAACAAGCATCAGAGGCAAAATTTGAACTCAGGTCCTCTGACTACAAACTATTGTTTTAGACTCCTCTCTCTGCCCCTGTGTGCCTTCCACCATTAGACAGCATTGGAAGGGAGTGAGTTTCCTTTCACTAGAAGTCTTCAGGCAGATGCTGGATTCTCAGCTGTCAGGGACATTATGGGAGAGGAGGCATTGAGTTGGACCAGATGACGTTTGAGGTTCTGTGATTCTGCCCTTCCCAGATTTGATTAATATCCGTTTGTGTGAAATAGACAAGGGGCAGGCACTGGAGAGATGTGTCTATAGGAAATTGTAGGAGACTGGTGCGCCCCCTTGTGAGCTTGCCTGGCACTGTCTCTCCTCCTACAGCTCTTGCTTATTAGCTTATTAGCTTGTATACGGACCTTATTTCCCTGTCTCAATAATAACATAGTCGAGAAATAACTTGTATTTGTATAGGGCTTTAAATTTAAAGAGGCAGTATGACTTTGTAGATAGGAGAGCTGGCCTTGAAAGTAGGAAAGGTCTAAGTCTAGTCTAGTTCTGAGTTCCACGTCTGTTGGATACTGGCAGTGTGACCTTGAACAAGTCACTCTCGTAGGGAGCTAGGCAGCTCTCTGTGGTTGTAAATGGCGGAGAAGGTGATGACTTTTATCAAGCAAGGAAGCTTCCTCATTGGGAGCTTCCTATTATCTACCAGTGAAATTATAGTTGAAAAGAATTTTTTTAAAAATCCCCACGTCCTGAAGGGGTATTAAAGGGTTGGGATTTTGTGTTTGTTTCAGAAAGGTGATCCGTGCATGGTTAGTCACCATTTTGTCTCATACCCTGACCCTTTTGCTGTCTTAATAATCAGTAATAATAATAATAGTAGAGCCAGCACATAAATTGTTTGCCAATTTCTTCTCCTCCACCCTCCAATCCTTTGCCATCACTCAGATGAAAAGTCTTTTCAGAGGAGTCCAGGGGTAACTGGGCACCCCTCTCAGTGGTAGCCATGTGTAGGAGGGGGCTGTGGACAAAGTCATTTACTCCTGGGGAAAAGAGCACCCAGACAGATCTGTTTTTATCTCCTCTTGTCTGCATGGGCTTGAGTAATGCTCTGCTGCTCGCAGATATTTTTTCCCCTTTTGCCAATTGTGGTGGGCCGACCTTTCTCCTGGATAGGTCATTAGCTGCTCTGTCAGCACCTGAGCCCCCTGGGTGCAGCTCGGGTTACTTGAAGAGCGTATGTGTGCATGCATGTGTGTCCATGCCCACGTGCACATTAGAGGAGTTGCTAGGGTCCATTGAGCAGACAAGACAGCCTCATTTTCTGGGGATTGATGCCAGCTTCCTAGGGCTGAGCCATTCTAGGAGCCATCACTGGGGTTGGATTTACAATAATCCCAGAAACCACTGCCAAGATGGGATATAAGTTTGGGGTGTTTTGCCGCTGGATGCATACGAGGTGCTAGGATGTTTTGAGAGTGCTTTTCTGCCTTTGGAGTCCAGGCTGGAAGGTGGATCATTAGATCCACCCCCATTTTAATGGCATTTGTAATAATGACTAGTGCTTTACTATTTACAAAAGGCTCGTGACTGTCCTTGGAGCTAGGAGTCCGAGTAGAATAACTGATTTATAGCTGGCAGGGCCTTTAGTGCTACCACCTTCATTTTGCAGATGAAGAAACTGAAGCCTGGTGAGATGAGATGATTTGTCCAGGGATGGCATAGGTAAATATGTCACAAATTTGAACCCAGGTTCTCTGATGACAAATCCAGATTCTTATTGTTCAGTTGTTTTCTTCTTGACCCCATATGGGATTTTCTTGGCAAAGATATAGGAGTGGCTTTGCCATTTCCTTCTCCAGTTCATTTTACAGATGAGGAAACTGAGGAAACAGGGTCAAGTGACTTGCCCAGGATCACACAGCTAGTAAGGCCAGATTTGAACTATGAGTCTTCCTGACTCCAAGCCCAGTGTTCTATGCGCTGCACCCCCTAGCTGCCAAATCCACATTACCCCTAGTATTATCCCCATTTTTTTCAGTTCAGACAACATTTATTAAATACCTATTGTGTGCATAAAACTGGGATAGAAATCTAGAGGCTTCAAATCAATTAAAACATTTAACAGGTATTTATTAAATATCTTTGTGTCAGGAACTAAGGATATGAAGACAAAAAAAAGTAGGGAGTTCTCATCATTTACCAAGCAGATAATAACAACAACCAGCATTTATATAATGCTTTAAAGTTTGCTAAGTACTTTACAAATATTATCACATTTGAGACTTGCAACAACCCTGGGAGGTGGGGGTGCTGTTATTATCCCCATTTACAGATAAGGAAACTGAGGCAGACAGAGGTTGACTTGCCCAGTGTCCCACCGGTAGTAAGTGTCTGAGGCTGGATTTCAACTTAGGTCTTCCTATCTCCAAGCCCATCTGTCTCATTAAGTGCTTATTATGTGCCAAGAACTGTGTTAGGTAATAGGGATTCAAAGACAAATGAAGAAATAGTTCTTTTCCTCTAGAATCTTAAATTCTGCAGGAGGACATAGCACAAACACAGAGATTAGACGACAGCCTTTGGAGGAGGAAAGCCAGCCAACCATTGGGGGAAGTGGGAAAAGCTTCCCATAGGAGGTTACTTAGGGACCTAATGGGCTTAACATCTATGATTTTGTGATCCAAAAGAAGGCCAAGGATTCCAAGAGGTGGAGGTATACAGGGAAGGCATTCCAGGCATGGAGGATGGAGTGTACAAAAGCGTGTAGATGGGAGATGGAACACCAGCTTCAAAAACATGCAGGTAGACCAGTTTAGCCAGAGTGCAGAGGCTTGAAAGGGAGCTGCAGATTGATAAGAGAATAGCAAATGGGTAGGTGAGTGGAGAAAAGGGGACATAGGTGAGAGATGCAGAGCTGGAGATGACAAGATTTGTCAACTGATGGGACATGTGGTGTAAGGGATGACTTGGAGGTTGCAAACCTGGGTGCCTGGCAGCCAGGTGGCGCCATAGTACACAGAGCTCTGGACCTAGAGTCAGGAAGACCTTAGTTCAAATCCAACATCAGACACTTTATTAGCTGTGAGATCCTGGGCAAGTCACTTAAGCTCTGTTTGCCTTAATCCAGTGGAGAAGGAAATTGCAAACCGTTCTAGTGTCTTTGCCAAGAAAACCCCACAGACAGTATTGGTGTGCTATGGACCATGGGGTCATGAAAAATTGGACGTGACCGAATGACTGGACAAGTCGTTTCACCTCTTTGTGCCTCCGTTTACTTGACTGTAGAGTGGAGAAACTGTAGCTATTTCCTCCCAGGGTTGTTGTGAGGATCAAATGAGATATTTGTAAAGCACTTAACTCAGTGCTTGGCACATATTGGAGCTTAATAAATGTGTATCCCCTTCTCTACCTTCCCTGAATAGGAATTTTCAGTAGGAAAGTTCAAAAGAGGGGAGAGTGTGGTGGGAAGTGGTCAATGATAGTCAATAAACATTTATTAGAGACCTACAGGCACTATGCTAAGCACTGGGATATGAATATGCAATAGAAAGTCAGTCCGTGCCCTCAAGGAGCTTATAATCTAATGAGGGAAGAAAGCCAGAAGGGAGAAAAGGAACAGGTATGGAGAACTTAAAGAAATCCAGAACGAACCTGTGGAAAGTTAATGACTTCTGTTTTCGATTTATTGAGTTAACGATGTCTATGGGAAATTCATTTTTAACTGTTCAGAAGGGCTGGAGGTCAGGAGACAGGTTAGGGCTAGATATATAGCTAGAGGAATCATCTGCATACAAATGACATTTGAATTATGGGAGCTTATGAGGTCACCAAGTGAGAGAGTCCAGAGGGAGAAGATGCCCAGGACAGAGCCTTGAGTAATGGCCCTGCTTAGGGGGCATGCCGTGGGTGAAGGTCAGGTAAAGGAGACTGAGAAGCATCTGTAAGGACAGGTAGGAGGACCAAGAGGGCCAGTGCTGGAGGGAAGTCAACAAGGGTGAGGATTGAGAAGAAGCATTGGATTTGATCATTAAGACATCATTGGTAATTTTGGAAAGAGTAGTTTCTGTTGAATACTGAGCCAGAAACCAAATTGCAGAGGGTTTCCGAAAATTATGTGGAAGGATGTGGAGGTACTGTGTATCTTGGCTTTCTCCAATTTAATTACTGATTACCTTTATGAGCTTCAGCAAAAAAAATCCTCTTTCTCTTCTCTGGGGCTCGGTCTCTTGAAGATTAAACCAAATTATCAGATCATAGGATTATATATTTAGAACTGGAAGGACCCTTTAAAGGCTGTCAGGTCTGATGTTGCCATTTTACAGATGAATAAATTGAGGTCTGAAGAGGTTAAATTACTAATCCAGGGTCACACAGCTAACATCTGAGGCAGCATTTGAACCCAGGTCTTTCGGTCTCTGAGTCTACTACCCTAAGGACCTATCTGGGTTTTACTCAATGATAGTTCCCTACCTGTCTCATGTGTTTGTGCTTTGTCCAGAAGGGCTCATTGGACCATAAGCCCCTTCAAGATCAACAGCCATGTTTCCTTTTGTAGAGAAAGTTAGCAGTGTAGATACCAGATAAGTAATTGTTGCACTGAATTGCTGGCTCTCTCAAAGGCCTTGAGATTGATTAAGAAATAGATTGTAGCCGTCATTGAACACCCGTTCACACCTGCCTCCTGAAGCCTTAGCTGGTGCATCAGAGGTGTTAGAAATACTTCCATCCTGCCTCTTCAGGCAGATGCCAGAGGATTGGATGGCTGTGTAACTCTCAGGTGCCGTTAGCCGGGAAGCTGCTGGGCGCTATGGAAAGGTCAGTCTTTTTCTTCAGGTTCAAACTGCGTTTGGTTTGTATAAAGGCTTGTCAGTTTCATGTAATCAAAACTACCCATTTTATCCCCGTGATCCTCTCTGTGCCTTCTTTGGTCAAGGACTCTTCCTTGCTCCATAGTTGTAAACAGCTATCTTATATGGTGTAAGATATTAGTCTAAACCCAATTGCTGCCAGCTTGCTTTCCAGTTTTCCCAGCTGTCTTTGTCAAACAGGATTAATGGAGATTTAGAGCTAGAGAGGGGGCCTTAGAAGTCATTTCACAGATGAAGAAACTGAGGGAGGTGCAATCAGGTGGTGCAGTGGATAGAGCTCTGGCCTTGGAGTCAGGAGGACCTGAGTTCAACTCCAAGCTCAGACACTTGACACTTAGCTAGCCGTGTGACCCTAGGTAAGTCACTTAACCATAATTGCCTCACCAAAAAAAGAAAGGAAGAAAAGAAACTGAGGACCAGAGGAGTTAAGATTTGTCCAGTGTCACACAGCTACCCCAGATGTGTCTGAGGTAGGTTGTGAATTTTAGTCTCCCAGCACTCCATCAGTTGGCCATGCCACCTGCTCCCTGATAGACAGACCTCATGCTATTCTTTTGAGTCGTTGGATTTATTGAACGCCATGATTCTGTTGCTTCTGGGTCTGGTGTCCCTAAACAGTGCCACTGATTATCTGCCAGTGCCCTTGGCATTGTACCCTTCTGCCTTCCTAACGCTTCCTAGCTGGGTGACCCCTAGGCAGGCCCGCTTGCTTCTCAGGACCCTCAGTTTTCTCATCTGTAAAATGGGGGCAGTCATATCCCCTCTACTTCACCAGATTGCTGTGGGGAACGCGCTCTGCACACTTTGCAACACCACACCAGTGTGGCGAGTTGTTCATCATCTCCATGAAACAGACGAGGAGATTTGTCTCAGACACTTAAGTGACTTGCCTGAGGTCTCCCAGCTCACAGGTATCCCAGGTAGGATTTGAACTTGGGTCTCTCCAAGTCTAACATTCTTTATGCTGTGCCATATTGCCAGAAATCAGAAAGCAAGTGAGAACCACGAGTAATGTCTTCTCTCCTTTAAACATTTTATTGATAGCTTTTGTTTTTATCATGCCCTTGTTTCTGGACATATTTCTCCTTAGCAGGCCTTTAAAGCGTCCCTTGCAACAAAGATCAAGAAGGGGTAGGGGTGGGGAATCAGTTCAGCAGAAAGGGGCAGCTACATCTTCCAAGTCTCAGTGTGTCTGCAGCCTTGCACACCCCTTGTCTTCCATCTGTGTTGAAGATAGGAGGGTGGTGCATATTCTCATCTTTCCAGACTATTATAATTACAAAGTATTTATTTTAGTTCTTCTGTCCTGTCATCCGGCAACGTCTTCTCTTAGCATTGGATTTGCCGGAGAGAGAAGCCATCCTTGGATTACATACATAGACCAGGCATTTCATATGGCTCTTGTCTCTGGATTTCCTGAACCCCTGGGCGTGTGTTAATAGCTGTTGTGCTCCAGGGGGAATGAAGGGGAAGCTCAGTGGAAGGAGGCTGACTGAATTGCCTGTAATTGATGGAGCTGGGGATTGGATCGGATGCTCCTTCTCCAGTGTTTCCATCCCAGAGGCAGTAATTTGGGAGACTGTGTGCTGAAACTCAATCTGTGGCATGGGGGAGCGTAAATATTTGTGGGTGATTAAAGGTGGATTTTATTCTCCTTGTTGCCTGAATTACCGATTGCGTTTCCTTTCCTGTATGGAGCATAATATTTACTCTCGATAAAGTGCTATGTGCATAGCTGACAGATTATGACAATGGTATAGTGTTCTGCGTGGAAAGCTGAGTGACCTCGTTAGCTAAATTTAGCTAATTGCCTTGGACTCTGAGTAACCGTGGTTCCCTTGCAGAAGGCACTCTCGGTTTCTTCCGTGGCCGTTAAGATGTAAAGCACAACTTCAAGATGTCTGCCGATAGAATGCTACTCAATTCAATATACATTTATTAAGAGCCTTCTGTATGCCAGACACTGCACATAACCATAAATGTGACAACCAGGCACCACTCAGCTCTTCCTCCAAAGGAGGGAAGCATTTATTAAGCACCTACTATGTGCCAAACACTGTAAAGGGGGAGACCACATGTAAATGATTATATACAGATGAAATACATACAGGATAAATTGGGGATAATCAAGAGAGGGATGCCACTAGGGTTAAGGCAGATTGGGATGGGATTCCTGAAGAAGATGGATTTTGGCTGGAAGTTCTGACTTCAGAACACAAGGGTGGATCTGTGGTCTGAGAACCCCAATTGAGTGGGCTCCTGCTCCACAATGGCTCTATGACCTCATGGTCTTTTCATCTCTCTGGGGCTCATCTCTAAAATGTGGAGATGGGCTTTGAATGCCCATCCCTTCCAGCTTGAAAGGCTGTAGGTTTTGCTGACCTTGAAGTCAGAATAACAGATCTGGCAATTGACTATTTGTCCATCCAAGGCAGCCTCTTTAAGTATGGGAAGACCAGGTGATGAACCAATGCGGATTTTTTGTTTAAGCCATAGCATTTCATGAACATGCTTATGAATACCTGATGGGGTTATAGACTTAGAGCCTGACAGGAGATCTGGGATCATCTCATTTAACTGATGACACAGATAAGGACTAGAGATACAGCTGTTTTTCCAAGGTCACACAGTCAGGGTGTAGCTTTGGAGTTTGAAGGGGACTTAATCTAATCTTAATCTAATCTAATTCAACCCTCACCCCCAATACCATTTTACAGATGTGGAAATTGAGGCCCACAGAACTTGCCCTGGGTTCTACAAGTAGTTAGGATTTGAAATTGTCTTAGGGGTTGTAGAGGACTTGTCAGAAGGGACCTTAGCAGTCATTGAGCCCAAACCCCTCATTGAACTGAGAAGGAAACTGAGGTACTGAGAGGTTAAAAGGTTAAGGGACTTGCCTCGGGTTGAGTCAGGATTTGAACTCAGCTCTTAATGATTTAGAGTGCAGTCCATTAAACATTCTACCCCAGGCTCCCTTTCCCCTTGCTCGTTTTGCCCAATATGATTCTTAGCAGAGAGCCCCCACCTCTTCATGCAGCAGCTACTAAGCCAACCTTAGTTGAATTTCCAATTGAGAGTTTTATGCCTTGGTGTTTGGCATTGGTTTTTTACTTTTTGACCTTTCTGATTGTGTTCTACACTGGCTGATATTAGAGATGGTTTCTATACCCTTGGACTAGGGAGGGGTCTAATGATCTATAGGCAGGTGTGGGGAAATGGTGGTAATGTTGATACCAGAGAAGACACAAAGTTGATCTGCTGTGGAATGGATAATTCGCTAGTGGTGATGATGCCACAGAATCTGGGGGTTGAGGAAGACTTGAGGGGAGTGGACTGAGGGCCCATCACAGTAGATTTAGAGCTAGAAAGGAGCTTGGAACAGAGTCAAAGCTGGGAATTAGGAACCTTAGAACAGGGAATGTCAGAGGTGAGAGAGCCCTTAGAACACAGAACTGCAGAACAGGAAGAGCCTTTGGAACACACAGTGTCAGAGTTAGGAGGGCTCTTAGAACAGGGAATGTCAGAGTTGGAGGTGGGGGGAACTTTACCATATACAATCTAGTCAGCTCAGAATATGAGCTCCTGCTGGGTAGAGACTGGCATCATCCCTCATCTTGTTTTACTTGGGGGTTTTGTCGAGGTAGGCATCAAAGGGGAGTTGTCAGATGAATTAATGAAGAACAAACATGTTAGATTATTCAAAGCAGAGCTAATCTTAATAACATTTGTATCTGAGAAGTGAGGTGTTGTATGTATATTTGACTATGGCTGTTTCTGTTGTGGGAGAAAAACACTGAACAAAATAATAATTCTCTTGTGTTGTGGCCCTGACCCGAGAGAATTGTGTCTCTCTGGATGCCCCACTGCTCTGCCCCTGCTTGGCACCTCCACCCTTGTGCTTGGCTGCCTGTGTGGGCAGATCTTGGAGCTCTGGCTCTTACCTTGTTGTCTTACCTTGATGGTAATGGTTTCAGAGACCTAGTGGGATCTTTGCTATTTCACTCACCCACGCTGGGAGAACATATTCTTGCTTGTCGGGTACAGCTAAGACCAGAACCAGTGGGCTAATATAATGAAATAATCTATAGTGGCAGGAATCTCTGGTACTTCCTTCCAAGCGAGCAGGCCATTCTGGAAGCCAACATTATAGACTAGAAGGTTGTGGGATGAATACTGAATCAGAACCTACAAAGTTTTATCTGGAAAAGGGGCATTTAAACCAAGTTGTGATAGCACATGAGGAAATCCTATTTCCATCTCCAAGGATATTTCTGCTAAGAACTAACACTAGTGGCCTGGAATTGGAATGTGCTTTCCTATAGGTGAGTGCTGGAGCTGAAGTCAGGATGACCTGAGTTCAAAATCTGCCTCAGGTACTTAATAAGCTGTCTAAATTTCTTCTCTTCCTTCACCGTAAAAGGGAGATAATAATAGTACCTACCTCACAGTTATTGTGAGGTTCAAGTAAGAACATCTGTACTTCATCCAGTATAGCCTTAGATAATCATATATGTAAACATACATATGCATATACCTGCTCTGTGTGTGTGTGTGTTGTATCTATTATGTAGTGCTTGTCCAAGTTATTTTTAGTCGTGTCCAATTCTTCATGAACCCATTTGGGATTTTCTTTTATCTTTATATCTATGGCATAACCTCATATAACCATATTTGCGTATATGCATGCACACACATGTATATGCACATGCATATCATATGTATATTTACATATGTACGTGTGATTCTATAAGGATATAGATAGATAGATATGGCACTTGTTTAGTCAATTTCAGTTATATCTGATTCTGTGAATCCATTTGAGATTTTCTTGGCAAAGGTACTGGAGTGGTTTGCCATGTCCTTCTCTAGCTCATTTTACAGATGGGGAAAGTGAGGCAAACAGGGTGAAGTGACTTGCTCAGGCCTCACACAGCTAGTAAGTGCCTGAGGCTGGATTTGAACTCAGGTGCTTATGATTTCAGGGCTGGAGCTCCTAGCCACTGTGCCATATAGCTTCATAACTTTCTATCTATCTGTCTGTCAATCTATCCATCATACAACATATATAAGTTTTTGTGATTATGGTAACAGGGTTAGAACTAGTCTGCCTATCAGCTCACTCTTTGCCATAGCTTCACATAAACTAGCTTCTTCTTTTGCATGTGAGCTTGGTTATCCTTATCTTTATTAATAATTTTTTATTTTTGTGTCACCCGCTTTTCTAATATATCCATCTTCCCTATCCCATCAGAAAGCCATTCTTTATAAGAAGGAATTTTTAAAAAGAGGGAAAAAACCAGTTTTGCCCTGTTAACTAATCTCTCACCCAAGCTCAGCCATGCCTACAGACTCCCACCTTTGCAAAGAAGAGAGCAGATTGTGTCCTCACTTTTCTGGAGCTAGGCTTGTTCATGATAATATTGAATTCTGGACAGTGAGAACCACTTACAAAACTAGCTTTCCAGCAAATAAGTGAAATAAAAAGGGAATGGACAACATGCCACAGACTCCGCCTTATTTAAAGGGGGTCGATTAACTTGAACATCATATTAACAGAAGTATTCCGTCTGTGGCTGTGTCTCCTTCACAGCCTGTGAGACAGAGTGAAAAAAGCATCAGATTTCAGGCCAGAAGACCTCAGGTGCAAGTTCCAACCTGGCCGCTTAATTAACCTATTTGATCGTGGTGGGTGCCTTAATTACTATTAATTTGGAGGAGGGGGTCTGGACTCAAGCTCTGTAGTAAGGAATCGCCCCCTCACAGTACAGGGGGGCACCTGCTCTGGTTAGCATCTTCCAGGCTTGGGGAGTTACCCAGGGTGCTGAGAAGTTAAGACACAGGTAGGTGGCTCAGTGACTGAGTTCAGATCTCACCTGGAGCACTTAACAGCTGTGTGGCCTTAGGTGAGTGTCTCTGCATGGATTGGAAGCCAGGTCTTCCAGCCTTTCACCACGGCTACCTAGTCAATAATGGCTGTGCTGGAGTTGGTTCAAAACCTGCCTCTCATGTGTGGCCTTAGGGAAATCGTTAACCTTCCTGGGTCTGTCTCCTTCTTTCAATGGAGGGGAAAAGGAAGGAAGGGAAGAAGCATTTATTATGCCTGGCACAGTGCTAAGCACTTTACACGTAGCACCTCATTTGAGCTGCACAGCACCCTAGGAGGTAGGTGCTGTTGTTATCCTCTGTTTAAGGAAGAGGAAACTGAGGTGAAGTGAGTTGCCCAGGGTCACACAGCTAGTAAGTGTCAGAGGCAGAATTAGAACTCAGGTCCTCTTGACTCCAGGCTCAGCGCTCTATCCACCCAGCTGCCTGCTCTGCAGAATGAGGAGGTTTTTATTTTACCATCCCCAACTTCTTTCCTGGCTCAAAAATCTCAGATTCTCTCTGTTTTATTGATTCTCTGCTGGGATGTATGGGGGGGGGATATCTTGCTTTGAGCTTGTTTATTGCCGGGGTCTTGAAACAGTCCAGGCTTCCTATTGGAGGAGTGGGGGGAGAACGGTTTTGTCTTTTAGCAGAGTCTCATACGATCTAGCATTAGCAGGCTTGATTTACCGGTGCCTGGGGAATACTGTTATTCACCTTTTGGGGGATGCATTAACTTTTCCACATCTCTAGGGTGGTATTTAGTCAGTCATCAAGTTAAATAGGACCATAACACATTGCTTCTGTCTTCTTCCCTTTCAGTCCCTCTTCCCCTGTCACACTCTGCTGTGTTGGAAGGCAAATAGAAATAATTGGCCAAAACGGAATAATAAAAATATTTTTCCTTAATCGCCTTTTCTCTTCTGGGTTCTGGCCTTTAGAAAGCTGCAATCCAACCTCCACTGCCCTCTGGCATGAGTTTCCTCTTTGAATTCATTTAGGCCTTTTAAATAAACCTCTTCCCACCCCTCTCTGTGGTGCCCCCACTCCCCAACTTCTTAACGTGAGATTAATCTCTGATGTGAATACCAATTAAGTTGTTGGAGTGTCTCTCCCTCCATATACAGGGATGGCTTTGGACTTATGTTATGCCCAGGACCTGGGAACAAAGAGAAAATTCAGTCCAGCATGAGGAAGGGGAGGAAAGTCGAGGTCACGTCTGCTTTGCTGCTTTGTCTTTGATTCAGGGATGGCAAATGTGAGCTTCCTTGGAAAATGAAGTTGTGTCTTTCCCACTAATGGAAAAGCAGACATCCCGGGGCATGGCTCCTTCCCTCATTCTTGGCATGTTTTTCCTTGGGGGGATGGCTGGGGTAGTTCAGGGCTAGAAAACCACGGGTATCATAAAGTGACTTTTATTTGCACAGCCTTCTGGACTTTAAAAAATGCAGGTAATTAGTGAATGGTCCTCCTCCCCACTCAATGAGACAATGTTATTCTTGGCAGCTCAGAAAGCAGCTAGCAAGTGTGGCATTCTCTTGTGATGTTTACTTGGGCCACATTTGGGAAAACTGCCTTTCAAATTTATTAAAAAATCTTTGCATTAAGAAATGATTTTTGATTTGGAAGCTTGTGACCCATGTAGGTTTTATTTGTTTTGATCTTCGGCTTACCTGAAGGCGAAGAAAGAGTATAACATCATTACTTTTGTAGTTAGAAAGGAAAACAAAGAGGTTGCCCAGGCTGTAGGGAGGGTGGTGTTTGAGCTTTAAGGCCCCAGCATAGGACGCATTTCAGGGCGAAGGAAGGAAGGGCTTTGACTGATTGATGACAAAGTTGATAAAATTATTCCTGAAAGTTTTATGGCATGGCATGGAAATCTCAGCCTCGTGGGTTTATTTTTTATTCTTATTTTTTTGCCTCTATATGGTTTTATTTCAGTCAGGCAATGAACATGTATGCCACACACTGTGCTAAGCACTGGGCATATGCATAGAAATAAAATAATATTCCCTGTCCTCAAGGAGCTTACAGTCTAATGGGATTTTATTTTTAAGGTTAGTTTTGTTTTGATATCTAGTTATTTCTGGATACAATGTATCCCCTGCCAACCTCCCTTTGTAACAAATGAAAACAGTTCTGGCAAAACTAACCAGCTGTCCAGTTAGGACTGACTCTGCCAGCATATGTGGCACTGAGTGCCTGTGGTCCTTCACCCCTTTCCTGAAAGTAGGGAGAGGCTTTTTCACCCCTTCTCTGGCTGGAGAGTGGTCGTGACCTTCCTGAGTATTTAGCTTCCTTTTAGAATTCTTATTTGGAAAAAAATTTTTTGAAAAAATTCTTATTTTGTTTTACCATGGTATTCATTTCTCAGAATATCCTTCCTACCTAGACAACCTACCTTTGTAACAAAAACTAAAAAAAAAAAAAAGCCAAAGTTTGCCTAAACCAACCAACAGATTGTCAACTGGATCTAATTAATGTGCTGTATATCCATAGCCAACTACCTCTGCAAAGAGCGGGGGAAGGAAGTTCACCTGGTTCTAGCTATAGCGCTGTCTTAGTTCGTATTACCCTTCCCATGTTTTTCTGAATCTCATTTATTATTTCTTACACTGTAGTAGTAGTAGAGGTAATAGTTATAATAATAATAGTAGCTAACATTTATATGGCACTATACTCAGCACTTGACAAATATTACTTCATTTGATCCTCACAACAACCATGGCTGGTATGTGCTACTGTTATCCCTGTTTTACACATAAGGAAACTGAGGCAAACAGGTTAAGTGACTTGCCCAGGGCCACACAGGTAATGCCAGTCTGAGGCTGGATTTGAACTGACTTCCTGACTCTGAGCTCAGTGCTCTTTGCACTATGGTGCCACCTAGCCACACTTCCAGTTTTTTGGGTGCCACAGTTTGTTTACCTATTTCTTAGCTGTTGAGAACTTACTTTATTTCCAGTTTTTTGTTAACAATTAAAAAAATGCTGCTATGAATATTTTTGTATTTGTGAGACCTTTCTGTTTTTGACTTCCCAGTACGGAGACTGAAAGTATGAGGGGTTTAGTCACTTATTTCACATAGAGTCCCATCTTTTAAAATCAAGTGCTTTCGATGACTAGGGATAGGGTTGGCTCCTGTCTTTTCATTAGTATAGGTCCTTCCAGGTGAGGAAGCTCCATCTGCCAATGCAAGTTAGCATCTTTTCTGCACCTCACTGTCCTAGAGAACTCTCAGGTGTGTGAGAAGGTAGCATCTGATCCAGCTGGAGTCCAGTGTGTTCATAAGATAATGGATCTCACTTTTGAAGGGACCCCAGAAGTCATTTATTTAGGTCAACTTTTTCATTTTCTAATTGGAGAAACTGAGGCTTTTTTTTGATAAGGGACTTGCCCAGGGTCACACATAAAATGTCAGAGGCAGAGTTTTGAACTCTGGTCTTCCTGACTCCCCAGTCGGGGCATTTTAGCTGCCTCCCTGTGCCCATTCCCCGTGGCATTGATTATCCCAGCAGCCTTATCTGGGGGCCTCACCTGGGCAGCTTCCCCCTTACAGAGCTGAGGAGGCTCCAGGGCTGGCTGCTTGTTTGTTTACCTTGGAATGCTTGCAATGTGGAGAATGCGTTGGAGAAGTTGAGCTAATAATGAGGTCACTGCACGCCTCCCTTGAACAGAGATAGCAGCTCCAAATGGGGCTCGGAGAGTTGGCACTGCATTTTTTTGCACCAGGCTTGTAGCTTAGAAAGGCTTGGCTTTGAATGTTTAAAATCCCCACAGTGTTGGCGAAGGCTTCACTGCCTTTTCCCTTCTTGTTATCTATGATGCCAGCAAAGGACTTGAGCTTTCATCTTGGTTTGGAAAAGGCAGCATAGTATGGAGTAAGGAATGCTGGCCCAATCATTGGAAAAAGACCTGAATTCAAATGCAGCACCTTGGGACCTAGGCAGTTTCCTCGCTTAGAAAACAGTAGCTTCTATCTCCCACAATTGTTTTGAGGATGAGATGAAATCACGTACTTGTTCTCTGTTCTCCAGAGGTAGATAATTTATCTTGGGAAACAACTGGAAAAATATTATCCTATGAGAAAGAAGATGAAAAATAACAGATGACAGTCCCAGATGCTGAGTGCTAACAGTTGGACATCTCAGAGTACGTACAACCTGGGCAGTGCCTTGACTATGTTACTGTGGAGTGTCTATTTCTTATAACTCAGCTGTCCAGATAACTGAAGTTAATCACCATTTAAAGAAATGTGAGCCCTCTTTAAAAAGAGGATAAAAAATCTCTTAGGATCATTTGGGAAGGCTGTCATTAAGCTAGACAATGCCCAGAAGACGGTAACGAGGATGGTAAGGGGCCCTGTGTCTGTGTGATACAGGGCTGGTTAAAGGAATGATGTCAGCGTGGCAATGTGTTCCCAAAGTGGTAGGACTTCAGGCCCTTGAAGGGCAGTCTCAGGGAAGAGAAATCATAGATGAGCTTAGAGAGACATTAGAAGCTGTCCAGTGGATAGAGTCAGGAAGAGTAAGGAAGACATTTTCCTGAGTTCAAATCTGGCAGAATTTGAATCTAGAAAAAGTGGCAGAATTTGAATCCAGGTCCTCTGATTTTAGATACAGTGCTTTCCACTGTGCCATTTGTCTGCTTGGACCCAGAGGGCAGAAAAGGTACACTGGGTGGAGCAGCAAGTCATGAAGACCCGAGTTCTAATCCTGTGTGATTCAGGCTGTGTTGACCCTGGGCTACTTTCTCAGCTTTTGTCTCCTCACCTGTAAAACAGGGTTGGACTCTAAGGCCATTTCTAGGTCTATAATTCTGCAAGTAACAGAACCAAATTGAGACTTCAAGTAAAAGCTGTCCAAAGGTGGGAAGGCCCCTCTCTCTGCAGGTGGTGGGCTCCCCTTCGCTGGAGATCATGATGTGGAGGCTGGAGGCTGGAGGCTGTCTGACCCATTGTCGTGTGCAGATGAGGGAGGGGGCAGAGCTATGGCAAGGCATTCTGGGCAAGCATCCCATCTATATATTTGGGGCAGAATAATTCACATGGTAGGAGAGAGCCCTTAGATGTGTTGTGAGGGAAACCCTAAGAATCAGGGAAACCATGAGGCTGCAGCTGGGGAGGGTCTTTGGAGAGGGATTTCCTGGCACATAGTAGGAGGTTAATAACTGTTTATTGAATTGAGGGGGCAGATAAGGGATTCTTTTTTTTTTTTTTTGGCTAGGCAATGGGGTTAAGTGACTTGCCCAGGGTCAGACAGCTAGTGAAGTGTTTTGTGTCTGAGGCCGGATTTGAACTCAGGTCCTCTTGAGTCCAGGGCTCTATCCACTGCGCCACCTAGCCGCCCCAGAGGGGGCAGATAAGGGAGGAGCCTGCTTGCCTCGGTCGTTTGATGTCCTCCACTTTTATCTAGTTAATCCTACTAACCAGAGAGCCAAGCACATATACTGGAATATATTTATACATCTTAAAGGAACTGGATATAACAGGAGTTTATATTTTCTTATTGAAACTTCTTTCATATTCTTTGACATTAAAATGTTTTTGCTTTTTGCTTGCTAAGTTCCAGTTTAAAAAAAAAAGGAATTTTATTTAAAATCTTGAAATACATGCAAAATAAATAAGTGGGGCTGGGTAAGGGAAAGTCTTTGTGAACTGACTCTTTTTTTTTTGTGAGGCAGTCAAGGTTAAGTGACTTGCCCGGGGTCACGCAGTTAGTAAGTGTCAAGTGTCTGAGGTCAGATTTGAACTCAAGTCTTCCTGACTCCAGGGCTGGAGCTCTATCCACTGCCCCTGTGAACTAACTGTTGAAGGAAATTGGGAATTTGGCCAGGTTGAGGTGAGGGGGAAGTGCGTTGCAGGCACGGGGCAAGAGACTGAGTGTTTTATGTGAAGAACCACCAGCACGAAGCACTTTACAAATATAATCACATTTGATTCTCACAGCAACCCTGGGAGGAAGGTACTATTGTTTTATGTGAAGAACCACCAGCACGAAGCACTTTACAAATATAATCACATTTGATTCTCACAGCAACCCTGGGAGGAAGGTACTATTATTAGTAGCATTATTAATTACTTAGTTATTATTATTAATTAGTTAATTGATTAATTAGTTATTATTAACTCCATTTCATAGTTGAGGAAACCGAGGCAGAGGTGAAATGATGTACGTGGGGTCACATAGCTAATAAGTATCTGAGGCTGGATTTGAACTTGGACCTTTCTGACTCTAGCCAGTACTCTATCCACTGCACCTAGACGGGGGAGATTTTACAGCAGTGAAACCAACAAGATTTGGCAGCTGACTGGTTATAAGTGAGTGAGAGTAAAGAATGGTTCTTGAGCCTTTGATGGCAGGGAGAATGGCGGGACCCTTGACTGGGTGGGTTTTTGGGGAAAGATCTGCTTTGGAATGTTGTCCTATGGGGCATCTAGTGGGAAGACCAAAGCCTCTTCTATAGGGTCTAGAGCGGAAAGGGAGCTCAACCATATAATCCAGTCCCCCTTATCTAAATTCTGGAGGAAGCTGAGAGAAGGCAGATAACCTGTGAGGGAAATCACCTCCCCTCTCCCACAGGGATTATCATACCCATTTTCCAGATGAAGAAACTCAGAGATCTAATGCCCCTGCCCAAAGTTACGCAGTAGGTAGCAAATGTCGGCCATGAGAATTTCTAACTTTCTAAACCAGACTGACCCAGACATTTCTTAGCCTTCCCCCATTTGTCCTTCCTCATCATTATGAGCGTCAATTATTGTATTCCAATGTCCTACTGCTCCCCTCAGGGTTATTGAGGCATGTTGGCCTATTTGGTTTATAGATACTGATTTTGTTGTCTTTCCTGTCACCTTGCTTGCTTCTTATTCCAGCTATCACTTCTCAGGAGAGCTTCCTAGAGCTTCTCCTCTCTGGTGCTTCTCATCTGCTCTCCAAAGTTTATTGAAATAGTCTGGCTTAATTTTACCCACAATTCTCCTTGGCCCTCTTCAGCCCTGAGGGGGCTCTAGCTGTCTACTTCAGATGAGTATACCACTTAGGAGCTCACTCCCTGTTCTTGGCTGGAGTCATGGGATCTTAGATGCAGAGCTGGAAGGGACCTTAGGGGCCATCTAGTTCAGTCACTTTCTTTTACAGAAAGGGAAACTGAGGTATTGTGACTTGCCAAAGATCACACAGGGAGAACTGAGTAGAACTGGAATTCAAACTCAAGTCTTCCCCAATCCAAATCCCACTGTTTTACCACTGTGACATCCTATCTATCTCTGATTCAACAGCCCTGGTTGTTTTACCTGATGCTCTCATATCCAATCCCCATGCCGTCTTGATCACCTTCCTGAACACAGGTTGTCCAAGCCTCTGGCACTTCAGATTCAGGTTTTAAAAAAATCAGATTGCTGATTTCAATCGAACAATGGATAAACACTTATTAAGTGCTTCCTGTGTGCAAGGCACTATGCTCAATTGTTATAAGGAATTCCCAGTGAGTAAACACCATCTACCAATGAAGATTTGTGCCAGCACTGCACTCGAGTGACCGGGGTGCACTGGGCTTGAGTGACTTGCCCTAGGTCACATAGCCAGTGGGTATCAGGCAGGGCATGAGCCCAGGTCTTCTTGCTTCCAAAGTCGGTTCTCTTTCTGCCACACCATGATAGATGTCTCTTGGAAATAGCACGGCAGATAGGGTCAGGTCCAGTGGGGCCACAGCCTTCTTTATTTCAGTTGGACACTGCACTTTTATTAACGCAGGCTCAGAACAGAGTAGCTTCATCCACCTGCTGACTCATGTAGCTGGCCGGCCAGGGCAGTCCCCACATAGATTTTTTAAAAATTATGAATTGCTTTCTGGCTCTCCCAAATCCCATATTTGTGTAGGTGGTGTTTGCCCCCAAGGTAAGTAACGTCTACCCCTTTCACTGTTCCAAAGCCAAATTAGGAAATAGCTGAGGAGAGCAGGGTCTCTACAGTATTATACCTTAGCATGGGCTGGTATATTTCCAATGCAGGAGGTGCCCATCAGACTCTATCACCTGGTACTGTGGACTGGGCAACATCTGGGTCGCTTTCTGTAAATCTTTGCTTTCTGTTGTTGTTTAGCTGTGTCTGACTCTTCGTGACCCCATTTGGGGTTTTCTTGGCAGAGGTACTGGAGTATTCTGCCATTTCCTTCTCCAGCTCATTTGACAGATGAGGAAACTGAAGCAAACAGGGTTAAGTGACTTGCCCAGGGTCACACAGTTAGTGTTTGAGGCCAGATTTGAACCCAAGTCTGCCTGACTCTGAGCCTGGAACTCAGATCCTCCTGACTCCAGGGCCAGTCTCTCTATCTACTGTGCCACCTAGCTGCCCAAGTGTAGTTTCTTAGAATATACAATTGGCTAGTTGAAAAGAACCTCAGGCATCTCTTAATCTCTCCCACCCCACCACCCCATTCTTCTCATCCTATTGGACAAGAAGCATCATGTCTAAGAATAGTAACGTTAATAATAGTGAAGCTCAGATTCATCTATAACATAAAGGTTTGCTGAGCGCTTTACAAACATAAATTGGCTCATTTGATCCTCACACAACCTTTTGATTGAGACACAATTTCCCCCATTTTCTAGATGAGAAAACTGATGTTGAGCGAGTTTCAGTGACTTGGCCAGGGTCACAGAGCTGTTCAAGAAGGCTTTATCAATCATTCAGCAGCCCTTGTTAAGCTGTACTATATGCACTGGGTGGTTGGCATACAAGGACAAACATGAAAGAGGCACCCTCCCCACCCCCTTTCAGGGACCTCCCTCCCTCCCTCTCTCTCTCTCTCTCTCTCTCTCTCTCTCTCTCTCTCTCTCTCTCTCTCTCTCTCTCAAAGCAGAAAGGAGATTCCTCACATTTGTCATGTTTTAATGTTTACAAAGTACTTTTCTCATGGTCCAGTCTCTTACAGTAGGCAGTACAAAGATTTCTCCCCCCATTTTTGTAGAAGAGGGAAAACTGAGGCCTATAACAAAAAACTATTAGCAAGTAACAGAAGTAGGATTCCAGACCCAGCTCTCCTGCTTTCAAAGCCTTCCAGGGGCTGTGAGGTCATCTCTTCTAACCCCTTCCTTCATTTGATAGAAGAGGAAACCGAGCCCTGGATGGTGGCTTTCTCATGGGGACACAGTGAGCTTAGGTTTTGAGTCCAAGTATTCCAGCTGGCCATCTGATGCGCTGTCCACTCTGCCATGCTGGACTGCAGAAACCTGGCAGCTGCCACCATAGGATCCATGTACCTCAGGGAAGAAGGGCTGGAGGTTGCCCTATGATATTTAACATTTCTAGAAAAGTAATTGCTCAGAAGTGCTGTTCAAATTCATCCTGTTTTCTTCCTGCCTTTCCTTGTTTTTGCCCACACCCACATTAAAAAGCAGAATCAATCTAGGGGCAACACTGTTGTTTGTCAGCCTCAGTAGGTAGATTTTTAAAAAATCTGTGGGTTGAGCTGTGCTCAGGCACTATTGTTTTCTCTGGCATCATAGGATGTCACAGGAGTAAGCCTGTCATCAGAGGCACTGATCCCCATGGAAACCTCATAAAAACAGTCAAAATGGGGGGCAGCACTTACCCAGATTACTTTAGCCCACAGGCACTTGGACATATGCTTGCTATAGTATATGGCTCTTGATGACTCTGTGTGTGTGTGTGTGTGTGTGTGTGTGTGTGTGTGTGACCCTGGAAACAAGAACATGGCATTTCCTTACGTATGGAGTTGGTACCGAGCCCCATAACAAGTTGGAGTATTGTCAGATATGTTCATGGGATTCAGAACGGGAAAGCAATCCTAGAATTTCACTGTTGGAAGGGACCTTAGCAATCCTTTAAGCTGAACCCCCACCCTAAGATGAAGGCCCTCTCTGGCATCCCAGATGGATCCCTGATCTAGCCTTTGCTTGAAGACTGCTAGTGGGGGGACACTATGCCTCCCAAGGTGGCCTGCGTGTGCCCCCCCCCTTGGGCAAAACTCTCATTGTTAGCAATCTCTTCATGTCTTTTCCTTCTGGTTCTGCTCTTTGGGGCCAAGCCCAATGAATATGACCAACATTCAGATATTGGAAGGTAAATGATCATGTCTCCTTCTGTTCCCCAGAATAACACTCCAAGCCCCATCCTTCTTCTCCCCCCCCCCACCATTCCTTCAGCTTATCTCCATCTGATGGAAACTGGGGCAGCCTGGACACTGGTCAGTTTCTCAATGTCTTTCTTAAACCACAGGCCCAGGTTTCGGGAATCTCAGAGTTGTAAGGGAGGCCTCCTTGGGGGGCATCAAGGTATGGTGGACAGCTCACTGGATTTGGAGACAGACCTCAGGCATTCAGCTTCCAGCTCTCCTAACCCTAAAGTCACACATGCATCAGAAACAGGACTTGACCCTGGGTCTCACTGTCGACTGTGCCCTGATGTCTTTGGGAAATGGTCCTCCAGGTACAGAGTCCAAGTCTGGCTCTCTTCGTACTCTCCCCTTTTGCCTTCAAAATAAGATCCAGTTAACAAGAATGAGGAAGCTGCCAAATGGTTGACAATGTGTCTGTCTGTCAGTCAGTCAACAAGCATTTATGAAGCCCTTACCATGTTCCAGGCACAGTGCTAAGCACTGTGCATTGAAAGCAAGGCCAACACTTAGTCTCTGCCCTCAGCAAGCTCACAGTCTTCACGGGGGAGAGGCAATATGCAATTGGCCAGTTCCCAGGAATGACCTTATGGCTGGTATCTAAGCTCCTGCTTTCCCACATCATCCAGGAAGGTCCTGCCCTTCCAGCTGCAATCTCCTTCTCCTCTCCTTCCCAGCCCATTTGCACTTTATCGAGGGTATCTTTCACGCTTCGTGCACCTGGTGAAAATCCTCCTAGTTCCATCCCCCCTGCTTGTCAGCCCCATGTGCCCCAGTTTGCCCATACTCCTGCGTAATTGGGGTGACCAGAACCTTGCTTATGCCGTCAGACACAGGCTTTGTTTAAGCAATTTCATTTGTCATAGTGTAGGGTTCCATTAGGGTTGGGGGTGGTGGACATCAGGCTGTGACTATGGCACCAAAAACCCTGAAAGGATTCTACAGGAAAATGGGATCTTGGCCCTTTGAAGAGTATCATTCCAGATGTTGTGGGACACAGTGGGACTGTTGCCAACCTGTGGTCCTCACATTCTGCATCAGGCTCTGGTCAGTTAACCCAAATCCTTCATGAGAGCCCCCGGAGAAGGTTGCATTAGCAAAGATCCCTCCCTCCCATTCTGTTCTGGGAGCTCCCAGCCACCCTCCTTCTCCAGGACCCTGCTTCATCAATTTAACTTGACCTAGTATGCATTCTTCTTGAATTTTTACCCCCAGACAGGAGTTTAAGATCTGGCCTCTGTGACAGACCATTTTTCCAGAGGGAAACTGTCTCTCTCACACACACACACACGTGGAGAGATAACACAAAAATCCAAATCCACGCCAAGGTTAATGGCCATAGGAGGTACCCTGTGGAGTCAAGTACAGAACGTGTCAGTTTCTTAAAACAATTATCCAAGATGGAATTTTTCCTTTTAAAGCTAGAGACAATGATTTCAATTTCCCCAAGCCCTAAGATTAGATGGGGGTCAGAATTAAGGGTGGGGCTTTACCACTGGTTTCTAAAAAACAGAAAAAACAACACCAAAGATATAAACAACCCAACCAATTTGAATGGCATGTGAGGTAGGGAGGCTAGACCTCTGACATAACCTGGCTGTGTAACCATGGGCAAGTCCATCAATTTTGAGGCTACTTGGGGGAGAGGTAGGAGAGGGATATAAGAGATTTTATAGCACCTACTATGTGTCAGGCATAGGGCTAAGCCCTTTACAATCATGATCTCATTTCATTCTCACAGTAATCCTTAGGGCTGGGTGATATTATTATCCCCATTTTACAGCTTGGGGACACTGAGGCAAACAAAATTTAATAGTAATAATAGTTAATATTTATATAGTTCTTCCTATGTGCTAGGCACTGTGCTGAGCGCTTTACGATCGTTATCTCATTTGATTCTCATGACAGTCCTATAAGGTAGGTGGTATTGTTATCCCCATGTTATAGTTTGAGGAAACTGAGGCAAACATTTTAATAATAATAATAATAATAATAGTTAGCATTTATGTGATGCTTACTGTGTGCCAGGCACTGGGCTAAGCACTTAATGTTTTCTCATTTAGTCCTCATAACAACCCTGTAAGGTAGGTACTGTTGTTTTCCCTATTTTATAGATGAGGAAACTGAGGCAGGCCAAGGTGAAATGACTTACTCAAGGCCACACAGCTAGGAAGTGCCTGAAGGTTGATTTGAAGTCAGATCTTCCTGACTCTAGGCCAGGCACTCTTTGCCCTTAGTTGCCTTGGTGAACCTTTTTTGCAGATTGTTGAAGCGTGTTTTGTCAGAACAATGTGCAGAAGATAAAATACATGTGCTAGCCAAGGAAATCACTTACAAAAAAGTTAGGAAACTTATGAAAAGATTTTTAGAAATCTAGTTAGGAAGGATTGCTGATCCACTTTGTTGCAGGTCCCTCTACACCAGTGAAATCATAAATCTAGGTTCCCTGACCCCACCCATCTAAAATGCTTTGAATTACTTGGCGTGTATTTTAGAATCTCACTAAAGTGAATATAATCCTCCTTGAGGGCAGGGACCATTCTGCTTTTCTCTCTGTGATCTCAATGCTTAGCACATTGTGGTTGCTTAATAAATGTCTGTTGAATTGGATTCATGAACTCATTCTGGAGGGGCCTATGATGCCCCCTAAGAAGCAGCTGATGAATTCTCCCT
Source organism: Phascolarctos cinereus (assembly GCF_003287225.1). Taxonomy (NCBI): domain Eukaryota; kingdom Metazoa; phylum Chordata; class Mammalia; order Diprotodontia; family Phascolarctidae; genus Phascolarctos; species Phascolarctos cinereus. Next base: position 403,547,362 of record NW_027556098.1, on the reverse strand, counting down.
CCTCGGTTTTTGATGAGTAGGTTAGCAAGGAAGGTCCTTTTTATCTCTTTAGACCTGCAGCCTTTTGTGGCATTTGAACTAAAGTGCAAATACAGCTTTGAAAGAGTGACTTACACCCGGAGCGGTTTAACGTAAGGAGTTACCAGTTCAGTGAACTGGTTGGCACGGCACTGTTAGCTAGGGGACAGCGGCACCGTGTTGTTGTTCAGGTGTTTCGGCCATGTCTGACTCTTCGTGATCCCATGCAGGGTTTTCTTGGTAAAGATGTTGGAGTGATTTGCTATTTTCTTCTTCAGCTCATGTGACAGATGACGAAACAGAGGCCAAAAGGGTTGTGTGACTTGCCCAGGGTCACACAACCTGTAAGTGTCTGAGGCCAGATTGGAACTCTGGGTCTGGTGCTCTATCCACTGGCAGCATAGGATGGAGAATTCTCTATTTGGATTCCCCTGGGCTGCAGTTCAATGCCTGGTTCTGCTTTTGCTACCTGGGATCATAGGATCTTAGGGTCGTTTATTTATTTTTTTTTAAAGGGTTGTTGATTTAGAGGCAAAAACTCCCTTTCTGGGCCTCTTTCCTCAGCTCTAAAATGAAGAGGTTGGGCTCAGATAGCAGCATCATGTGATGGGAAGCATTTGGAGATAGAGAATCTGGATTGAAACCCCAAGCCCTGCCACTAATTACCTCTAGGATTTTGGGCAGATTGGTTCCCCTTCTTGTGCCTTTGTTTCCTCATCTGCTGAGATCCCTCATGGCTTTGAATCACTCATCTCAAGACAGTTTAATTGTGAGCATTGATTGAATTTCTAAGAAAAGGAAGAAATTCAAATGAATAATTGTTTTTTTTTTTGGGGGGGCTAGTAACACCTAATCCTGACACAGTGGAATACATTGGATTTTTGGTTTGTGTTTTTCATACTGTAAGAAGCTGGAGTCCAGGTGATTGACCCGTAACTTTCTTTACTGTCCATTCCAGTCTTGACCTTTCCACCCCCACAGCTGACAATGCTATGTCTGAATCTCTTTGAATAACTTTCCCAGGCAGATTGTTCAACCTAATGATTTAGATTAGATCATGAAGGCACAGAGTTTGAAGTGGAAGGGGAGGAGCTAGACATCACGTGGTTCTCATTTTAGAGATGAAGAAATGGCGGCCTGGGAGCTGAAAAACTACCTAACATCAGATAGCTAGTAGGTGATCTCAGCTAGGATTCAAATTCAGTTCCTCTGCTCCTCATTCCATGCACTTTGTACAGCAGTCTTCTACTTTAGTAATTTAAAAAATGCTCAACTTAGAAAGCATCAATAAACATTTCAATGTACAAAGAATAATGGAACAGGTAGATTGTGTATGAAATTGTGAATTTCTGTGACACATGAGGCAACATGCTATGTGATAAGTCAGGAGGTCTTCAGTTCAAATTCTGCCTCAGATGCTTACTTGCTGAGTGACATTGGGAAAGTCATATATCCTTTTCTTAGCCTCAGTTTCCTCATCTGTAAAATGTAGGGGCTGAACTTAGCTTCTAAGATGGTTTCCAACTCTGAATCCCTGATCTCGTACGACTTATGTATAAGAGCTCTGAACTTTCTTCTGTGTATTTTCAAGTGATTCCTTGATATTCTTGTCTTTTTTCTTTAATTTTTGTGACTGTTCTACTGCTCTTTCTTGACAATTCCCATCAACCCCTCAAAAAGCCCTTCCTTGAGTATAATCAAAGGAAACAAATTTGCACATTAGCCATGTTTGAAAATGCAATGCGTGTCTCATCTTGAACGCCACTTCCAACGGTGAGAGGTTCACTTTATCTTCTGGAGTCATTATAATGAGCAGAGTTCTTCATTTTTTCCCATTTGGGTTTCCTTTCCAGTTCTTGCATAAAATGTTCTCCTGGTTCTGTACATCTTACTCTCAGTTCATAGAAGTCTTCCCAGGTTCCTCTAAAACTGTCCCCTTCATTCTTTCTTACAGTACAAAAGCATTCCATTATATTCACATATTGTAATTTGTTCAGCCATCCTCCATTTATGAGCATCCAATTTGTTTCCTGGTTTTTACTACAACTAAAAGTGCTGTGATAAATATTTTTGTGTGGGTGGGTCTTTTCCCTCTGTCTTTGAGTTCTTCGTCTTCTCACGGTATTTCTGGGTCAAAGAGCTTAGTGTCTTTTGGGGGTATTGTTTCAAATTGGATTTCAGATGTTTAGAGCAATTCATGGTTCTACCAACAGGACATTAGAACGTATCCTCCCACAGTCCTCCTGCAATTGTGATTACTCTTTTCAATCCATTAATTATTTATTAAGTGACCACGGTGTACCAGGCACTGTCCTAGGTACTAAGGATAGAAATACAGTGGAACAATTCTGACTCTCAAGTGGCTTATATTCCTTAGGGGAGACAACATAGCCGTACACGGGTGTCCCCAAAGCTGTCCTACAGATTTCAGCTTTAATAGCTTATTATTGAAGTCTTAATAGCTTAAAGTTGTTCTAAGACTTTTGAGACACCGTAGATAAGTATATTGAGAATAATTTTTTTGTCATCTTTGCCAATCTGTTGGGTGTGTTATACCCCCTTAGGGTGGTCTTAATGTTCATTTCTCTTTTGCTAGAGAGTTGGAGCATATTTCCATATGATTATTGATTGCTTACATTTCTCTTTGACACCCGCCTCCTCATACCTGTTGGCCATTTATCATTTAGACAAGGGAACTCGTCATTCCATCATTCCCTGTGTGTCTTGGCTACCAGACCATTAGCAGAGACATTTGCTGCAAAGATTTTTTTCCCCCCAACTTCTCCATCTTCCTTCTCATTCTAACCACCTTATAAAGTTTTATGAATTATTCCTCTTGCAACTTAAGTGTGAGTTAATAAAAGGAGATCAACCAAGGTTTGTTCAATTGATTTGAGCTGAATTGAATATCAAAGCTGCAGAGCAAGTTAAAATTCAGATTCTGTGTTAGCAAAAAACCACTCAACCATCCTAGCTGGGAGCCACATTTTCCACTGTAGAAGAATGAAAGATAAACTCAAGTACATACAGTCATAGTTCAGCTTTTTGGAAGTTGTTGAGATGCAAAGAAGTAAACTGAGGCAGAATATAGAGGATGATAGCATCCCAGTGATTAGAACCACCCAAGAACAGTGGTCCTCCCCATTGGAGGTCTTTTACCTGAGGGTGGATGACCACTTTCTGGGATATTATAGAATGTTCAAGGCCTGGTTGGACTAGATGGGCTCTGAGACTTGGAATTGCTTCAAGGAATTGAGGAGGTTTCTCCTGGACAAGACCTAGGGACTTGGGGGGAGACAGTGTAATTGGCTTCAAATATACAAAGGGTTCTTATGCAGACTCACTGGATAAAACACTGGACCTGGAATCAGGAAGACCCGAGTTCAAATCCAGCTTCGGACACTTATTAATAGTATGACACTGGGTAAGTCACTTTACCGCCATGTACCTCAGTTTCCTCACTTGTAAAATGGAGATTATTGCAAGGATCACATTTGTAAAGCAGCGTGCTGTGTAAGTAGTAGTCATTTTTATTTTTTTGGCCTTAGCAGCAGAAACAGAAGAATGAGAAGTTGCAAAGTGGCAAATTTAGGCTTCTGTCAGGATAACCTGGTGAATAATGAGAGCTATCTCAGAGGGGAGTGGGCTGCCCCAGGGGAGAGGTATGGTACTTCTCCTTGTTGGAAGCCTTCAAGCCAATGCTAAATGACCACTTTCCTTTTTTTCCTAAATAAATATATACATATTTTTTGAAATTAACAAAAATCTTTTTTCTCTTTCTCCCAGTCCATTGGGAGGGGAAAAATATTGTCTTTGCATATTATGACAATATGCAAAGTCCAGCTAAACAAATGCCCCCCACCCCTTGGCCTCATCCCCAATGTCTAGATTTCCATCTGCACCCTGATTCCCATCAGCTGTCAGAGAGGGCCTGGGGAGGGAGCATGGCCACCTTTCTAGGATTCTCAGGTAGGGTTTGTAATGAGGCGGCTGCTCAGGTCCCTTCCAGTGCTGCCATTTTCTGAATCAAAGTTGCCTCTATCATCACTGTTGCCTTAGTTCCCTGCTTGTGTTTTGTCTTGCATTTTGATTTAAAAATAATATGCTGAGAGACCCTCCTCAAAAAAAAAAGTATGCTACTTATTCTGTCCTTAGGAGTCCTCAAGAATTAGGATGTGTATGGCCTTTGGTAGTATGGGTATTGACTGGCTTTATGTCCAGGTTTAAGGGTCTTAGTTATTTTTTCAGATGATAATCCTATATTTCAAAGGCTTCATTGTGTGGCATGAAAACAGGTGGAGGGGAAAGATCATCAGTCAGTCAATAAAAATTTATTAAGCACCTACTGTGTGCTAGACATTGTGTTACAGTGGTGAAGAGCCCTGGGTCATGCTTTTCTTAGCGTGCTGCTCCTCATATCCCCAACCTTTCTGTGAGGGTCGGGAGATCTGACCCAGCCAGCCTTTATTACGTGCACTGACTGTGTGCCAGGTTCTGTGCCACAGATTGTCGATCTCTGCCTATGTCCTTTAGGGGTCAGCTAGGTGGTGCTGCAGTGGTTAGAGTGCTGGGCCTAGAGTCAGGAAGCTGGAGGCCAAATGTGGCCTCAAGCATTTCCTAGCTGTGTGACCCTGAGAAAGTCACTTGACTCTGTTGGCCTCAGTTTCCTCATCTGTCAAATGAGCTGGAGAAGGACATGGCGAACCACTCCAGTATCTCTACTGAGAGAACCCCAAATGGGGTCAGGAAGAGTTGGAAACAACTGAGCAGCAACATCATTAGCCATTATCTATAGACTTCAGGGGGAAGTTCATGAATTTGGATGGGGAAAAATAACATTTTCTCCCATGTCTTTTTACTGTATTCATTTAAAAACACTGTCCTGAGAAAGGGAGCATAGGCTTCATGTGAACAGACGGCCTCAAAATTGACCGTGACATTAAAAAGGGTAATGAATCTCTCCCAAGAATAAGGAAGCTATAGTTCTCTGGAGTGTATGGGGTTCCATTCTTAGGAGCAGAGATTTAGCATTTAAGGGATCTTACGCATCTATTAGTTCAAATCTTGTTTTGCAGAATTGGAATCTGAATTCTGGAGTGGTAAAGTGATGTAAGTAGCTGGGCTGATCTTTGAACCCAGACCCTCTGAGTTCACATTCAGCACTCTTTCCACCATGTGGTTCTGCTCTGGGCACCTCATTGTAGCAAAGACATTGCTAAGCTGAGAGTATCCAGAGATGGGCACCCAGGATGGTGAAGGGCTCCAAGATTGTGCTCTAGGAAGGCAGGTTGAGGGGATGTATGAATGTTTAACTTGGAGAAGAGAAGATGTCATGAGACAGGTCCTTAAAGACTGAAGGCTTTTAGGGAAAAGAGGGATTAACTTTGGTCTGTTTGACCCCAGGAGCCCTGGAGTGGGAGCTAGCAGCAAAGAAGCAGATTGAGGTATGATGTCAGGAAGAACTTCCTCCTGTTAGAGCTGTCCAAGGTAGCTGTGGGCTGTGCCTTCCAAAGCCTCAACTCTCAGTATAGGTCTCCAAGCCTAAGTTGGAAGCCCCTGTCTCATGAGTGTCATAGAGAAGGATTCTTGTTCACTTCCCACTGTCCGGGAGATTCTGTGAAATACAGAGTATGATGGGGGGTGGCCGTGGGGAATGGAACGGGTAGCTTTTAGCTGCTGATTAAGCTATAGGCCTAAACTTTCAGTTTCCTTTTATTTACTGTTGGAAGCCCATTATTTATGTTGACCTACTTATAGAAATGGAGAGTGTTTAGACGTCGGGCAATCTTTCTTCCCCTCCCCTCTTCCCCCAAGGCCTGATAGATTTGGGCCTCTTAGAATGCATTAGCCCGGAAGCCAGAATCTAGGCAGAGTGTGTTGTGTGTGCTATGAAGAAATATAGGAGGAAGAACCTGGTCCATGAATCACAGCAACTGGGTTTCAAATCCCAGCTCTGACTCTGACTTCCAACCCTGGGCAGTTCACTTTAAAATCTGTCTTATCCCGAAACTGGAAACAGTGGATTTAAAGACTGCTGTGTTCTGATTTCCATGATCCATTGATCCCATTCGACCTCACCCCAGGTCAAGAGGCCACTTTGTAGAGTAAGTAGATAGAGCACCTGACTTGAAGTTAGAACCCGGGTTTGAGTCCCATGTCTGAAACTTATTAGCTGTGTGACTTCTCCCCAACCCCTAAAACAGGGTGGTTACACTTTGTCACCTCCAAGGTCTTATACTGCTCAGGATTTGTAATCTTACAGCCTTACCATCTGATAGGTGTGAGGTGGTACCCCAGAACTGTTTTAATTTGCATACTCTAATCAGTAGTGATTTAGAGCATTTTTTCATATGATTATAGTTAGCTTTAATTTCTTCACCTGAAAAACTGCCTGTTCATATCCTTTGACCATTTATCAGTTGGGAAGTCACTTGTTTTCTTATAAATTTGACTCAGGTTCTCTATATATTTGAGAAATGAGACCTTTATCAGAAACACTGTAAAAATTGTTTCACATCTTTCTGCTTTCCTTCTAATCTTGGTTGCATTAACTTTGTGCAAAACCTTTTTAATTCAATGTAAACAAAATCATCTATTTTGTGTTTCATAATGTTCTCTATCTCTTGTTTGGTTACAAATTCTTCCCTTCTCCCATATATGTGGTTTGGTGACAAATTCTTGTAAACTTATACTACATGTAAACCATTCCTTGCTCTCCTAATTTACTTTTGGTATCACCCTTTATGTGTAAATCATGTACCCATTTTGACCTTATCTTGGTATCCGGCATGAAATGTTGGTCTATGCCTAGCTTCTATACTATTTTCCAGTTTTCCCAGCTTTTGTCAAATGGTAAGTTCTTATCCCAGAAGCTAGAGTTTTTAAGTTTATTGAACAATAGGTTTCTATAATCATTTACTACTATGTTTTGTGAACCTAATCTATTCCACTAATCCACCATTCTATTTCTTAGCCAGTACCAAATAGTTTTGATGATTGTTTCTTTGTAACATAGTTTTAGATCTGATACAGATAGGCTATGTTCCTTTGCATTTTTAAATTAATTCCCTTTATTTTGTTGACCTTTTGTTATTCCAGATGAATTTTGTTATTTTTTTCTAGCTCTATAAAATAATATTTTGGCAGTTTGATATGAACTTCTTTCAAAAAAATATTTGGATAACTGTTTTTCCATTTCTTTGTAATCCTATGTATTTACACCATTACCCGGAGAAGAAGTCCCTAGACTTCATCAGACACTACCAAAGGTGTCCATGACAAGGAAAGGCTAAGAACTCCTCTGTCCAGTAGAACAGAATCACCTGGAGGGCAGGATTTGCTTTCTTTTTATTGTTCGTTGTATCCCCAGTGTTTGTCATATTAAGCATTTGATAAATGCTTGATTGATTTAAGTCCCCTGTATCTCCCTTGCATAGTGTCCCATAGTGTCCCATAGTGTCATAGCTTGTTGAGTTGAATTTGAAATTGAATCGGATTGGATTTGGCTGGAGTGGCTACAGAAGTAGGTCCAGTACGATCTAACCAGCACTTCCTGAGTGCCCTCTACACGCAAGCACTTTGCTACGTGCTGGGAATACGAAAGCCAGAGGGACTGCCCGTGTCCTCAGGGCACTTATTTGTGTTCATCAATATTGGCATCGTGAGATTGCCTTGTCTATTTACCATGTAACATTGAAACAAACTGAATTAGACATTGCTTGCTTTGATCATGGCACCACATATTTATATCTGGAAGGGACCTTATTGCTCATCTCATTGAAACCCCTCTTACAGATAGCCAAGTTAAGTCAACAAGCATTTATTAGGCACTTACTGTGTGCTGACCCCTGGGAATACATATACAAGCAGAAAGACAGTGGCTGCTTTCAAGAAGCTTAAATTCTAGTGGAGGAAGAACGCAAAAAGGGAAGCGGAAAAGTAGGTGGAGCAAGAGGAAAATAGCCACTAGTGAGAGTGGTCAGGAAAGTTCAGAATTAGGAGTGCAGCCTGCATAGTAATGGAGATACAGCTGGCCTGGGCCTCCTCTTTAAAATAGAGGCAGCCAATCAGAGGGAGAGAGGCAGCAACGTACTTGTAGTGTGAGAGGTAGTCCAGGGGAAAAATGAGGCAAAAAGATCTCTGGGGGCAGGGCAGAGAAAGCCTGGGCATAGTCAACAATGTCGCCAGGATAAAGGGACACTCGGCATTGAGGAATCTGGTAGATGTGCAAACTGTTGCCCAAACAGAAAAGTGATTAGCCTATATCTAAAGAATTAGGATTTGAAACCAGACCCTCTGCTTGCAAATGCAGTATTCTTTCTACTTTACGGTGGTATACTCACATATTGTACTGGATTATTGTCGAGTGGTGTAATGGATAGAGGGCCAACCTCAAAGACAGAAAGCCTGAGTTCAAAAACAGCCACTGCTATGTTCTGGCTGTGTTCAACTAAGTTAGAGAGAAGGTTCCAGCTTGCATTGGGAGAGGAAGTTCCTCACCAGGTGAGGATGAAATTACAGTTCTACTCCTCCTCCCCTTTTTAAAATTCAGTAATGTTTTGCATACATTGTCTCATCAATAGTGTGACGTAGATTATACAGATATTATTGGCTCCATTTTGCAAATTAGAATACTGAGAATCAGATGGAGTGACCTCATAGGATTTTAGACTGGGAACTAGAAGGGACAGGACAGTTCATCTAATCCAGCCCCTTTCTTTTATAGATAAGGACACTGAGGTAGAGAGAGATGAAATGACTTGTGCAAGGTCACACCAGGTAGTAAGGTGGGATTTCAACCTATGTCTCACTTGACTCTAAATTCAGCATTGTATGTACTATACTGTGCTGCCACTTATATTGTTTTAAAATTATTTTTAAACACTCGTAGGAAACAAACAAACAGACACTTGGCCTGCATTCTATTCCCAGTCCAAAATAATTCTGAAACATAAGGCTTGAAGGGATCCTTATCAATGCCTTTATATATCTGTATATTTTGTGATTGAGTACAGATTCTCCCTGCAAGGCTGGAATTTTCTGGGGTGGCATGCACATGTGTAATCCAAAGTAATGTTGAATATAATTAATAGTAATATTAGTAATAATAATGGTTGTTTGACCCTGAAACTCAAACTTCCTCATCTGTGAAACAAATATCATAATAGTTACCTACTTCACACATGTTATGAGAGGCAAATATAAAGGCTCGCTATTATTTACATATAGAGTGTTCTATATATATTATCTCATTTGACATGTCATAAGTCATAAGATCACTCTGTGGGGAGCTACCTTGAGGCCAAATTGTTGGTGAAGGTTTCAGTCCTCCTAGAAATTATACAGGAACAAATTTCAGGCCATCAGCATCATCACCATCAGTGATGTTTACATAGGCCCTTGAGGTTTGTAAAGCGCTTTACATTCATTTTCTTATTTGAACTGTTCAGCATCCCTGCGTGGTAGGTACTACACTTATTTTATGGGTGCTAAAACTGTCCTGTCCATGGCTATATAGTCATTAAGTGTCAGAGATAGGTTTTGAACCCACATCCTCCTGATTTTGAAATCAGTCCTCTATCTACAGTAACATTCTGCTGGGAAAAGCCTTTTGTCTGTGTTAGGAAGAAGGAAGAAGCCGTTCCTGCCCACCTCATCATAAACTGAGGGCCTAACCTTATTTCTGTCTCATCCTGTATCCCTCCATAGGGAAAAAAGCACTGGATTTGTCTTCAGAAAACCGGATTCGAATCCTGTCTCTGCTTATTATACCTGTGTTTCCCTGGCAAAGTAGCTCAGCTCTCTTGAATGAGATGGCATTTGAGCACCCTCTTCTAGGGCCCTAGAGCCGTGGTCTTTTGGCTAGATGGCTCATCCCTCTTGATCTGCCGTAGATGAAGGCTAGTAACCCTCCTTGTCTTTTTCTTTTCCACCCCTGGTTCCCTCCTCCCCTCCCGCCAGTCTGATAATCATTCCCTGTAGTGTTGACAAGTGATTATCCCACTGCTCTTTGCACGTGTATAGCACTTGGGGCCGTGATGTGCCAGCCATCACAGTCATCTTCCCCGTACCCTTCGTTTTCCCAAGCTCACTGTAGTTTTTCTGGGATCCCTAGTGTAGTAAATTAGACTCTGTCATGCATCTCTAATGGATTGCTCTTCTCTGTTACCCCCTGCATCAAAAACCAGCAAGGAAATTACCTTAATTGCTAGAATCCAAGGGCAGGTACCCACCCAAGGGACCAAGTTGTGTTAAGATGAGGTTTCACATACCCAACCCTTCCCTAAGGTTTTCTTTGTACCTCTCTCCCCGCTTTAATGAGCTATGTAGATCCTGGTGGACTGTCTGTCTTTTAAGGCCAAAACTCAGGCTGCTTTGCTTTGTTCCAGGGTAAATTCACAGACTCTTTCAGGTCATCTAGTCCAACCTCATTTTGCGTATGGGGAAACTGAAGCACAGAGACTTACCCCAGACCACATTGTGAGCTGAGGTCTGCTTAGACCTCCTGGTTTCTGGTTCAGTAGTCATTTGAAGGGCCTGCAGGCCCTGAAATTTGGGGTTCTTAATGTGGAGAAGGGAAGTCCTAGGGTGGACATCATGACTTTTTCCCTGTCTTTGAGGGGCCATCATGTGGGATTGTCTGGCCTCAGAGAGCAGAGCCAGGAATGATAGGAGAGAGTTGGAAAGAAGCCATATTCTGGCCTGAGTGGTGGGGAAACCTTTATGTTGTTTAGGGCCATCCCAGAGTAGAACAGGGTCAGCAGTAACTCCTGGCAGTATCTGTGAGTGTTAACAGAGGGGACTCTTGCTCACGTACAAGTCGGACCTGATAGGTGGCCTCTGGGGTCCCTCCAATGGAAAGATTCTGGGGACCAGTTCATGTATTTTATGATTTAATCTTAAGTACAAAATGTTACAAGTCTTCAGAGTCACTTAAATTCAGCCAACCTTTATTAAGTTTGAGGGAATGTGTTTGGTTATGGCTATCAAAGAGACAGAAAGCAGTCCTGGGCCTGGAGAAGCCCAAGCCTCCTGGAGTGGGCTGGGGAGGGGCGGAGGAGAATACAACAGACATGCCAATAGACAGATATGAAGTATATCTTTGTATACAACACTAAACCAATACAAATAGGCATAATAAACAATGAACAGAGTAATCAGTAATGCAAAGTAAATCTCAGGAGGGAGGGAAAGAGGAAATGAATGAGTGAGGTGAGGGGAGAGACAGAGGGAGATGAGACAGGGAGAGAGAATGAGACAGAGAGGTGGGGGAGGGAGGGAGAGTTGTTCAATGGAGGACAGCAGGAAAGATGCTGGTGTAGAAGGCGATACCTGAGCCTTCCTTTGAATAAAGTGAGGGATTGTGAGGTGACCATTGCAGGCAGGGGACACCACTTAGGCCAGCAGCTGCAGGTGGGATGTCATACATGGCAGCAGCAGCAAATGAGCCAGTTTGGATGGAATGCAGAGCATTGAGAATCACGGGGTCATAGATCTAGGGCTTGATCCGAGGCAATCTGGTTCAGCCTCTTCATTTTACAGATGAGGAAACTGAGTCACAAAGGGGCAATGGCCTGTCCACAAGGCACACAGGCAGCAATTCGAGCGAATAATGTGAACCCAGAATGGAAAGGTAGGTGGGGGTGGGGGGAGCCTGATGACCAGTATCCACTGAGTTCTAAAGGGTCATTTAATCAGCAAGTCTGATTTGTCCTCCTCATTCCCCAGTTCTTCACCTCTGGGTCTGACACTTCATTTCTGCCCACATGTCCTTGAGGGAAGGAACAACACCCTTTCTGGCTGGTCTTCAGGCCTCAGCCCCTGGATTCTGAGTGTTTCAGGCAGCCCCCTCACACCCTGCTCTGGTTCCCATGGCTACCATCTTCCAATCTCTCTTCTTGGCCTCCAGCCAAGGTAATTGCTTTATAACCAACTCCCTCGCTTTTGGGGCCCCCTCTTTTCAGTCTTTTTGTTGACATGGCCGGGGCTTTTCCTCACTTCCTTTTTGTTCATACCTCCCCCCTCCTATTGTTTACCCTTACCCCCACTCCAGGCTCTCAACAATGAGCATTTGTAAGTACCTGAGTCTATATTTAAGATGTACAGGGTAGCTCAGGTGTGCATCATGAAAAGACGGTGTATGTAATTAAGAGAAAATTATTAATTGCCAGTCTCTCAGAATGTCAAAGTTGTGAAAAAGGGACCTCTGAAGGCCTATGGTTCAAGTAGGACCTAAATAAGAATCGTTAGGCAGTGTTGAGCTGTGTGACCCTGCATGTGTTTCTTGACCTTTCTGTGTCTCTGTTTCTCAGCTGTAAGATGAGGGAGGTAGCTAAGTAGCCCAGTGGAGAGAGGGCTGGGCTTGGAATCAGAAGATCTGAGATCAAATCCAGGTTATGCCAAATAAACCAGCATTGGGAGGTAGTGCAATTCTGAGTGAATGAGTGAATGAATGAATGTACAAAGCATTTATTAAGTGCTCAACCTTGACTCTGTGAAATGGTCTCAGAAGTCTTTTTGTAATGGCTTAATCAATTTATCAGAGAACATTTGGAGCCCCTGACTTTTTTGCCTATCTAATCTGTCTGTCTGTCTATTTAGCAGGGGAATAACCTTTTAGCAATTTGTCAACTGTGAGCAGAATAGAATGGAAGGGGAAAAGACTTGGAAGCATAGAGATTGATTAGTCCAGGGGCTTTTAACCTGGGGTCTCTCAATTTTTAAAAAATTTTTGAAGTTGTAAGTTTTTTTCTTTTTGGTGAGGCGATCAGGGTTGAGTGACTTGCCCAGGGTCACACAGCTAGTAAGTGTTTGGTGTCTGAGGCTGGATTTGAATCAATTTTCTTTTAAACGTATTTTCACATTAGTCATGTGAAAGAAGAGTCATAACAAAAGGGAAAAACCATGAGAAAGAAAAAACAGGAAAAAGTTTGTTTTAATGATGTTTTGATAACTCTTTCAATGTAGTTGGTTTCCTTTTTAATCATACGTATTTGAATTTAGGCATTTAAAAACATGATTGGAGAAGGAGCCCAAAGGAGTTAGCTGACTACTGATTGCCAGTGGTCTGTGACAAAATAGGTTAAGGATCCCTGAGTTAGATGGTTAGTGATTATTTGAGCCACACACATCCAACTTGGAGTCTATGGGACCCACTGTAGACCGAGTCAATATCGATTGCACCTATCTGCAAGAATTGGAAACTAGTTGAAAGTTTAGATGATTTCTTTAAATAGTGGAAGGCAGCCATGCCATAATGGACAGAAAGCTGATCTCAGAACCTGGGAGGCTTCTGACAAATATTGGCCTGGGGAGGTAACTGAACCCCCCTGAGCTTTGGGTGTCTCACTTAAGTGGCAAGGAAGGTGTCATGTATTTGTAGAGGGATTTTCCTCAACTGGGCCTTCCCTTTACCAGTGACATGAGAGGTCCATTTAGCTCCATATCCCTCAATAGTACTTTGGATTGATTATATTTTTAGATTACTCATGGGAGTTACTCCTCTTACTCATGAGAGTCTAGCAGAAAGATCAATAAACTCAGTTGGAAGACCAGATAGCCTTCCTTGAATACTTACTACCTGGCCAACCTCACCTCCCTGGGATTCCGTTAACAAACTAAGTTCAGTCATTTTTCAGTCATGACCCCATTTGGGGTTTTCTTGGCAAGGATACTGGAGTGGTTTGCCATTTCCTTCCAGCTTATTTTACAGATGAGGAAATTGAGGCAAACAAGGTTGTGACTTGCCAAGAGTCACATAGCTAATAAGTATCTGAGGCTGAATTTGAACTCAGGAAGATGAGTCTTCCTGACTGCAGGGCCAGGTACTCTATCCACTGGGCCATCTAGCTGCCCTGGGCCTCAGTTTGCTCATCTGTAAAATGAGGTGAACCTTTATGATCTCTTCCAGCTCTTAATCCTGATACCAGAAATCACCTTATTTCTCTGAACCTCGGTTTCCTTATCTGTCAGTCGGGGATGGTATTACCCCATTACTCACCTCTCCAGTTCATTATAACGCCAGTGCTTTGTAAACCATACAGGGAGTGCCTGTGTGTAAAAGCTGCCAGTTGTCTGTCTCATTTTTATTGTCTTGGCCACACTCTCCCCTTAGTCCTCTTCAATTTCTCTTCCAGCCCTCTGTCCACATTAAAGTTTCTTGTTTTGCTGTTAAAGACCCAAGGAGACTCGGGGAGAAACCTGAATGATGCCTTTGAGCAGGGAGAAGTCGAGGTGTCCTCCACGGCTGACGGATTGACTTGGCAGCCTGTGTGCACCCGGCGTTTTCCCGGTGCCATTTATGGAAATGCATGGTTTGATTACCTTCATCTTGTAGCCCACAGTATTAGGAGAGGGTATGAGTCAGAGGCAACAAAGACAAAAAACATGACTCAAACCCTATAACGTGCGCGCAGCAATGCCAGGAGTAAAAATGAATTTTCTTTTTCATCTGTTTTAGAATTTAAATAGGCCTTCAAGCTGGGCCACACAGCTTGAAGGGCTTTCAGATGGGGAGAAGGGCCAAACCGAATGTACGTTCATTTCGCTCGGGTGGGAAAATGGTTGTCAGGAGTTTAATTTGCTGTGACGATGTACATCCTGATTGTTTTTTCATAAGGACAGAGAGAAGTCTTGTTAGTCCTAATAAAAGCTTGTTGGCTTTGTGCATTACAAAGATCTTCTCAGCAATCCTGGGGAGGAGGTGCTATAAGTATTCACCCCTATTTTACAGATCAAGAAACTGAGGATTAAAGAGTTTAAGTCACTTTGCTTAGCAGAGTCATATCTAGGATCTTTTGACCTGGGGTGGGATTCTTCCACAAAAAGCTACACTGTATTCTGAAATGAACTTAAATTTTCTTTTTAATTTTTCACAGTTACCTGTAAAGACAATTTTTAAAAGTTTCATCTTTAAGAATTTTGAGTTCCAAATTCTCTCCCTTTGTCCCCTTCCTCCTCCCTGCGATGATAAGCAGTTTGATATAGGCTATACATGTGCAATCATGCAAAGCATATTTCCATATTAGTCATGTTGTAAAAGAAGACACTGGCAAAAAAACCCACCCAAATCCCAAAAATCAATGAAAGTGAAAAATAGCATGCTTTGATCTGCATGAAGTGAACTTTTTAAGACTAGTTAAATCTGGAAGTAGTTGGGGAGAAAGAGACATAGGGACAGTGGTTCATATCATTAAAATCTCTAGGATACAGTGAGGCCACAGTACTGTCATTTTCGGATATGGGAGCTCAGCTGCATTCCAAAAACTAAGAGTAGAAGGAGGAAGCTACCATCTGGTACATTTAAAATGTTTTTGAAAAAATAAATTAAAGTTTTATCGATGTCTTTTATTTTTATATCATCTATTTCCCCCAATGTATCTCTGCTTTCTTCCTCTCCCTGAAAGCTCTCTTACAAGAACGAATTTAAAAGGAAAAAAAAGTTCAGCAATAAAATGAAGATTTTTTTATATCTATGTAGGAAATAGTTATAAAAATCTTACTCTGTAGATCAGAACCACAAAATCTCCAATCTGGAATAGGCATCAGAGGTCATCTCATCCAATTCACAATTAATCATGGGCCACTATCCCTGACAAGTGACCATCTAAGCCCTCCTAGAATGCCTCTGGCCAGCCAGGCAGCTCATTCAGAAGTTTTTGCTTTCATTTCCTCCCCATAAATTGTACCCACTGCTGGAGCCAGTAGAACAATTCTAATCTTTGTCTCTCTCTCTCTGTCTCTCTGTCTCTCTCTCTCTCTCTCTCTCTCTCTCTCTCTCTCTCTCCCTCTCCCTCTCCCCTCTCTCTCTCCTTTCTCCCTTTCTCTCTTCTCTCCTCTCTCTCTCTCTCTCTCTCTCTCTCTCTCTCTCTCTCTCTCTTTTTGGGGGAGGGGAGAGGCAATTGAGGTTAAGTGACTTGCCCAGCTTCACACAACTAGTAAGTATCAAGTGTCTGAGGTTGGATTTGAACTCAGGTCCTCCTGACTCCAAGGCCAGATCTCTATCCACTGCACCACCTAGCTGCCCCAATTCTGATCTTTCTTGCTAATTTCAAACACTTGAAGAATGAAATCTTGTCTTTTTCCCATCTTCCTTTCTCCCAGTCCTCTCTTCTACAGGCTAAGCATTCTTGGGCTTTTCAACTGTTTCTCATATGGCATTATTCCTAGACCCTTCACCATAATGGTTTCCCCTCTTCTGAAGATCACGAGTAGCCTTCCTATACTATTTAAGGACTGGGCACAACACTCCAGATAATGGTCTAACCAGGACAAGTACTTTGGTACTATTCCCTCCTCAGTTTTAGAGACTTTACCTCTCTTAATGAAGTCTATGTCTGTATTAGCTTTTTTTCTTTTCTTTTTGGTGAGGCAATTGGGGTTAAGTGACTTGACCAGGGTCACACAGCTAGCTGTATAAGCTTTTTAATGAACATGTAGCACTCACTATTCATCTACTAACAGAATCTGAAAGTTGGAAGGAACTTCCGAGACCATAATCTCCAACCTGTACCTAACTGAGAATCTGGTGGATAGAACACTTTGAGATTTGAAGTCAGGAAGACCTGAGTTCAAATTCTAACTCAACACTTAATAACCTTATTGTCTTGAGGAAGTAATTTAACTTTCTGAGCCTTAGTTTTTCTCATCTATTAAAATGGGGATGATGATAATAGGATCTATGTTACTGGGTAGCCTTGAAGATCTAATGAGATAATATTAAATAAAGCACTTTGTAAAAATGGAAGCCATCATCATCATTTTTATCTGGCCTTTTCTTGAATTTCTTCAGTTGATCTTTTTCAGGTGATCACTCTCTAGTCATGCCTTCTTCTATCTTGGACATGGGAAGTAGATATTTTGATCCCACACTTAAAACTCTAATAACATAAAATTAAATAGAAAAAAATGGAAATTGGCACAACATTGTGGTCAATAGAGAAATTCTTTTGTCTTAACTGTCATCATGTATGTTAACTATCCCTCCCCTCCCAACTTTTTGTTGTACCCATTACATAACTTGTGTTTTCTGTTTTATTCTGGAGCTATAAAAATGCCCTGGTATCTTATATTTTCTCATTTTTGTTCTTTTCTTTTCTTTTCTTTTCTTTTCTTTTCTTTTCTTTTCTTTTCTTTTCTTTTCTTTTCTTTTCTTTTCTTTTCTTTTCTTTTCTTTTCTTTTTTTTAGTGAGGCAATCAGGATTAAGTGACTTGCCCAAGGTCACACAGCTAGTGTCGGTCAAGTGTTTGGTCTGAGGCCAGATTTGAACTCAGGTCCTCCTGACTTCAGAGCCGGTGCTCTATCCACTGCGCCACCTAGCTGCCCCATTTTCTC
The DNA here is from genome assembly GCF_003287225.1 of Phascolarctos cinereus. Taxonomy (NCBI): domain Eukaryota; kingdom Metazoa; phylum Chordata; class Mammalia; order Diprotodontia; family Phascolarctidae; genus Phascolarctos; species Phascolarctos cinereus. Next base: position 403,530,012 of record NW_027556098.1, on the reverse strand, counting down.
ATTTTTGTCACGTGGGATACTTATAACCCTTGTCAGCGATGTGGTGCATTGGATAGAGTGCTGGAGCTGGATTCAGCAAGTACTGAGTTCAAATCCATCTTTAGACACGTAACAGCAGTGTGACCTTGGATAAGTCACCTAACCCTTCTCTGCCTTAGTTTCCTCATCTGTAAAATTAAGATATCAATAGTACCTATCTTCTCAGTTACTGTGAGAATCAAATGAAAAATGAAATGTGTAAAGTGCTTTGCCAACACTCAAATGCTATTGAAGGCAGATATTATTTTCCTTTCTCCCTTCTTTAAAAATTTAGTTGATATCTTTAATTTTTTCTGCACTGATTTTTATCATGGTCTTTGTGTCCCCAGTGCCATCCATGTCTGTAGTTGGTGCATGATACTTGTTGGGGTGAAGTGATCATTTGTCCATAAACCGTGGGTAGCGACATCTTTGTCCAAGGCACTAACAAGGCACTGGGGTTACACAGACTTTGTGTTCAAGATTATAGTCTCATGGGAAAGGAAGACATGTACACCAATTACTGTGATGGAGGTGGGAATGAGACATGTACCAGGGAGGTCCACCCAAATGGCTCTGAGACATTTGAAGAGGGTGAGGTGACCTTCATTTTGGAAGGGATGGGGTATGATTGGGGCAGCCTTCCCAATAGGAGGCAGCATGAATTTTATCCTTGATGGAAAGCAGGAACTAAAGAGATTTGGAAGCTGAGTGTAGGGGAAAGTATGAGCCATGACAATGAGACGTGAGATGAGTTATTAGCATTTACATCATGTCCTGAGAAACTGAGACCTGGATAGACAAGAGGAGAGCACTTCAGATGGACCTTTCTGTCTTAAGCCCAGATGCAGGGACCCTTCTTCTTCCATTAGTCTCGAAGGTCAGTCTGAATTCTTTTTCAGTTCTCATCTCGCCTTCAAGATCATTCTTCATTCAGCTACAGGATGTTCAAACTGGATTTGTTTTAGCTTTGTGTCCCACTTGTCTGGATAGATCTCATTAATACCCTTTCTTTCACTTTATTCTTATTTTCCTTGTCATTATACCATTAGAGGGTGAGCTCCTTAATAGCAAACACTGTCTAGCTTTTTCTCCTTATATCTATAGCATTTAGGACAGTGCTTGGAATGTAGTAAGGGTTTAAAAAGAGCTTTTAATTAATTCATCATGATCAGTTTTCCTTATGTTTGGTTATCTAAAGAAATGTGATGCAGTGGAAAGACAACAGCATTTGGATACAGCCAATCCTGGCTTTGCCATTCATGACCTCCATTACCACGGTCAAATCACATCTCCTTTCTGGGCCTCTGTTTCCTCCTCTGTAAAATTATGGCATTGGTTTAGATAGCTTCTGATTTCCCTTGCAGAATTAGTTACTGACCCTGTGATCCTATGTATAACTGTTTCCTTCTAACTCTCAATAATGACCTTAATAAGCTGTAAAACATGTTGTTGTTGTCCTTGGTTGGTGTATTTGTTTACCTTTCTTGTATTTTTATAGTCTAGAGTGTTTGAAAAACAATTTATTCAGGACTTTTTTTTTTAAAATCTATATTTAGGCTCAGATTTCTAGGGTAGGTCACCTTGGATTGCATCATGACCTCCTTTCCTCTTTGGGACACATTCCATGTCCTCCTTTAGTTTCTGGTGGGTACAGAATAGTCTTGTGTTAGTAGAATTTTGTTTCCTTTTATTTGAAAGTCTTTCTCCTAGTCACATGCAGAATTTGTGTTTGTCATTGGAATTTTTCAATTTAACTTAAGCATCTTGGCATTTGCAGCATTGGGTTTTTTTTTCTTTTTTTTAAACCTCCTGGGAGGTGATCTTTGCTTTCTTTCAATCAGCACTTTGTTTTCTGTGTTCAGAAATTCTAGGTATTTTTCTTTAATTATTAACTGTAATCTGGCAGTTTTATATTTGTCCTGTTCTTCTTGGAGACCTATCATCCTTCAGTGGTCTTAACTCATCTTGTCTTTTAGATCAATATGTTTTGCTTATGTGGGAGTCATGTTTTCTCTTAACATTATTTTTGCTTCTTTTTCTAGATTGCCCTTCACTTCTGCATAGTTGCCTTTCCATTCAGCTATTCTCTCTTGTTTCTTTGATGAGATTGGCCTCCATGGCTTCAACTGTTTTCTATTCAGCTTATTATTTCTTCTGTGTGGGTCACTCATTCTGCTTCCACAATCCTTATTTCTCATTTATACCATTCAGGAACATCCTACTGTGGTTCTGTGCTCTCTTGGGAATCCACAGGTATTAAGTCATTCACCTTTGTTTTATAATATTTATTCAAAGATGTCTGGATTCTCGTAGTTGATACAGAGGCTATATTCCTGTCTGTTATTAATATCTTTCCTGTTATGTGTCTGCTTATGCTTGAAGTCTTTAATTTTTTTTTTCTCCTGAGATCTTTGTTAATTTCATCCTTTTCCCCTTATCGTCCCCTCATGCTCACTTTCTAACTTCTCTGCAATGCTTTCCATCTCTTTTCTTGCCTCATTTGAGGACTGGAAGGCAGAGCAATGAGCTTCTCCCAAGGACTCCCTTTATAAAGGGCCCAGACTCTCTTGCTAAATTTCTTTTGCCTTTACACTGCTGTTTGTTTTTTCCATAGATGGCAGAGGGGGAAACTTTCTCCCCAGCCCCTTTCCACTTCTTTTGTGTATTGCCTTCTCCCAGTAGACTGTAAGCTCTTTGAAGTGAGGGGCTGTCTTTTTTTTTTTTAATTTCTATTCCTAGTATTTACTGAACTGCCTGACTTTGATGGCAGTTACCCTGGGGGCTGGGCCTCCAAGCTGTCTCCAGCCCCCCCTCCCACCATGAGTAATTAATTCATATTTCACTGTCCCAGCTGGGTGCTGGGACCTTTGATTCAAGGTAGTGGATCCAGATTCACTTTAGCATCCAGCTCCAATTCCCGCTGTTATGTTGCTTCACCTACTGTTACCATGGTGCAATCCTACCTAGGGCAAGCATGTGCTTGGTTTTCTGTGGCACTGGGGAGAGAAGAGGATCAACTTTTGGTTTGCTTGTGCAGCCCCTTCCCCAGTGTTGTGGTGGTGGGGGGAGGGGTTGCCTTCTGTATGAGCACATTAGATGTTAGGGATTATTCTCCTTTTACTCTGTAAATTCATTTAATTTTTTATCCTCATTAGGGCTCTTGGTGTCTTAGACTATGGCATCAGCTGAAATTGCCTTTTCTCTTTCACATAATTCCCATTTTGGAGACATTTAAGAGGTCTTGGGGATTGGAGAAAATATCTAGTCTTCTGTCTTATTGGTCTCCTGGTCCCAAAGTCTATAAGTTGCTAGACATACTACCTTGCTGATGCATGTGTTATTGCCATTTTCTAGATGAAAAAGGAAAGCTAGCAAGACCCAGTGATTGATGCAGGCACTGAGGTAAATCTCTGACTGAGACTATTTGAACATTGGCATTTGAGTTGTGTGGGATAATGGTGCTATGATGGTAATAACTGACATTTCCATAGGCCTCAAGGCTTGAAAAGCAATTTAGATCATCCGATGCTCATCGCTGTTCTTTGAGGTGTTCCTTATGAGGAAACCGAGGCTCCCAGAGTGATGGAATTACAGAATGGATGAAAAAAAAACGAGCATTTACTATACATGAAGCAGTTTGCTGAGGATACAAATAGAAAAGGGTCCTTAATGAGCTTATGTTCTTGTAGAAGAGTTTCAGCTGCAGAGCGAATGAAGAGGCCTGGAAGTGCTCAGAGTGTATTGAGTAATGGGGTGGATGACAAGAGCAAGGGACCATTGGGGTGCATCAGCTGATCAGATAGCAGTACCCTGGGGTCTGGAGTAGAGAAGGCCAAGGCTCAGAAGACTTCCTTCCATCTTACTAGATGATTGTGGGTGCTGACTCTGTGGTCATCCAAATGGGGAGAGCAGCCATATTCTCTCCATAATAAAGGAGGTCTAGCTCCATTGGGAAGAATCACAGAATTGTGAGCTAGAAGGGATCTGAGCAATCCCCTCATCTGACCAGTGCCTCTAAAGGAATTTCTACAGCAAACATAATTAATAAGGAAGTGTCCATCCTCTAAGAGGGGGAGCCAGCCACCTCCCCAGGCAGTGCGCATTCCTCATTTGAACGTTGCCTGTCAAATGAGCTAGAGAAGGAAATGGTCAACCACTCCAGTATCTCTGCCAACATAACTCCAAATGGGGTCACAAAGGGTCAGATGTGGCTAAGACAGCACAACAGTCTTGAGATGCTTCTCATTCTCTGTGAGTTTTCAGAAGTGACTGACCGGTGGCCCGGCCATCACAGCCACCACTTAGATGCCTTGGGTTCCTTCAGAGCATTTGGGTGCTGGCTTACTCTTTCCCTGCTTGTCTCGGCTAGCCACTGCCTCTTAGCCTATCCATCCCATCCAGAAGGTATCCTCTTTAAGAGCAAACACAGAAGCAAGAAGTTGGGTCTCATGCTGCTGTCATTTCTCATTCCCATGGACCGTTGTTCCCTCTCCTTTCTTGAATCTTTTCTTCTCTTCATTATGACCCCACTGGCTGCACTCTCGTTACAACCCAACTGGCCTTCCTTCTTTTTGTCACACATGATACCCCATTGCCTCTTTCTACCCCTTTGCACACTGGAGTGGATTCCTTTCTCTCTTAAGATTTCTTCAAAATTCAACTTTCATGGAACCTTCTTAATGAGCCTTTTCCCAATCTGCTTCCTTCCCCTTTACTACTGGTCTATCTTTCATTAATGAGCATGAATTTTAGCATCTAGGTGCTGCAGATAGAGCTCCAAACTGCAGTTAGGAAGACTCGAATTCAAATCCAGCATCAGACACTTACTAGCTGTGTAACCCTGGATGAGAAACTTAACCGAGTTTGCCTGAGTTTCCTCATCAGTAAAATGAGCTGGAGAAGAAATGGCAGACCACTCCAGTATTTCAGCTGGGGTCCCAGAGAGTCAGACAGCACTGAAATATTAACTCCTTGAAGGCAGAGACAGTTTCATTTTCATCTTTGTATTCTCAGCATGAAGCACAGTACATCTTATATAATAGGGGCTTAATAATTGCTTGTTCAGTGAGTGAATATCTGTGTTCATAGTATGTCATTGTACTAGAATATAAGCTCCTCGCAGGCAAATACTTTATCTGTGTCTTTGTATTTTCAGTACCTAGGACAGTTCTTTGTTGAATTGAATGACTACTGTTAAAAAAAAACAAACCTAAAATGGGTTTATCCAAACAAAATGTTGAGGATTGTAAAAGAGAAAGGAAGCTTTTCTCCTCTGTGGACCAGATGGCCTGGGATGATCCTACTGCCTCTAATTTTTGCTTCCCAAACATTGGCTGTCTGCTGTCTCCATTACACAGGCTTTATGTCTCAGTTTGGCCACCATTGCTTATTGGGCAGTCATTGAATGGTTAGCCTTGCTAATTAATCTCTACCCCTATCTCCAGCCATAGAGAAAAAGGGAAAAAGGGATGGTCAGTTCCCTTTCTTGGCCTTTTATCATCTTTTCTTTGATTTGGATTGGAAATAAATACCATATCCCAGTTTTCAGCAGCTTTCTTAACATTATAACAGTGAAAAATTCTACAAACATTTATTGAAATCTAGTATCTGCCAGGCTTTGTATTGGGCACTGGAGATGAAAAAGAAAAATAAAAAGGAAATAGTGCCTGCCCTCAGGGAGCTTACATTTAGTAGGAAGAAGTAAAAGGTTCCCAAGTAAGTCAATTAGAAGAAGGAGAGGGCATTAATGACAGTAGAATATGTTGAGGGAGGAGTGAGGATCAGGAAATGCTTACCCAGGGGAGATTATGGAACCTGAGATGGCTTCAAAATGGCTAGCATTTTATATAACACTTTAATGCTCACAATAACCCTTGAGAGGTAGAATGCTATTATCCCCATTTTACAGATGAGGACAGAACTTAAGTGATTTGCCCAGGGTTGCACAGCTAGTAAGTGGCTGAGGATGGATTTGAATTCAGGTTGTCCTGATTAAAGGCCAGATGTTACTGAAAAGCAGAGATGGGGAAGGGCAGTGCATTTGCAGGTATGGTGGTTTCTTTGTGAAAATGCCCTGAGGTGGTAGACAACTGGAAAGTAGAATTCTTAAAGGGGGAAATAGCTTATGTATTTAGTGAGCCTTTATTTAGCACCTACTGTGTCCTAGGCATTGTACTGAATACTGGGAATATAATTTTTTTTAGAGTTTACTTTTTATTTGAGCTGAAAATGAGCATACAGATGAATATGTATGAAAAATGAGTACAAAGAAAAGACAATTTTGGTGGGGGAAGGAGAGAGCTCCAGGTCTTGGTGAGGGGCCAAGACCCCTTGTGAAGGGTGGCATTTGAAATGAGCTTCAAGGTAGCAAAGGATTCTAGGAGGGAGAGGTGAGGAGGGATTATGAGATTAGCCTTGGCTTTAAATAGTCCTTCTTTACAAATCTAAATAGATTATTTCCTCCTGAAGCTTTACTGGGACACTGAATTTCATTTGTGGGTGTCTTGAAATCCTAAAATAAGTCTTTGCTATGTTTACAACTCGCCTTTGTTCACCGAAAGATATCACAGAATTGTAATTGATTTTAGATTCCTTTCTCTCTCTTGGGGGATGAGGACAGGGGAGAAGAGGAGGGTTGTCTTTTAAACCACTAAACCCCCAACCACCCGCTGAGGAACTTTGGTTGCTTCTAGAGGGTTGGTTTATGATGGACTCTCTCCATTCGAGAAGTCACAAGACACTACTAGAAACTGAGACCTCAAAGCTAGGCCCGTAATATTTCTCTCAGTTGTGATCTCCCAATGTGACATGTATTGATGTAATAATGTAGGCTACTTCCATATGGTGCCATCTAATGAATCCATTAGCTGCCCTAGAGAATGATTTGTTTCAATCTTCCTTCTGGTTAAGAGCCATCCTGTGACCTAGACTGTCCTTCACAGATGCCCTCAGGTATTTCATTTGGGAGGGTCACATGGTTAACCTCATATACAAGGGAATGTTTGTTAAAAGACCATGGTTCATTTCCTGTCTCAGGGCTGTCCAATCTGTGTGACAGGGTTGTTGCTAGGTGGTGCCATAATGCATAAAGTGCTAGGCCTAGAGCCAGGAAGACGTAAGTTCAAATATGACCCCAGACACTTACTGGCTATGTGACCCTGGGCAAGTCATCTAACCCTGTTTGCCTCAGTTTCCTCATCTGTAAAATGAAACTGGAGAAAAAAATGGGAAAACATTCCTGTATCTCTTCCAAGAAATCCCCATATGGGGCCACTGAGAGTTGGACATGACTGGACGGCAGGAAAAATAACAATAATCCATGTGACCGTGGGCGAATTGCCTCCCAGGACCTCTGTTTTTTCATCTAAGGTTCCCCCACACCCTGACCCCTGCTCTAGATCTATGATCATATAATCTCTTTGTGGCCCTGTACAAGTCATTTCCTTCTCTCAGGCCTCTGTTTCCTCATCTGGACAGTTAGCAGCTATGATCTTAGAGAAGATGATGATAACAATAATAATAAAAGCTAACATTTATATAGTAGTTACTATGTGCTTGGCACTGTGCTGAGAGCTTTACAAATATTGTTCATTTGGGCCTCAAAACAACCCTGGCAGGAATGTTCTGTTATTATCCCCATTTTATAGATGAGGAAACTGAGGCAGTGGTTATGTGACTTTCCCAGGTTCACACAGCTAGTAAGTGTCTGAGGCTGGATTTGAACTCAGGTCTTCTTGACTTCACTAGGTCTCCTTAATCCTTCAAACAACTAACCTGCATGGGCTCTAGTTTATTCATCTGTAAAATTATGGAGTTTGATGAAACCCGTGAGATCTCTTCCTGCTCTAATCCTGTGTTTCTAAGGTCCTCTGTCACTCCCCTCAAATACTCTAGTCCACTTGTCCCACCTGCTGTTCTTCGAATATGCCCTGACATTCTGTCTCCTGACCCATGCTCTCCCTTCTTCTCTCCTTCTGCCTTTGGAAGGTCTAGGTTATTGCAAGGCCCAGCTCTGCTGCCTCTTTCTCTACAAAACCTTTCCTGGTTCTCCCCGTTTTTGGCTCCCCCAAACCTAGCATAATCCCTTGCACGTGACAAATGTCCATTAAATTAAATTGAAATGAGTTTTTTATTAGTTGATGTCAGGAATTAAATTTCTATCCAAGTATAATGAGGAATTATATCCTATCTGGCTTTTCTAAATATTGATGTTGGTTCCGTGAGATGAATTAATTATTCTTTTCTTTTAATTTCACTCATCTACCATGTTATGATCATGTGGCTTCTCACAGACACCATAGCCTTGTGGAGAGAGTGTTAGATTTTTAGCTAGAATGTCTGGATTCAGTTCTTGGCTGTAACACATAGTAGTTGTGTGAGCTTGGTCAAGTGACCTCACTCCAGCTGTCTTTAGACTCAGTTTTCTCATCTGTAAAATTGGCACTGTAATAGCACCTTTCTCCTGTGGTTCTGAATAACGTGCTTTGTAAACGTCATAGCCCTAGAGAAATGTGATGTGGTATTATTATATGATATGGTCCCTCATTCATCCATCTGCCAGTGGTCTTAGGGGAAGGCCTGATGACGGTTTATAAGTGTTTTGGAATCAGAATGCTGCTTGGTCCCAGAGGGATAAGGGATAAAGGATAGTAGCAATGTGTAGGAAGTTACTACTATGGAGGCCAATTTAGGCTTGATACACAAACATTCACTCATAATAAAGCTGTGAAGATGTGACCTTCCCTTCATTTGCTTCAGGTAAAACCTGGACACCTGTTTGTCAGGAATGTTATAAAGTCTTATTCAGGATAGGTAAGACTAGACTGGTTAGTCCCTGTGGGTCCTTCTCCCTGTGAGATTCTGAGATGAGGAAAGATGTCCAATTATGAGAGTGGCTTTGGAATATTCAGACCCTGCTTTGGCTCTGGCCTGGGGTCTGAGTATGCAAAGAAGTGGGCCTTGTCCACAAGAAATTGACTGTCGAGCTAGGGAGACAGGTGAAATATATAAATGAATGCATTGAATACCAGGTCATGTATCCCGAAACTGAAATGCATTGTATAGACGACTGTGTTCAGACAGGAAGGGATGAGTGGTCTGGGAAGCCTCCCTGGACTATGTGGGATTTTGGCTAGGAATAGAAGGATGGATAGGACATAGACAAGTGCCAAGGGTGATTATTGAGTCTAGAGGAAGAAGTAGCTGAAAGGAGAGAGCAGAGCATCCAGAGAGAGCTGGGAGGGGGTACAAGGTGGTATAGCATCTGACACAGTGGAGAGGCAGAGAAATGATGAATGTTTGACTATAGGAGCCTATAGGAGCCAGAGGAGACTGTAGTATATGTGTTTCTATGCTCCTGTGTTACTCTCCTCAAATACTCTAGTTCATTTGTCCCACCTGCTCTTCTCCAAATGTGCCCTGACATTCTGTGGTATTCTGTGAGATACTGTGGTATCTCAAAGACTATAATATCATAGTTTTTGATCTGGAAGGGACCTTAGAAGTCACCTAGTCAAACACTGTCATTTTACAGGTGAGAAAACTGACCCTCCAAGGTGGGGAGTGACTTTCCCAGGGTTGTACAGGGAGTAACTATTAGACATGGAATCCCTGACTATTACCATAGGGTCCAAATTTGGCAGGAAGGCAATGAAGGCTGAATTGACTGGGCAAAAAGGGAGGGTTCAGGGGTGATGATGTTTGTGATAATGATGGTGTCTTCAAAGAACAGGTTCACTTGGTTTAAGGGGGTGGGGAACAAAGAAGATAAGGACTTTGCAACAGACAGAGGGAGGTCTGAGTTTAATGCCTTAGAAGCAGAGTACTTGGGGATAATGATGAGATCATGCTTTTATAGGTATGGCCCCACAGGGGTAGAGAAGGTCTAGGGAATCTTAGGTTAGGTTGTGAGATGGGTCATCACTAGCCGTGTCAAAGTCAACAAGGGGTATAAAATAGGAAAACTGTGGGAAGGAGGTGGGCTGTGGCAAGCCAGGCCATAGATGAGGGCTAGCTAGCAAATGAAGGAGGTAACATCAGGAAGTGGCATGGAATTCAAGAGTAGTTTTGAGTGGTAGAGATACAGTGGCCTGGCTTTGAAGAACAAAAAGTAGGCAGACTTGTCTTCCTGCATTGACAGTATGGTGATGTAGAAAAAATGGTGGATTTCGAGTCCCAGGTTCCAATACAACTTTTTGGTCCCTTTATATTCTTATAAATTATGGAAGTTCCCCAAAGAGCTTTGTTTAAGTGGGTTTTAGCTATTCATATTTACTGCATTTGAAATTAGAATGCCCTAGTATCATAATGAAAATTGTTTTGACAGAGGTATCTTCTCACCCCCTTCTCTTTTGGTTAAGAATTTTTCCAATAGCAGTAACTGTCAAAGGTATCTGATCTTGTTTTCGATTTTTGAAAAAATGATTTATCCTTTTTTATAGGCACATTGCTTATCCATGTAAAAAAAGTTATTATGGTATGTGACACAAGATGTTAATCTAAACCTAATTTTGGTCAAATGATTTCCAGTTTTCTCAGTGGATTTTGATCAATAGGAAGTCCTTCTTACAGGATGTTAAATTTTACAGGTCTTGTAAACGCTGACTTATTGAGTTGTTTTGGTGGCTGGTGATGGCTTTTCTAGTTTATTTCACTGATATGATTTAATTTTTTTTAAGCCACTACCAAATAGTTTTATTCCAATTTGAGGACTGCAAGTATTCTTCTTCTTTCGTTCCTGATTTTTTCCCCCTCTATTTCCCATGAGATTTTTTTGTTCTTTCCAATAAGTTTTATTATTGTTTCATTTAGCTTTTTAAAGTATTCCCTTGATACTCTGATACTTGACTCTATAGCACAAATTATATAAATTAATTAAAATAATATCAGTTTTATTATATAGCCTAACAATAAACAACCAACAAATATCTCTCCAAAATTCAAATCATTATTTCTTGAAAGTGTTTTGTAATTGTTTTCCTCAAAGTCTTGAGCATGTCCTGGTAGGTTGCCTTTATATTTTATGTATTTTAAAGTGCTTTTTAATAGTATTTAGTATTCTCCTCCTGGGTTTTAAAATTGCTACATGAAAATATTTTTTTAAATAGACTTATTGTGTATTCTAATCCTCCTCCTCTTACTGTGCTAGCCACTAGGATAAGCACTTTACAGTTACAGTCTCCTTTGATCCTCACAACAATCCTAGGAGGTAGATGCTATTATTATTCCTATTTTACATTTGAGGAAACTGAGGCAGACAAGTTAAGTGACTTGCCCAGGATTATACAGCTAGTAAGGGTCTGAGGCCAGATTTGAACTCGTGTCTTCCTGATTTCAGGCCCAGCAGTCTATCCACTGGTCCACCTAGCATCTATTGATTGATTGTTCCCAGTAATTAAGTTATTAACTGGCTTGATTAGTTTCTTTGCCAATTCTCTAGGGTTTTCCAAACAAACCATGATGTTGTCTGCAAATAGAGATAATTTTTATTCCTTCATCAATACTACCAAAAGTTAGAATTATTTGTAATGGGAAGAAACTATACCCATTTCCAGTAAGTTCACGGTTGAACCAAAAGGATGTCCCTCTTTCTACTGTATTTTACACAGGCCTTGACATGTTAGTGAGAGTAATAAGACAATGAAAAAAATAACATATTTCAATCTAATTATCACTAGGAATAACCTATTTAGTTTTTTGAGGTTATAGGTTTTAGAGTTAGAAAGAACACTAAAAGCCACATGTCCAATCCCTGCATTTACAGATGAAGAAACTGAGGACATTAAGTGACTGCTGGGTGTCAAAGTGGTTGATGTTAACTGACACCTAAGCCAATATGCTATTTCACTGAAGTTGATTCACTTACCTTTTCTGTTACAAAAGTACAAATTCTTAAGACGTATGGTACAGTGAAAAGAGGTCTAGACTGTGGTCTGGAATATGTAGTTTCTGATCCTGATATTAGTGCTTGCTTCTTGCATAATCAAATCAGTATTGATCTTGGACTGGTCATAAACCTATGGTTTCCTCATCTGTACAATGAGAGGATTCCACCAGACAACCTGTGGGATCCATTCCAATGCTACATCTTTGATTCTTGAATACTTTCTCAGTGAGGGTGAGATGAATGAAGAGACTGTGGGGGCATGTTCATGATTCCAGGGTTGAACTTTGCCATAGGCCTTCATCAGCCTGTAAAACAGGCACCATACAATAATCTCTCTGAGTAAGGGTGTTGGGAGACTTAATTACTGTTTGCAGAGGTGCTTTGAGATCTCCAGATAACAGAGGTGATATTCATGTCAGGCATTTGTATCCTCATGGGATTACATTCTTACGAGCACCAAACACTTTCTGGGAAGGGCATTTGTAAGAAGGTGCCATATATATGTGATGTGTATATAAACGGTTATTCCTCTGGACCCACTCACCAGGACTGATTTCCAAAGGTATGTTTGAACGATTGCATTATATAGCCTACAGAGACTTGCTCAAAGATATTTGGGGGCTGTTCTAAACCTGTGTAGTAATGACCAATTCAGCTTGTGAAGCCAAGGAATGGAATGGGGTGGCGGTCGCGGTGGGGAAGGCGGAGGCCATTGTAATTTGAAACAATGGAGCAGGTGAATGAGAGATGGTTTTTCTTATGGTTTGTTTCTCATGTGGTTTTCAGTAGTGTCATGGGCTCCTGTAGGTTGCAGGAGAACCTGTTACATCATGGTGCAGCCCATGTCTACTTATTCTCTCTTGTTTCTACTGTTAAATACTCTGAACTCACTCAGAGTGTGGGAACCAAAGCTCCTGATCTCAGAGCTGTAGGGGACTCTTCTCCCCCTCCCCCCAAGCTCTTATAGTTTAACCTGTAACTAAGTGCTAAAATAATGAAATATTATGGGATCATGGATTAGAGCTAGAGAGGTCATTTTTTCCAGTCCTTTCATTGTACAGATGAAGAAACTGAGGCCCAGACAGGGCAAATCATTTATTCAAGGCAAAATGAAGATTCGAAGTCTTGAATTGAATCGATCCCTCTTTCCATCAGTCGACTATAATCATAGCTTGTGTACTGAGTTTTAGGCACATAAAAATTAAGTTTGGGTTACCAAAGTGGATAAGTATTTAAGGGTCTTGGGCCATAGACTTTCATATGAATCTTCTTTGAGTTTGTCTTTGGATTTGCTCATTAAGTTTCTTAATTTAATTGATAATACTGTATTTGTGGATGACATTTTTCAATTTTGACAGTGATGGTTGAGATGGTTGACAGTTGACTGGTTCTGAGAGGCCTTTGTGGACTTAAAATGCTAGGGTGGGAATAAGAGAGTCACTGGTTCTGGGCACCACAGGTTCATCTGGAGAGTGTCCAGAGGAGGGTCCTTGAGTTCATCTCTTGGGATATGGTGTGTTGGAGCCACCTCAAACCAAAGACTTAATCGTTAAAATCTCAGCGTTGGGTATTTACAACTCAGAAATCTGCAAATGCTGTAAATCACGGCTTGCTTATGATTTTGTAAGAAAGTGATGGAGAAAATGTTAATAGCACAGTTTAGATTTAAAAGCATATTGTGCCTTCATCCCCCCCCCCCCGGCTGAAATGTGGTTGTTAAACATTTACAAGGACACTCCTATCTTGGGATGATGCATTGTCGGGACTAGGAATGTTAATTCTGGAAAAGAGGTTGGGGGGCAAAGGAGGACATACATGATAAGCCCTGACATATGGATCAAGGATGAGACTTTTATTTTCCCCAGATGGTAAAATCTGGAGTTATGAATGGAAGATGCAGAGGCCATATTAGACCCCTATTTCTGTAGAGTTTCCTAACAAGTGAGCCAAACCATAGAGAAAAGGCCTGCCTTCTCCTCTCTGGTTGTCTTCTAAGTAGGTAGAAGCCTTGTGCATATGTACTTTGACTAATTTTTTTTTTTCAGGGAGAAAGTCAGATGGTGCTAGACATGGCAAGGATTAAACATCACCCCCAAATAAACAAAAATTTAAAAATTAACAAATTAGTGAATAAGTAGATTAGTAAATTTAATTTATGTTAAAAATAAATAGGTAGCCAGTGAGTGAGCAAGAGAAGGAAGGGAGGGGAAGGGAAAGAGAAGATATGACGAGAGAAAGAAGAAAAGAGAGAGAGAGAGAGAGGGAGAGGGAGAGAGGAGAAGAGAAAGAAAAGGTGGGGCTTGGGGGTGGGGGAAGAATAGAGAATATGAACATCAGTCAGGAACTTCCTGTGTGCAAAACTTGGATGGCCTCTGGTGAGAGGGAGCCAAGTGCTTCTCACTAGCCCCATTCCATTGTAGGGCATCATAGGTAACATGGTGGAACCAGCCTTGGGAGGTCTTGGTTCAAGGACCTTCTAAGGTTTGTTGGGCTCCATGGTCTCTTTTCCCCTTTATAATCCACCATGCTGTGATTCTGGGAAGCCAGCACTGGGAGTTGCTGTAGCTGGGGTACCCACGGAGCCCAACTCAGGAGCTGCCAACAGAGATCTCCAATGCCAGAAATGCCCACCCAGGCCTCGGGTTGTCTAGTCCAGAAATCCTGATTCTGACACATCCTAGCTGTGTGACCACAGGCAAGTCAGTGCCACTGTCCAGGACTGTAAGTTAATCACAAGTTGCTTATTTACATTGGAGGAAGGAAATTGTAGGTCTGATGAAATTGCCTGTCTGGACTTTTAAAAGGCATTAGGGAGTTTTTTTTCTGCTTTTAATATTAAATCAGACTCTTTCTGCATCTTCACCCCTATTATTTCTTGTTCTGTGCTCTGGGGCCAAGCAGAACAGGTCCATTCTTTTCTCTGTGGGACAGATGTTCAAATATTTGAAGATAGCTATTATTCCTTCCCTAAGTTTCCTCTAGGCAGAACATCCCGTGCTATCAGCTAACCCTTATATTCGTGATCTTAAAGCCCTTCTCTGGACTCTCAGCAACCCTACCAAAAGGTTTTCTTGTTTTCTGGTCATTTTCAGTCATCTTTGACTCCTTTTTGTCAATATTCTAGGGCTATATTTGTTGTCGTTCAGTTGTTTCAGTTGCATCTAACTCTTTGTGGCCCCATTTGGGGTTTCCTTGGCAAAGTTACTGGAATCACTTGCCATTTCCTTCTCCAGCTCATTTTACAGAGGAGGAAACTGAGGCAAACAGTTAAGCGACTTGCCCAGGATCATACAAACAGTAAGTTTCTGAGGCCAGATTTGAACTCAGGAAGATCAGTCATCCAAACTCCAGGCCTGGTGCGCTATCCACTGTGCCACCCAGCTGCCCTTTCTAAAATGAGATGCCTTGAAATGGTCACAGTAGCCCACGTAGACTTACTTAAAGTTCCTCCTCTTCCCCCTCTTACTAGTCTAGGCATTGCAGATTATATGCGATATTCCCAAAGTCTGTTTGTGAGTCAAGCAATCATTTGAAAGTCCAGATGTGTTTTCCTCATAGGAACTGATGCTTTAAATCATGTTTCTACCATTGCTCTACAATGCCCCCCACTCCCCAGTTCCACCAAGTCTTATTTATGATGTAGTTGAACATTTGCAAAAAAAAAAATCCAAGAAAAGCTCTATTTCTGTTAATTAAAAAAACACTTAACATTTAACAAGAAATAGTGTTTTAAAAGTATTTTATTAAGGATTTTTACAGTTCCATTCAATTCAACAAGGATTTATTAAATGTCTACTAGGTGCCAGCATTGTGGTAGACACTTGGGATACAAACAAAAGTGACACCCTCTCTTCCCTGGTGGAGTTTCCATTCTGTTAAAGGGGTGGGAACATCCTGTAAATAAAGGGACCTCTGCGGCCATCCAGCCCAGCCAGATGAGGAAACTGAGGCCAGGGAGATGAAGTATCTTGCCCAAGATCACACCAGTAGCATCAAAGAGAACAATTAAACAGGTTTGATGTCTCCGGAGTCAATGCTCTTTCCAATGTACTTTCTGTTTCCTGATATGTGTATGTCAGGAGGTACCTAAAGTTATAAAGTCCTACCGTGTCATTTGCTCATTTTTTCTAAAGATTTTTTGAACCCTTTTTATACCAAAGACATTCCCCAGTATGTTTTTTTTGGGGGGGGTTAGGCTATGGGGTTAAGTGACTTGCCCAGGGTCACACAGCTAGTAAGTGTCTGAGGCTGTATTTGAACTCAGGTCCTCTTGACTCCAGGGCCGGTGCTCTATCCACTGTACCACCTAGCTGCCTCTCCAGTATGCTTTCTTAAAAATAAAAAGCAAAAGGACTGTGTCTATCAGTGTGTACAGTTTTCTATGACTGTAGCCCCTTACTTGTCTAAAGAAAGAAGGGAAATGTGTTGCACTGCATGTTCAAAATGACCATGATTTTGTCATTGTAGTGAATGTGAATCCAACTTGCATCTCATGGTATTTTCATTGACAGTATCTCAGTTTGTGTTTTTCTGGTTCTGGCTTCTTTGCTCTACATCAGTTCGTATAAACCTGCTTGTGTTTCCCTGAATTTCTCATCTTTGCTTCTTAAGAGTCAATAACAGTTTTCTGTCGAGGTTTCAATCAGCTGTTGGTCAGAGGAGCTGTCACAGAACCTGGTTGCTGAATTATTTGCTCAGTTGCTGGGGCTTCAACAGTTCCGTTGAACAGGAGAGCATTTAGGAATCTCATGAATCCTTGTTCAAACCCATAATCTTGAGCGTTGGACGCTTCCCCATTCACGTATCCATGTTCAGCACTCCTGTTGAGATACTTGCGCTCCATTAGCGCCTTTTATAAAAGTAAATGGCAAAACACGCACACCTACGTGAGCAGATTTCTTGAAAGAAGACACCCAAGTTCCTGATAATAGAGCGACAACAGCAGAGATCATTATGTTGTAACATGTGAAGGTTGTGCAAAGCTGCATGCTGGTAGATATGCTGCAGGAATGCCAGGAACAGAGGATTGTGGAGGGAGGAGGCGGCTGGTTGTGCCTGCTCAGGAGCAAAAAGAACCTAGCCCTTGCCTGGGACATTTAGATCTTATTATCCCTTCGTCCACCAGAGGGCCAAGAGACCCATTCTAGAGTCCTGGTCCCTTTATAAGTAGGTAAAGGAAGGAGCCCAGCTTCTCATGCCTGGGAGGGGACCTCAGAGATTGGCTGGAACAACCTTTACATCTCTCACCAACAGTCTGCAGACTTTTTTAAAGGCCTTCCTTACAGTCGATGAGGAACCTACTATCAGTTCTGTGCTGCTTTGCGATTCTCTAATTTTAATTAATTCTAATCTAATCCACACATTTTTCTTGACATTAAGCTAAATCTTAATCTTCCTCTTTTTATCATCTGCCCATTGCTTTGATTTCATACACAACAGAGCCTAGGAGAATAAGTCTAATTCTTTCTTCTATGCCACAGTTATCTTAAAATAATTGAAGCATTTTCACAGAGTAGGTAGAGAACCTGACTTGGAAACCCAGAAGATGTGGGTCCAAACCCTACTTCAGACACTAGCTGTGTAACTGTGGGCAGACCACTTAACTGCTTTGTGCAAAACAAAGGATTTGGACTCAAAGGTCTCTAAAATCACTTCTGCTTCTAAATCTGTGATTCTGTGATGCTTAACAATGACTTTGATGTAGCGCTTTCCAAGTTCAGACGTTTTTAGCTGAACCTCACCACAACTCTGTGGAGTAGGTACTATAGATATTATTTTTACCATTTTATAGGTAAGGAAACACAGTTTTCCCAAAGCCCCAGAGGTTCTAATTAATGAGCACTTATTAAGCATCTGCTATGTGCCAGGCACTGTAATAGATAAAGGGACACAGAGACAAAGCAAAATAGTGCTTGCCCACAGTGAGATTACATTCTATCAGTCAGCATTTAAAACGAGGTCTTCTTGCCTCCAAGTCCTGTATTCATTCTTCCGTTCACTTCTCAAGTGTAGATGCTATTCCTCCCCTCAGCCTCTTGGCATCCCTGGCCACCTTTGTGTACAGAGCTGGTGCCATCAGATGCCTGAAGGGGTTTGTGTTCCCTTCCTCTCCAAGTTATTATTATGTTGTATGTGTTTTATAATTAATCAGGCTCCACAAATAAGCATACAAGTGATAGCAATAATAGCTAAGAGTTGGGGCTCTGTAAAGTTTGCAGAATGGTTTATATAACATATGTATGTGTTTATGTGTGTGTGTATATATATATATGTATATATATATGTATATATATATATATATATACATGTGCATGTATGTGTATAAAATGTATCTAGTACCTATCTCATAGGGATTTCAAGATTATACACATATATAATATACATATAATATACCATATAATATAGATAATATAACATATACCTAAATGTGTTATATATTATAATATTATTACATATAATATTATGGTATAATAATATGATTTCTATGGTCCATAATATAATAGCTAACACTTGGAGCTCTTTAAAGTTTGCAGAATGGCAATATGACATGTATGTATGTATGTGTTTGTGTGTGTGTGTGTGTGTGTGTATATATATATATACATACACGCATATGTGAGTGTGTATATACAATGTATGTAGTACCTACCTCATGGATTTTGAGATCAGTCACATATATAATTTATATAATTTATGTGTCATATAATATAGATGATATATCATAATATTATAAAATATTATGATATGGTAATATGATTTCTATGGTCTGTAATATAAGGCCTTATATTATATCATATAATTATGTTATAGATGATATATTTGATCTTATATATATATGCATATGTGTATGTATAATTTCAAGCTCCCTGTGAGGTAGGTATTATTATTCTCCCCAGTTTACAGATGAGGAAACTGAGGCTGAGTTCATTTAAGTGACTTGCCCAGGGTGTCACAACTAGTAAGCATGTAAGATCAAAATTCCTCCTCTATTGGTGGTGCTAGACTACTTCTCTCAAAGGCAGAGATAGTTTTGTTTGTACCTTTTTGCCAGTCACTTACTGGGCCATTGAAAAATGTTTGCTGAAAAAAATGTTTCTTTCTCTTTTTTCATTTTGGTAAGTTAAGTCACACCATTCCCCCACCTATATCTAGTTATATGGGCTTCATTGGTATGGCTTGTTCAGCTGGGCTTTGTCTTGTCTTCCTTCTGCCCTTGCCCTGCTACGGACACCATTGGACGCCAGCTGGTCACCTCCCTCTGCGTTTTTTTGACCACCAGACTCAAGCGTCTTCTTTTCCATACCTGACACCATTCCCCTCAGCCAGTCCGTTTCACTCGCCCTCTTTCCCCTGCACCGCCACTAGAAGAGAAGTACAAGGTACCTAAAAAAACTGTTGGAAATCTGCAGATTTCCCCTGCATGTGTGACAGTTTACATTTTGTTGATTACTCAGCCTATTAGACCTGCCTGGATTATTACAGTGAGTGATTCTAGTGAAAGGATTTTGTTGCCTGGAAATCATTTTGCAAACGAGATGTGTCCGGTTAGGCGGTCCCTTGAAGCACAACGAGGTTTCAATTCACTCATTGAAAAATGCTGAAAGTTTGTTTGAGTGTGTTGGAGTGATGTAGTGATTGGTCCTTTAAGACTCCCCTTTACTAATGTAAGGCCAATTGCTATTTTTTTTATTTGTCATTAAAATCTTCCCATTTCTGCAAAATACTCCTGTAATAGAGAGTTAGGAGGTTTTGAAGATTGTTTTTGTTTGTTTGTCTGTCCATTGTTCTGCACTTTTGATTTTAGCAGGGCAGGGAACATGGTCCATCTAAGTAATCTGTGGTCCAAGCAGGCCTCCTAGGGCACTGAGTGAGATGACTTCTCTCTGGCTCTAGAGTGTCTAAGATGGAACTCGACCACTGCTTGTACCGTCTCACTGGCTAGCTCCCTATACGCTATTCCATGCTCCCTTAAAAAAATTGTCTAGCCCTTTTGTTTTTCACATCCTTACATGTCCTGTTGTTTTTCTCTCCCCCTCCAGGGAGCTATCCCTTTTATTGTTTATTCATTCAGTTGGGTCTGGCCTTTTATGACCCCATGGATTATGTGGCACACAAGGCTCTTCTGTCCTCCACTGTCTCCCTAAGTCTGTCCAAGCTCATGCTCATTGCTTCCTTGACACTATCTCTCCATTTCATGCTCTGCCATCCCCTTTTCCTTTTGCCTTCAATCTTTCCCAACATCAGGGACTTTTCCAACAAGTGCCGTCTTCTCATTATGTGGCCAAAGTGTTTAAGCTTCAGCTTTAGTATTTGACCTTCCAGTGAATAGTCTGAATTAATTTCTTTGAGTATTGGCTGATTTGATCTGGACTCTCAAAAGTCTTCTCCAGCACCACAGTGTGAGAGTGTTCATTCTGTAGTAGTCAGCTTTCCTATTTATAGTCCACCTCTCACAACCATACGTTACTCCTGGAAAAACCATAGCTTTGACTATATGGATCTAGCAAACAATAAAAGAGAGGGGAAAACAGTCCAACAAAAGTAACCAATGTAGCAGAAATTCTTACACTATATGTAAGGTTCATACGCATAGTCCCCCATTCCTGCAAAGAAGGATAAGGATATACTTTCTCATAACTCTTCTTTGGGAGTTTACATTATAATTTTAGGGCAGCCATATGGCGCAGTGGATAGAGTACCAGGCCTGGAGTAAGGAAGATTCGTCTTTCTGTGTTCAGATCTGGCCTCAGACAATCACTAGCTGTGTGTCCCTGGGCAAGGCATCTACCTTTGTTTGTCTGTTTTCCCATCTGTAAAATGAGCTGGAGAAGGAAATGGCAAAGCACTCCAGTATGTATGCCAAGAAAACCCCAGACGTGGTCATGAAGAATCAGACATCACTGAAACAACTGAACAACAATAATAAAATTATAATTTTAAAGAGTTAAGCTTTGATTACTTTGTTGTTTTTCCTTGTGTTGTTTGTGTGTGTGTGTGTGTGTGTGTGTGTGTACACACATGTGTATATATATCTAGTTTTCCTGGTTCTGCTGACTTTATACCAATTCTGCTTTTTTCCTTTTTTAAACTGTCTGGTCTGTTTTGAATCTTTGTATTCTTTTTCATTGGGTATTTGTCTTGGTGACTCTGTCATTATTTCCTGCATAAGGACTGGCTTCTTGAGCCTAGTAGGGGCATGGACTGACTTAGACTTTAGGAATATTATGTTAGAAGATTTGTGGTTGATGTTTTGGGGATAAGAGAGACTAGAATCCCAAGTCCAATTAGGGTACTGTTGCAATAGTCCAGGCAAAATAATAATGAGAACTTGAACTTGAGTGGCAATTATATGGTTAGAGAGATGAGGACAGGCTGATGATAGATTGGGCAGGTAGACTCCATAGAACTTGGTAACTGACTTGATATTAGGGAGGTGGTGTGGACACAGGATACAATTGAAGATAAAGTTGAGGCTGTGTACTTGTTTTGCAAGATTGATGGTGGTGCCCTTAACAGAAGTATGGAACTTTGGAGGGTGGATGGGTTTTGAGGGGGAAAGTGATGAGTTGCCTTTTGAACTAGTTTAGTTTGAAATGTAGAAGAATCCAACAGGCAAAATGGTGGCTTGAGACTGAGGTACAGGAGAAGGATGAACTGTGAGTCATCGGTAGTAAGATAATATAATTGTACCCAAGGAGACTGATAAGATCACTAAGAAGTTAAGAGAGTGAGGAGGGTCCTATTCATACCTTTTGACTTATACCTACAACAAGATATAGATGATGATCCAGCAAATCAGATTGACCAAGGACTGGCCTGACAAATGGGAGAAAATCCAAAAGAAAAGGCGCTGTCCAAAGCAGCAGTTCTGAAGCCTTTTGGTCTTAGGACCACTGTATCCTCTTAAAAATTATTGGGGACCCTCCCCCACGAACTTTTATTTATGAGGATTATAGCTATCACTATTTACCATATTGGAAATGAACCTTGAAAGGTTCTCAGGGAGCCCCCAGTGGTCCCCAGACCACCATTTTAGAACTGTTGGTCTGTAGAGCCATAGTTGCAAGGTATATTCAGCTGGAATAGGTGGGCAAGAGGGTTGTTATATATATATATATAGATATATACACACACACACACACACACACACACACACACACACACACACACACACACACACATATATACACACACACATTATATATACACACACATATATATACACACACACACATACACACACACACACACACACACACACACACACACACACGCACACACACGCACACCCCTAGCCCTCATCTCTCTCCTCCACCTCAGTCTCAAAGTTACCATTTTGCCTGTTGGATTTTTCTACTAGGATGTCTTATAATCATTTCAAACTCAATGTGTTCAAAGCAGGAGAAAGATCTAGAAAAATGAGGAATGAGAAAACATCAGAATTAGCAGCTGGGTCATTGGTAACTTTCCAGACAGCATTTTCATTTGAATGATGATGTAGGAAGCCAGATTGCAGGGGGTTGACAGAGTAAATGGTAATTAGTGTAGATGGGCTGAATTTGGCTCAGAACAAAAGAGAGATATAGGATGATGCCTTCCTATGCTAAATCCTTCTTCCTGCTAATTGGATGTTCATTAGACCTTATGGGATGCTGCGATGGACTCAGGGTGGTGGCCTTGATCTGATGCTCTTCTCCATCTGTCAGCTTCTTTCCATCACTTCCTTCTCTGTTAGTGTCCAGAGACTTGGAGGAAATCCTGGTGGTGGATGAAGCCCACAAATGGAGTGGTTAAGGGTTTAAACCTTCTATCAAGAGAAGAGATGAGAAGGGATGAGAAGTGGGAGCGTGTGTGATGGCCAGCCTCAAGCTGAGGACCTGTGTTCCTGAATGGGCTCATTATATTTACCTGAGTAGTTGAGCATTGGTAAGAGATATCCCTTTATCACTGGAATATGGTTTCCCTCCCCTGGATCTGTTCCCACCCTTCCCCCAGGCACCTGTCTTCTCCACCCATACTTTGGCTGTGCCCTCTCCCTCCCCATGTTTAGATGGCTGGGTTATAGACTTTAATATCAAAGCTGTAGAGTCAGAAGGGGTATTAATTAGCACCTAATTCAGCCTCTTCATTTTATAGATGAGGATGCAGGCCAAAGAGGTTAAAGTGATTTGCCCCAAGAGGGAGGAATTGACACAGACAAACTTGAACCCAGACCCTCAGACCTCCAGACCTAGGATTCTTTGCCAGTTGTCTACCTTAGACTTCCTGAGGTGCTCCTGGGGTCATCTAGTTCTGGCCCCTGTCCAGCTCAGACTGCTCTCCTACTGCAGGCGGGTTGTAGCTTTCTTGGTCAGGTGAGGCCCTCCCTGAGCCTGTAGCTTGAAGATGGGGGAACCCTGAGCTGTCTCTACCACAGCCTCAGCCCTGTGCCCAGGCACCCAGTTCACTGAGCCTTCTGGAAGTTTTAGAGGTTGTTGGCCACTAACTATTCTCACTCCCATCCTTACCTTATAGCCTTGGCTTGGCGTGGGGGTAGCATGTGGGATCTTGGTACTTCTGGGCAATAGGAAAAGAGATGCCAAGCCCCACCTCTGCCAGGACCTCCTAGACTGTTTGTGAGGGATAAACTGTTTTCTCTAGACGAACCCATTGATGCTTCCTCCAAACCCACGGGACCAATTAGGTGCCCTCTCCTGCTTCTTAGACAAATCCCCACCTAGCACTCCCTGGTTGTGGTTCTGGGTTTTGTATTTCAGAAATCTTAGTGCAAGACTATTGCCATCTCTCCATTTCAATACTGGTTCATTCTTCCAACCCCTCCCCTTTCTTGATAATATATCTCTGAAGATGTCTTTTTCTCCTGTTCTTGTGCATCATCAGTATAGACTGCTACCCACTTATTTCATCAGCCCTTTGAATTATCAGCAATGTGCAAAGTCCTCTGTGAGTAAGGAAGATATATTCTTTGCCTGTTCAAAACATGTTTTATAGTCAGACCTGCTGGAGAACCATAGAATGTTTAAGGGTTTGGCTTCCAGATTTCAGTGGAAATCCTTGGAGCACATTGTTTGACTTGCAGTGTTTTTTCAGAGTCTAAAACTAGCCTTTGAAAATGATGCCTTAAGGGGCAGCTAGGTGGTGCAATAGATAGAGCACCAGCCCTGAAGTCAGGAGGACCTGAGTTCAAATCTGGCCTCAGACCAAACACTTGGCACTTACTAGCTGTGTGACCCCGGGCAAGTCGCTTAGCTCCAGTTGCCTAAAAAACAAAAGAAAGAAAGAAAAGAAAAGAAAATGATGCCTTAAGAATTGATAGAAACTGAAGATGACCTGTATAAGTTTGTGCAGAGAGAAGTAAAAAGAACCTTGATATCCATAGATGTAATACGCAACAATCATATGGAGGAAAAGAACCCTGAAAGACATCAGAGCTCCAATGAATGCAATGACCAGTCCTGACCCCAGAGAATTAATGATGAAACCCCCTGATCTTATCTCAGTGGATGGCTGTGGACCAGAGCTACAAAGTGCTGCCTACTCGATGGGCCATGAGCCTGTTGGGGTCAATATTTGGTTAACTGTTTACCTCTTTTGCAAGGAAGAGCTCTTGTAGCTTACTGGACAATGGGGGGGGGGTGTCAGAAAAACAAAAGGATCAAGTGTGTTTTAAATTTTTTAATACGATGCCTTCATTTTAGAAAATCATCTTATGTTTTTCAAAACTTTTATTTTCACATTGCATTTATTTCTGTTTCCTTTTCCTATACCCAGTGAGCTATCCCTTGTAACAAAGATTAAAAAAGAAAGAAATAGAAGCATTTCAGCAAAATTAACTGACATATCCAATGAGTATATTCAG
Source organism: Phascolarctos cinereus (assembly GCF_003287225.1). NCBI lineage: Eukaryota > Metazoa > Chordata > Mammalia > Diprotodontia > Phascolarctidae > Phascolarctos > Phascolarctos cinereus. The sequence continues at coordinate 403,505,248 of NW_027556098.1, read as the reverse complement.
TCCCCTGCATTCATGATCCTCTACTTGTGCAAAGAATGAAGGATGGTATATTTTCTCATTTTCCAGGGCACAGAATGATCATTAAAATTATACGCAGTTTGTGGGGTTTTTTTTTTCCTTTTTATTCTTCTGTTTAGGTTCTTGTGGTCATTGTGTGATATGGCTTTTTTTAAATTTTTTTTGTTTTTGCTAGGCAATGGGGTGAAGTGACTTGCCCAGGGTCACATAGCTAGTAAGTGTTATGTGTCTGAGGCTGAATTTGAACTCAGGTCCTCCTGAATCCAGGGCCGGTACTCTATCCGCTGCGCCACCTAGCTGCCCCCTGTGATATGGCTTTTAAAAATATCATAAAGTTAAGGTGATCCTATTTTTATGACAACAGCACAAAGGGGTGTTTTTTTTTTATAATCTTTTAGAAAAATTATATTAACCTTAAGGAAAACAAGGGAATTTAATTAATCTGCCTGAGGCCCCTTCAGCTGTAGATCTATTATCCTCTGAATAGGGGGATGAGGAAAAGAGAATTGGATTGCTTATGGGAAAGTGGGGTATTCTATCATCCCAACCACCACCCTGATAGCAATGATGCACAACATGTGGACCGCCACACAGGATTTTGGGTAGCCCTGGAAAAATGTAGAAGAAAACACCAGGTTGTGCAGGCCTGCCCTGTCAGGAGAAAAGCCTACTATGTCACAAGCACTGTCACAAGTTCTGAGGATATAAGGAAGGATGAAAGACAATCCCTGCCCTCAAGCAGCTTATATTCTAGAGGAGAAAACATTGTTCATATGAAAAGATATATTCAGAATAGATGAAAAGTCACGTTAGAACACAAAGCATTTTCAGTTCTAGGGGCTAAGAGAGGCCTTTTAGACGTGATGGTGTTTGATCTGAGTCTTAAAGGAAGCCAGGGATTCTAAGAAATAAAGGCTAGGGAACTGCATGCGAGGTGTGAGGGACAAAGGCTCAGAGGTGGCAGATGAGGGTCACGTGCAGGGAATAGCAAGCAGTGGCTGGAGGAGAGTAATATTTAAAAAGGCTGGAAGGAAAGGAAGGCACCAGGTTGTGGTGATCTTTATATGCCAAACAAAAGCAGGTTGAGTGAGTCACTAAACTTCATGGGGCCTCGGTTTCCTCATTCATAAAATCTAGGTCTATGATCCTAGCGTCCCACCCCTGACCCATACCCCCTTTGTGACCAGCTATTTGATCCCTCAGTGTCCCAAGCAATTCCCTGAGCCCGGAAGTCATGAGGGAGCTGCTGGATATCATCAGTGGAAGCACTTGCCTCATTTCCTTCCGTAGCGATGGGTTGGACCTCCAGGACTGGACCAAATCAAAAGGCCCTTTCATATGTGTATTTAGTCAGTCACTTGGAATGGTGGCTTGGGAGGCAGGAGTAGCCAAAGCCATCAACAGCATTTTCCGTAGCCATTGCCATGAACACGTATATGTTAAGAAAACCAGAGGAACTGGTAGAAAAACATTGGGAGGCAGAAAAGAGTGTGTGTGTGTGTGTGAGTGTGTGTGTGTGTGTTGGGGGTGTTGGCAGGGGTATATTCTATAACACTGTGTGTGTGTGTGTGTGTGTGTGTGTGTTGGGGGGTTTGTTGGCAGGGTTATATTCTATAACTCTGTGTGTGTGTGTGTGTGTGTATAACTGAGGTACAAAGAATGCTAAGTAACGTGTTCTTGGTCACACTGGTAAGTTAAAAAAATTTTTAAAAAAAATTTTTTTAGGTGACCCCATTCTTTTGCAAGCATTGTACTAGTTGCTGAGGGTACAAAGACACGTCTGTCCCTGACCTCAAGGGACTTACATTCTACTGGGGGCTAGCAACATATACACCGACAAGTTGATACAGAGTAGATACAAAGTGAATTCTAACATTATTTCCTTTTTAAACTTTGAGTTCCCAATTCTCTCCCTTCTCTCCCACCCTGCCCCACCCACTGAGAAGGCAAACGATATGATGTCAATTATATATGTGAAACTATGCAAAATATTGCCCCTCAGAAAGTGAGAAAATTATGCTTCAGTCTGCACTCAGTTCATCAGTTCTCTCTGGAGGTGGGTAGCATTTCACATCATGAGTCCTTTCTATTGATCAGGGTAGCCAAGTCTTTTACAGTTGATCATCATTATAACATTGCTGCTACTGTGAACGAAGATCTCATGGTTATTATTTTCCTTTCTAAGAAAATAATTTATTTATTTTTAATGTTCTTTTTAATTTTGGATTCAAAGTAACTTGGAGTGGCATGGGTAAAGCATGCTGCCTTTACAGTTGGCCCCCCCTCCCCAGAGGGCATCTTTCCTGGATAGGTGGGAGCTCGATCTTTTTTCTGGGCTGAAAAGAGGGACTTGTCCATTTCTCAAAACCATGTGTAGTGATGGAGTAACTCTCTCAGTCTGAGTGATGGTTAGTGATCAGATGTGTCTCACTAACAAGACCTTCTGGGCAAATAGATGGTTCTAAGTAATCCCCTTTGAATGGTGAACTCAAGCAGACACGTTTGCCAGAGGTACAGGATGAAAGCAGACTTTGACACAAATCTCTGGCTTTTTGATGTCAAGCAAGGCTAATTTTATTCCAGTTCTCTGCAGTCCAGGGCTTTAGTTGACTTCTCTTTGGAAAAGATTGCGTGCATAATGGCTAGACTTGCCCCAGATCCCTCTGGGTTGGAGTTCAGTGGGTGATTTGTTTTATTTTCCAGTTGCTTTTCAAATGTTTTTCTGTTTGTCCTTTCTTACATCCATTCATACATCGTGTTGTACCTCATGTTGCTAACTCAGCCTTGGATATTCAACACCTTCCCACCTGGTGGCATCTCATTGAGAGGTGGGAAGGTAGAGTACCTGAGCCTTCCCAAAGCTTTCCTTTTGAGAGGGCAGGACTTGGGCTCCCAGCGCACTCCCCTCTCCATCTACACCTCTGCATCTACACCTTCAACAAGATCCCCTCTGCCCTGCTGTCCTCCTTCACTTGTAGCTTCTCTTGTGTGTTGTCTTCTCCCTTTAGATTATAAGCTCCTTGAGGGCAGGTAGTGTCTTTCTTTTTCTTATTTGTATTCTTAGCACTTAGCAGAGTGCCTGACACATAGTAGACACTTAGTAAATGTTCATTGAATTGAATTTTTAAATGTGCTTCTGGAATTTGGAGATGTATTGGGGCAGCAAGGTCACTTTCTGGTCGTATTAACTTTGTTTACCTCCTGGGTTAGGGGTTTCCAAACATATTTGGGGATCAAAAGCTCCACCAGGAAACATTTGTCAGCACACAGCTCTATCGTATTTATGTTGACTTATGTATAAATGGCTGCTGTATTCATCACTATGTGCACCATAAGCTTGAAAGGAGAAAATAAGAAAGGATGAGATAAAAATGAAATAACATTTTGTACAAGACATAGTTGTTTATTGATTGGACAGCTGAGTGTAGGATGGATTGGGGTGGGGAGAGGCTTGAGGCAAACGCACCAATTAGAAAGACCCTTCATTAGTCCAGTCAAATGATGATGAAGCCGGATTAGGGTTGCTGTGTGAGGAGTGAGGAGGGGCATGGTGGGGTGGCAGAATCAAAACGATTTCCCAAGTGCTTGGATATGAAAGATGAGGAAAGTGAGGCAACGAAAATGGCCTTGGTGCTGTGAAACTGGGTAATTGGAAGGTTAGTGGTGCTGTTAGTAGTGACTGGGATGGTCAGAAGAAGAGAGGGTTTGTAGAACAAGGGAATGTATTGAGATCTTCTTGTATAGGTGCTGGCTCATGCTGCCTTAGTCTGTCCTATACCAAATGAAAAACAGGGACTCAGCCCTTGTACTTCATTGGTCCTTGCCCTAGTATCCCCCAGAGGTTTATGTGACTGTCATCTGGTGACCCAGGGGCAGGGGCTGCCATGCAGTGGGGGCATTTCCTCACTCCCAGCTGCTGCTTCAGGGATGTGATTACAGCTGCTCTGAGGATCTGAGGCTATGTTGAGGCTATGTTGGAGGTTGGGATCTTGGGAGCTTGAACAGGGAGGGGAGTGGGCTGAGTAACCAGGTAATGGAGGATGGGTTTGGGTGTATTTATTTTAGAGTCAAGACCCACGATTGGCTGTTGGGGAGAGAGCACTCCCAATTAGTTATCTCACACTCTTTTAAGTCAGTTCCCAACCCTCCATTTAGATACCACTGGTGGAAAAATTGTATTGTGATTGAAAAAAAAAATACTTTATAGGGTAGGTTCTCACCTTCTTAACCTCTTAGTTAAAACATGAAAGCTGTCTTCAAGCACTGTGGAAGATCTGTCGTGTTGAAATGGGATTAGTCATATTCTTCTTGGACCCCAGAGGCAGATATGGACCAAAGAGGTGGTCACAAATGGCCTAGGTCACTTGGAGAAGTTGGTGTTTCCCCTCACTGGAGGACCCCCTCACCATCCTGAGACAGCCCGACCAAAGCATCCTCTCCTGGCCACCTCTTCTTCCCTGATGTTTCGTACTGCTAGAATGTGAGCGTCTTCAGGGTATGGCCCTTTTCTCTTTTGTATCTGTATCCCCTGTGCCCAGCATATATACAACTTGGTACATATCAAGCATTTTATAAATGTTCCTCTTTCCCTTTTTCTTCCCACCTTCCCTCCTTCCTCCCTGCCTTCCTTCCTTCCCTCTCTCCCTCCCTCCTTCCCTTTCTCCCTCTTTCCTTCATTAGTTGTTATTGTTGTATTGTCATTGTTGTGATCCTCTGCCCGTGTTCTCCCCATTCTTGATGCCTGAGTTGGAGCAGACCATTGGCAGCACCTCTCCAAGCCTTTCCCATTCTTCTTTTTCACACCCCCTCCACCAAGGGTTGGAGGCTGGGCCTGCATTCCTTCGGGAGGGCCATGGCACCTTCTCTACCCCGCTGGGCCAGAGGCACAGTCCTAAGACTTTAGGGCAGTCTGCTCAGCACCCACATAGCCACAGTCTGAGGGAAGGTCTTTTATAACCTTCACGGTTAATTAACATCTGTGCAATTACTTAAGATAGTCTTGGTTTATATTTTTCCCGCATAGGCCGTTAGTCTTTGGCTCCTTCCCCTACAGGTGTCTTTTCTTATGTCTGTTCTTAACAGAACATAACATTTTGGAAGCTTAGTTTGGGATTTATAAATGAGTGTTCATTTTTAGACAAAACTGAGCATTCGTTTTCAGGCAAAATAAGACCTTTTTATGAAGTTGCTGTATTTACCTCAAAGCTCCCTGGGTGCTGGCGGGAAGCTATTGAAATTCCCATCTTTATTGAGTCTGTATCCGAAGATTTGGAGCCCTAAGACCTGATCTGTCACGTAAGACCTGTGAGCTCAGACAGGTCCATTCTCATACATGTATGAGATGAGCTACGGTGACCTTGGGCAAGTCATGTAGCCTCTGCCTGCCTCAATTTCTCCATCTATAAAATGGGGATAATAGCACCTCCAGGGCTGTTGTTAGGTTCAAATGAAATAATATTTGCCAAGTGCTTCACAAACCTTAAAGTGACATAGGAAGGCCAGTTATTATCGTAATAACGATTCTTATTCTCTGAGGGGTTTGGACAGGTTCACCTCTGACGTCCCTTCCAGCTCTTATGGTCTGGGTTTCCCAAATGTGGAGAGATACAAAGGGAACAGAAAGTGTTGCCCATCCACCATGCCAGCTGAAGTTTGTCTTGGGATTTTCCCAGGGTCTGAGGTTTCTTTGCTGTTAAAATCAAACCAGTCAGTGCACATACTTAATGAGTACCTAGGTGGTGCTAAGCCCTCGTGGAGGAATGAAGATTTTCAGTCCAGCCTTGACAATGAGCAGTTGTGTCAGGTTGGACCAGCCATGTGCCTTTTCTGAGTCCAAGGCTCTCCAGATACAAACAGGTTGTCGTTTATGTTTGCAGAGGGAGTTTGCCTACCAGGCATTCTCCCACTGATGAAATTCTTTAAAATTCTCGTCTGGAAGTCCATCTGTCTTAAGAGTTAGTTGTTTCTATCCCTCTCCCGCCCCTCCCCTTCCCCCATGGAAATATCATCCCTTTTGTTAGGTCATTAAAATGAGCTTATTGTCTCTATGTCCCTGACTTCCTGTCTCTCTGTCTCACTTCTCACCGTAGCCCCTTTCAAGAACATAACTGAAGCTTTTAATGAATGGACTTGAGAAAAGTCTTGCCCCGGGTGGACTGCATTTGGAGGACTATGGTTGGTTCTGGCTGCCTCATTAGTAAATGAGAAGCTACCTGGACCAGCAAAAAAAAGTCCTTTGAGTTCATGCCATACAAAGATGGGATCAAAGACCTGGGGATGTTTAGTGGAGAGTGAGCCTTCTAAATCTGAAAGCAGTATCAGGAGAGATGCTTTCAGGGCATGCAAGAATTTGAAGGAGTGTCATGTGTAACACAGATTCTGTGTGTTGTGCTTGGCCTAGAGGGTAGGACTGAGAGCAAAAGGTTTGGAGAGGCATATTTATCCTTGATGGAACAGAGGGAAGGAGGGAGGGGGGAGGAGGGAAGGAGGGATGGAGGGAGGTAGGAAGGAAAGAAGGCATTTATTATGTGTCTAGTATGTGCCATTCACTTTACAAATATTATCTTATCCAATCCTCAAAACAATCTTGGGAGGTATCCATTTTACAGTTGAGGAAATTGAGGCAGACAGAGGTTAAGACTTGCCTAGGGTCACACAGGCAGTATGTGTTTGAGGTGGATTTGAACTCAGGTCTTCCCGACTGCAGGCCCAGAGTTCTACCCACTGCACAGCCCAGCAGCCTCCAGCATTGTTAGCATTCTTTAAGTAAAAGCATCGGTTGTTGATTCATGCTTATATTTTATATTTATGTTATAAGCCACTTGAAGGCAGGAATTAATTAATTAATTATCTTTTTAGCTTCCATATCTAGCATGGTGTCTGACTAGAGCAGGTGCTTGCAGTTGATTCTGGAAAGGACTAGGAATCACAGGTTTGGAGGGCATCAGCTCTAACCTTCTCATTTTACAAATTAGGAAACTGAGGCAGATCATGGTAAAGTGACTTGCTCAGAGTCACTCAAGCAATAAGTGTCTGAGGCAGGATTTGAACTCAGGTCTGTCTTACTCCATGTGTAGTGCTCTATCCTTTGTATCTACTACCTAGCTGCCTGCTGAATGGCCACTTGTAAGGGGATATGCTTATGAAAGTACAGGTTGGACTCACTGGTGTCTTGATGTCCCTTCTAGCTCCAACCTTGATTTTCACCAACTAAATAAAGACTTTCTCTCCAAAACGGTTGTGATTTTTTTCCCCTTGAGACACTGACTTATTTGAGAAAATGCCTATTTTTAAAACCCGTTTTTCTTGAGCCAACAATCTGTTTAATCCCGCCCCCCAATATGTTTATGCTTTTTTGAAGTGCTGGTTTTTCATAATGATGTTTTCTTTCAAGTTGTTTCTTCCTCTTGGGTCCTTTGCCACACTTATCTTTCAAGGTCCCCTGTCTCCTGTTTCAAGACCATTACAGACTAATAGTAATAATAAATATTGAATGAGGAATTACTATGTACCTATGCTAGTTCCTAGCAATACAAAGACAGAAATGAAACAGTTCTGCCCTCAGGAAGCTTTCCCCCTATCACAGGGACACACCTGGTACACATATGAACAGATTCTAAATCTGATTCATTTCTCATGAAGCCTTATGTTCAGTAAGAGAGGCTGCCTGTGGGACGTGCCACAAATTCACCTTTGAAAGAAGCTAGACATTCTTCAAAGCTAAGGTGAGGTGGGAGTGTCTTATGGACATAGTTGGAAAGCCTATGCAAAGGTACGGTCCTGGGAGCCAACTGTTTTTTGGTAAAGACCGTAAGAAGGCAGTTTCAGCTGAACCAAGAATGGGTCAAGAGGAATAATATGTAATAAGCCTGGAGAAGTAGGTTGGAACCAGGCTGTGAGAGCCCTTCAGTGCCCAGCAAGGGAGTTTGTCCTGTACCTTGAAGGTGATCTGGAGCCACGCTCTACCTTCTTGAGCAGGAAGGCAGCCTGGCCAGAGCTATCCTTTTGGAATGTCTCTTTGGCCATTGTGTGGAGGATGGGCTAGAAGAGGAGAGATTGGAAAGAGCACTTATTCCAGTCCCAAAGGAGCGAGGGTCACATCCCACATATGATGCCTGCTCCCTGTGGTACCATGAGCAAGGCACTAAATCTCAGTTTTTTCTCATTTTTAAAATGGTGGAATTGGACTAGATGCCATCTGAGGTCCCTTCTAGGACACAGATATAGGAGCCTATAAACTTTGAGGGGTGCCTATTATAGGCTTTCCCATTCCTCCCAGTTCATTGTATGATCGTTGAAAATACATTGCAACATAGAGAACAATCTACAAAACCTCCATTCTCATATTTTCATAAAGGATATCCTTGATAGACCATTCTCATAAAGGCCCTTTATTTTTAATGCCAGAAGGCCCAAGTGCATCAAATAGTGCAATTTTTTTGTTTACTTTGATATCAAACTTCACCATGCTATCACTAGTGAAAAATGCACTGTGTTAACTGGCACCCCTTGCTCCTTTGAGGTACTTTTAAATTCCAGGCCTTTTGCATTAAAGTCATAATGCAATCTGTGGTCTTTTCTCATTTTTCTAGAATCTTTACTCCTATAAAAGCTGGGTGCCTTCTTGTCTTCTATTTTGGTTCATCATAGTTGCATGCCATATTTACAAAATGCTAATAGTCCCTTTTTTCCTGTAATGCGTTTTGGTATAAGAACTGACTCGACAGATTGATGGGGATATGATACATTTGCAAAGCAGCCTTTGCTTTGAAAGAGCAGTAATGCCTGATCCACCTGTTCAAGTCAGCCTGAATTGGGAACAGCGCCTGCCTTCATTAAATCTTGTCCATTTGTTTTATAACTTCTTTGCTCTGGACTCAGTTTTTTTGAAAATGTATTTTCCCGAAACGTGTCATTGCTGTTATGACACCAGGTTACCATGGAAACAGAGTTAAAATTCATTGTGACCATCCTAATAATAGATTTTCAGATAAAAACCAATCGTTTTCTTTAAGGTCAGAGGAGTTAAGTGACACATTTCCAAGGCTGGGGGGTGGTAAAGCCCAAAACATTAAAAGTGTGTGTGTGTGTGTGTGTGTGTGTGTGTGTGTGTGTGTGACAGAGACAGAAAGAGAGATTTGAAACCAGTCTGGGTGTTTTGAAGAGTCTCACATGAAATCGGCATCTTTTGATTGAGAGGAAACTCGGAAGAGGAAGGGGGAATAGGAAAACATGAATTCTTGTGGGTCTTCTCCAGGAAGGTCTTTTCCCCCACCGAGCTCATTTAAAAATCAAAGGCCATTAGCCATTTAAAAAATAATGCCAGGTAGCAGTTATATAGCGCCTTAACATTTGCATTTTACACAGCTTGTCTCATTTAATCCCAGAATTTCCTCTCTCTACCCCTCATTGGAGCTGAGTTTTGATTCACTGGACCTCAATCAAAAATTCCTTTTTGTTATGAAGGGGTGGAGTTGAGGCAGGCTAATTATTAGCTATTAATTTAGAAAGTCGGTAGCTTTATATCAAGGCCACACACTGTGCTTTGAACTGGTTTGAAGCACTCTGCTGAGCCCACAGTTCTCTTGGTCTTCAGTTAGACAATTCCAGCCCTAGAATGCCCTCCTTCCCTGTCTTTGCCCAGTGAGTTTCTATCCATCCCTTAAAGTCCTCTTTAGAAGAAATACTGTCTGGGAAGCCATCCTTGATATGCTTTTAGTACCTCTTTACCCCTCCCTTCCCCCACCCTCCAGAACCTCTCCCGCTTTTTGATGGCTCCCATCCAAGGAACTTATGTAATCCTGTATGTGATGATTCTTGGTGTGGAGAGGCACAATAGAAAAACCGTGGGACTTTGAATCAGGATGACCTGGATTCAAATCCATCCTCAGACACTAGCTGTGTTAGCTCGGGTCAGTCCCTTCATCTCTCTGAGCTGCAGTTTCCTCATCTATAAAATGTGGATAATGATACCTGTCAAACAGGGGTTCTTACTATTTTTTGTGACATGTTCCCTCTTCCAGCAGCCTTTTTTAATGTCCTTAAATGCACATCAGATACATAGAACTATTAAAAAAGCTTGTTATATTGAAATAAGTTATCAACACATTTAAAGAAGAAAACAAAACGAAACAAAACCCAGTTCACATGCCCTTAGGTGCAGAATCTTTGCTGGAAAACCATACTTGGAGGGCTGGTGTGAAGATCCAATGAGAAAATGTATCTAAAGTACTCTTTGTCAACTGTAATCCCTATAATAAGTTTTCCAAAATAAAATAATGCTTATGCTTTTAATTTACTTTTTAGTCTATTTACACAGGCATGTTTTTTGCCCCAATAGAATATAAGCTCTTCAATGATGGCTGCTGTTTCAGTGTTGTGTTTGTACCCCCAATCATTCAGTAAGCATTATTCAAATGCATATTAAGTGCTAGGTGCTATCCTAAGTACTAGCCATACCAAGATAGGTGAAAACATTTTCTCCTTAAGGAGGTTACTTCCTAACTGGGGAGAAAGCATGCACATATTATTTGCATGAGATATATAATCAGACTACAGAAAGAGTAGAGAAAATAATAGCAAAATTATTCTAGAGGAATAAAAAGTCAAGAGGAATGATGAGAGAGAGAGAGAAGAGGAGAGAAGAGAGGGAGAGAGAGAGGAGAGAAGAGGAGAGGAGAGAGGAAGAGGGAGAGACAAGGAGAGAGAAAAGAAGAGAGAGAGAGAAGAGAAGAGAAGAGAGGGAGAGAGAGAAGAGGAGAGGAGAGAGGAAGAGGGAGAGAGAGAAGAGGAGAGAAGAGAGGGAGAGAGAAGAGAAGAGAGGGAGAGAGAGAGAAGAGAGGAGAGAGGAAGAGGGAGAGAGAGAGAGAGAGAGAGAGAGAGAGAGAAGAGGAGAGGAAGAGGGAGAGAGAAAGAGAGAGAAAAGGAGAGGGAGAGAGAGAGAGAGAGAGAGAGAGAGAGAGAGAGAGAGAGAGAGAAAGACTGAGAGAGAGAGAGAACAGGAGAGGAGAGAGGAAGAAGGAGAGAGAAAAAGAGAGAAAAGGAGAGAGAGAGAGAGAGAGAGAGAGAGAGAGAGAGAGAGAGAGAGAGAGAAGAGAGAGAGAGAGAAAGAAAAGGAAGTATACCTAGCGGTATCACAGCCCAAACTAAATGCTGCACAGCAGTAGTGGTTAGGAAATTGTGGTCAGTGGAATCGAGTAGATACCTAACATACAGGGGCAAATTATTATAATAGCATAGTGTTTGTTAAACTTGAAGACCCTAGCTAAGGAGAAGGACTTCATTGTTTACAAACAAACAAGCAAAAAAGAATACTAGAATGCCATCTGGTGAGAACTAGGTATAAACCATCATTTTATACCAAATATCAAGGTAACCTCCATGTGGATGATACATTGCTGTGAAGGGTGATACCATCGTCATATTAGAGGAGCAAGGAAGTGATTGCCTTTGAGAGTTATGAATAGAGCAAGAGTTCAAGACCAAAGGAAGGTTAGCGATGATTGCAGAAGGTAAGATGGATGATTTTGATAGAATTACGTAGTTTTTGCAAAAACAAAATCAGTGCAGCTAAAATTAGGAGAGAAGCAGGTAAATTGGGGTTGGGGGGGGAGTGTGGATTTTGCAGGAAGTTTTCCTGATAAAAGTCTCATTTCTAAGATTTGCAGGGAATTGATTCAAATTTACAAAGAGTAAAAGTCATTCCCCATTTGATAAATGGTCAAAAGATAAGAAAAGGAATTTTTCAGAGGAAGAAATACGAGCTATCAAGAGCCGTGTGAAAAATATCGTAAGTCGTTAATAATAAGAGAAATGAAAATGACGCAGCTCTGGTGTTCCACCTTATACTTACCAGATCGGTTGATAAAAGTCAGTTAAAAAAGGGGGGGGGTGACGAATGCAGAAGGTGGCTGGTGCAGTAGGGCGCGCTGGCGAGCAGTGAATTAGTTCAGCCATTCTGCATAGTAATTTGCAACTTTGCCCGTAAAGTTATCAAGTGGCGCATGTTCTTTTGCCCAGTAATTGCATTACTAGGCCTATGCCCTGAAGAGATCAAAGAAAGAAGAAAAGGACTTATCCATACAACCGATTTGACACCATATTTGTGGTATCAAAGAACTGGAAATTAAGGGAGTGCCCATGAGTTGGAGAATGGCTAAAGAAGTTATGGTGTATGAATGAAATGGAATACAATTGTGCTGTAAGAAAATGATGTAAGGGACATTTTTAGAGCAACTTGATGCAGAGGAAAATGAGCAAAACCAGGAGAACAATTTATGTAATAATACCAACATTACAAAAATAACCAGCACTTAATGACTGAAGAACTTTGATTAGAACAATGACCTGCCATGATTTCATTGGTCTGATGATGAATGTCACCTGCCTTCTAGGAGAGAGGTGAGGCTGTGGTCTCAGGATGCAGAATCAAAATAGTAAAAAACATTTTCTGCACATAGCCAGTGTGGGGATTTGTCTTCCTTCACTATGCATGTTTGTTTCAAGGGTTTGTTTTGATTAGGTTCCCGCCCCCCCCCCCCCCGGAAAATGTGAGGGGGAGAGAGTTGGGAATGAGAGAAAATAGATTTTTGTTAACTGAAAGAAATTAATTCATAATAAATAAATTGATGAATTAAAATATTTCTGTCCTTCTCCTGACCTCCCCCAAAGATATAAATGAAAGGCAAACTCAGAGGGAGGACTGGAGAGAGAGAAGACCAGGATTGGCCTGCTGTAGAAGGTAGGATTTGAGCTGAGTCTTAAAGGAAGTCCAGGAAAGTTTGGAGGTAAGGAGGTGAGAAGCGATTCAGGGAACAGTCTGAATCTAAAACTCTGAGACTTCAAATTTCAGTGAAATATGTGCAGATAAAGGAGGAATATAGCACAGGAGTACATCAATAGAAAGGAACCTTCGAGATCACCTAATTCATCCCCTTCATAGGAGAAGAAAGTGAACCACAGTGTGGGGTTTGCCCAAAGCATAGCCCTGAGTCGGGATTTTTGTGCACCAAACCATGCCCTGGGTATAGTGTCCCTCAGTTGAAAGGGAAGTGGGATTAGGATGCCATCATGGTAGGGAAGCAGAGAGCTGAGGCTCCCCTGAGAGGTGGGGGAGGTATCATGGGATGGAGGAAAGTGCTCACCCCAGCTGCCATCTGGTACTTTCCTATTTTAGCTAATTATTCTTTTAACTAGGTGTTAAGTTTTGTTTTCCTGTGCTGTCTGCTGCCTCTAAATTTGGCACTCTCTTAATTTCGCCCCTTGGGACAAAGCCCCCATCACCCTGCCCTAGCTAGGGCTCTGGCCCAAGGTCACACGGATGCTAAGTGGCGCACTTGGAATTTGAACCCAGAGCCCAGTTTCATCTTCTTTCTGCTGCATCCCTCTGCTTTTGTCAGACATTCCTTTGCAGCTATTCTGGCTGGTCTCTGAGATTCCGTGTAGCGCTAGATCAGTGATCCTAGTGGATTTGTACCCCAGGTCCTCTGACCCCCATCTCCATTAGCCCTCGAGCCATTGTGCCGAAGCTTCATCTCCACGTCATGTTGTGGTTTTCCTTTGTAGACCATAAAGCTCTCCATGAAAACAGAGGTATTATTCTTTAGTGCCGAGGGCCAGGTGAATGCATAAAGTGAGCTGTGAAGGACGGACTGTGAATGTGGAGGTCCTGTGCTGGTAGGAATGAAGGAAGTTCTCATGCACAGCACGGCCTCTCAGGAGATCAGGCTGCATTTACAGTTTTACTTTGGAAAGAGCCCAGTTTGTAGGTTAAACATGATAAACCCATTCCTGGAACAGGGGGAATCATTTAGTGCAACTGAAAGATCATTGTTGGGTTTATATGTACAAGATCACTGACCACCTTTCTTCGCCTCCAATTTGCTTTCACTCCTGTCTAGTATTCAAATTTAACATTATTAAGGCTCTACTATGTGTATAGTAGGGCAGTAAAGTGGCACCATAATGCATAGGCCACTGGACCTGAACTCGAAGACTTATCTTCATGAGTTCAAATCTGGCCTCAGACACTTACTAGCTGTGTGACCGTGGGCAAGTCACTTCACCGGGTTGGCCTCAGTTTCTTCATCTGTAAAATGAGCTTCAGAAGGAAATGTTAACCCACTCCAATGTCATTGCCAAGAAAACCCCAAAATACGGTCATGAAGAGTTGGACAGGCTGAAACAACTGAACAACATTTATAGTGGTATACCAGGTATTAGAAATTTTTAAAAAACCAAACCAAACCCCCATCCTACTTGCCTTTAAGAGCTGCCATTTTTAGGAAGCAAGAGCCGCATAAAATGGGAAATTATTGTTACTGTTATCATGATATTCTCCCCATCTCTAGTTGTCTTATCACAGCTTTACTCAGAGTATTAAGAAACCCTTGGCTGCAAAGATGAGAATTACTTGTGCATTGGGAAGTGGACCTGGGTTCAAATCTTACCTTTCTGGCATCAGTTTCCTTGTGTCCAGTGAGACATCTGGTCTCACTGATCCTTCAAGGTCTAAATTGTATCATAAGACTTTTACAAGGGCCCCTTCCATCTCATTTTAGCAAGCTATGTCGCCTTGAATATGGTTTACCATAACCTACCAGTACCTCTCTTTGCCAAACTCGTGTGTAGAAAATCTTAATTTTTCCCTTTTGATTCTCTCCAGGGCAAATAATACTCTAAATTTTCCCTTCCTGACAGCTTTTTCTAAGGTTTTGCCCAATTCTGTCTCTGTCTGTCTGTCTGTCTGTCTGTCTATCTTACTGTCTGTCTTTCTGTCTCTGTCTGTCTGTCTCTCTCACTCTGTCTTTGTCTGTCCCTCACCAGAGAGCAAACTGGAGGAAGAGAAGGGTGTTAAGCCTGATTTTCCTCCTCATCCCCCATAGGTTACTACCAGGATTCACAACGAAGAGGCATTTCCAGAGGTAGTGTGTCCAATTAGTCATTACTAGAGCTGGGAGAACCTGGTGAGAGACCTCAAAACTATAAATAGAAGACATAGAGCACTTGGGGTGGGTGGGGCCTAGGTATCTATGGCAGAATCTCCTTTCTCCTTCAGGAGGGTCTCCTAGTCAGACTTGTACCTGGGCCCAGGTTCCCCTTCTGCTAGACTTCAGTCCATTGCTGTTCCATCCAGCCTCAGATAGAAAGCTTCTGGAGACGGTGACTCACTATTGTTAGGCAAGTTTTCCTGACATTGAACCAAAATCATCAGCTTCTACTTGCTTCTGTCCTGTAAAACCAAGCAGAACAGGCACCCAAGAACACCATCCCCTTCATTATAGAGGTGGTCCCAAGAGGTTGTGACTTCTTCAGCATCACTTAGCTAGCAGGTGGCTGAGCTTTTATTCAAAACCAGGTCTTTCTCTTCCACATCAGTCTATCAAACCTTCTCTTCAGCCTAAGTATCCCCAGTTCCTTCAGTGGGCTGCCTCAGTCCTTCTCTGGATGTCCTCCAGTTTGTCAGTATATATTAACAAATGTGGCATCAAGAACAGGACATAATATTCCAGCTGTGTTTTGACCAGGGTGACCTCCCCTGTTCTGGACAATGTGCTTTTATTAATCCAGCCTGAAGATTGTAATAGCTTTTTTGGCTACCATGTTGCAAGGACCCGTTTTGAATCTGACATAAATTAAAATTTCCAGTTGTTTATCAAAAAGACTGTGATCCGACTGCACCTCCCCCCTACCTCCTTTCCATCTGTATGTTTTGAAGCTTATTTCTTGAACCCAAGCAGAGATTTTTCCATTTATCCCCTTGAGTAAATAGGGAGCTGGTCATCAGAGTCAGAGGGACCTGGATTCAAGTCCTGACTCTGATTCAGGCTTTCTGCTCTGTGGTCCTGAATAATTTCAGTGCCCCCGAGGCAGCTCTCTTGAGTGCATGAGATGCCGAGAAGTGGCCAATCTGTATTGGTGGGTAAAGTTTTCTCACTGGGACGTGCCTACAGCAATGGAGTTATAGTATGAATTCCCCCTACCTCAACCAACATAAAATAGACTTTATTAAATTCTGCCCCTTGTTCTAAATTGTACATAACTTTTAAAAATTTTATTTCCTATCTCTTGGCTAGAGTGTTCACTATCCCTAACAGATTTGTGGCATCTGACTTTGGGAAGTCATTCTGTCTATGACTTCTGCTTTTATCCAAGTCATAGACAATTATCTGCAACAGAACTGAGTCTTGGTGGGGCAGCTAGGTGGCACAGTGAATAGAGCACTGGCCCTGAAGTCAGGAGGACCTGAATTCAAATCTGGCCTCAGACCAAACACTTGACACTAACTGTGTGACCCTGGGCAAGTCACTTAACTTCAATTGCCTAAAAATAAACCAAAACCCAGAAATGAGTCTTGGGAGTATTTAAAAGGCCAGTGCTTTTTCCATTGAAAGGCATTAGAAACAGCAACAATTCAGTGCTACCGGTATTTGGTACTCACTACAAGCCAGGCTGTATTTCGGCTTCTGGGGATTTAAAAATGAAACAAAACAAGATAGTTCCTGCCCTGGAGAAACATACAGGCAATCAATAAGGATTATCATTCTTTGATCATTTTTAAAGATCACCATAGCTTCCCCCACTATCCCTCACCCTTTCTGAGAACCATTCCATTTAATAAGTAGTATTCTTAAAGACACACACAGAAAAAGGTGGCATAACTGGTCAATATATGGAAAACTCCTGAGCATACTTGTGAACCACCTCCTTCTCTACCAAGGAATGGGGCAAGAATGTCTTCTGTCTCTTCTTTGAAGCCGTTATGCTCAATCTTTAGAAGTTGGCAATATTGTAAAAATTTTTTCTTTTTGGTGTTTTTTCTTTAGTTTCCGTTGTTGGAGTCATTGTGTATATTTTGACAAGCATCTATTAAGTGGCAGCCCATGGTTATTATCATAACAACTGATATCTAAATAATGCTGTGAGATTATAATCATAAATGTTTTTTGATTGCTTGAATATAAAATATTCACAAAAAATACAACTCATTGATCAAAAGAGGCACGTATTAAGCACCTAGGATGTACCAGGCCCTGTGTTTTGTGCTAAGGATGCCAAAAGGATGAATAAAACAGTGCTTACTCTTCATGGGTAAGATTATTGGAAGGTCCAGTGAGCTGTAAGGGCTGGGAGAATTGTGGAGGAGGCACTGAAGCTGAGCCTCAGTGGAAGGTAGGAGATTTTCCCATTTCCAGGGATGCAAAGTCTTGGAGGCTGGAGATGAGTGCTGAATGGATGCAGTAGAATGTAGGCTCAGTTGGATCGAAAGAGGGATGGGCTCTGGAACTATGGCTCCTCTTTCCATGCCTAACCCTTTCAATTTAATGGATCCTAGCCATGGTGATTTTGCCCTGCTAAGCTTGAGTAGTAAAGGGGGCCTCTGTTTCTCAAATTTCTCCCACTGCCTGCATTTCCTGGTTGAAGAGATTCCCCTCAAACTGACAATGGTGCCTTTTCCTGTTGCATTTACTGCTCTTCTGTTTACTAATCCATGGCCGTGCTGTGGCTTCCCTGGTATATTATAAAATCCCTGTGGGAAGGGGATATTTTGTTTTTGTTATCACATCCCTGGAACTTAGCACACACAGTAGGTGTTAATAAATGCTGAATGGAATTTTTGTTGTACCTGAGGTATAATGTCCATGAGTTTGAATCCTATCTCAGATATCCACAAAGCCATGTGTGCATGTGAGAAGGGCACTTAATTTCACCGTGCCTCAGTTTCTTCATCTGTGAAATGGGGATTTAAAAATACCTTTTCTGTACATGTCATTCAAAGGGGTTTTGCAAACTTTGCTGAGTTAGATGTTATTTATTGTTTTGATTTATTATATTTATTGTTTATTTGTTTGACCTGCCTCTGGAGGTAGTGGGCTCTTCAGGCCATACACTTAGATCCCTTGTCCTGGTGGGTTGTTGAAGGGATTCCTTTACAGTGAAGGGTTGGGCAGCATGCTATCAA
The DNA here is from genome assembly GCF_003287225.1 of Phascolarctos cinereus. Lineage (NCBI taxonomy): Eukaryota > Metazoa > Chordata > Mammalia > Diprotodontia > Phascolarctidae > Phascolarctos > Phascolarctos cinereus. Next base: position 403,487,271 of record NW_027556098.1, on the reverse strand, counting down.
TTTTATTTTTTTGTTTGTTTGTTTGTTTGTTTGTTTTTAGGCAATTGGGATTAAGTGACTTGCCCAGGGTCACACAGCTAGTAAGTGTCAAGTGTTTGGTCTGAGGCTGGATTTGAACTCAGGTCCTCCTGACTTCAGGGCTGGTGCTCTATCCACTGCGCCACCTAGCTGCCCTTTGTGCCATTAATTTTAAAGGGGGTAAGGGGAGAGTGCATTTATATGATACCTAGTATGTGCTTTAAGTGCTTTACAAACATTGTCTGTTTTATTCCTCACTACAACCTTGTGGAGTAGATGCTGTTTTATCCCCATTTTATAGTTGTGTCAACTGAGGCAGAGATCAAATGACTTGCTAAGAATCACACAATTAATAATTGTCTAGGCTGGTTTTGAACCAGGGTCTTCCTGACTCCAAGGCCATGCTCTGTGCACTAGGGTGCCACCCAGCTACGTACACGGGTGCCAGACGGTAAGCAAGCACCTTCAGAGTGAGGGCCCTGTCTCACCTCAGCTTTTTAGCTCCTCCCAAATCCCACACAGAATTATGTACAGAGTGTGTGCTTAATAAATGTCCGCTGTCCATTGACAAAGCAACAGCAGTAATGTTGTCCGGAGCCATTGTAAGCCTTGATGTTTATGATGTCATCTGATGATCAGATAAGCCTGGATAGGTGACCACTTGGGAATGCCAATAGGTTTTGAGATAGGGCACTGAACCTGGAGTCAGGAAAACATGGGTTCAGATCTCTGTCAGACCACTAGGACAGGTCTAGGTCACTTAACACCTTTATACCTCCATCTCCCCATCTGTAAATGAGGGGTTTTACCTCTGGCCCTGGTTCCCTTCCAGGTCTAAATAATGCATGTATGAATTCACATTTCTATAGGGCTGCAGAGTCTGCTAATGAACCACTCTGGAAAGTGCTGTGTGTGTCTGCTGCTGCTGCCCACGCAGAGCCTGTGGTTTAGTTAATGTGGGTCTCTGCTGTTTGGGCTGCCCACTTCCATGTGACTTTTCCAGTGCTAGGCAAAGTTGATGGGCCAGGAAGAAGGCCATTGTTTCTGGATTTTGGTCAATGGGAGCAAATGCTCCTTAAACCAGCTTTTTACCAAATCTCAGAGGTGGAAGGATCTCAGATGCCATCTCAGTAATCCCCTCTACAATTTGTCTGGAGTGAACAGCTGGCCTCTATTTGAAGACCCAGTGAGTGGGACCCTACTACCCACCCCTACCATGGCTGAGCACTGCCCTTGTGGACAATAACTCTGGATGTAAGAAAAAATTCCTAATTGGGGGTCTTCATAATCTCCACCCATACGTCCTAGCTCTGTACTCTAGGCCCAAGTAGGACAAAGCTAATCCTATTTCTTCTTAGCCTAAGTAAGGGGGCATGATTCAAAGGGATGAGGAAAGGGTAATTTACTGTAGGAGAAAAGGATTCATAGACAGTTCAATTAGTCCAATCTGTTCATCTCACAGATGAGGAAACTGAGGAGAAATGACTTGTCCAAAGCCACTCAGGTATTAAGTGTTAGACCCAGGATCTTCTATATGCCTTCAATTCACAGAGAAGAGCCTTGATGGTGGTAAATATATACCATAGAGTGCTTTCATCCTTCTGTAGAGTCAGAATAGCTGTGTTTCTCTATGTCATTGATGGGAATTCAGTGCCTTCTCATTCAGTGTGAATATTATCCACGTCCTCCCATAAAACCTCCAACAAGGGTTCACCCATTGAGCCGGGGGCATTCTTCTGAATCTCTTGACATTAGATGTAGAATATAAACTCCAAGATTGGCCCAATGGCTTGGTGGAGGGTGGGCCTCAAAGTCCTTCATCTGACTTAGAGTAGCCATATGGCTCTGGGCAAGTCATGTCACCTTTGGCATAACCCAGGTAACTTTCTTGCGACAGGGGTGAGGGAATCTTTACAGTAGAGGTGTCAACCAGGCTGTTTATGGCCCATAATACTCTCAAGTATGGCCTGAGCCAGATCAAAATGAAATTGGGAAATGTTTAACAAAATAAGTTAAAATACAATCAAACACAGATAATAGTATGTTTTAGAACTAAGTCACTAGGTAGCTGCAGATGTCCTTAGTGTTCGGTTTCTCTTTGAGTTTGACACCACTGCTACATACCAGTGAATTGTGTAGATTGAATACTGTAATTGTATTATTCTGTGGAATGAAACAAAAGATGATATTGCTATGTAGTCTTTTTTTTATTTAAATTTTTAACTTGTTACTGTCTTTTGATTTTTAAATCACCTTCTCATTTCCAAATATATCTCTTCTTCTTAGAAGGAGAGCCATTTTTTGTAACAAAGATTAAAAAGAAAGAAAAAAAAACAGATCAGAAACTTAACAAACAGAAGCCAAGTCTAATTCAACGTCCAGTGTTTTGTTTCCATAAGCCTCTAGTTCTGCAAGGAAGTATACCCCAAGGACCACGTGATCTCTCCATATGGCTGATCCCCTTCCATACCTGTTGTCTCTCCTATTAGACTGGGAGCTCCTCGAGGCCAGGCCCATTCTATTTGCACCCCCAATGCTTTGTACGTAGTAATATATGCTTTTATGTATGTATGTATGTATGTATATATACATAAAAGCTTCAATATTTGCATTATTCATTCATTCCAGGGATCAAGAGGAATTTTCTCTCTTCAGGGATGCATTGTGATTTGTATATACTCTTCTTCTGTATGTTCTGCCTGTGAAAAGATTTGGGAAGGGGAGAGTTCATGAGTCACTGGCTACCTGATTGATACTTTTCCTCTCTAGGGCTCAGTTCTCTTGTCTTTAAATTGAAGTGATTGGACTAGATGCACCTTTCCAGTTCCATACCTACAATACAGTGATTGTGTTCAATCGAATTGAATTAAGGGGCAAGGTGGGGGGGGGTGCAGTGCTTGTCAAAAATGGGAGCCCGTGGTGATTCTGTGACTTGGTTTAGCTCAGTAATGTCCAGACAAGCCCATCTGTCTGCACATTAAACATGAGTCATGCCGGTGATGTTATTTCCTGTGCCGACATAGACAGAGAACTGGCATGTACCCTTCCTTCCTCCCCATACCCCTCCAGATATCTTCATACCCACAGCCTTGATCACAGCTCTCCTTGGGAAGAGAGCTGGGGAGAAGTATGGGGACAATAAGGAGAAGGGAAGCAGGACTGTGGTCAGGAAGGTTGGGAGAAGTGGGGCCATTTCCCTCTGTCAAGTCACAGGGTTGCTTTGAGACCTGACCAAGACCTTTAAACAAGATGAAACCTGCTTCTTTGCTCTCTGAATTCCTTATAGATTTAGGGATTTGTACAACTGAGCTTGTCCAGACAAAGGATCTAATAGCCCTTCCCTTTGGCTCCCCAGGAAATATCAGTATTCAAAAAATAAGTTTTGGGTGGATTTCTGTCCACAGTCTCAGGTTCAATTAAACCAGTGTTTATTATAAGTGTGTGATAGGGACAGTATTTGGTACAAAGATTCAAATACAAAACTGACAAATAACTCTTGCCCACCCATGAGGAACGTATATTTTTCTGTTTTCTAGTAAAGGTTGGATGGTGATTTCCTGGGATTTTATGAAGAATATGGTTTGAATTAGATGGCCTTCAGGGTCCCTTCTATAATTTTAGCCCATGGGCAAGAGCTAAGGGCTGTTTGACACTATCAAGGATATTGTAGAGGAAAATGCTTGGCACATAATTGGTATTTGATAAATGTTTGCTGAATTTGAATTTAGGTGTATATTGGTCTAATAAGATCATCGATTTAGAAGCTGGAAGGGACTGATGAGGCCACTGAGTCCAAATCTCCCATTTGATTAGTATGGAAACTGAGGCTTAAGTGACTTGGCCAGGATGACACAGCCAGCAGGATTTGAACTCAGGTCTTTTTTGTTTTATTATACGCCAAGCCATTATATTATAAACCAACAACTTGTAGTTGGGAAACATTGGTATCATCAAAAAGCAGTCTCCAGAAGACATCATTAACTCAGGGAAGTTTTTTGAGCTCCCGCTATTAATTGATTTGTGATGAGATAGAATCCAAAGATTTTTCAATCTCAGATTCCCTGGGTTGATTTATAGGTAGATGGTACTTTCAGAGATAGCACAGCTGATGGACCAGACCTTGGAAATAGCTCCAGGAACATGGTCACTCCAATCTCCACACTGAGGTTTCTTAGAGACTTTGTATGAGAGTCTCACTGTTCACCATGGACTCCAGTTGGGTTCCAATTCTCCACCAATTTCCTATTTAAAGAGCAAGAAGTGGGTTTTGCAATTGCTGTGACCTAATTTTAGGCAGGTTACAGCCAAGGCTAGTCATTTGCTTATTTAAAAAACATACAGTTACAATTTCCACATTAACAAATCCATAGTACTTTTCATTGCCTGTATGAAAGTCACTTTTAGGATAGGATTTTTTTTTAAAATCTCTAAAAAAATAGCACAAAGCTTTTTATTGTGTGTTGTGTTTTTCAGAACTCTTTTCCCCCTAGATGTATTTATTTTATGGTGTTTTGAGACAGCACAGTTAGAAATGCTTCCCCTCCCACGGAGAGGAAACCTGTGACACCTAGGTGTGTGTATATATACATATGGCTTTAGACATCTTCTCTTTCCTTCTTGTCACAGAAGCTAAGTTTGAGTTCTGTGGGTTTTCATTGGAAAGGATGTGAAGTTTAATTCAGGTTTAATTTTATCGTCAGCCTTTTTCCTCTGTGTGCGTGTGTGTGTGTGTGTGTGTGTGTGTGTGTGTGTGTGTGTGCGCGCGCGCGCATGCATGCATGTGTGTGTGTGTGTGTATACATATATATATTATATATTTTAACAACACCATTCAGGAAAAAGATTTGGTCAGTTTCAGTTTGGAATATCCTTGAGGGAGAACTTGAAGCATATGCAAGTTTCTGTTGTTAATTTCACTCCTGTGTGTGTAGGTATGTGTGTGTGTTTAACTAGATATTGCATCTAAAATGTTGGAGTTTTTTTCATCTTAGAACAGCAGCAAAAATAATCACATAAGCTCATGGTACCATTTATACTCCATGGGGGGGGGATATTCTCTTTCTTCTGCCTGAGCCCAAAGGTAAGGAGAATGGAAAACCCAACCAATTACAGGGCCCATCAGATATGTAATTGGTCCTAAGTCTGGGATTTCCCCCCCACCCCCCACCCCCGCCTTGTCATGAGCTAACATCTCTCCTTTGTGTTGGAATACAGAAGTGCCTCAGCTGGGAGAAATGTTGTACGTTTCCTCCCTCCAGCCCCTCCCCAGTTGGCTTCGAGGGTAGGGTAGCAGGGCTTTTGACCGTGTCTTTCTCACCTGAGCTCCAGACAGCAAGCGGCCCTGGGAACTGTAACAAGATGATTATCATGTGAGAAAGAGAGGGAGAAAGAGAGAGAGAGGGAGAGAGAGAGAGGAGAGACAGAGAGTGGGGCAGACAGAAGGGAGAGGCCGGAGGTAGAAGCAGCTGTCATTCCAAGCTTTTCCTTGGCGATTCTCGAGAATGCTTTGGCATCCAGGATTTCGGCTGTTTTGATGCAAAGAAAAGCAGGGCTGTTCTAAGCCCGGGCTCGTGCATCCCGGGCTGTGTCCGCTATGTACTATGTTGCTGCTTTATACCTTTTTAATATCCTTTCTAGAATCAATCTACCGCCGAGGGGCCAGAAGATGGAGGAAGCTCTACCGAGTGAATGGGCATCTGTTTCAAGCCAAACGTTTTAACAGAGTGAGTACTGCTGCGGCCGGGAAAATGCTTTGGGGGCTGGGGTTGGCGGGGGGCCTGTGGGCTGGGGAGGAGGAGGGAGAAAGCTTGGGGAGGGATTGATTGTGCCATTCTTCCGGGGCCGAAAAACAACAAGAGAGAGGAATGGGGGAGAGAGATGGTTGCATGAGAAGCCAGGCTGTGTTGTATTCGGTGCATAATGATGAGGAAAAGTCAGAAGTACTTGGATTACTTACTGTCTTGGGTGGATCATAGAAGCGCTTTATTTTCCAGCTCATCTTGGGTTGTTTTCCCGATGTATGTGGGTGGGTGTGTTTTGCTGTTGTTTTTTAATCCAGTAACATTCCATGTCAGGGATCCCCTCACCCCAGATCATGATTGCTTCTAAAGACACTTGAAAGGATTTTTAAAATATATTTGTCTACCATTTGTTTTTTCTTGTGGTCCATTTATTGGGGCTCTTGTAGCCCTGATTGCTTAAAATTCTTGCAGCTAGTGAACCATGCTGCTGCTAATGAGATAAATAATAGTGCCCTTGTATTTTTGTTAAGCGGGTAACTGGGCTATTCAGTGCGGAAAGGGTCTCCCAGGAACCCCACAGGAGCAGTCAACCTCATGGGTAATGCTGAAATCCCAGCTGTGACCTAGTGTATTCGGCCACAGTTATGGAGGCTCATGTCCCAGCTCCCATTTTTAGTGCTACGTGGAGGCCAGGCAAGAATCGTCACCTCCAGTATACAGAGGAGTTCACTGAGGCTCAGAGAGGGACTGGAATTTGAACTCGGGTGTTTCTGGTGGCACAGTCTGTATCCTTTCCCCCCATGGCAAAGTACAAGCCATGAAACATCCCACATTCTCAGGCATATTGAAGTGGGTTATATTCTACTCTGGGTTTATCATTTCTGCTGTACATTTCATGGTTTTTATTGTTTTTCCTTTCTAAATCTTCCATGAATACAACAGATATAGAACAGTTTGAAATTATGAATTTTGAAATTATGCCATTATTCAATTCAACTAAGATTGTAAGGGGCAGAATTCTTTAATGGGTAGGATGGGGGATAGGACCCAGACTTGTGATTACATCAATGGGGAACCTCCAGATTACATAAGTCCCTCTACCAAAACAGGTGGGCACCTTCCCTCCAACTAATAGTCTCAGAGAGTTTCCTCTAGTACTAAGAGGGCAGGTGACTTCCCTAGGGTCCAGGAATCAATATATATCCGAGGCAGCATTTGAAAACAGGTATTCTGGGCTCCAAGTGTAGCACTGTACCCCCATACCAAAGAGCACGCTCTAAACCACAGAATGAGTAAGGCCTTCCTCCGATACTTTAATGGCTCTGGGAACCCTTAACTTGTGAGTCTCAGTTTCCTCATTTGTAAAACACAGATAATGATACCTATACCACCTGTCACAGGATTGTTTGAAGGCTCAAACAAAATAATAGAGATAACATGCCTAGTAAAAATTCAAAGCAACAGAAATATCTGTTGTTGTTTTTATGGAATCCATATATATATATATATATATATATATATATATATATATATATATATGTATTTGAATACCAGGTACAGTGCTAGGCACCAGGGCTACAGAAATTAGAACAGTTGTTGCCTTTAGGGCGCTTACCTTTTACTAGGGTTCCTGTAACACATAAACAGCAGGCAAATAGAAAATTATCTGAAGAGAGAAAACACTAACGAGTAGGGGAATGTTGGAAATCTTCCCAGAGGAAGTGGTACCTGGAATGAACCATTTTCAAATAAGTAGGAAAATTCTATTGACAGAGCCAGAGATCGTCAGGGCTTTTGAATATTGAGAGAGGTTGAAATCCTTCTGAATGCTCTTTGACATCCCAAGTATCTAATGTGGAATGTGATTGGCTGTGCTGCATGTGAGTCATGAATTGACAATATTCTTCACTCTTAGTATTACTGATGTTACTGTCAATATGCTTCTGGGAATGGTTAGGGTTGGCAGAGGGACTTGGGTTCAGCTTCTAGTATTAGCAGCTCCTTTCACCTGCCGCCGTGGGATTGATCATCCTAAAATATAGCTTTGAAAGGCAATGTGCTGTAGTGGCTTTGACATCAGGAAAATCTGCATTTGAATCCTGCCTTATTCTGTGGGATGCTGGACAATGACCCCATTATTGCTTATAGGACAGAAGGAAGGAGAGAAGGAAGAAAAGAAAGATAGGAGGGAGGGTGAGAAGAAAGAAAGGAGGGAGAGAAGGAAGGAGAGGGTAGAGGAGCTATGTGCAATACACAGTTATAGAACCCTAAAAGTTTCAGGTATTATTCTGCTCTTAACCTTAAGCTGTAAGTCATATCCAATTGGCCCTATCCATTCTAGACTTAGCTGACTTTAAAGGTAAACTTTTGTGTTTATTTTTTAAAGCCTCCCTGACACAGAAAACCAAATTACTACTCTCAGATGTTTGTAGCACTGCGTGTGCAAATGAAGCTTTTTTAAAAAATGTGCTGTAAAAGTCTGCCTGTTTATCCTTCTCTGAACCTGGGCTGCCTGTCTCATTCCCATATCTGCGGCCAGCCTGTAAATTCCTGCAGTCCACCCTTTCTAAATATCATGAAACAGACAATGTAATCCTTGTTCATCTTCCCTCACTTTGTCTTTTGGTGAAACTTGTCTCCCTTGTCACTGACTGCTTGTTGGATTGTAAAATAGAGAGGACCCAGAGGGAGTGATATGGGTGGTCCCTTTACCTCTCATTGCCTCAGTTTCTTCATCTGTTAAATGGGGAAGACAACAGCACTTGCCTGACAACTCCAAGTCTGTTTGGGAAAGCTCTCTGCAGACCTTAAAGGACCATAGAAAGACACATTTGGATGTGGAGCTGGAGGGACTCTTAGCAAAGAGTTGCAGGAACAAGGAGTGTTGAGCATGAAAAAAAGAATACTTTAGTGACTCTATCTGCAGAGTGGGTGCCTTTCTTCTTTTTTTAAATTTTTTTTTGGTGAGGCAATTGGGCTTAAGTGACTTGCCCAAGGTCACACAGTTAGTATGTGTCAAGATTTTGGTCTGAGGCTGGATTTGAACTCAGGTCCTCCTGACTTCAGGGCCAGTGCTCTAGCCACTGTGCCACCTAGCTGCCCCTGCCTTCCTCCTTGATGAAAATATTTGAGCAAAGACTTCAGTGGTTACTTGGCACTGCGTTCAGCTAGATGGTGTTACTTCCAACTCTGTAACTGTGAAATTCGATGAGATTATTTAGTCTGACCCCCTTATTTTGAAAGTGAACAAACTGAGGCACAGAGGGGGAAATGACTTGTCTAAGGTCATACCAGGAGCATGGAGCAGAGCCTGGTTTCCAACATCCTTCATGGAGTCAGTCTGTCAGCAAACACTTATTAAAGTATTAGCTCTGTACCAGGAAGTGTGGTTTATCCTGGAGATTCAAAGACAAAAGCCTGCCCTCTGGAAGCTTCCACTCTACTGGGGGAGATAAGATGCAACTAAATAAATACGTGCATAATAAATAATTTTGATAAGAAGCTGGGAGATCAATAAAGGCTTCCCAGAGAAGGGGGCATCAGATGAGCTTTGAAGGAAAAATTTAAAGGAAATTTCTCCATCTACCTAAGAGATAGAGGTGAGGAGGAAGTACATCCCAGGTGTGAGTGGTCTGTCCAATGTGGGGGAGGAGAGGAAGGGAGAGGGAGAGATGGAAGAGGGGAGAGAGAAAGAAGGAAAGAGAGGAGGGGAACATTTGTGTGGGAGGGACAGCAAGAAGTCTGATTTAAAGTGGGTAGAGAGTTTTCTATAACAAGGCTGGAAAATAGTTGGAGAGAAATTAATTGTAAAGGGCTTTCAATGTGGTAATAGAAGGTGAACACAGACTCACATTATCTATGATTCTGGGCAAATCACCTTGTTTCCTGAGCCTCAGTTTTCTCATCTGAAAAATGAGGGAAGGAAGGTAGGGAGAGTGATGGATTGATTAAGAATCAGTTACAACTAGAAGGTAGCTAGTTCAGAGGCCGTCTAATTTACAGATGTCCTCAATTTACAGATGAGGAAACTGAGGGTCAGAGTCCAATAATGTTTCCCTTGCATCACACTGTATTTTAATAGCATTTGGAGAGATGTGTTCATGTACTCACAACAGAACCTGATGTTCCAAGCAATTGTACTGACCTGCTATACCTTTGGATGTATAATAATGAAGACCCATTAAGCTTATTATAGGATTCCAGACCTTTATACTTGGCTCCTGTGGTGGGTGGCTAAAGAATAAAACATTGGCTTTCCAAGTGGCATGACCAAAAGCTTTCTCTTTTTGAGGAGAGTGGGCGTGATGTTGGAAAGCATTAGAAGGATTCAGTTCCTGGTCCTGCTCCTTGCTACCTATGTGATCTTGAGAAATTTTTAAGCTCTCTGGGCCTCAGTTTACTTCTTTGTAACATGGGAGAGATTGGATTGGTTGGCCTCTGAGGAATCTTCCAGGTCTTGATCTAGCTGACCTCCAGGAGTGTTCCATCCACATAGGATTAATTTTTTTTCTTTCAGAAGAATTTCTAACCAAAGCTCCCATTAGAAATAAGTACCTTTCTTTTAAACTATGGAATGAAAAAACAGAGCATGTTACTCTATGAAAAGCTCTGACTCATCTAAACTATTATTTTTCCAAAAAGCATATATTTTTTAAAAAGTATTCTATCTATCTATCTATCTATCTATCTATCTATCTATCTATCCACACACACATATATATTATATATATAGTTATCCCATCCACGTCACAGGTGTTAGGAGCCCAGCACCCCCATAATCTGGAAGATCCACATACAATTTTTTTGTCTCCTCCTTTGTACCAGAGAAGAAATTGTGTATATTTATGGTATTAAAAGATAAAATACATTGATATTATCCAATAACATACATACATTTTATGCATGTCTGAGTTTCTAAACTTTTCTGTGTTGTCTGCTGGCCTTCACGTCACCTGCAGCTTCTGCAAAACTCCCCCCCCAAATTCCCATTTAATTTCTTATACTGACCTGTGACATATTAAAACTGTGATGGGAAAAGTCACACTGTGGAAGGGTATCTGTATATATATTGCTCACTCTTCTCTTTATATCCCTTCCCCTGCCCCTGGAACCATTCCTTGTAACACAGAATATAAAAAAGAGATAAAAAGTGATTTAGCAACAATTAGAACAAAGTCTGACCTTATCTGCAGTTTTCTACAGCCAGCTTCTCTCACTTTTAGAAAGAAGCAAACGTAATCATTATAATTACACAGCATTTGATTTCCACCATTTTATTGTTGTTTACATTTCTAATCGTTGTAGCCCATGTACAAATTTATTTAACTTTGCATCAGTGCATGGAAATCTTCTCATACTTCCCTCAATTCTTCACACAGTTTTCTCACAGTGCAGTGATATTCCATGATGTTCACATGCCACAGTCTAGTTAGTTCTTCTCCCATCTGTGGACATCTCTGTTGTTTCAGTTCTTTGTTACTTTAAAGACACTAGGCTTTAAAGATTTGGGGGTGGAAGTGGCGGGGAAGGTAGGTTTCATTTTATCCATGACCTCCTTGTGTTCTATGTCTGTGTGGAAGAGGCAGAAATATTGACTGTCAAGGGAAATTGTTTTCAAAAGAAAGAATTATAGGAGAATAGCACTTTTAGACCTCCAATTATACTATTTGTAGTAATCATGAAAAAATAGAAAGATAAATCAATGGGACAGACTAGAAAAAGAAGATCTAAGAAATAATTGAATTCAGTTCAATAAACTCTAAAACATAAATTACTTAGGAAAGAAATCCCTGTTTGACAAGAATTGCTAGGAAAATGAGCAAGCGTTCTAGAGGATACCAACATCTATCACTATACGTCACAATAGACTCTAAATAGGGGTGACCCGAATGCAAGCAGAAAAAATCAAGAAAACCCCTGACCTCAAAGAGCTGACATTCTTTTGGAGGAAATAAATGATATGCATATAAGGAAATATCCGGTAGTGAGGAAGGCAGTAGCAAATGGCAGATTAGGGCAGACCTCAGGACTGGCCTGGCGGCTGGAGCGGGCTTTGAAGGGAAGACGGGATTCTTCAGGGGGAGGTGAGGATGAACGAATTCCGGGCATGGGTCACAGCCTCTGTGGAGCAATGAAGCCAGCCAAGGAATGCCGAATACAAAGACAAGTAGGCCAGCCTTCCTGGCATATAAAGTACCTGAAAGGGAGTAATGTGACCTCCTTTGAAGGACCCAAGAAGTGTATGCACCTGGTCATCTGCTTTTTTCCCTTTGTTTCTTGCTTAATGAGCATCTAACTCAAAAACTTTATTATTTTTTTTTCTGTGCTGGGTTTTTTTCTTACCTGATATTTTGGGGGCTTTGATCACAGTTCTTTTCTCATGTTAATTGTGGCAGCTTCTAAGAAAATGCCCCCTTTCCTCTGAGCAGGAGGCCCCAGCAGCTCCACATTTGTGGTTTATAGAGATTTTTTTTTTGTGAGATCTGGCCAGGCCAGTGGCCTTTCTTAAAACCCCCAAGGAGAGGCTATTCAACCTGGTGTAGCCTAAGCCAAAACCTTGCAAAGAGGTTGCGCTACAAAGAAGCGATTCTGAATACCAAGAGGGGGACTGAGGAAATGCCAAGTTCACGCACACCTGCTCACTTTGCCCCAATAGAAAGCAACTCTTTGGATTTCTGGGAACTCTTTCTTTGATCACAAGAGATGCTGTTGTGACTTCTGTGGAAGTCAGTGAATCCCAAAATGTGATTTCAGACCCACACATATACACACAAATACACACACACACACACACACACACACACACACATTCTATATACACACAAGCCGACAGGAGTTTCCAGTGTTGCCTTCTCAGTCTGGCTTCACTTGTGCACGGTAGAAGGGTACAGTTCATTCTGGACAGCAGGAGTCAGAGAGACACTGGGGACCCACCCACAGACCAAGAACATTTTTATTGGGGTCTGCCCTGAATGAAGCATTCATTCTGCTCTTGGCCTCAGTCTCCGTATTTCCTTTCTGGATTATTTTGAAGGTTAAAATAACCTTAAAGCCCAAGGTAGCATGGTCAGCGGGCATCAGAGCCACAGTATCCTGAGCATTAATTAAGTACTTCGTTGAATGTAGTTCTGTGCTAAGGGTAGGTGTGGGGCGGGGTGGGGGGAACAAGGAGGGACTGGTCTCATCTTTTTACAGAGAAGTAAATGAAGGATTATGGAATTGTAGATTTAGAGTGATACTGGTACCCCCAAGATCATCTAGACCAACCCCATCATTTTATAGATGAATAAAATGATCACAGAATTAGAAATTTAGAGTTAATTGGGGACTCCAGTTGGTACAGTGGATAGAGCATTGGTCCTAGAATCAGGAAGATGACCTGAGTTCAAATCCTGCCTCTCGGGTACTTGCTAGCCATGTGACCCTGGGCAAGTCACTTCACCCTGTTGGCCTCAGTTTCCTCATCTATCAAATGAGCTGGAGAAGGAAATGGCAAACCTCTCTAGTATCTCTGCCAAGAAAACCCCCAGTGAGATCAGGAAGAGTCAGACAGGACTGAAATAACTGAGCAGCAACGACTTGGACCACCACCTCAGACCCCAAAGCCACTGTGCTTTCTGCTTTACCACATGGCGTATTAGAAGATCAGTTTATTTAGTGGCTCCTACGATCCCTGTACATAGGTAGCTGGGGGCCAAAGAGGTTAAGGTGTCCATGGTGATAGAGCCACAAATTGATGGGGGAAGGAAGGAAGGGTTAAAAAATCCCATTTTACAGTAGAGGAAACTGAGTCAGACAGCAGCTAAGTGACTTGACCATGGTCACACCGCTAAGAAATGCCTGAGGGAGGATTTCACTCTCCCCTTTATTGCCTAACATCTTTTGTTCTGACGTCATGTCCATTTCCCAGTGTGTTACTCTTCCTGTCCTCCTCTCAATCATCCCTTAAAAACAAGAACAAAAATGTTGTCCCTGCCACTGATGTGAAGAACTGGGGCTTGACCATGCAGACTAGTGTTGTATGTGAGTCCCCTCTGCCACCTGCCCCTCTCTGCTTCTGTTTCTCTTATCTTCCCCTGATTGTAGAGCAGACATCTTTATCCTAAGATTCACAGACCCATAGGTCCATGAATGGATTTCAGGGCGTCCATGAACTGAATTGATGCAGAAAAAAGAAAATCTATATTTTCATTAACTTCTACCTGAAATTTAGCACTACCTTCCTTTATGAATGTAGACAGAACTCCTTCTGAGAAAGGGCCTGCAAGCTTTCCCGGGCTGTCACCAGGATCCTGGGCACAGGAAAGGTTAAGGACCCTGCACTGGAGGAAATGTGCATGTTCCTTTGGGTCATTGTGGCCATGGTGTTTTTTACTATCTTTGCCTATCTGCTAAGACTGTTTCGTGACCTTTTCCCAGGGCAAAGTTAGCTCCTTCTGTCCAGACACGTGGGCCTTCTGGCCCACACATCCACCACCTGGCACACCCCCTGTCTAGTCCACATGATTCACTGAGAGTCTGCCCTCTGAATTACTGATGGGGCCTGAGTTTCCTAATTTCTCCCCAGTGCATAGAAACTCTTCTTTCCAGGGGCACCACCGAAGCCTTCTTGGGATGTCTTCCAGCTTTCATTTGTTAGGCCCATTTTTTTAAAGATATGCATGTCATTCATTTATTAAGTTCTTGCCACGTCCCCAGGCCTGTGTTAACTCCCTATCTCTGCTGATATCTATGCCCAGCTTTGCACATCCACCATGATTGCTTACTTAGCTCACTAGGGGTCTTTCTGTTGTCCCCTTGGTCCCAAAATTCTGTGATTTACAATCTGTAACTCCCTAGCATGGTGTAGTCCATGAATATCTAGATTAAGAAGATAGCCTTTAGCCACAGAGAGCAGCTTGAGGTCATAAGGAATGCTACATTCCATGACTTAACGAATGGGGTCCAATCCTCACTTCATCCAATCACAATCTGGGTCTAGCTCCGTCATCCGTCTGCATGATCACTAATGACTCAACAAGCCGTCCGCCTAACTAGTTGCTGTGGGCTGAGAAGTAGCCCATGTTTTAGATCCATTTTTTTTTTTCCTGCCTGGATTGTTGGGTCAATGGCTTGGAGGACCATGGGCCTCTTTAAGGGAAAGATCCTATAGCATTAGTGATCTAAGAGGCTTCCTTGGAGGTGAGAACACCTGAGCCAGAGAGGCTTGATTGAAGGGAGAAATTCTGAGACAGGAGTTCCTTCCAAGCACAGGGAACAGCTTGTCTCAATAAATGTACAGAGGCTGGAAATTAAATGTCCAGTTCAGGAAACCATTTGGCTGGAACAAAGAGTGAATGAAAGGTACATATGAGAAATAAGGCCAAAAAATGAAACCAGATTTTAGAAGGGCCTAAATACCCAATGGAGGTGTTTGTATCTTATAAAATACACACACACATACAGTTTTATATTGTATTTTATAAAAGAGGCACTAGGGAGCTCATGGGGCTGATTGAGTAAAGGAGTGAACGCTTAATAATATCACTTTTTCAATTCTTCAGACAATGGACGGAGAGGAAAGAATCTGGGCTTCGTGGGGACAGTCAGGAGTCTGTTGTAGTCTAAGTCTGAGGTGGGCTCTGTGAGTGCATATGAGACCAGGAATTTCACTTCTCTCTCTCCCTCCCTCCCTCATCTCCCAGCTGAAATCCTCACTTTAATAAGAAATTTCTTCTGGCAGAGGTCTAGAGAGCTGCTTTCTTGTTCTCCTCTTATGCTGGAGCTGTTTATGTTCGGGGTTTTTTTTTCCCTAGAGAATCTAGCCTCTCTGCTCCTGGTCCATTTGCGAAGTTTGACTAGGTTTGGTGTCCCAGAGACTTCTTTGAAATGTAAATGTACTCTTTAATTTTTTCTGTGAATAGGCAGGGGCAGGGTAGTTCTCACAATTTCCCATTTTAAAATCATAGCCTTTGGGAAGCCAGATGATGCCCTGGAAAAATCTTTTTTTTTTTCCACGGTTTTGAGACTCCTTCCTGGAGCCTTATTTTCCACCTCCCGCCCTCCCCTCCTCCCCCAGCTTGGAGGCAGGTTTCCTGCTTCTGTATGGTCTCAAGTACAAGCTTTATTCTCAGCAGCTCAGACTTTCATTGAATGCCTGCTGTGTTTAAGGGACTGGAAGCAAGTGAAGGGAAGGCAGAAAGCATTTATTCAGGTCTTACCATGAACCAGGCAAGAGGTGCCATGTGTTTCGGTGGTTAGCCTTGGACTTAGGAAGACTGCAGGGATGATGTCTCCAGTGGTAGAAGGAATTTTCTCACCAGGAGTTTCCTGGGCCAATGATGTCACAGGTCTACCTGTTCCCCCATCCTTTCCCAAAAGGGGGGAAAAAACTTTATCAGTAACAAAGAGAAGTACAGTGGCATAAAGAGCTGATCTCAGAGCCAGGGAAGCCTGGGTTCAAATCTCACCTGTAACTGGTACAAGCTGTGTACTTCTTGGTGAAATGATGCCACCTGTCAGTGTCCCAGGCAGCTCTCTAAGATGATCAATTTTTCCTCACTGAGGCATCTCTTCTACCAATGAATCCCTCCCTACCAGTGTGCCAGGCACTGGAGGTAAAAAGATAATACTGTCTCCACTTCAAAGGACTTCCATGTTAAGGGGAGGAGGAGAGAGAATGAGGAGAAAACAATGTACCTGCAGAATCCATCAATAAGCATTTATTAAGTGCCTACTGTGTACCAGGCACAAAGAAAGGCAGAAGATGCACCCTGCCTTCCAGGAGCTTCCAGTCTAATGAATACATCCATACAAAGTTGAGCTGAGCCTTGCTTAGCACTAGAAATTGCAGAGAGAGAGAGAGAGAGAGAGAGAGAGAGAGAGAGAGAGATTGATTTACTGGGAATTATGAAATAACTAGGTCAGCTAGGTGGCACAGCAGATACAACACTGTGCCTGGAGTCAGCAAGACATGAGTTCATATCTGGTCTCAGGCACTGTGGTCCTAGGCAGGTCACTTAACCCTGTCTGTCAGTTTCCTCATCTGTAAAATGAGGTGGAGAAGGAAATGGCAGAGTACTCCAGAATCTTTACTAAGAAATCCCAAAAAAGGGGGTCACGAAGAATTGGACAGTAAACAACTAGCATGTAATTAAGACGGGCTTGAGGGGAAATGAGAACATGGCGGGGAACCTGATCCTGCAGGGTCTTTAAAAGCCAAAGAGAAGGGTCTGTGTTTTATCCTAGGGAGTCACTGAAGTTTCTTGAGCTGTGGAGTAATATGTTCAGATGGGTCCTTTAAGGAATAGCATTTCAACTGCTTTGTGAACGTGGGCTCTTGACACCATTTCGGGTGGCTAAGACTCTACCAGTCAAGTGCTAATGTGCTTCCCTGGGGGCAGTTTCCACACCAGGAATGTGATTTAATGAAATCAGAAATCCAGTGCCCCACCCTGTGCCCATAATTAAATAAAATTAGCCTGGAATTTCAAGGCAAGATGTTGTGTTCTGACCAACCTGAGACCATATTGCCTCCGTTACTGTGGGGCCACAGAACAGCTACAAGGAAGGTGCCTGGTTTTTGCCAAGAGGCAACAGTTGGGGAAGATGGGACAAAATCTGAAATTTACAGTCTCATTTTCCAATTTGAAGATTTGTTGGCAGCTGCCCTACTTTGGGAAAGCTTCCAAGGACCTATGGAAATTAAGTCGAAGCTTAGTCATACTTCACCCACGTCCGTCCTCACCTCTTCCTCCACTCCTCTGTGCCCCCATGCCATTTCTGAACCCTGTTGGGCAGAATGAAATCAAGCAGAAGTCTACAAATATTCAGCCTCAGTTTCCCCCTCTGGAGAGGGGGAGGAGGGGTGTAGAGTAGGACTGGGTGATTTCTAAGGTCCTTTCCAGTCCTAAGTTTATGGGCTAGTTACCCAAGTCATGGTGGTGTGGATTGTATGTTTGCATTTGCTTCTGAGGGCTGACCTTTAGCTTAATGTTATATTAAAGGTGAATTGGTTTTCAAGATCTGACAGGAGGCCATTTTTCTGTCCATTATCAAAGCTCAGAAGAACATTGTTTTTTCCAGTAATAAAAATAGTTTTTGACGTCTGCTTAAATGGCCTTATAAATAAAGCAGTGATGCCCATATAGGAACAAGGATTCTCAGAACTGAGTTGAAAGTTCCCTTAGGGTCAACTAGTCCCACCTTCCACCCAGTAGGGGAGTTTTTCTTACAAGAATCCCTGCTCTGGAGGGTTATTTATTATCTTCTTGAATCCTTCAGTGACTGGCAACTCATTATCTCATTAAGCAGATCACTCAATTTTTGGCCTTGACCAATGACAAGTTCTGGATGTATCTTGTTGAAGGGCACTTAGCCATGAGTCATTGAGTAACTTTTACATGGAATACATAATTGTTTTTGTTTTATTTTGTGGGGAAGGTACTTAGAGATCTATTTTACTTCTAGACTATGACCTTGAGAGTCAAGTTTACTGGACAAGTGCCCTCATTTCTTCCTTCATTCAGCTGGGGTCCAGTCTGTATTGTAGGAGGCCCTGTGCTTATTCAAAGACAAAAAGGGAAAAACAGTCCCTGCCCTCAAGGAGCTAACATTCAACTGGGATGCATACACACCACACAAAAATAAATTCAGGCTGTATGTCAAGTAAATCCTTGCTAATTTCAGAGGAGTCCATGATGAAGGCAGGAAAGAGATCGGGGGGGGGAGAGAGAAAGAGAGAGAGACAGAGAGAGAGAGAGGGGAGAGAAGAGAAGAGAAGAGAAGAGAAGAGAAAGAAGAAGAGAAGAGAAGAGAAGAGAAGAGATTGAGTATGCACCTCCTATGTGGTGCCAGGTCCGATGCTAAGTGCTTTATACATATGATCACAGCATACCTTCACCACCATCCTGGAAGGTAGACGCTGTTATTATCCCCACTTATAGTTAACGAAATTGAGGCAGGCAGAGTTAAGTGACTTACCCAGGGTCACATAGGTAGTAAATGTCTGAAGCTGGCTTTGAACTCCCATCTTCCCAGCCCCAGTGGCCTTCTGATGAGGGATTGTGTTGAAACTAGGGATTCTAAGAGGTGTGGAGTAAGTGCATTCCAGGCATGGTGGGAGGGGGGTAGCCCACTTGTGCAAATGCATAGGATTAGCCAACAGAATTTCACATATGGAGAACATAAGTAGAGTAGGAGAGTCATGTGAAATCCTTTTGAAAAGGGGTTTATTATACAAATAATTTTAAAAAAAGAAAAAAAGAAAGAAAGTTTGAGGTCCGCCAGGTGGTGGAGCAGATAGAGCACTAGCTCTGGAGTCAGGAGGACCTGAATTCAGATCCAACCTCAGACAGTAGCTATGTGACCCTGTCCAAGTCACTTAACCCGTATTGCCCCCCCAAAAAACCCCCAAACCCACAGCTAGACTGTGAGAGACTTAAAAGTCCACCCCAAAGCACTTCTATTTTGCCCAAGAACCTGCAGGAAACCACTGAAGGGTCTTGATGCTAGGGCTAGCACAAGTGGGCGGGTGCTTTGGGAATGTCTGCTTGGCAGCTGGTTGGGAGATGCTTCCCAGGCTGGGTGAGCCAGTAGAGCTGATCTAGTTGGGCTTGATTTCAATACCAGTGATAACCCAGCTGATACGCGGGCATCTCTTGTATCTCTTGTTCTCCTGAGATGTCTTTTGCTGCCAGATTGGCACCATCATGAAGGCAAAGGACTGTGTCTTACGTGGAAGCACAGAATCTATCCTTCCCCTTCTAATCCACCCCATAGCTCACAAAGAACCCTCTTCTATTACATCAGTCAATCTACAAGCATTTATTAAGCACTTTCTGTGTGCCCACCGCAGTGCTAAGGCGGGCATATGAAGACAAAAATGCGATGGTTTCCACCCTCAGAGAGCTTATATTCAAATGGGTAAGAACACATATACACCTTTAGCTTCTACTTGAAGACCTTGACACCAAACGCCTTCCCTTGTCATGCTTGTCCTCCTGTGGTCTCTTTCTGGATTAGCCAGGCCCTTCTTAAAATATGGCGCCCAGAACTTTTTTTTTCCCTCCTATCCTCTCTTTCCCCTAGCACCCTTTTTTGGTATCATATGTCCCTTTTTTGTTTTCAGCTTCCTTCGAGGACCAGTTAAATCCCTCCAATCTCCCCTCCAGGCCAATGCCGTTTTCCTTAGACACTGCCCCATCCATCCTATCCATCTGTGGTTTGCTCATGGTGGTTTGCATGGTGTCTCCACCATTAGACTGCTCTTTCCCCTTTTTTTGAATCGCCAGTGCTGGTCACTTAGCAAATGCTAGCTGACTGACTAATACTTCCATCACTTCAGGAGGTGAGTCACCTTAGACTCAGGAGGTGAGTCAATTTCTCACCACCTTCCTAGATGCATTCCTTCATTCCAGCCATGCTGAATGACTTCCATCCTGCTCCCTCCCTCCTAGAGGCTGCCTGCCATGTCCAGAATACATTCCAGTCTCATCCCCTCCATTGGCATCCTTTTCTTCCTCGAGGTCCAGCTTGAGAGCTGCTCATCCTTCAAGTCTGCCCTAAACCCCCTCCAGCTACGAGTGAGCTCTTTGCCCCAAACTCTTGTAGCACCTTTGTCAGTTCTAACGGTGGCAGGCGACATGTGCTTAATTGGTAGGTAGAGGATACATATGGAAGGTAGATGGAGCCTCTGAGGGGATGGCATTAGGAGCCACGGGCATTTATAAAGGTCTCTTGGAGAAGGTGGGATGTGGCCTGATCCCTAAAAGGAGGGAGAGAGAGCTGCTCTAAATATGTGAGGCTTGGAAGCTTTCTAACACCTTCTTCATCCAGAATCAAACCTCAATTCTTCATTTGGTCCTCCAGGCCTCAGTTTGGAGAAGACCTCACCCACGTCCGATGGTTTTCCTTTCCTCTCTCTTTCTGCTGTGTACCTGTGGATGGATGGGGCCCTTGTCTGTCTCTGGTAAAGACAGAAGGAACTTTGCCGCTTGGCTGGCTCAGACATACGGGTTTGCCCAGAAACTCTCATAAGACAGGGGAAGAGGTGGAAGGCCGTGTCTGAAATTCACAAGACTGCCCTTGTCATGACTTGGAATGGGTCCATCAACAGGCTTTACTGAGATAAAACAAAAGCAATTTCTGCCCTTAAGAAGCTGGTGTTCTATGGTGGAAACACACATAAAATGAGGAGCTAGCACCTGGAGAGGGGGCAGGGATTGGGAGAAGTTACCTGAGCTTTGAATGGAAGTAAGGATTCTAAGGGGGAGAGCATTTCTGGCGTGGGGGACAGTCTGTGCACGTATGCAATGACATGGTGGTGGGAAATGTCCTATTCTGAGGAGGCAGCAGGATACAATGGTAAAAACACTGGTGACCCCGGGTTCAGGTGTCAACTTTCACACCTGTTACCCATGAGAAAGGTACAACATAGGATATTATGCATTTTACAGATGAAGAAACTAAGGCACAGAGAGACTGCATGATTTGCCCAGGGCCCCAGAAAAAGTACCTGAAGAAAAGACTGGAACCCAGGTCTTCCTAACTCTAGGTTGCCAGCCAATGCACCTTGTTTATACAGAGAAGAGACGCTGATTTCATGCTGCACAGTAAAACTTTGGGAAGCCAAAAATACCGGCTTTGGAGGCAGAGACCAGGGTTCAAATCCCTGCTGCCTCTGGCTTGGACAAGTAACTTAAACTTCTCGTTCCTCAGTTTCCTTATCTGTGAAATGAAGAGTTTGTGCTAGATGGCCTTTGAGGTCCTTTCTAGCTTTGGCTACATGACCACATCTACATGTGGGGAGCAGCAAGAAGATGAGTTTGGCAAAACCCAAGAATGTGGGATGGTGAGTAATGTGTTACAAAACTGGAAAGGTAGCCTTTATTATTGTCCTGTTTTTTTTTAGTTGTATCTGACTCTTTATGACTTTATTTTGGGGTTTTCTTTGCGAAGATGCTAGAGTGGTTTGCCATTTCCTTCTCCAGCTCATTTTACAGATGAGGAAACTGAGGTAAACAGGGTTAAGTGATTTGCCCTGGGTCACAGAGCTAGTAAGTGTCTGAGGCCAGATTTCAGTTCAGGAAGACTCATCTTCCTGACTCCAGGCCTGGCACTCTTATCACCACCTAGCTGCTTTGTCCTTTATTAGACACCTGCTATGTGCCAGGCATTGTGTTTCCTACTGGAAATAAACGAAGACTGAAATGAGGGAGGCCTTTCTGTCAAGGAGCTGTCTGGTGAAAGTGAGGTTCAAAGAAAGATTACTATTATTTGTATTTAATTAATTTATTTTTAATTTTCGACAATCACTTCCATGAGATTTTGAATTTTAAATGTTCTCCCTTTCCCTCCCCAAGATGGCATGCAATGTGATATAGGCTCTACATATACATTCCTATTAAACATGTTTTCACATTAGTCATGTTGTAAATAAGAATTAGAACCAGCAGGAGGAACCACAAGAAATAAGAAATGAAACAAAACAGAAGAAAAAACCCCAAAATAGTATGCTTCGATCTGCATAGTTCTTTCTCTGGATGTGGATAGCATTTTCCATCATGAGTCTTTTGGAATTGTCGTGGATCATTGCATTACTGAGAAGGGCTTAGTCTATCAGTGTTAGTCATCGCACAACGTGGCTTTTACTGTGTACAACGTTCTCCTGGTTCTGCTCACTTCACTCAGCATCAGTCCATACAAGTGTTTCCAGGTTTTTCGGAAGTCCATTTAAAGCCAGGGATGAAACAAAGATGTCCATTATCACCACTGTTGTTTAATATGGTATTAGAAATGTTAGCTTTAGCAATAAGAGAAGAACAATTGAAGGTATTAGAATAGGCGAAGAAGAGACAAAACTATCACTCTTTGCAGATGATATGATGATGTACTTGGGAGAATCCCAGAGAATCAAGTAAAAAACTACTTGAAATAATAAATAACTTTAGCAAAGTTGTGGGTCATAAAATAAACCCACATAAATCATTGGCATTTCTATATATTACCAACAAAGCCCAACAGCAAGAGATAGAAAGAGAAATTCCATTTAAAGTCACTGTAGATATTATAAAATATTTAGGTGTCTACCTCCTGAAACAAAGCCAGTAACTATATGAACACAATTATAGAACACTTTTCATATAAATAAAGTCAGATCTAAATAATTGGAAAAACATGGGTAGGCTGAGCTAATATAATAACAATGACAATTCTACCTAAGTTAATTTACTTATTCAGTGCCATACCAATGAAACTACCAAAAAATTATGGAAGTAGAAAAAATAATAACAAGATTCATTTGGAATAACAAGGTCCAGAATATCGAGGGGACGAATGAAAAGAAATGCTAGGGAAAGTGACCTAGCCATTCCAGATCTTAAATTGTATTATAAAGCAGCAATAATCAAAACTACTTGATACTGGATAATAAAAAGAGTGGTGGATCAGTGAAATAGGTTAAGTATGCAAGACACAGTAGTCAATGACTGTAGTAATCTACTATTTGATAAACTCAAAGACCCTAGCTTCTAGGATAAGAACTTACTATTTGACAAAGAAAGATTATTAATGACTAGCCTGCCATCACCCAGCCACTGAGTGTGAGAGCTGGAGCCTGGAGCCCCCATTCTCTAACCTGGAATCCAGAAAGGTCAGCTTTGTCAATTTTCTGGCCTCTTTGCTTCTGAAAGTGCCTAGTGTAGGGATGGAGACATGTTTGAAATAGAAAGCGCTTCCTGTTTGAGTAATTTGGAGGCTTCTGAGGGAGGGCAGAAAAATGGCATAGGGTTTTGTTTTGTTTTAAACTTTAGTTTTTAAAGTCACAGCTATGTTTTGGTGTTCCTGGGGAAAAGTATCTAAGAAACCTTCCTCTAAGGAGATGTGCTCCCTTTTTTCTTACCCTTTAAATGCTAATTCTGACAAATTATAAACAGCTTGGCTTTTGTTTTTGTTTTTGTTTTTGTTTTTCAAATTTGTTGATTTAAAGACACACAAAAGGCCCTTCTAATTTGTGCAAAGGTAGCTGGATTTTTTATTTTTTAAAGGAAAGCTCTTGGAAGAAAGTGTTTTTACACTGGGGAAAAATTATCACATGAATCTTGTAAATTCAAATTATGCACCGAGGAAGGTTTGTAAAAATGAAATCTTCATTGACTTTTAAATTAGTCAGCATGCATTTATTTAATACTTGCTTTGTGCCAGGGAGGCCAAGACCAAAAAGAGTACCTGCCCTCCTGCAGCTTCCATTCTAATGGAAGAGATGGCATGTAGTTATCTGTAGGTATTTACAAACCATGTTGCTCCTGCCAGGCCAGTTAGGAGGTTGTGTGAGGGACCATTGTGAAGTGAGCTCTGGGAATGGTAAGCAGCTTGTTATATTTAGCAGCAGCACAGAGATACAAAAAAATCTCTTCTTTCTTTCTGTTCCAGGAGGCTTTGGGCTAATGTTTCTATATAAGTGATTCAAGTAGTGTTGACATCAAATGGAGTAAATAACAATGACTTCCTTGAGTACAAGGCTTGTTTCATATTTGCCTTGGTATCCCCAGTCCCTAGTACATAGTAGGTGCTCAATTTTTTTTCATAATGATAATTATAGCGCTTTCTGGTTTTCAAGAATAGGCAGACTGTTTTAGTGGTCAGGGCACTGGATTTGGAGTCAGGAAGAGCTGGCTACTAATCCTGCCTCTGAAACATTTTTGGGGATGCCTTGGGTAAGTCACTTCACTTATCTGTACCTCAGTTTCCTCATATGTAAAATGAGGGTGTTAAATTCTAAGGTCTCCCTTCCAACTCTATAAATCTGTGATTTGGGGGGGGGGCATCTAGGTTGCACAGTGGATGAAAGCACCGACCCTGCAGTCAGGAGGACCTGAGACACTTGACACTTACTAGCTGTGTGACCCTGGGCAAGTCATGTAACCCCAACTGCCTTGCCAAAAAAAACAATCTATAATTTTATGACCCTGTTGGGGTCGTACCAGACCCTTGTGAAAGAATAGTCCCCAGTATTCTCCCCTATTTTAGAAGATGAGGCAACTGAGATGTAGAGAAGGGCCGTGACATGTTTATGGTCACATTGGTATGTATCGAGAGTAAGCCTTACAGCCAGGTCTCTTCTGATTTTAATGGCAGAGTTCTTTGCGTCACACTGCGCCACAGTGCTTGGACTTGAGGGCTAACGTCTAAGGTTGCCTACCAAGTCTTAGGATCCTGAATCTACAGAATTCTGTGTGGAGGTTAAGGAAGGTACTCATTTACGGCATAGTGCGCTAGGAGCGAGCCTGTTTGCCCACAGCCCCTCCAGCATCTGCCATCACTCTTGTTCCACCATCTTTGCCAGTCTGAGGAATGTAAGGTGGAACCTTGGAGCTGCTTCAACATTTTGACTGATGACCTTTTTTTTTTTTACCTGTCTTTTGATAACTTAGGTTTTTTCCTCTGAAAGAAAAGTACCTATGCCTCTATGTTGACCATTTGTCATTTGGGGAATGGTTTTTTATCATAAATTTGAATCAGTCCCTCAGTCCCTTATATCTTGGAAATCAGACCTTTATCAGACGAACTTGCAAATATTTTCCTCCAAGTTAATTGTTTCCCTTCTAATTTTAGCTGCACTAGTTTTGTTTGTGCAAAAAAAAAATTCAATTTCATGTAATCAAAATTGTCCATCTTCATCCAAGATCATCTTCTCTATCCCTTCTCTGGCCATGAACTCTTTCCAGCTAGATGGTTTAGTGGATACAGCAATGGACCTGCAAGACCAGAGTTCAAAATGCAGTGTCAGCTGCTGTGTGACCCTGGGTAAATTATTTAATCATTCTGCCTCAGTTTCCCCAGTTGTCAAATCAGAATATTAATAGCACCCACCTCCTAGGTTTATATTAGGCTTAGATGATATCATATTTGTAAAGCACTTAGGACAGTACCTGGCACATACTAAGAGCTTCATAAGCTCTTCTAATATTCTTCTAATTGGATTATGATGTGACCTTGTATATCTGTTAAGTCACATGCAGTTGGAGTTTATCTTTTTTAAAAAATTTTATTAATTTATTTTGATTTATCAATAATCACTTCCATATGCTTTTGAGTTGAAAATTTTTCTCCCCCTTCCTCCCCACCACCCTCCCCAAGATGGCGCACAATCTCATATAGGCTATACATTTACATTCCTATTAACATATTTTCACATTAGTGATGTTATAAGTAAAAATTAAAACCAATAGGAGGAACCATCAGAAAGAGGAAACAAAATTCAACTGAAGAGAAAAAAAATAGCAGTTCAACTTCCATAGTTCTTTCTTTGGATGTAGACAGCATTTTCCATCATGAGGTCTCTGGAGATGTCTTAGATCCTTGTATTGCTGGGAAGGGTTAAGTTTATCAATATTAGTCATCGTACAACGTGGCTGTTACTGTGTACAATGTTCTCTTGGTTCTGCTCACTTCGATCAGCATCAGACCATACAAGTTTTTCCAGGTTTTTCCTAAAGTCTACCTGTTCATCACTTCTCATAGCACAATAGTATTCCATTACATTCATATACCACAATTTGCTCGGCCATTCCCCAATGGATGGGCATCCTCTCAATGTCCAATTCTTTGCCACCACAAAAAGAGCTGCTATGAATATTTTTGTGCATGTGGGTCCTTTTCCCATCTGTATGATCTCTTTGGGATACAGACCTAGAAGTGCTATTGCTGGGTCAAAGGGTATGCCGTTTTTATAGCCCTTCGGGCATAGTTCCAAATTGTTCAGTTGGTATTTATTTTGGTAGATATTGATGAAACCCAGATTTTAGTTTCCAGTTTTCTTCCCAGCACCTTTTTCTTCCCAGCAAATTTCTCAGTTAACAAGTGAGTCCTTCGCTGTCGTTGCTGGGGTATTTGGGTTTAGTGGACTGGAGTGAGAGGGAAGTGTGATTCTCCAGTTCTTGGCCTCTAAAATGGCAGGCATTGGGCTTGCTGACCCATGTCCCTGGCTTCTCCCTCCTTCTGTGGTCTTATGGTCAGTCTTTAATTCCCTGCCGGGTTGGACAACATGGCAACCCGCTTGGTCCCTGTTCTCCAGCCACTGTTGTGTTGATTGGGCCACACTCCCCAAGAGCTTTCTGGCAGAACACCTCCTTTTCTGGCCTACTGGCCTTTTGGCTGCTTGTTCTTCTAGAACACTAATTGTCTTCCCCCATTAATCCATCAGAGAAATAGTTTTTGGACTGGACTTGTGGTCCAGTGAACTCCCCTCTGCCCATGGAAGCGCTTTGCATCATCTTCTTAGAGGATTCTTAACTCCAAGGCCAGCTCCCTAGTCACTGTACCACACTGGAACATTAATGATCATAATAACAAGTTATATTCATATATAGCCATAGAGCTAGAGGGATCTCTAAGGTCACCTAGTCCAAGAGCATTGAAGGGACTTAGCCATGGTGACCTCGCAAGAGATAGACATGATTTAGAAGCAGAAGGGACCTCAGAGGCCACCCCTACCCTCCTTGTTCACTTGCCCCACTTTTAAAGAAGAAGAAACTGAGGCCCAGACTCTCCCAAAGTCATACAGGGCGTCACACACAGAACCACTTTGTCCCCACATGTCTCCTCCCTCTGCTTGACCTCCTTTCACATGCTTAGACCATAGTAGGACCTCCCTTTCTTCTCTTCCCCCTTAATCCATTCTTTTCTTTGTTACTGGTCAGTTGTTTTCAGTTGTGTGCAACTCTCTGTGAGCCTATTTGGGGTTTTCTTAGCAAAGTTACTGGAGCAGTTTTGCTATTTCCTTCTCCTGCTCATTTGACAGATGAGGAAACTGAGGCAAACAGGGTGAAGTGACTTGACCAGGATCACTGAGCTAGGAAGTATCTGAGGCCCGATTTGATCTCAGGGAGATGAGTCTTCTTGATTCCAAGGCCAGTACTCTATGTCCTGTGTCGCCACCTAGCCGTCCTGATTTTGGTATATGTTGGTCTAAATCTGATTTTTGCCAGATTGCTTTCCAGTTTTTTTCCCTGCAGTTTTTGTCAAATGAATGAATCACTCAAGTGGGTCCTTACCTCAGTAGTTGGTGTTCAGGTCTCTTAAAACTCCACTTCTGGGGTAATGCTGTCCCTCATTCTCCTCAATCCTGGTATTGCACATTTTCAGTGCATTTCTGGTGCAATTTTGTATACTATAACTATATGTGGAGTGATATTCTTTTATTAGACTAGGAAGATGGTGGCCCGATGGATAGAGCGCTGGACCTGGAAGTTAGGAAAACCTGAGTTCAGATCCAGATACTTCCTAGCTGTGTGACTCTGGCCAAGTCACTTCATCTCTGCCTCAGTTTCCTCATCTGTAAAGTGGGGATAATATACCTCCCAGAATTGCTACGTGGATCAGATGAGATATTTATAACATGCTTATCACAGTGCCTGACACATAGTAGGAGCTATGTAAATGTTAGTTATTATTAGCTATTATTAGGATGGCAGGGGCTGGATTATGTTCAAGTTCATTTCTCCACTCTGCTTACAGATGGATGAATGAATGAATGAATGAATGAATGACTTTGAACAAATCACTTTTTATCTGAAGTTCAGCACTTGACGCTTGAGGATCCATTGGCTACAGACTGTAGATGTGCTGGGAAAGGTGGTGGCGGGAAAGTAGCAATAGAGAGATAAGGTGTTATAGCAGAAAGAATATTGGCCGTGGAGTCAGAGGATCTCGGTTCAAATCCTGACTCTGCTACTTACCACTTGTGTGGCCTTAGGCAAAGTCATTTCCCCTCGGTTTGCCTCAGTTTCCTCATCTGTGCAATGGGCATAATAGTACCTACCACCGAGGGCTGTTAGGAGGATCAGATGAAATATTTGTGAAGTGCTTTGCACAGTGCCTGGCATATAGTAGATGCTAAACAAATGTTCGTTATCATCATGATTTATTATTGCTGTTATTGTTATTCTCAAAAGATTAGTTTGCAAGGAGGTTGTTTGGAGACCCCCATCCCATAGTCCCTTAGAATGGTGGGAGGGGTTCTGAGGCTAGCCCACAAAGGTCACTTGGTATCCAAGCTACTTTATGATGCCGTCTTGGGGCTCCTTCCACTGAGGACGGTTACATTCCTTCTGCACCCTAGTAGACAGTATTGATGAGTTTTAAGAGCTGAACAAGATTGGTATCCAACGTTCTGGTGATGAGGTTTCAGTTGTATTTAAATTACTTTAGCAAGAAGCCATGAGTGCTCTGGGCTTGGATTGAGGAGAGCAAACTCCTTCTAGTTGTGAGGGACCTCTCTGGGCCTCAGTCTCCTCATCTGTTAAATGGGGATCATACCTATGGTAACTCAAGAGACATTGCTTTGAGGATCAAACTAAATAATTCTGCACCGTGTTCCAGAAACCTTAAATCCCTGTCTCAGTGCCCACCACTGTTAGTTCAAGGGATAGGTGACCTGATTTGTGAGCACCTCCGACCCAGGACACATCGAAGCCTCTCTGGGTATGATTCTTGTCCGTGTCTTGCCATGATTCCTCCCCACCTGCTGCAGGCCATCCTCTGGTTCGGCGTGCAGCTCTTGTTTGCAGTGGCCTTCTGTTATCAGTTTAGCAGATATTTAGGAAGTACTTACTAATGTGCTGGGCACTGAGCCAAGCACTCGAGATATTTTTTAAAAGGCAAAAACAAAAACAAAAAACCAGTCTTAGCTCCCAGAGCATCTTCTCTTTCTGTAAGTCAGGGGGATCAGGGATTCCAAGCGTTCATTAAGCACTAACTGTTTGCAAAGCTGTGCTGGAGCTAGTAAAGGTAGTCCTTGTGCTCTGTTAACATTCTCATAAGGAAGGGGACCTGAAAAGGGGGGTGGGCAGGTTATCCCCGCAGGCTCTGGCCATCTGGAAAGACAGCTGGGCCCCTCTCCGACATGAGGCCCATGCCTGGAATGCTGTCCCTCCTCACCTCTTCCTCCTGGCTTCCTTCAAGTCCCAGCTCAAATCCCACCTTCTACAGGAAGCCTGTTTGTGTGTTGTGTCTCCCCTTCGACTGGCAGCTCCTGGAAGGCAGGGATGGTCTTTGCCTTTCTTTGTATCCCCAGTGTTTAGCCCCATGCCTAACAAATGTTTATTAACTGACTGATAGTGGGAACTCATTGTTGTAGTCATTGCAGTCGTGACTTTGTGATCTCACTTGGGATTTTCTTGGTGAAGATCCTGGAGCGATCTTCCATTTCCTTCTCCAGCTCATTTTACAGATGAGGAAACTGAGGCCAACAGGGTTAAGTGACTTGCCCAGGGTCACACAGCTAGTAAGTATCTGAGGCTGGATTTGAACTCAGGGAGATGAGTCTTTCTGTCTTCAGGGCTGGCACTATCTAGTATGCCACCTAGTTGACTTAGAACAAACTTATCAGTGGAAAAAGGGACATGTCATGGTGGAGGGAATCTCTGGGGGGAGATGGGCTAAGAAGTCCTGAGAGTCAGTCAGGGGCAGGGGCAGGAGAAGAATGAAGCAAAGTGGACCAGGTTCTGTCCCCAAAATGGAGGCCCTGGTACCAATTCACCAATGGGAGAAGCAGTTGATACGGTGGAGGTATATTCCAAGGTGAGGAAGTCTAGAGCTTCAGAATCAGAGTTCTGGAAATTAGTCCAATCCGCTCACTTTTCAAATGAATAAATTGAACCCTGAGAAAAGTGACTTCCCTAACGTCGGCATGTAAGCCGTGTCAAAAGTAGGATTTGAACCCAGCTTCTCTGCATCCAGCCTGACGGCTTTGCCCCTCCCCACATGTCCTTCGTACTACCTTTTTATAACATTCCTCTCTGCAGGTCACGATGGTATCAGGCCCCAGCCTATTTATACCCACTCTGGATCTCCTCCACTGTCCTCTGGGTCACCGGCAATGGTGCCTCTCCGTGATCGTCATGTCCCATGATTCGTGGCCATGTGGGGCCTGCTCACAGGGGAGGACTATTGGTGTTAAAAACATGGGCTTTTGCTTTCTGAGAGCAGCTTGAGGTTACTGAAAGCATCATGCGCTTTCCCTAATTGGATCTGATCTCCTCCTCCACCTGGCTTCACTCCTTGGCCTTTCTCTTCGTCACAGATTTAGAGCTGTGGGAAACCTTAGACAACACCCACCCCCATTTCACAGAGGAGGAACCTTGAGGTCCAGAGGATATATGTGGTTTATCTGGAGTCGCACAGGCAGGATGTGTCAGAGTAGAGATTTGAACCCAGGTCCTCGGTCTCCAAATGTATTACCCTTTCTGCTCTGCTCTGCTACCTCCCTTCTCTGTCTTTTAGTCCCTGCCCAAGCTAGATGTGTTGATGGTATAACTTACAGGGATGATGATTTTAGAACCAGTAGGATGTCAGATATCAATAAGTCATCTGTCCAACTTCAGGTTGCCATCTGAGCAATAGTCATTTTTTCATCTGTTTTATAGTAACAATCCCAAGGCACATTAATAATGCGGATTAAAGTTTGTAAAATGTTTTTATTTATAGCAGCACATCCTCCCCTCCTCATAAATAGATTTAACCCATAATTGTAGCCCAAATACCATCACTTTGCAATGGACAGCAGTGGTTTTGGCTGCACACCTGTGATCTCATTCCCGAAGGAACCTTCTGGAGCTATGCATACAGATGGGCCCCTGCTCAGCAAGTCTGAGAGTGTTCCCAGGGGCATTGTCCTAAAAAACTACTGCTTACTAACAGAGCCCATCTCTTTCCCCCATGGTGGGGTTTGTCCGCTCGGTTTCCTCTTTTCTGTCTGTCTGAGATCTGCTACGTGACTCGCGTCTTATAGCCAATCAAACCCAACTCAGCCGGACCCTCTCCAGCCTTTTAGCATGGCCCCCCAGACATCATTGTTTTCTCCCCCACTGGCTTGAGACTCTCTTCATAGAAGCCTTGCATTTTTGCTGATATATTAGGGACAGCTAGGTAGTTGAGTGGATGGAGTACTGGGCCTGAAATCAAGAAGATCTGAGTTCAAATCTTGCCTCAAACACTTACTAGCTATGTGATACTGGGCAAATTAAACAACCTCTGTTTGCCTCAGTTTCCTCATCTGTACAATGAGCAGGATGATGATGATGATAATAATAATAATACCTCCCAGGGTTGTTTGGAGGATCAGATGAAATAATAATTGTAAAACGCTTAGCACATTTCTTAGCACATTGCAGGCAATAGGATCATGACAGTAGTAGTCAGATGTGGTTCTGCCCCATGTCTCTACAGTCCCCAAGCATTTATTCAGTGCTTACTGTGTGCCAACCACCAGGGATACAAAGAATGCCAAAAACACAGTCCCTCTCTCTCAAGGAGCTCACAGTCGAATGGCAGACAACAGACATCTTGCAACACCTGTGTATCTGTGATCCCAGAGGGAAGGTATAGGAGCAGGAAAAGCGTCTTATGGAAGGTGTGACTTGAAGTCAGGAAAGCTAGGAGGCTGAGGTTTAGGAATACTCCTTGAATGTTGGCGCCCTGGGACAAAGCCCCATTTGCCATAGGCCAGTTACGGTTTTGATTGTTAACTGAACGTCACTTGAAGATGGCAAGTGGCTACGACTTCACGTTAAAAGTGTTTTATGGATCTGATGAAGGAATCGAGAGTGTTTTTCCTGGAGGAGAGAAGGTTTGGGTATGGGTGTGTTGGGGGCGGGGAGAATGACAGAAGAATGGCCCTCAGTAACTTGAATGAAAGAGGGTGTCTGCTTCTTCTATTTAGGCCCGGAAGTCAGAAACAGGATCAAGGGGATGGAAGTGAATGGGATAAAATTTAGTCATATTAGGGAATTCAGAAGAGGGATGGGCTGCCTCAAGAGGCAATGGCTTCCTCCTCAATGTAGGTCTTCAAGAGAAGACCTCTGAAGAGATTTCTTGCTCAGCTCCAGGTTGGACTAAATTTCTTCTACAGTCTCTGCCCACTCTTGACATTCAGTGATTACAGCAGCTTCCCCCCCAACCCCACTGACAAACTGAGAATGAATCAGCAAAGAGCTTTGAGGCAAAGTCCAACTTGAAAGGCATTTGGATGGACATAAAGGTCACATCCTGTCTTTGGGCCAGTGCCCATCTGGTCCTCACTGCTGGCTGCCTAGACTGTAAGGTGACTGGGTGTTCAGTCAGACCATCTCATAGTGTGGTATCCTCTTTCTGGACTAGATGTGCTGGGAGGCCTACCCTCTCTT
This sequence comes from Phascolarctos cinereus, assembly GCF_003287225.1. Lineage (NCBI taxonomy): Eukaryota > Metazoa > Chordata > Mammalia > Diprotodontia > Phascolarctidae > Phascolarctos > Phascolarctos cinereus. The sequence goes on along the minus strand of NW_027556098.1, from coordinate 403,454,351 downwards.
AAAAGCACATGCTCTGTTAGCTCTCGTAATGTGGTATCCTCTTTCTGGACTAGATGTTCTGGGAGGCCTACCCTCTCTTAAAAGCACGTGTTCTGTTAGCTCTCGTAATGTGGTATCCTCTTTCTGGACTAGGTGTGCTGGGAGGCCTACCCTCTCTTAAAAGCACATGCTCTGTTAGCCAAGTAAACTCTGACCTTCCAAGGCTAGACTTTTGGTTCCTTACAATGGACATCATGGTATAGTAGAATGACACAATTTGGTCTTGACTTTCAGTACAGCCCCTCATTGGCTTGGGATGCCAAGCAATTAATTTCTTTATCTATAAAATGACTAGTTTAGATTCACTGAGCTCTAAGGTTCCTTCCTGCCAGCTCTAAATCTGTGTTCCCATAATTAAATGGTTTTTTTTTCCAAGTTAGATTTTTGATTTTTTGTTTTGCTTCTCTTCCATAACCCATCCCTGTTACAACTATGTCCCCTTTCCCTCAGCCATCTCTTATAACAAAGAACTTTTTTTGAAATAAAAAAGTATGAGAAGTCATTCAGCAAAACCTATTCATTAAAAACCTAATCTTGCCTCAAACTATCACAGTGTTCTGCCCCACTCCCATCACCTATGCGAAGCGTGTGGGTATGTATGGTGCAGGGATCTTCTTATATCTTCAACTTGGGGACAAGTTTGCTCTGTATGAATTGACTGTTTTGGACTCTCCATTTATGTTGTAATTGTGATGATTGTTTTTCTGCCTGCTTCCTTCATTTTGTATCAGTTCATGTGAGCCTTCCCATGCTTCTCTGAATTCATCATTTTCATTGTTTCTTCCCATGGAGTGGTATTCCCTGACAATCATGAGCCATAATTTTTTTTTTGAGTTGAAGACCTCCACGGGCTGTATGTATACACACATAGATAGAAAGATTCATAGATTAGATATAGACATATATAGGGGTGTGTGTGTGTGTCCACTGTCCTTCTTTCCCTTTCTCTCCCCTAGATTGTAAGCACCGTGAGGGCAGAGACTGTGGGTAGTACTGTGTAGAGAACCGTATCTCATTTTGTCTTTTATGTCTAGCATGGCACCCTGCAAGAAGCAAGGTCTTGACGGGTGATGGCTACATAGAAACTGACCGTCTTCTTTGCTCTGTGTTCCAGAGAGCGTACTGTGGCCAGTGCAGTGAAAGGATATGGGGTCTCGGAAGGCAAGGCTACAAGTGTATCAACTGCAAATTGCTGGTCCATAAACGTTGTCATATACTTGTACCACTGACCTGCAAAAGGCATATGGTAAGTGAGGGCACAAGTCGAGGGAGAGGGCTCCGGTGTTGGAATGCCTACGGCTCGTGGCGCCAGAATGAGATCAGGGTTGGGCTCATTGGAACATGTTTGAGAGAGGCAGCCTGGTGTAATCTGTGAGGTGCTGGGCAGAATCATAAGGTTCTGGGTTTGAATCCTGTCTCAGACAATTCACTTGGGCAAGTGATTCACCTCTCTGAGACTTGGTTTTGTCTTATGTCCTATTGGGATAATAATGGCAACTACCCCAAGAGTAATTTAATCTGCTCATTATGCTATATATTATAATATTCTTTACAGTTAAAGAACTTGGGGACCTTTGGACCACTGTCAAGAATTTGGAGGTTCACAGATCACTAAATGGGAATTGCCCTATTCCCTACTGCCTGTCTAACAGTAGTGATGATGATTGGCCCTCCAGGTTTACATGCCCACCGCCATTACTGGCTAAGACGTTCTTTTCTTTGCTTTATAGAATGAGGAGAATGGGGCTCAGAAATGGAGTCACTTTTCTTGTGATTACCCAGATAAGTCAGCCTTAGCAGTGGGATCAGAACTTGGGTCTTCCTGACTCTCATGCCCTCCACACTATCCATTGCACTGCTTTCTGTGAACATGTGACCTCTTCTGTAGGGAAATTAGGTTGAATTCTTCAGCCTTTCCATCATGGAACAGCTCTTGGCATGATATGGGTGGGAGGCTGCTATAGTAGCAGGTAGCAGGCCGTGGCTCCTACCACCAGTATCTTTGTTCTCCTCTCTGGAAGATGAGGAAAGTGAGAGGTCCTAGGAGATGAAATGTCTTATTGGATTTAAAGTCCTGAGTTCAAATTCTGCTTCTGGCACATACTTATCTGGGTTATCGTGATAGTAGGAAAGTCACTTTACGACTGAGCCTCAGTGTCTTCATCTCTGAATTGGACATAATAATGCTGTGGGACCTAGCTCCCACGTGACGCTCCCATGTGCCAATCCACACGAAGTACTTCAATGTTCATTGCTCCTGGAAATCTCCATTGTCTTTTTTTGATGAATTTGGGTGTCCTTTTATTAAAAGGAAATTAAGTGTCCATTCTTCATAGTGGTTGAAAATGACTGACCTTTTCTTGGACAAGTGTCAATATCATTAGAGCCAGATGGGAGACTATCTAGTCTGACCTCATTTTACAGAGGTGGAAACTGAGGCCCCCAGACAGAAAATGGCATGTCCAAGTTTGAGAACCATGCAAGTGACCCAGCCAGAATTCCAACCCATCACGTTCAACTCTAGATCCAGAATCAAGCTCAGCGGCATTTCAGCTTCTTGGCATCACTGTACGTTCCAATAGGCTTTGGAGACATGGTGCCTGTTGCCAACTGGCCCCATTCAAGTGGCATAATAAGAATGAAGAAGCAAGATCTTTAATTGAATTTGAATTTTTATCTTCTCCATATGCCTCCTGGGTTTCATTAAAGTATAATTAATGATAAGGAGAAGAGTTAGGGTTTGGTTTGTTTCTAATTTGTTTTCAGTGTCGCACTGTGAAGACACCAGAAGGAGCTGAGGAGGGAATGAAAGCCGTGTCAAAGTATGTGAAAGGGATCATGGCTCCTCCTCTTCCTCTTCTTCTTCTCCTTTTTTTAGGGGGTGGGGTGGGGGAGGCAGTCAGAATTAAGTTATTTCCCCGGGTCAAATAGCTAGTATCTGTGACTAGATTTGAACTCAGGTCCTCCAGATCCCAGGGCCTGTGCTCTGCCCCTCGCTTCTACTGGACTGGCATGTCCACCTTTCTCTGGGGGTCTTCAAGATCATCATAACGTTGGGCATTTTGATTTCCTATTCCCAAAGTGCTTTACGTGCATTATCTCGTGAGAGCTTCACCACAACTCTTAGAGAAATGGTGTTATGTCCATTTTACAGATTAGGAAACCAGCTCTCAGAGAAGTGAAATGACTGGCTTAGAAGTGTCAGAGCTGAGATTCAAACCCATGCCTTTCTGACTCCTGGTTGATCCTTCTAACTTGATGATATGAAAAAAGAAATTAATTCACATTGCAGAAGAAAGATGTGGTAACCCAAGAATGCTGACTCAGGATTGTAAGATCTAGGTTCAAATTCTACCCCTGCTTCCTTGATGGGGCAGCTAGGTGGCACAGTGAATAGAGCACTGGCCCTGGACTCAGGAGGACCTGAGTTCAAAACTGGCCTGAGACACACAACACTTACTAGCTGTGTGACCCTGGGCAAGTCACTTAACCCCATTGCCTAGCCAAAAAAAAAAGAACCAAAAAAACAAATTCTACCCCTGACATTTACTACCTCTGTGACCTTGGGCAAGTCACCTAACTTCCTTCAGCCTCAGTTTCCTCTTGTGTAAAATGAGTGAGTTAGCCGAGATGCCTCGGGAGGTCCTTTTCATCCCTATGTCCCGTGAGCCAAGGAGAACTTTATGACTTTGGTCAAATCACTTAATCTCCTTCGGCCTGTATCCTCATGTGTAAAGTGATGATGTTGCATTCGATGACCTTTTTGAGGTTCCTTTCAGGTGTAGATCTTTGGGGCAATGATAGTACTGAATTTCACCTGACTAGATCTAGCTCAGTGTTCTAGGCTGTCTTTTTGGTGGGTAGATTTTTCGGGCCTGGAGGAACAAGAGGGGTCATCTAGTGCATATGAGGGAGCAAAGGCTTTGGGGCTGTAAGAGGCTTGGGTTCCGTGCTCTTCATGAGGAAGAGAAGAAGCTTTGCCTCTTATTTGTGGGATAAGTTTTTGAGACTCTTGTTCTGTGCCTAGGTTTTTGGGCCCCGAGGCAGGGGGTAAGAGGGGCATTTTGGGAAGGACCCCAATCTCTCCTCTCGTGGAAGTCACATTAGACATGGTGGCCAGTCAGACCCTTGTAGACCATAACTGGAGAGCTGGAAGGGTCTCTAGAGAGATCTAATTGAACCATGAAGAAACGGAGTCCCAGATACTCGCCCAAGGCCATCCTATAGATTTCCTCTGCCTAGATCCTTCTGCCCTTCTTGCCTTGCTCTGCCTGGTAACCTGTGGGCCATAAGGACTTTGGGCAGTTAGCTTCTCATCTGTCTGGAGACAGGGGAGGGACCGTGCACAAGGTCACTGAGCTGGAATTGAAATCTCCAGGCTTTTCTGCCTCTAAGCTCGGGGAGGGACAAAAGGTCTCCCTGGCCACCAGGCAGAGCCAGCTTACATTAGATGATGATAATGATGAATCATTTCGATGGCATTTGTTTTTGTCAGGATTCGGTGATGCCTTCCCAAGAACCTCAAATAGATGATAAAAACGATGAAGTCGATCTTCCCTCTGAAGAAACTGATGGACGTAGGTATCTTTCCGTCCCTTCTTTTTTTTTTCTTTCAGTTTCCAAGTAATTTTATTCAGAATTTCGTGGTTTCTTTCCTGAATCAATAAATACTGTACAAAACACCGTAAAAATGACTACTTTCTCTCCCCTGCTCCCTTTACCTGGGGGAGAAGCCAACCCAATGAGTTATTTCAGCCTCATGGTGGGGGTGGACCCCCCAAACTTTGTCCAGGAATTTCCCTCCCTTCTTTGAAGCTAGCTCGTATTCTGTTGGGCCTCAAAATGGTCTGATGCCATAGTTTCATCCTTTCTCCATTAAAAAAAATCCTTTGTGTATGTATAGCTGTCTTAGGGAGGGAGGTGGGGAAGGAAGGGGAGAAATATGGAAGTGATTGTTGATAAATCAAAATAAATTTTTAAAAAATGAGATAAAAGTTATTTAAAAGGTATCAATAAAAATAAAAAAGAAATAAAAAAATTCTTTCTGGATCCTCTCTTGTCTGGACTCAGGAAAGAGGTGAATTTGTCCTCATTGTAGAGAGGAATGATGTGTTTGGGTCAGTGTGTTGGAGACTAGGCGTTACAACCCTCTTCTCTGGAACTTCTAAAAAAATGCAGAGGAATCCAGTATTGGATGAGTGTTCCATCACCCTATCTGGTCAGGAAGCCAGAGTGGGCAATATATGGATCCCAGAGGTGGTTCTAATAGGTAGAAGAGAGCCACTACCTAGGAGCAGGCGTCCATGAGCTCTCACCACCATCCGCTGCCTCCCCATCTCCGTCTGCAGCCCAATCCAGGACGCTTGCCCATGAATCTACCCAACACCATTTTAATGGAGTGTGTCAGCTTACCATATCTTAGGTTCATCTACCAGGTAGTCAGGGGGCTTCACTTTGAATTTTAAGCATTCTCCTTCCAGAGCCGCTAGCTCCTAGTTGATCAGAGGCCCCAAGTCAAGAGCCAGCTTGATGTAAGACTTAAGGAAGCTGTTAGAACATTCATTTTGGGGCCAGGGGTCTTTAATGGTTTCCATCTAATGTTGAAAAACTGCCCTTCCCTCTTCATTTTCGTTATTAGTTGCTTATATTCCTTCAACCCGGAAACATGACAGCCTTAAAGATGATTCTGAGGTGAGTTTATTTTTTTCCAATCTCATTAAAATTTCTTTAAAAAACTATTGGCAAACGGTAGTTCATGAATAGCTTTAATTCTTTATCCCTCTCCTGGTCATGTGAGCCACTTGTATATGATGTATATGCCTATCCTCCTGTCTCACTGTGTTTTTAAATGCTTTTATTAATTTTTTAAAATTTAAAATTTTTAAAAATTTAAAAATTTTAAATTTTATGTCACCTAGATATCTCACTATAGCTCAGGCTTTGATGAATTTAGGTTTTGTTTTCCACTTTGCCATTCTTGAACTTCCCATTACGGTGCTATCCCTCCTTGAGTGCCAGCCTCTACCTCCTCCCACCGCTAGCGGGATGGGATGCAGGAAGACTTGACCTGCTGTATGCGAGCCAGCACAGCCTGTGGTCCAGATCCCCTTCTTGACAAAGAAACAGCCTGCCTGGGCTGGTCCTCACTCTTTTTTCTCAAGGACGGCCCTGTGGGCTTGGATGGAGAGGGGAGGATGAGCTGTCAGCTGGTGCTTGGCATGGCCTCTGTGTGATGCATCTCCCCAAAAGGACCAGCTGCTGTCCTGCCCATCCTCTGTTGACTCTGTGTTTTACAGTCCCCTCTCTTGATAGATGCTATGAAACGCTTTGAATCTGGAGGCCCTTGAATCTGACCTGCCTTTGTAGCTCCTAACTAGAGTTAGGAGGCCTTGGAAGCCTCTTTCTTTACTGACAAGGCACCCAGAATTCAAAGTGCCAGTGACTTACCCACATCCTATTGTAGCTCTAGAGCTAAAAGGGACTTACACAATTCTTTATGACCCCATTTGGGGTTTTCTTGGCAAAGATACTAGAGTGCTTTGTCATTTCCTTCTCTAGCTCATTTTACAGATGAGGAAACTGAGGCCAACAGGATGAAATCTTTTCATTGCCCAGGGTCACAGAGCTAGTAAGTGTCTGAGGCTGGATTAAAACTCAGGTCTTCCTGACTTCAAGCCCAGCGCTTTATGCACTGTGGCACCACTGGGAACGACTTTAGAGTTCAGCTACTCCAACACCTCTTTTTACTGGTGAAGAAACTAAGGCTGAAAGGAGAAACTGATTGCTCAGGGTCCCACTTAGGTTCCTAGAGTGAGAAGGGGCATCAGAAGTCAATATCGACCCTCCTCATTTCACAGATAAGGGAACAGAAGCCCCGAACAGCAAGTGACCTACCTAAGATTACACAGGGAGTCCGGGTTCCACCCCAGGGCCTTTTCAGTGTCTTGTACTGCCTCATGGTGACTGGTCCCACCCTTTCTGTAAACATTCCCATTAGGAGTGGTGGGGCGGTGCCTCATCTCTCCTCAACATCTCTTTGGCACATTGTTTATCTTGGTTTACTTTTAAAATTCTGTTTGCTTATGTTCCTTCTGTTCAGCCCTCCCATCCTCCCTCCTTTTACATCTGTTGGGCTACCCCCAGACCATCGCCCCACTCACTGGGCTGACGGTGCTCAGCCCGGCAGCGGGAGTGAGTCACCATCGATCTTGCCCGCCCTGGAATTTGACCAATGCACAATGCCCCCTCAGTTCTCCACAACCTTTGAGAAAAGCAGAAGCCAAATGACCAAAATGGGTATTTTGGGGGCTTCCTTTCTGTTGTCCTTCCCAAACGAGCTTGGCAAACAACCTTGCTACACACTAACCCATCTGAAGTAATGCTTGAACAAGCCCCTTCTTTCAAGAGTATAGGCTTTTAGATTTCAAGCTAGGTGGGACCTTCAAGGTCATCGAGTCTGACCCCTTTGCTTTACAAAGTTGGAAACTGAGGCCTGGAGAGGTCAAGTGATTCTCAAGGCTCATAAAGCGTTCCTAGTTTTGTATAATATCTCAGCTTCAGTATTTTCCCCGCTAAAAATATCTGCATTATTTATAATGGAGGGGGATGATAGCTCTTAATTACAGTGCCTTCATTGCTCACAGTGATGTCCCATAACACTGACACAAGTTAGTTAATCCTCTCAGAGAAGACTGAGCAAAGCCCAGTAGACTTTGGTGGCAGAGGTAGAAAACAAGGACCAAGCTCCAGGTTCCCTGTCCCTTGCTCTCTTTGGCACACACCATTCATCACTTGGAGGAAATGAGTCAGCCAACAGGGCTATTGCCTCTGCCTGAGAAGGTCAAGGTCTGACCAATCCTTTCCATGTTCTGTACGAAGAAAGAAGGTTCTTCCTTTTCTTCCTCTGGTTGATGGGTGCACTCATTAATTGGGAATCTTTCCTCAAGAGCTGTACAGCCTTCAAAACTTCCTTTTGCTTTCTAGCTCAAAGAGAGTAGATGTGGTCATAGAAATGGAATGCAAGTTGAGAGTGGAAATAGAATGGAAGGAAGGTCAGCTCCTTGAGGGCAGGACTGGTCTCAGTTTTTTGTTCTTGTGTCTCTAAGCACGATTCCTATTCCTAATGAGCACTCACAAAATGCTTGTTGCTGCAGAAGTGCACAGATAGATCCCTGATCCCTCCCTCCTTCTGAAGTAGAATGAAGCTTCTTGGGGGCAGAGACTTTCATTTTTGTCCAAGAATCCAGTGCCATAGTAGGTGCTTCATGAATGCTTATTGACAGAGAAGAGAATCTAATCAAGAGTTATTTTAGTATTGAGGACCAATATTTCTTCAAGAATTGTCACGGAAGTGAATGATCTGTATTCATAGCTAATTATGGAAGAGTCAGGGTGAGATTTGAGCTCAGACAGTATGTCCGTAGTGAGTCAAGAAGAAGTGGGTTCAAATCTCATCTTTCGACACTCAGCTTCAGCAAGTCTCTCTGTGCCTCAGTTTCCTCATCTGTAAAATGAGGGGATTTTATGTGAATGCCTCTTAAGTTCTCTTCTATATGATCACTTAAGCTCTTAACCCTCTAGGCAATTTTCTGATTTATCCTGTGGTCCTGGCTGGGGTGCTAGGATTAAAAATTGGTAAGACCTGAGTCCAGGTCCTGCCTCCATCATTCACCAGCTATGTGACCCTGCACCAGTCCTTTCTAAGCCTCAGGCAGCTCTCCAGGACTTATGTACTGTCATAAACAGATTGGTGGATGGAGTGCTAACCACATGCTGACCATGGCACAGAGCTTCCCTCTCTCTGCCTGCAGAATTGCTGCGTCTTTGATTTGATTCTCCCTTCTGTCTTCCTTTGGGGATGAGGGACACGAGAGTGGAAATGAGGATACTTGAATGCTCCTTCCAGAGCATGGATGGTATGATGTACTCTAATGGGTGAAGGATCTTGTTGTGGAAAATGTTCTCTGGCAGAATTACCATCACCTTGTTCTCAGAACCTGCCAAATCTTCCTTGTTTTTATTTTGTTTTTAGGACATTAAGCCAGTTATTGATGGAATGGATGGAATTAAAATATCTCAGGGGCTTGGGCTGCAGGACTTCGATTTAATCAGAGTTATTGGACGGGGAAGTTATGCCAAAGTTCTCTTAGTGCGGTTGAAAAAGAACGACCAGATTTATGCCATGAAGGTAGTCAAAAAGGAGTTGGTCCATGATGATGAAGTAAGTGACTTTAATGGTTAAAAAACAAAACCAAAAACAAAATAACAGGAAATGGGGTCTGGGAAGGGGAAGCGACCATTGCATAATTTAGCCACTAGAGGGCATGTATTCTAAACCTGGCATTTTGTGGACTTGAGAAACTTGCGGGAGGCAGGCAGCCTACAATGGTGATTAAAGCACTGGACTTGAAGTCAGATACAGTTTGAATCCAACCTCGAAAATGTGCTGACCAGGGGCCAGCTGCTAAAGCTTTGTGTGCTTAGCTATCTATCTGGCAGGGGTAGTTGTTACACTGTGTGTGTGTGTGTGTGTGTGTGTGTGTGTGTGTGTATGTGTGTGTATGTGTGTGTGTCCCAGCTACTGAAAACAGGACTTGTTTATTTTTGGTTTTCTCCGCAGGGCTTAGAGAGTCAGTGTTGCATGGTGGATAGAGAGCCAAGGCCTGGCTTCCAAGTCCCAGCTGGCTCTGTGACTTTGGGCAAGTCTCTTAAGCTCTTAGAGTTGCAGAGAAGGTGCCAGTCCACATTGGTGGAGGGAGTTTTCTCACTTGGGAGCTGCCTATATCGATAAAATCACAGATCCGTTCTCTATCCCTAATCTCTGGCACATACACAGTAGGTGCTTACTAAACGTTTGGTGCTTGAGCGATCTCAGACTTGGGAAAATCTAAATCTGGTCACTGCTGACACTGTGTCGAGATGACAGCAATAGCTTAGAATGTCAGCTTCTTGAGGGCAGGAAGTGGGAATCGCATAATAGAGGGCATTATGCGTATATGCCCATGATTTCCACAGTGTGGATGTTCCATCAGCTTCTGCAGATCACAACTTTTCCTGTGTGGTGTTTGTCCGTGTCCCCTAGAGAACCCCAAGGAGATCCAACTAATGTAGTAGAGGCCTTCCCTACTTTTTCTGACACCCTGAGGGTCCCAGTGGAACACTGGCTGTCCTCCCATAGTCCCTGGTTTCTCAGTGCATGACTAGTCTAGCAGTTACTAGCTCCCTTATGGATGTTGGTTAAATTGAACTGAATTGAATTGAATTGAGTACCTGCTCCAGAATCATAGGGTCATAGGAACTCAATCAAATCTACCAGTAAGCATTTATTAAGTACCTACTGTGTATATACACCACGTTAAATTCTGGAGGCGCAAAGAAAGGTGAAAGTCCCTGCCCTCAAGAGGTCACATTCTGACTGGGGAGACAACATGCAAACAACAGACAGGGAGATAATCCACAGAGATTGTCTCTGACCCCAGAAGCTAATGTTTCCATGCCATCACCCTGCTAGTAAGAGAGTGAGGAGAGACTTCGGTTGTGGTCTGTGTTGATGGAGCAAGTTCCAACCGCCAGGTTCTCTAGTCCTCTCATGGGCCCTTCATACAATTTCCAGGAGTCATTTTTGGAGCTCATCTCATTGTCCTTGGTAACATTTGAACCCAGGTCTTCCTGCCTCCAAAGCCAATGCTCTTGGCGGTAGACCAAACTGCCTCTCATAGGATGAATTTTCTAGGAATGAATGGCAGAGAAATTCTGGGTTATTGGGGTACATTAGGGCTGACCTTCACAGGGTTGCAGATCTTAAACTGGACCCTACTTCCTTGGTTTCCTCATCTGCACAGTGGCGGGGTGGGGGGGGGTAGGGAAGGAATGGGCTAGATGGGCTCCAAGATGCGATCCCTTCTGGCTGGACATCTGTGCATCTGGGGTCTTGTTTTCTCCTTTCCTTGTACAGAGATTGTTTCTGTTTCTCTCCATCTATGAGGGGAGTGACTTTTTTCCCATTGCGATGATGATGATGATGCCGACAATACCTAGCATTTATATAGCACTTTTTGGTTTGCAAATTGCCTATCAAGATTATATCACTAATAAATGATTAATCAATAATCAGTAATATTATAATATTATTTCATTTGATCTTGGGAGGGAGGTGCTATTATTATCCTATTTTACATATGAAGAAACTGAGGCAAGCATAAATAAAGTGACTTGTGCAGGGTCACCTAGCCAGTCATGACTGAGGGTGGATTTAACTTGGGTCTTTCTGACTCCAGTTCCATTGCTCTAACCACTGTGCCCCCTAGCGGCCTTCTGGTGACCTGAACATCTATTTCTCATCTGAGGCTCTCCTCTTTCCTAGCCCTGCTTCTGCACTTTCTTTGGCCCCAGGGCTGTGCTGCACAGCCCCAACAAGGGGCCTTCCAGCCGCTACTCAAAGACCTCCAGGGAGGTGGGGTGTACCGCTTTTTAAGGCAGCCCACTGCCCTATGGGAGAGCTTTCATCATTGGGAAGTTCTTCCTGACATCAAACCTAACTTTGCCACTTTGGCCCTCTGGAGCCAAGCAGAACAAGTCTACCCTCTCTTCCAAGTGCCCTTTCATTAACCGTTGTCATGTCCCCCTAAGCCTTTTCTTTTCTAGCCTTAACATCCCCGGGCTCCTTCAACTGAGCTCTGTATAACATTGCTTTCTTTTTGGTTGCCCACAAGCCTCTCAATATCCTTCCTAAAATATGGTTTAACCCAATACTCCAGATGTGGAGTCCCTGTTGCAGAGTATAAAGGAGTGGATTACTTTCTTAGCCCTGGATGCCATTCCTCTCCAGATATAGCCTCAGCTTGCATTACCTGTGTGGGCTGCTGTATCCCCCTCAGTGACTCTCAGAGCTTGTGGTCTGTTAAAACCTCCAGATCTTTTTCTGCTGATTCATAATTATGACAAATTATTGTTGCTTGATTTGCCAAAGCTTTCAACATTTTGGTCCAACATGCCCTATACATCAGGCAAATCCCTCTTCCTCTTTATCTATCTCTGCTCGTCCCAACTGACAAAGATGGCGTTCCGATGGGATGCCCTCTGGGTACTTGTATCGCTGGAGAACTTTGTTTCCAGCTAGATCCTTGTTTTCTGCAGATCTGTGGGATCGTTGGCACCATCTGTCCTTGGGCATCATTCAACCCTGACTTTTACTTGTGGGCTTTGTTTTGACTCGTTTGTCATCATTAATTCTCTACAGCTGAGTTCATTTCATCAGCTGTTTGATGCAGTGAATGTTTCACCAACGAGCAGAAGTCACTGGTGATAGTGTTAGCCGCTGGGGGTTCAAAGAGAAAAGCAAAGCCATCCGTCCCCTCTGGGAGTGTCTTCTCCTTGGGGAAAGGGGCATCAAGAGAGGGAAGTTCAGTACTCCTGAGAAGAACTGGTTCATCATCTGATTCCCCGTTCGATTGTAATCTCCTCGAGGGCAGGCACTGTCTTTTGCCCTTCTTTGAATCCCCGTTGCTTAGCCCAGGGCCGGGCACACAGTAGGCACTTAATAAATGTTGACTGACTTGACTGACCCCAGGGTCCATTGGGCTCTAATTAATGTGCCGCTGGTTCTCTTGCAGGACATCGACTGGGTGCAGACAGAGAAGCATGTGTTTGAACAGGCCTCCAGCAATCCATTCCTTGTGGGCCTGCACTCCTGCTTCCAGACGTCGAGTCGGTAAGCGAGCAGAGTGAGGAGCTGCTCCCTTTCCCCCCTAACTTTAGGAACTTTGCTCCTTCTAAGACAAGGAGGGTCCTGGGTCACCAGCATGCTGATCGCCCTCTACAGAGGCTGTCAGCAAAGAAGAAGAATAATGACAGCAATAAAGGTGGTAGTAATTGATTTATTGACTTAATTATATTATTATTGTTATTGTTACTAGTATTATTGCTAACGTTTACATAGCACCTACTATGTGCCAGGCAGTATGCTAATTGCATTCTAATTAAGTTCTCATTTGATTCTCGCAACAACCCTAGGAGGTAGATGCTGCCATCACTCCCTGTTACTCTCATTTTACAGATGAGGAAACTGAGACAAACAGGTGAAGTGATTTGCCCAGGGTTACACAGCTAGGAGGGACCTGAGGCTGAATCTGAACTCGGGTCTTCCTCAATCCTAGCTCAGTGCACTGTAGCGCCACCCAGCCTTCCGAGAAAGTTGGGTCTGGATTCCTGTGGGCTCCATCCATGTCAGGAAGCATTTACTAACTGTCTGCCAGGTGCCAGATCCTGTGCTAGGCACCCGGCATCCAGAGAACTAAACGGGCAGATCCTGCCCTCAGAGGGCTTTCTATCTGGTTCAAGATAGGACATAACCAGAGGTAATACTGTTCAGTCGTTTCTGTCACATCTAACTCTTCCTGACCCTATTTGGGGTTTTCTTGGCAGCGACACTGGAGTGGATTGCCCTTTCCTTCTCCAGCTCATTTGACAGATGAGGAAACTGAGGCAAACAGGGTGAAGTGACTTGCCCAGGGTCACATGGCCCATAAGTGTCTGAGGCCAGTTGCATGGTTTGCCTCTTGCCAGAGAAGAATAACATGAGCCTGGGAAGGTCAGCTTGCTCATTTTGCTAATGGAAATAAATGAAATATGTATTACAGTGCAGTAGCTGTGGAGCTGAAGTGACCCGCGAGGTCATCTCGGCTGACTCCCTCTTTTTGAAAAGGAAGCCCTCGGAAGACCAGGGCACCCGGGTTACAGGTGGCAAGGCTGGGACTCCGACCGGGGGCCTGGGACTTCAAGCTCTGCACTTTCTGCATCCTGCCCCCTTCGATCAATGTCCTCTGCTGCCTCCGCTTCCTTCACTGACAGCCCTCTGATTGGTTTAAAGAATCATCTTGCAGGTGGTGACTTCCAGACTTTAAACCGCTCGGTGTATGAATTCTGCACCTCCTTTTTGCATGTTCCCCTCAGCTCTTCCTTCAGCTCCCTGGCGTGCAGCGAGTTTTGTGATGAGCTATTTGGCTTTGAAGGTTGTAGATACACGGATGTAATCAATTCCTAGTCGGCATTCCCGACTCTCGTCTGTTCCTGCAGATCGTCTCTTCTGTCTGGGCCGGGTGTGTATGTGCACGCACGCACGTGTGCCCCACTTAGCAACTCTTGACTGGCGCCTCCGGTTCAGCAGCATGGAGTGGCCGTTGCTGGGGTCTAATCCCAGGGCAGAGCTCAAGAAATGCCTAGTCACCCCAGTGGTTGGCCAGCGCCTGATAATCTGTGACCTCTCTTCCCTCAGGTGTTTATTAGACATGATGTCCTTGCCCCTCATAGGGAATAAGCCTATCGTTACCGTTAGGGAGGTGAGGCTTTTATAAAAGGCTAGTTCACTGTCAGGAGCCCTGGATTTGGAGTCCAAGGACCCGGGTTAAAATCCTGGCTTTGCCACGTGCTCTGTGCGACCTGGGCCAAGCCACTGCTGTGTGCCTCAGTTTCTTTCCTAGTTGAATTACTTGACCTAAGAATCAAATAAGATGCTATATGGAAAGTGCTTTGCAAGCCTTGATAATGGCACGTTCAGTGCCCTATTTGTGTTCATAGTAACAATTATTCTCGTTTGCATTGCAATCCTGAATCCCCTGAGATCCTAAGTGATTCTGAATTGGGAAAGCTGATCATAGGCTCATATAGCTCAAGTCTGAAGGGGACTCATTGATCACATTTGATAGATAAGGAAATTGAGACTTAGAGATGGGGAGTGACTTGCCCAAGGGAACATGGGTAAGGAAGACTTGAGTTCAAATTCAGCTTCAGACACTGTATGACCCTGGGCAAGTCACTTGCCCTGTTTGCCTCAGTTTCCTCATCTGTAAAGTGAGCTGGTGAAGGAAATGGCAAACCACTCCAGTATGTCTGCCAAGAAGATCCTAAATGGGGTTATGACTGAATCACGGAGAGTCGGACAGGGCTGAACCACAGCACCGAGATGCTATTAAAGCTTGAGAGATACCCTGTCTAGACAGCAATCTGGGAGTCAACGTTCGAGGGTGGAGCTTTAGCACCTGGGCCGTCGGGGAGCAGTCTTGGGGCGGGGGACTGTCAGAATTCCCTCACAGAAGGCGGCGTCTGAGCTGAGTCTTAGGGAACAAAAATATGAATTCACTTGACATGAGTCAATAGTTTGAGAGAAAGTATAATAGGCGCTGAATCGTGTGTCATAGACATTACAGTAGCAGCTTGTCACACTGGAGAGGGCATTGGACATAGAGTAAGGAAGACCTGAGTTGGAATCCCAGCTCAGACACTTGCTGTGTAGTGGTCCTGGACAAGCCATTCAGCCTCTCCTTACCTCAGTTTACCCATCTGTAAGTGGGAATAATGGAAGCACCTGCATCACAGTATCGGCTTCCCCAGCTTCCGTCGCGTCCCGTTCCAAATCCCCCTTTCTACAGGACGTTTTGCCTGATCCCCCCAAGTGCTAATGCTTTCCCGTCTCTGATCGTTTTCCATTCGTACTTTATAGAGCTTCTTTGTGGGTACTTAGTTTTGATTGGGCAGAGCCAACTCCCCAGCGATGAGAGCTTGCTCCAAAGTAGGCTGGGCAACTTCTGAAGGTAGGGAGTTTCCCCCTGACTGGAAGGCTTCAAGCAATACCTGGGGACCACTGGTCACGCGCCATAGAGTGCATCCTTCTCCAGTTACGAATGAATGAAAAGGATTTATTAAGTGTTCACTCTACCAGGCCAGGGATTGTGTTCATGAATACGGTGAACTGGTTGGCCATTGAGATCATATCCAGCTCTCTCACATTCTACAATAAAAAGGCAGAAGAAAGACCTGTCCGCAGAGAGCTTACATTCCAACAGAGAGCAGAGAGGGAACTTTGTGTCTGAGATGTCGCAAAGGTGGTGAGTGGAGGGGCAGCTAGGTGGCGCAGTCGATAGAGCACCGGCCCTGAAGTCAGGAGGACCTGAGTTCAAATCCGGCCTCAGATCAAATGTTTGGCACTTACTAGCTGTGTGACCCTGGGCAAGTCACTTAACCCCAATTGCCTCACCCCCCCCCAAAAAAAAAGATGGTGAGGCCACACGCCCTTTTAAGTAGCAGTAGCAGGGTTGACCTTAGTGCTGTTCCTTGAGGAAGATGTCAAGACCAGAAGGAGTGAGTGTGCATGGAGCAAAATGATGTTGTCGTCAGATGGCCAGAGCTTGCTGGGGGTAATTAATGTAATGTGTGAGGTGTCGTGCCAAGTTCCAGGGAGACTTAGTCACCTGGATTAGCTGGAAAGTAGAGTGCATGAATGAGAGAGTAATGGAAAATAGAAAAGCAGGTGGACCTCAGATTATGATCGACCTTACATTCCACACTAAGGATTTCTGTTTTATCAGAGGGTCGGTTGGGAGCCGCTGGACTTCATTGAGCTGAGGAGTGATGTGGTCCATCTTGTACCTTAGGAAAGTCACTTTGCCAGCACTTTGGAGAACTAATTGGAAAGAGGACAGAGTTAATAGAGTTAGGGTTGATATGCCAGGGAGCTCCATAATATGGCCATTTCAGTGGTCCAAGCATGAGGTGATGAGGTCCTGAATTTGGGTGGTGTTTGCATGAATCTGCACGAAGGAGCAGATGAGAGAAATGCTGGGCTTGTGGACAGCTGTTGGTGGCACAGAGAAGGCAGGTCTGTGTTTCTGACCGGCCTGCTGTCTCCGCCCCCTCCACTCCCCCTCCCCACCCCCTCAAACTGGCTCCTGTCAGTTAATAGCTCTGTGAACAAAGGAGTAGACAGAAGCCTCCTGCTTTGTTCCCTAGGATCTTTCTTCTCTTAGGAAGAGGAATATAAAAAAATCCAAAGCAAAGCCCAATGATAGTATTACAGCTATGAATTTTAATTATATGCATCAGTCAGTTATATGCTGTGACCCAGGTCCTAGGAATCGGTGTTGTGAGTACTTGGCCAAAGGTCACATCTCTCTGAGTCCTGCTGAGCCCTGGCCTCCTGCAGCTCGGCCCCGGCCTCGAAAGGCCAAAGCTTCTCCCAAGCAGCCACCAGCCCTGGGACTCCCATCATGGTTTAAACCTAGGTCTACGCTGAGCAGCCCTGCCCCTTCCTTTTGTGCATGAGGGACCAATGACAGTGTTCTAGCTTTCCTACATCCAGGACAGGTAACTGTGCTCCCAGGAGCACCAGCATGATGAAAAGGGAAGGCTTCTGGAAACATGACTGATCAGATTCAGTTGGGCTAAGGTCAGTTATGCTCAGGAGTCCCTAATGGTGGCAGTAGCCACCTGCCAAATAAATTAGTGAGTGAAATATTTGGTGAACCGCCCAGCATCTAAAACTTGGAAGAGACCATTGTCATCCTTTGTAGCTCTTTGCACCCCTGCCCTTTGCTAGGCCCTATGACATCAGAACAGCGCAAAAGTAGAATCAATCCACTGGCCAACAGGCATTTACTAAGCACCCACTGTGTGCCGGGTACATGCTAATTACTAGAGATAAAAAGAAGGGTACACATAGGGGAGCTTACAATCTATTGGGGGAATCAGCATTCAATAAGCTATGTATCCTAAGCTGTACAGTATGAATGGGTGGTGATCTCAGAAGGAAGGCACTAGCAATGGGAAGGGACCAGGAAGGACCTCCTTTAGAAGGTAGGATTTGAGCTGAGTCTTAAAGGAAGGTACGGAAATAAAGGTACAGGCCCTGGTACAGAGGTGGCATTCTAGGTATAGGTAATAGCCAATGAAAAGGTATGGAGGTGGAGTGCTGTGGGCTAGAAATACCAGGGAGGCCAGGATGGTGGAGTCATTGACTACATGAAGGGCAGCCAGATGGAAGAAGATTGGAGAGCTCTCATCTTGTGTTCTATTTTAAAGGTCCTCTGACCCTAGAACCAATGATTCTTCTTCTTCTTTTTCTTCTTTTTTTTTTTGGCTAGGCAATGGGGTTAAGTGACTTGTCCCAGAGTCACACAGCTAGTAAATGTTACACATCTGAGGCTGGATTTGAACTCAGGTCCCCCTGAATCCAGGGCCAGTGCTCTATCCACTGTGCCACCTACCAGTTCTACTGCACCAACATTGGCCTTGGAGGTCCATTCCAACCCTGAGATTCTCTGATTCTGGGATTCCGAGCAGGGCACTTGAGCAAAGCTAATGAGTAGGATTGTGACCTGGGGATAGGGGGAGTGGAGGAACTTCCGTGAAGCATTTGGCCTTACACTTTGAGCATTCTTTGCCATTCTTTGCATTGGTCCTCAAGGGTTGGTGAACATCCCTGTGTGTTCTGTCTAGCTCTTCCTTGACTTTTCTGCCTTGTCCCACAGTGAACCTGGAGCACCCGTGTATATGACATGAGCCTGTTGCCATGTCGATGACCATAGATAAAGCATTATGATCTTACTGCTGGCTCAGGCCAAAGCTGAAAAAATAGCCAGACAGAAAGAATTCTAGAGCCCACACTATTCACTGTGCTCCTCTATCCCTATACTAGCAATGTACTTACATTGCAGTGGGGGAGGCAAAAACATGTATAAGCACATTGAGCATAAATTTAAAGTGATTAAAATATAAATCAAAATTAAATAGGAGGTAAAGTAATCAGGAAGGGAGGCATCAGGAAAGGCTTCAGGCACAAGATGATGCCTGAGCTTCATCTCAGCTAGAGATCAAGTGCCCCTGAGGTCCCTTCCACCTGTCTGACGCCATCATTCTTTGACCTCATAGAAGGGCTTGGGCCTTGACATATAGTGAACCAGTATGGCCTGTTTACTAGACAGTTAGTGAGATCATGATAATAAATAAAAATGATGAAATTAAATAATATAAAATCACTTAGTTCAGAACCAGGTACATAGTAGGCATGATATAAATGCTTATTTTCTTCTTCCCTCCCTCTCCCAATAAGGAAACCATCCTTGACTTTTACTAAGTCAGACCATCGCACATTTAAGGGAATAAGAGGAGACGTGGTTTAGATTCAGAGAGTGAGGAACTGTGAAAGATCAGAACTGGGAGGAATGTTGCATACATTGTCAGACAAGATCAGTGTGTTGGTTAGTTTTTCTGAGCTGCTTTTTATTCTTAATGTTATAAGAGATAGCTCTTTGGGAAGGGGAGAAGTGAGGACCATTCAGAAATGAACGTGATGGGTGAAAACAAAAGCTGTAAATTAATTAATGAGCCTCTGGCTCTGAGAGATGAGAGGGGCCTTGGAGGTCATTTGGTTCAGAAGGGTCAAATGTGCTGCACTGAGACATTGCCTAGTTCAATGGGGACTAGATTAAAATGTAATAGGGAAATATTTAACAAAAATAAATAAAAATACAATAGGACATAGATAATGTTAATATGTGATTTTCTAAGTCCATATTTAAATCATCAACATTTACTGAGTTTCCGCTAGTTACCAGGTACTGTACTAAATTCTGGGGATACAAAAAGGGGCAAAAGAAAGCCATGCCCTCAAGGAACTTATAATCTAATGTTAGATTGTAATTAATTAATTAAACTAATATTAGTTTATATTAATATTATAATAGTATGTAATATATGCTATTATGATATTAATTATTAAACTAATATTAATCTAACCATCCTTACGTGTGGCTTAGGCCCCATTTCTACTTGCGTTTGACACCCGTGATCTAATCCAACCTATTCATCCATTTGACAGACATTCAGTAAGTGCCTGCTGTATACCCGGTACCATGCTTCATGCTGAAGCCAGAAAGACAGTGATGAAATAGCGCTTGCCCTCAGGGAGTTTACATTTGACTGAGGTGAAAAAACATGTAGACAGAGAACTAAAAAGGAAACACAGACTAAGTAATTGGGGAGGGGACAGCCTAAAGCACTGATGTCTGGGGGCTTTTTGTAGGAGGGCGTATTTGAGTTAAGTCTTAAAGGGATCTAGGTGAGGAAGGAGGGCACTCTGGGTGCGAGGTACAGGCCCTGGGAAGGCATGGAGGGAGGTGAGTGAAAGGCATGTCCAGGGAATGGAAGCTGTGTGAGCAAGCTTAGTGGGAGATGAATCTTGAAGGATAATTTGAAGCCAGACCACGAAGAGCTTTGCATGGTACAGGAGTCGACGTGTGGTACTGCAGTTAGTAGGGAGTTACTGAGGTTTGTGGAGTCAAAGGACAACGTGGTCAGGCACGTGCTTTAGGTGTGTCCCCCTTGGTAATTAGGTGGGGGATGGATCAGGAAGGAATAGTCTGGAAGCAGAGAGACAAGTGCAGATGTCATCGTACTAGTCCACGAAGGGAACAAGACCAGGGTAAGATGTTGTGGAGGCTGAATTGAGAAGACGGTGATTGATTAGACACGTGGGATGGAGGAGAGTGAGATGTTGGTGATAACTGAGGTTTAAACAGAGGGTAGTGGTGCCCTTTATGGGGAATTGAGCAACTCAGAGGAGGGGAAAGTTTTGAGAAGGAAGATCATAAGTTTTGTTTTGGCCATGTGGAATTTGAGATGCCTACAGGATATCCAGGTGAAGATGATCCACAGGCTTGGAGATCAGGAGAAAGAGCAGGGCTAGACGTGAATCTGGAGGTCATCTACAAACAGATGGGAAGGGATGGGAGCACTTAGATCAACCAATCAATCAATAAACATTTATTTAGCACCTACTGCGTGCCAGACGCTGTGAGAAAGAGCAGAGGGCCCAGGGCAGAGCCATCCATAGTTATGGGGCATAGCTGATAAGTGGTCAGACGAGGGGGAAGGGAACGGAAAGAGAGCCACGCTACAGAAACCCAAAGAGCGTCCAAGAAAAGAGGCTGGTCAACTGTGTTGATGCTTTGGGGAGGGCAAGAAGGGTGAGGATTGAGAAAAAGGCCCCGGAATTTTGCAATAAAGAGATAATCGGTAACCTTGGAGAAACCAGCTTCTGCTTTGTTCAGGAATCCTCTCTATGCCCTGACCTAACAAGGGGCAGCCAAGAAAACCCTCCTTGAACACTTTCAGTCACGGGGAGCCTACCGGTCAGCCCTCTCTATTTTTGTTGTTCAGTCATTTTAGTTATGTCTGACTCTTCATGACCCTGTTGGCGTTTTCTTGGCAGAGATACTGGAGCGGTTTGCCATTTCCTTCTCCAGCTCATTTTACTTAGGAGGAAACTGAGGCCAACGAGGTTAAATGACTTGCCCAGGATCTGAGGCTGGATTTGAACTCGGGTCTTCCTGACTCCAGGCCTGGCACCACCTAACTGCCTATTCTATCTTTTGGGAATACTATTATTCATTCTTCTGTTGAATCAGTCAAATAATGGACCAGAGTTGGGACTTTGAAAATGAAAAAGGAACGCAGTAAGAGAGTTTTATCAAAAAGAACAAGGAGTGGCGTGCCAAGCCAGTCCCACGAGCATTTATGAGCACCTACTATGTGCAAGTGGAGGAGGAGCCGTGCTGAGGTCAACACCAGCTTTGGGTCACTACTGGCCAGCTGACTTTCCCTCTCAATACCCCAAGAGTCTCCCTCTAAGACTAGGTTACAAAGCAGGCACTAATTTCCATTGGTGTAAGAAGTTTCCGCTCTGGATTTACCCTGCACCGGTGAAATCCCTGGCCCGTGTGCAAAGCGCAGTGGTATGTACAGTGGAACACTGAGAGCAGAGATGGCGTGCCCTGTGAGGAGCAGCCAGATGTCCAGGTAGGCTGGACCATAGAGTGAGTGAAGGGGGTGAATGTGGGATAAGTCTGGACGTCAAAATGACAAACAGTTTTTGCCCTTAGGAAGGTTACATTCTACTGGGAAGATGGCTGGCTGGCTGAATTTGGGGTCCAGAGGAGAAGAGCAGTGGGGGGCCTGGGAGAAAAGCAGGGAAGTTTATGTCTCTGGGCCTCAGTTTCCTCTACTGTAAAATGATGGAGTTGTGGACTTGATAGCTACTAATGTCTCCTCCAGCTCAAGGTCCAGAATCCCATAATCTCAGGAGAGAGGTGGTGGGCTGTGGGGGTGGAATGGTGCATATGTAACTGTGCTTCTTGGTTACAAGGGAGGGGTCTATAAAGAAGGGAGTCTTTGGGAATCTCTAGTGCAGGGAGAAAAAAGCATTAATAAAACTTAAAAAAAAAGATTAAAAGGGTACATTTCAGTTTTAAATGTATAAGTAGATTTGCCATTGTCAGAATTTAAAATCCCAGCTTAGAAAGAAGAGTTTGAAATGACAGTCATTTCATTCTTCACTCACCTGTCAGGTGGTGACAGATGAAATGGCCTGTCTGTCCCCCCCCCGCATCTACATTGCTTAAAATGGTGAAAACTCAGTTCAGAAGCATAGGGAGAAGACATTTAGTCAGACCAGCTTTAATGAGCTAGGGGGCCGCTAGGTGGCACAGTGAATAGAGTCCCAGGTCTGGAGTCAGGAAGACCTGAGTTCAAATATGGCTTCAGACACTTCCTATCTATGCGACCTTCGGTAAGTCACTTAACTTCCCAGTGGCAACTCTCCAGCACTGTAAGTTTCAGGACAGGTGCTTATCTGCATTGGTAGAAGGAAGTCCCTCACTGGGAAGTCCTTACACTGGTGAAATCACAGGTGTGGACTAAAAAACCCAACCTCTTCCATTCCAGTCTTATTCTTATGTATTCTTCTGTTTGTCATGCCAATGTGATCACGGGGTCTCAAAGTCCATGCCCGTGGATACAGAGCTCTCGGAGGACTGAGCAAGCTGGAAAGGCTTTGGCCACCTGTCTTACACAGAAGGGCGAAAGACGGTCTCTGCTCTCATCTCACTTTTCACTGCTGAAGGAAGAGCTCACGTTCTCCCAGCTGAGAGCTGGGATTGATGATGGATTAAGCTTCCTTTCCCTGGCATGGGAATCCGCCCAGTTTCCTGCCTGTTGGAAACAGGTCACTGTCCTTTATGATGAGGAGAGGGGAGACTGATCCATCAGGCTCGTTTTCTCCCCCTCCCAGCGACTCGTTCGCTCCTGACCTTGGTGAGGCTGAATTAGCCTTGTCAGTAACCTGATGATTCTCTTTGTTGAGTCAGGTTTCATTTCCTGTTCTCAGGAATATCGTTTCTGATCTTGGTAACTGTCAGCTGAGGGCTCTCAGATGGAGGTATTTCTCAGACTTTTTGAGTGTCTTCCTTGAGCACCCTCCGAATCCCCTTTCCCATGGGGATGGCTGTTCTCTGTGTGATTCAGAAAGCACTTGGGAAGTTTGTGGCCTGTCAGATGCATCTCCTTGCTCAAATTGTCTTGTTTTTATTTGTCTGTGTGTTCTCCAATTGAACGTAAACTCCTTGGGAGGAGGGACTGTTTTTGTTTGTCTGGTATCTGCCACTTGGCATAAGGCATTGTGCACACAGTAGGCACCTAATTAATACTTGTCTTGAATCCGACTGGTAGCTGATCTTAGGCAAGTGTCAAGTTAACATGTCCCTGGGCAATGTGAGACTCTGCCAAGGGCAAAGTGTCACCTCTTTCTAGCTCTCAAATGCCTTTG
This sequence comes from Phascolarctos cinereus, assembly GCF_003287225.1. Classification (NCBI taxonomy): domain Eukaryota; kingdom Metazoa; phylum Chordata; class Mammalia; order Diprotodontia; family Phascolarctidae; genus Phascolarctos; species Phascolarctos cinereus. Next base: position 403,430,881 of record NW_027556098.1, on the reverse strand, counting down.
CCTTGGGAGAAGAACCTCACCCCAACCCTAGAGTATTAGGGAGGAGTTGGGAAGAGTTCCTAACATCACTCCTTAGTCAGTAAGCATTCAGTAGGCACCTACTGTGTACCAGGCACCGTGCTAAGTGCAAAGCAATACAAAGAAGGGCAAAAGACGGCCTCTGCTCTCAAGAAGCTTACAGTATAAGGGTCTGGTAGAATGACTCTGCTCCTTACTAATCCCTTTAAGTGGTGGTGTGCCAAGGGTCTGTGCCCTTCCGGGCTACTGAGCTGTATGCATTTATGTTGTGTTAGGGACAGCCGGGTGTCTGTGCCCTTCCGGGCTACTGAGCTGTATGCATTTATGTTGTGTTAGGGACAGCCGGGTGTCAGAAAGACTCATCTCTCAGGGTTCAAAGCCAGCCTCAGACATTTCCTAGCTGTGTGACCCTGGACAAGTCACTTCACCCCTGTTTGCCTCAGTTTCCTTATCTGTAAATGGGAATAATAATAGCACCTCCCTCCCAGGGTTGTGGTGAGGCCCAAATGAGATAATATTTTGTAAAGCATTTAGCACAGTACCCAGCACATAGTAGGGTCTATATAAATGTTAGTTGTTATTATCTGTGAGCAGGTTGTATTCCTCTGCTGGAATGGAAACTCTCTGGGAGCAGTTGCATGAGGTTAGAGGCCCCACTGTCTTTACACTAGAGGAGTAGTGGATAATGTGCTGGGCCTGGAGTCAGGGAGACCTGCCTCAGACACCCTGGGTGGCTCTGGGGAAGTTATTTCACCTATGTCTGCCCTCCTGGTCCCAGTGCAATGCTCTACACTTCATTAGTAGTTACCGAATGAATGAATGAATGAATGAATGAATGAATGAATGTTTTTACCTGAATAGCTCTTCCCCTCCCCACAGTGGCCTCTCTTCTTGACTCTCTTGTCCCTTTGTACTTTTCCTCCATCCCTTCTCTATATCATCTCCCTTGTCCCATGCACTTTTCATATGAATATGCTGGCCTGGCCAGAGTTCCTTCTTTCCAGGAGGCATGGAGCCTACAGGGCATTGTCCCGGGCCTCAGCTCACTGGACTTGGCTGCTCCGGTCCCTGCTTCTTCATCACAAAAGACCTTTTTTGTAATGGGGCCACGGTGGGAAGAGCAGAAGCCAATGCCTGGTTGGGAGCTGTGTCCGTGTTGCCCCAGCAGAGGAGATTGGGTAACGGAGCCGTGGGGTGTCCTGGGTGCAGCCACTAGTCCAGATAAGGCCCTGGCCTCTCTCTCCCAGCCACAGCTGCCTTATACCAGCACAGATAATTGGGAACAAGCAGAGTTTCTATGGCTGGTCTGTGTTTTACAGTGAGTGGATGCTGACTCTGCTTGAGTGAGAGGGGAGGTCAGAAGGACGCTGTCATGAGATAAGAGACAGCATTTCTGAAAGGTTCAGATGTTGCCTTTTCCATTTGTGTCTGTTTCTGAGTTCTCCAAATGTGATCAAATCAAGTCCAGACATACCCCCAAAATGCCATGTGCCTTCCATGTTCTCCAATACATCTGTGATCTCATTAATAATGAGAAGCCTCGCTGACATTTATGTAAGCACCTCCTGTGTGCCAAGCACTGTGTTAGGTTCTGGGGACACAATTGGTCAATCCATAAGCATTAATTGAGTGCCTATTAAAAGAAAGGCAGCCCCTGCCAACCAGCACCTTAACGTCTTAGTAGACTAGATGCAACCTGCCCACCCCACCGATGGGTAAAGACAGGGAATAGAGCAAATAAGTTCTGGGGATTTGGAGACGGTGAGTATTGATAACTAGGGGCGTGGGGTGGGGGGAATCAGGAGAGGCCATTTGTAGACACTGGAGCTGAGCCTTGAGGGGAGCTGGGAGTTCCAAGAGACCAAGGTAGAGGAAGGAAGGCATTCCAGGCATGGAATCAATGCCAAGGCCTGGAGGCTGGAGATGAGCATCACAGTCCTGGGAGGCTGCTGGGGCTCAAAGTCCCCTGGGGCCTCGACATCGGGAATCTCCTTCAGAGTGAGTGGGTCAGCTCCTGTCGGACCGTGTTGTTCATCCAAAAGCCTAGCCAACCAGCTTTGTTCACCCAGCCCGATGCCAAATGACGTGGAACTGTTTCAGCAAATTGCATGCATGTTCAAGGGACAGAAATTTCTGTCTCCTGATTGCTAGAATGGCCCCATTTAGCATCCCCAGTTTCTCCACCAAGAATATTTGAGTGAAGATCTAGCTTGATAGGCACACGGAAATCCAAAAGTCTCTTGGACTAAAGGCTCTTGGTATCTGGGCGTCTTCATCACTTCACGCTTGGTGCCTGGGAGGAATGGTTGTACGTGCTGCTCTTCCCCCTTCCTGCAAGATACGCGTGGTGAATGAACTTCAGCCAATCACAAGATCCCCAAGATTATGGGCTCGAATCACAGCCTTCTTTGGAATGGGATCATTCTATTTCATTAAATCCAGCAAGGATTTATTTAGCACCTACCTTCATGCCAAGGCTCAAAAACAAAACAGGAAATGGCTCCTGACCTCAGGGAGCTTGTATTCTGTCAAGGGCCAGCAACATGTACAAAGAGAAATAAATACAAGCCACTTTGAAGAGGGTGAAGCCGCCAACGCTCAAGGGGATCTGGAAAGGCTTTCCCTACAAAGAGGCATCCCATATGGTCCTCGAAAGCCCCTCACGATTTGGAGAGACGGCTATGATGAGGGAAGGCATTCTAGACATTGGTGGGTAGCTTGTGCAAAGAAATGAGTAATGGAGTGCTGAGTCTGGAAATTGCAAGTAAACCTAAAGAATGTGCAGCTCCTTTAAAAACAAACATATTTACAAAATATTGGGAGCAAATGGTCTCCTTAAGGGGATAAACAGGGCATCATCCAGGTGACTGCTTCAAACAAAATGGTGCTCATTCCAATATACGTTTTGGTTTGGTTTAAGATTTTTTAAAAGTCTCGTTCCTTTAAGGTTCATTTCCAGTTGTCTGTAGAGGGTGGCTTATGAAACTTCTGCTAAAGTATTTTTCTTGGTGGGTTCTTTTCCTCCCCTGCAATATGGTTTCCTCATCATATCTAAGCTGCTGCAGATTGAATTGTGCCGGAAACATCCAAGTTCCTTCTTCCCCGGGGGAGCTCACTGCCTGCTGCTCATGAGATCTTCTCTCTTCCAGGTTATTCCTTGTCATCGAGTACGTGAATGGAGGGGATCTCATGTTTCATATGCAAAGGCAAAGAAAGCTTCCGGAGGAGCACGCCAGGTATGTTGCAGGCAGCGCCCTATCCCTGGTGTTGTCATCGATGACAATTGGAAAACCAGATGCTGTTTGGATAGAATGCTAATGAAGAATTGTGCTTAATCACTGCCCCATCTCTCTACCCATCTTTTTAAACTTGGTTCTCTAAGCATTTTACAGATATTATCTCTTATTTTCACAATAGCCCTGGGAGCTAGGTGCCATTAGCCCAATTTTATGAATGAAGAAACTGAGGCTCAGAGACATTAAGGTGACTTGGCGCAGGTCACCTGGACAGGGTTTGTGCTGGTATTACTGATCTTAGGCACAGAGTTCTGTTAAATACACAACTCTGTGTGTGTGTGTGTGTGTGTGTGTGTGTGTGTGTGTGTGTGTGTGTACGTACGCAGGGAAGATTAGATCTGTCTGAGCTAGGAGGGACCTCATGGGTCCCCCTCTAATGTACCCCTGTTTTAGCATTCCCACATTTTTTTAAACAGTGAGGTAGCTAGGTGATGCTGTAATGGATGAAGCACTAGCCCTTGAGTCAAGAGGACCTGAGTTCAAATGCGGCCTCGGACATTTACTAGCTGTGTGACTCTGGGCAAGTCACTTAACCCCGATTGCCTCCCTGTCATTATACCTGTCATTCTTGTTCACAAGAAGGCACAGGAATAGGAACTATAGCTGTGGTTTCTTTGGTATAGGGACCTCCTGGATGGGGAAACTCACTTTGCCAATTCAAGTTGGCCCCTTCTCTACAGTTTAGAGCCATTTAGGGGGTTGCCTCAAGCAGTGAGATATTAAAAGACCTGTCCAAGGTCTCACAGCCAGTGTGTGGCCTGAGAGAGGATGGAACTCGGATATCCCAGGCTTCAAGGCCAGCTCTCTTTACCATCCACACTAGACCAGACTATCTCATTTGTAAGAAGAGGAAAATGAAACAAAACAAAAACTTTGGGAGCTGGGGATGGGAGGAGAAAGAGAGGAGGGAAAGGTATGAATGGTTCTATTAAGTGTAATTTTCTAAGATTGTTTTTTAAAAATACACAATCTGATTTCCTTAGTGTGGGACACATGTGTAAATCCCAACCTGCCTATGATTTAGTAAATGAGACTCAAGCCAGATCTGTCCAGATTGGCATCTTTTAAGTTTCAGAGGCAGATTTGAACCCAGGTCCTGCTAACATCAAGACATTCCCTCTCCCAAGCCTACCCTGCCTCTGTGATAAATAAGTCACAGTTAAGTGAAGGTAGGAAGAAACCTGCTGAACTTGCAGTCTGAGGAGCTGGGTTCAAATCCCCGTGTTGCTATATGCTTGCCCAAGTCATTTCCTCTCTCCACCTCAGTTTCTTTCTCTGTAAAATGAGAAGGTTATGTTAGATTGTCTCTATCTCTGTCACTCACTACAAGTCACTAGTCCAGTTTAACAAATATTATTGGAGTGCATTTTGTGTCCCAAGCCCAGCACCACTTGCTGAGCTGGGCTGGATTTCTGTTGAATGGAGCTCAGGGGCCATCTCCTTGGCACCCAGCTCCCTGCAGGGGCTGAGTGATGTCTCTGGTACCTCATTCATCTTGACTTAACTTTGCAACCGAGAAGGGCCGATGGCAGGTTCAAACTGCAATTCGGGTTAATGACCTGAATCTGACAGGGCAGCTTGGAATTTTTGATACCAACGAGAATGGATTAGCAAGGGCTGGACTGAATGAAGGCAAAAAGCCATCAATCTCACCTGGTTATTTTGAGAAAACTTTTTAAAAACTCCTCTGTGCTGTAAGAGAAACGACATTGGGCCCTCCTTTCTTGCCCCTAGCTCACTCTTAGCTGGCTCTCTCTTTTTAGAAGTCATGAATCTCTCCCTTTGAATTGTGAATTGGGTCTTGTCACCTCCAGGAGCTACGAGACGTTGATAGCTTTTCGGGTTTGTTTTTTCCCTCCAAGGTTTTATGCTGCTGAAATATGTATTGCTCTAAATTTCCTCCACGAACGGGGAATTATCTACAGGGACTTAAAACTAGATAATGTCCTCTTAGATGCTGAAGGTCACATCAAATTAACAGACTATGGCATGTGCAAGGTAAGTGACCTTGTCCGTGTGGATTTCTGCCTGGCTGGGTCCGCCATGTGCCTCTGGGACATAGTCGGATCGTGGGATGCTAGCCGCCTCCACGTGCCCTGTGTGCCTGCTTCTGCATTACATCCATGCCACTGTTTACCTGGGCAAGCTTCTGCCTCTGGTTCATCTGCCAGTGCGGGAGTGGATCGGTGTGTGTCTGCCTGTTTGTCCACCGATCAGCCTCCTTGCGCACGCGTTTGTCTGGGCTTCAGCTTGTGTGCTTGCTCGTTTGCCTCTGCCTGGGTCTGTGTCTCTTTCTTGTGATGAGAACTTTACCCCTGAAGGACCAGATATAACCTCCCTGTCATCCAACGACTAGTTGAAGTCCTTCTGGGAGGGGACATCCCACACCCTCCCAAGGCAGCCCATTCCACATTGGGTCAGCCCTCTACCATCCACGTCAGTCAATCAAGAGACATTTTTAAAGGACTTCTTGTGTTCCGGGCACTGTGCTAAGTGCTGAGTATACAAAGAAAGGCAAAAAACAGCCGCTGCCTTCGTGGAGTGCACAGTGTGATGTAGAAACAGTGAAATGATTCCCTCAGCAGAGGGAAGGCACTAGAATGCAGTGGGAAGGGGAGAGACTTTTTGTAAGAGGTGGGATTTTACACAGGACTTGAAGGAAGCCAGGGAAGCAGATAGGCAGAGATGAGGAGGGAGAGCAAAAATGCCCAGAGTGAGGAGAGGGTCTTGTGTGAGGAACAGGCAGGCAGCCAGTGTCACTGGATTGTAGAACAGAGGGGGGTCAGGTCAGCTATAAGAAGACTGGAAACACCTGATGGCCAACCATTCCTCCCCGGTATCTTCTTGTGAAGTCACTTTCTTGAACTCAGGTGTGCGACTTGACGTTTTCCTTATTGAATTTCATCTTACCGTGTTCTAACCTGTCGTGCCCTTCGTAGATCCTGCCTGTCACCCGGGGTGTTAGCTGGCCCTCTTGGATTTGTGTCACTTGACATAATTTGATGAGGCGTGCCATCTCTACCTTTGCCTGAATATGACACGGCACCAAGTGACAACCAGATCCCTGGGGCATTCCGCTGGAGACTTCTTGCCACGCTGACCTCAGAGTTGACTACTTTTAATCCCATTATTCAATTAATTCTGAATATCGATTTGTATGATTATCTAGCCTATATCATTCCATCTTTTCCAAAAGAACAGTAGAAGCAACTTTATCAAAAGTTTTGCCGTATGCACAGCATTCCCCTATCTTCTGGTTTAATAATCCTGCCGAAGAAGGAAGTGGGTAGTTAGACTGGCATGACCCATTCTTGATGAAGCTAGGCTGACTTTTCATAATTGCTGCTTCCCTTTCTAGGTATTCACCAACTTTTTCTTTTTTGGGGGGGGGGGGCTGGGCAATGGGGTTAAGTGACACATAGCTAGTAAGTGTCAAGTGTCTGAGGTCAGATTTGAACTCAGGTCCTCCTGACTCCAAGGCTCTATCCACTGTGCCACCTAGCTCCACCAACATCAACCATTTTTTTTTTAATGATACATTCCAGAACTTCCTCAGGAATTGATGTTGTTTCCTGGGCTGATTATAGGCTCTTTTGGTTTTCTTTTCTTTTCTTTTCTTTTCTTTTCTTTTCTTTTCTTTTCTTTTCTTTTCTTTTCTTTTCTCTTTTCTTTTCTTTTTTCTTTTCTTTTCTTTTAAATCAGGACATTCACCTTTCTCCCATATTGTGCTCGCTCTCTTGTTTTTTCCACGATCTTTGACATTATCCCCAACAGAGGCTCGGCCATCACAGCTGTCTGCTCTTTCAGTACCAGAAGATCTGGGCTGGGTGAATAAAATTTACCAAGGGCAGTGAGGGACTCGCTGACCATCTCTTCACCTATCCTGGGTATCAGTTCCCTGTTAGTCACTTTTGTTCTGACATTTCTAGTGTAAAGGTCATTGGCAGAGAAATCAGGAGCAAAATAAGGCTTGAGCAGCTTAGCCACCTGCCTCTGTGTCATCACTTATCACTATCCCATCCACCCCAAGCAGCAGACCTAATTCTTCTTTGGCCCTCCCCTTTTTTCCACCGGTAGAGCTTTTCAGAAAATTCTGAAAACTCTTTTTACGGGTGCTTGTTTCCCTGACCAGCCTCAGCTCTTTCTTCTTCCTTTACACCCTTTGTAATTTTTTCCACCAAAATGGAGGTTGCACACCAGAGTGAACCTTCCTGCCTCTTCCACAGACTCTAGCAGGGAGAAGGCAACGCTGTGCTTCTCAGTGCTTCCACTCCAGCCACCACTTCCTCTCTGGTAGTGACCATGGATGCAGAGAATCCCCTTGTTGGTTCTTTCACCTTTTGAAGAATGAAAATAGCCCTCATACAAGTTAAGAATTAGCTGTTAAAAAAAAAAAAAGAATTAGCTCCTTTTTCTTGAACACAGACACAGAGAGCATTCCAGTTCTTGATAAATTAAGTCCCCTATCATTATTATTTGATCCCTGTTTGCTGGACTATTGATCTATTTCCTGAACACCTTATAGCTTCTTTCTGTCTAGGCGGTCTGTAGTACATTCATGACTAAATCACTTCTCTTTTTTCTTCTTCCATTGATCTCTACCCAGTGCTGTCTCCCCACCATGCTTTCTCTCTCTGGTTCCTAGATTTTGTCACAACCCAAGTGAAGAATTAAGACTTTCTGAATGTACAACCCCCTCCATTTTTATCTTACCTGTCTTTTTTTTTAAATAAGGTATTACCCACATTCCAGTCCAAGTGGGGTTCCCCTTCCCCTCCACCAAGTCTCTGTGATGTCAAATTTCCCTCCTGAGTTTGTCTAGCCTATATCATTCCATCTACCTTTTACATTTACTTTCTAATGTTAAGGCAGAATAACTATTAGTGTTTTGAATGACTTTTAGGTATCCAGCATTAGCGAACCACATTATAATGAGCTGGCAATTTAGTTGATCTAGGTACATTTTCCAAATCCTGGATTTGACAGCCTTAGGGTTCCATGGTGTGTGTGTTGGGGTGAAGGGCGGGGAGGACATCGAGGTTTTGTTCAGTAACACTTGCAATGATTTGTCCCCACAGGAAGGATTGGGTCCCGGTGATACAACAAGCACTTTCTGTGGGACGCCGAATTACATTGCCCCAGAAATCCTAAGGGGAGAAGAGTACGGTAGGTCGATGCTAAAATGTCCCCAGATTTTCCTTCTCGTCTTACTCAGTCCTGCTCGTTGAGGCGTCTCTGAATCCTGGGCTGGACCGCCGAGCATCACGTGTAACCTGTCCCTAAATGAGAACTGCCCTCGACAGCCTCCTCAGCAAGTGCCGCCAAGGCTGACCCGTGTGGCTATGGGGCTTTGAGGTCTCTGTGTTACTAAGTTAAGGTACTTTGGAGGGAGCAGAATACTGCTACCCAATGTAACCCAGGTCTTCCTGACTGCACATCCAGCTCTCTGTTCACCACCCCATGGTGCTTCTTGGGGCTCTTCCTTCCCAGTAACCAGAACATGGAAGAGCCAGCCCATCCCTCTTGTGAGCACCCTTTTTCTGGTCCTGAGTAACCTGGGGAAATGAATTCATCCTGGAAAGTTTGCTGGCCAAACAGAACATCGGAGCCAGGAGGATTGGACAGTCTTAAAGGATGTCTGGTCTAGGTAGTGAGGGACCAAGGTTTGTTCCCATGTTCTCTCCTGGCCAGAAGTCTCATGTTTGCCCCGCAGAGTGCTTCTCTGGGAACGGCCATCCCTGGCATCTTCATCCCTGGATCCTACTCTCTTCAAGGCACAAATCAAGTCATTTCAACAAACACTTCACAAGCACCTGCTATGTGTCAGACGTTGACTGGACTGGGCATTGGGCATATAAATATAAAAGAATCCTTGCCCTTAAGGAGCTTACAGTCTATGAAGGAGTAGAGCAGTGTGGAATATGTTGTGTTCACAGTTGGAGAGGCAGCATGTCAAGATGGAGAAAACAGTAATAACTAGGGGGAAAAGGGAGGAGGGAGATCCATCAGGTGGCACCCAAACTGCTTTGAAAGTTAGGATTCTATAATGCAGAGGAGAAGAGGGAGAGCATTCTAGGCATGGAGAAGGGGAAGGACAAAGGTTTGGTGGTGGGAGATGGAATTCCCAAATTGCCTGACAGCAGTTTCCCAGGAATGGTAGAGTGCTTGGTATATAATATGTGCTTAAATTCTTGTAGCTTGATTGCATGATGGGACCCACCCTCACACCCCCCCCCCCTCCCCCAGGAGAACATTAGCTTTATTTCATTTTTTGCCCATATATCACCATCACCTGTTACGGGGCACCCCCCCCCCAGTAGTAGTACTTCACACACAATTGTTAATTAATTGGTTGGTTGATTGGTTCTTGCCCTATCCCCAGGGTTCAGTGTGGACTGGTGGGCCCTTGGCGTCCTGATGTTTGAGATGATGGCGGGAAGATCGCCATTTGATATCATCACAGACAATCCGGACATGAACACTGAAGATTACCTCTTCCAAGGTACGTGTATGCATGCACGCCTGGCACTAAGGATGGGGAGGATGGTGCCCCAGGAGGGTCTGTCAAGCTTAGAAACAGAGCTTTCTCCCAAGCTCTCCGAGTTTCAGATAACAATATTTTTCTCATCCTCCATATTCAGTCTGTTGCTAGCTCCTATCAATTTTATCTTCACATCTCTTGAATATGCCTCCTTCTCTCCTCTGACACTTCTCCCATCCCGATCCAGGCCCTCATCACCTCATCCTTGGACTATTGCAATAGCTGTTTGGGGGTCTGCCTGCCTCAGGTCTCTCCGCACTCCCACCTTGTCTCCATTCAGCCACCATAGTGATTTTTTTTAAGGCAATTGGGGTTAAGTGACTTGCCCAGGCTCACACAGCTAGTAAGTGTCAAGTGTTTGGTCTGAGGCCAGATTTTAACTCAGGTCCCCCTGACTTCAGGGCCAGTGCTCTATCTACTGTACCACCTAGCTGCCCCGATCATAGTGATTTTCAAGGCCAGGCCTGACCGTGTTCACCCCCAGCTCACTAAACTCCAGTTTACTATTACTTCCAGGATGCAATATAAAATCCCCTAATTGGCATTCAAAGCCTTTTCTACCCTGCCCTCTTGCTCTTCCTAACTTCTTATGCCTTCCATCATTCTCCCCCACCACACCCTACCCCTCCCTGGGCAATCCAGTGACTGGCCTCCTCATTGTTCTTCAGATGAGACCCTCCATCTCCCAGGTCTGGGCATTTCCCCTGGCTGCACCCCGTGCTTGGCATGCTCCCCTGCCTCATCTCCGTTTCCCTGGCTTCCTTCATGTCCCAGTTAAAATCCCACTTCCTCCAGGAAGCCTTCTCTCGCCCCTCTCCATTCCAGCGCCCTCCCTCTGGGGATCATTCCCCATTCATCCCGTCAGTGCCTTGTTCAGACATACGTGTGTGCACGTTGTCTCCTTTGTCAGGCTGCGAACTCTCTGAGGACAGGGACTCTTCTTTTGCATTTCTTGGTGGACCTGGTCAGTGCCTGGCACATAGTAAGGCACTTTACAAAGTGCATGAGCTGACTTACTGCGGTTCCAGGAGTTAGAATACTAATTACAGCTAACAGTCATACTTCAAAATCTTATTTCATTTTATCTTCATTACATTTGGGAGGGAGGTGCTGTTATTATCCCATTTTACAGATGAGGCAGGTGGAAGTTAAGTGACTTGCCTGGAGTTACAACTAGTCAGTGTCTGAGGCAGAATTCGAACACAGGTCTGTCTTCCTGAATCTGAGGCTGATGTTCTACCCATTGCACCACTTATCTGTTAAACCGAAGAAGGCCTTGTAGATGTGGACTTTTCTATGTACTCCCAAAGTGCTGGGAAAGGTATGAACGTGGTAACCAGGGGGTCTGCCTTCTACTTGAAGGTATATATCTCAAAGCTTTACCTTGAAACCCATGAAGTCCTCTGTATTTTAAGCCCCAATCTGAAAACGAGACTAGAAAAATCTCTTGCACCTTAATTTTCCAGAGTACCTTAAGCATGGTACCACTGAACAGTGATAATAATTGTCATTATAACTGATGAGAGGAAGGATTCATTGTATGGCATGCTAGCCTCAGACCCAGGGAGACCCAAGTGCACATCCTGTCTCTGACCCCTACTGGCTGTGTGACCCTACATAAGTCACTTTACCTGTGTGCCCCAGCCAAAACTATAAGATGCCAACCAGATGCCATCCTACACTGGTGCACGTCAGTCAGTCAGCTGGTGTCCTTAAGCTTCTGTGGCCCAGCTACTGCCCCAGGGATGCCCTGAGCTGACAGAGAGGCAGCTAGGTGCTGCTATGGATAGAGTCAGGAAGACCTGAGTTCAGATCCTACTAAAAATAATTACTCGCTGTGTGATAAAAATGAATCATGCTAATAATAATAGCCCCTGCCCTCAAGGCGCTAATAATGAATGAATGAATAATGGTGATGGTGATGACAGTAATGTCTTGCCCTTCAGAAGCTTACATTCCAAGGCAGAGAAGATGGTTTAGTGGCTGAGCTCTCAGCCTTGGAGTCAGGACCTTCCCTCGGACACCTCCCCGCTAGCCATGTGGCCCTGGGCAGGATACACCACCTGTCACTGGTGGAGGGAGTTTTCTCGCTGCAGTTTCCCTACTCTGTTGAAACCACAAATCTGTAACAACAGCTGCCGTCTCTATAGTGATTTAAAATGTGCAGTCTGTTTCAGCCTCCTAGCCACCCTATACAGTAGGTCCTCTGGGTATTATTATCCTCATTTTACAGATGAGAAAACTGAGGCTCAGAATGTGCCATGTGTTCTTCATGGTCACACACATAGTCACTGTCAGAGGCAGGATTTGAACCCAGGCCTCCTTTTCTCTCAGTCCTGTGTGCCTCGTTACTTTTTTTTAGTGTCACTTGAACCAGTATGGCCGCAATGCCTGCCTTATAACCAGGGTCCTGAGCTCAGAATGGACTCATTCAGCCTATGTGGTGGCCACGCTAACAGGCTGCTCCTCATTTCCAGACAAACGTCTCGCAAAGACTATCGGGAAAGGGCATCAGATTCAGCTTCTCTCTGCTCTTTACCATATGGGTGACCCCGGCCAGGTCTTCATCTCTGTGTGCCTCAGTCTGTAAAACGAGGGAGTGGAACGGGATGGCCTCTGAGCACCCCCGAGGCCAGTCCTGTTGGCTCTGTAGGTGCCCCCAGTGCGTTTCTGGGCCTTAACAGACACGCAGGTAGAATGTCGTCTTCCATCGGCTGACCTTGGGCTCTGAAAGGGACCCTGAAGGAGGAAGAGACAAGGCCCTGAGGGAGGAATGGATTTGTTTGGGATCACACAGGCTGCAGGCAGAAATTATTACCAAATGAGAGTATTTTTAAAAATTAAAACCATCCTTCTATAAACTTCTGTGTGATGTTTATCGAGGGATAGAGGGCTGGACTCCGAGCTCAGTTTGAATCCTGCCCTCCGACACTTATGGTTGTGTGACCCTGGGCAAGTCACTGAAGCTCTCTCTGCCTCTTTCCTCATCTGTAAAATGGGCATAATCACAACAGCCCCTCCCTCCCAGGGTTCTTGGGAGGATTAAGTGAGATAAGATTTGCAAAGTGCTTTGCAGACCTGAAAGTGCTATGTAAGGGCTAGCCATTATTATTATCATCATCATAATTGCCCATTGGAATATAGTTTTCTAATTTTGTTGTTTCAGTCCTATCCCATTCTCCATGGCCCCATTTGAGGCTTTCTTTCTGCAGCTCATTTTACAGATGAGGAAACCAAGGTAAACAGGGTGAAGTGACTTGTCCAGGGTCTCCCAACTACCACGTGCCTGAGGCCAGATTTGAACTCAGAGATGAGTCTTCCTGACTCCAGGCCCAGCACACTTGTGCACTATGGTGCCCCCTAGCTGCTCTTTGGAATGGGTACAAAATGAATAAATACAAGGCTGGTTTGGGTGAGAGTGTAGTAGTGGCTGCCCTCCATGGAAGAAAGTAGCTTTTTCCATGTTATAGCCTTCCCTGGCCTCATCATCCTAGTCAAACTGCCCTGTTTCACTCTTCTACATAGAGAACATTTCTAGTTTCATCTCCTATTTTTTCCCAGGCTGACCCCCATACCTGGGATTTCCTCTCTTCCCTCCCGAGCTTGGGTTCCACTTCCAATACAAGATCTTTCTTGATTGTCCCAGTTACTAGTTCCAGACCCTCAGAAATTATTTTTGTATGTACTTACATATACACGTTTTGTCCCTTCCTTCCCCACTCCAAGGAGGAGCGAAACATGATGGTCCTAACCCTTGAGCTGGAGGGAATATTAGAGACCATCTAGTGCAACCTCAGCAATTTACAGATGGGGAAACTGAGGCTGTGTCACTTTCTCTGAGCTATAACTATCAGAGACAGAATTTGAACCTAGGTCCTTTGACCCTAAAATCAGTGTTCAAATTGGTGAGTTTCTTGAGTACTTGTCCTGGTTTGTTTTAATCTTTGCATACCCAGTACCTAGAGCACAGCCTGACACATAGTAGGCACCTTAAAAATGTTTGTTTGCTAGGAAAGGGGACAGGGATTAATTATAGTAGAATGGAAGCTTCTTAAGGGCAGGCATTGTGTTTATCTTAATGTTCCTGGCCCTTACTTAGAATGGTGCTTTATACTCAATAGATAATCCTTTTTTAAAAATATCACCTTCATTTCCAAGCACAGCCCTTCTCTCTCTCCAGAGTCAACCCTTAACAAAGAATTAAAAAAAAAAAAGATTCCACAAAACTAACACAACAGAGATTTCTGACCGTCTATTGAGTATGGTCAGCCAACGTCCTCCATTTCTCCAGTGAAAGGAGGGATGGGTGTTTCCTCATGTCTCCCTCCAGGGATAAGCCTGGGCTTTATCATTAGCATTGTTTCAAGTTGTGTTGTTGGGTTTTTCCCCCATTTCATTTTATTTATGCAGTTTTAGTCACTGTATAGTACTTTCCTGGCTCTGCTTACTTTGCTCTACATCAATTTGTACAAGTCTCCCTGTGTTTCTCTAAATTTTCCCTCTTCTTTCTTGTTTCTGAGAGTGTGCCGTCCTGTTCCCTTCCATTCACAGAGCTCGGCTTCTTCAGCCTGTCCCTGATCCCTAGACTTCCAGTCCTTTGCAATCCCCAGAAGTTCTGCTTTGGAATATACTGAGGTTCTAGGGCTGGTCTTTCTGCCTTTGACCTCCTGCGATAGATGCTGAGCCATGGACCCACTGGTCCATGTAGATTCTTAGCCATTTGTTGAATTTGGTTAAAGCAGCTTTTTTTTTTCATGTCTTCACATGCGATTGAATAAGGATACACAAGGTAGACAGTTGTACGGCAGGTCTAGAATTTTACTTTTTGGCTCATTTGTGAATATTCTTGTAAAACAGAAAAGTGGGGCAGCATTTCTCAAGACCTTTTTTCCAATCTCCTCTAGTTATCCTTGAGAAGCCTATTCGAATCCCCAGATTTCTCTCTGTCAAAGCCTCCCACGTCTTGAAAGGATTTTTAAATAAGGTAAGTGTTCCTAGTTCTTTTGCCACATGAGCAGGGTGGGGATGGGGGTTAATCTGGCATTTTCCTCTTGGTAATTTAACAGCAGGGAAGAACTATAATGCAGAAAACATGAGGGTCCCCAGGCATATTGGAGGAGAAAATTAATATGTAATTTTTTTTAGAACAATGTTTTAATGAATTACCCTTCCTGCCTCTAGGACAGACATTCCAGGCCTTCTAAGCCCCAAACTCACCTTTCCACCCATTACTTCCATCCGAGCATTCCAGTTCTCAGCTCCATGTCTTATAAATTCTTCATGACTTTGTTCATGGGCACCCCTTACAGGAAGCACGTCCTTCGCCATGTTTTCCCATCTCTGAGTCCTCTCTAATGATGCTCTATTTGTGTGCAGCTTATAGTCTGTCCTTCTCTTCCCTTCCCCTCCCCAAAAGTCAGCCCCTGGAAGGTGGGGCCTATTTGGCATTTTGTCTGTCTTTCCAATCCTATCCCCAGTGCCTCCTGAATAACAGTCAATTGCTATGTTGGCTGGATTGTTCCAGACCCCCAGAAATTATTTTGTATGTACTTACCTGAACATGTGTTTTGCCAGTACACCCTCTCCAAAGGAAAACTGGTCCTTTAGCAAAACCAAGATTCAGTTTAAAATATGGAGAAGAGACAAATTTTCTCATAGCTGGGAAGGCTGCTTCTGACTTGAGGAAAGGAGGCATTTTTGGTGATAATGTTTTTTTGATTCCTTTCTTGAGTATAGAAAAAAGATGTGGGAGAGAGGGAAGGAGAGGATTTATATAGCCCCTACTATGTGCCAGGCAGTCTGCTATGTGCTTCCCAATATGATCTCAGTTGAGTGTGGAAGTATAGGAGTGAGCAGAGGTTGGGTTCTTTTAAGCTTCTCTGTTACAATGCGAACCATCAGCTCATTTGACTCAGGGAGGGAGGGCTCATCAGTAAATTGCAAGAGCAAATGTTGACTTGACTTTTTCTTCCCCTTTTATATTTTGACTTCTAGGATCCCAAAGAGAGGCTTGGTTGCCAGCCACAAACGGGATTTTCAGATATCAAGTCTCACACGTTCTTCCGCAGCATAGACTGGGATCTGGTAAACAACCCAAGCCCCATGAATTCCCTGGTGTGATGAATGAAGTGTGGTTTCTTACTGTCCAGGAATTAGATTTATGTAGGACAAAGCCAGCTCTGTGTGTGTGTGTGTGTGTAAGTGCCTTCTGTGGGTCTTCCTAGACCACTTTTCTTCTGCTAACAGGGCTCTGATATCCAGAGAAAACAAAGGGAAAGCCAGAGCTGACCCATTAGCAACCTCCCTCCAAAAAAGGGAAAGATAAGAAAGATTGTTCATTTTGCAGTACAATATAGAACTGCAACTAGAAATTGCAATTGTCTGAAGCAAGAAGCATTAAATATTTCCACCTCCATCAACCTTTTAAGACAAATTCCATTCAGGGGAGAGACCCCAGGACACCAGCTGGGGACAGAGATCTAGGGACCCTTAGAGGCTACTGCCATAGAGGCCAAAGGGAAACATAGCATGCAGTCGCTTCCCTTTTTCACTAATTATTCTTATTAATTAGATACTAAGCTCAATTGTTTTTAGCTGCTAAAAGAGCCTGCATGGTATTGGTGTCTCTTCGGTCTCAGTGCCCGGTGCCAAAGCCCTGGTTGCCCCATCTTGGTTATCATTCTGTGATACTCTCTGAGGACAATACTTGTTTGGAATGCTTTGCTGGGGAAGTACCTGCTTCCTTGGCCTCACTGAATTGTAGCTGGCATCTGCTGGGGCATCTACTGATGCTTCACAGGGCATTTGCTGGGGGCATTAGGAATTCGGGATGATCCAGAACACACTGAAAACTCCCATCTCGGTTCTGTATGCCTCCTGTGAGGCTGCAGAAATGACCCCCAGGCCGATCTTCTGGAGGACAAATCCAGAGCTGTTTTCTGGCTTATGTCATTGTGTCATTCAATGAGGAGTTTTTCTGAAGAAATGGAGAGAAACAACCCCTGGCTGAAATAATTATATAACTTAGCAGGCCTGTAAACCCCGATGCCTCTTGTAAATGCATGAGAACCAAGAAAATGAAACTGAACGGGGTACATTCATTGTCTGTGCCCAGTGAAAAGTGAATACTTTGCCAAGTTACTGACGTTTTGCCTCTAAATTACACTTTAACTTTAAAGGGGAAACAAAAGACATTGTTAAGATCTTGAGGCCAGCCACTTCTTGAAAAATTTGGTCTTTTGCTTCATCCCCCCAGTCTAGGCCAGCAGCAGGAAGGAAAGAATTGAGGCAGCTGATAGAGACTGGGAGCGAAGAAAACTCGGATCAGAAGGAAATTGGGCATTTTCTTAATGCACTCCTCTAGCTAGACTGTCTGTTTGCCTTAATAGAATTCACTGGGTCACCCCAAGAAGGTCTCGTGGAGACAGGCTTGGTCTGTTCCTGAAAACTCTGAAAGAGCAGGGGTAATGGGTCCCAATTTGTAGCTACTGAAAACCTGATTATATCCATGTACCTATTAAAATAATTCTCTTCGATGGACAATTTCGGTAATGGGAGCCGACATACTATTTCCAAGGATTGTGGAATATGTGTAATTTTCAGTGACATTGGAGAAGTGGGCAAGGCTGAATTTTCTAGGTGCTCCTTTGAAGGGGGGATGGGGCATCACAGGAAGGGAAATCTGGGTGTTCCAGCCAGGTGCCCTTGGTAAATGATTAAGTCTGTAATCTGGATTCTTCAAGGCCTGGCGGTCCAAGGCTCTATTGAAATAGATTACTTATTCTTACTCCTTAGGGCTGGGCCCTGCCTCTCTCTCTTTGGTTATGCTGCATGATGGAGTTTTATGTACCAGAACACCTGGCTGTACACTGTTCTTTTGTTCTGCTAGAGACATCTGGGTGGTGCAGGGAACAGAGCAAGGGACCTGGGGTCAGCAAGTGGTGATGGTGGTGGTGTTCAATTGTTTTCAATGGTGTCTGACTCTTCATGATCCCACTTGGGGTTTTCTTGGCAGAGATACTGGAGTGGTTTGCTATTTCCTTCTCCAGCTCATTTTACAGATGAGCAGACTGAGACAAACAGGGTTAAATGACTTATCCAGGGTCATGCAGCTAGTATGTGTCTAAGGTTGGATTTGAACTCAGGTCTTCTTGACTCCAGGCCCTGTGTTTTCTCCACTGTGACTGAGGCAAACAAGATGAAGAGATGTGAATTCAAATCCAGTCTCAAACACTTCCTAGCTGCATGACCCTCAGCAAGTCACTTAACCACCAATGGCCTCAGTTTCCTTCTCTGTAAAGTGGGCATGATAATAGCACCTGCCTCCCAGGTGAGAAGCAAATGAGATAGTATTTGTAAAGTGCTGAGCCCAGCACGCAGTAGGTGACTAATAAATGCTTCTATCCTTCAACCACAGTACTGTAGAAAAAAGCTTTGACCTCAGGTGTCGGGGATCTGGGTGCAAATCCTGCCTCCGATGCGTTGCTTCACACCCTGCCTCCCCATTTCCCCCCACGTTTCACTTTAAGCTTTGCCCATGCTTTTCTCACCATAGCACAACAAGGAAGATCCTGCAGGTGTGACTATTCCCATTTTATAAATGGATTTGTCTGAGGCCCCCCAGCTAGGATGGGTACAGAGCCAGCTTGGGAGCCTGGGCTCTCCTCACCTATGGGGATGACTTGCTGTCTGTGCTACTGAACGGTCCTGGATGGGGGGGGCTTCACAGGGAGCGATGGACGCTCATTCCCGGGCCGGGCCCCGAGACCCCGAGGCTCGGCAGCTCTCTATAAAAGACTCTTTGTCATATGGGGCAGAGGGAGCTGTTTCTGCTCCAGACTGCAGAAAGAAATATTCCATCGTCTCAGGAAAATGGAGAAGGTGCCAGTTCCAGGCCCAGGTAACCAGGGCAAAGGCACCAGCTCTCCAAGAATGCTCGGCTCCCAGCCCCGTGGAGTTGGCGGAAGCAGCATCTTGCATCCTGAATGGAACAACCTTGGGGGGCTGGGTGGGAGAGGGAGGAGGGGCCGGAAGCAGAGTGAGCCTTTTTAATGCCACCAGACACTGCCCTGAGCTGAAGAGCTCGGCTGATTTCTGGGAACTGGCATGAAAGGAAAGCAGCCTGTTCTGCAGAAACTGGGTGGGGTTTCTTGTTCATTAGATTTTTTTGTTTTGTTTTGTTTTTATTGGGATTTTCCAGGCTGGCAGGGAGCCTCTGGGTGAAATGGGTTAAAAAAAAAAACCCTTCATAGCCAAGGATTCTTATGCCCTTGTTTGGCCAGGGCAAACTCCAGGCTTTGGTCACCCAAGGGTCTTTGAGGGGAACTGTGGGGGTGGAGAAAGAGGCAGGAGGTAGCTGGGTTGGGATCCTGGTTCCCCGGCCAGGAACTGGCCCAGTGTAAGAGAGGGGAAAAGGAATTTGGAGTCCGAGGTCCCAGATTCAAGTCCTGGCTAAGCCACTTACTAACTGTGTGACCTTGGGCAAGTCTTTGCCTTTCTAGGCCTTGGTTTCCTCACCTATAAAATAAAGAGTCTAAGGCCTGTAAGGTCACTTGCTTTCTGTGATCCTAAATTACTTAATAATGTACTTGCTACCTTCTTCCTTCCCTGTGCCTTTGTATCTACAGGACTTGGCACATATTAAATGCTTATTTAAATGGTGCTTATTAAATGCTCATTGATTGGTTGATTAGCCTTTGGAAGGGGAGGGGAAGGGAAAGCTTTCATTAAGCACCTATTACGTGCAAGGCACTGTTATTATCCCCATTTTACAGTTGAGATAACTGAGGCAAGTGGGTGAAGTGACTTGCCCAGGGCCACACAGCTAGGAAGTGTCGAACTCAGGTTTTGCTGACACCAGACTCTATCCCCTGTACCCTGTGGTGGCTGAAAGAGCACCGGAAGACACTGGGTCCACATCAAGTTAATCCTGCGCTGCCACGTCCTGGATGTGTGACTTTGGGCAGATCATCGCCCGTCTCTCAGCCTCTGTAAGAAGAGGTGATGGGGATGAATGGCCCCACGGGTCCTTTTCCGTCCTGTGGAAAGTCTCTGATCCTGTGACAAAGTGATATGTAAACTCGAAAACACCACATACAAAGCTCGGTTGTTGTTTTGGGTTTAGAATGGTCATTTCATTGTCATAGAAGTACCTTCTAGCCATGCCCATCAGTGTCTCTGTACAGACTTCACTGACTTGTCCAGGGTCACCCAGCCAGTTTATGTCCCAGGTGGAAGTTGAATCCAGGTCCTCTTAGCCAACCCTCCATGCATCACAAGATAATCTTGATCTGTGGAGCTGTGCCTGAAGTCGTATAAGCAGGAAGGTGGAGCAGTAGGATTTGAACCCACATCTTTTGACTCTAAAGCTGCAGTGGTTCGCCTTGCTCCCTCTCCCTGCTCAGTCCTGCTGGTTTCTGGGCCCTCACTCCCCCAGGGGTCTTACTACCCTTCTTGGACAGTCTCCAAATC
Source organism: Phascolarctos cinereus (assembly GCF_003287225.1). Classification (NCBI taxonomy): domain Eukaryota; kingdom Metazoa; phylum Chordata; class Mammalia; order Diprotodontia; family Phascolarctidae; genus Phascolarctos; species Phascolarctos cinereus. The sequence goes on along the minus strand of NW_027556098.1, from coordinate 403,410,556 downwards.
ACATTCATCCCCATTGCACTGGGAGAGGATTTATCCTGTCAATTAGCAAGGCTTTGCTGGAGATGCCAAGGTCACTCTAAAAGGTGGGAAATGTGTGCTCTGTTATCCTGTGTTTTCCAGCGAATATATGAAAAGCCAACTGCGACTCCTCCCAGCCAAGCTGGGGGCTCTGCTTTAGTCCTCTGGGAAAAGAGTTCTCAGCAGAGAAGTCAAAAGATGGGAAATGCTGTAGATCGAATACTCTTTCCTCTCCCTTTCCTAGTGGAAAAGAGAGACTATTAGTCACGAGACTGAATAGGAGCAGAAGCAAGGTGCTGGTCAAACCTAAAAGAGAAATCTGTAAGGTAGTTCTTCCAGTCGTGAGCATTTGCAGCTTACAAAAGCAGGCTCGTTCGACAGCTCCCCACCCCCAGTCTGCTCTTCCTTCTTCCTCCCTTTGCTGGTAGCATCCCTTCCCTTCCAGACCCTTTTGGCCCTTAGATCCCTGTCCCTTCTCCCTGGTGCCCCTGGGTTCCACTCGTTTTGAGACCTCGTTCCCTTGCAGTAAGTTTGATGTAAGCCCCAAGAGAGCTGCCCCACAGTGGGGTGGGCGGCCTCAGGTTCCCTGAATGGGTTCCTTCTTACTGCAGATTTTTTTTCCAATAATTTATTTTTGGTTTTCAATATTCACTTCTATAAGATTTTGAATTTTAAATTTTCTCCCCTTTCCTCTCCTCCCCCATCCCCAAGACAGCATGCAATCTGATATAGGCTTTACTTATACATTCATATTAAGCATATTTTCATATTAGTCACGATGTTAAGAAGAATTCGAACTAATGAGAGGAACCACGAGAATGAAGCAATAAAACAAAACAACAAAAGAAAAGGAGAGCAAATAGTATGTTCTTTCTCTGGATGTGGATAGCATTTTCCATCATAAGTAGTTGTCTTAGATCCTTGCATTGCTGTGAAGAGCCAAGTCTATCAAAGTCAGTCATCGCACAATGTGGCTGTTACTGTGTACAGTGTTCTCCTGGTTCTGCTCACTTCACTCGGCATCAGTCCATACAAGTCTTTCCAGGTTTTTCTGAAATCTGCCTGCTCATCATTTTTTATAGAATAATAGTATTCCATTACATTCACATACCACAACTTGTTCAGCCATTCCCCAATGGATGGGCATCCCCTCAATTTCCAATTCTTTGCCACCACAAAAAGAGCTGCTATATTTTTGTACACGTGGGTCCTTTTCCCGTTTTTATGATCTCTTTGGGATACAGTCCTAGAAGTGTATGGCTAGGTCAGTGGTTATGCACAGTTTTATAGCCCTTTGGGCATAGTTCCAAATTGCTCTCCGGAATGGTTGGATCAGTTCACAACTCTACCAACAATGCATTAGTGTTCCAATTTTCCCACGTTCTCCAACATTTATCATTTTCCTGTTTTGTCATGTTGGCCAATCTGATAGGTATGATATGGTACCTCAGAGTAGTTTTGATTTGCATTTCTCTAATCAATACGAACTGCAGATTTTAATGCAAAACTTGGATGACCGCTTGTTGGTAACGTTGGAGAAGGGATTCTTGGTCAGGGCTGGTTTGGATTGGAATAGTTGGTCAACAGATCATTGGTTAATAGTTGGTTGTCTTTGTTTTATTTTGAAACTGGGTCTCCCCTTCTGGTCCAGGCTGCAAGAATAGTAGCCCTTCACAGGGCCTATCCCAGTACTTATGGATTGATACAGAAGCTTTAACCGGCACCATTTTTCCAATATGGGCTGGTTGCCCCTCATTAGGCAGCCTCATGATTCTCCACCAGCAGGGCTCACCATATGAGTGATCTGAGCTTTTCTGCAGTTCACAACTCCTAAACTCAGCCCCAGCCAGGAGCAGGGCACTTACTAAGTGCGTACGCTGGGCCAGGCACTGTGCCCAAGGGTTGTGGATACAGAGAGAAAGAAAACATAGTGCCTGCCCTCAGGGCACTTACAGTCTAATCCAGATGACACCACGTATGTAAATTGGAGCCATACCAGATACATGGAGTAGATGGAAGGTAGCCTTAGAGGGAAAACCACTGGCCGCTGAGAGGACCAGGAAAGGCCTTCTACAAGAAGGTGGCATTTGAGCTGAGTCTTAAAGAAAACCCAACGTACCTTCCAACTCTGAAATTCTATGAGAAAGGGATTGAGCCCTCCTAATCACAGCTAGTTACAGAGGTGGTATTTGAACTTGGGTTCTTAAGTCTTCCAGACCTCGCACTCTCCCCATTTTAAGACATTGCCCAAATGTTGCTTGTGAGCTTTTTGCCAGTAGAGATCGTTTCTTTGTACGTGTACTGCCAGCCTACCATGGATGCTCATGGTGCTTAATACTTATTGATGAATAGGTTGGTTTTTGGCTTCGTGAACCTATCAGAGCTTGTGCTGTGTAGACAGAGCCTTCCAGAATCTGGGGGCACCTACACACCAAGAATTAGACAGCTTTCATGGAGGAAGCAACACCTGGTGCAGTAGATCCAGAGAACCCGGGTTCAAGATCCTGCCTCTGCTACTTACTATCTGTGTGACCTTGACCGTGTTACTTCCCCTCTCAGGGCCTCAGTTTCCTCCTCTGTAAAAGGACCGTGTTGGACTTTGTGAACCCCAGGATTTCCTCTGACTCTAAATCTACCATCTGGTAGGTTTTAGGGCAGCTCTTTGGTAGTTGGCCTCTGGGGTCCCTTTCAACTCTAGATTTACTCTCCTCACCTTAATCCTCATGTGCCATACCTTAATAGACAAAGGAACATTAAACTACAGAAAGATGGGTGGCGGATGCTTTACTGAATCACCCCCAAATAATGTCTTTTATAGAAATGGGTGTAATTGTGATTTCATCCAGATGTATGTGCCCCAAGAAGACCGTTTGTGTAGTGCGTAGAAGCTCGATATCTGCTCAGGGGTAGTCTTGTTTTGTGCTTAGAGAGAATGTAGGTGAAAAGACTGCAAGGGAGAGATTTCCTTTCTGTCTTGCACCTCATCCCCTGGCCCTTACCCGAGGTTTGTGTGCCACTCTCTGCACTAGAGGGCAGCATTTTGTAGTGGAAAGAGCCAAGGGCTTGGAGTCAGGAGTTCAAATCTCATTGTGGATATTTACTAGCTGTGTCAACCCTGCTGCACCCCACCCCCCAAGTCTCTGTGCTTCACTTTCTTCAACTGTAAAATGAGAATAACGATGCTCAGGCTCATCTTTGGGTGGTTTTGAGGAAAGGGGTGAGGATGGTGGGATCATCATGAATGGCGTATCTCCTCCTTCCTGGATGTGAAGCAGGGCCCATCTGCTGTCCAGTCTTCTCTTTCTGGCCGAAAGCAGTCCCTGTGGGCACAAGGCCACCCTCGCTCAGGAGGCAGGAAGCAGTCTCTGTCCCTCCATCTGAAGCTGACCCTTTCTGTGGAGTCTGCTCTGGCTGACATCCTGACCCTCCAGACCTGTGTCTACCTACGGCAGCCTGACCCTTCCAGCCTTACCTGGCTTCCTGAGACTTAGGTCTGTGCTGCTTGTCAGACCTTCTCTGGTTAGCTGGATTCCTAAGTTTTACTTCGCCAAGCCATTCCCATTGATGCTCAAGAGATTCACTAGCCTCAGTCTTCCTGGCAGTGGGGACAGCCCCAAGTTTCTGGAGGTTTTTCTGTGAGGCCAGTTCACAGTTTATGCACCTACAGGAGGCTGCCTAAGAAAAGGGGAAGTCTGTGGTGACTTGGTCATGGATGCCCCCCACCACAGAAACAAAAGACTCGGCTGCCGGAGTCCCCTGGGGTGTGCATCTCTGTGTTTGGGGTGCTTGGGGGGTGGGCCTTGGGATGGCATCTTGCACTGTGTTTTCCCTCTCAGACCCTGGGCACTCTGGGGTACTTTCAGGCAAGCAATGCTAATCACATTCCCCAAAGTGAACTGCTTGGTACCTTGGTGGTTTATTCATCATAAAGAAGTGTCAGGTTAACTTTGCCACAAACTGAATTTGATTCCAGAACTAAATGGCTTGTGGCTAGAGGCTCATTTTTCCATTCGTAGAACATGTGGCGAGAGCACAAATTCAAATCCAGCCTCCGATGCTGTGTGACCCGGGGCAAGTCACTTCCCCACTGTCTGCCTCCGTCTCCCTTTATGCAAAATGGGGGTGACAATACTAATGGGACCTACTTCCCAGGACTGTGAGGATAAGATGAATGAGGGGATGTTTGTAAAGCACTTTGCAAGCATTATATACACATTAGGTATCCCCTTTTATCTGGCCATCATTTTGGAGGTAAAAAAAACACACTCAAGGCCCTGGTCTTGGGGAGAACGCCTATGAAAAGACAGTTTCATGTTCGGCACACATATGCTGGGCTCTCTGCAGCTCCTTCCAGATCATCATATCAGAGGGACTATGTCAGGTCAGATTCTGCCCCAAAATCTCCTCCAGAGGTATCGAATGACAGTTCACATAAAGGACAAGAAATGCCAAGACATGCATTGCAATCGGATCCTCTTAGACTCTTGCTGACCCTGAAGAGTCCACGCCAAAATCAAAAAGCTTGGGTGATGCTTACAGCGAGCTGGGTGTGCCTCAGAAAGAACCCGAGAGACCATTTCAGCTTCCAAATTATGGAGAATTGGGCCTGAAGGGGGTGGGAGGTAGCGCTCCAACAGCAGAAGAGGGGGAAAATACCCCCAACACTTTGGCATGCTCGTAGGACTAAAGTCAGTCTCCTAATCTTACAGCACTAGCTCCCAACGGTGGGGTCTGCCCTTAAGGTGCACCTCTGGAGCAGCATGAATTCCTCTTACCTAGGGGCTTTGTTGAGGAAATAAATGTGCCAGGGTCCCCCAGAGGGATGTGGGAATCCAGTTATGGGGAGAGGATTCAGAGTTACCCGGGCTCTTACCCTTTGATGCCTCCATGACCTTGGGCACACTCACCATCCCTGTAATTTCCCATGCCCAAGCACTCTTCCCTGGGCACCACACCCCTGCGTGTCTTGTCTTCCTCTGTTAGAATGTGAGCTTCTTGGGGCAGAGGCTGTGTTGTTCTTCATACAGTGCCAAGCATAAGTTTTTTGTTCATTCGCTCATTCTGTTCCCTCATCTATAGAATGTGTCATCTAGGTGACCTCCACGATCCCTTCCAGGCCTAGATCTGGGAGGTGATGAGCCTGTGGCTCTTTCTGGAGAACCTAGATCTTAGGTTTGATGATACAATGGTCTGTGGAATCTGTGTGATCCAAGCCAGTTAGAATGGAAGCTCCCTGAGGGCACGAGCTTGTCTTTGTATCTCCAGCTCTCATCTCAGCACAGTGCCTGGCACATAGGAAGTAGCTCATAAATGCTTCGGCTGATTGACAGATGGGGAAACTGAAGCCCAGGGAAGTTAACTGACTTCCTCACAGTCATGCAATCATACATAGGTCAGCACCAAGATTTGAACGCGGGTCCTCCGACTCCCCACCCAGGGAGCTTTCCCCTCTGCAGCACTTTTCCCAAGAGAAGTGCTTAGTGTCTCTCCCTAGCAGCGGGGCTGAAAATAGTCTTTCCTCCGGAGCTGGAGGGATGTTGGGAGAGATATGAAAGAAAGCTATTTACAACTCCCATCTTGTATCCCTGATGTGCTCCCCACCAGGGCAACTTACAAAGAAGAGACTGCCTTTTATCATGACGCTAAAGGGGTCTGAGGCCAGACTTGTATGTGGGGGAGTGTGGAGGGAGCGGGTCCTGACTTTTGCCAGCATTCCCATTTTGAGGAGAGATGGATACTTCTTTTTTGACTTAAAGATGGTAACACTTGGTTGTTATCCAGATTAACCTGTAACTAATGTCAGAGACAAGCTGCCAGTATTAATTTAAGAAACCTGGGCAGCCAGTTGGACGGGCCCTTGGAGAGAGCATCATTGGACATCAGAGGGCCACAAGTCTATGCTGAGATCCCAGAGGAGATAGAATCCCAGGGTTGTAGAACCTCAGCACTGGATGAGAGAGACCCCTGCCTGAAGATGTCCCTTGGTGAAGGGCCTAGCAGAGAGAGAGCCCACTGCCCCTGGGGCCAGCTCTAATTAACCCAAAGTGTTTCCTTAGGATAGGAAATTCCAAGGCCTTAGGTTCAAACACTGCTGAGGTTCTGCAATCCTGCAGCAACACTGATGACATAGAACCAGGGATTTTATCTCATCTGGGCTCTCAGGCATAGAGTTGTGGCCACCTGACACCCAAAGACCTGGATCCAAATTGCCCTTAATAATAAAGACTTGTCAGTTGAATGAACTTTGGCGTGAAAGCCTTTTTTTTTTTTTCTGTTTCCAAAATTTGGCTTTTGCCCTGTCCTTAGAAAAGGCTGGTCCTGTCTGGCCCTCTGAGTCTTTTTCTACAAAGCAAGGCAGTTGGGCTAGATCAGCAGTTTTTAACCTAGAGTCTGTGAATGTGCTTTCCTTTTGTGTTTTTATAACTTTCCAGATAGTTGGTTTCTTTTGTAATCTTACATATATTTTATGCATTTAAAAACCTAATTCTCAGAAAGAGTCTGTTCCTGGCTTCCCCCAACTGCCCAAGGGTCTAAGAGACCCAAGATTGCTCAAACCCTGTGGACTAGGGCATCTCTGGGGTCCCTCCCTGGTCCCTCCAGGGCCCCGATCTTCCCTCTTTGAGTGAGTGGCATATGGAAGGTGCATCTCGCACACTGATGTTATAAATAGGACACCATTTGATCTTTGTTTTGTTCTTTTTCAAAGCTGGAGAAGAAGCAAGCCCTCCCTCCTTTTCAGCCTCAGATAACCGATGATTATGGTCTGGATAACTTTGATACGCAGTTCACCAGCGAACCTGTGCAGCTAACCCCAGATGACGAGTAAGTGCTCTTGTAAATCCAAGGCTTTCCCGAATGGAGTCACAATGGAGGCAGAGGGATTTGTGACGTGCTCACTGTGTGCCACGTTCACATTTCTATCACCCAGCAGGCCTTGAGCCCCTCACTCCCCAGGCCGGCCCACCCGCCGGCCCCTGCACTGCCCCGAACGGCTACCACAGTGATCTGCCTGTGGCTGCTCATGGGCTGGAGTTTCCAGAATATGTGAAGGGCTCCTCATCATTATTCATGAGAGTTCTGTGAGAGCCCTGCTGTACAGGGACGAGGAAAGACTTCTTTTAGGATCCCTCACAGAGGAAAGCTTACTTTTTCCGAGTCATTCAGAGCTTTCTCAGGCAGTGTCTGGCTTTTGGGTTCCTCATGTGTCAGCAAACTAGAGGGGAAGGGGCCTGGGTGGTAGAGCTTTTCCTGCCTCTTCAAGTGTCGTATGGCCCTCGGCAAAGCACTTCCCTGTCTCGCCATGGATTCTTCCTCTGTAAAAAAGGGCTAGAATTAGGTGGTCTCTCAAGGGCCTTCCTGTTCTAAGACTATGCTTATGTCACCTAATTTGGTACAATGAATATTTTGTATTCTCAGCCTTCTGAAATTAAGCACATCCAGTAAAGTCTGTGAGTGAGGCATTACCAGTAGGGATTAAAACACAAGGCAATAATTGTGTCTTTTTTGTTTTTTCTTAAAGGGATGTAGTAAAAAGAATAGACCAGTCAGAATTTGAAGGATTTGAATACATCAACCCCTTGTTGCTTTCTACAGAAGAGTCAGTATGAAGAAATGGCATCTCCATTGTGGACAAATAATGTGAATGAACTTTTACATTTATCCCTAACTACAGTATATGCATGCAAGGCTGGGGAACTGTAAGGTTTTGAGTGGAGACCAATGATTTTTTTTAAAAATTGCTGCTGAAAATCAAAGAAGAGAATAGATTTTGGTGGGTGTCTTCCTCTAAGTGATCCTGGTTTTGGAATCTGGGGCACTGATGCGACTGGCTTCTTTTCTGAGGGAATGTGCACACGTGCCTGCTTCGTGGAAGAATCTCATGTTCGTTACGTCCTCGGGAAATGAATGTTCCAACGACTTTGAAGATGCACACTTTCTACAAAACAAAACTTGATGCAATGGCCGACAAATTCAAGAAAATTAAAGTGTAATATCCTGAAGAATAAAATGTTACAGTGGTGTTGAACCTCATTTCCGATGCCTTTTTTCCCACCAGTGGCACCTGTCTAAACATCTCAGATACACTATCTAAATAAAAGAGGAGTTGTGTTTTATTAGCAATCAAAACATAAGTTTGGGTACAGAAGTTTAAGTGCCTAAATGGATAAACTGCAACGAAGAATTTTTACAAATTCGGAGCCTTTTCTAAATCCTGGTAAGTTCTTGTTGTTAATATTTAACAGGTATTTTCATACAACGCATGTAATTAACAGCTGGAGTGTCTATTGCTGAAAACACACCTTTATTTTAGAAATGTCCTTTGAGCTACAAAGGAGCAATGCGAATCTCCATTAGTAAAACATTATCATTCTATCGACGGATAAAATTGGATGAGGTAGATGTTTAAAATGATGCTTGCCAAAGCACCATTAGACCAAAAAATATGTATATTTAAAAAACTAAATTTGCACAAAATAGATTTCTGAAAAATCCTTAAGCAGTGCCTACATGTCTTGTGTTATGTATTAGATTTTTGAAAAATATTTTTATCAGTAATATGGTATTCCGAATTAGAAAATAGGGGAAAAAAAGTATGATGGAGCTAGCCTTAAAAGTTTAATAATAAATCTAGAGTATCCATAAACATAACCCATTTTCCTGATAAAGCACACCTCCTACTTCTAATAATCTCTTTGCTTTGAGAATCTGTATATTACTAAATAACCGTTCTGCTTACAAGAAAGGATTGCTTGATGAAGCTCAACTGTAGGTTTTATATACGTCAAGATGGCAAGGGGGAGTGGGAACCACTTGAAAAATATAACAATTTGAAAACTGTCCATTAAATCCCTTCTCTTTTGGAAACAGTGAAAACAAAAGCATGTGTTGGGGGGGAGGGGTCGGGTCGGGTCACCATCGATGTTAGCTTCACAGGGGTTAACAGGATGCTTTCTTGTCCAGCTGTGGAACAGTCGGGTCACTTTGTTTAAGGATCACCAAGTGTCCACTGCCACAGAAAACGTTTCAAAGGCTTGTAAAGACCCACCTGCCGCTGCTGCAGGTCACCGTAGCCGGGCTGCACGGGTCTCTGTGCTAGTTCTTGGTTCCGTGAATTGTGTGGTTTGGATCTGGGAGGGGAGAAGGGGAACAGTGCAGGAAGCACAAAGACAGACACCTAAGCCGGTACAAGATACAGACTCCCCCTGAACCCTCCTTCACTCTCTTTGCATTAACATGTAGGTTTCTCAGGGTACAGCATCGCACTTGGTGCTGAACGTGACATCTCTCAGATTCACATCCAAGTCATGAGGTGCTAGGATGAGACTGCCAAAATATTCTCTCAAATCCCCAACTGACCATTGGTAAACAGGCCCCACTGTAGCCTCCACAATTCCTAGGGGCAGTGACTCCGTCTGAGCTCGGGGTCTCCACGGTGGCCCGGAAGCTGTGCTCGAACCAGCGCCCCTCCCCTTCCAGTGAAACGCACTTGCCTCAAAAGCCTAGAAATGCAGGGCGTGCAGGACGCAGGCCAGAGGCCGTTCCCGACTGGCTCGTTCTCCACTCCCCCACCTGGCTGTGACTTTCATCAGATCCCTCCACTTTCCAGCCGCACACATTTGAGTTATGCTACGGTGTGACTGCGAGCAGGGGGACCCTGGTCGGGAGGGATCCTCCCTTTGGCGTGAGTCTCCAGGCGAGGGACGTGTGTGTGTGTGTGTGTGTGTGTGTTTGCTCCACTCATAGACTGCTAGTGGCAGCTGATTCATTTCGCTGCAGCGGCTGGAAAAAAAAGGCCCGCTGGCCCCCGTGGCGGCACCGGCGCCCCGGGCTTACGTAAGTGCTCGAAGGCATTCACAATGTTGCTGTGCTGCCAAATAGTTCGCCAGCTATGACTTTGGGGGCTCACGTGCAAGTGTATGAATAACGTTCTTGTTTATGATGAAGGAGAAATTTTTATATGAAGTACTTGTTTTATATATTAAAGAAACTGAAGGATGTAATTAAATGTGTGGTTTGGAAAAAAAAGTCCTAATATATTACAAATGGATCTGGTAACGAGATGGTCTATAGTTGTCATATCTGAAATAGGAAATGAAAACTCTAGCTAATTTAACGGCTGTAAAGCAGTAACTATGTTCTTGTAGTTTTGTATAATTACTTAGTTCCGATCTTTGCTGGCCCGTTTTCCTTGTGCAGAAGATGGTATGCTAACCCATAACAGCTGAGATCGCTTCTATTCTTGCACACCTATTAAAGACTTTAATGAAAAAGCCTAATAGATTGTTATTCTTTTCCTTAAAACCGGGTATTTCCAAAAAGGGCACACTTCTTAAAAAATCATTTTAAAGTCAAAGATACTATGTAAATAGCTAGTGATAACTTCTATCTACCTCTAAGTTTTCTGTAGTTTACCTTTTTTTTTTTGTTCTCGATTCACAGCTAACCTTCCTTGGGTTAGGACTTGATGCACTGTGACAAAGCAGGGTAAGGAGAAGAGGAAAAGATTAAACAGTCTAATACTTGCTCTATGCTAAAAATATAAAATAAAGGCATTCTACACATTTCGTAGGGGAAAAGAGCAAGTGAGGTTAAAAATGAAGGCTCTTTGGTATCTTCCCCAGCCCTGGACCACAAGAAAACACTATAATAGAATGCCAAGTGGTCACCATGTTCTGGGCTAACTCAGGATCATACAAAGAGCGGAGACTCAGTTACAAAACCCCAGTTTGGTGGAAGGTTCCTGGAATTTATACAGCTCTTAGGGACAACCCAGCCTCCCAATCCCCCGAAGTCCCGGGCAAGGCAGGCCCATCAGTGAGGTCTGAAGGGTGGGCTCAGAGTGTCCACAGCGACTTGGCCAGCCCCACCCACAGCTAGGGAGTTTGGAAGCCTGGATTTTCTGAGTGCAACCAGAGTCCACATGGCCACACCCTGCTGCAGCTCATTTACTTGTCTGGACCAGAGTCATCGACCACATCCTTCAGTGACTGTTACTCTGACTAGCGCAGACTCTTACTTTACCTGTAAATCTCTGTCAAGAAGGAAAGCTCTGCATAGCACCTCGTTTAAAGAGGTCTGAAGTATGATAGAAATTAAAATAGCCATTCAATATTCAAAATGGAATTTTTATTGTCTACTGTGAAAAGGCAGAGTCAAGAAGTCCTCCCAGCCAGGACGCTGCCTCCCAGGACACTCCAGGGATGACTCGGGGAAGCATGCCTTAGGAAGGGCTCTTCAGAGCATCCAGAGTCTAGGGAGAGTATGTGTACACACAGGGCCAGGGGTGCCTGGGGCCATTTCTTGTGATCTCGTATTCTGCTGTAGGGGAGGTCATATTCTAGTCATTCCTACTTTATAAATGGATTTCTTGTGAGCTGTTCCTACTAAGTTTACCACGTCACATCTTCAATACTCTCTGACAAGCATTTAGCAAGATGGCTATCAATATCCAGCTGGGAGAACCTGCAGAGGAGGAGAAAAGACAAGAGTTAGTGAGTGTGCAATCTAGGCCGCCAAGAGTAAATATCTGCTCTGTAGGCAATTTGGGGAGATGCTTCATAAAAGATGGGACATACTAAGACCATCTAGCCTTTCCTGGTAAGGAGTCTTCCTAGTAGCTTGTCAGGACCTTAGATCAGTGAGAGTAAACTGAGAGTCCTGTTAAATAAAGATTCGGACCGCCTCAAGGTAATGCTAGAGCGCTGTCCTGTCTCCACAGGAAAAAGTCTAAGGCTCTAGATTTTCTCACCCTTCAGTCTTAAAACATGTCAATGAAGTGTTTCACGAAGCACAAACGACACATCATCTTTTCCAAATTTGGTCACTTCTCAAGAACGTTGCTAAATAAACCGAGTTTTATGTGTCTCCCTCCCAAAGCATGAAAAGGCCGCCTGTATTCCTGCATGAATGTTTCCAGCTAGAAGAGCTTTGGAAAACTGGCCACGTTTTAGGTCCCTCCTGCAGGTTAACACGATCACAGGCTTTTAGGTACAGCATGTGACAACCATGTGTAGTCATGTGCTCCTGTTCACAAACAGCCAGGCGTGTGGGTTCCCCTTCAAAGTAGAGAAATAAGAAGCGCTAACAAGGAACAAGCCCGGAGCTGGCAGGCTCCTGTGGGCCTCATCGGGCACTACCTGCGAGGGGCTCTAGCTGGCTGCAAAGAGGCAGATTCCTGCATTTAGGTCATAACAGAAACATGATTAACAGCATAATGAAGTCTCTCCCGCCTCTGCCTACTGCTGCCCTTAAATTCCCCCAGACTGTCAGCATCCCAGACTACTACCCAACATTGCTCACCTCCTCACTGCTGCTGCTGCAGTCTCAAGTGCTGACAAGCATTTGCCATCATTACCCACCACTGTCTATAAATAAAGGAAAATCTCATCTGTCAGGTCCCTCCTTTGTACCTCAACTGCACCTGCTAAATGCTGCTTAAATGACTCCCAACAAGCTTGTAGCAATGGAAATGAAACACTGAACTGCTCTAATGATTACTCAAAAAATTGTAAGGGGTCTGCAAGGCTTCTGTTATGAAAAGCCCTTACTTTTCCAACCCCAGGACCCTGACCTTCTGACTTCTCCACCTCTACCCCTGCCGCACCAGCCTTAGCCCAGCAGCCAGCGAGCACCAAAGCACCTCAGAAGCAAGGGTTCTAGGCCAAGATTCGAATGCATGGCTCTTCCATAAAGCAGAAAGCAAGAGAGCCTTAAAGAGATAAGAATGATTTAGTAAAAATATTTTCTATCCAAACCAATCTTTAATTTTGGGAAACGTCACTGATAATATCCACTCAAGCCATTCAAAAAGGGATTGGGGTAGGGGGGAGATTGTCCCTTAATGTCAACCCAGAACATTTTGATGCTCTGGGAAAAAATGGTGCCATCTCCCTCCATTGCTGTATTTTTAAAATTCCCCATTTGCCCTTAAAGAACAAATTACTACATGATGCTATTTACAAGCTTCTATTAAGAAAAAACTAAGATCTCGCTGTTTTCTTGGAAAAGTCATTCACCTACAAAAGCACTATTGAGCTGCCAGGAAAACTCAGGTATTTCTACCCAGCATTCAGTCTTCCCCCAATGACTGATAAAATCGAACAGCCCTGGCAGCTTTTCCTTCCAGTGGTAGGGAAGCAAATCTCCAAGGACCCTATAAAGGTTAGCAGTTACTGAAGTGAGCCTACCCTCAAGGTACACTTCTAAAATTTTACACAGAGCAGAACTCTTGTACAGTCTCCTCTCCTGCCTCCATTTCCCTTGATGGACTAGCCAGAATGGATCAAGTGGGCTGAGCAGAAGATCAGCTCCAAAGTAACACGGGTGGCATTTGGGGGCTGTCAGCTAAGGGAACGGCTACCATTCAATAAGACCTAAAGATGGTAGGTTAACAATTTTTTCTATGAATGGTACATGCTAATTATAAAAAAAATGCTTTCCCAGCAATAGTTATGAGACAAGACAGTCACTGTGTACATCTGTTGACATCGGTGCTCGTGGCAGGCATAGCTGGTTTTGCCAAAACACACAACCCAAGCTCAGCAATCCTTCTTTGGCCTCCAGAGGCCGACTCATCACTTAGGATGCACAACAGGCCTCCTGTCTGGGCCACAGACAACCACACAGCTAACAGGGGTGGACTCGGGTGCACTTTCTTTCCAGAGAGAGAAAAACAAAAGTGGATGTTTTCAAATCTGAATCCCTCATCTATTTGACTAAAGCATTTAGTGACGTGCATTTATACACACCATCATTTATAATGACAAAGTCATGAACACAGAATATATGCAGCTCAATGGCAAGACAGACAACTAACTGGATCAACACCTACTTTCTCCCCCAAATCTAGGTCTTTGGCAAGTCATTTCAGCAACTACTATAAAACCAGACAGCTACTGCTTGTCTCTTCCTCTTCCAAGGGCCTAGTTTTAATGCTGCTTTTAAAATGAATCTCAAATGCTGCTTCAGAAACATAGTAGTTGTGTGGAAATCTGTTTAATGTGATTGTACGTGTATAACTTACATAAGATTACTTGCTGTCTTGGGCGGGGGGAGAGAAAAATTTGGACCTCAAAATCTTACAAAAATGTTGAAAGAAACTTAGCAGTTGTGTGCCCCCGGTAATGTCACTCAGTGACTGACTCGTTTTTCTCATCTGTAAAAAGAAGGTAAGAATAGCACCTCTCCCAACTTTATATGGATAAAAGGAGACAATATATGTAAAGCCCTTGCAAACCTTAATGGGTGATATAAATGTTATTCTAAGAGGCAACACTGTATAAAGCAGAGGTCAAACTTGTGGCTGGCTGGGAAAAGTGCTGGGCAGTCTAGTCCAAAACAGATTAAAATGTAAGTGGGAAATATTTAACAAAATAAATAAAAACACAATACAACACAGATAATGTTAATTTGTGGTATTCTAAGTCAATACACAGCAAGCATGAGTTTGACCACACTGGAGCTAGAGCAGGCCTTGAAGGCAAGAAGACCTGGGTTTGTCTGGCCTCTGACCTACACTGGCTATAGGCCCCCAACCAAGTCATTTAATTTCTCAGGGTCCAGACAACTTTCTGAAACTTCAGAGAAGGGGCCAACCTGCACTAGTAGAGGACTTCTGCTAATCTAGGAGTTCCCTCTATCAGTAAAATCACAGTGCAGTCCTGAGCTCCCCAGAAATAAGGCAGCTAGGATAGTGTGCTGACCTCTACTCCTTCACTAGGCCCCCCTCCTAAGCCTCCAGGATCCCTGACTTCACCCCCACAGATGTTCCATTTACTAGCATGGCAGCTCACTGCTCCAGGATGCCTTGGCAGACGGGTCATGAGCTGCTATCACCAACAAGACTACATCACCTCCCATTTGGCAACAGGCACCTCTCTCCAAGCTCAGCCAGGCTGGTTCCCTAACCCCTAAAATAAAATGACTGTCTGATGGCTATTTCCCCCACAATCCCTTGCCAACCTGATGAAGTTATTTGGAAGGATAAACTGGACTAATCAGACATCTGACCCCAAGGTCTTTCTCCTTCAAAAAGATGGGTCCTTCTTAAGGAATTCCAACAGCCTTTTTCTATTCCCTCAATTTCTTGAGAATTCTCCTGACATTCATTAATTTGAGACCTCAACTAGCTAAACTGTGTTCTGTTATCACCACCCTAGCCAGGCTGGACCCCATGGTAAGCCATCTAGATGATATGCTCTCTAGGCTCTCCCAGAATGCCTCTTCCTGCCCTACTGAGCCTCAGCTGTGGTCATGCTCCATGGGTTCAGATACAATGCAGCCGTACATCCCATGCCCCCAAACGTGACTCCAATTGTCTACAAGGTAAATGTCCTCCTGTCCCCTGCTGTATGAATGGAGCTCATTGTATCCAAATGAGTGGAACACTCCATTCCAGGATTAGAATATTTAAACACCATGTAAAGCAGGAAACTTTCTATCCCTGTTTAATGCATTAAAAACTGATTAAAAGCCTCCTATCAAAAGAGCCCTGAGACATACTGTACGTGCTCAATCTATCTTCAGTTTCTTTTGTGTTTATCTAACTCCAAAGGCACACAATTCTAAAATGAGAATGATAGAAATTATGTAGCACCTACTATGTACCAGGTACCGTGTGCCAGACATTTTACAATTATCTTATTTGATCCTGGGTGCTGTAATTATTATAGCTGAGGAAACAGGCAAACAGAGGTGAAATGACCCGCCCAGGGTCACACAGCTAGTAAGTGTCTGAGGGCAGATTCAAGCTCAGGTCTCGCCGACCCCAGGCCTGGCGCTCTAACCACTGCACCACCAGCTGCCCACGTCCTCCTACCCAAGGCTTGGAATCATGTCTGGAGCAAGGTGACAGCCTTACTGTGGGCCCCACCCACTGGCTGCCCCAGCCATGCTGTTTAGGAGACTCCTCCCCAGATTCTCCCATTCTTTACCCTCCAGATGTAACTATAAACAAAGACCAAAAACGGCTGGGCCTAGGAGCTATGTTGTCAAGCCGGCAGGGCGGGCATCTCTGACTGGCCAAACAAAGCAAAGCTCTAAGGAAGCTCACCTCTTGGGGAGGTGGCGACTCTTGGGAGAACTTTAGCAGGAGAGGGCTCCATCCCACAAAGAAAAGACATCAAATTGAAAACTTTAAGAAAAACCCGAGTTTCAGCTCTGGCAATAATGACAGAGTATTTTCAATTTTTCAAACCTCCCAAAAAACACCCGGAACATATTAGGGCAAATATTCATGGGGTTATTTTAACAAGGAAATGCTCGTTTAAAACACCATCCTCACTCAGAGCTAGATGCTCATCTTTATGTGGGGATTTCTGTGCTTAACCCAACTCCCACTAAATCAACCACGGGAGCTAAGTGAAATATCCAACGTTATAGAACGAGATGATATTTCCTGTCCCAATGAATTCTGCAGTGTTTCTGTGTGGCCATAAAGCTGCAGCTGTGCTCCTGCCCAGGGGTGCCCGGACTGCAGCAGTGGATGACCAGCCCCATGTGCTGATCCTGGCCCAGGCCGTCACAGACAGCCAGCAGCTCCACGTGCCCTCGGAAGCCGAGAATAGCCAGGAAAGAGACGTTAGCCTTCCCAACTGGGTGGAAGTCAGCATCATCAATTAATTTTGCAGGCACTCCTTATATAAAATGATTTTACAAGGCCCAGGCTAAAGCCATGGTGGCGCCACATTTCGATGACTTCTACTCAGTAAAAATGGCTGCAGCCCCTCATCCTCCCGGGGTTTTCTAAACTGCTGTCCCAGGAACAACACCTGCCTGGAGAATGCCACTGCCCGCGGGCCTGTTAGAGACGCCCTCCCTGGGACACCCCTCCACCCCACACCCATGGGCTCCAAGCTGGCTCTGCTGGGCACCTCCCTAAGGGGTTCCCCAAGACAGGAAAAAGACTGAGGACTTACTTTCCAGTAAATGGGACCTGGCACATCGGACAGCTATCAAGTGCCACTATTCCCTGGCTCACGGCAGCAGAGGCGGCATCTTTTTCCACTCTGGCACCCTCTGAGCAAAGGCTGTGCCTGGGCTCTTCAGAGGAAGAGTACCCTGGACGGCTCACCCCTGAGGTGAGGGTCTGGGGAGATGCTGGGGAGGAGGCGTCGCCCTCCCCCCAAAGTCTCTGTTTCTTCCTGCGCTGTGGAAGTCTGCTCTTCGAAGCCTCGATGCCACTGTCCCTTCGTTCCAAAGGCCTTTTCACCCCAGTTCCATGGTCACGCCTTGGCTCCAGGTTCTCGCGGCCCCCAGCAGAGGGCCCCCAGGAGGAAGGCCCGCTGCTCTGGCCCACTCCCTGCGCTTGTTCATGGAGGATCAGAGCAGGTTTCCCTTTTGTGAAATGAGAAGAGTCTGGGTTTTTGAACTGACCAACAAATGTGAAGGCAGGGGGGAAAGGTGTCCACTGAAACTCTTCTGTCCCCACTTTAAAGAGGGCTGGTTGCTGTGAGCTCTTATCATTCCTGGTGTTCTGCAAAAACAGGGTTTTACTTTTTCATGATAGTTCTAGAACTCAGGCCATGTAGCCCAACCCTCTCGTTTTGCAGATATGAAAACTGAGACCCAGAGAGGGCAAGTGATGCATCCCAGGGTACCACAAGTAACAAGTGGCAGGGGCAGGATTTCAACCCAGATCATCTGCTACTAAGCCAGCACTTTTCTCTCTGTTTTAGATCAAACTAGAATGGCTAAACTCTTTTTTTTTCCCCTTAAAAAGCATTGTGTAAAAAGCAATATTCCTAGAATCGTAGACTTCAGGACTGGAAAAGAATTCAGGGATCACAGTCCAACCTTCTCCTTAGGCAGATGGGGAAACTGAGGCCCACTGAGGAACAGTAACCTAAGGGCATACAAATACCAAATGTGAGAGCCAAGATTCACACCCAAGTCTTCTGCCTCCCAGCACAGGGCTCTTTCCCCTACAATATGTTCCAGTTTCTAATACTTTTAAACCACAGGCTGGGCCAAATGCCTCAAGCTTCTTTTGGACTGCCAGGGAGGACAGCTGAAGACTTCTAGGGTATGCATGCCTTGTGTGGGCACTGCCAAGAGAAAGCTGCTGTGCCAACTCCAGGTTTGCCATGATCCTGAGGAAAATGTCCTCATCACGAGGAAGTCCTGATCACGAGGAAAATGAACCATCCTAGTTCCTTCTCTGCGTCCTGTACGTACTAAGAAGGACTTTGGTCCCTCTAAACTAACCTGAAGCGCACAATCCACTGCCCAAAGGAGGCAAAGCCCTCTCCCGGTCTACTGTCCCTTTGACAACTCAGCTGTAAGGACAAGTTCTTGAAGCAACAGAGGGATGATCACCTCCAGACTCCTAGGAGGGGTCCCTTGTTAAGAGTGGCTCGATGTCGTCAAGTCTGTCTGTTCTCTGCCCTCCTTCCACCACAGCTGGAGCGCTGGGACCAGTTCTAGTGGCTGTCACTTAAGAACATTAATGTACTAGGTGGTATCCAGAGGAGGGCTACCAGGATAGTGAGGGGCCTTGAAGCCATGCCGTGTGAGAACTGCAACATGACAAGATGGTCAGGCTGCCCTATGGAAAAGGGATGAGACTTGCATTTGGCCCCTGAAGCCAGAAGTAGGAAGGAACAGGAAGAAGTTGCAAGGAGGCAAATGTCAGGAGAAATTTCCTGTGCATCCCAAAGGGGGATGGGCTGCCTGGAGAAACTGGGGCTCCCCCTAGTGGAAGGCATCAAGGCTCAAGGGTGGCTCTCCAGAGAGGTTATGGTGGGGATTCCTTCGGTGGGGCCTTGGGGTATTGAGCTTGCAGAGGAGGTGGTGGGGTGGGAGCATATAACTGACCAGAAGGTTTCTTGTAGCAGAAAGCCTTGGCCCGCAAGGGAGACCCAGGAGCCACCAATGGGTGACTTGCTGACGTAAGCCTCTTCAGCCCAACAGGGAAAAAGCTTCTCCAAATAAGTCCCATCTAAAAGTAAAATGGGCTACCTCAATACAGGTAATGAGCTTCCTGACACTGGAGTCTCCAGGTGGGCTGGGGCTGCTAACACTCCTTGAACACAGGGACTGCTACATCTTGCCTGCTCTCCAGTACCAGGCAAAGCGCAGGTAATTAATGCTTAGTGGCTGAATGACTGCCTAGCGTCTGAGGTTCTTTCCAACTCTCAAAATTTAGTGATACCATGAAATAGAAATGTAAACAACAAGAAAAAACCCACAAATAGCAGGGGAAAAAAAAAACCACACACACACAATGCCCCTTATTCTCCTAGAAACTGTAGTGTCTTCATACCAGAAGGCTTTGTGTTGGGGGGAGGGAGTTTACAAAAAGCTTTTTTAAAAAATGACTTAAAACGATGGTGAGGGTGGAGAAGTTTTTTGTTGGTGGTGGTAAAGGACTCATCCATTCCAAGTCGACAGAATCATCATCCCTTCAACAGAGTACTAGCCCTGTTCTGTACATGACATAATCTTGATGAAATGGATTTGTCAGGAGTTTAGCAATATTTGTAAAAGGTCATGTTTTCCTACTTTAAAAATCTAATTTTAAAAGGCAACTGGTGCCACTTTAATAGACTCTGTCATAAAAATCTACATCCTGACCATTAATATCGTGAGGTATAGGCTACCTTGTCAAAGAATGCTGGTAAATCTGGCATTTCCTGGCTGGCCTCATGCAGACTGGAGTTCACACTTCTCAATACCAGCAGCCTCCACAATTCATCAGACTCATTTAACCCTTCTTGGTCCAACCAAGAGGGGATGTTTGAAGTTCTGTGAATACAAAATGAGAGAGACATCGTACTTGCCATTAAGATCAATTCCACAAATTGGCCTGAAAGGACCATGTGCAGGGATGCCAGAGAGGGAATGCTCTGTTGAAGAATCTGGGAAATGGTG
Source organism: Phascolarctos cinereus (assembly GCF_003287225.1). Classification (NCBI taxonomy): domain Eukaryota; kingdom Metazoa; phylum Chordata; class Mammalia; order Diprotodontia; family Phascolarctidae; genus Phascolarctos; species Phascolarctos cinereus. The sequence continues at coordinate 403,390,669 of NW_027556098.1, read as the reverse complement.
GTAATTATGGTCCCCGGGGAGTCTAAGGACCTAAGTCTGAATTCCAGCTGGATGACCGTTGAGGGGCCTTCCAGTTCTGAATTTATGACCCCATCTATGGAAAGGTTACAGAGTAGGAAAAGCACTGCATTTACCTGAGGCCTCATCTCAGCAATGACCTCTCCAAGCTGCAGAAGTCTGATTAAGTACCAGAAATGAGATGCAAAAACAAAATGCTCCACAGACTGCTCAAGCTTGGGGTGTTTACTGAAAAAAAAAAAAATCGCTGGGATAGGGGAGGAGTTTGGGGTTGGAGAACACTGAAGAGTAGGGACTAGAGCATCAGGCATCTTCTGACAGACCTCATCAGGCAGCGCTAGGGGTGATGTGGATTCCTATGCCCTCAGCATCCATATGTCTCTTCTCTTTACCGACCTCCCTCTTTCTAGTAAGACTTCAAATCGCCTTTCCACAGTCAGCCCCTAAATCCTCTCCCTGCTTCTGGAGGCCTGATTCCTTGACGGGCCACAATTTGGTGGCTAAGCAAGGTTGGGGCAGAGGGCAAAGTCTATTCACTGAAGATGAGAATTATTTACAGAATACCTTCCTCAAAGCAACCCTGAGTAGTGGGGAGTTATTATCCCCATTTTACAAATGCGGCAACCGAAGCCCAGAGAGGTGACTTGCCCAAGGCCTCAGAGTTAGTCAAGTGTTAGAGCCAAGAACCAACCCATGGTTTCTTGACTCCAAGCTCAGGGCTTCTTCCTCTTGAAGATGAGGCTTCATACTTCCAAGGGCTTGGATCTGAGCTTGCCTAGTTTCTCTGTCCACTGTTGCTACCTTATTGCTCGCCCTGGATCAATCCCCATTTTTAAAGGGGAGACTGGTGACTTCTATGGGTTACACTAAGTCATTGCTATTCAGCTGTTTTCAGTCATGTCTAACTCTTTGTGACTCCATTTAGGATTTTCTTGGCAGAGACACTGGAGCGGTTTGCCATTTCCTTCTCCAGCTCATTTGATAAATGAGGAAACCGATGCAAACAGGGAGAAGCAACTTGCCCAGTGACACACAGTTAGTGTCTAAGGCCAGATCTGAACTCATCTTCCTGACTCCAGGCCCACTGTATTACCTAGCTACTCCAATAAATCACAGGATCACAGAGTTAGAGCAGGAAGGGACCTTAAGAGACCAAGCAGTCCATTTTACAGGAAGGTGAAACACACTTCCCCAAAATCACAAATGTCAAGACAAATACACAACTTAGATTTTCCGTCTTCAAATTCAAGGAAGGGAGCAAAGGGGGAGGAAGAGAGACCATGGATCAGTCTCCTGCCTGACAAACATGGACAGACTGGATTGTAATTCTGGGCTGAAGCCTTACCTGCCACAACTGAGGTGCTGGTAGCCTGGTAGATAGCACTATGCCTAGACTCAGGATTCAAATCCAGCCACAACCGCTATGACTCTGGACAAGTCACTTCACCTATCTGCCTCAGCTTACTCAAATATAAGATGGGGATAATAATAGCAATACTTATTATAATGATACATTATGTTATATATGATTATATTAATATATAATAATAATGATGATGATAACACTTCACAGGGTTGTTGAGAATCAAATGAGATATTTGTAAAGCTCTTAGCACAGTCTCTGCCACACAGTAGGTGCTACATAAATGTTTTTGTCCTCCTCTTCTCCCATATGCTCTGGATGGATCTTGTATGGACCTCGTTGTTTTTGTTTCCTCCATTAGAAAGTAAAATCCTGCGGGGGCTGTATCCCCAACGATTAGTCTAGTGCCTGACACAGAGTAGGCCCTATACAAGCTTATTCCCTCCCCCTACTTTGCCCATTTTGGGGAAGTCTAGACCTGTCTGATTCAATCTTCACATCAAGGAAAGACAGCTCAGATCAACAAGGCTGGGATGAGAGATGGGGGTGTCTGTGTATTAAGATTTTAAAACATTTTAAATGCATTGACTCATTTGAACCTCACAGGCCTGTGACCTTCGGTGTGACATTTGACCTCTTTGTAAAACGAGGGGGTGGGGGCACCTCGGACCACGGCTAAATCTATGACCTAAGAGGTCCTGGTGGCGGGCGGGGGTCTACGACCACAGTCCCCTCCCCCTCCTAATGAATGCTACAGGCCCGGAAGGTACGAAGGCGGCGGCGGGGGCGGGGGTCCTGGGGAGGGGCTGGTCACTGGGGGCCAAAGCCCGAGCGGGTGGGGGAGGGGGAGGAAGAACGCCCAGCTAATTGGGGGATGGGGGAGGGAGTGAAGACGGCCCTAGAAAGAGAGAACGGGAGAAGGGCCCGGTTAGCGGAGGAAAGGAAAGGAAGGACGAAGGCCCGGTTAATGGGGGGATGACGAAGGCCCGGCTGACAGGGCTCCCGCCTCCCTCCTCGGGCGGGGCCTCACCTGCCCTCCTGCCCCCCGCCGCCTGCCCCGGAGCAAGAGGAAGAGGGGGGCGCGGGCGGCTTTTTCCGCATCAGCCTCAGCCTAGGCCCACGAGCAGCCGCCGCTCCAGGTAAAGCCATTGGCCGCCTGACACACCAAAGCTCCCGCCCAGCAGCGTCTCCGAGAGCTGCGCTTGCGCGTACGTACGCCGCGCATGCGCCTGGAGGAAGGTGGGCGTAGGGAGCCTGCCAGCGAGTGCGTGTGCACGTGCTTACGTGCGTACGTACGTCCGCCTGAGGGTTGCGTGCGTGCGTGTAAGCTGAAGTTGCCCAAGCCCTGCCGGGGGGGGGGGGGGGGCAGAGCCTGAAAAAAAGGGTGGTGCCCCGCCCTTCCGGTCCCGTCCTCTGGAGGCTTCATCCGTCCTCCTCTCCTCCCTCACCTGAAGCTGTTCCCTTCCCCTCCTGACCTGGAGCTGTTATTTCCATTCTTTCCTCTCGGTGGGAGCTGTTATTGCTTCTCACCCCTCTCACCTAAAGCTGTCAGCCACCCCCATGCCCCTCCCCTGAGGCTAATGATACTCCCCCTCCCCTGGACACGTCATTACCACCCCCCCCTTATCACCTGGAGTTACCTCCCCCCTCACCTGGAGCTATTATTACCTTCGTTCACCTGGATCCCCCCCCCCCCCCCCGCACACACTTTCTCACACACACACACACACACACACACAAACACACGATTTCTCACCCACTCACACACACACACACACACACACACACACACACACACACTTTCCCCATCACCCAGATCTATACTCTCTTTCTGCTCTCACCTGTTATTTTAACCTCCCCTCTGGAACTATTATTATCGCCACCTCCTCCCCAAGTTTGGAACTCTTTTACTCTATCCTTTCTCACTTGGAGATATTCTTTCTTCTCTCCTTTTAACACCTGGAGATGTTACTCCCCTTCCCTCTTATCTAGAGTTATCTTCCTCCCACCGGTACAGCTGTTATTCCCCTGCAAACACACACCTCTGGTCTAGAATTCATTTCCTCCCTTCCTTCTCACCTGGAGACCTCATTACCTTCCCCTCACTCACAGCTGTTATTTCTCCTGTCTCTTCACCTGGAGTTGTTGTTTCCTCCTTCCCCTCTCACTTGGAGCACTTGTCATCCTAATCCCCTCCCACTGCTGTGCTGGGAGGGTGGGATGCTCCTCATGGGAGGCCAAACTGGCCTGGCAGTGCCCCTCCACAAACCTTCCCATCAGTCCAGGCTCCAAGCACAGCCATACTCAAAAAGGGTCTCACTTCAGGTAGGGAAGGGGGATAGCATCTGCTTATGCTTTCCAGTCCCCTGTACATTTTCCTTTTCTTGAAGCTTTGGACTTTGTGGCTTTTCAAACTTTTCTTCAGTGGAGTAAGCAAGAGGAAGGAGTTGAATGTATCATGGACCACTCTGGGAGGTAAGAAAGGGGCATTTCAATGCCCCTTGGTGAACAGGGACCAGGCCCCCCAGGCGGGAGAATCATTGCCCAAAGCCTATTGAGTTCTCTGCCACAGTCCAAGCGGTGGGTAGTTGGGCACCTAGGGGAACAGCCTAAGGCAAGGCAAAGCAGAAGAAGGGATATGGGACCTGGGGGTCTTTTCTTGGCCTCCTCCTTGGCTTCTGGAAATTTCCTATTGATGGGACCCCAGTCAAAGAAGAATTTAAGAGGAGGATGAACCTGAAGAGAGCTAGGTATCCCCCCCTTCCTCCCACCAGCTGCTCATCCTCATTCATGAGACCAAGGGCCTCTGCTCCAGATGCTCCAGGACCCTGTTCCCCTAAGAGAGGCCTAATTTCAACAGTGTGGCTGACACCAGGCTGGACTCCAACTCAGAAGCCCTAGGTTACAGCCCTTTCTCTGTTGCTAACTCTGGGCCTCTGTTTCCTCCCCTGTAAAATGAGAGAGGTCAGCAGGTAGGCAGCCTCCCCAGCAACAGATCCCAGGATCTCTTATCCTTCCCCACACAGTAGTTTCTGCCAGCTCCCTCCCTTCCAGTGGCCTCTTCCCACCCCCTACTGCAGGTACCTTTTGTGGGCTTGTTCTAAGCAAGTTTTATGGGTTAAAAAGTACTAGTTATGGCTCTGGTACTGAAGAAGTCAGGACCAAAGCCAGTGCTCTTGGGCCAGGGCCCTTCCAGGTTGTGCGATAGTTTTCCCTGGTCCTGGGCCTTCTTGACCCCACTGCTGGAGATCTAGGTACAGTTAAATGAAGCCAAAGGTCATAGCATCACAGATTTAGAGCATTAAGGGGCCTCAAAGACTATCTAGCCAGGTCCCTTCATATTACAGATGAGGAAGCTGAGGTCCAAGAAGATGAAGGGACAATATCCTTGTGGTGGGTATGTGGGAGCGGGGAGACACGTATTCAGTCTGATCTGAGGGCAGCACTCAGGCCCTGGTCAGGGTCAGGTTTTGTTGTGTCTGGTCACAGGATGTGAGGAGGGCCCCCCATCCCAAGTCTTAGTCCAGGCTTCTCAACATCCTTGATAAAAAACACGCTTGAAAAGTAGGCAAGGACTTCCCCTCTGATTTTTCTGTGATGGAGCTCATATAGCTTGAAAGCCCTGGGTTTGGGATGAGAGAATGAGGGGCCCAGTCCTGGCACCGTTACTGCCTCTATGACCTTGGACAAATTCCTGCTCTGATACTCATTACCTGTGTGACATTGGACAAATCCTTTCACTTCTTTGGATTTCAGTTTCCTCTCCTGTAAAATGAAGGGTTTGGACAAAGTGGCCTCCAAGAGCCCTTCCAGCTCTGGGGTTAAGATCTCGTGATCTTTCAAGCCTAGGCTCCTTAACCTGAGACACAGAATCACAGAACTGGAGAGTTAAGAAGGACCTGTTGGGCCATGTAGTCCAATCTTGACCCATAGGGTAATCCCTTCTTCAAAATCTACGGCTAGGAGTCATCCAATTGTCACTTGATGTGAAGGGGAGCTTCACCCCAGTGATGGGGACCTCAGAACCTTCCAAAACAGATCATTTCACTTCCAGACAAGTTGATTCCTTATGAAGATTTTCCCTGCCACGTAACCTAAATTAGTCTTTACTGACCACTCAAACCTTCATTAGCTTTTATAGCACTGATAAATCTATAGCACACAATTTAGCTATATTCTGTCTTGCCTCATTTACCCTTGTTTCTGGTGTCTTATGGGAGGGAAAGTTCCTAGAGGGCAGAACTCATGGATCCTATTTTTCCTGGGTTCCCCACAGTGCTTGGCACAGGGTTGAGTCCATAGTTAGCACTCAAGAAATACGTACATTCCTGAAATCCAGTTATTATGGTTCAGGTAAACCCATCCTGGGATTCTCAATCTGGTCATAAAGCATCCATAAAGCTCTGTGTGTCAATTTTGGTCAGGTGATTTTTAAAGCTTCACTGAATCTGGGCTACATTTCCAGAAATCACAGAAGCTCAAAATATAAAATGAGCAATTAACTAATTTAAAGTTAATAAAGCCCCAGATTTGGAGCCTGGTCCAACTTCCTCATTTTGTAGCTGAAGAAACTGAGGTCTCTCTCATATCAATTATTGGGTCTAGAGCCTACAAAAAAAAATTTACAATTTTTTTGTTTGTGTAATGGAAATAAAGATCTCATCTTTTAAAAAATATTGCAAATGCAGAAATACTCTGAAGCTACTCTCCCAGCCCTCATTCACACCAGAGGGTGACAACCTTAGAATTCCAGAGTCCCCTGTAGTGACCCCACAGGACATTGTGCCATTATATGAAGCAGGTGGGGGGAGAAAATATGAGCATCTGAGGGAGTCAGGAAGAGGTTTGTGAAAAATGTGGTGTCTCAGATGAATCATGAAGGAAACCAGAGATTCCAAAAGATGAAAAGGGATTGCATTCCAGGCATAGGGAACAAGGAGGTGGGAGAAAGAGTAATGGATTTGCAGAATAGCAATGCATGTCTGGATTGTTGAGTTCACGAAGGGGAGTAAAATAGAAGAAACCTGGAAAGGTAAAAGGAAAGGGCCAGCTTATGAAAGGCTTTAAATGACTAGTAGAGTAGTTTATATTTTATCATAAAGTAATAGGGAACCACTGGAGTTATTGAGTAGGGGGTGATATGGTCAGATTGATGCTTTAGGAAAATCACTTCAGAGGCAGAGGGTGGGGGGAATGGGTCTGAGTAGGGAAAGGAGACCAAATAGAATGCTATTACAATAATCTTGCAAGACATAAGGAGGGCCTGAACAAGGCTGGTGCTTCTGTGAGTGGTTATTAGGGGACACACGGGAGAGATGTAGAAACAAGAAGATTTAATGATTGGATGTATGGCATGAGGGAGAGGGTAAGCAATGGAAGATTACACTGAAGTGATCCTGGGTGACCCGAGGAATAGAGATACCCTTAATACTAACAGGGAAGTTCAGAAGGGGAGTAGGTATGGGGGAAAAGATGATGAGTTCAACTTTGGACATGTTGACTTTGAAATGCCTACAGGGCATCCACTGGGAAATGTCCAGTAGGTGGTTGGTGAAATTCTCAGGAGGAGAGAGAGAGACTAGGGCTGGATATGTAGATTTGGGATTCATCGACATAGAAGTGGTGATTGAATGATGGGAGTTGATGACATCACTGAGTGAGAGGATAGAGAAGATAAAGAAGAGATCCCAAGGACGTACTTTGGGGTATACCCACCATTAGTAGGCTTGGCATGGATAATGGTCTAACAAAAGATACTAAAAAGGGAATGGTCAGATAGGTAGGAGAGGGCAATGAAAACAAAATTCAGTGAGGAGACAGGATGCAGAAGGAGAGGGATGGTCACCAGTGCCATGGGCTGCAGAGGTCATGAAGAATGAGGACAGAGAAATACAGGGTGATGGCTAGCAGGGATAGGGGGGTCAAAAATGAGGGTTTTTAAGGATGGGGAGACTTGGGTATAATTGTAGGAAGCAGGAAGGAACCAATCATCAGAGATTGGAGTAAAGGAAGGCAGAACCAGAATTCAAACTCGGCCCTCATGTCTTGTAATTCTACGTGCTAGGATATCGTTCATTACAGAATGCTTTGGAACCAGGGTGAAGAGACACAGAAGTAGGGGAATTATGGGGCATGTTTGGGAATACGTAGCAGTTCAGCTTGACCAGAGTTTAGGATGCTAAAGGGCAGGATAAGGTAATTGGAACCAAGTGATGGAGAAGCCTGAATGCTATTTGAAGGAGTTGTGACTTAATTCTAGAGGCAATGGGAAGTCATGGAAGGCTTTTGAGCAGAGGAAGGGCTGGTGTGAATTTGCTGGGAGGAAGAGACTCAGACTTGGCCAGGGAGAATCCATGAAATAAATAATTCATGAACATAATGAATTAATCTTAAAATACTGCTTTCATTCTGTTACTTCCCTACTCAGAATTTTTCAGAGCTTCCCATTTTCTGCAGGATAATGTGCAAAAGCTTTACCCTGGCATTCGAAGCCCTCCGTCACCTGACTTTCACTGATATCTCTCTTCTTACTTCTCCCTGCACAAATTCTTCACTAAATGCAGCAAATCTTCTCATTGTGTAAATAGACCTTACGTTTTCCTCTCTATATCTTTATTCGTGTTGTTCCCCCATTTGCAGTGTTATTCTCTGTCTCTTGACAAATTCTGGTCGTCCTTCAAGGCCCAGTACTAGATGCCATCTCATCCCTGAAGTCTTTTCTGATTCCCCTATAAAATAAAGGTAATAATAACTGCCCTGACAGTGTTGTTGCAATAGTAACAATAATAGCTAGAATCTGTGTAGCAGCTTTGTTGCTGTTCAGTTACTCAGTTATGTCCGACTCTTCCTGACTCCATTGGCCATAGATGTCCACAGGGTTTTCTTGGCAAAGATACTGGAGTGGTTTGCCATTTCCTTCTCCATTCATAGTGCCTACTATGTATGTTAACTCTAGTCCTCACAACAACGCTGAGAGGTAGGTGTTACTGTTATCTCTATTTTACAGTGGAGAAGACTGAGGCGACCGAGGTTAAGTGACTTACCTAAGGACACATAGCTAGTAAAATATCTCAGGCTGTATTTGAGCTCAGGCCTTCCTGACTCCAGGCCCAACTCTCTATCCACTGTGCTACCTAGCTGCCTATATTCTACAAGGCCTGCCTCAGGTACCAGCTCTTTCAAGAAGCCTTTGCCCTCAAAAAAATTTCTTTCTCCCCTAAACTCCCATAGCACTATATATCTATCTTTTGTACCTATCAAGTCTATTGAATCATAGAATCTGGGTTCAAATCCAATTTATCTGGGCCTCGGTTTCCCCATCCATAATGGTCCCTTTCATCTCTAACGCTGGGATTTTATGAGCATCTTCTTTGAAATCTACTTGTGTATGTGTCTTACTTTGCCTACTTGGGGGAAGCTCCTCAAGGACCAGAACCATGTTTGATTTGTCTTTTTTAATTTTTAAATTTATTTTTAAAATTTTTTGGGTGGAAGAATTCAGTGATTTTTCTTTTTATGTCTCTTAATGTCTAGCACAGTGCCTTGGACATGGCAGTCACTCCATAAATGGTTTTTCATTTGAGTTGTAGAATTCATCTAATAAGATAATGCATGCAAACCACTTTGCAAATCTTAAAGTGCTGTATGATCATATAATAATGAATTCTAGTTATTATTAATGAAAGAAGAGACAGTGTGGTGTGGTGGAAAGAGAGCTAGATACAAAGTCAGAGGACCTGGGTTCAAAGCCCATCTCTGTTCCTTATGAAATGTGTGACCCTGGGCTAAATCTGAGCCTCAGTTTCCTCATCTGTAAAATGAGGAGTTTGGACTAAATCCAAAGAAGGGGCTGGCCATGTGGGGAGGGGGGAGCATGGCTTGACCCCAGGGGGGTTAATCAGAGGGTAGGAAGATAGATCACACTTATTTCTTTTTTAAAAAATTTATTTTATTTTTAATTTATGGAACAAAACAAGCATTTTCACACTTATTTCTAGCACAGCCACACTTACCCTTACCCCCTCCAAACTCCCCCACTCTTCCTCTTCCCTCCAGCTTTCATCTCCCCATTCTGAGCCTAGTGTCAGCCCCCGAAGGTGGCTGCAGCCTAACTAACCATTGCCCGGGCGCCTACGGCAGTGGGGCAGGTGTCATCGGGAGCCCTCCCCTCCCGGCAGATCAGCTGATGGTTGCCCAGCTCTTGAAACGTGGTTTCTTTATAACCTCTCTACATACCCTCCCTGCCCCTTCCAAAATAGATACTCTACATTTGTGAAACGTGGCCATTGGCTAATGAGAAAGAGGATGAGCCGGCGTGGAGAGGAACTAAAAGCCACGTCACAGATCTCATTACGTTATCTTGCTCCTTTGAACCCACCGCCCCACCATCTCTATTTATTATCACGGGCACCACCATCTTTTCAGTCACCTGGGTTTCCAACCTTGTTGTCATCTTCAGCTCCTCACTCCCGCCATCCCCATTCAGTCACCTCCACTACATCTCCCAGACACATCCCATTCTCTCCCCCAACACTGCCACCACTGTTGTACAGGCCCTCATCACCCCTGTCCCGGACTGTTTAGATGCCCTTCAGGTTGGTCTCCCTGCCTCTACACACCATCCTTCGCACAGCCGCTGATCAAAGGTCTAGGCAGGTCCCTTCCATGGCTCTCTGCTGGCTCTGGGATCACATATTATTATTACCTTTATATTGTCCTTTCTTATCTCCTTTTGTGGTTTATAATCTACACAATTATGAATATAATAGTACCTGTACAAAACTTACAAGGAAATATATACATAGTGAAGATGTTCTCAAAACTTTGTATGATCAAAAAAATGGAGGATCCCTGGATTAGACAATCCTCCTTAATGCTGATGCCTTCCGTCTATTGACGAGCTCTAGCTTGTCCTGTCTGTAACTTCTTTGTACAGTTTGCATGTTCTGTCTGCCTTTGGACTGTGAGTTCCTTGAGGGCAGGGACTGTCTTTTGCCTCTTTTTGTATCCTCTGTTGTCAGCGCAGTGCCTAGCACAGGGGTGGGGAACCTGCTGCCTCGAAGCTACATGTGGCCCTCTAGGTCCTCAAGTGTGGCCCTTTGAATGAATCCCAAACTTCACAAAACAAATCCCCTTCATGAAAGGGTTTGTTCTGTAAAATTTGGACTCAGTCAGAAGGACCGCATGGAAGGACCCAGAGGGCGACGTGCGGCCTCCAGGCCGAAGGTTCCCCACCCCTTGGCCCTAGTATATAATAGGTGCTTCATAAATGTTTATTGACTGACTGACCTCTGAGGTCCTTTCCAGTGTGACTGATATTGTACACAATTACTATTGAAGCCCTCTGTATGTGGTCCTGCCACTTGGTGGCAGCAAAACACACTAAAAAAATTCCCCTTCCCCCACTTCTCACTTAAGCTCTCAGTGGGAGGCGGGTCCCAAGCCCTTCTAAGCTTGGGGATGGGGGTGGGAGGGGCTGTTTGCCCACATGTTTATTTCTCTGTCTGCCCCAGTGTTTGTTTGCCTACCTGTCTGCTGTTGGTGTGTGTGAGAGAGAGGACAAAGAGACACACAGAGAGAGAGAGAGAGAGAGAGAGAGAGAGAAGAGGAGAGAGAGAGAGAGAGAGAGAGTGTGTGTGTGTGTGTGTGTGTGTGTGTGTTGTGTGTGTGTGTGTGTGTGTGTGTGTGTGAGAGAGAGAGAGAGAGAGAGAGAGAGAGAGAGAGAGAGAGAGAGAGAGAGAGAGAAAGCTATTTTCTTGGCCCTTCTCAAGGGGAAAGTCAAGCAAATCTGTCATGTTGGGTCCCAGAGGGAATGAATGGCCCGGATTCTTTCCTGTGCTCATGCCCACCGCAAGCCAAGCTGATTTCATTAAAGAGTCTGCCAGAGCCCCTTGACATCCGGGCATGCACTCCAGAAGCATATCAGTCCCTTGCATGCAAACCAGGAGATGGCTCTCCCTGCTCTTGCCTCACCAGGGAAGGCCTCACTGAGCCTGCAGCTTCTTTTACCCTCTCCAGAAAGATGGATGTGTCCATTGAGGCCTTATGTTTCCATTTATTTCTCTACTCTCCTTCTAAACTGCTTGGTATGTTGGAAAGAACACAGACCCTGGATTCAGAGAACCTGGGTTCAAGTCCTGCCACTGATGGTTTTTGGTCATTCACATCCCTAGCCTCAGTTCCTTCATCTGTAAAATAGGGGAAAGGGTTTTGGACTAGATGAACTCTGAGGTCCTTTCCAGCTCTTGAACCATGTCCATTTCCAATCCCCCTTAAAGCTAGTGCCTTTCTTCTGAGTTGATCCAATTTATCCTGTCTGCATCTTGTTTAAATATAGCTTTTCACCTCTGTAACACACCTCCTCAGCACTCCAAGCCCTTGGGGCCCCTCCTTCCCTCTGACTGAAGAGGGTGGAGGTTGGACATTGAAGAGCTCCTCCCCAGTCCTCCACGTCTAAGGAGGGACTTCCTGGATTTCATGATTTTCAAAAACTCATCATTCTTCCAGATGAAATCGACTCTGTAATAAATACCCTCTAAGATCATTTCCTATCTCGGCCGCCCACACGCTGGGTATCCTCACCTTTTCAGCTTAAAAAAAAAGTGTTCTCTTACTTAAATAGATTGTGAGGTCCTTGAGGGCAGGGGCTGTCTTTTACCTTTCTTTGTATCCTCAGCACTTAGCAGAGTGCCTGGTACATAGTCGGAGCTTAATAAATGTTTATCGACTCTGTTGGCTAAGTCTCCTCCTTAGACTGTGAGGACAGGACAGGAACTGTCTTTTTGCCTTTCTTTGTATCCCCAGTGCTTAGCTCAATGCCTGCCACACAGTAGGCACTTAATAAATGCTTGTTGCCTGACATTCTTTTGGGGAAAACAATGATTATATGGATAAATCAGCACAAAACATATACAAAGTAATTTTAGAGAGAAGGGACTTAGAGACCTTAAGTGACTCATCCTAGGTTTCAAAGATTGTGGGAGGGTGGGGGCAAGGGGTAGTATTGTGTGTACAAAAACTGGAAGGAGAGCAGAAAATACCTTTTCTAGGAAGTAGTATTTGAACTGAGCTTTATAAGAGACTGAGGGATTCCAAGAGTCAAAGGCAAGGAGGAAGAACATTCCAGGCACGTGGGACCATTTTGCAAAAGCACGGAGGTGAGAGTTGTGTGCGGGAAACAGCAAGTCAGCCAGTTTGTCTGAGCAGTGTTTATGAAGGGGAGAAATATGTGATCAGCCTAGAATAAGTAGGAGGACTTGTTTCCTAAAGACCCTCCCCTAAAGACTTACTGGGGTGCTGCATCCAGTCATAGAGGTGAGCCTGGGATCTAGAAGGCTGTGCCAGTGGAATGCCAGCTCTGAAAGGTCCTACCAGCTAGAAGGAGCCGTGAGGATTAGATAGATATCTCTTATCCAAGAACTAATCTAGCTGAGTTCACAAGGGCTCATCACTATGTTGGCCTCAGAGGGATGGGATGTTCCTGTACAGCAATTCTTAAAGACTATCTGCCAACCCCAAGAGAGACTGGCAAATGCATCAGTGGAGGGTACTGCCCACAATGATGAAGTCAGAGATCTTTGCCCTATCTCTCAACTAGACTTCCCAGTCTGACATTCAAGGCTCTACCTAGTCTGGCCCCAACTAAAGTCACAGAAGCTAGTCCAGACTGTACCTGACTGAGAATTCCATCTGAAACATCTCCAACAAGTGGGCACCTAGCTGCCGCTTGAAGACCTCCATTGAGGGTGAACCCAATACCCCTCTTCTCCCCCCCCCCATGCCATCTTGGGGCAGCTGTAATTTTTAGAAGGTTTTCCTGGTGTTAGGCCTAAACCTGCTTTTTTTTTTTTTTTAACAGTTTCCAGCCATTGCTGTTGGTTCTACTATCTGGGGCCAAGCAGAAGGCTTTTCCACCTGGCAGCCCTTCAGATCCTTGAAGGCACCTATTTCTTCCCTGGTCTTCCTCCTCTCCCCCTTCTCCCCAGGCTTCTCTTCTGAAGGGTAAACATCTCGAGTTATTTCAATTGATTCTCATATGGCACAATTTAGACTTTTCCAGCCCATTCTCAACCCAGTGCACCCCAAGCTCCTGCCACACTGGACCACTCCAGGTTCCCTAAACGTCCCACCTTTCCCACCACCGTGCCTTTGTCCGTGTAGTCCCCTCTTTCTAGAATATCATCTTTTCCCCTCTTCCCATTCACCTCTAGCCACCTGGGGGAACCCAACCTATTCAAAGACCCAGCTCAAATGTCCCATCTTCTCTAATCTTTTTTGTCCATGTAGTAAGAACTCTCCTTTAGATAGCACTTTGTAACCCAATTTCTGTATATTAGCTTATTTGATAATCACAAAATTTCTGTGAGGGAAGTATGAGATTATCGTCCCCATTTTACAGATGAGAAAGCTGAACCTTAAAGAGTTTAAGGAATTTGCTCAGGGTCAGGTAGCAGGCTTTGAATGCAAGTTTAAGGTAGAGACAATTATCCCCATTTTACTTCACCGAGTCTCCTAGAATTGTAACCACTCTTCCTCAAGTCAGTTCAGCCCATACTCATCCTGCCTCATTTTGAGGAGTGACCAGAAGCCCCACCAAATCCCAGGCTCTGTCTGATTCCAGGCCTCCTGGAAGTAAAGCAGAAGCCATTGGAAGAGTGAAGCCAGCTAGTCCTCCCAGGATTTCCTTCACATGACATTGCTCAACAGTCTCTTCTTCCCTTCCCCTCTGTCAGCTGCCATCTCCTCCCTAATATGTCCCTTTTTTTTTCTTTTTGATTGTATTGTGTAGCTCCTGTCAAGGCCTCCCTCTGCCTGGGTCCCTTACTTGCTTAAGGTGGGCCTGACTGAAAGCAATAGGATATCGATCCCTACCCCCTGGGGGCACCTTATCTGCAAGGGACAAGAGACAGTCTGACCCTCCCTGAAAATGACCCCATTATCACCTTCTCTAGGAGATTTAGCTGCGAGCATTTTCTTGGACACTGGGGTAGGTTTGGAATGTGGGTGCTGGTGACACCCAAGTCAGGAGTTTGGTTCTATCCCAGAAGAAGCTAAAGCTCCCTGAGGGTAGAAAATGTTGTGATTCCCCCCCCCCCCCCCCCCCCGTTAGACCCTTTACACCTAGTTCAGTGGCTGGCAATGGCAGACGCTCACTCTGTTTTTTGCGTTGAGTGCGCCAAGTCGGAGTTGATTAGACTGGGCTGGATCAGACTCTGTTTCAGGGCCAAGGAGGAATCCCGAGGGCCCCCATCCATTGGAATGTCTCATCAACAGGCAATCCCCATCCCTAGAGAAACAATGGAGAAGTTATCCCCTTCTAAGGGTAGTTCATAAATGTCGTCTTTTAATCTAATCCAATCCAGAGAGCATTTGTGAAGTATTTACTCTGTGCCAAGTATTGTGCTAAGCACTGGAGGAACAGAGACAATGGGAAAAGTAGTCCTGGCCCTCAAGAAGCTTATGTTTGGCGCCAAAGACCTTCCCAGTCTGGCGCCAGCCAAGTCCAACAGGGACTTGCTAATGCGGGCCCAGTCCTGGGAGCATGGGGATGCTTTGTGAGCTTGCTCCTGGGCATATGAGTGGAAGACTTTTCTTCATTTTTCAGCATGTGCAGTTATTCTGTGACTGTTTCCCATCTGCTAACTACTTGTCTTTCAGCTGACCGCTGGGCTGGAAATGAGAATGCATTGAAGACTCCCAAAGGTGTAACAGTCATGTTCTTCACCTGGTGGTGATTGAGGAGGATGAAGTGCTGTAGGCCTCTGGGTGGGGAAAAGGCTTAAGACACCCTCTCGCTGGAGGGTCTGTTATGGCTGAGAGACAAATTAGTGGCCTCCTGCTACCAACTACTGATCTCCCTAGCCAAGCTGATACATAACCATGACCGCAACATCTCTGTTTCTTTGCCTTGTTGCATTTCTCCACTCCTGCCCTTAAATAACTGAGTGTTGGAGATGATACAGACGAGGCATGACCTTGTGAGGTCTCAGCAAGTCCAGGGAAAGAAGACCACCGCAGAGTTTGCTGACCCGCAGCCTGAGGCCCCAGCCTAGCAGCGATTGGACTCTGCAGTCAAGATGCCGTTTTCTGGAGCTACTGAAACTGCTGGCTGTGCAGCATTGGGGAATGAGCTTGCTGGGTCACCAAATGCTTTGAGTTTGAGCCCACTCTCCCCAGGGACTAAGGTGGCATAAAGGGAAAACGTTCCCCCTGATTGTAACTTCTGCTCTTGCTGTATCTGTTCCATAGACATCCCTTTGTGAAAAACTAATCGATATTGGTTAAATGACAGTGGGGTGCTAGTCTCAGTTAATCAGTGATACGAGAGAAGTACTAACTGTAACTGATGATTGACATTGGAGGAAAACTCACCTGACCGAGGGCTTGAACTGATGCATTAGAGACAACCCCACAGCCCCTCACAGTTACCCTGGAAATTTGAAGGGGAATAGCTATCCAGCCTTCCTTTGAGGGGTCTGGCTCATCTGTGAGTGGGAGTCATGATAAAGACCCACAGAGTCTATAAAGGCCTGCATATCTCTCCAGATATGTCTCATATCTCCCCCCTTCATATACTTGCTGTATATATAATATTCCATTTTGAGTCTCCCATAGCTCTGCAGCTCCCTATCCGTACCCTTCCCTGTGTCTGGAATCTTCTCTCTCCTCACTTTTGCTTCTCTTGGAATCCCTGGATCCCCAAGGATCACCTTTTTCTGATCCCCTCTCCAGTTTTTAGCACTTCCCCCAATTTACTTTGTCTCTATTTTGTATTTATTTTCTACAAGTGCACATGTTGCCGCCTTCCATCCCCCCAAATGTGTAAGCCCATCAAGGGCAGGGACCATTTCTGTTTTGTCTTAGTATCTCAAACCCAGAGCTCAGCTCACAATAGCTACATGATAAATGCTTGTGTGGAGTTAACTTTGATTCTGGTTCCGTGACCACAGGATTCCTGAATACCAATCAATACCTGCCTGCCAATTGAATGGATCCCCTAAACCCATCCACACATCTGGAAGAAAACAACTCAATAATGCAAACCTTATTGACGGGGTCATGAGTGTCATTTCTCAACCCAATCTAAGTCTTATTTATTAAGTGTCTGCTGTATGCACTGTAGGCACTATGCCAGGGGCTGGATTTTTACAAAGACAACAGTTCCTTCCCTACAGGGGCTTATGTGCTCCTGGGGAGGTGGGGGATCCAACATATACAGGGATTAAGCACATACATGGAAATTTTCATAGAGCGTCCTCTCATGACATACGTAATATTACTACTCCATCATTTTCTCAAGTCGTGAATCTGATCCCAGAAAAATAAGGAAGTCTACCTGGTTAATTCTGAGGCCCTTGCCTATTTGGAACTGGTCCTGTCTGGGTGAAGGATACTCCCAGTCTTGTTAGAAACCTCTGCTTTCCCTGAGTTACACAACCTGTCCATCTCAGCACTTGATCGCTGACCTTTTGTACAACCAGGCAACTTTCTATTTCAGCATTGTCTGTTACAAAGAACACACCGCCAGGGTATTCTACCCAGCCCATTAGAATTGCCGGCTTGGAATCTACTCCATTCTTTAAGCAGTGAGTCACAGAATCCATTCTGAGTTTCTCTGAGGCCAGTAGCTGAGTCTTCTCAGCTAGTCCAATCTTCTGTCAAATAAAGGGATTTGACTCCATGGGCCTCTTCAGCTCTCGATTCTTACTTAGACCATGGCTACTTGTTTCCCCTTGCCTTTCCAAGGAGTTAACTCCTTGTTTGTGGGACAGCATTATGGATATAGGCCAGCCTTGGATTTAGGAAGACTTAGCTACAGGTCCTCCCTCTATTGATACATACTAGCCATGTGGCCTTGGGCAAATCCCTCCATACCTCCAGGGCAGAAGCTGTAACTACAATTCACCAAGGAGTTACTTAGCCACATTGGCAGAGGGAGTTTTCATGCCAGGAGTTCCCCATGCAGATGAAATCAGAGTTTGGACTGAAAACTTGGTGGGACTGAAGACATTAAAAAAATGATTTCATTTAAGTCATCTGGCAGAATCTGGACCTGGCCACTGTGAGCCTTTCAGTTCCGGTATTTCCAGTTGAGTATAGACCTCAAAAGGGACTCACCCAAGCTCGAGGGTGGTGTGAGAAGAAAGTGAATCTGTGACGAAGGTTGCATCAGCCAAAAGAGTGGCTGGTCACTGTCTTCAGAGCTGCACTGAGGACCTTCTTACCACCTAGATGGTCTTCTGCCAAGTTACTTCCATTAGATTATGATCTCCTTGAGGGCAGGGGACTGTCTTCTACCTCTTTTTGTAGCACCAGCCTTGGGCCAGTGCCTGGCCCATAGTAAGTACTTAATAAATGTTTAGGAGGCAGTTTTGTGGCTCAGTGGGTAGAGCGCTGGGCCTGGAGTCAGGAAGATGAGTTCCAGTCTGACTTCAGACACTTACTAGCTGTGTGACCCTCGGCTAGTCACGTCACCTCTGTTTGCCTTAGTCTGTCGGGGAAGGGAATGGCAAACCACTCCAGTATCTTTGCCAGGAAAGCCCCGTGGACAGTCTGGTCCATGGGGTCACAAAGAGTCAGAGAACACCAAATGATAGCAACAACAAATATAAATGTTGACTGACTGGTTTTTTTCTTTTCTTTCTATCCCTTTTGCTTTGGGCGATGCCTGGCACGGACTTGGTGCTTACTAATGTTTACTGACTGACTTCGCCTCTCCGTCTCCCTCACCGTAGCCCCAATTTGTAAAATAAAGGAGCCGGCCTAGGTGGTCTCCCGCAAATGATTCTATGAATGTGTGGCTGAGGAATGGCATCCGTTCTGGTTACTGTGATGCTGGGCATGTAACCTCATGTCTCCGTCTCTGCAACTTTGAAATAAGAGGGTTGGACCTGTGACCTCTGACATCCTTTTCTGCTCCTCATCCGTGCTCCTAAGATCCCATTATTTCCCCTCTCTGGGACTCAGTTTCCTCTTCTGTAAAATGAGGGGGTTAGACCAGATGACCTTTAAGGTCCCTTCTAATGCTAAATATATACTGCTAAGATCCCAAGTCATTTCCCTTCCCTGAGCTTCCATTTCTGCATCTGTGAAATGATGGGGTTACACTAGGTGACCTCTGAGGCCCCTTCCAGCTTTCAATCTATGATTCTATAATCCTATGCTCCTAGAAAGGGGAGGGTTGGAGAGGGGGTGGAGAAGAGGAAGGGATGGGATCGGAAAGAATTTTAAAGCTCTAACCAATTTCCCCAAATCCATAAGCCCGTAAATTGTGAGCCAAGCGGCCCCAGTGACCTTTCCATAATGTGGGATCGGAGCAGAGTGTGAAGCAGGTGTCAGCATTTGCTAGGGTGGGGTGGGAGAGAGGGAGGGAGAGAACTGGAATATTATCAGCTAATCCACCTTCTGCTGCTCCTTCCACTTCCTCCCTAACAGCTGCAGCGTTAAAGGAGAGCCCCAGCATTTGGGAGGAATTAGAAACCCTGAAGGGCTTGGAGGGGCTCGCTCTGGGAGACAGAGACAGCCTCTCACAAAAGGGCACGTTCTCTGCCAGCAAAGAGAACCTGGGACACTGAGTTCTCGTAACCTTGAAAAGTCATCATCTGTCCAGCTGTTCTAGGGGGGCTATTGTTGTTGGGGGAAGAGAATGCAGTTGGCAGAAGTTTGGCAAATGGAATCCGATCAGAAAGGGCATATTTATTCTGTAGCTATGTGTACTGATGCTGACCCGGTTGCTGAGAGGTTAGTGTTATTGAGAAACTGTTTTTCTCTAGAGCTGACCAAACACTGCTGCCTTTAAAAAAGTATAAGCCCATGTTCGTTTTTACAAATGGGATGAGGATAATCATAGTAATAGCTGTAGTGATACCTACTCCAGAGTAGTCCCCAAACCTGCAGTTGAACTTGCAGATCGGGTCTCAGGAGGGAGGCTACACTCATGGGTTCTTGGGGTTACCCTATGGCTTTGCCCAACAAACATGATAGTCCATGAGCCCCCACCAGTGTGCTTCTCCAAATAAATGCCCAATAGACACAATTAGCTCTCAGTACAGACATTTACTAAGAGAACAATAACTATAATGTATTCTCTTTCCCATAAAGACACGCACATCTGTGTGAAGAGTGGGTATAAACTTAGAGTATAATGGTAGTGAGAGACACAGGCAGAGACCAGATGACCAAGGTAACTCACAGCTCTAGGAACTGTAGGACGCAGTGTCCTTTTTCTCTTCATAGAGCCCTCATGAAGCCCCCTACTGAATGTCACGTCTGTACTGGGTCAGTCATTTATTCCTCACTGGGGCATGGCCCTCAATTTGTATAGTTGGCTATCTCGTTGATCCATAAATGGCTTTTTTTCTTAAATGCCAGGAGTTCCATTCAATAAAACAATCTTCTCTCTCAAGTGACTACTTTTCTCTACCTATATCTGGAATGTGTCTCTGACCTCTATGCCTCGAACTATTTTGAACCAATGAACCCTTGAACTACTAGATAGACTATCTCCTTCCCTACTAGGTAGCACAGTAGATAAGAGTGCTAGACTTGGAGTCAGGAATAACTGAGTTAAAATCTGGCCTCAGACACTAGTTGTGTGACTCTGGACAAGTCACTTATTCTCTATCTACCTCAGTTTCCTCATTTGTAAAATGAGAATAATATTGCCAAAGCTTGTCACAGTTCCTGGCACATAGTAGGTACTTAACCATCCTGTCCAATTGGAGGTGAGACAGAGGGAAAAGTCTTCTCCTCTCAAAGGGAGCTTCCACAAAGTTCTCATGAGCTGGTGCAGCCCATTAGTTTTAATAATTAATTCTTTGAAGTGGTTACATTATTTAGATTTTTCATTGCATAGTTCCATTGGTCTGGAACCAATGACCTTGTTTTACATATAATTATAACTTCAAATAGTGCAAATTCAAATAATGCAACCATTTCACAAGGTTCATGATTTGCACCAATCAAGATCTATTTTACTGCCTGAACTTCTTCTGACTTAGTTATTTAAAGACCCAGAGGTGTGACTAATTTGTTTCTCAGCCAATCATATTGTCCCTCTCTGATCCACTCAATGGAGTTCTTTTTTTTTAAATCTCATAAAGTCATGACCAAAATCTTACAGTTAATTTAGTGCTTTCTATCACATTAACACCTTATATATTTTTTTTTTACTTTTGGTGAGGCAGTTGAGGTTAAGAGACTTGCCCAGGGTCACACAGCTAGTAAATGTCAAGTGTCTGAGGCTAGATTTGAACTCAGGTCCTTCTGACTTCAAGGCCAGAGCTCTATTCACTGTACCACCTAGCTGCCCCAACACTTTGTCTTTAACTAAATTGAGTAACTACATCAACTGGGTTGTGGGGGATTATATACCAATAACTAATATCTCATATTTTTAAAAATAAAATATTATTGGAGTTTTTTGATATTAACATCCTAGTCATTTCTGGATGTGCCGCCCCTTATCCCCACTCTCTGAATTAAACTCTCTTGTAACAAAGGCAAATAATTGAGCAAATCACTGCCTATTTGACTTAAAAACTCACCTCAGTTTCCTCATCTGTAAAATGAGCTCGAACTGAAGTTGGCTTCTGAGGTCCCTTCCAGTTCCAAATTAACGTTAAGATCTATGATCCTAACAAGCAACATACTGAACCTCTGTCAGACAATGTGTGTAGCATTCTATCCCCCGATCCTCCCACAGTAGTCCCCTGCCTCTCTACTGGGAAGATGGAAATGTGTTTCATTTTCTGTTTTCTGGGACCGTTATTCATTTTTCAATCAATCAACCAACATGCACTTATTAAGTATCTTATAAGTATTTAATACTTATTAAGTATTATGTGTTACGCACTGTGCTAAGTCCTGGGGACACGAATACCAAAACAATAGTGTCTCTGCCCTCAAGGGGCTTATGATTTACTAAGGGAAACAAAATACACACATAGAAAAAGATACAAAACATATACAAAGTAAAAGCAAATTATTCAGTTTGGCTTCCTTTCATTGATCTTTTTTATTTCCATTGGTAATGGAGGGATTGGCCAATGAGGGTCCAGCCCTTAGAGTGTGCTCAGATGTGCCCTTCCTAGTAAATTATACAGAGTATGTGCAGATATTCCCTGTTCAGTTCCAATCCAATGTATGGAACTTTGGAAGCTTATTTCCAGCCATGGGTGATTGGGTGGTTAGAACTGTGTGTTGATAAAAAAGTATTCTACTTGGCTGCAAAGCCATAATAACTGATGATTGAGGAGGTACAGATCTGGAACTAAGTTCATAAAAAAGGAATGATTTCTTACTCCCTTTCTTTTCCTGGTGGTGAGTGAGGTGAGGACTGCTGTTAGCCACCAGGTGAAGGAGTGCCAGCTGGCCTCATTCCCTTATCGAAAAGCCATGTGTTCCGAACACATAGCAGTCTGCTTCTTTTTTGCTTATTCTTTCCTTATCTTAGGTGAATGAGTATTACAAGAGAGTAGTGCCCAAAGGATCTTAGGAGTTCATGAGATCCCATGATTCCAACAGAAGTCTTAAGGGAAACAAGAGGCAGTGGCGATGGTCTCCACAGCGGTAGTGTCCCTCACTCCTATTGTACTTTAAATTTGGCACCACTCTCTTTGGGGATCTCATGTGCACAAGGGGAGGGCACGCTCCTGGTAACAGAGGAATTGTTTTTGTAACTACTGTTCTTGACATACCTTCTCAGTAAACCTCTTTTTCTCCTTAAAGCTGATGGAATTTAACTGGTTGATGGTGGGAACCCCACTGGTGGGGGCTCAGAAGCACAGTGTTAGAAGCCACAAACCTTCAGGATGGATTAGTCATCCTTGCCTTCTGGGAATCCAACTGGTCAATGTGATTGTGAGTAGGGGGTCTGGTCTTAGAGGCCATTATTGAAGTCATTATGCATGCAATTGGAGGGGTTATTATTTCACCTAACATCAATTCATACAATTCTTCCCATGTTTTGCTGAATTCTTCACATTCTTTGTTTTTTGACTGCACAATAATACTCCATTAATATGTCATAGCTGGAGGGCAGCTAGGTGATGCAATGGATAGAGCACCAGCCTTGGAGTCAGGAAGATCTGAGTTCAAATCCAGCCTCAGACACTTGACACTTACTAGCTATGTGACCCTGGGCAAAATCACTTAACCCCATTGCCTAGCAAAAAAAACTCTGTGTGTGTGTGTGTGTGTGTGTGTGAAATAGCTGGAGTTTTTTCAGTCATCCCCTAATCAGCAGACACCCCTTTAGCTTCTAGTTCCAGTTCTTTGTATAGCTCACATTTATGCAATATCTTACTTACATTATCCCATTTGATCCCAAACCAACCCTGGAAAGTGAGTATCATTATTCTCTTCATTTGTCAAAGGAGGAAACTGAGGCTTATGGGGGTTAAGAGATTTGTCCAGGGTCACACAGCAAAAACTGTACTAGACAATGTTTGAACCTGAGTCTTCAAGGCTCCAAGTCTGGTCCTCTAACCATTATGCCACAGTGTTAGGATTACAAATTCAATTCTAGAAGGGATCTTAGAGGTCATCTAGTCCAACTCCTTCATATTACAGAGAAGGAAACTGAGTGCAAGAGAGGTAAAGTGATTTATTTAAATTCAGATAAGTAGGAAGTAGAGGCAGAGGTAAGACCCAAACTTAGGGGCTCTGAACTCCATACTCAGCCTGCTTTCCCAGAAGTCTTCTGGTTGACCTCTTGAACTGGCATAGAAAAGAGAAATGGGTTTTCACCCAATTTGAGTTGAATGCCCCAAACTGGCCACATGTCCTTTGGCCCTTTGCTAAAGGGCACAAATTCTGGAGTTTGCTCCCTGAAGATATCATGGTCTCTTTCTAGCATACGCCTTTTTTCCTTCCAAGTCTACCATCCCATCTGAGGAAAAACTGGCTAATCTAATTCTCTCATTCCCCATTTTATGTTAGCCTGTACAATTCCTGCCCCACCACTGGCCCTTTAAAAATTCCAGTTTTCCTTTATTCAATTCATAAGGCATCTACTGTTTGCCACATGCTGTGGGAGGTGTTGAGTTCATGCAAAAGGAATGACTTAGTGATCTCTTCCTGGTGGTGCATGAGACAAGGGCTGCTGTTAGCCACCAGGTGAAGGAGTAGCAGCTGGCCATATTCCCCCACCCAGATGCCATGTGTTCACCAACACATGGCACCTTTGCTTTTGTTTGTTTGTTTGTTTATTCTTTCCTTATCTCAGATTAATGACACAAATAAAATAGCCCCTTCCCTCAAGGAGCTTACACTCTACCACATGCCCCTGCTATGGAAGATCAATTCATAGTAATTATAATTGACATTTACATGTCAATGTAATAATTTAAAGCATTGCATATATTAACTGCTTTGAGCCTCACAACAACTTTGAGAGAGAGAGAGAGAGAGGTACTTCGGGTATTATTATAACCATTTCATAGATGAGAAAACTGAGTCTCACAGAAGTTAAATGACCTGCTAGTGCCACAAAGCTGGTAACTGCCAGAGACTGGATTCAAATCCAGCTCCTTCATTTTACACATGAAAAAACTGAAGGGCAGAGACACTCTGCTATTTATCTGGGGTCACACCTTTGCGTTAACCTTTGGTGGGGGGAAGTAACTTCTCTTCTCTCCCTCCTTATTGGCTAGTATGGGATTCAAACCCAGGTCTTCCTGAATCTAAGTCTAGTCTTCAACCTGGTATACTACACTACCTTTCAGAAACTTATCATTACAATGGCTGGGAATTGAACCCAGGCCTTCCATTTGTCCAGGGAGAAGTCCACCCCTGAATCACCCATGCAAGTCACTGTCCAGTCTCTCTTATTTTACAGAAGCTGAGGTTCAGAGGCATTAAGTGACTGGTCCAAAGTCACATGGGCAGTAAGCACAAAAGATGGGATTTGAACATGCACTCTAGGACCAGCGTTGGGCGCCCTTTGGTTGCCCTATTATACACATCCTTCCATTTCTCTAGCTTTTCCTCTCTTTCTTATTCCTAACCCTGGGAGTGGGCGGGTGGAGAGAGGGGACAGCAGAGAGAATCCTGGGGCTGGACCAGTCTGTTTGCTGGACAGGACTGGAGTGGGAATATAGCAACAAAACCTCCGAAAGGTTTCTACCTTTCCTAATGGAGCTCAAGGGATGGCTGTGCTTCCAGGAATGGCGTTTGGCTGCCTGTATCGTCAACCATGTGGCAAAATGCAGTGCCCCCACTCACCAATGGGGTATGCCAGCTTCACCAAGACTGGGCAGAAAAAGTGAGCCTGTGACAGCTAGCCTGTGGCCACCTCTTCTGCCGGAAGACAGACTTGAGAAAGGGATGCCACATGCTTCTTTGTACGGGACTGCACCTGTTGACGGTTATTCGCCAAGCTTGCAAGCCCCAATAGAGGAGTGAGGGGATGGCATTTGTGGGCATGTGATGGTGCCAGCGAGACATATTGTATTGAAACAGTTGCCTGGGAAACATTTAAGACTACAGTGGGTGACGAGGCATATGTACTATGCCCACAGGCGTTCTGTGTGAATGAAATGCCACTGGCACTAGGGGTAGGGTGGGGGTGGGGGGCTGCTGTTACTGGGTAAAAATACTTTTTTCCCAGGCTGTTGCTTCTTGGGAGGTCTTGCCCATCAGAGAGTTGTTGTGGTGGTGTGTTTTTTTTTTTTAACCCGAACATGAGTGATCAACTGTGCCTGGGGATCTCTGGGTGGGCCGGGAGCCTTTGGTTTTATGAGCCTCCCCCCTAAAGCTTCAAGCTACTCAGCCTCCTGTACCTCATAGCATCAATTTGGAAGCTATGGGAGAACAGAATGAACTGTGTGTAGAGTGAAAACAGATGACTGGGAGGACCCCCCCCCCCAAATCCCCCCAGCACAGAGGATAGTGGAGGGTTGGACTGGCCCTTAGAAAAATGTTGACTAAGAATGTGAAAATGAAAACACCACTAATAATAGCTAGTGTTTATATGGCATTTTAAGGTTTGCAAAAGATTTACCAAGATTACCTCATTTAATCCTCATAATAACCCTGAAAAGTAGGTGTTATTATTATCTCCCATTTTACAGATGGAGAAACTGAGTCAAGCAGAGATTCAGTGATTTGTCCAGGATCACATATCCACAGGTGGGATTTTAATGACCCATTGAGGTAGGTACAATTACTATTTCTGTTTTATAGATGAGGAAATTGATTTAAGTGACTTGCCCAGCGTCATACATTGAATAATAATAATAATAGCAATGCTAATAGCATTTATAGAGAAGTTTAAGGTCTGTAAAGTGCTTTACAAGCATTATTTCATTTTTATCCTCACAACAACTCTGACCGATAGGTACTGTTATTGTTCTCATTTTACATATGGGGAAACTAAGGTAGACAGTAATTAAATGACTTGCCCATGAACACACAGCTAGTGCTCGATTTGAACTCAGGTCTTCCTGAGTGTGGGCTCTAGGGCTCTACCCACTGTACCATCTGGCTGCCAGCAAAGAACCCCTCTGAGCATTTGAGAAGACACAAGGCAGGCAGTCCATACCTTGGTTTACAGAAGCAGCTAAAGACTGGACTCAAGTGCTATCTCCTATGAGAGCCCGCTCCTGGCTGTCTAAGTTGAGGGGTCCTCCTATGACCTCACCCTGCCCCCTTAAATTATTTAGTGATTATTTAATCCAGAATTTATATTTCCTTCCTGTTTATGTGCTGATTCCTCCAAATGACATGTAATCTCCTTGAGGGCAGGGACTATTTAATTTTGGTATTTGGATCTTCAGCACTTGACACATAGAGATAGGGCCTGGATCTGTGATTTCATTGGCATAGGGAACTCCTAAATGAGGAAGCTCCCTCTCCCCATCCTGATAGCACCTCCTGTTCAACTTGGAGTCCTAGAGAATTACCTAAAGCTCAGAAGTGTTAAGTGATTTCAACAGGATCACATAACCAGTATGTGTCAGACACCAAACTTGAACCCCGGTCTTCTTGGCTTCAGGCTAACTCTCTACCTAAGTGGCCATCATGTCTCTCAAATAGTAAGTAATTAATAATTTTTTTAAAATTAAAGACCCTATTTACTGAAGGTAGAAGGGTAGCACAATGGGTAGAGCACTAGGCTTGGACTCAGGAAGACTTGAGTTCAAATCCAGCCTCAGACACTTACTGGCTGTGTGACCCTGGACAAGCAACTTAACCTCTATCTTACTTTCCTCAACTGTAAAATGTGGATAATAATATCATCTACCTCACAGACTTGTTATGAGGAGTAAATGAGAAATCATTTGTAAATGCTTAGCATAATGCCCTGCCTATAAGTAGGCTCTTAATAAATTCTTGTTTCCTTCCTTCTTCCTTCCTTCCTTCCCCTCCTCCCTTCCTTCCTTCCTTCTTCTTCCTTCTTTCTTCCTTCCTTCCTTCCTTCCTCTTCCTTCCTTCTTCCTTCCTTCCTTCCTCCCTCCCCCCTCCCTTCCTTCCTTCCTTCCTTCCTTCCTTCCTTCCTTCCTTCCTTCCTTCCTTCCTTCCTTCCTTCCTTCCTTCCTTCCTTCCTTCCTTCTTTTCTTCCTTAATGAATTAAAGAGAGGAATGTTTGCCTCTTTCAGTAGATGGGATGCTATTCATCTCACTGATAAGCTAGAAGACACCCAGACAAGGCAAGCAAAATGTCAAAGGACCCTCAACCCCCCACCACATGAAGCCCAGCTGAAGGAGCTGGGAATGATCAGCTTGAAGAGAATAGTTGGCAGGAGACAAGCAATATGACAACTGTCTTCTGGTTCTTAAAAGGGCATCAAATGTAAGCAGAGATAGAATAATTCTGTTTGACTCCAGAGGGCTGAAGTAGGAAAGATGAGTACCTGTGGCTGAGAGGCTGATTTAGGTTGGGTGCTAGTAAGACCTTCCTCAGAATTTGAGCCATCCCAAGCTGAATGAGTTGCCTCAAAAGGTAATGAGCCTTCACAACCAAATGAAAAAAGAAATGCTCCAAATCACTGATAATATGAGAAACTAGAATCAAAACAACCCAGAGGCCTTCACACCCTGAAAATTGGCAAAGATGACCCAAAAAAATGGTAACACTCAATGGTGGAAGGTTGTAGAAGGATAAGCACACTAGTACATTGTTGGTGGAGCTGTGAAATGATGCAACTATTTTGGAGAGCAATTTGGAATTATGCAAATGAAGTGTCTAAAATATCCACATGCTTTAAACCAGAAAAGGAAGCTATTGAGAAGAAAAGTCCCCATATAGTCCAAATTATGTATCCAGCACTTTTTTTTGGTGATAGCTAAAAATTGGAAACAAAGTGGGGAACAAAGTCCATCCATTGAGGAATGGTTGAACAAATTGGTGTATATGAATGTCATGGAATATTACCGCTGTGAGAAACTATGTGCATGAATACAGAGAAACACAGAAAGATGTTGATACAGTGAAGTAAGCCAAGCTAAGAAAATAATATACACAGTAACTGCAAGAATTACAAGGAAAAGAACAGCACACAAAAAAATCAAAATTAAGTGTAACAAGATTATAAAGATCAAGTGGGACTCAGATGAAGAGTTATGAGAAGATACTCCCAACCTACCCCTTCATAGAGGCGGGAGGTCCATAGGTGTTACACATTGCATGCATTTTCAGACTTTTTCAATGTGTAATCAGTTTCAATGTCTCAACGGATTAGCTATGTTTTATCGTATTTTTATTTATTTTGTTAATATTTGCCAGTTACATTTTAATCTGGTTTCAGTGGGGAGTGTTACGGGTTCATTGCCCAAATGTTTGACACCTCTGCTCTAAGACACTGAATAGTGTTACATCAGTAACATCAATAGTCTTTAGGTAAGGTTGTTCAACTAGTTACAAATCTGTTTTGTAAAATAAATAATGTACCTGTTTGGTAAAATTGAGATTTTTTTTTTCAGAGTCCAAGTTTGCCTTAAACAAGGTTACCATGAAGCCATCCTTAGACCCGTGTTGTCAAGGTTAAGGCAGGAAAGGAAACAATGGAGGAAGGTCTGCCTTAATTAAATACGCGCCTTCACTTTCTAAAAATTGGTTGGCTAGTTGTTCTTTGTTCTCAGAGAGGACCAAAATGACATCACTATGTTAGAGTCAAGTCACGATGCGTCTGACTGGCTGATCAGACCAACACGAGCTCAGAATGCTCTACCACAGGTCGGGCACAAATAGTCCATGTGAACATTTGAGGTGGATTCGCTAAAGTTTTGCGTCTTGTGTTTCTTTTGAGCTGCTTCAATTCCGCTTTGCTCATAGAGCACAGCACCATCTCTGATGAGGGCACACCATGTTGGGCAGTCCTGTGCCAGTGTCTCCCATGTCACATGATCAATTCCAAAATTCTTAAAGAAAGACCTTGGCAGTGTCCTTGTATCGCTTCTTCTGACCACCGTGTGAGTGGTTGCCTTGTGTGAATTCTCCATAAAATAGTCTTTTAGGATGGTGTGTGTTTGGCGTTTGAACAACGTGGCCAGCCCATCGGAGTTACGTTTCTCTACAGTAGCGTTTGAATGTTTGGTCTGGTGTCAAGATCAGCTGCCTCACTGATGGTAAATTCTTCAACTTGAAAAGGCTACAAGCCAAGACCGAAGTGGAAGGAGTGTTGGTGCAAGATTTTTTGTTCGAAGATGATTGTGCACTCAATGCAGCCTCTGAAGCTGAGATGCAACAAAGTATTAATTGTTTCTCTGCTGCTTGTGCTGATTTTGGCCTAACAGTTAATACCAAGAAAACACAGGTGCTCTATCAGCCAGCACCACACCACTCATACATGGAACCATTAATTACAGCAAATGGCGAAGTTTTGAATGCTGTGCTTAAGTTCGGTTACCTTGGCAGTATACTTTCTAGGGATGTACACATTGATAATGAGGTTGATACATGCATTGCCAGAGCTAGCTCAGTGACTGGGAGGCTCCAAAGGAAAGTGTGGGAGAGAGGAGGTATTAGACTGACTACCACACTGAAGGTCTACAGAGCCGTTGTGCTGAACTCATTGTTCTAACAGTTAACAACTACCCAACAGTGGGAGATGCTGCCTTGTCAGGTGGTTAGCCACGTGCTGACTTTCCCCCCCTTTGTCCTGTCCAAAAACTACTATTTGTCTTTTGGGATGGCTGTCTAGGACCAGGAGAAGAGGGGTATGTGGGATACTATGGTAAAGTAAGAAACAGAAAATATCAATAAAAATTGATTTAAAAATACAAAAAAAAAAAGGTAATAAGCCCCTATCACTGGAGGCCTTCACGTAGTGGCTAAATGACCACTTCTCAGGGATTTTGTAAAGGGCCTTTTAGTCAGATATGGTTTGGACTAGGTGGAGTCCCTTATAACCTTGAGATCCTATGATCACAGCAACCCAGTAAAACTGCCAACACCCTCAACAAAGCATCATAGAAATGATTATTAAAACCAATATGAAAGACAAAGCTCAGCCTTAAGAATGGCAGCCAGCTGTATGTTTCCCTCCAAGGGCGATGAACATGCTGCAGGGAGGTTTGATTGCTCTCTGAGCACCTGCTTAGTTAAAATCTGTAACCACATGGGGGGAGTCCCCCCACACATGTGGAGACAGGAGGAGCCTCATCTGATCATCTGGGAACTTCTAATAGAATCTAAGCAGTGAAATCCAGTGTGGGCATTTGATAGCAAGCATTCTGCTGTCTTTTGAGCAGATGGACACCAGGCTTCTGCAGAAACTCAGGATTTTTACTTCTCAACAGAAGTCATGTTCGAGTGAATTTAATCTCTTGTGAAACTCCCTGTCATCTTGGGAAAGGTGGGTGTCTTCTTAGCTCTTTCTAGTAGTGTTTTAGGGGACAGAGTACAGGACTTTGAGTCAGAAAGAAGTTATCTCTCTAGGTCACAGGCAACTTTCTGAAGTTTATCAGTTAGGTTACAGACTGGCTACATGTTGTCTGGGTGGAAAAGGTTTCCTTCACTGTGGATATCACAGCTATTTACCTTTTGGAGTTGCCTTGGGCCATGCTACGACTAACCAGGGCACAAGTTTTCTGATAGCTTATCTCACGAGAGGAGAGAGTGTAATGGATAGAGTCCAGTACTGGGGAGGATGCGTGCCTTGATTTGCATCCTACCTAAGATGCTTGTTTGAGGTATAATCGTGGACAAGTCACTTCCCAGAGTCACAGAATTTGATAGTAGAATGATACCTCAGCAGCCATCCAGTCTATGTCCATGGGAATCTCCACCATTCCAGCCCCTCCAAGTCCACACAGCTTCTGCTGGATAATCTACAAGGAGAGGAAAGCACCATCTCTGGTGTGGTCCATTCCAGTTCTGGACAACGCTAATTGTTAGGAAGTTTTTATTCCTGAAACCAAGCCTAAATTGGTTTCTTTGCAGATTCCATTCATTGTTCAAAATTCTGCCCTCTGGGGCTAAGCAGACAGAAAAAAACCCATCCACTCCTTCCGTATGACAGCCCTTCAAATATCTGAACACATATTGAATACTTGAGCAAATATTTGAGCTCTCCTGTCCTGCCTGAATCTTCTCTTCTTCAAGCTGAGCATCCCTGATTCCTGCAGCCGATCCCCGCAGGCTGTGGACTGAAGGTCCTTCCCCATCTTGCTTGGCCACCTCTGACTGTTCCCAGATGATCACTTTCCTTCCTGCACCTTAAGAGCAGGGACTCTTTTGTGTTTGCCTTTGTCTGCCCAGCATAAAACACAGTGCCTAGCACATATTAGGACCTCGATAAATGCTTGTTGGCTGGCTGATTGGATAAATTGGGTCCAGAGCTGAGCACAATACTCCATTTGTGGTCTAACAATGCAGAGG
This sequence comes from Phascolarctos cinereus, assembly GCF_003287225.1. Taxonomy (NCBI): domain Eukaryota; kingdom Metazoa; phylum Chordata; class Mammalia; order Diprotodontia; family Phascolarctidae; genus Phascolarctos; species Phascolarctos cinereus. The sequence continues at coordinate 403,359,467 of NW_027556098.1, read as the reverse complement.
ATAAAGAAGGACCGTCACCTCCTTGTTTCTGGAAATTGGCTTTCTTAGTGCAGCCCCAAACATTAGGTTTTTAAAAAATCTGCCTCATCTCACTACTGACTCATATTGAGCTTGCAGTCCGCTAAAATTCTCAGATCTTTTTTTCCAGAACTTCTGTCTAAACGTGCTGCCTCTTGAGATGGAGGAAGGAAGAGGGGGAGAAAAGGCATGTCAGAGATGGGGACACTGCCTAGGTAAAGCCATGGAGGGAGGAGAGGGATTTTCACCCATGGGAACAGCTAACAGCCCAGTTTGACTGGAGCGAAGAGTGAGGCAAGTAAGAGGATCCACTGAAGAGGGAGAGATGGCCGTCATTTGGATCCCACCTTGGACACTGACCAGCGTTGTGACCTTGGACAAAGCATTTATCCCTTAATGCCTCGGTTTTTTCACGTGTAAAATGGGGGAAATAATAGCGCCTACTTTATGGAGGGTGAGAGTCACGTAGGATAGCATGTGAAAACCTTGGAGCTCTACACAATTGCTAGCTCCGATTATTGTTTTGTCAGCTGAGTGAGGCAGTGAATAGAGCATTGGGCTTCCGATCAGGAACGCTCATCTGTATGAGTCCAGATCCAGCCTGAAACACTTACTAGCTGACTGATCCTGGGCAAGTCACTTCACCCCGTTTGCCTCAGTTCCTCATCTGTAAATTAAGCTGGAGAAGGAAATGGCCAACTGCTCCAGTATCTCTGCCAGGGAAACCCCAAATGGGGTCACGAAGAATCGGACATGACCGGAACGACTGAGCAGCAGCATGACTATTGTGATCGTACCTAGAGTTCGTAAGAACACCTTTCTGGTTTTCAGAGTGTTTTCACAGACAGGATCACCGGTACTGATCGAGTGTGTACCATGTAGGAGGCCCCGCCTCGGGTGCCAGGTCTTAAGGGTGAGACGTAATACAAGGAACAGACTTTGCTCTCAAGGAGTTTACAGTCTGCTCAGCAAGATAAGAGGGCTTTACAGAGCAATATAATTAACCACATACAAGCTCCAAATAAGTAGTTGGAACAGGTTTTAAAATAAGAGAAATTTGGGGGAGAGAGATATGATTATTTGGAATAGAGGTGGTTCTGATACTCCCTGGGGTGGTCTAGGCCTTGAAATATGGTCCTTCCTCACTTCCACCTCATACTGAGCTTCCTGCAAGGCTCCACTTATGCTTGACCTTCATCAGGAGCCCTGTCTCTACCACCCTCTCCTCCCCAGCTGCTAGCGCCTTTACTTCCAAGATTACCCTCAATCTACTCTCTATTTGTCTTGTACATCTCTATTATGTACCATCTTTGATTCATCTGTGTCTGTGTTGACTCTCCCGTTAGACTGGAAGCTCTTTAAGAACAGAAACCATGTTTCTCCTTTTTTTTGTATTCTTAGATCTTAACAGTGCCTGGCATATAGTAAGTGCTTAATGTTTGTCGATTAATTGATGGGTTCCCCAGAGCCAAGCTTGTGGTCCTCCAGCATCCTGGGGGAAAAAAAGGACGTATACATAGGTCTGCAGAAGATTAGAGAGGTTGATGAACTGGAGGCTTTACATTGTTCCAAGAGATCCTGGGGGTGAGGATGAGGGTCATCTCATAACAAGGATGGTGGACAGAGAGATAGATCACCTATCTAACATATAGACAGGGTCCCATGGAGCCACAAAATGCCACCCAAGAAGTTGAGACCTGTGTAGGATGAGTCTCTAGCCCATTTATTGGAACAAAGCTGGAAAGAGGGAGCAAAAGATAGTTAATCATGGTATGTTTGGTATTAGCAGTCTCACAGCATTGACCTGCTAGGGAATCTAATAAATTGGATGGATGGTGACTGAATCAAGTCAAACAAACAAAAAACCAAATTGGATGATCTTAATTGGAGGTAAGTTGTTGGATTTTCAGATTCTTTTTTTTTTTAAGGTAATTGGGGTTAAGTGACTCGCCCAGGGTCACACAGCTAGTAAGTGTCAAGTGTTTGGTCTGAGGCCAGATTTGAACTCAGATCCTCCTGATTTCGGGGCCGGTGCTCTATTCACTGCACCACCTAGCTGCCCCTTCAGATTGTTTTTGTTAAGGACATATTTGAGTATTTGCTTTTCCCATATTATTTTTTTTTGTCTCCGCTAACAATTTCTGACTGTTTTATACCACTTCTGCTTTTTTTGCCTTTGTTTTGTTTTGGTTTTCATTTTATTTTTTATTCTGAACTTAACAAGCACCAAATAAAATGAGCATTTACACCTACATTTTAGAAAAGGAAATATTGTACATGAAACTGAATCTCGATTCTGTAGAGCTTGCTTTTCTTTTAAAGCACATAATACATTCAACATATAACTTTCAAAGCTTGTCCTGATTGTCTGAGACTCCATTTGGCCTCTGCTTCCTTTTGCCACCAAACTTTTAGAATGAGTGATCTACCCTCACTATTTCCATTTACTCATCACTCCTTCAGTCCCTGGCTTTCTACCTTCATTCCTTTCATTCATCTGCCCGTCTATCCACCCACCTATCTATCCATCCATCCATCCATCCATCCATCCATCCCTCCCTCCTCTCCCTCCATCCATTGATCCATCCATCCATCCATAAATATTTTACTGAAACTACTCTCAAAGTAGTCATCAGAGATCACTTAGTTTCCAAATTTAGTGATTTTCTCAGTCCCCATCCTTCTCTCTGCAGCACCTGACCTTGTTGGCCTTCTTGACAAAAAGATTAAGAATTCCTGAAGGTGCCTGCCAAGTTCAGGTAGGAGATGACATTCTTGGAAAGAAGGAAGGACACACCTATTTTCTGAAGCTGATCAATTTTCAGACTTCAAAAATTGCCTTCTTATGTCTTCCACTGTGACTAAATTTCCTTCTAAAAATGTAATTATGGAGGAAAAGACTTTCCAATTTCCTTCTGGGGCCCTGCTGCCTCTCCCAATATGATGGACAAGGATAAGTGTGAAGCTCTGCTGTTCTGTTCTTAAGCCACAGCCTTGGTCCAGAACTTGTGATTTCCTGGTAAGAAGGAGCTCTCCCCACCACCCTCCCTAGGGACCTCCCCCTCTATCAAAATGCTTGAACTTAGAGAGCTGCCTAGAAATACTGAGAAAGGTAAAGCAGCTTGCTTAGTATCACACTGCAAAGATTGGTCAGTCAGGACTTGAACACAGATCTGCTGACTCCAAGGTAGGCTCTCTCTCTACACTATGCCAGGACTGCCTCATCCAATATAGTGAGGACACCATGCACTTGGCATCCTTGCCAATAGCATGAAGGGTCTGGGTTGCCTTCAGAGATATCTTTTTGCTTATTTACTTAAAGTCCCTACCCAGAATCCTGGGAAAATCTCCAGATTCGACAACCTGGAAGGCTGAGAGGCAAATATAATGCAACCAGAATGTAGGATGTAAGCTCCCTGAGGGTAGGGATTGTTTTTATTTTTGTCATGTTGTAGTCCCAGCACCTAGCACAGTGCCTGGGACATAATTGGCTCTTAATTAATTCTTGTTGAGTTGAATTAGATGGGATATGGGGCTTGGAGCTAGGGAAACCCGAGTTCCTAACCTGCCTGGGAGATTTACTAACTGTGGGATGTGAACATGGACAAGTCGATTAACCATTAGGAGCTTCAGCAATATGAGAAAGCATTTTGTAACCCTTAAAATGCCATTTAAATGTGTTATTGCTATTGTTGTCATTATGGTGATAGTAATGCCTGTACTTTCTACCCCACAGTAGGTTCAAGGAAATAATATATGGGAAGGGTTTTATAAACTTTAAATCACTATTTAAATATCAGCTTGTATTATTATCATCAACTCCATCCTGTCTGGGCAAGCACTCTAGCTGAAGTGCATCAGGGGCTGGGTTGATCCAGCCCCTAGGATTCTGGGATTTTGCAAATTCTAGAAATAAAGACAAGAAACTCGTCCTTATTGTGAGACAAAAATTGGCCTTCTTGCCATTTCCATCCAATTGTACCTTCCTATACCTGAGCAGGTGATTAAAAAAAAAACCAAACCCAAGCATAGGACTTTTCATTTACCCCTATTAGATTTCCTCCTTAGCTTCTCTCTCCCTGTAACTTCCACCCAGTGGTCCCACGTCTGCCCTGTGGGGCCAAGTAGAACAAGTGAGAAGATACTGGATTGTCTGGAAAATAGGTCATTCTCTGCTCCTGTGTCCATCCCATCCCCCTCATTTATTTTTGGACTCTTTCATAGTATTTCCCAGCATGTGTTGCTTAAATGGTGCACATAGCCGCTGGCGTTCCTGACCCTGTCTTCAAGGAGGGGACTGGAAACAATACCCAGATGCTCATCAGATGCTTCCTCCAGCTCCAAATAGCTGCTGTATGCCCTCGGAGGCTGTACAGAACACTAGCGCACTAAAACACTAGGGCCTGGTCTTTTCATCCATGCTGTGGACAGCGTCTACATTTTATCCTGTCCTTGTCAGGTGTACATTGGATGAGGAAAGGAGAAGCCACCATCTGAAAGAATACTCCCTGGTCTCAGAGGCCCTGGGTTCAAAATCCACCTTTAACACTCACTTTCCATGTGACACTGGGCAAAATCACTCAAGCTCTCTGGAACTCAGTGTTGACATCTGTGAAATGAGGACATTAGACTAGGTAGCCTCTGAGATCCCTCAGAGTATGTGTGTGTGGCGGGGTGGCAGCTGGGGAGAGTCGTTGGCTGTGTGTCTTTACAGCACGATTCCCCTTCCCTGGGGGCCGTATAGTGGTTCATTCTGCCTTTGCAGGAACAGTGATCTTTGTGCTAAGGTTACTTTGAAATCCTCCTGAACTCTGGCCCTGGGCCTTTTAGGGTCGTAGCCAGGGCCCCATTAGGGACATGAAGACGCTCAGTCATATTGAAGTCAGCCCATGCTTTTTACAATGATCAAATGAATTCAATAAGCATTTATTAAACCCCTTCTATGCACCTAGTATTCTGCTAGAGGCTAGAGATGAAAAGTGAAAAAAAAAGTAGCCCCTGCCCTCAAGAAGCTTACATTCTCTAGGGTGAAAACAATGTGGACATAGATCAGTAAGTATGGAATATGTACAATTTAAATACAAGGTAATTGGGGTGGGGTGTGGGGAAGGCACTAATAACTGGGGGAATATGGGGAAGGCACTAATAACTGGGGGAATATGGGGAAGGCACTAATAACTGGGGGAATGTGGGGAAGGCACTAATAACTGGGGGGATGTGGGGAAGGCACTAATAACTGGGGGATGTGGGGAAGGCACTAATAACTGGGGGGATGTGGGGAAGGCACTAATAACTGGGGGGGTGTGGGGAAGGCACTAATAACTGGGGGGATGTGGGGAAGGCACTAATAACTGGGGGGGTGTGGGGAAGGCACTAATAACTGGGGGGATGTGGGGAAGGCACTAATAACTGGGGGATGTGGGGAAAGGGTTTGTAGGAGGTTGCGTTTGAGCTCAGCTTGGAAAGGAGCTAGGGCTTCCCAGAGGCAGAGGTGAAGAAAGAGTGTTCCCAGCATGGGGGACCACTTGTGCAGAAATACAAAGGTGGGAGACAGATGCTGTCGGATTTAAAACTAGAAGGGTTATCCAGGCCGGCCCCCCTCACTTTGAGGATGAGGAAACGGAGGCGCAGAAGGGTTGTGACTTACCCAATATCATGTAAGTAGCAAGGGGCAGAACCAAAATTCGAACCCATGTCCTCTGACTCAAAATTGAGCATCCTTTCCACTTGACCATCCTGCTCCAATAAGAGGAACAATGTGGAGGCCAGTTTGACTGGAATGCAGAGTGTGGGAAGGTAAGTGAGTGATATGAGGACTGGAAGGGCAGATTAGTGCCAGAATGTGAAGCATTTGAAATGTCAAACCAAAGACACCGCATTTATGCCTGGAGGCAATAGGGAGTCAGTGAAACTTCTTGAGCAAAGGAGTGACCTTTGGAGCTGGGCATATCTGTGCTCTAAGAAGATGGTTTTGGCAGCTGTGTGGGTGATATATTGAAGAGGGGAGGCAGGGAGACCAATTCCATAAACATCTATTAAGCAGTCAACAGTCAAGCAATTATTAAGTACCTATGTGTGCCAGGCGCTGAGCTAAGGCACCAAAGATGCCAAGCAAACAATAACAAAATGGCAGTCCCAAGGACCTCACAATCTAATGGGGAGACAGCAAGCAAGGAAGTGTGTATGAACAAGACGGAGACAGGATTAAGTTGGAGAGGATGTGTTCATCAGAGGGGCAGGTACTAGGGTTAAGGAAGGCATGGAAAGGCTTCTGGCAGAAGGTGGGACTCTAACCGGGTGTTGAAGGAAGCCAGGAGGCAGAGATGAGGAGGGAGAGAAGCCTAGACATGCAGGACGGCCAGAGAAAGTGCCTAGAGCCTGGAGATGGAGCTTCTTGGGCTGGGAACAGCCAGGAGGTCAGCGTCACTGGATCATGGAGTTCTCAGCAGGGACGAAGGTGTAAGAAAACTAGAAAAGTAGGAGGGGCCCAGATTATGAAGGGCTTTGACTGCCAAGAAGAGGATTTTATCTGCTCCTGGAAGTGATAGAGAGCCTCTAGTATTTGTAAAGTAGGGAGGTAGCATCATCAGACCTTCTTAGGAAGATCAATTGATAGCTGAACAGAAGATAAACTGAAATGGGGAGAGATCTGAGCCAGTGAGGAGGCCAAACAGCAGCCTCTTGCCATAGTCCAGATATGAGGTGGTGAGGGCCTGCACCTGGGGGGGTGGCTGTGTCAGAGGAGAGAAGGGGGTGTATACCGTGTCTTGAAGGTAGACTGCCCCATCTACCTATATGATGTTGGGTAAGTCACAACTCTTCTGTACCTCAGTCTTCTCATCTTCCTAACTTGCCTATTACTGGTAAGAGCACCACCATCCCCCTAGTTATCCAAGCTCTAAAACTGGGTCATCCTCAGCTCTTTACTCTCTCCCATCCCTGATGATCACTGAGCTGAGGATGACCCAGGTTTAGAGTTTACCAGGAATAGGGAAGCTAGAAAATAGTAGTTACCGGCTTGATCAGCAAGTCACTGTGCAGAGCACTGTGGCTAAAAATACGGAAATGAAAGCATCCCTGTCCTCAAGGAACTTCTATTCTACTGGGAAGCTGTCCAAAATTATTCTCTTTAGACCAACTGCTGATCTTAGATCAGTTCCATTTCTGAGCACAGTACTGAGCAAAGTGAGGGAAAAGACCACTTGGGAAAAATCAATTTGACCAATAAGGACAAAAGAAGGAGGCAGTTTGCATTTACATTAGGCCAAGCCAACTTCAAAACTTCTTTCTGACTTGAATTTCCTAGCCTTCCATCTCCTACTCCCTCCTTTTGACTGAACCTGCTCTTTGGCCTCATTAAAATCCCAAGTCCTGGAGTTCATCTGCACTCTCTGACTCTGTCAATCCTCGTTGGCCTCAATTCAGTTCAATAAACCGTTACGAACTGTCTGTATGGGCTAGTAGAGGAAGCATGGAAGCCAGTTACACATACTGGCTTTGAGACCCTAAACAAGTCCCATAACCCTGTGCTCTGGGTAACTCTCTAAGACAAGGATTCTTAAGTTGGGGTCCATGGACTCCCAAGAAGTCTGTAGGTAGATTTGGGGAGTCCATGATCTCAGATGAGGGAGGAAATTACATCTTTCTATAACTGGGGTTTGATGTATGCCCAGACCACCTAAGATGGAGGCAGCCATGGGGTAGACACTTAAAACCTGCTTTAGGTTTGGACATTCCATGTTGGCTTTTATGTAGTTGAAAGAAGCCTCTTTCCATCAATTATATAGCTGGAACAGCTTCCCTCTTTAAAACTACCTGATTGGGACAGTATCTCTTTCTTTCCATTAAGATGTAGGGATGAGGAATTCACTTGCAGCAAGTAACACCCTGCAGGGGCAGCTACATGGTGCAGTGGATAGAGCACTGGCCTGGGAGTCAGGAAGACCTGAGTTCAAATCCAGCCTCAGACATTTGATATTAGCTATGTGACCCTAGGCAAGTCACTTAACCCCAATTGCCTCACCAAAACACAACAAAAAGTAGCACCCTGAGAAAGGGCTAGAGGATCACCTTCCCCTCCCCTTACTTAGTCCATTTGGCCCCTAGAAACAGGGTTGAATTTTTTGGGTCTGTTTTGTGTGTCCTTTTCAGTTCTAGAGGAAGAGAATGGAGTCCTCCACCCAGTTTCTCGAACCATGGGGATTTTGAAGCCCAGAATTCCAGCCTAGATACTTCAGCCAGTCCAGAAGCAAAGCCCTGAGAAGCCACAGTTCCTGGATCTAAGCTTGGGCCTTGAACTTGATGAAGGAACTGAATTGAGCTGTGAATCTAATCTTTTTCCTCTCCTTAGATACTGAGGTGATGTAGAGGGGATTATGCTCTCAGGATATGGGGGGAAATGTTTTTCTGTTTATTTTTGCTGTTGCTTTGAAGAAAATATTCTTTTATAAAAGTGACTCTGGATGTTCAGAGGTTAAATGGAACTGGGGTACTTAGACCCCTAAATTTAGGGGAATATAAATGTCAAGGGCTGTCTATATCCAATAACAACAAATAAAGGCCCCTCCCCAAATCCTGAAGGTACTGGAGAACCAGATGAAGAATGAAATGTAACACACCTGGCCTTCAGGCAGTGATGACCAGAAAATCACAATTAAATTTATTTTTTTCACTAAACTACAGGTGATGAAACTTTTTGTCTCAAGAACCACATTGGCAATCTAGTGAAGCCTATAGACCCCTTCTCAGAATCATGTTTTTAAGTGTGTAAAATAAAACACAAGATTACAAAGGAAAACAGTCATATTGGAATACCATTACCATTTTTTTTAGTGTCTGTCTTCAAAATACATTCAGTTTTTGAAATTTTGAGTTCCAAATTTCTCTCTTCCTCTGCCTCCTTTTCTTACCCCTTGAGAAGGCAAGCTATATGATACTCATTGTACATGTGAAGTCATGTAAAACACATTTTTATATTAGCCATGTTATTATCAATATTTTAAAATCGATTTCACAGAGTCCCTCCCCCTCCCCAGTCTCTCAAGAACCCTGGCCCTAACTGAAATTTAGTATTTCCTTCAATTTTGAGTTGTTATTAAAAAAAAATTATGCTGAGAAGGGGCCTATAAGTTTCACCAGCTTACCCAAAGGGTACATGACACCCCCAAGGTGAAGAGCCCCTGATTTAAGGCAAATTTCAATTCGATCTGTAATGACAATGAAGTCACATGTCTACTCCCCATCTGTATTCCTATTCAGTGTGCTTAGTACTTATTCTAGGGGCTGAAAAAGCAAAAACAAACCAAAAAAACCATGGAAAATAGTCCCTGTCCTCAAGGGGCTTACATTCTATTAGTGGAATAAGTAAATACATGATACTTTGAAGAAGAAATAACTGCCCTCTAGGAAGGATCAAGAAAGGCTTCACTGAAAAGGAATGCTGGGAAATGATATCATTCATTCTTGCCTTTTTTCATCAGGCATCCAGCCAGCCAACATTTAAGGAGCGTCAAAGAGGAATGCACCTTGCTAGGTGTTGGGAAGATATGAGGATAAATAAGGGACAGTCCCCACCCTTAAAGAATTTATAGTATAGTCTATAGTCAATAATCAGTAAACATTCATAAAAGCTACATTCTGCCAAGTGCTGGGGATAAAAAAAAAAAAGAAAGAAAGGTTAAAGACAGTTCCTGCCTTCAAAGAGCTCGTGATCCGATGGGGGAGAGAATAAGCAAACAAGTATATACAAACCAGATACCATACAGTTTAAACCTATAACCAGTCAACCATTCTAATGATAATATTTGTAAATCATTTAACACAGTGCCTGGCTCATAGTAGGTCCTTGATATAGGCATGTTTCCTTGTTTTCTTCTCTCTCAAGGTCATTAATATCCAGGGGGATGTGGGTAAATGTTTAACAACCAGCTCTCTGAAAATGCATGACTCACTTTTAAATTTAATGTTTCATTAGCATTAGTATGGACAACCAACAAAACAATATATCAAGCCCTGATTTGTGGACCTTGTTGATTTCCAAGGTGCAAATACAGTGAAAATTCAATTATCAGGATTTGAGCCTGCTCCAGCACACTCCTGCCCTCAGTACAGGGCTAGGACGGTTTTTTGCCTCTCTTTGTATCCCAAGCACTTAGCACAGTGCCTGGCACATAGTAAGCAGGTGCTTAATAAATTGCATGTTTATTGACTTGCTGATAGATTGCTTGTTACACAACATTTTGGACGATAGGGGGGAGAAACTTAGTAACTGTCTAGATAGAGGTAGTGGGAGGGCAGAGTGGGGCACAGCCCTGGGGATGGGAGAAGTAAAAGATTCCAATGAATGATTCCAATTGTGGGGAAGTTTTGTGCCCAGGGCACAGGGCTAATAATGCTGCTGCTGACAAAAATGAAAACCTCAAGAAGGTGAACTGGCCTGGGGCAAGAGTAGGTGGAGGATGGAAGAATAGATTATGGTCCCAAGTAGCTATGAAGTTTACGATGATACTGTTTCCTTTGACCAACATCTGAATCCCTTTGGTGCAGTGTTTGAATCCAGCGAGATAGCTGTATGCACGTACCAATTAGAACTCTCATTTCTCTAGCCTTTTACCACTTATGAAGCATTTTGTGTTCTCACAGCACTCTTGTGTGTCCAGTCATACAAACATTGTTATTCCCATTTTACAGATAAGGAAGATGAAATTCACAGGGATCAAATGACTTGCCTATGGCCACACAGCTATTAAATGTCAGAGCCCAATTGCCTGCCCCTCACCACCCCATGTGAAACAAATGTCAGCTGCTGTCATTGTGATTAAAATCATTGTTATGGCCAAGGTACAAGTGCAGTGGGCTTTCCTACCCTCCCGTCACCCTAAAGAGACACAAGACATCTTATAAATTTTGTTTCCTCCTCTTCATTATACTTGCTTAAAAGTAGCTGATTGGGTGTATAAATTATTACAGCCCAAACCACCAATGTTTGACAAGAAAAGAGAAAGTACAATCTTCCATTGAAAGTATGAGGAAGAGAGAAGAGTTCATTGTTTTAAATAATCCTGAGCCTGGGGTAGGGACTGAGAAGTTAATTTAGTGCTTAACTGGGGATCCTTGGGTCTGACTTTCTATTTTAGGGTTGGGAGACCATTTTAAGAGTTCATTCATTTTAAAAGATCATTCATTCATTCATTCATTCATTCAATGAATGAACATTTTTTAATAGATCAAATTAAATCAGAGATTTAAAGCTGGAAGAGACTTTAAATGCCATCAAGTTCGATCCCTCTTATTTTACAGATGAAGAAAGTTAGGTCCAGCAGTTAAGTGACTTGCCCAGGGTCACATAATTTTTTCTGAGGCATTATTTGAATTTGGGTCTTACTAACTCCAAACCTTGCCCTCTGTCTACTACTCTACCTACCTACTCCAAACCTTCCTGGATATATAGGTCTCACAGGGGATTTTGATGTTTATGCAGTAAAAACTTGTGCAATCAGAAATACCAGAGTTTCAAATCCTGCCTCGGATACTTATTGGCAGTGTAATCATGGACAGGTCACCTCACCCGGTGCCTCAGTTTCCTTATCTGTAAAATGAGGCTAATACCACCTAGCTCACAAAGGTTGTTGTGAGGATCAAACGAGATAATATATGTTAAAGTGCTTTTCAATCCTGAAAGCCCTGTATCAGGGGTTATTATAACCTGAGGCTCTATGTGTAGATTTCAAGGGGTCCATGACACTGGATGGAAAAAAATGACATTCTCGTTTTCACCAACCCCTGACTGAAATTTGGCATTTCCTCTACTATTTAAAAATGTGACTCTGAGTAGGAGGTCCCTAGCCTTCTCCAGATTACCAGAGGGGTCTTAGCACAGTGCCTGGCACATGGTAAGCGCTATGTAAATGCTTGTTCCTTTCCCTTCCCCGTGACACACATAAAATAGAGAACCCCTGCCCTCTATAAATGTGTGCTCTTATTATTGCCAGGAGTGGGCTCTCTCAGCTTTGTCCGGACAGGCTTAACTGAAGTAGGAAGCAGCTCGCTGCCGGATTCAATCGGCACTCCCCCTGCCTCCATCCTTGGTATTCTGCTGGCTAGCCAGCCTGAGCCAGAATCCTGTGCCGGGGAGCCCGGCAGGGCTTGCAGCCCGAAGTTCTATCAGCACCGGAAGCCAGGGAAAGAGGGTGGAAGGGCTGGATATCCGGCCTTGGCCGCTCTGAGTGCCTGGACCAGGCTCCCCCTCCCCCTTCCTGCTATTTTCCAGGCTGCCTCTTTCCCTCTTCCCTTGGCACTGGCTTTGCTTTCCTGTTTCCCTGCGAGATGCACCAAGGGGACGATTATTATAGTAATCGTAGCTAACATTTCTCCAAAAGTGCATTCTCCACATCATCTCATTCGGGCCTCACAAGAGTAAGGGAGACATCAATACACCTTTCCAGGTTATTACGACAACAGCAACAATAAATAAATAATAAATAGCTAGCATTCTTATAGCACTTTAAGGTTTGCAAAGTGTTCTAAGAATATTATTTCCCTGGATCCTCCCAACAACCCTAGGAGGTAAGTGCTATTAGTATCCCCATTTTACAGCTGAGGAAACTGAGGCAGACAAGTTGCCCAAGGTCACCAGCTAGGGAGTATCTGAGGTTGGATTTGAACTCGGGACTTCCTGACCCCAGGCCCAGTGCTCTATTCACTAGCGTCAATAAAAGGACTTAATACATGTTAACTGAATTGAAACTCAGAGGTCATTCATTGGCTAGTCGCCTCTGCTCCCTTCTTTCTTCCTAAAAGCCCAGCTTCTTGTCATGTTTAGAATGGTCTAGATGTCCAAATACAACTGATTTGGTTCGCCCCTCACTGCTGGTGACATCAGAGGAGAGAAATCAACCAGACTTGCTTGAGCAACATCTCCCTCGCTTCCTTAATCCCTCCAGAGGTTGGCTAGACTAGCTTCTACCAGCTGACAAGAGCTGATTGTTAAATCTTCAATGTGATGATTTACACCACGGAAAAGTAACCAAGGCTACAGATCAGGGCTTGATTTATTATTTTGTTGACTGTCTAAACTTAAGAAAGTAATGGAGAAAATATTAATAATACAAATTAAACTTCAAGTGTGTGTCCTGAATACAGGATTGTTTTTGAGAGCCACTTGTTAAACATCACCTGGCACCCTCTTGCCCCTTGCCCCACTCTGGTATCTTAAGGAGCTGCCCTGGCATGAAGGGGATTTGGCTGCAGGCTGACTAGACAAAGACCTTGGCGGAGCTGAGTGTGCTGGACCTCAAGGTTGGCCTCTCTGAAGGAGACCTGGGGAGGCATCCAGATGCAGGGCAAGGTACTGGATTTGGTGTCCAAAGATCTGGGTTTGAATCCTGACCCTGACACTTACACCTGGTGTGACAGCAGACAAAACACTTTGTCTCCATGGGTATCTGTTTCCGTAGCCTATAAAGAGAAAAGAAAAGAAAAGAAAAGAAAAGAAAAGAAAAGAAAAGAAAAGAAAAGAAAAAAAGAAAAGAAAAGAAAAGAAAAGAAAAGAGAGGCTGAAGAAAGTTAATTAGAAAGGTATAGGAAATGGACAAAGTGAGATAAAGAAGGCTGTGCTTACCTCTTTGCCTACTTTATATCTCCCCCAGCAAAACAGAAGCTTCTTGAGCAGAGGGACTCTTTTTTTCTGTCTTTCTGTCTCTGTTTCTGTGTCTCTGTTTGTCTCTGTTGCCCTTCTCTTAATCTCTGTCTCTCTCTCTCTTCCTCTCTCTCTCTCTCTCCTCTCTCTCTCTCTCTCTCTCTCTCTCTCTCTCTCTCTCTCTCTCTCTCTGTCTTCCTCTCCCTTTCTCTCTGTCTCTGTCTCTGTCTCTGTCTCTCTTCCTTGCCCTTTCTCTCTGTCTGTCTGTCTCTCTCTCTTTCTGTCTGTCTGTCTGTCTCTCTCTCTCTCTCTCTCTCTCTTTCTCTCTCTCTCTCTTCCTCTCCCTTTTTCTCTCTTTCTGTCTCTTTCTCTGTCTCTCTCTTTCTCTCTCTCTCTCTCTCTCTCTCTCTCTCTCTCTCTCTCTCTCTCTCTCTCTCTTCTCTCTCTCTCTCTCTCTCTCTCTCTGTCTCTTTCTCTCTCTCCCTCTCTCTTTCTCTCTCTCTCTCTCCCTACCCCACCCCCCCATCTCATACATATGCCCAGCACTGGGGACAAGAAGCAGCTGACCATGGAGGACTTGAACTCAAGTCCTGTGTGAGCCGGGGCAGGTTTCCTGGGCTCTCAGGAAACTCTCTAAGAGGCCTACAAACCACAGATTAGAAAGCAGATGGTGATTTCCACTGACAGAGGGGGGGTTTCCTCACTGGAAGTTCCCCATGACAATGAAATTATGGGCCCAGTCCCATCCCAGTACCTGGCATGTAGTAGATGTTCAAATGCTTTGGCCATATAATGAGAAGACAGGACTCATTGGAAACAACACTGATGCTGGGAAAGCTTGAAGGCAAGAGGAAAAGGGGAAGGCAGAGGAGGAGGTGGATAGAGAGTGTCATGGAAACAGTGGACATGGCCTTGGACAGACTTTAGGAGATGGTGGAGGATAGAAGGGCCTGGTGTGCTGTGATTCATGGGGTCACGAAGAATCGGACATGACTGCACAACAATAAAAACTGTTCAAATGTTTGCTGAAAGAATCCCTTCTCAAGGGAGAAGATGGAGACTCTTTTCTGCACTGAATTCTCCCTCAGGAGGGTGGTTAAATTTGGTCTGGCTGTCTTGGCCAGGACACCCCACAGTCCATGGGATGGAGCAAGCCCAAGTGAGTGACCTCCGTCCAACCACTCCTTAATGAAATGAGTCATTGACATCGGAGACAAGAAAGGAGAGATCCTCCTGCCCATCTCTCTTTGCCCACAGCTGTCCTGGGAACGTTAGCAATGATGAGGCCCTTGCTTCACCTCTAAGAGGAAAAGGCTCCCATGCTTCCTTTGGAGAAACCAAAAACCTTTCTGGTTTCATAACCCCAGGTGTCAGCCTCACTCTTCCTCCTCCCCCTCTTCCTGGTGCCCAGGTCTGTGCCGCTGGCTGGATTCTCGCCAGGGCTTCATCTTCCAAGGTTTGGGAAGGGGAGAGGGCAAGTAGAGACGGTCATGACTCAGCTGCCTCTTCCCACCCATCTAACCCCATTGTCTTCTCTGCTACTAATAAATCCAAGGCTTTAGAGAGAGAGAGCTCTAAAGGACCTGGGGAAGGGCCCAGTGCCTTTCAGTTACCTCAGGAATCACTCATCGTATTTATAGTTTTCCAGATAGGGAGCCTGGTGGTCTGGCCTCCTGAAGATGGTGCCTAACAATATAGATTGTAATAGAAGCATGTATAGAATCATTTTACATATGTAAGTGTGTGCGTATACACACATATGCCTATTTGTGTCTAATGGTAGCCATCTCTAGGGTGGAAGAGGAGGGGGCAGAAGAAAGAAAAGGGAAAAAAAGACATTGACATGATGACTTTGTTGCACATTTGGAGGGCGTAGAAGTTCTACATGGTAGATGTGCAGTTTCATGTACAATCATCTTTTTTTTTAATTGTACTGGGTTATGGAAATGCTTGTTTTGTTCCATGAGTTGAAAACAAAATAACTTTTTTTAAAAAGAAAAAAAAAGAAAAAGGTATAAACAAACAAAAGGGTAGTATAGTGGAATTTAGAGTCAGA
Source organism: Phascolarctos cinereus (assembly GCF_003287225.1). Classification (NCBI taxonomy): domain Eukaryota; kingdom Metazoa; phylum Chordata; class Mammalia; order Diprotodontia; family Phascolarctidae; genus Phascolarctos; species Phascolarctos cinereus. The sequence goes on along the minus strand of NW_027556098.1, from coordinate 403,343,757 downwards.
GGCATCCAAGGATCTCTGCCCTGCTTCACTCTGCCACTCACTAGCTGTGTGACCTTGGCTGACTTATTCCCCTTCTCTGAGCCTCAATGTCCCTATCTGTCAAAGTTGGACTGACCTCTCAGGCCCCTACGGGTCCTAAATCTGTGGTCCTCTCGGAACCCAGAGAAGACCCCTCCTCTCCCCAACCTCCCACACCACCGAAGTGGTGGCTGCCCCAGGGCCTGACAGTGCTCACAGTGAGCGCTAAGCACAGCTTTAGACTAGAAGGGGCTTTGGAGCTCATCTGATCCAACTCTGGCCTTCTGCCGATGAGGGAACTGAGGGCCGGATCGGGGCAGTGAGCAGCTCCGGCCACATGAGGGACGGCAGGCCTGCTCCACAGCCCCGCAATGCCGAGCCTTCTCTTGGTCCCTCCCTGGTGTGTCCCGGAGAAGACGCGCTTGCTTTGGGCCCCCTGGGACGCGCAGGCCCGGGAGAATCCAAGCAGAGAGGTAATAGAATGAAAGCTTGGGACTTCTCGGGCCGCTGCCCAATTTCCTTTAGGCCAGGCCCCAAATGCTCTGGGGCACGCTGTTGAGCAATGTGTTGCTTCTCTCAGCCCTTGCCAGGGCATAGTTCGATGTGTCTGTCTTTGGCATGGACTCCGGAGGCCCTGGCAGGCTTTGAATGGAATCGTGCAGAAAAGACTGCCCTTGGATTGTGGAGGCCTCCTTTGAGGAATCCGTCCCCTGCTGGGACTTGCCCTGGGGACTGTCAGTTCCCCCAAATAGCAGCTCCTCCCCTCCAGATAAAGAGAGAGTGTGCTGGCTGTCAGGAGTGGGAGGGAGACCCAAAAAAAGACTCCCGGGAAGCTGGCAAGAACTGAGGAGCCGTGCAGCCGAGAATGCAAGGCAGCTCAGCACAGAATGGGATCCGTGAGCCTCGGGGGACTGAAACAAACACCACGTGGATGTGCCGGCAAGATGGAAGCCCCGGCACGTCAGTCAAGGAAGCGGGAGGGGCCTTCTCTCAAGGGAGTTTGGGGGCGGGGGAGGAGGGAGAGTACAGCCCGATTCCAGGCAATGAGCCTTATTGAGGCGCCTTCTGCTGGCTAGGCTTTGGGGAAAAGGAGCCCGCGAGGACTTAACATTCTCTTGGGGAGGGGGGAATGGATGCGATCAACCAACGAACATTTACTATCGCTCTGTACGTGCCTAGCATTGGACTAGGTGCTAGGCATACCAAGGCAGCAAGTGACAGTCCCTGCCCTCAGGAGGCTTATCTTCTCCTGGGGAGAAATGACGCATACACAGACAATTCAACAGACAACATAGGAACAAGACTGCACCTGAGATGTCATTCACCTCCCAGGTGACAAGCCCCCTCTGCTAATGCTTTAAAGAATTGTCTAGTCATTTCCGAAGGACTCGTCATGAAAAATGCCATCCACCTCCAGAGAAAGAACTCATCGAGTCTGAATGCAAGAGCGAAGCATACGTTTTTCCGCTTCCTTTATTTTTCTTGTTTTGTTTTGCTTGTTTTTTGGTGGTGTTTTCTTTTGCAACTTGGCTAATGTGGAAATATGTTTTACATGCTCTCACGTATAGTTGATATCAAAGTGTTTTTACATCTCAAGGAAGAGAGAGGGGAAGGAGAGAGAATTTGGGGCTCAAAATTTAAAAAGAAAGTTAAAAATTTTTTATATGTAATTGAGGAAAAATCAGATAAAATAAGATAGGAAAAAATACAATTGTTTAAAACAGTAAGAGGAAAAGGGACATGCTTGGGGTCACAATTTGGAGGAAGAATTAATCAGTAGGAAAATCAGGAAAAAGCTCAAGGGTGGTATTTGAACTGAAAGGCTGAAGGCTGCTTCTAAGGGGTGGAGGTGAGGAGAGAGAGGGGGCGAGGGGGAGAGACAGAGAGAGAGAGAGCCCCTTCTGCCTGGGGGACCGACTGCACAAAAGAAGACGGATGGGATGTGGAAGGTTGTCCACAGGCCATGGCAAGTGTGTGAGTATGGAGGAGTGTGTCAAATCAACCCATCTTAATTGAGAAAAAGTCCTGGCAGACTCATGGCATTGTCTTTGAAGCCAGAATCCCATCCACTTAGGAACAACACAGTAACTGCTATTTTCAGCTAGGTGGTGCACTGAATTGAGTGATGGACCTGGAGTCAGGAAGACCTGAGTCTCAGACACTTATTAGCTGTGTGACCCTGGGCAAGTCACTTAATCTCTGCCTGCCTCAGTTTCCTCAACTGTAAACATGGGGATAATGTGAGGTTCAAATGAGATAAAAATTGTAAGAAGCATGGCACGTTTGTTGTTCAGTCATTTTCAGTCATGTCTGACTCTTTGTGACCCCATTTGAGTTCTTCTTGGCAGAGATACTGGAATAGTTCACCATTTTCTTCTGTAGTTCATTTTTCAGATGAAAAAACTGAGCAAACAGGGCTAAGTGACTTGCCCAGGGTCACACAGTTAGTCAGTGTCAGAGGCCAGATTTGAACTCAGGAAGGTGAGTCTCCCTGACTCTAGGACCGGGACTTGGCACATAGTAGGTGCTTAATAAATGTTTCCTTGTGGTCTTTCTATTTCATTTGAACCCCACAACAACACTGGGAAGTAAATTTTTTATCCTTTATGCTGGTTTTTTGAACGAAAACCTGTGATTTCATTAGGGCTGGAAGCTAACTGTATGGAAACTCTCTCTATTGACGCAGATTGGTGACTCCTTGGATTGTCTGCTCTTAGATAATGGCCAGCATTGAAGAGAAGCAAATGTCTAGAACAAGCTGTGTAACAGAGTCAGGACCTGAACCCAAAGCCATCCCTTTATCTGCAACACTATGCAGCCTCTGGTGAGATAGATACTCCCTCTTCTTTTACAGATGTGAAAATATAGCTAATGAAATGGAGTGACTCTCCCAGGGTCACACAAGTATTTGAACCCATGTCTCTGACAAGTAAAAGAGACTGCAGCCAAAATAATAATAATAATAATAATAATATAATAATAATAATAATAAAAAACAATAGCTAGCATTTATATAAAGCTTTGAGGTCAGTAAAGTGCTTTACAATTATTATCTCATTTAATCCCTACAGTTACAGTGGGAGGTGGGTGCTGTTATTCTCCCCATTTTACAGATGAGGAAACTGAGGCAGACAGATTTTAGTATGACTTGCCTGTGATCACAGAGCTAGTCTTTGTCTAACGCAGGATTTGAACTCTGGTCTTCCTGACTCTAGGTCCATTGCTTTCTCCACTAAGCCTCCTAGCTGCTTTGAAACATACTGTACCACACTTACCAGTTCTTTTCCATATGTGAGGAGCACCGGAGAGCTATCAAACATCACACTGATTGTGGTACAGTAGAATGAGCCATGGATTTGAATTTGGTTAGTCTGAGTACAAATCTTGGCTCTGATACTTAAAACTTGTGTGCAAATAACTCGTTCCCCAAGCCTCAATTTCTTCATCTGTAAAATAAGGGTTTGATAAAATAAGGTCTGTGCCTACATTAAATCGGTAAAAGCCATAAAATGCTCAGAGAGGTATGTGAGATTTTTTTCATGTTTGACGAATATGATAGAACTTGTATTAGATATTAGGTCTGACCCTGTCGCTCCTCAGCTCAAGAAACTTCAATGGCCTCTAATTGCCACCAGGAACAAACTCCTGTGTTTGATACTGAAAACCTGTCACAATCTGGCTCACACCTCTCTTTGTGGACCCATTACTCCTTCTCACATACCCTTTGTTCCAGCCAAACTTGTATACTTGCTGTTGCCCATAAATGACCTTCCAAATCCAGCCTCCATGCCGCTGCATATGCTGTCCCTCAGGCCAGCAATGCTCTCTCATCTCACTTTACCACCTGAAATCTATACTACCTCTGGTCTAAGAAGCCTTTCCTGATTCCACACCACCCCCACAAATGATTTCATTTCTGGCCTAGGAAATTGCTTTGTATTGGTAGGTAGTTTATATTAACTTAGGATCAGCTGGGAGAGACCTCAGTGGACATCTAATCTGAGCCTCACGTTTCCAGAGGAGGACCTGAAGCCCAGAGAAGTGATTTACCCAAAGCCACAACAATAGTTAAATGTCAAAGGGAGGATTTGAACCCAGCTCTTCGGACTCTAGGATCAGAGTTCTTTCCTCTGTATCATAAGGTATGTGTTGTTTCCTGTCATTAGGATGGAAGGTCCTGGAGGGAGGAGCTGTTTTGTCTTTGTGGCTACGGTGCCCAGCAGAACACCTGGCACATGGTAAGCAATTAATAAGTGCTGATTGTGGTGAACTTCATGCCCCTGGGATTTTGTGAGAGCTGGGGGAATGGTACCCTTTGGTACAGGTTGCCTTTTCCCCTAGTCAGTAAAATGATAAATCCTGACTGGTCTAAAAGAGGGGAGATGCCAGCGGTACTCATTAGCATTTTGTGAGAAGTTTTGAGCTTGGGAGCAGCTAGGTGGCAAAGTGGATAGAGCACCGGCCCTGGAGTCAGGAGGACCTGAGTTCAAATCTAGTCTCATACCAGACACTTGACACTTACTAGCTGTGTGACCCTGGGCAAGTCACTTAACCCCAATTGCCTTGCAAAAAAAAAAGTTTTGAGCTCAAAGCTGGGAAGAAATCTAGGATTGCCCTTGGGACAAGAAGGCAGATGACTCAGAAGTTGTCTTCAGAGTGGAAAACAAAGGGTCTGGTTTCATCATTGGTCCAAAAGCAGTCAGAAAACTCATCACGTGATCATTCGCACCAATGTGCCCATGAAGATGCTAAGCAAAAAGACCACAGAGTTGAACAGGATAAGCATACATATATAGTGCCTACTATATGCCAGGCACTAGGCTAAGCGCTTTTAACAAATATTATCTCATTTGATCCTCACAACAACGCTGTGGTCAATCAATGAATCAGTAAACATTTATTAAGCACCTACTATGTGCCAGGCACTGTGCTAAGTGCTGGGGATACAAAAAGAGGCAAAAAACAGTCCCTGCCCTCAAGGAGCTTACAATCTATTGTGAGAACCAACAAGCAAACAACTATACACAAAGCAAGCTACCTACAGGATGAATAACGAAGGGAAGGCACTAGAATTAAGAGGGGCTGGGAAAGGCCTCTTGATAAGGTGGGATTTTAGTTGGGGCTTAAAGAAGAGGCAGACATTTGCGCATTTGCTGGATTTGAACTGAGGTCCTTCTGACTCCAGACCTAGAGCTCTATCCACTACACCACCAGCTGCCCGTTGGAGGTCATCAAGTCCAATCTCTTCATTTTACAGGTGAGGAAACTGAGGCACAGACATGTGAAGTGCCTTACTCAGGGTCACACAACTAATAAGACTCTGAAGGGGAATTTGAACCCAGGCCATCTCGAATCTAAGTCCAGCATCCTATCCACTACGTATTACAGCCTCTGATAATTGCAGCTTAATTATTAACATCTGTCTCAGAGGAGGAAGAGGAGGTAAATTCTTTGGAGAACTTGACAAGACTCTCCAAATTACAATCAACATGTCCTTTAAGACTCAGTGACTTCAATTCAAAGGTAAAGTGGAAGGGAGAACATTGAAAAATATGCTGGAAATTATATCTCATAGTCAATAAATGATGGAGACCAGTCAGTCAGTAAGGGTTTATTAAGCTTGTACCAAAACTTCATACATATATGTCATAAATACTGTTTTCAAGATGAGAATTGGAAGGCACTGGGAATGACAAATATTTAATTCCATCACACAAAAAAATGACGTTGACTATATCTTAACAGACAGGAAATGAGTGGTTAGTTACTGATGTGAGAGTCATTTCTGAATCTGTTGTCTATGTACAGTCAGACTTTCAACTTGTCAGAGCAAAGAAGGTATGGCATGCAATTAAATCAGCTCCAGCCTAACCTGTTTAAACAAATTATTGCTGGGGAAAAAAAAACAGATAAAGGAAGAGATAGCAACATAGATTATTGCCATTTCCGGTGGATTTTTTTTTGGACTCTACCTATGATTTCACTGGCATTGGGGACTCCCAATAGGGAAACTCCCCCTACCAATGCAGATTGGCACGTGCTCACAGACTATAGCCTTTGAGAATTGTCTAGGGCACTGAGATATAAAATGATTCACCCAGGGTCACTCAGCCCAGAAGCAGTCCTTGAACTCAAGTTTCTGACTTGGAGGCTGGCTTTCCCTTTGTTATATCATGCTACTTCCTGTGGAAATTTAATCCATGTAAATGAATAGCCATGATAAGGAAGCTTGAAGCGGCTAGAAAGTGCCTTAGCCAGCAAATCCTTTATCTCCTTGCCAAATGGAGAGATATGGTATCCAAAAACAACATTGGTTTAGAATATAAACTCACTTGCAAAATATCATTTCCAGGCGGATAGCAAAAGATTATAAGCAATGTCACCTCATTAAAATAAGGTTAGGACGTAAAAGGGGAAAAGACATTTATGGAAAATTTGGTGTAAGACCTAATTAAAACAGATCATCCAGAGAACATTATAACTCACATCTTTGATCCCTCAGGTAAGGATAACTCAGGCTCATGGTATTATGTGGGTCCACATCCACTCAAAACCAGAGTTTGTGAGCCCCCACTAATGTGTTTACCTTACTAATCAGCCAGAGGACATGATGAGTTCAAAACAAAGACAATAATTAAAATAACATAGTAAGAAAAGTAGGACAACAAACATAAAAAATACAGGAAAAATCTATCAAGATTTCTGTAAAAATAATTTCTCCATCAATAACAATGGTGCCTCCATATTTGGACTCTCATGTCACAGTACCAGAAGTATTGCATAACAGAGTAGAAATGGCACTTAATTTTTTTTTTAAAGAAAATAGGAAGGACATCTAGGATCTAATCTACAGAGGAGGCCTGTGCTAGAGGTGACATAATCTTGAGGGTACTGAGGGAATGATTCTCAAACTATTTGAAAAAGGGGAAGTAGCAGTAGGGTGGGGTAGGTAAGTCATGGATATTATTATTACTAAAAAAAATTATTCAAGAAGACAGCATCAATGCCTATGACCTATATACCTACTTTTCCACCTCTCAAATATCTGTGTGAGATAATTTAGACTCATAATGTGGAAATGCTTGATGAAAACATGAGAATGCAACAGAGAGATTTTTAATAAACAATAGGCTACAGCATGCCACATCTTGGCAGTCAAGTCTTGAAAGGTTCACAGGACGTAAGATACCACTGTGTTTATTTTTTGTGAACTATAAAAAAAGCATTTGATTCAGCATAGTGTAGGATTCCCTAACTCACACAGCAGATCCCTCAGACAAGATTAATCCAGGCTCAAAGTACTATCTGGATCCACATCCACTCAAAACTGGAGGTTCATGAGCCCCCACCAATGTGTTTACCTTACTAATCAGCCAGAGGCTGTAATCAGTTCAAAACAGACATTTAATTAAATAACATGGTAAGAAAAGCAGCAATAAGACATTTCCTCCATAAATCTGGAGGAATCAATGCTCTCCCATAAATACACATATCATATGTAGGAAGAGTGGACATACATAATTCTCATGTGTAGAGAGGCATACATACATTGATGGAGCATGCATGGGCAAAAGAATTCCCTTCCAACTCTTCAGGGCTGCCAATATCTTCTTGTCACGTGCTGATCTCATTGGCCCTTCTCCCTGATAATCTTGTGTGGCGTTCACATTCTGCCAGGAGTTCAGCCTCTGCTTAGCAGGTGGGAATTGATTACTGCTTGTCTTTTGTGGTTCCTTTTTGACTTTGCTTTGATAGCCCTATGGTCACTGCTGGTTGCTTCCAGGTGAGGCTACACTAGGTACAAAATTGTATAGGTTCTCTTTGCTCTAAGCTTCTGGCTTTAACTAGAGTCCCCGGCTAAGAGGCTTCCTTCCTTATAGGAGGAAGGGAAGACCCTGTCATTGCTCTGGTAGGTAAAAAGCACAGAGACTTTCTCTTCCACTGCTTCTTTAGAAAGGAAAAACCTCTAACACACCCAGTCATCAGACTAGGGGGAAAAAAAAACCTTAAGTGGCTGTTCTCATCTGTTTGCCTATGTCTTAGGTAGATAAGCATTTCCTCTCCAGAAGGAGAGTCTTCATTCCAAGACAAATTCTTTGGAATACAGAGCCAGAACTGCTCCAGTCAACTGGTACCATTGGACTTAATTCTATTTTTTGAAGTGAATTTCCTGGTCACCAATGGCAGGGTCTCATTCAGAGGCTTCCTTCTGACTTGGGGTAAGAAAATTATGATTTTTTTTTCTTTTTCTCCCCCCCCCCATTTCCTAATTGGTAAACACCACCTGGCCAGCATCCATTCTATAAGCTGCCCTCCCACTCTACTATCAAGGTCTGTTAAGGTTTGAATCCCTTCACACACCCACTCCAAATTTCTCAATTCTAAAAACTCTTCTGCTAGTCCATGAAAATGAGTGGGAGAGGAAAAATACACAGGAACAAAACCAAACCCGAGGGCCAAGGTCATTGTCTTACTCCTGTCTTGGCCTTTTGTGTGTCTGTGTAACCAGAAAACCTTTCTAAGCTTGGATGTCTTAAAGGTCTGTGTCTTGAAGGTCCCCATTCAGATCATAAAATATTCCATGGATTTAACAAAGTGGAGCAACAAACAATGATAAAGTGATTAATAAACATCTGTCACCTGTTCTGAGGATTTGGTTTTAAAAAAAACCCAACCTCAAAGCAATGAGCTAAGGCTGTGCAGGGTAAATAAAGGTTTGTTGACTGATGGAGGGACTATTTCTCAAACTGAATCAGCAAGAGTCATTCTTATCTAACAGGACTGGTGAGACAGGAAGAGGGAGAGCCATCTCATTGGGTAGGACTTTTACCTGCACATGGAATACTAATAAAAAGACAAGAACAAAACAGAGTCCCTGCCTCCAAGTAGCAGACATTCTACTACAGATTCAAAATGTGCCCTGATAAGCTGCTTGGGAGTGTCTACAGAGTGAAGTGGACGGAGTGTGGGACTTGGAGCCAGGAAGACCTGAGTTTGAATTCTGCCTTTGGCACGTACTGGTTGTGTGGCCCTGAGCAAGTCACTTGACCTCTCTCAACCTCAGTTTCGTCATCTGTAAAATGAGGATACTCTTCCCTCCTCCCTCCCAGGGTGTAAAATATCTCCCAGGGAGATAAAATATGCAAAGTGCTTTGCAATCCTTCAAGCGCTATATAAATGTTAGCTATTTTCATTTCTATTATTATTAATTTGAGGAAGGAGAGAGATTTAACAATTGGGGACATGGGAATCAAAAAAGATTTCAAGGAGGCAGAGCCTGAGCTGAGTCTTTGTTGTTCAGTCATATGTGACTCTCCGTGACCCATTTTGAGGGGTTTTCTTGGCAAAGATACTGGAGTGGTTTGCCATTTCTTTCTCCAGCTCATTTTACAGATGAGAAAACTGAGGCAAACAGGGTGAAGTGACTTATTCAGGGTCACATGGTTAGTAAGTGTCTGAGGCCCGATTTGAAATTTGGGTCCTCCTGACTCCAGGCCTGGTGCTCTATCTACTACACCACCTACCTACTCCAATCTGGGCCCTAGAGGGTCCAAGGATTTAGAGAGACAGAGAACAAAAGGCAGTGCATTCCAAGCATGGGGGTGGCTAGAGATATTCTCATTGTAGGTCCCTGATAAATTTGTGCTAAATGAAATAAATGCCTTTTGCTCCTATCTTGACTGATGCAGGTAAAGGAACTTTGGTCTCTCCCCACCTCCTCCAACAAAAAGTGACTTTGTCACTACCTTGCCAAATATATTTTTTTTAAAAAATAAGCTGTTTGTCAGCTAAGCTCACAGTTTAATATTCAATCCTTTTTTTTTTTGTTTTTCTCTGTATGTGAAGATGTTTGTGGCTAATTTAAAAATCCACAATAAAAAAGAAAAAAAATTAATTGATACAGTGCCCCACATAGTCTGATATCACTGCTTTGGTTTTTTACCAAGTTCTTAGAACGGGCAACAGACGTTGATTAATCACTTTGCTAAATCCAAATTGGAAACGCTCTCTAGAACACTTGCAAGGATGTGCCCTTGCTATCCTTTTTAATTATAAATATATAATATAATACATAGTATATTATATGACAATATAATATATAATATAAATATAAAGTAATAAATTAGTTCATTTCTTACCATTGTGTATACCATTTTTACTTAGCACACATGAAGGCTGCCTATAAAATTGCCTCATTTTGGCTGAGCTAAAGAATTGCAAAGCAAAATGCCATTGCATGGAACTTTCTTAGGGAAAGGAAACAAGCCTTGAGCACACTGATACCTTGCTGGTGGTATTTTGAATCAGTCCAACTGTCCTAGAAAACAATATGGAATTATGAGAGAAAACTCATGAAGCTGTTCATATCCACCACTGAGCAGAAATCTGAAGAGTCAAAGGCAGAAAGAAAAGCCTCATGTATACCTCCCACAGTGTCTGGCACATGGTAGAGACTTGATAAGTGCTTTTTTGGTCAGCTGATCAATACCAGAATGTCCATAGTAATGCCTTTTGTAGTGGCAAAAAACTGGAACCAAAGTAGGAAGCAAAGCCATTCCTCATCCACTGGGAAATGGCTGAGCGACTTATGGCACGTGAAGAAATGGTACTGTGTTGTAAGAAACACCAAATATGAAGTCTCCAAAGAAGCATAAGAACTATGCCAAAAGGACTAGAAAAATGTGCATACCCATTGACCCAGCAATAGCACTTCTAGGGCTATATCCCAAAGAGATCACACAAATGGGAAAAGGACCCACATGTACAGAAATATTCGTGGCAGCTCTTTTTGTGGTGGCAAAGAATTGGACATTGAGCGGATGCCCATCAACTGGGGAATGGCTGAGCAAGTTGTGGTATATGAATGTAATGGAATAGTACAGTGCTATAACAAATGATGAACAGGCAGGCTTCAAAAAACCTGAAAAGACTTATATGAACTAATGCTGAGTGAAGTGAGCAGAACCAAGAGGACTTTGTACACAATAACAGCCACGTTGTGCGATGACTAATATTGATAAACTTAACCCTTCCCAGCAATACAAGGATCTAAGACATCTCCAAAAGCCTAGTGATGGAAAATGCTCTCCACATCCAAAGAAAGAACTATGGAGTTTGAATGCAGATCGAAGCAGACTATTTGCTATTTTTTTTTCTCTTCTGTTGAGTTTTGTTTCCTCTTTCTGGTGGTTACTCCTATGGGTTCTAATTTTTACTTACAACGTTACTAATCTGAAAAAAAGGAAACATAAGATTTGTTTGAAATGATGCAGAGTAAAGTGGGAAGAACCCAAAGAACAGGGAATACTGTCTTGTCAAGGAAGACAATACTGAAAGGCAGCTGGCCTCAGCTTAACTTCAATGATAAATCTTGGTCCCAGAGGACAGAGAACGAAAACTCTTTTCCTAACTCTCAATAGAGAGGTCGAGGATTATGGACATGGAATGTTGCATATGCTGTCAGATATGATCGCTTTGACTTAACCTGTTGCTTTTTCTTTGTTGTGAGGGAGGAGAGTTCATGATGGGAAAGTTTCAGGGAATGATTATGATGGGGGAAAAATAAAAGGCAAAATCTTTTTTAAAAAAAAGCACTCAAGGAAAGGTGACGCATTCCTGAATGATGGAGCAAACTAATTCCCTGATTGATTCAAAACCTATAAAGCCACCATGATTCTAGATTTACAGAATGTGGAGCTTGGGGCAACTAGGTGGTGCAGTGGATAGAGCACTAGCCCTTGAGTCAGAAGTACCTGAGACTGAGAGAGAGTACCTGGCCTCAGACACATGATACTTACTAGCTGTATGACCTTGGACAAGTCACTTAACCCTGATTGCCTCACCTCTCCCCCACTCAAAAAAAAAAAAGAATTTGAAGCCTAGAAGGGGCCTTAGAGATCATATGGTCCAATCCAAGCATTTTACAGATGAGGAAACTGAGGCTCTGAGGGTTAGTGTCATATAGTAAGACAAAAAACTTCTCATTGGCAAGAGTACTTATGATCTCCATTAATCTAGATTGCAGCCTTTTTACACTCTCATCCTGGCCATTCTTGTCCAAATCTTTCCATTTGTTTTTCTTGGGGGAATCTCCATGTTATTGGCCAGGCTCTTTATCTTTTAACATTACCTGTGTACCACCAGGACCATCCATCTGTTGTCCCTGACTGACTGGCCCACCTTCTTTTCTAACCATATATGTCTCTGAAGATGTCATTCATTGCCTTCAGTGACCCATGTAACAGTTTTGTGGTTATGTTCATGGGTTCAGGGCTTCAATAGATTTTATTGTGTCTGAGTATGCAAAGAAGCAACATGACCTCATGACCTAGGAGACCTCGGTTCAAGTTCTACTTTTGACATACATGGTCTATGTGATCCTGGGCGAGGCACTTAACATCTACATGCTCTAGGCAATTCTTCTACATTTGGATGACACTTCAAGCTTTGCAAAGCACTTTACAAATGTTATCCCATTTGGTTCTCACAACTATCCTTGGAAGTGGGTTCTATTGTTGTTCCCATTTTACAGATGAGGAAACTGAGACTAAGAGAGGTAAAGGGACTTGCCCAGGATCACACAACTAGATAGGGAGTGTCTGAGGCAAGATTTAAACTCAGGTTTGCCTGACAGCAAGTCCAACTCTCTATCTACTTTACTACTAAGACTCAGAGTTGGAGAGACTGTATGGACCTACATTGGTAGAGGAAGTACCCTCAAGGAATGCAATCATAGGTCCAGTCTCTCTCCTTTGAGTATTCACCAGATCAACCTCGACTGATTCCAGTTATAGTCGCCCTCCCTCAACAATCTACTCCTACCTTCCTATTACCTCTGTTCTAAGAATGTTCTAAGTTCTAAGAACAAAACTGTAGGTCCAGTCCCTATCCTTTGAGTGTTCACCAGATCAACTTCGATTGATTCAAGTTATATTCGCCCTCCCTAGACAATCTAGTCCTACCCTCCTATTACTAAGAATGCTCTAAGTTCTAGAAGTTCCAAGAATGAAATCATGGGGCCCAGTCCATCTGCTTTAAGTATTTGCCAGGTCAATCCAAGTTATATTCACCGGTTCTCAATAATGTAATTCTGTCCTTCCTATTAACTCTGTCCTATCTCACCAGGCCAAGTGTTCAATGCAGTTCAAAAAGCATATATTAACAGTCTTTTATGTGATTCTCTGCTAGATGCTGGGGAAACATATAAATCATCCCTGCAGGAGGTGACAGGATGTAATAGAAAGGACATTGTTTTTGGAATCAGAGAGTCTGGGTTCAAACCCAGCCCTGCTATCCAGTGAGATAGAGCACAGGTTATAATAAACCAAATGTGGCCTTCAGCAAGCAAGTCACTTAACCCATCTGGACCTCAGTTTCTTCTTTAGTAAAATGAGAAATCATAGATCTTAGAGTTGGAAGAGATCTTAGAAGTCACCTGAGACCACCCCCTTCATTTTACAAATGAGAAAACTAAGGAGTAGAGAGGTGACTTCCTCAGGGTCATACAGGGAGCAAAGAACAAAGCTAGGATTGGAATCTGAATTCTTTGACTCCAGGTACTGAACCCTTCTACTGTGGCACATTGATTAATCGAGATGACCCATAAAGCCCCCCCACTCCCTCCAGCTCAAAAAACTATGTCCTTTTCCAGTGAGGTTCCTCCTAGCTCTAATCTCCATGACCCTATTATCCTATAATCTGTGATCTGTTCTCCATGGTTACCTATTCACTTCACCCTCTAGCTTTCATTCACTAAGCAGGGACTTTGGGGTTAATTCAAATTTAAGTGTCACCTCTCACAGAGGCTTTAACTTCTAACTTTAATTTTTCTTCCTTGTTAATGTTGTCTCATTATTTCATAATATATTTTGTACATATTTTGTATTTACTTACTGGGTGTCTGTATGTGTTGCCTCCCAAGCCAATAGAATGTAAGCTTCTTGAAGACAGGGTACTAGTTAGTGGTTTTTGTACAAGAAAGAACACTCACTCATTAATGAGGAGGCTCCTAATGAAGGTCTCCCTTCACCAAAACAGGTTTCAAACCATTTATGACTTAGCAGATAAATTTGAGGGGGTTGTTGAGTCACAGAGAGGGTAAGTGATTTGCCTGGGGTCACATAGCTGTCAAGTTTCAGAAGTGGTATTAGGATGGGGTCAAGTAGTTGAGAGCCATATCCTCCCAGTAGTTTATACAGATGAAGGTTTTTCCATGTGGGATATGGAAGAAACTGGTGTCTAGGAGACAGTAAAAAACTTGGCTTCTCTGGCCTGCCGGGGGTGAGGTGTGGGGGAGGGGGAGGAGATTTCTCAGAACATGATCTCATGACCCTTGAATTGACTGCAGGTTCAAGGTGCCTGAGTCGAATTCATTCTGGAGGAAGCATGTCCCACACCTCATCTAGGGCTTTGCCAATTGGGCAAATCTGCCTCACGTGGGGCCAGGTCTGGGAGCTGGAAAATTGGGTGAGAGGCCCCAGAGCCACAGTTTGGGATCGTAAAGTCTCTAACTATGAGCCTTCAAAATGAAACAGCTCTTTAGAGAAAGAACATTAAGGGCCTTTGGTTGGCAGGCAAATTTTTCATTCTGAAAATCTTGTTAGAAAGTCTGGAGATGAGTGGGAGGGCTTTGTAGGCAGGCACAGAGAGTTTTATGATTCATTTACTGTTTCAATAAATATTTATTAAGTGCCTACTATGTGTCAGGCACTGTGCTAAGCTCTGAGGATACCAAAAGAGCAAAAGACAGTCCATGCCCTCAAGGAGCTTACAATCTAATGGGGGAGACAACATGTAAATAAATATGTACAAACCAAGCTGTATATAGGATAGATGGGAAATCAGAGGGAAAGCCTGGAATGAAGAGGGGTTGGGGAAGGCTTCCCGAAGAACTTAAAGGAAGCCGGGGAGGTCAGTAAATGGAGATTAAGAGGGGGAACTTTCCAGGCATGGGGGACAACCAGCGAGAATGCCAAGAGCTGAGAGATGGTGTGCCTTGTTTATGGAACAGCCAGGAGGCCCGTGCCACTGGATTGAAGAGTACATTTTGGGGAGTTAAGGTGTAAGAAGACTGGAAAGGAGGGGGCAGTTAGGCGGCACAGTGGATAGAGTTCAAGCCTTGAAATCAGGAGGACCTGAGTTCAAATCTGGCCTCAGACACAGGATACTTGCTAGCAGTGTGACTTTGGGCAAGCCACTTAACCCTGATTGTCTCACCAAAAAAGAAGAAGAAGAAGAAGAAGAAGAAGAAGAAGAAGAAGAAGAAGAAGAAGAAGAAGAAGAAGAAGACAACTGGAAAGATAAGAGGGGACCAAGTTACCATTAATGTGTTGTTCAGTCATTTTTCAGTTATGTCTGACTCTTTATCACCCCATTTGGGGTTTTCTTGGCAAAGCTACTACAGTGGTTTGCCATTTCCTTCCCCAGCTCATTTTACAGAAGAGGAAACAGAGGCAAACAGGGTGAAGTGACTTGTCCAGGATCACTCAGCTAGTAAATTTGAACTCAAGAAGATGAGTCTTCCTGACTCCAGGACCTGCTCTCCATCCACTGCTCCAACCATTAATAATAGCTAGCATTTATATAAGAGCACTTTATGGTTTACAAAGCAGTTTACATATGTTAACTTATTTGATCCTCACAATAATCCTGTGAGGTGTGTGCTAGTATTACACAGATACCCCCATTTTACAGATGAGGAAACTGAGATAGATAGGGTTGCACAGGGTCACACAGCTGGCTAGGGAGTGTCTGAGACAGGATCTGAATTTAGGTCTTGCCATTCATATGACCCAATTAATGTTGCTTTCTTCCTTCTTAAATTACCTCATTTTTACTTTGCCTTGAATTGTAGACTGAAAGCTGTAAGAGGCCCTAAAGACTGTAGGATCGTGGAACTAGCTCTGGATGAGCCCTGAGAGGTCAGTGGATCCAATGATGAGGTAACAGATGAGGCCCAGAGAGGGAAGGAGACTTGCCAGGCATCACCCAGCTGGTAACTACCAGAGGCAGGATTTGAACCCATGTGCCTAGGGTCTGGGTTCATGTTGTCTCCCTCCAGTGGAATGGAATGGCTTCCTTTTGTCTTTGTGCCCTCAAGGCTGAGCACAGTACCTGAAACCTACAAGTAGATACTGGATTAATTAATGTTTGTTGAATCTCTTAGATCTCCAGCCAAGATATGTGGGGATGGGGGTGGAGGAGGAGTTGATCAGGGGTGTTCCCTGATCAGCTTGATGAGAGTATCTTTCTCCTCCCCATTGAACATGGGAATGCCTATTGGCACATCGTTCAGAAGACAAAGATGACCCCAAATTGGGATCTGTCTCAAGATAAATAACCCAGCTTGGAGCCATCCCATGGCACCAGCCAAGCCCTCCTGGCCATCCCTGGGGAAAAGTCATCCTCCCCCAACTGCCACTCACAAGAGAGGCAGGCCAGCCAGCCTTGTTGAGGCAAGTGCCCTGAAGGAGAGATGGGAGGAAGCTAGCCAGACCACCATTCCCACCACCTTGACTACCATCTCCCCTCATGTGCTGATGGAAATAGCCCAGAAGCAATGCTTCCAGCCTAGTGCTCACTTTCTTCTTCCTGGGAAGTGACCCCTCTGGGGATAGATGCTCCCTGGTGGCTGCTTCTGTGGCTATTATAGCCACAGCTACTGAAGACCCAGAAAAGAAAGAACTTGGTATCATTAAATGATTCACCATCAGGAACTGATGGGAATTTATCAGTGAAATTGATATTAAAAAGGAAGCATCTCCTCTTCTGTGCTCTAAGGACCATGGGATATTTCCATCTGATTTGCAGCTTAAACTATAACAGTAGTAGTAGTAGTAATAACAGCATTTATGTAACACTTGAAGGTTTGCAAAGCACTTTATGCACATTATTTCATTTGATCTATATGACAATCCTTTGAGATAGCTGTTCTTATTATCTCCATTTTACAAATGAGGAAACTGAGGCAAACAGAGGTTAAAGTGACTTGCCCAAGGACACACAGCTAAAAAGTATCTGAGACTGGATTTGAACTCAGGGACTTTCCCCACCATGGGCCACCTAATTGCCCCATTTATGTTGTCTCCCCTAACAGAAGGAGAGCTCTTTGAGAGTAAATAGAGGTTGTCTTACTTTTTTTACTTCTCTCATCTCCTTTTGTACACAGTGAACACTTCATAAATGCTTTGTTCACTCATTAGCCCCGAGATTTAGAAGGCACAGGGACCTTAGAGACCCTTTTCGTTTTACAGATGGGTAAACCCCACCAGATTGTAAACTCCTCGAGGACAGGAGCTGTCTGTTAAGCTTTCTTTGTATGCCTAGCACTTAACAAAGTGCCTGGTGCAGCAGTGGGCATTTAATAAATGCTTATTGACTGAATATATGTTGGGGGTGGAAATATAAAGAATGAAACCACCTCTACTCAGAAAGAGCTCCTACCCTAGTAGAGGAGACAACATGTTCGTATAGAAGTATATTCAGAATAAATACAAAGTCAATCCAAGGTAATTATAAAGGGAGGGAAGTGGAGATCGAGAGAGGGAGCAGCCAAAATCCTACCCTTCCTGAAATAGCCTTGTGGCTGGAAACCAAAGCTGTAACTAGCATGAGGCTGGCAAGCCTTTGTCCCAGAATGCCAACACTCGGCAGGGTAGAGGAAATGCACCGACTGACACCCCAGAAGGAGCCATCCCTTCACCTTAGCCACCCTCCTGGTTTTGCCCCAGGAGAAAATATTCCTAGTTATGGCTCTGCCTGGTACAGCTCGAGTCTTGATTCATTCCTTCTCAGGGGACATGCCTGGAGTTGTTTCTGTAGCAGTAGGGGTGGAATCAGGAGCACCCACGAGGCTGGAGAGAGGCACACAGGTTCCCCCTGGTCCTTAAAAATGGAAGGTGTCACTAGCGACCCCACAGGGCTTTCTCAGACCTCGGTGTGGTGTCCTCCAGGTGGCCTGTTAGTAATCAGACTGGCCTTCGAGAAGAACTAGCCAGCTTGGGACTGTTCTGGGCCAGTGCTGATGGGAGCTCAGTGACCTCCCCAGCCCCCTGCACCCTCACCTGCTGCCCTGGCTGATACAATAAGATGAGATTGCTTTGTATCTCTCTTCTGTATACTCTATCCATGTATCTGGATATAGATTGTAGACTGTATGAGGGCAGAAAGTTTCATTTTTCTTTCCTTCCCCAACCAGTACAGAAAGTGCAGCAAGACCTGATTTCAAAACCTGTCTCGGATACCGACCAGCTCTGTGACTCCTGCCATTTGTGCCTGCCTGTCTCAGTTTGCTCATCTGGAAAATCGTAACACCTACCTCCCAGGCTTGTGGTGAGGATAAAAAGAGAAAATAATTGTAAAGCTCTTTGCAAACCTAATTTCTCTATTTAGGCTTGGCACCATCACTTCTAATTTCGTTAACAATAATAATGTTCTTGGAGTGTTATTGTTCTGGGCCCTGAGGCACTTGAAGAACAATTGTTCCCATTTCACAGATAGCAAAACAGGTATAGAGAGGTCTGCTGCAGCCTGGTGGGATCCTTGGCCGCCTCCTACATGAAGCTTTCCCCAATTGCCTTGGTTTCTAGCATTCTCTCCATCTCAAAATTATTTGGTCTTGCTTTGTACTTTGTATTTCTGGGTATGTTATAATCTACCATTCCTTTCCCCTCCCCTAAAATGTAAGCTCCTGGAGGGCAGGGACAACTTCCTTTCTATATATTTATATATAAATCTATTTTTGTATATTGTATATTATTTATATACTTATAGTTTTATATATTAAACATATTATTTACATTTAAATATTATTTATGTACTTATAACTTATATATTAAATATATTTTATATTCATCTATTATTTATATCTTTGTAATTTTATGCATTAAATATATGTTTATATTTTAATAACCTTAGCATCTTCTACAGTGTCTGGCATACAGCAGGTACTTAATACAAGCTTGTCATATTAAATTAAGATCTCACAGATCTGGAGCAAGAAGGGGCTTTATAAGTCAAATCCCTTTTTAGAGATGAGGAAACAGTCTTAGGGAGATAAGTGACTTGCCCAAAGTCATACAGGTAGCTAGTGTCAGAAGCAGGATTTGAACCCACGTCTTCTGACTATCGAGTTAATGAATGCTCTACTGTGGCAGGTTCCATCCTGACTACCTTGGACAAGTCCATCTCTGGGCTGCAGTTTCTTCTTCTATGCAATGAGTTGAATGAAAAGACTTCAGAATTCAGACAAAGATGCCAACCTTCATTCCACAGGAATGCCCAGGAAACAGATCATTAAGATGGAGGGGGTGGGTGAAGAATGTGGGCTACGCTGTCAGTTGTGGTTGTTGGGAAGAGATCATTGGGGGGGGCATCACTGGAAAGTGAAAATGATGTTTAAAAAAAACCCTAAGCATCAATGAAACATTTTAATAGAAATAAATGAAAATGATATTTTAAAGAAGAAAAAATAAAATGAGGTTAGCCTAGATGATGTCCGAGATGCCTTCTGGCTCTGAATCTATGATCATCTGATGGGCAAGCCACTCGGGCACCCTGGGCCTCAGTTTCCTCAATTGTAGAATTAGGAGATTGGCCTAGATTATCTCTGAGGTTCCTCTGGTCATGTGAGTAGTGATTCCTAGTTCTAGGCCCAATGTCACATAGCCTTGTGTCTCTGAACTCTGTGTCCTTCATTCTCCTCTGCCCCCCTTACCAGCAGCCCACACCTTGGAAGAGGAAAGGCCTCCAAAGGCACTGGACTTCGGATCCTTCCTGTTGCATACAGTCCCTTCCTCCATCAAGCTGCTCTGGGGCATGAGGGTGGCCCTTACTGGGGCTGATTTCTATTCTGTGAACCATAGCTCATTTGGTCTGGAATCATGTGGGTCTTTGAAGATGGGCTGAGGATCATTTTATCTCCCTGGGTCTTTCAATCTCCTGCCCTGTTTATCTCTCTGTGCCGCTTGGGACTTTCTCCCCACTCTCTCTTCCCCCACCTTTCCTCTCTCTGTTTTCTCTCCCTTTCTCCTCCTTCCCTCCACTTTTCCTCCCTCCCTCTCCTTCCCTATCTCCTCCCTTCCCCCTCTCCCTCTCCCTCTCTCTCTCTCTTCCCTCCTGTCTCTCCTCCCTTTCTGTCCTTAGCCTTCCCTCTTTCTCTCCCCCTTCTCTCCTCCTTCACTCTATCTTTCCTCCCCTTCTGTCCTTAGCTTTCCTTGCCTCTCCCCCCTCCCTGTCTCCTTCCCCATCTTCTCTCTTCCCCCTCCCCTTTCTTTCTCTTCCTTCCCTCCTCCCTTTCTGTCCTCCACATCACCACCCCCATTCCACTCCCCCCTTTCCCTGTTCCTGGCGTCCTCGTAGCAATTCAGACGGTTGTTAACTTCTCCCCTGCAGTCGTCAGCGCTCCTTTCCAAGTTAAATATTACACATGGAAATTAGAACATGCTTGGCAGTACCTTTGGGTGAAGGTGAAATCTGCACATTGGAAGGTGATGGGCAAAAGCTCATGTCAGCCCCGGAGAGGTCCAGCAGATGGGAATGCTCGTTTTCTCTGGGTGTTTGTTTAGATAGATTCATATGTATTTAAAATGCTTGGGGAAAGCAAACACCCAGCGCCCAGGCTGGTCACAGCCAGCCCAGCCAGGGGGCCAGGAACTCAGGGCAGTGGGGCTCAGGCAGGGTTCCTAATGCATATTAAGGCCTTGCCCAGAACACTCGGACCTTACACAACTTGTTGACATCTCTATTTATTTAACTGGCTGGCCCCAGCCAAAAGCACTGTTTTCTGAAAGGAGAAGCTGGTGGAACAGTTCTCTGGGACAGACCAGGTGACAGGAGGGTGGCAACGCTAAGCTCTCCCCCTCCCCTAGGGGCTTTGGAAGGGCAGCAAGGGCCTCTTGGTCACTCACTGAGTACGCCAGGCAGTGGGTGTAGCTAGGAACAAAGTGTTCAGAAAAATAGCCGGGGCATTTAGAATCAATTTATCTTATCTCGTGTTCAATTTTCCTAGGAGAAAAACAAAATGAGCAAAGGCTAGTTTATCCATATATTCAGGCCATTTCAGAGCAGCCGCACAAAGCCCTCAGTGGCCCAGTAGAAGTGTCCCAGAATGGCCTAAGCCTAGCCATGACTCCAGATTGGTCAATTATTGGCCAAGACCATAGCCAGAACCTCTAAAAAACCACTTTGGCCCTGGGGATAAGTGCTGCAAAATGCCCCTGGAGCAAGCAGCCCCACAAAATTTTAAGACACATTTTGTTGTCATTGGGGGAAAGACCTAGGACCTCCAGATGCAAGGCCCTGTCAGGGGGAGAATTCTATGGAACCCCATTCTGTGTGGGATGCTTGGGAAAGCCATCTCTAAGGAGAGGAGTACAGCTAGGTCTGGCAGGGAAGGAGCTCATCAGGGTGGGGCAGGAACAGAACAGGTATGGGGGGAGGAAGCCACCACTTGGTAGCTTCCTGCCACAATTATTTTCACTAACTAGGTCCAAAGCTCAGTCGCTGTTTGTTTTTCTACTTGGAGTAAAAGTGTTATTAGAGGCCTGTAAATTTCAGAACCTGGGAGCAACATCCCAGTTGCCCTGCCCCAGTTTCAGCTCTAGATGTAGGCTAGGTGATAACAAGGGGCAGTTGGGAAGTAATGAGGTCAACCTGGGTTCATGTTCAGCTTAGGAAGGAAGTCACTACTTTAGTCACCAATGTAAGGCTGTTAACAAATACCCCCACCCAGTCCAAGGATCTCAGCTTTGGAACCAGGGCTATCTCGTCTAGCTTGTACATAGCCATTCACATAACACGTCAGAGGAAGATCCAGTTAAACATGCATTTCAGAAACCATTAATGATAGAAATACTCAAATATTTGAATAATTCCCGTAGACATTCTTTCATCCCTAGTTGTCATCTTTAAAAATGATTCTCTCAGTCTCCTTTGCAGGCTTATCATCCTTCCTCTACCTCCATCCCCAGGCATGGGTGTGTCTCAAGACTGTCCTCTTTCTACACCATCTCTCTAGATGACTTCATGGGCTTCCATGAGTTTAATTAGCACCTCTATGATGATGACTCCCAGATCTATATCTCCAGCCCCAATCTTCCTCCTGAGCTTCAGTCTTTTATCTTCAATTTTCTGCTGGACATCTCCAACCAGGCTTTTCAGTCTCAACATATCCAAAACCAATATGCCCTGGCCAAGGGCCTGGGGGAGAACCTCAAATGTATCTGGGTCCTTTATAACCAACCAGATCTCAAGATTCCACCAACCCCTGCCTTGACCATCAGGCAGGAACCGGGGACTCTCTATCTGTCCCCCATCTTTGTGCACACCACCACTGCCTTGCTGTGGGATTGAAAATCAAACCAACATTATGATAGCTTCTGTCCTATTCTCTACTGCCCTATGGTCTGTAATTCAGACTTAACAGGCTCTGTGGGTCCAGCTATATCATTGGCAGTCCTGTCCTTTTTTACGTTCCCCCATTAGACTGTGAGCTCCCTGAGGGAAGGAGTTTGTCTCTGCATCTCCCTCAAAGCCTAAGGCCTCCTGCACAGAGTTGGTTGGTTTTTTATTGTCCTTCATGCCCAAAGAGGACCAAAATGACATCGCTATGTTGGGGGTCAAGATACAGTGCATCCAACTGTGGTTGATCAGACCCATCTGAGCTCAGAAGGATCTACCATCTACTATTTGTAGGGGAGATAGTCCACATGAACATTTGGAGTGGAGATGGCTCTAAATCTAGGCATTTCGCATTTCTTTTGAACTGTTGCAATTCTGCTTTGCTCATAGAGCACAGCACCTTCTCTCATGAGGGCATGCCACTCTGGCAGTCCTATGCCAGCATCTCTCATGTCTTACAATCAATTCCAAAGTTCTTCACAGAGATCTTGAGAGGGTCCTTGTACCCTTTCTTCTGACCTCCATGTGAGTACTTTTCTTGTGTGGGGTCACCAAGAGTTAGATATGACTGAAACAACTGAACAACAAAGAATTTGACCTCACATACTTACCCTCCAAACCCAGAGCTCTTCCCACTGTGAATAGCCTTGAAATCTGGAATAAGGGCTGGAATAAGAATCATTTGGGTTTCATTCAAGACAACTCAATTCCACAAGGCCCCTCCTATGAAGCAAGAGTTGTGCTGTTAGAGATATGATGGCAAAAACTATTTAGTCAGGGAGTAGTAAGAACTCAGCTGTATGAATGGGTAAGACTGGAGTCAAATTGCAGAGAGTGGATGGTTGCACTAGTGTGTGCCTGTAATCCCTACTATTGAAGGGAAGCTAGTGGATAGCTTGAGTTTAGGAGCTCTGAGTTACAGAAGGGCTAAGGCTGATGAGGATTCCCACCAAGTCTGGCACCAATAGGATGAGCATGTGAAATCAGGTACCTTTCTAAGGAGGGGCTAACCAGCTCAGCTCAGAAATGTAGCAGGTTAAAGCTTCCATTTCAGTCAGCAGCAGGATCAGGCCCTTGAGTGGCAGCCATACTTTCAGCTTGGGCAAGATAGGGAGACTTACTTTCAAAAAAACATGCAGAGGATCTTGAATGTTAAGCTTAGAGGTTTATACTTAATTCTGTAGGCAATGGGGAGCCAGTGAGGTTTTTTGAGCAGAGGAGTGATATGACCAAAAAACAATATAAGGAAAGTTCCTTGAGTGGTAGGGTGGACATTGAGTTGGATAAAGACTGGAGCCAGGAAGAGGCATTATGAGTTGGTCAGGAATCTAGATTAAGGTTACCATAGTTGGAGTGGAAATATTTGTGGAAGTCAAAATAACAGGATTTAGTAACTGTTTGGATGTGTGGAGTAAGGGAGAGGGCTGAGTGAAGGATAGCTTTGATGTAAGTTTGGGGATTGAACAGATGGCTTCATAGTCAATAGGTAGAAGAGTGGGGAAGGACCAGGTATAATGATAACAACAACAACAACAACAAAATAACAATAAAAGTTAACATTTATATAGTGCTTACTTATGTGCCAGGCACTGTGCTAAGCACTTCGCAATTATAATCTCGTTTGATCCTCATAACAACCCTGGGAGATAGGTTTGCCATTTCCTTCTCCAGCTCATTTTTACAGATGAAGAAACTGAGGCAGACAAAGATTAACTGATTTGTGAGGGTCATGCAGCTAGTAACTGTCTGAGGCTGAATTCCAACTCAGGTCTTCACCTAGACCTCCAGATTTAGAGAGAGAGAAGG
Source organism: Phascolarctos cinereus (assembly GCF_003287225.1). Lineage (NCBI taxonomy): Eukaryota > Metazoa > Chordata > Mammalia > Diprotodontia > Phascolarctidae > Phascolarctos > Phascolarctos cinereus. The sequence goes on along the minus strand of NW_027556098.1, from coordinate 403,319,535 downwards.
TAATGAGTACCGTGTTCAGTTGGATATGTCAGACAGATCAGAGCTGAAATTCAAACCCTTAAGAGATGGGGCTGAGATGTCCATGGCAAAGTTAACTCCTCTTCATTGGACAATTGCCATTAGTTTTCAATGGTCTGCCCCCATGGGGGAAACAGATGCAGAGGGCTCATTTATAGGATCCTAGAGCCTAAGTGGTAGAGGTCATCTAGTTAAACTCCTTCATTTTATAGATGAAGAAACTGGCTCTCAGAGAAGTGAAATGATTTGCCCACTTAAGAACCCACCCAACTATTAAGTGGAAGAGGTGATATTTAGACTCAGTTTTGATCATGCCAATCTAACATTCTTTTAACTGCACCATGTTACCTCCCAATAATCCCAAACTTTGAATGGATGGATGAATGAAGGAGCATTTGTTTACCAAGTACTTATCATGTGTCCTAAGAGCAGGATATACAATAGAAAAGACAGGAAAGAAAGAAGCATTCACTATGTTCTAGGTACTGTGCTAAGCACTAGGGATACAAATCCAAGCCAAAAGAAAGACAATCCCTGCCCTCAGTCCTTGATGTTTGTCCTTCAATCTCCAATGATGTCGTGGGGGTGATGTGTTGATTTGCAAGTGAATTGGACTGAAGTGAGGCATGGCTCTGCAAAGCCATCAGCCTCATTCTCTCCTCCAGGGTCGTCTGAGTCCAGTGCCAAGACATAGGTCAGGACGACTAACCCGTGGAACTCCAATTCTAATGGAGGAAGACAGCGTACCAAAGGGAAGGAAAGTACTCTGCATAAGGGTAGAGTTTTGAAGTCCAGAAACCAGGAACAGGGCCAGGAGGGGAATGAAGTCAGGCCAGTCTGGGTGCCTTCAAAAAATGGAGGCCCCAAGAGAGTCCCTACTCTCAAGGCATTCCCATTCAAATGGGAGAGACGACTCGTGGAGGAGCTTTCACCTGCAAGTCAGAATGAGCCTCAAACCATTGTAGATAGCTTTGGAATAAAGTGCCTGGTCTTGCCCACATTCCTGATGACTCCCTTCATCCCAGCCCCTCCCCCAAACAGAGAGAAAAATCAAAATAGCCGTTCCTTATTGCTTGAGTCCCAAGACCATGCCTGGTTGTGGAGGGGAGGGAGTCCATGAGAGGCAGAGATAATTTCTTGGCTTCTGAATTAACTGGGAGCTGCCCCACTTCAGAAGGGCCAAGTCTTTTGGGCATATCAAGCAGGTTCCCAAGTGCAGGCTCAACTCCTGTTTAGAGGGGTCAGAGTTTGCCCATGTGCATGCATACACCTCCTGGGATTTGGATCAGAAGCAACTACCAGGGCCGCCTTTGCCTCAGTCTGAACTTAGATAGGGGCTTATGTTGCTGAACCAGACTCTGATCCCTTTGAATCATAACTGATATTTTTATAGGCTTGGAGGCTTTTAAAGCATCTGATGTACACAATCTCATTATGACAACCCAGGGAGGAAGGTGCTTCTAATCTACATTTTACAGATGAGGAAACTGAAGCTAATGAATATCTAAACAGGATTTGAACCAAGTCCTCTAGTGTACCTTCAGCTTGAGCAGTGGGGTGGAGTGGAATGCATGGGGTCCCTGTGTAGTGGTTATGGTTCAGATCCCACTTCTGATACTTACTGTCTGTGTGATAGTCCCACAGTGACTTGGACAAGTGACTTCAACAACAACAATAAGCATTTATTAAGTACCTACTATGTACCAGGCACTGTACTGAGCAGGGAGGATACAAAGAGAGGCAACAACAAAGTCCTTGCCTTCAAGGAGCTCAACCTCTCTGGGCTTAGCTGGGCTGTCTAAACAAGCTTTTGCTCAAATCTGTTCTCATCCTTCGAAGAACAAAGACCATGCCCACTGAATTTCCAGATGGGTAGTCTAGACATAAACAAGGGATCCAAATGTCTGGATGAAACGTCCTGCTCGTTTAGATGGTGCAGATGTCTTCCCTACATTCCTGTTAGCCCCTCTCCCACTCCTTCAGCTAAATTCCATTCAATTCACAAAGTGTCCAAAGGAGCAATGGAGTCAGATATACTCTTGGAATGGGAGGACCTCTGTTCAAAGCTCCCTGATTATTTCCTACCTGTGTGATCTTAAGCAGCTCTCTAGCTTCATCTGTAAAACAAAGGACTTGGTCTAGAATCTACAACTACCAAACACACAGCCCCCAACACTCCAGAATGCAGCCTGAACCAGATTAAAAATGTAATTGGGAAATATGTAATGAAATAAATGAAAATACGATAGAACACAGATAATGTTAATACATGGTTTTCTAAGTCAATAGGGGGTCTGCAGGGGTACTTAAGAACAGTTTAAGGGCTCCAGGTTCTATTTGAGTTAGACACCAATGGAGTAGATGACCTTTGAGGTCCCTTTCAGTTCTAAATCTGTGATTCTATGTGACAGCCATATTTTTTTTGGTCTAAATCTGTGATTTCTTTGGTCAGTAAGAGGAACTCCCAGTATGAAAATTCCCTCTAACAACGTACCTCCAACAACTAAGTAACTTAGAGTCTCAGAGAATGCCCAGGGCCCTCAGAGGTTAACCTCGGTGATACTTATAGCTAGTGTATTATATATAACTAGCATGTTCCAGAAGCGAGTCTCAAACTCAAATCTCGAACTCCAAACCTCGGTCTTCTCCTCTATGTCTGAAGCTCTGAGAATACAAAGACAGTGCCTGCCTCAAGGATTGTCCTGGGGGCACCTGTCACAGTCTTGTGACCTGGTAAAACCTTTAGAACATGACGTTCAGTTCTGCATGCTACAATTTAGGAAGGTTATCGACAGGCTGGAGATGATCCCAAGGCAAGAGGGTGAGGGGCCTTGGTCCCATGTGACATAAAGGACCATTGAAGGAACTTCAGGTGTGACCCTGGGAAGGAGGATGGGGGGTGACATGCCAGAGGTCCTCAAGTATCAGAAGTGGGATTATATGTTCTGCTTGGCCCCAAAAGGTAGAACTCAGAGCGATGCAGGGAAATGGCAGAGAAACAGTTTGGTGGGGCTTCAGGGAAGGAAAGATTTTGTTACAATGAGAGGTGCCCTTAAGTGGGATGGGCTGTCTCAAGAGCTAGTAGGCTCTCTCTCATTAGAGGTTGGAGAGGAGAGGGAGATGAGAATAGCGAAGAGGAAGGGAGAGGAAGGGAGAGGAAGGGAGAGGAAGGTAGGGGAGGAGAGGGGAGGGGAGAGAAAGCAGGAAGAAAGGAAAAGGGGGAAAGGGGAGAGGAGAAGATGGGAGAGTAGAGGAGGGGTGGAGAGGGGAGAACCAGAAGACGGGACCAAGCGTGAGGAAACCATGAAGGCTTTGAACAGAATTACTTAGGTTTTATAATTGAAAGTGGGCGATGAAAGCAAGCTTTGAATTAGTCCAACCAACAGGCCCTGGAAAACACTCCCTGTGGCCATTTTGAGGGAGTCAGTGAACTTTTCCTCTAATGTTCCCCACCTTGCTTTCTACTCTGGCCAGTCAAAGGCTTTGTGCTCTCTCTGTTGGCCTTGACTTTGCCTCTGGCTCGCTTTGCTCCCCCTCCCCCTCCTCAGGTGTTCTGGAACGTTCTTTCTCCCAAAGCCAGCAATTAGATCCAGTGGGATCACCTGTGTGGGGCTGCTCACCTGTGTCAGATCGCTCACCTGTGCTGAGCACAGGTGCTCAGGCACCGCTGCTGACAGACCCTCTCAGGGCCCAAGCTAAGTCCTGCCCAGGGCTTCCAAAGGAGCACAAGAGCGTAGATCAGCTGCACAAATCTTTTCTTCCTCACTTCCTCCCTGCTTCCTTCTTCCTCCACAGCCCCGAACAGCAAGGAGGTGTCTGGGAGCCAGAGCTGATTCATAGAGTAGCCTGGACGTTCCTTCCGTCTCTTGGGTTCCATTTTTCCTGTGAGCGGTGTGTGCACCGGGCTGTATTAGACTTTTGGAGATGGAAAGCTGCTGGACCAGCAAGGTTGTCCTTCCTGCCCAGACGTGTGATTGCGCCTGCTTTCATGTGCACACAGCAGGGCTGCCAGACAGTCGAGCTGGGGCTTCTTAACTAAAATCAAACAGCAGAGTGAGAAGGGAGGGTGAGGGGTGGGAGATAAAGAAGGAGAGAGGGGAGGGGAGGAGGGATAAAGAGGAGGAGAATATGAAGGGGAGAGGAGAGAGAAGGGAGGAATGAAGAAAAAAGGAAAGGGAAAGAAGAGAGGAGAGTGAAAAAGAAGAGAAGAGGGGATGGGAGAAGAGAAGAGGAGAGGGGAGGGTAAGGGAGATGAGAGAGATTAAGTGACCCCCCCCACACACACGCAGTCTTTCCATATTTTCTGCTGGCATGATTAATCACCGAATATGTTCCCAAATGCAAAAATATGTGCTGGGAAAATGACAAAAGACAGTGCTCTCTCTCCTAGGAGCCTTCAAACTTTGTCGCCTCCAGTGTGAAAGTCTCCAGACTCAGTCCTTAGCTCTGCCCTCCATATATAGCTTCCTACAGGTCTTGTTCATTTCCCTTCCACTCCTCATCCCCTCAAACTTATACTCCACCTGCCTATTCTTCCTTCCTTTCTCCATCCCTTCTTTCAACAAATGGGCTAAACACCTACTGTGTGCTAGGCTTGACCCATGGCTTGGCCGGTTGGTGTTTAGTCATTGAGTGATGACTGGGAAATAATGAGAAAAAGGAAAACCAGAGTCTGGGAGGGGAGGCAGCTGTGCCAGGCAGAGGGTGGGTGGCCACACCCATAAGAATTCCCACACTCTGACCCCCACAATCCCCGGGGGGACTGGGGAGGAGCCCACACCCATTCTCCTGTTTGATGTGGGAATGGCAGGTCTCAGCATGAGATGTTGAGCCCTGATCCCCAGCAAAGAGAAGCAAATTTTTTGGCTCCCACTCGGGGAAATTTGGTGTTTTATGTATCTATAATATATAAACTTTTTTCCTGCCCACCTATGATTTTATTGGTTTAAGGAACTCTCTCTGTGGAAAACCCTTCCACCCATTCAAATCAGCACCTGCCCTGCAGTTTATAGCCTTTTTTTCTTTTTATTTATTATTTCTTTTTAACATTCTTTTCTTTTTAAATGTTGAGTTCCCGATTCTACCCCTCCCTCCCATCTCCCTCCCACCCATTGAGAAGGCAAACAATATGATATCAATTATACATGTGAAATCATGCAAAATATATTTCCATATTAGCCATATCTCAAAAAAAAAGCAAGAAAATTATACTTCAATTTGCACTCAGAGTTCATCAGTTCTCTCTCTGGCAGTGGAGAGCATTTTTTCATTATGAGTCCTTTGGAATTGTCTTGGATCACTGCATTGATCAGAGCAGCCAAGTCTTTCACAGTTGATCATCATTACGACATTGCTGTTACTGTGTACAATGGTCTCCTGGCTCTTCTCAATCTAAACTTTGTATCAGCTCATATATGTCTATCTATGTTGTTGTTGTTGTTTTCTGAAACCACCTCCTCATCATTTCTTATAGAGCAATAGTATTCCATCACAATCATATGCCACAACTTGTTGTCATTCCTCAGTTGAGTCCTTCTTTTTCCAATTCTTTGCCACCCAAAAAGAGCTGCTATAAATATTTTGTACATATGGATTCTTTTCCTTTTCTCTTGATCTCTTTGGGGGTACAGACCTAGTAGTGGTATTCTGGGTCAGAGGGTAAACATAACTTTATAGCCCTTTGGGCACAGTCCCAAATTGTTCTTCAGGGACAGCTAGGTGGTGCAGTGGATAAAGCACCAGCCCTGGAGTCAGGAGGACCTGAGTTCAAATCCGGCCTTAGTCTTATAACACTCAATTAGTTGTGTGACTCTGGGCAAGTCACTTAACCCCAATTGCCCTCACCAAAAACAAAAACAAAAGCAAAACAAATTGTTCTTCAGAATGGTTGGACCAGCTCACTACTCCACCAACAACAAATTAGTATACCTATTTTCCCTCATTCCCTCTAGCATTTGTCGTTTCTGATAAGTGTGAGGTGGTATCTCAGAGTTGTCTTAATTTGCCTTTCTCTAATCAATAATGATTTAGAGCATTTTTTTTTCATATGATAGCTTTGATTTCTTCTGAAAACTGCCTGTTCATATCCTTTGACTATTCATCAATTGGGGAATGGCTCTTATTTTCATAAAATTGACTCAGTTCCCTATATAGTTGAGAAATAAGGCCTTTGTCAGAGAAACTTGATGTAATGTTCTTGTATTACTTCATTGTTGATAGCACCCTTTAGCAAAATGTAGTTTCCCTGATTATCTCTTTCAATTAGGTCTATTTTTGCTTTTGCTTTATCTGAGATCATGATTGCCACCTTTGCCCTCTTTGCTTCAGCTGAGGCAATATCTGCTCCAGCCCTTCATTTCAACTCTGGGTGTGTCTTTTTGGCCCAAGTGTGTTTGTTATATACAACCTATTGTTGGATTCTGGTTTCCAACCCATTTAGCTATCTGCTTCTATTCTATAGGTTAGATCATTCCATTCACTTTCATGGTTATGATCACTAATTTTCCTCCATCCCATTTTCCTCTGTTTATCCTCCTCTCTTTTTATCTTGTCCATCCAAAGTCTGTTGATTCTAACTACTGCCTCTGCCAATCTGCCCTCCCCCTTCTCATCATCCCTCCCCACCCTCCACATATCTCTTATCCCTTTCCACTCCTATCTTCCTATGTGGTAAGATAAATCTCTAAGCCCAGATGAGTGGATTCTTCCCTCTTCAACCAATTCTGAAGTGTTGCCTGCCAACTCCCTTCATTTCCCCCTCAATTATGAAGGCTCTTCCTTGTGCACCCCCTTTATATGAGAAAATTTGCCCCATTCTGCCTTTCTCTTCCCCCCTTCTCCCAGGGCATCACTATTTCTCACCCCTACATTTTTTTTGAGATCATCTCAACATAATCAATTCACATTCATGCCCTCTATCTATGCAGAATCTTAACTGCCCTAACCATGACAAAGGTCTTAGGAGTTCCATGTATCATCTTCCCAGGTAGGAATGCAAACAGTTTAACTCCATTGAGTCCCTTAGGATTACTCTCTCACATTCACCTTTTTATGCTTTTCTTGAGTTTTTTGTTTGAATGTCAAATTTTCTATTCAGTTCTGGTCTTTTCAACAGGAATGCTTGGAAGTCCTCTACGTCATTAAATATCTATTTTTCCTCTTGAAGGATTATACTGTTTTGCTGGGTAGGTTATTCTTAGTTGTAATCCTAATTCCTTTGTCCTCTGGAATATCATAGTCCAAACCTTCCACTCCTTTAATGTGCAAGCTGCTAAATCTTGTGTGATACTGACTGTATAACTAAATTGTTTCTTTCTGGCTGCTTACAATATTTTCTCCTTGACCTTGGAGCTATAGAATCAACTATAATATTAAAGGGAGTTTTCATTTTGGGGTCTCTTTCAGGAGGTGGTCAGTAGATTCTTTCAATTTCTCTTTTATCCTCTGGATATAAAAATCAGGGTAGTTTTCCTTGCTAATTTCTTGAAATAAGATATCTAGGCTCATTTCTTTTGTCATGGCTTTCAGGTAGTCCAATAATTCTTAAATTTTCTCTCCTCCATCTATTTTCCAGGTCAATTGTTTTTTCTGATGAGATAGTTCACATTTTCTTCTATTTTTTCCATTCTTTTGATTTTGTTTTATTGTTTCTTTTTTCATTTTATTTTTAAACATAATTAATTAATTAATTTGTTTTATTGTTTCTTGAAGTATCATGCAGTCACTAGCTTCCACTTGCCCAATTCTAATTTTTAAGGAATTATTTTCTTCAGAGAGCTTTAGCACTTCTGTTCCATTTGGCCATCTCTGTTTTTTAAGGTGATATTTTCTTCAGTATTTTTTGTGCCTTTTTTTTTTTACCAACCAAGCTACTAATTCTCTTTTCATAATTTTCTTGCGTTACTCTCATTTCTTCTCCCAATTTTTCCTCTACCACTTTTATCGCTTTCTTTAACTCTTCCAGGAATTCTTGCTGGCCTTGGGTCCAATTAGCATTTTTCTTGGAATTTTTGGTTGTAGCTGGTTTTACATTGTTGTCTTCTGAGTTTTGTCTTGGTCTTCCCTGCCACTACAGTAGCTTTTTATGATTAAATTGTTTCTTTTCTTTTTTTCTATTTGTTCATTTTTCCAGCCTATTTCTTCATTTTGAACTTGATGTTAAAGTTGGGCTTTGTTCACCTGGGGATGGGGAGGCACTGTCCAAACTTCAGGCTTTTTCTTGATTCTGTTTTCAGAGCTAGTTATGGGAGTCTGCAAGTTTTTGGTGCTTCCACGATATTGGGATCTGAGGAGAGATACGGTCATTGCACTCCTGGCCTGAAATCTGGTCTTTACCCAGGAAGGGGCCCTGCTGTCCTGAAGCTGCAAGTGCTAGTGCTCCTTTTGGCCCTGGAACTGTGACCAGGGTCCCTGCTCCCTCAGATCAGGTGCTCCTCTCCATCCCGGAACTGCGACTGAGAACTGCTGATGGGCAGTAGAGTTTCCAACTGGTACCAGCTGCACCAAGTGCCAGTAAAGGGTCCCCTGTAATTTCTTTGTCACCAGTCATCTGACCTCCTTACTGTCTCTGGGCTGAGGGCTGTTGAAGCTGCTGTTGCTGTTGTCACTGCCTCCAAAGTCCACAGCTGGTGCTCCTGCCATGGTCTGGGGCTGTGTCTACCTTGGTGTTACAAACCTCTCCTGCCAACCTCCTAAGTTGTCATAGGCTGGAAAAAATGTCTCCCTCTGATCTTTTGTTGGCTCTATTAATCCAAAATTTTATTTGAGGCATTATTTTCAAGTTGTTTGGAGGGGAATGTTGGGAGAGTTCAGCTGGGTCCCAGCCTGTGCTCTGCCATCTTAGCTCTACCCCACCCTGCAGTTTATAGTCTTAGAGCATTAGTTACCTGGGGCACTTAGAGGTGTCTTTACCAGCTCTCACTGCATAGATGTGTCAGGGGCTTGAAGCCAGAGCTTCCATTTTGTCTATGGACCCAATCAATTTTTCACCAAAAAGCCAATATTCTTTCTAGGATTCAAATTGAAGGCATTAGTCAACAGATGGTCTCTGAGGTCCAGTCCAGTTCCAGAGTTCATGAAGTCATCTTTTGTTTCTTCTCTCAGCCCTTCTCCCGTAGCCAGTAGAAATAAGGTGGATTAGCTGGAGGCCTACACACACACACACACACACACACACACACTCCGCTCTCCTCAGTGTTTGAGCAAAGGGACAGGAGAGAGAATGGACTATGGAAATCACATGCCCTCCTGGGGAGTTGCCAATGTTCAGCTGGGCAAATTGTAGGCACTGCCAGGTCACTGCAACTCCAAGCCTTCAAGTGACCACAGAGGTTAGGAGGCCAAACTCAGTGGATGGTGACTTGATCGAAGGGCAACGGACAGGGGGTTGGCAAATTCTCCCCGCTGGCTCCACCAAGGTCTAGGAGCCAGCCCAGAACAGTGAGCCTAGAGTCGGTGGGCAGACCAAGGGAGGGTAGGGGTAGGGAGGTTGGCATCACAGACTTGGAGCTGGAAATCATTAAGTCCTACCTCCCTCATTTTACAGATGAGGAAACTCAGGCCCAAAGAGGGAAAGGGGCTAGTTGGGATGACTTTAAGGAATAAGCAACAGTTGCTGTTTAGTTGTCTTTGATTTTCGTGAGGTTTTCTTGGCAGAGACACTGATGTGGTTTACTATTTCCTTCTCCAGTGAATTAAGGTGAACTTGCCCAGAGTCACATGGCTGGTGAGTGTCTGAGGCCAGATTTGAACTCAGGTCTTCCTAACTCCAGGCCCTGTGCTCTGGGAAGCCCAACCCTGACTTGTGAATTTGATGGGAGGGCAGAGCTGGGGAGCAATGTGAAATGCTTCAAGTTATTTGAGGACTGGAAAAGAAGAATTCTAGCTCCTGGTCCCCTTTTTTAAAAGGAAAAAAAAGATGTCTTTTATTTCCCTTCTGTGAGTTTCTTTCCCTTTTCTGGCTCAGTGAATCTTCTCTTAGGAAACGTTTCAGTAAAACTAACCAACATATCCACTCTGTCTGACAGTGTATGCTATATTCTTTACCCATAGTTCTCCACTTCTTTAATGAAGGGAGGGAGTTGATGACTTTATTTTCTATAGTACTAATGGGTTTCCCTCACCGAAATGCTTCAAGGTAGCTAATAATAATAGTTATATAATAATGTACAGTATCCTCAGTTAAGAACTGAAAGGGATGTCAGAGGTCATCTGTTCCAACCCTGTCATTTTTAAGATGTGGAAACCGAGGCTGAGGGAGATGAAGCTGCTAGCTCAAGGTCACACAACTGCAGAATCTGCACGTGGGCTTTTGGGGAGCTCCAAGATGGGAGATGGAGTGTGTTGTTTGGGGAACAGAAAGGAGGCCAGTATCAAGGGATGAGTCAAGTTTAAGAGAAAAAATAGGAGTCGTGAGAGACCGTAGCGGCCAAATGGAGGATTGGATATTTGATCCTGGAGGTTATAGGGAGACACCAGAGTTTGCTGAGTGGGGAGGTGTCAGGGTCAGACCTGTGCTTGGGGAAGATCACTTTGTGGTCTCTGTGGTCTCACATGTGGCACAAGGAGCCCCCCAAAAGGGGTTGGCTGACTGAGGGGCAGCTAGGTGGCACAGTGGATAGAGCATCGGCCCTGAAGTTAGGAGGACCTGAGTTCAAATCTGGCCTCAGACCAAACACTTGACACCAGCTGTGTGACTCTGGGCAAGTCACTTAACCCCAATTGCCTAAAAAAAAAGGGGGGGTTGGCTGAGGGGTGGTGGTTGAGGTACCCCTAGATTTCAGTTTGTGCCAGCTTGGCAGAATTCTCTGGATGAGGAATGACTTAGGGAAGTTACCACCCCCCCTTCCCTTCCCCTCCTATGATGTAGACCTGGGAGCTGTGGGCTTTGACTCACTTGCAGAACAGCCTTGCACGTGGGGGCGCCACGTGTGCCTCTCAGGGCAGGCCCACTCCCCCTTCCCCAGCAGGCATCCCTCATTTGGCACTCAGGCTCCGGCCCAATAGTTTGCCAGCTCTGCTTCACTACTTTGCCTTCAGGGTCTCCTCTGACCTCCCCACCCAACCACTCCATTGCCCGTTCCAGAGACTCTTCAGGGTAGTTAGTTAGGCAAGCCAAAAAGCCAAAAGGATCACCCCCACCCTCTCTCCTCTCCCCCTCTTCTATATGCCCATTCACCTCTGGCCTCTGAGGAAATTTGGCACCCAGGGGAAAGAGTGAAGATGCCCAGCTTTCCAGAAGAAATGCCATCCCTGCTTTGCAGTGGAAATTGAAATTTGTTGGGTGGGGGTGGAGGAGAAGGGAGGAGGGAGAGATTGGGGCGGGTGGCTTATAGCTTCTCAAAACACGTTGGCCTCTTTGACCCAGGCAGGATCCCAGGAGAGATAGGCTATGGTTGCATTTAGTGGGAACCACAAAGGAAGAAAAAACAGAACTTTTTTTTGGGGGGGGAGAGGAAGGAATCCCAAGTTTCTCTCCTGTTTCTCCCAAGAGGAGAGAGAGTAGAGCCAGAGGTGAGGGAAGATTAAGCAGGAAAGGGGGAGGTTATGTCATTAGAGGCTGGAATCCAGTGTTTGGATGAATCGCCATGGTTACCGGAAGGAGCCAACTGGGTAAAAATAGCCAAAAAGAAAAAAAAAGGATGCGTTCCAAGAATCTGAGTCTTCAAAAAGAAAGAAAGAAAGGAGGGGAAAGAAGATATATTCTTGTTTCAAACCAAGAGGACAAAGTTGCATGTGGTTGGGTGTCCACACTGGAAAGGGGGGGAGACGCTGCTGAATGGGATTTCTGGCTCTCCCCAATTCCAATATGAAAATAGACATCCTGAATGTGTCTTATCCAATCCAGTTGCCTGCCCAGTGGCTGGGATCCCAAAGGAAAAATAGGTCTTTTGTGACATATTTCCATCAGGAGATTTGGGGAAGTTGCTCAAGGGAATGATTTTTTTTTTTAACATACGGCAACAGAAAGGGGGAAAAAAAACCTGTTAGGCAGATTTGAGATACCTCAGAGTTAAGTACCATCCGGCTACTCCAACAAGGAGGTTTTTCCCCCTGTGGCCTGGAGGATATTCAGTGCTTTTTCCACAGGCAGACTCAACTAAAAGGGTCAGGGCTAGTGGTTTTTCTTTCTCTGGAGTGACATTTTGGGGACCTGGAAGTCTCTCATGTATTGGTACCTCACTTGTGTCCCAGAGAAATCTTCTAAGCATAGACTCACAGGTCTAGAACTGGGAGGGACTTCCAAAGCCCTCTTGTCCAACCCCTTGACTTTACAGATGAGGAAACTGAGGCCCATCGGAGCATAGGTTCATAGGTCTAAAGCTTGGAAGGACCTTACATACCCTCTAAGTTCAATCTCCTTCATTTTACAGAAGAGGAAACTAAGACCCAGACAGAGAGGAGAGAGAGAGAGGAAAGAGAGAAAGAGGAGAGATAGGAGAGAGAGAGATAGGAGAGGGGAGGGGGGAGAGAGAGAGAAAGGGAGAGAGAGGAGAAAGAGAATCTGAGTGTCCCCAATAACACAGGAATTAAGTGGAAGAGACAGCACTTGACCCAAGGTCCCCCGACTTCACACATTCCACTGCCCCTTGATGCCTCCTTCGCACAAGAGAGAAGACAAAATACAAAATCAAAGAATTTTTTTTTCAATTTGGAATTTGCTTCGTTTCTGTGGTGTTGTTTGTTTTGTTTTTTCTAAACAGCATCAATGGGGGCATCTCCAGGGAGGGCGTGTGTTCATCTCCATCTCTTTAACCTCTCAGCCAGGGGCAGCCCCTGTCTATAGCCAATAATCTGAGCCCAGAGTTGAATGGGAGGAGCAGAAGGGGCTGGATGGCCTTTGGGGAATTGCAGAGTTCTTTTAATAACTCCAAAGCTTCAGCCTGAAACAAAGACCTATTTTTTTTAAGGGCCAATATTCTTCCGGCAATGTATGACTTCAAATCCTGGAAAGTTAATCTCTGAAGGAGTAAAGTTAAGGATCACCCAAAGGGCAGGAGAGAGGGCCATGGCTGCCATATTTCAGCAGGAGAAGCAAGAGCAAAAGGTGGTATAAAAGTAGAGGATGTAGAAGGACAGCTAGGTGGCACAGTGGCCCTGGAGTCAGGAGGACCTGAGTTCAAATCCAACCTCAGTCACTTACTAGCCATGTGATCCTAGGCAAGTCGCTTAACCCCAATTCCCTCAAAAAAATAAAAAGTAAAAAAGAAGTGAAATAAATAAATAAACTTAACTATTTCCAAGCAAAGCACCCTAGCCTTCCAGTTTTCCAAGTTTGTAACCTTGGCATTCACCTTGTCCCCATGCTCTCTCCTCACTTCAGTAGCCGATCAGTTGTCAAATCCTGTCATTTTCATCTTCGTATCTGTTGCCTCTGACGTTTTCTCTCCACTTATGGAGCCAATGCCTTCGTTCACGCCCTCATCTCCTCTTGACTGCATTAGTCCACCAGTCTTCTCACTGATCTCCCTGCCTCCAGTCTCTCCCCACTTTAGTCTATCCTACACACAGCTGCCAAACCCACACTCCTTAAGCCCATATGTGACCACATCATTATCCCATTCAATCAACCCCAACATGTCCTGTTGCCTCTAGCATCAAAAATAAACTTCTTTGCTTAGCTTTTACTCCCATACAACCTCATCCTAAGGCTCTTTCCACAAGCATTGGACATTACTTTCTTTTCCACATTCTGTGATCCAGTCAAGTTGTCCTCTCTATTCCTTGCACAGAGCAATCCATCTCTCATCTCCAACCTTTGCATTGGCCATCCCTCATGCCTGGGACACACTCCCTTCTCACCTCTGCCACCTAGAATCTTTCTCATCCTTTGAAATGCAAGCCAAGCATCACCATCTACACAAAGCCTTTCCTGATTTCCCCCTTGTATTTTTATTTTTATTTATTATCTTAATATTTATTCTGTATACATGTATACATATATACCTGTTGTGTACTCCATTTGAATGTAAGCTGTTTGTAAATAAGGACTGTTTTATTTCTCTTAATTCTACCCCCAATGCCTCTATGATGTTGCTATGAGTTGTTCAGATGGGGCAGATTCAAGGTGAGTGGGAAGGATCTATTCAGGAGTCCTCCAATGTATCTATCTTCCAGGGGAAAGTCTAATAGGCTATTAAAGTACTTCCTGTTTTTGTTTTGGTTTTTTTTGGCTAGGCAGTGGGGTTAAGTGACTTGCCCAGGGTCACACAGCTAGTAAGTGTTATTTGTCTGAGGCCGGATTTGAACTTAGGTCCTCCTGAATCCAGGGCTGGCACTCTGTCCACTGTGCCACCTAGCTGCCCCCTACTTCCTGTTTTTGTATTTGTTAATGAACTCCTATGAGTTCTTTGTATAATGCATTTTTTTTGTGACAGATAAAGTAAGGGCTGTCCCATTTTATAATGAGTACCTAGGTGGCACAGTGGATAGAGCACTGGGCCAAGAGTCAGGAGGACCTGAGTTCAAATCCAGCCTCAGACCCTTACTAGCTGTGTGACTCTGGGCAAGTCACTTCACCCTGTTTGCCTCAGTTTCCTCACCTGTAAATGAGCTGGACAAGGACATGGCAAAACCATTCCAATGTCTCTGCCAAGAAAACCCCAAATGGGCTAGTGGAGAGTAGGACACAATTGAAATGATTCAGCAACAAACACAGCAGGTAAGTAGCACAATGGATAAAGCTCTGGGCCTGGAATCAGGAGTGCTAATCCAGCCACAGACACTCACTAGCTATGTGGCCTTGAATAAGTCACCTAACCTCTGCCTGTCTCAGTTTCCTCAACTGTAAAATGGGGATAAAAAGAGCACCTACCTCACAGGGTTGTTATGAGACTCAAATGAGATAATATTTCTAAAGTGCCTAGAATACAGTTGGTACTTAATAAATGCTTATTCTCTTCACACTTTCCCCTATGCAGGAATGGGGATACCTGCATTCAGGGAAACCCTAGACAGCAGCTGCACCTAAACTTGATTCAGATTTCCCTAGAGTTTTCCTTGAAGGTGGAGCCAATAAGCCAAAGAGAGATACTGCCCCTTTTGGGGTCAACCTCAAAGATCAAACCTGAGTTGGTGCGAGCCCAGAATCCTTGGGGTTTGAGGGGGCCAGAGGTGAAATAATATTTCTTGAACTTGAACTTGTGAGATCCCTTCCAACTCTGAAATTCTGTAATCTTTGAAATGGAAGTTATTTTCATTGTTGCTCATATTATCATTATGATATCCTTGCATGGGATAGGAGGAGTCTCTGCTAAGTGAGGGGTCCAAGGACACAACCAGGTGAGGTACTCTCCACTTACAGATAGAGAACCAAAGAATGAAAGAAAGAAAGAAAGAAAGAAAGAAAGAAAGAAAGAAAGAAAGAAAGAAAGAAAGAAAGAAAGAAAGAAAGAAAGAAAGAAAGAAAGAAGGAAAGAAAGAAAGAAAGAAAGAGAATGAATGAATGAATGAATGAATGAATGAATGAATGAATGGAAAAGTGTGTATTAAGGTTAAGGTTTGGAGATGTGGATACAAAAATAAAGATGATCACTGCCCTCTGTTACCTTACATTCTAATGGGGGAAACAAATGCAGAGGTGAGTATTGGCCAGAGAGGGGCACTTTAGTCCAGAAAGTTACGGGGATGGTGAGTGGGGTCATGACAGAATATATTGACACACCCCATCCAGGAACAATGGCAGAGTTCTTTTGATCATGGTCCCAGAACTGGGAAAGGTTAGGGGAGGAGGGAGGAAAGGGTACCTGGCAAGAAGTCGGCAGCCACGCAAATGGTTTTGGAGAGGGAGCAGAAAACCCTGTCAAAGGCTTTCCTGAAATCGGATTCCTGGAAAGATCATCCCCAGTGAGGGGACTGGGGATCTAGGGAGGAAGTTCCATAGAGTATTCCTACTTCTGCCTTCTAGGACCGAGCAGAACAAATCGAATCCACTTTTCTACACAACAGCTTTTTTAGGTAGAAGGTAGCTATTATGTTGCTCTTAAGTCTTCTCTTCAGCAGGCTGAACACTCATCCTTCTTTTGGGCAATCCTCACATGCCACAAATCGGAGGCCCTTTACCACCTTTTGCTGGATGCTTGTGGATATAGTGGCTATAGGTCTTAACGTTTCAATGGATCTGTGATTCATTAATATACACGTATATGCATATGCATATGTGTATGGATATGTATGTATGTGTGTCTAAAATGTGGTGTGTGTGTGTGTGTGTGTGTCCAAAGATATAGCTTCCCCCCTTGTTTATCTGTTTCCTCCTCTGTAAAATGAGCTGGAGAAGGAAATGGCAGACCACATCAGTATCTTTGCCTAGAAAACCCCAAATGGGGTCACAAAGAATGACATATGTCTGAAAAACAAGTCAACAACAACATTCTGTAGTGGGGAAAAAAGATATCTTCTTCCTCCTTTTCCATTCTAAGTTCAACTCATGGTCCATCCTCAGAGTCTGGACTGTCTATTGACCTCCTTATCAGAGTTTGGACAGTAGGCATTCCTTATCCACTTGGTTTTTCCAGTGTACATAGGTTGGCTTCTTTTAAGTGATCATGCATCTTGTTTAGAAGGCTCTACCATTTTCTGTGGTTTTCTTCAAGTAGCACAATGTTATGCACAAACAGGAACATCTAGAGGACCTTGTTATCTATAGGGAATCTCCCTTCTACTTGGATTCTGTGCTGGACCTCCTTCATGTAAGAATCAACACACATTTGGAGAGTGTACATCTCTCTGCTTTATACCTCACTTGATATTCATAATCGGGGAGGTGTTGAACACTGTTATCTCCACTATCGTATCTTACAAAGAATCTTGTAATATTTTGGCACATGCATGGGAGACACCTTGTTGGAAGGCAGCCTTTAGGGCAATGTTTTACTCTACCAAATCAGATACTTAAAAAAAATAGTCAACAAAGGGTAAGCTTAGTGGGTTTTGTTTAAAGTGGATTTTTATTGTTGTCTTTTGTTTTACATCTCCTAGATTTTTCCCTGTATCTCCCTTCCTTTCCCCATCCCATGAGCCATCCCCTACAAGAAATAATTTTTTAAAGAAATGAAAGGAAGAAAAATCAGTAAAACCAATCAAGACACCCCTAAATTATGACATTATATGCAATATCCATACCTGTGGATCCTGCAAAGGAGTAGGGGAAAACATCTTATATTTCTTATTTGGGACCAAGCTTGTACTTTACACTTTCACAACATTTGTTTCAATTGTCTTATGGTTGTTATTTCCATTTGCTGTAGTCATTGCATAAATTGTTTTCCTGGCTCTGCTTACTTTTTTTGCATCAGTTCTTGAAGATCTTTTTATGCTTCTCTGTATTCATCATGCTCATTGTTCGTTTGGTTGTTTTTTTTTTACAGCATAGTAATACACCATAGTAATATCCCATACCACTTATAGCCCTTCCCCAAATGGTGGGCACCTCCTTTGTTTCCAATATTTCTTATTTCTATTAAATTATTGTTACTTATTACTATATAAATATTATTTCTTTATAGTGATAAACATAAATATAATTACTCTTTACTATATAAAATACTATTAAGTGGGGAAAGAGAAATAAAATGTAGAGGTGGCATATTTTAAAAATCGCTCACGTTCTTGGGGTGTTTGCTTAGCAGTAAAATCTCTGAGTCAAAGGGTATTTTAGTCACTTTCTTTGAATAATTCCCAATGGCTTTCCAAAACTGCACCAATTCACGGCTCCACTAACAGTGTTTTAGCATGACAATCTCTCTACAACTTCTTCAATATTGACCATTCCCTTCTTCTGTCATCATCGCCAATCTGCCAGCTGTGCAGTGAAACATCAGGATTGTTTGATTTGATTTTTTCTTCTTATTACTGATTTGGAGCATCCTTTCATACAGTTGTTGTTAGTTAATATCTTTTGACCACAGTGAGATCTTTTATTCTCTTTGTCTTTCAGTCAATTGTATGATTAAAAAGACAAGGTCTGCTCTTGAAAATATTGTCTGTAGAAGCCTTCCTGTTCCCTTCTTATAACTTCATTGAGTTCATCCTCAATGCCTATATAGATTATTCTCATAAAGATTTTGTGGATATGGAAAAATAGACCTATGGTTTTATATTAACTAAGATTTTCTGACTGATCCGTCATTTCTTCAGTCTTAATTTTATAGTAACTAAGATTTTCTGAATAGCTTTTTAAAAAAAATCATAATAAGATTTCTGGCTTATTGGATAGAGTCAGGAAGACTTGACACATACCAGCTGTGACCCCAGGCAAATCATTTAATCTCTCAGTTCCCCAGGCAACACTGGAAAGCAGTAAATTATATATTAGGTGTAAATCTTTACTGGTAGAGGGATTTTCCTCATTAGAAATTCACTATACCAATGAAGTCATTAGTCAGCTTAAAAAAAAAGGTCTGTACTGTTTTTGAATGTTTTGTTACCCTTCCCTTTTTTAGATATCTTGAGAATTTGAGTTACAAATTAGCCCTAGAAATTCTTTTGCCTCCATTGCAGAACTACTCTATAGCTTTGCGCAAAAGCAACTGGTCCATACTAATCAAACTATCAAAAAATTACTTTATAGAGCTAGAAAAAATAATAACAAGGTTCATTTGGAATAACAACAAGTCCAGAATATCAAGGGAACTAATGAAAAGAAATGCAGGGGAAGGTGGCCTAGCCTTTTCAGATCTTAAATTGTACTATAAAGCAGCAATCATCAAAACTACTTGGTGCTGGTTAAGAAATAGAGTGGTGGATCAGTGGAATAGGTTGGGTATGCAAGACACAGTAGTCAATGACTCTAGTAATCTACTATTTGATAAACCCAAAGACCCCAGCTTCTGGGATAAGAACTCACTATTTGACAAAAATTGCTGGGAAAACTGGAAAAGAGTATGGCAGAAACTGGGCATAGACCAAAATCTCACACCATATACCAAAATAAAGTCAAAATGGGTTCATGATTTAGATATAAAGACTGATACTATAAGCAAACTGGGAGAGCAAAGAATAGTTTACTTATCAGATTTATGGAGAACAGAAGAGTTCATGACCAAACAGGAGATAGAAACATTACGAGATACAAAATGGATAATTTTAATTACATTAAATTGAAAAGTTTTTGTACAAACAAAGGCAATGCAACTAAGATTAGAAGGAAAGTAGAAAATTGGGAAAGAATTTTTACAACCAGTGTTTCTGATAAGGGCCTCATTTCTAAAATATGTAGAGAAGTAAGTCAAATTTATAAGAATACAAGTCATTCGCCAATTGATAAATGGTCAAAGGACATGAACAGGCAGTTCTCAGATGAAAACATTAAAACCATCTGTAGTCATATGAAAAAAATGCTCTAAATCACTATTGATTAGAGAAATGCAAATCAAAACAACTCTGAGGTACCACATCACGCCTAGCAGATTGGCCAACATGACAAAACAGGAAAATGATAAATGTTGGAGAAGATGTGGGAAAATTGGAACACTAGTGCATTGTTGGTGGAGTTGTGAAATGATCCAACCATTTTGGAGAGCAATTTGGAACTATGCCCAAAGGGCTAGAAAAATGTGCATACCCTTTGACCCAGCAATAGCACTTCTAGGGCTGTATCCCAAAGAGATGACATAAATAGGAAAAGGATCCACATGTCCAAAAATTTTATAGCAGCTCTTTTTGTGGTGGCCAAGAATTGGAAATTGAGGGAATGCCCATCAATTGGGGAATGGCTGAACAAGTTGTGGTATATGAATGTAATGGAATACTATTGTGCTATAAGAAATGATGAGCAGGCAGACTTCAGAAAAACCTGGAAAGATCTGTATAGACTGATGCTGAGTAAAGTGAGCAGAACCAGGAGAATGCTGTACACAGTAACAGCTGCATTGTGTGATGACTAACGTTGATAGACTTAGCTCTTCTCAGCAATGCAAGGATCTAAGACATCTCCAAAGGTCTCATGATGGAAAATGCTATCCGCATCCAAAGAAAGAACTATGGAGTTTGAATGCAGATCAAAGCATACTCTTTGCTATTTTTTCTTCTGTTTTGTTTTGTTTTCTCTTTCTTGTGGTTCCTCCTATTGGTTCTAATTCTTCCTTGCAACATCATTAATGTGAAAATATGTTTAATAGGAATGTATATGTACAGCCTATATCAGATTGCATGCCATCTTGGAGAGGGGGGTAGGGAGGGAAAGGGAGAAAAATTTAAAACTCAAAAGCTTATGGAAGTGATTGTTGATAAATCAAAATAAATTAATTTAAAAAATAAAAGCAACTGGTCCAGTTGATAGAGCACTAGTCAGTAAGATTTGAATTCAAATCCCACATCAGATACTTATTAGTTGTATGACTCTGGGGAAAGTCACTTAGCCTTTGTCTGCTTTACTTTCCTTATTTATGAAACAGAGGTAAAAATAGTGCCTACTTCCCAGGTTGTTGTGAGGATAAAATATTATTTCTTATGTAAATGCTTTGTTATCAAGTTGTTTTTCAGTTGTGTCTGACTCTTTGTGATCTCACTTAGGGTTTTCTTGGTAGAGATATTGGATTGGTTTGCCATTTCCTTCTCCAGCTCATTTTACAGATGACAAAACTGAGGCAAACAGAGTGAAGTAACTTGCCCAGGGTCACACAGCTAGTAAGTGTCTGAGGCCAGATTTGAACTCAGGAAGTTGAGTGTTCCTGACTCCAGACCCTGCACTTTATTCACTGCCCCATATAGCTGCCCCATATGAATGCTGCTGCTGCTGCTTTCTTCTTCTTCCTCTTCCTCCTCCTCCTCTTCTTCTTTTTGTTATTTTTATTATAATTATATGCTTGATCTGACTTAGTTGGTTTTCTCATCTTTGTTGTCTTTAGTGCCAATCCATTTACTTATGCATCATATTTTATCTGTAGTATTAGAAACTAAATGTAATGGTCCCACTGTCATTGATGGACAACAAAATTTTAAAATTTTGACAGAAATTCTCCATTTTCATTGGCTTGTTGCCATCCATTCCATTCCATTATTATAAATGCATGTCATTTTTTTCCATTCCTCTATTGTTGGACGTTTGATTTGCTTACAGTATTCTGTCATTACACATAATACAGTTGTAAAAAACAATTCCATTAAATATTTCTAGTAAAGGTCTGATAGCCAAGATATAATGGATATGGACTTGACCTGTGATTTCAATGATATGGGGAATTCTCAGATAAGGAAATTCCCTCTCCTAATGCAGGTCAACACTTTCATTGCAACTTATTGTCTCAGAGCAATGTGTAGAGCACTCAGGTTAAGTAACCTAGCCACGGTCACATAGCCAGTAGGTGTCAGAGGCACCTACAGGGCTTGAACTCAGGTCTTCCTGGTTCTAGGGCCTACACTCTGGTCATTATATCTCTCTCTATTACAAGAACTCACTCTGGGTCATCACGAGATAGATTAGTTTTACTCTACTGATAATTTTGAATGCTGAAATTAAAAAATGGGTCCAGGTGAAGAGCAGTGGAACAGGGGTCTGTCATCTATGAGATAGGTGAGGCTAATTCTGAAGGAATGGGCAGTGGCTTCCATTACTCTCAGGTAATCTAAGATATAGAAGAAATTAACATAAATAAGTAAGAGTAAGAGCCATTCCTCAAAGTATAAGTGGTCAAAGGATAGGAACAGTTACCCAAAGAAAAATTACAAACTGTTAACAACTCTATGAAAGATGAATCTACATAACTAATAATAAGAGTGATGAAAATTGAAAAGAGTTCTAAAGTTTTTCCTCACATCTAGCAAAATGGGCAAAGATTTGAAAAAAAAAGAAAAAGAAAAAGTCCACGTTGGAGGGACTAGAAAAAGATCAGAATGCAAATTATTGTTGATCAAGCTATGAATTAGCACATCCATTTTGGAAAGCAATTTGGATTTGTGATTGAAAAGTAACTAAAATGCCTGAACTCTGTCTCAGAGGTTCCATTGCTAGGCATGTACCTCAAGGAGGTCAAAGATACACACACAAACCAGTCCCATATTCACCAAGATATTTATAATAGCATTTTTGCTGCATCACAAAGGCGATACCTATCAATTGAGAAAAGACTAAACAAATTGTTGAGGTGATGGGATATTAAGCCACTATAGGGGAATAATGAATGTGAAGAGTTCAGAGAACCATGAGAAGACTTAAACAAACTAATGCAGAGATAATCAAGAAGAACCGAGAAAACTATTTAAAGAAATGACCATGACAATGTAATCAGAAAAGGGAAAAAAAAAAAGGGAAATGGGATGTGGTGTGAATAGAATGATCAAGCTTTGTTTTAGAGAAGAGTTGAGAAAATGTACTTTCTTTTCCTCTTTGTAGAGGTGAGATCCTATGGGTGTGCAATTTTGCACACATTGTCAATCAGATAATAAGCACTTATGAAGTACCTACTATATGCCGGGCACTGTGTGAAGAGCTTCAAAGAAAGGCAAAAGACAGTCTCTGCCAGGAGAAGTTCACAGTCTAATGAGAAAACAAAACAAAAACTTTATACAGAATAAAACAGGAAACAAGTGAGAGAGAAGACACTAGAATGAGGAGAAATGGGGTTCCTGGAGAAGGTTGGATTTAAAATGGGACTTGAAGGAAGCTGATTGGGGGAGAAGAGGAGGAAAGTATTCCAGGCATGGGAGACAGCCAGAGAAAATGTTCCAAGCCTGGAGGTGAAGTATATCGTTTGAGGAACAGGCAGGAGGTCAATGTCACTGGATCACAGAGTATGTGGTGGTAGTGAGGGGTGGGGGTGGCAGAAGGTCAGACCCAGCTGATGTAGTGGTTCATTTTCTTAACTGGTCTCCCCTCCCCACCTTTTTCATTTTTAGTCTTTGTTACAAGAGTAACACAATGAATAAGAGAGGGGATAGGGATATTTTTCAGAAATGTAAAAATGAAATATGTTAGTAAATTTTTTTGTCTAGACGTGTCCTATGATTTAACTGGTGTAGGGAAATACCAGAGAAGAAACTCCCTCTATTAATGCAGATGGGAAACTGTCCTGTAATTTATAATCTTAGCCAGTTGACTGGGAGATTAAGGGGGTTAAGTGACTTACCCAAGGTCACATAGCCAGGTGGTGTCGGAAGTAGGATTTGAACCAAGGTCTTTACGCTGAGGCCAATACATGTTGCCACACTTCCTATCAATAAAATATTTGTTTAAAGCAAAAGCAAATGATTCTATCAAATCTTTTAATAGAGAGAACTTTTTCATTTATTTTTAACAACATTCTTGAGAAATATTCCCAACAATTAGATTATTGAGTCAAAGAGTAGGATTATTTTGTATCTTCTGTTTGATTGCTTTGCAAAAAAAGAAAGTATCTTCTAATTTGCAATTCTACCAGCTAACGAATGAGCTCACCTGTTTCTCCATAACCCCGCCGATATTGAGTTTCTAATTCAATTATTATTTCATAGAATTTTATAGTTGGAAGCCAACTGGAACAAATCATACCCAGAAGAGAATTCCCATTACAACACACTGCTAAGTGAGACCATCCAGCTTTCACTTGAACCTCCAGTGAGGGTAGAACTCAACACTGCCTCTTGAGGCAGCTAGGTGGCACTACAGTGAATAGAGCCCTAAGCCTGGAGTCAGGAAGACCTGAGTTCAAATCCAGCCTCAGATACTTATCACCTATGTGATCCTGGCTGGACAAGTCATTTAACTTCTGTTTGCCTCAGTTTCCTGATCTATAAATGGAGATAATAATAGCACCTACCTCCCAAGGTTGTTGTAAGAATCAAATGAAATTATAATTGTAAAGTGCTTAGCACAGTGCCTGGAAAATAGTAGGTGCTTAATAAATGCTAATTACCATTCCACTTTTGGGTAGCTCTAAATGTTAAGAAGTTTCTTCCTGGCATCAAGCCCAGACTGGCTTTTCTTCACAACTTCCATTCCACCAATTGCTTCTAGTTCTTCTCAGTCTCCTTCCTAAGCAATAATTCTCAAAACTGAATGCAGTAGTCCAAACGTGGCCTGTCCAGGGCCTTGGGACAGTGTGATGATCCCCTAGTTCTTCCTTGCAGCTCTTCCTCCCTTAATACAACCCAAGATCTCATTAGCAAGGACAGACTTGCATGGAATAGGATGGCTGAGCTCTGAGTAGGTTCTCGGTTTTCAGGGATGGACCTTGTCCAGGTGCCAAGGTAGGGAGGGGTGTAGGATGAGGTCAATGCCCTTCCAGAAGCTTCATGGTTCCCCTCCCCTCACCATGCCAGATCTCAGCTTGGAACTCTTCCTGCATGACAGGAGTTTCATAGAAGCCCAATTTCCACTCTCCCCCCCCCCACCAAAGAAATCATTCACATAACTTATATAATGAATGAGCTCACTCCGCAGGTCCTTGCCAGAAACAATCAATTCCAATAAAGCACTGCCCAGATTTACAGTGAGAAATAGAGTGGGTCAGACTCTACTGTGGCTGGCGCTGGCCCCATTCTCCCCTGTGGGCCTCCTCTTGGTATAACAGACTATATTTATTCCAAGGAATAGTGTATAGGCAGGCAAAGAAATGAATGGTTTGCGAGAGAGGAGGTGAAGGAGGGGAGGAAGATAGAGATCAGAGAGGAAGAAAGAGCAGAGCAGAGAGAGACAGAGACAGAGAGAGAGAGAGACAGAGAGAGAGAGAGAGACAGAGAGAGGGAGACAGAGAGAGAGAAAGAGAGACAGAGACAGAGAGAAGGGAGAGAGAGAGAGAGAGAGAGAGAGAGAGAGAGAGAGAGAGAGAGAGAGAGAGAGAGAGAGAAGGGAGAGAATTAGAAAAAAGAGAGGAAGAGAATGAAAGAGGGAGATAGAAAAAGAGCAAAGTGAGGAGAGAGGAAAGGGAGAAGAGAAAAGGGAATGAAGAGAGAAAACAGAGAAGAGAGAAAGGAAAAAAGAGAAGAGAAGGGAGGAGGGAGGAATGAGAATAACAAGAGAAAGAACATTGGGGAAGAGAGCAATAATAATAATAGCATTTATATAGCATTGTACAAACATTATCTCATTTGATCCTTAGAAATACCCTGGAAAGCAGGTGATATTATTATGCCCATTTTACAGATGAGGAAACTGAGACACAGAGAGGTTAAATGACTTGCAAGGTCACACAGCCAGTAAGTATGTGAGGAGGAATTCAAACTTAGCCAAATGCTTTATCTGTCTTGAAAGGAGTAGAAAAGAGGGAAGGAGGGTGACAGAGAAGCAGAAAGAAAAGAGAGAAAGGTCTGCCAGAGGCTTGTTCTGCATCCCCCATGCCCCCAATTATTCATACAGTCATAAAGGAGAAGGCATGGTCCTGCCCCCAGAATGGGTGAATATCACTCCCCAGATAAAAGAGCTTGGCACTGCAGGAATGCCAACCTGCAGGCACCCTGATGCAGGCTGCTGCCCCTTCCACATTCTTCTGATCTTTTAAAAGGGTTTTGACTTCTCTCTTTGGAGAGACTGGCTGCCAGGTGATGGACATTCTCTCAAACTCAGGCTCATACTAAGGTTCTCAGGAAAAGCCCAGCCCTGCCCAGTCTAGCTGAACCTCCATCACCAACTGCTTTCTTATAAACCTGGGCAATCTAGGGCGTCTTCTGTGCCACCTCACACCCAAGTGAGGCTAAAAGGGACTCTGAGTGAGGCCATGATTATCTAAAGGAGTGGGAAGAAGAGGTTTTCTTAAGGTTTTTTCTAATGGACATTCATTCCCTCCTCCCCTCCCCCCCTTTCTCTCTGTCTCTCATCCCTGCCTAAGATCAGATTCCTTCTCTGCCCAGCCTTGGGCACCAGGCTCCTGTGAAGGCTTTTCCAGTCCATAGTGTGGTGAGACCTCGGCTATGAAAATTTAATCTCCTTGACACTGTAGAGAAAATGCTGACCAAGCTTGGAGGGCGACAGCGGGCCCTGTCTGAAGAGAAGGCTTCAGGAATGAGAGGGACAGATGCCAGTGCTGGCGTGACTTCAGCCCACCAATGCTGCCTTTGCCACTCAGGGACATTTGGCAGCTGGGGTAGGGAAAGGGGGGAGGGGTGCGGGGAAAGGGTGGAGAGCAGTTTCCTAACTCACCAGGTCTAAATGGGTCCATTCTGCAAACTGTCTGGGAGAGGGGAGAAGGATGGCCTCCCCTTCCGTCCTCTCTTCTCCCTTCCTCCACCCTCCTTTCTCTTCCCCTCTTCCCTACTCTCCTTCCCTCTTCTCTTTTCTCTTCCCCTCTTCTCTTCTCCTCTCCTTCACTCTCCTCCCTCCCCCTCCTTTTTCCTCCCTTTCCCTCTCCTCTCCCTTCCCCTCTCTTCTCCTCCTTTCTCCTCCTCTCCCCTCTTCTACTCTCCTCTCCCCTCTCCTCCCTTCCTCTCCTCACCTTTTCTCTTCCCCCTCTTTTTCCCTCCTCTCTCCTCCCTCCTCTTCCCTCCCTTCTCCTCTCCTCTCCTTTCTCTTCCTTCATCTTCTTTTCTTCCCTTCCTCCCTTCTCTTCTTCTCCTCTTCTCCCTCCTCCTTTTCTCTCAGTTTCTCTCCTCCTGCTTGCCCTCAACGATCCAACTCGACCAGCAGACATTAAGCACCTTCTATCTCTCAGGCCCTATCCCGGTGGCTAAGCTCACAAAAACCAGAAAAGAACCCCCCACCCCCATCTCCAATAGGATGATAGACTGCCGTGGAGGAGCTTACATTCATCTTCCCAGGAGTCTCCAATCTTCTGGATGGATTGCCCATCAATTAAGAGACATTGTCTTTTCTCCGGTCTACACTGGGAGGGTTACTCTCCTTAGGTGCAAGTCCCTTCCTGCCCAAGCCTGGGAGTCTGGGCTCCCAATTGTCCATCATTGCACCCTTTCATTGAGACCTTCCTTTGAGATCTGATCGGCAGGGTCTTCCCAGGCCAGCTCACGGTGCCCTTGTCTCCACGGCCCTGGTTTTCTGAGCCTGGCTCTATCCAAACAAAGTGAATGGAAGAGATAGCAGTCTCAGGCAGCGCTGGCCAGAGCTTCTTCCTCTGGCCAGCCTGGAAGACTATAGTGGTTGGGGACATCTCCTGAGTGCTTGGCTCAAAAGCCCTGTCAAACCACTGCCTTCTCTCCATTCATCAGGAGAAGTTGATGATGGCTGCTGAAGAAGCAAAAGGCTCCTAGATATCCATGGGGTGGATGAAGGGTTTGGGAAACCCAGGCTAGCAGTTGCTTGGCATGGCCCTCAGGGAGCTCAAGACAACTGTGTTCTAGAACAGCTCACAATGGCCCTTCTTTAAGGCTTACAAAGCACCTTCTTCCGTTCTACCTCCAAAGTCAATAGTGCAAGGATTCTTCTCCCCATTTTACAGAGAAAACTGAGGCTTGGAAAAATCAAGTCATTTGCTGGTGTGCACAGAGATAGCACTCAGCCAACAAGCATTTACTGAATGTCTACTATGTGCTGGGCAGTGTGCTAAATAAAAAGGATACAAAGAAAGGCAAAAACCAGCCCCTGCCCTTGAAGAGCTCACAGTCTAATGGGGGAAGACAAGGTGAACCCAGATCTCCTGACCCCTGTGATCTGTGATTTCATTGGAACCCCCAATAAGGAAACTGCTTCTGCAGATGCAGATTGGCCCCCCCTTTGTGACTTCCAGTTGCCCGGGACACAGAGAGAAATGACTTGCCCAAGGTCACACAGCACATATATGTCAGAGATGGGACTTGAATCCTGGTTTTCCCGATGCCAGGTCCAGCAGTCTCTCCAACGTTCTTCCTATTAGGTGCACTGCCTCCTGTATTAGTGACATAATATTCTTTCCTCCTCTTCCCCAGGGACCATGGACCGTAAACACTCCTTACCTTATTTTATAATTGGGGACCCTGAGATGGGGATGAAATGAACCCTTTCACATTGTTATGGGGGTGTTCCCTAACTTCTGTAATCTGCCTTGGGGGTTGTGGAGAAGATCAGGGTTCAAATTTTGACTTAGGTCTCTCTCCCTCTCCTTCCCTCTCTCTCCCAAAATACACTCCCTGGTCACCAGACCACCTCTCTTCTGTCTTGTTTTCTGAGAAGAGCCTCTAGAGGGGAAAGAATGGGTGTGAACTGCAGGGAGGCAAATTCAGTTAGTCATCGTATTGACGGAACATTTATTGAGAGAGGTGTCAGCTGCAAATCAGATGGAAAGGTCCTACAGTCTTAGGGTATCATTGCCAATATGTTATTTCCATTGGTGGTGAGAGGTGGAGTCCCTGGCAATTACTCCAGAACTCTCACAGAAGAGTCAATCAATCAGATCAAAAACAAAGTCCTTGCTATATGCCAGGGTACTGGGGAACACAGAAAGCATGACCTCAGGGAGCTCACATTTTCATGGGAGAAACAACATGCAAACACCTGTGTGCATCCAAGAGCTATACAAAATAGACAGAAGGTGATCTCAGAGGGAAGGCACTGGGAAGCAGGAAGTTTATCCTTGCGGAAGGTGGGATTTGAACAGAGTCTTAAAGGAAACTGGGGCAACTAGGTGGAGCCATAGTTCATAGAGTGCCGGGCCTGCAGTCAGGAAGAGTCATTCATCTTCATGAGTTCAAATCCTGCCTCAGACACTTACTGGCTGGGTGACTCTGGGCAAGTCACTTCACCCTGTTTGCCTCAGTTTCCTCATCTGTAAAATGAGCTGGAGAAGGAAATGGCAAACCACTCCAGTATCTTTGCCAAGAAAACCCCAGACGAGGTCATGAGGAGTTGGACACAACAACTTGAAGGAAGCCAGGAGGTTTAGGTGAACATGGGGAGCATAGGGGCAGCTCGGTGGTGAAGTGGATAAAGCACCAGACCTAGATTCAGGAGGACCTGAGTTCAAATCTGGCTTCAGACACATAACGCTTACTAGCTGTGTGACCCTGGACAAGTCACTTAACCCCAGTGCCTAGCCAAAAAACAAACAAACAAAAACAAAACCCAATAAAGATGGGGAGTATAGCAGGCAAGGAAGACAGCCAAAGGTTTGGAGTGAGGAGATGGAGGGTATTGTGTGAGGAACCAAAAGTAGGTCACTGTGGCTGGATTGTGGAATGAGTGAAGGTGAATAAAGTATAAGAAGGTTGGAAAGGTAGGAAGAGGCCAGGTTGTGAATGGCTTTAAATGCCAAACAGAGGATTTGTATTTGACCTGGAGGTCATTGGAAGCCAATGACATTTATTGAGCAAGGAAGTGGCATGATCAGATTGAGTTTTAGGAAAATCTTTGGCCACTGAGTAGGGGATAAATTGGAGGCGGGAGAGAATTGAGGTAGGGAAACCTATTAGAAGACAATTATAATAGTCCACCCCTAAGGGGTTGAGAACCTGAACTAGGCAGGTGGAAGTGTGAGTAGAGAAAAGGGGATATTGATGAGAAATATTGTCAAGGTCAAAAAACCAAGACTTGGCAACAGATTAAATTTGTGTCATGATTTTGAGGGTGGAGTAAGGATGACTCCTAGGTTGTGAGCCTGGGGAACTAGGAGAACAGTGGTGCCGTTGACAGTAATTGGGAGGTTTGGAATGGGGGATGAGTTGAGGTGGGGGGGAGCAGAGAAAGACAACGAGTTCAATTTGAGATTGATTGAGTTTAAGATGCCTCTAGGACTTCCAGTTCAAGCTCCGTGTCCAAAAGGCTATTGGTGATGGAAGACTGGAGCTCAAGGGAGAGGACTGATGTCAGTAAAAAGCAAAAACAAAACAAAGCAAAACAAACGAATAAACAAAAAACCCCATCTTAGCAATGAAAGCTGTCCCCAGATGGAAGGGCTGCCTCTGGAAGTGATGGGTTCCCCCTTCCTTGGAGGGGGAAGAAGAGTCTGGACAGCCACTTTTCAACTCTGTTATAGCAAGAACTCCTTTTAGGTGTCTATGAGGTAGACCAACTCTCTTTCCAACTCTCAGATTCTGTGATTTTGTGATCACCACTGTGCTCTGCCTGTCTGGGCACCGGGCAATCAGGGGGCCTTTTAGAACCACAGAATTAGGGAAGGAATCTTACTTCCACCTCTCCTCTCAGAGAAATTTATCAAAGTGGTAACTAGGGGTTTGGGGGCCTAAGGCAAGAAAGGAGAACATTCTCAGTAACCGTGGTTGGAGGAAAGACATGCATAATGGGGGTGGGGGAGGGGAGGAAAACTGTCCAGAAGCTTTCTTTTTTAATTAATTATTTTTGCTAACCAGAGAGGCAGCCCTGGTGTAGCGGCCAGAGAGCCTGCCTCCCACTGAGGGAGCTCTGGGTTCAGATCATGGCTAGTTGTGCGACCCTGGGCAAGTCACTGTCTCTCATGCCTTGCGCTCTGCCTCCTCATTTGTGCTTCTCGGTTTCCCTGGTTTCCTATGAGACTCAGTTGAAATCCTGCATTCTTCAGGAGGACTTCCCAGGGGCCAGGGGTTGTCAATGTCTTCCTCTTGGAAGTTACTCTCTCTCGATCTTGTATGTACCCACTTACTGATATGTCATCTTTCCTATTTGATTCTCCTTGGGATCTCTTTGAAGGCAGGAACTGTTTCTGCAGTCCCAGACTCTTAGCCTTGACCCACAGTAAGCCTTCATAAATGCTTGTTGACTGACTGACTGACAACCTACCTACGCCTCATCTATAAGAGGAGGGTAGTGATTAGATAGTGAGATGCCTCTTCCAGCTCTAAACTCCCAGTTTAAAGATTTAGCCTTTCAAGGGCCCCTGGGCAACTATCTAGGACAGTAAGTTACTAGGTAGATTGGATCTATAACTGTGGGATTTGCTTTAAGGCAATTCCCTACACCATTGAAATCACAAATGAGGTGCTAAACTCAGTTATTTCTATCCTGTTTCTGCAGGATGCACTGGGGCCAAGCCGCACTGGTACATCCCTAATTATGTATCTGCTGACTGTGTGCATGGGGAGCCCATCCTGTTGCTTCTTCCCAAGAAAGAGGGTGTAGTAGAGACATGAGTCCCTGGACAGCCTGTTTGATCTTGGATGCCTGGGACCAGCCGAGGCCTACGCAAGAAGTCCTAGATTTAGATCCCAAAAGAACCTTAGATGTCATATTGTCCAACCCTCCCATTTTACAGAGGAGGGACTGAGGCCAAGAGGGGTATTACTTCCCCAAATTCATACTGATAGTAAGTGACGAAGTCAGGATTCAAATTGGGATCCCAATCCAATTCTTCTCCTGTGAGTGTGCCAATGTACATTCATTCAACACATAGATGTTATCTTCAATGATTTCATATAAGGCATTGTGCTCGGGCACTAGGAATCCACTCTCCCTGCCCCTCAAGGAGATTACATTCTGCTGGGGGAGCAGGGAAGGATGGAATGTATCCACAAGCAAAGACAATACTGGGTAATCCAAGAAGAGAAAGGATTTAGTAACTGAAACTCCCATTAGACTGTGAGCTTCTTGAGGGCGTGGGCTGTTTGTCCTTTGTACCAGTAGCACTTAACACAGGCACATATTAGGTGCTTAGTAAATGCTAGCTGATTGACTAACTGAGGTGACCCCTGAATTGAGTTCAGAAGGGAGTGGGCCACCCTCCTGTCTGACTCTGGTTCAAGGAAATGCTACCTGGACATCACCTAAAAGCAGAGCTCTGTCTGCCCAAGGGGACTCATCCCTACATATACTTTGGTGTCTTAGTTCAAAATCCACCCAGATTGTGTAGACAGCTCCCATACAACCAAGGGTGTTTAATGGAAAGAAATGTGTTTGACTTTTCCAGGGCAGGAGAAGGCCAGGGAAGGCCAAGGACTCCGGGCTGGTAGAGGGCGGGGACCTCCTTCTCTGCTGGCCAGACCACGCCACCAAAGCTGTGATCGGTGGACTGTGTCTGGAGCCAAAGAGGACCAGGGAGCTGCATATTAGCACATACCACAGCAGCACGGGACGCTTCAGGGAGCAAGATCTAGGGACTGAACTGAGGGCTGCTCCTGGCACCAACCCCCCTCCACAGATCAGGCTGCCGCCTGCTTCGGCCAGTGGCACCATCACAGGGTGTGCCCAGACCCGAGGCTCAGAGTGTGATTTACTTACAGTCATGGGGAAAACCTATTCTCTGCCATAGGGTACTTAGCTACAGCCAGATAGCTTGAGACGTGGGAGATGGCCTGCTGAGAGCAGACCCTGCCACTAGAGAAATGCCTTCACACACACACACACACACACACACACACACACACACACACACACACACACACACGGGTCAGTGGGTCTGGAGTGACCCGTCATCTTTGCCAAACAATTGGCAAGCCTCTGCTCAAAGCCTTCCTCTTCTTCCTCCTCAAAGTTTTATCCTATCTTCTACAATCATAGAATTAGATTGAGAGCTGGACAGAATCTTAAAGGTCAGACAGGAAATAGATCTGTAGGGGAGAAATGTCTTTCCCAGATAGTAAGTGACAGAGGTAGGATACAAGCCGAAGTCTTCTGATACCCTTTCCATTGCTTCTCCAAAGGATTCCTGCAACTCCCTCTTCCAGTCTTGCTGACCATTCAACAATCCAACCTAACAAATATTGATCAGGCACCTCCTGTCTGCCAGGCACTGTACTGGGCACTGGAGACCCCAAGGCAAAACCAAACCACGGTCCCTTTCCTCATTGTGAGTGTCTACCCCATCCAGGCCCATGCTCAGAGATGTAACAAGGGTAGGGTACCAGGGGGTATTGACGCGAGAGAGCGCATTTCCTCTCCATGGCAACCTCCTCCAAGCAACCTAGGGCCATAAGCTGTGACTCCCTTGCCTGCCCTCGGGCGGTCACTCCCAGGGTCCTCTCCAGTGCTTGCTTCCCTCTGCTTTGATCCCCCGACTCTAAGAGGCTTATTTCCTATACCATGGGGGTGCCTAAAAAGCCATGTGTGGGGTGAGCAAGGTGAGGGCAAGCTCACATGCCCTGTACAAGTATCCCAAGGCCTTCTTGTATCCTAGGTGAATGCTTGAATAATTTGTGTTCTGAACTAGTCCCTAACCTACCCATACCTACAGGGCATTACTACATTTCCTCAGCCAATCAGAACCCTTCCCATCCAAGTTACCCAGATGCACCCTAGGTCATTTCTTACTTATTACAAATGACAAGTTACAAATACTTAAGCATTTGATGGGTGCAGACTCGTTCTCATCTCCTTAAGGTAACTGGATATGTAATCACTTACTTAAGAGGAGTGGGTGACTTCACTGACTGATTGATTGATTAATTCAATCTCAACCTGGTAACTGGGCATAAATTAGCCCAGCAGGTGGGGGGGGCACAGAGTGGGTGAGGAGGGCTCCTCAGTCATCAGGAGCTGACCCAATGCCCCGGCCTCCTGTCTGAGAGGCTACTCTGCAGCCGTCCAAGGGCTAACTCTTGCAATGTGCGACGTTGCCATTTTGTGCAGTCTAATCCACACTGGGTTTGTCTTCCAGGGTGAGGATACCTAGGTCACCCAAATCACAGCATCTCGGTGTTGGAGGAGACCCTCAGACATCATCTAGTCCACCCAGAATCTCTAAGTTGTCACCAGGCCACTGCTTGAAGACCTCCAGGGATGAGAACTCGCTGCCTTCCTGGGTAGCCACTTTACTGCTGGCATGACCTTGGGAAAGTCACTGCCCAGCTCTGGGTCTCAGTTTCTTCACCTGTAAAATGAGGAGGTTGGATTACATCACCTTCGGGGTCCCTTCCGGTTCCAAGCTGTATGATATTATGGTCCCATTCACCTGCATTAGCACGTTTCATCCACCCAACACCCCAGTAAAACTGGTATTATTATGCTCACTTTACAATCAAGGAAACTGAGGCCCAACAGTGAAAGTGATTTGCCTAAGGTCACAACACTGCCACGAGGTAGGGACAGGCAGGTGTTATTATACCCATTTTGCAGATGAAGAAACTGAGGCATTAAGAATCTAATAATTGGTAGGGCCAGTACTCCATCCCAGATCTTCTGAGAAAGTGAAATCAGAATGGAGGCAGAGGGAGGGAAAGATCAACACTCAGGGGGATTGGGAAAGGTCTCTTGCATGAAGTGGCATCCTCGAGCAGAGTATTGGAGGGAGCAAAGCATTCTAAAAGGCCTTGGTGAGTATGGAGTGCATTCTAGACATGAGGGAACAATCTGAGCAAAGGTTTGGAGGTGGGAGATGGAATATCATGCAAAAAGCGAAGCAAGGAACAGATGATCATCATAGGTGTGGTCTGTGCTGCTCAGACATTTTTAATTAAAAAATATATATGTGTGTGTTATGGATTTAACAAGCCCTCCAGGCTTCCTAAGCTCCAGGAGGGCTCCCTGAAGGATGCTGTCTATGCTGGGCACAAGGCTGTCCAGTCCCAGACCCAAGGGGCCACCCAGGAGAACAGCTCCAGGAGCCCCTTGCCCAGTGGGGCGAGGAGCAGCAGTAAAGGACCACCTGGCATCGGGAGCCCAGGAAACAAGTAAGAACATATTTGTTGTGAGTTTTGTTTATTAACAGTGTTTTCACACGTTCCCAGTCACATGCGGCCTGAAGGAGGCTCTCAGCTTCACCTCTGCACTTGCAAAATGCATGCTGGCAAATTCCAGGCCTCCTGCAAAGCTGGGTAAGTGGGATCAAATTGTTTGAAAAAGAAGAAGAAGGAAGGAAAGAAGGAAAAAAGGGAAGGAGGGAGGAAGGAAGGAAGGAAGGAAGGAAGGAAGGAAGGAAGGAAGGAAGGAAGGAAGGAAGGAAGGAAGGAAGGAAGGAAGGAAGGAAGGAAGGAAAAAGGGAGGATGGGAGAGAGGAAGGAAGGAACAAAAGGAGGGAGAGAGAAAGAAAGGAAAGGAAACCTTTTCACAGGTGTCTGTGTGTTGCAAAGCTTTCATCCTGAAAGACTTCCTCACTGCCCTGGGGCTTTGGGCAAGGCTTGGTCACAGCTTTGGGAGCCCTCCTACCTGGTGTCCTTCACTATGGAAAACAGGGCTGCCCTCAACCCAAACCTGGGTTTACTCACTCATTTTAACCTCATTGCTTCAATTAATAGGCTCACAGCCCCAGGGGTCCTGTGCTCTAACTCCCTCAGTCTATGGATGAGGAAACTGAGGCCCAGAGAGTTTAAGTGACTAATTCAAAGTCACAGGATCCTTAGTAAACAGCTGAAAGGAAATTAAGAGGCTATCGGATCCAGTCCTTTCAGTTTTTGTTGTTGTTCAGTCCTTTCAGTCATGTCTGACTCTGTGAGCAACCTCATTTGGGCTCAGCAAAGGTACTGGGGTGGTTTGCCATTTCCTTCTCCAGCTCATTTTACAGATGAGGAAACAGAGGCAAACAGAGTTAAAAGGTTTGCTCAGGATCACACAGCAAGAGGGTGTCTGAGGCCAGATTTAACTCAGGTCTTCCTGACTCCAGGCTCAGTGCTCTATTCACTGATCCGCCTACCTGCCTCACATTCCTAAATTACTAACCATTGATTCATGGCTGCTAGGTCCAATGGTTCTTTACCTGTCTTGGCTGTCTTGGACAGTCTGGTGAAGCCTATGGAACCATTCTCAGGATGCTATTTTTAAGTGAACATTATATGAAAAAAATAAACAAATGAACATTATATGAATGTTAAAAAATTATATTTATATGTAATTGGGGGGGAAATAAAATATTATTTTAAAAAATTAAATGCACAATATAAAATATGCAGGGCTAAAAACAAAATCAATAATATTGAAATAGTTATTAAAATATGAAAAAATAGGATCACAGACCCCAAGTTAAGAACCTCTCTCCCTCCCCCCCCTTCTCTTCTCTTTCCTTCCAGCTCACTTTTACTTTTGGGAGTGGGGAGAGAAAGCAGGGATGACCAAAAGAAGAAAGAAGTTAAATCTTGCCTCCAGACCCAAAGCTTACCATTCCTGGAAAACTCTTAAGATGAGTTTAGGTAGTAAATTAATTTGTTTGAAAATAAATAAGCTTTTGAGTGAATAAATGAGTGATTAAAGCATTTCTTAAGTGTTTTACTATGTACAAAGCACTATGCTAAATGGTGGAGATACAAATAGAAAAGCAAGGCAGCCCCCTGGGCTCAAGAAGCTTACAATCAAACCTTCCACACCATGGAAGGTTTCTGCTGCAAGTAGGATGGAAAAGTCTCAATGGCTCTTAGGGTGAAAAAGCAAAGCAGATAGCAACGCCTCTTCTTTCGTGTCATTTCCACTGAAAAAATCCTAGAATTTCTAATGAGTTGAACCATTTGACAATGCCAAGGATTTTCGTGGCAAGAAGTTTCATGAAGAGAAAGTCTTTAATAGCTTAGAACCAGAGTTGCATTCGACATAGTAGAAGGCTCGGAAATGGTTGGATTTGTCATCTGTATTTTTTTTTAAAGGAAGCTAGGGGATAGTAGAAAGAACAATGGACTAGGAGTCAGAAAAGAATAAGAGTGACTTGCCCAAGATCATATATAGCAGATAGTATGTAGCTAGAGTTTGGATTTGAACCCAGGTTCTTTTGACTCTGAACTTAGGATGATTTTCAGCACACCATGCTCCTTCTCGAGGTCTAGGGCTAGAAAGGATCTCGGTGGTTGTCTTATCCAACCCAATTCACTTTAAAGAAGAGGAAAGTGATAACATGATTGCATGTGTATAACCTATATCAGATTGTTTGCCTTCTTGGGGAGGGGGTGGAAGGAGGGAGAAAAAATTAGAACTCAAAATCTTATATAAAATGACTGTTGAAAACTATCTTTACAGTAATTGAAAAAAATGCTATTTATAAAAAAAGAAGAAGAAGAGAGAACTGAGACTTGGAAAAGTTAGCTGGTTTCCCCAAGGTCCCCTAGGTAATACGCAACAGATCCTGGGAGTCAAACTCACTTCCTCTGGCTCCAAACCATTATTCCATACTGCCTCCCATAAGTTTTGTATTAGCTTATCTGAGAGCCTGTTTCCCCTACTAGACTATAAGCTCCTTGATGGCAGGAATTGTTTTTGTTTTGTTTTGTTTTGTCCTTGAACTTCAGCACCCAGGCTAGAGCTTTGTACACTGTAGGGGATTAGTGTTTGTTGAATGAATGAAGATCCAGATGTGAAATACAAAGATAGTAAGCGCTAGTCAAAGTATCGCCCTGGTGATGTTACTACTCTTAGAAAACGAGGGGCAAACAACAACAACGAAGATGGTGAAAGGCGTCAGAATCATGACATGTGAGGAGCTGTTAAAAGAACTGTTTCGGGAGGCATAGACTCTGGGAGAAAAACAGCTATCTTAGGCAGGAGAGTAGGTGTCATAGTGGATGGAGGGATAGACGTAGACTGGAGAGAACTGATGCTCTTAAATGGACAAGTTAGAATCTTGCTTCAGACACTCACTACCGGTCAGTTGCTGGGCAAGTCACTTGACCTCTCCCTGCTTCAATTTCGTCTGTAAAATAGGGATAACAATAGCATTTACCTCTCAAGTTTTGTGAGGATAAAATGAGATCTGTAAAGCATTTTGCAAACCTTCTATATAAGTGTTCCCTATTACAATTATTATGCAAGTATGTGAAGGGTTAGCCCATCAGAAAAGAAAATAGACTTGGTCAGGTGCCTCCCAGAAGGCAAAAAGAAAGCACTTCCTAACCAATTGAGCTCTCCCCAAGTGATGTGAGATGTCTCAGGGAGTCGATGAATTTTGCTTTCGTGGGGGTACTCAAAGAAAGGCAGGGCAGTCAATTGTTGGATATGGAGAAATGATGAAGCAGATGGCATTGATTAAGCACCTATGGTGTATAAAAACTAGGGATACAAAAACAAAAAGTAAAGCTAATCCCTGCCCCCAGAGATACTGCATTCTGTTAGGAAGAGACCACCCATATAGAGGAGTAGTGACCAGAAAGACTTATGATAAGACAAGCTAATATGTATGTATGTATGTATGTATGTGTGTGTATGTATATATATTATATATATATATATATATATATATATATATATATATATATATATATATATAAAACTTTAAACTTTGTGAAGAACTTGATCCTCACAATCCACTGAGGCAGGCGTTCTTATTATTCCCATTTCACCGATGAGGACACAAAGACTTACCCCAAGTCACATAGATAGTAAGTTTCTGAGATGGGATTTGAACTCAAGTCTTTCTGACCTCAACTCCAGTATTCTGTCCATTGTGTTTCCTCTAATCGGTTATGGGTTGAACTAGATAGATAGTCTTTGAAATTACTTCCACCCAGGGATGTCCTTGAGTCTGCTCAAGAGCCAATTTTTAAATGTTAGTGTGAGCATTTATATCTCAGAAATCCCCCAATATTTCAAGTTAGATCATATTTTTTTCTGTTTTATTGCTTATCTGGACTTAAGAAAATGATGAGGGAAATCTTAATAATAGGTTAAACTTAAAAGTTTAACGTTTTAAAAGTTTAATTTCTTTTTTTAAAAATCCATACTTTTTTTTTTAAAGAGAACCAGTTGTTAAACTTTTGCCAGCACATCCCTGCTTCTGGCTCTGAGATTCCATGATTCTGTGAATCAATAGTACTCATCCTTGCGTGGGCAAAAAAGCATTAAAAGAATCCTCAAAGCCTAACCACCTCTGACTCAGAATCAGGCTTCCCTCCTGTGTTGCTGATTCCATTGGCTAGAGCCAAGCAGGGGAAAAGCTTCCTAGCAACTAGAAAACAACATTTGGAGAGGGGAGAAGCCTACTCTTTGGCTCCCCCAAAATCTAACTCTGAGCACTAATTCATACCCAGAGTTGGTAGCCTGTTTAGAAGTCATGGCTTTGGGGTTTCCTTGACCTTTCTTCCATAGCCCTAGCCAGGTAAGTAATAGACTGTGGACATGTCCCATCCAAGGGTTTTCTTTCTACCACTTCTTCTACCAGCCTCCAGGCTACCTGCCCTACACTCTCACTCTTTCATTCTTTCATTTAACCAACAGGTATTAATATATATCAATAACACTGTGTTGACACTTATTAATTAATAATTATTAATTCTAATACAAGTCACTTGACAGCATGGTCTCTCACAGGACACTGTGAGTGAAGGAGACACCATGGAATGAAAGGAGGTGATCAAACCTTACTCAGGCCTTTACAAAGATGTCTCCAGTTCTAGCTGTGCAGCATTTGTAAGGGGCTCTTCCCAGCCATTTGGTTAACAGACTGGAGCCAGTTGCAGAATGTCTACACATGCTCTATCCAAGGCATTTCCCTTACATATGATCATGTGTCTGCTGGGATTCAGCTTCCTAGTGGTGGGGTGATAACCACGGTTATACAGACAAGAGGGACCACCTCACATCAGTTTCTTGGGGACCTTTCCTAGGGGAGGCTGATTAGTTTGGACCCTTGTAGATTGCACCCTACCTTATTGGCTATGAATCTAAAACTTCAGAATACTGGAGGCTGGTCTGAGGCTCAGAAGGTGTACAAAGAGCAGGTCCTGGGGCAGTTTGGATAGCATCTTCCTCCTGTCTTCATGGAGCTTATATCGTCTATCAGGGAGATGTGATCCAAGCACAGACAATTATAATTCACGGTTCTTACATAATAAGTATATTGAAAGGTGCAATGGAAAGAATGGTTGACTTGGGGCCAGAGGACCTGGGATCAATCCTGTGACTCTTTTCCTGATATAGATTAGATGCTATCAAGGTCCCTTCTAGGTCTAAATAAATGATCCTATGTTCAATCAGTCAATTAACAAGTATTTATTAAATGTCTACTATCAGAGCGATGTTTAAGGAAATTTACTCTGGTAGGGGAATGAAGGATGGATTGAAAGGGTGGGGCAAAGGAGAGACTAGGAATGGGAAGATCAATGGGGAGGATATTCCAATAGTCCAGGCAGGTGGTAATGAGAGCTTTTACTAGGGCTAAGGTAATGGGAATAGAGAAAAGAAGCCAGATAACTCCAAAGTTAAGGTTATGAAAAATAGAATGAGTGGTAGTATTACAGGCAGAAACAATGCCTTAGTGTCCATAGGATCACAGTTCCTTTGCAAGGGACTCCTCTTTTTACAGAAGAGGAAACTGAGGCTCAAGAATGCTAAGTGACTTGCTTAAGGTCATTCAGATAGGAAGAATCAGAAGTGGGATTTGAACTCAGGTTCTCAGACTCTCTTTCTAATGTACCATGCTGTCTGACTAGCAAGGGATACAACCTGTAAAAGGAGAGGGTGGACTTGAAGACCTCTAAGGACCCTTCCAGCCCAAAATATCTAATTCTATGTATTCAAGGGAGCTCTTAGATGTTCAGACCATGCCTGAAAGAAGGAGTCAGCTACGTAATGGTCTAGGACTAGTAGGTAAGTGTTTGCTCCAGGTCACATAAGAGTAAGCATCAAAGGCAAGATCTGAATGCAAGTCCTGTGATTCCAGAGTCAGGGGCTTTACCTTGTACCAGCTACTGCATAGGTAGGGAAGAGATCTCACTCAGAAAATTTCATTGGTTTCCAGCCTTTAAGGTCACAGGTAGGGAGGCATCAATAGACTAGAAAACTGGAAGTTTGTAGCCTAGAAGCTTCTAGACATAGAAGAAACAGATCCGTGGGATGGTGGTTTCTAGAGAAAAAGCAGGAGAGGAAGGAGGGAGTGCTAGGTATAAAGGAGGAACAGGCTGGAGAACAGACAAAATGTTGGACAGAGGCTCTATGGGGGTGGAATAGGGAGGGATGCAAGTCTAGGACTTGGTAGAGATATAGAGACTAAAGAGGGGCTTCAGAGTCATCTACAGAAAGGTGGTACTTGAAGCCATGGGAGTGAGTGAGATGGTCAAGGGAGAGAATGTAGGTAGAGAAAAGAGGGGGCCATGGATCAACTCATACTAAGTGATTAAGACCAGGACGAGGAGCCATGGGAGAAAACAGGGATAGGAGAGATAGGAGGAGATAGGAGGAGAACTAGGAATATACGGTATCTCTGAAGGTAAGGGAGGAGAGATCCATGAAAAAGAGGTGGTCAATGGTTTCTGTGGAGGGGTCAAGAGGAATGAAAACTGGGAAAGGACAGTAAATTTAGTAATTAAGAAGTCATGAGTAAGAGGACTTGAGTTTGAATGCTGATTCTACCATTTCTTTTCTTTGTGATCTCAGGCAAGTCACTTTACTTCTCTGAGACTCAGTTTCTCAATATTTAAAATAAAGGGGTTGGATTGGATGACCACCAAGGTTCCCTTCAGCTCAAAGTCCTATAATACTATGGTAAAGAAGAAAGAAAAGAAGGGGAGAAAATGTTTCAGCCAAAAGGAGGGAGAGGAAAACCAGTTGCAAGTCTTGAAGGATTAACAAGTTTATATGTTGCATTCATTCATTCATTAAAAATTCACTGAGTGCCCCCATGTGCCTAGCACTGTGCTGATGGCTCAGGGGATAAAAAGGAGGATAAGCCCTTGTCCCTCACCTCTCTGGGCTGACAGTGTGTCATAGTGAGTCTGGTATGAGATACAAGACACCAAAACTGACCTGTGACCTTCATGGTTACCATCCTCATTTGTGTTGCTAAGACAATCCTCAGTCTCCAGAGACATAGAATCACAGAAGGTCAGAACTGGTCACTGAGTTGACTGAGAATCTTCAGTACAACACCTCCAACAAGTGGACATCCAGGCTCTACTCGAAGAACCTTTGATTGTTAGAAAATGTTTGTTGATCATTTAACCTCCCTCCCAGTTGAACAAGAAAAAGAAAACCCTCAGAACAAAAATGCATAATATAACAAACCAAATTCTCACATTGGCCTTGGCCAAAAATGTCTTTTAAGTCCTTATCCCGTCTGGTGAGAGGTAGTGACATCTTTCATCTTCAGTCTTCTAGACTCATATTTTCTCATTGCACTTATCAAGTTGTAACGTCCTTCAAAGTTGTTTTTCCTTATAACATTGGTGTCCAGGAGAACATTGTACACAATAACAACAACATTGTGTGATGACTAACATTGATAGACTTAGCTCTTCT
Source organism: Phascolarctos cinereus (assembly GCF_003287225.1). Classification (NCBI taxonomy): domain Eukaryota; kingdom Metazoa; phylum Chordata; class Mammalia; order Diprotodontia; family Phascolarctidae; genus Phascolarctos; species Phascolarctos cinereus. The sequence goes on along the minus strand of NW_027556098.1, from coordinate 403,277,675 downwards.
CAGCAATACAAAGATCTAAGACTATCCCAAAAGACTCATGATGGAAAATGCTATCCACATCCAGAGAAAGAACTATGGAGTCTGAATGCAGATGGAAGCATAGTATTTTCTCTTTTTTGTTTGTTTGGTTTTTTTTTCTCTCTTGTGGTTTTTCCCTTTCGTTCTGATTCTTCTTTCACAACATGACTAATGTGGAAATATGTTTAATATGATTGTATGTGTATAACCTAAAGAAAAAACTGGTGTCATTATACACATTGTTATCATAAGTCTGCTTACTTCACTCTGTATCAGTTCATAGAGATCTTCCCAGTTTTCTCTGAGACTATCCATTTTATTTCTTATGATACAATAATATTCCATTACATTAATATATACAGTAATTTGTTTAATCATTCCCTTTTAGATGGGTACATCCTTAGTTTTCAGTTTTTTGCTACTATGAAAAAAGCTACTATAAATGTTTTTGTATATAGAGGCCCTTTTCCTCTTTTTTTGATCTCTTTGGGGGTACAGTCCTAGTAGTGACAGCAATGGGCCAAAGGATATGTACAGTTTAGTAATGTTTGAGGCATAGTTCCAAATTGCTCTCCAGAATGGCTGGACTAATTCACAGTTCCACCAACAGTACATTAAGTTGCCTGTTTTTCTATAGCCTCTCAAACATTTGTCATTTTACTCTTTTATAATCTTTGACAATCTAAGGAGTGAGGTAGAACCTCAGGGTTGCTTTAGTTTGAATTTCTCTAATTATTAGTCAATCCAGCACTCCCCTCAATATGTTGATAGCTTTGATTTCTTCTTTTGAAAACTACCTGTTCGTATCCTTTGGCCAATTATCTGTTAGGCAATGGCTTTTATTCTGGTAAACTTTCATCAGTTCCTTATAAATCTTCGATATAATCAATCAGTCAACAAACATTTATTGAATACCTACTATATTCCAGGCACTGTGCTAAGCAGCTAAGTGGTGCAGTGGATAGAGTACCAGGCCTGGAGTCAGGAATATTGATCTTTCTGGGTTCGAATCCAGCCTCAGGCACTTACCAACTATGTGACCCTGGTCACTTAACCCTGTTTGTCTGAGTTTCCTCATCTGTAAAATGAGCTGGAGAAGGAAATGACAAACCACCCCAGTATCTTTGCCAAGAAAACCCCAAATGGGGTCACCGAGAATCAGACATGACTGAAACCACTGAAGAAATGCTAAGCACTGGGGATACCAAAAGAGACAATAGAGCCCCTGCCCTCAAGGAGCTCACAATTTAAGGAGGGAGACCACAAGCAAACAAATAGTACAGACAAGCTATATACAGAATGAATAAGAAATAATGATAATAATAATAAAGACAAGCACTAGAATTAAGAGGGGTTAGAGAAGCCTTCTTGTAGAAGATAGAAGACTTTTATCAAAGAAACCCACTGCAAAGTTTTTTTTTCCCCAGGTATCTGTTTCCCTTCTAATTTTAACTGCATTAGGTTTGTTTCTGCAAAACCTTTTTTGTATAATTTTATATAACCAAAATTGTTCATTTTATCTTCTGTGATCTTCTCTACTGTTTTCACATGAACTCTTCCCTATCCATAGATCTGAAAAATGATTTCTTCTTTGCTTCTCTAGTTTGCTTAGGATATCCCCTTTTATGCCTAGGTCAGAGATCCATTTAGAGTTCATCTTGGCATCTGGTGTGAGATTTAAATCTCATTTCTACAGAGAAGTATTCCAGATCTATATATTTGACCACTGTCTCTTTCCTGAGCTCCAAGCTCTTATCATTAGCTGCTTCTTGGACATTTCCAACTAGACACCTGTGAGCACCTCACACTCAGTGGGTTCAAAAGAGAACTCATTCTCTTCTGCCTCCCACAAATCCTACCTTGTTCTGAACTTTCTTTTTACTGTCAAGGGCACCACCATCTTCCTTCCAGTCATTCAGGTTTATAACTTCAGAGTACATTCTCAACTCTTCACTCCCCCCACTCTACATAGTCATTGATTCTACTTCCATATTTCTAATATCTGTCCCTTTCTCTCCGCTTACATGGCCATCATATTAGTTCAGCTTCTCATCACCTCTCATCTGGCCAATTTCAATGGTCTCCACATTGGTTTTCTTCCGGTCTCTTCTCTTCTTACTTAATCTTCTATACAAATGCAAAAGTAATATTCCTGAAGTATAGGTTTGACTATGACTCCCTCTTTCTCCCCCTCACCCCAATAAACTTCAGTGTCTCTCTATCGCCTTCTGGATCAATTGCAAACTCCTGTTTGGCATTTAAAGACCATTACAACCTGGATCCCTCCTATTCCATTTCTCATCTCTGTGTCTTTGCAAAAGTTGTCCACCATTCCTGGAATGTATTCCCTCCTCATCTCTGTCTCTTAGACTGTCTAGTGTCCTTCAAAGCCTAGCTCTAATATCACTTCCTTCATGAGATCTTTCATGATCCTTCCCTTCCCCTCCTCTCCTCTCCTCTCCTCCTCTCCTTGAGATGCCTGCAAATTGCATCTGATCTCTCCAGTCCTGGTGGGGGAGGTGGTGGGGGGGGGTGAGAAGAAAAGGAAAGCTGGCCTGGGGAGGGAAGGAGTGAGAACCTTCTTCTCTGCTCTGCTCTGCTCTCAGGCGATCAGGGACAGTAGGCTGAGCCAGAGGGAGGACAGAGATAGAGCAAATGAATAGAGTTCCTTGGGCCTGCAAACTGTGCTGGGGCCTGGTCAGGGGATAAATGAATTGTTTTTTTTTAAAAAAAACACCAGAATGAAGTCTGCTTTCCCTGCTTGGCCTTTGGAATCTGTGGGTGGACCAGATCGGGTAGGCAGAGAGTGAACCCCCACCCTGTTCACTGGCCGGCTGGCTCACTGCTGGGCCTGGGCAGGGCTGTGCAGTTCAGAAGTTTACAGGACTGTTTGTGTTCTTGGAGCTGGCGGCCTTGCAGCCGGGGGGGGGGGGGACAGACTCAGAAAGGAAAATAATACTCTGGTACTTGCGCCCTTCCTTAGAGATTCATTTTTCCTCCTTTGGCTTCCCAGCTCTAGGTGAAATGAATGGTGATCATTAAAAACCCTGCCCTGCCATACCCCTTGTGGAGAAGTGTAAAAGTGGTGTGTCTGTGTGTGTGTGTGCTCACACACATATGCCTGCATAGATAGGGGTGGGATGCCTGTTTTCTGTTTTTGTAGGCACATGGACTCTGGACAGCCTAGAGAAGAGGCTTTGTCTTGCTCCCACCTCCAATGAATGGGGATGTGTGTGTGTGTGTGTGTGTGTGTGTGTGTGTGTGGGTGGCGATTAACTATGTCTGTCTTCAGAATTCTGTGTGGTTTTCATTGCCCTAGCCAAAACGTGTCCTCCGTAAGCGGATGGTTTTTATAAATGTGTTTCTAGCTTATGAAAAACAGCGTTGTTGTGTCTCTGAGGTGGTAGATCCTCTGCTTTATTCTTCCTTTCCTAGACTTGTTAAACACACACACACACACACACACACACACACACATACACACACACACACACACCACTAACTTATTTTTTTTTAACTGAAAAGACACAGTGAGATTGCTAAAGGCTCCTCTAGGAGTGAGAGGATTGGCTGGGTTATTGGTCATCGTGGGACCCAAAGTTGGTAATGTCACCTTTCTGTCATCTTGTAAGCTGCCTCCTTCTCATCCCTCCCTCCTTAGGAAGTTGGTCCTTGGGAAGACTATTGAAATCCAGCTCGACTTTGAAGAGATGGGGCCCTGCCGTCTTTGGACCAAGGAGAGAGAGCACATTTTGTCTTAATGACAGTGCAGCCTGTGGTCCAGTGGCAAGAGCGCTGGATTTGGAGTCCGAAGCTTTGAGTTTAAGAAATCCAGCTTTGTGGATTTCTATCACCCTTCTATGGGCAACACTTCATCTCTCCGGCCCTCACCAAAGGTGGTGGACAGGATGATCCCTAAGGTCCTTTCCAACTCTGTGAACTCTAATTGGTGTCAGCTGATCTACCTGTTGGTTCACAAACCTCCCCCACCTCCTCTTTTTTTTTTTCAGAGTACATGTTTTCACCCTGTCTGAATGACTGTGAGGAAAAAAAAAAACCCAAAACCAAAAAGGCAGAGCAAATAGAGGGCTGGACTAGATGTCAGGAAGGCCTGGGTTCAGATCCCACAATTACTAGCTGTGTGACCTTGAGTGTGATCACATGCAATAACACATATAAATCACTACAAAAATATAAGCCATCTAAAAAATTGGCACGGGCAATTCCAAAACAAGAGAGAGCACATTTAAGAGGCTCCCTAACCCCTCCCCCAAAATGTGGGCTAGAGAGAAAATCTCCAGGAAGAAAAGAAGAGGGATTGCATTCGTTTCTAATTTTTCCTTTCAAGGAAATAAACTTTTTTTAAAAAAAACCTTTTTTTCTTTCCTTTACTTTGTTAAAAACAAATGAACAAGCAAAAGAATTGAGAGAACCAGTAGAGGAGGAGGGGAAAGAAAAAGAGGAGGAAGGAAAAGAAGGAGGAGGGAGGAGGAGAAGGGGGGAGGACGGAGGAAGAGAAGGCGAGGGAGGAAGAAGAGGAGGAAGAGGAAGAGAAACAGGAGAAGGACGGGCAGGCAGCTGAGGTCTGGAATAAAGTTGGATTTTTCTCCTGGAAGGGAACAAGAAAAAAGTGAAGACCAGCTGTAATAGCATTTAAATAATGAGGCCCATTACCGCAGCGCCGCAAAAGAGCACTAGAGTGTGGGAGAGAGATATTCCATGTTTTCACAACGGGAAAACTGTCAGGTTTTCAAATATGGAATACTGCTCTCCGTATTTCCAATGATCCGTTCCAGCATCTGCATTTGCTTCCAGCTGTACGGATGAAGAGCGCGAGATAGTCTCACGCTCACTCGGTTTCTCCAGACGCGTTTTTCCCAGCTTTCCCGACACGCAATCCCGGATGGGACTGATACCTCTAAATCCCTGCTACGCCCTTGCAAAGACTCCTGAGAGCCTCGAATTCCCAATGCACACGAACCCGTTTCCATTCTCAACCCTTTTCCCATCCCTGGTTTGCTTTGGGCTGGACTCCAAAACTCTGTCGGGGAGAGAGGAGGAGGGACGGGTCTCACACTCAGAGTCATGTAAGGCTGGACTTTCCTGACAGGACAAATGCGGAACGGCAGGCTTTCCCCTGACCTAGCTGAGAGGGCACTACAGAGCTCCTTTCTCCAGAGAGAAGCCGCCGGCAGGGAGGCAGGAGAAGACCTGGGTTTGAATTCTGCCTCTGACCCTTACTAGGTGGGAGACCATGAGACCAGTCTCTTCATCGCCCCGAGTCTCACTTTCCTCATCTGTGAAATGGGGCTAGGGGAGAGGAATAACAATACCAGTAATATCGTCTTCGTGAGGCCCTTGTGAATCCTGAAGTAAACAAAGTATTTAAAGTGGTTGCAAACTTGAAAGCAATAGAAACATCTGTTTTCATGGATCCGACCAACACAAATTCCATTTTCGGTTCTGCTCCTGAGGAGCCTCCTGAAATGGAACGATAGAGAGGCCAGACACTCGCCTTCTAAGCTCTTATCTACAGAGGATCAGAGAAAGGGTCCCAGTGCCCCATTCCTCTGCAATGCCCACTTACTGTACACAGATTTAAGTACCAACTTGGTTGTGTCTAATCTCACATTCTTTTGGGGGCAACTCTCTAAAATCGCTCAGTATCTTCCTATCTTCTCATCTATCTATCTATCTATCTATCTATCTATCTATCTATCTATCTATCTATCTCTATCTATCTTCAGTCTATTGATCTAACTATACCTCTATCTACTTATCTATCTCTGTGCGTATGTGTGCGTATATCTACACATACATACATACACACATACATGCATATACACACATTCAGTCTTTCAATGAGTATTTATTAGCCAATAGGTGCTGGGGTTATAAAACGAAACAAAACAAAAAGAAAGAGTGAAGGGGTGAAGGGTACCTAGGTACCTAGAAAATGAAATACAGATCACATACCAAGTAGACACAAAGTCATTTCTGAGACTGCCAAGGCATTCACAACTGGAGGGAAGAGGATTAGGAAAGACTCCCTGTAGGAAATGGCACTTGATCTAAGTTTTGAGGGAAGTTAGATGTCCTAAGAGGAGGAGGGAATGCAGTCCAGGCATAGGGGAATAGCCTGCCCAGAGGTATCAAAACAGGAGATGGAATGTTATGCATGGAGAACAACAAATAGACCAGTTTCTCTGGAGCATGAAAAAGAGGAATGTGAAGTAAGCCTGGAAAAGGTGGCTCAGAATCTACCAGACTGTGAAGGACTTTATCTTGGCTGGTGCTTGTTACATTTAAAATCATTTTTAAAGGGATTTTGTCTTCTCTAAGCTTAAATACTCCCATCCCTAGTTATCCACTTCATAAAGAAGCAGGCATGGAAGCTCTTCCTCACCATGACATGGATTAAACATGTCCTATTCCTGCCTCCAGCATTTAATAGAAGGACATATTGTGTTGAGAGATGACGTTAGGTGGAGGTCATCAAGTTCTGAAACTTTGCAGAGTCTCTGGGATGAGATCTATGATAATTCAAAAACCTTTAGCCTAATCATGTACCCAGGAAAAACCAAGTGGATGAAAAATGCCTATTGACCCGACTCTTTTCTTCATCAGTTTATCTTGGGCAGATTTGGCAAATGCCTAATGAAGGTGGCCCAGATTTGAATAGGACTAGGAGAACAGGCTAGATTGCCTTTGAGAAATTACAAAGATTTTGCTGTTGTTGTTGTTTTTAGTGACCCCAAACTTAAACAAAGGTCCATTTAAAAACATTTTTTCAATCAACAAAAAGCTATTTTTACTATCTCACCTTCCCTATGAGGAAACAAAAGGAAGAACAAAACTTTTGTAACAAATACAGCAAAACAAGTTTCCATATTGGGCATGAACAAGAAATATGTCTCGATCTGAAACCTGAGTTCATCATCCGTGGGTAATGTACTTCGCTACTGATCCTCCTTGGGGATCTTGGCTGGTCACTTGTGCTGATTAGCGTTCTTAAGTCTTACAAAATTGTTTGTCTTCACAATTTTGTTGTCACTGTATAAATTATTCTCCCAGTTCTGTTCACTTCACTCCTCATCAGTTCGTTTACAAGTCTTCTCAGGTTTCTTTGAAATCATCCTTTGTTTCATCTTTTCTTATGTCAAAATAACATTTCGTTACATTTATATACTTGTTTCTCCATTCCCCAGTAGACAGTCAGCCCCTTAGTTTCCAGTTCTTTGCCAATACAAAGTGAGTTGCTATATTTTTTTTTTTGTGCATGTGGGTACTTTCCCACTTTCTTTCATCTCTTTTGGAATAGACCTAGTAGTGGTATAGTCGGCTTAAATTGGATTCACAATTTACGTTTGGGACACAGTTCCAAATTACTTTCCAGAATGGCTAGACCAGTTCACAAGTCTACCAAGTCTATTGATTTAATGGAACTATTGTCCCACAGCCCCTTCAAATTTTGTCATTTTCCTTTTTTGTTAACTGTTAACCTGAAGGGTATGAGGTTGAAACTCAGAATTGCTAACAAAGGCTCATTTAAAAAATAGTGATAGGGAATGAAGCTGTGATTTCACTGTTCTAAATAAAATAAAAATAAAGTAGAATATAAAATAATATATAAGATAAATATAATTCCTAGATGAAGAAACTCTCACTCCCAAAGCAGGTTGGTAACTTCGCTGCAACTTAATGTCTTAGAGAGTTGACGAGAAAATTCTGATTAAGTGACTTGCCCATGGTCACAGAGCCAGGATATGGCAGAGATCGGACCAGAAACCAAATCTTCCTAGCTTCAAGGCCAATCCTCTCTATCCACCACACCAGGATACTCCTCATTTTCAGAATATAAATTATTATTGATGTCTTTTACTTCCATATCACTTAACATTTTCCACTGCATTATCCCATGCCCCTTCAGAGAGAGGGCAGAGAGCCATCCCTGAAACTAATGAAGAAAAAAAGTTCTAGAAAACTAACAAACACAACAGCAACATTCAGATGTCATATGTAGTATTCCATCAGCTCTACAAAGAAGCAAGGGGATTTTTTCCCCTCCTGTCCTGTCTTTGGGCAAAGCTCAGGAGCCATGATATTGGAGCAGCTGACTTCAATTGTTTCATTATTGTTATTTCTATTTCCATTGTTGCAATCCTTGTGTGTATTTTGTTCCTGAGTCTGTTTACTTTGTTTTCTGTCAGTTGATTTTTCATCCCCTTTGTATGCCACAATTGGTTTGCCATTCTCCAGCCAATGGAGGACCCGTCTTTTTTTTTTTTTCCAATTTTTTTCTTTTTAAGCACTGGTAGCATCTTAGCCTGTTGGTGGCATTACACAACTTAGCAAAATGGAACATTCCTGAAGAACTGAAATTGAAGGTCACCCAAAGGGCAATAGATAGGTATATGGTGGGGGTGAGCAGGCTGTAATACATTGTGGACAGAGAGGGAAGAGAATTAAAATAAGTTGCTGTTTTTAAGTGATTTTCAGTCATGTCCAACCTTTCCCCATTTGGAACCCCATTTGGGCTTTTCTTGGCAGAGATACTGTGGTGGTTTGCCATTTCCTTCTCCAGCTCATTTTGTAGATGAGGAGACTGAGGCAAACAGGATTAAGTCACTTGTCCGGGATCACTCAGCAAGTAAGTGTCTGAAGCCTAATTTGTACTTAGGAAAAGGAGTTTTTCTGATTCCAGGCCCAGCACTCAATCCACTTAGCTTTTGAGTTGGGAAGACTGCTAAACAAAAAACAAAGCAGTCCCTGCCCCCAGAGGGTTTACATTTTAACTGACGTGTTACAGGAAATCAGAGATAGTGGAAAAAGTCCCTAAGTGAAATACCCTGAGGTAATACAAAAACAAACCCCCTCAGTAACATTTGCAAAGAACTTTCTAATTCATTATCTCTATTGATCTTCCCAACCAAGATGTGAAAGTGTGACTCACCTCACATAGTCACTTAGCAAGTTAAGGGAAGGTCTAGAACCCACGTCTCCTAATTCACTGCTTCTTCCCCGCCCCCAACTATAACAGCATCACTGAATTGAGAGCTGAAAAGGATTTCCAAAGATCAGCTAGTCATTCTCCCTTCTTCCTCTCATAGATGAGGAAATAATAACTCACCTTTTTCTAGTGATTTAAGGTTTATCAAAGCTCTTTCCAGACAACACATAAGAATTTTGTAAAAAAAAAAAATGGAAATGTAGCCATAATTTTAAAGCGCTATGAGGTTTGTCAAGCGCTTGACAAATGCTGTCTTGTATTATCCTCACAACAACCCTGGAAGGTAGGTACTATTAACATCCCCATTTTACAGATGAGGAAACTGAGGTTAAAATGACTTTCCCAGGGCCACACATATGGGGCTGAATTTGAACTCAGGCCTTCCTGACTTCTGAGCCCAACACGCTGTGCACCGGGACACCCAGCTGTGTGGTTAATGACGTTTTTCTCAGTCATTTTTTTTTCTTTTTTGGTGGTGGTATAATCATAGAGTCCATGATTTTCCCAAATGTTTGGCATCCTCCCTCCTTCCAAACATCTTTGAGAACTGCTCTTTCCATGTCCTACAACTTGTGCTAATGCCCTCCTTACTGTGCTGCTTTCCACAGGGGCCTCCATTGTAAATCCTTGGTTCAGTCCAGTTGCTTTTCCCATCTTTGTTTTCATTAGAGTCATTTCGACTTCCTGGAGGAGCCTGTAGGAGATGGGGATGTTAATTCAAATGTGGTGACTCCTCAGTCTGGCTCTGATTCAGTCAAAGTTCGCATCTGTTTGCAGATAACATTGCGTTGACTACAACAAGCCCCAGAATTCTGAATACCCCACTGAAATCACCAATAAGCATTTACTGGCTCCTACTAGGCATCGGGCACTATGCTAAGTGCCCTTGGGGATGGGTACCCAAAGGAGAAACAGGCAGTCCCTGACTTCAGAGAGCTTACTATCTAATGGGGGAGGAAGACAATGCACAAAGGAGGCTCAAAGGTGAGGAGAGAGGGGTGCCTGAGGGTACCCAGCAAGGGAGTATGATGTGAGTCCAAACCAGCCTGAGGAGCTGATAGGAAATGAAGAGTCAACTGGAAAATTCTGAGCCAGAGAGAGAGAGAGAGAGAGAGAGAGAGAGAGAGAGAGAGAGAGAGAGAGAGAGAGAGGAGAGAGAGGTTTGGAGAGTTTATCATTCCGTACTCCCATCCTTCAGCCCCAAGGGAGAGGCGATGGAGAGTACTGGAGAGGTATCAGTATCAAAGCTGAATCACTCTCTATGCTGGTGAGATTGCAGGTGTTGAAACCTTAAACACTAAGTGAAACCTCTAAGCACTTCAAAGAATTTGAACTATCTATACGAGAAAAACCAAGTGGATGAAGAAGGCCTATTGCCCAGACTATAATATACAGTTGGATGGACAGCCCGTATCTTATGGACAGGTATTGCCCATCAAAGGACAATGAACTGAGCCCAGATTTGAATAGGAAGGCAACAGAAGGATGGATTGCCTTTTGGACACTGCATCAGTCAGTCAATAAGCACTTATTAAGCACCAGGCTTTTAATGATCTCAAGCTGTTTACTGAAACAAAAATCCATTGCTCCCCCCACCCCCAATATTTTTCCAGTGATCAACGGAGAATGACTGGTAAAAGAGGTGGAGACTAATAAGGCTAGGAGATAAAGGGGATAACCAATAGACAGCCTCTGTGCTCCATTGGTATCCCAGCAATGTGCAGAGACTTAGAAGGAGGCCCCAGCAAGCTGAGCAGACCTCCTATAGGAAACTGCCTGGAGAACTGGGATAAAAGGTGCACAGGATGAGAGGGCATGGATGGGTCTCCATTTGCATCTTTGGAAGAAGTACCCATAATAATGAGATTACAGACCCTCCCAAGGTTCTCAAAAGCCAAGGAGGGTGAGTAGAGCAAACCTTATTATATTCTCATGTAATAAATGAAGGAACTGAGGCTAAGTGAATTACCCAGAGTTACAGAGCTAGTGAGCATAGGAGCCAGCAGATCATGGTTGCTCCCTAAAAATTAGGGTGTATAGCAGAGAGAGGAGGCAACAGTGGTATAGAGAGAGGGCTGACTCCCAAAGTCCTCTGACACATACTAATTCTATGATCATGGGCCAGTCACCTAACCTCTGTATCCCTGGGAACTTACTAATGCTCTAAGGCACAGAAAAGTTCCCCATCTCCATTGGTGGAGGGGGTTTCCACAGTGGCTATCAGTTCTCCACACAGATGAAATTATATGTGGGGAATTAATCTCAGCACTCATTCCTCCCCTCTTCCCCCCTCCCTCCCCCCTACTTCTGAGGAAGGACTTTGTATTGGTATAGAGTTTGAAACTTTCGAAGTATATTCCTAGCTATTAACAAGACTTTTGTGTGGGGTGGGGGTAGTGAAGCTGAGATCCTGGAAAGTTTTTGCCTAAAGGCACACAGTTTCCTGACTCGGTCTTCTCACCTAGGGTGTGTGTGTGTGTGTGTGTGTGTTACTGTGACTTTGAGTCAAAACCTTGGATTGGGTATCAGAGGACCCGGGTGGGAATACTCTGACCTTGAACACAGTCTCATTTTCTTCACCTGTAAAATGAGGAGATTAGACCAAGTAAAAAAATCTCTTCTACCTTGGATTCCTATGATCCTTTCTAGAGATCAAATCCCAGACACCTAAAAACAAGCACAGATTTGGGTCGCCCACCAAGCCCCTGGGAAATTCAGAGGAAGAGGACAGGGACTTTGTCAAAGGCAGAGAGCCTGGGTATTTACAAAATAAATAATTTTTTCTTGCCAGAAATCTTGAACAAGAAACGTCCTGTTCGTCTATCAAGGAAATTACAAGCCTGAGCAAATATTATGGTTGCGGTGCATTTATTTTTGATTTAAAAAAATATGCAAATTTGTTTGCAAATTGGGCGCAGCCCTCTGCTTTCTGGCTGGCAGGCAGGGCTTCCCCCATGGCCCAGCGTGGTGGCCTGGCAGGCTGCCCTGTGGCCTGGCTCCCTGCTCTCCCCACCGCTGGCCCAGCCCCCCACCTCTATTCCCACCCTTTCCCCCCTTCCCATGGTCTGCTTCTGTTGAAGCTGGCCTGGACTGGGAGCGAGCAGATGGCAGAATTCTCTCTCATCTCTCCCTGGGTCCAGGGCTGGCACTGGGGCAGGGCCAGGGGACTAGGGAGTCTGGGGCAGGGATTCTTCTCAGCTGAGAATTGTCCCATTTTGCCCCCACCCCACCCTCATCTAGTCTCCACCTCCCACCTCCAGTCCCCCGATGTTGTAAAGAGTACTGCATATTTGGGGTGTGAGGGGGCTTTGGGACCCTAGGGCAGTCAGGCTCTGTGTTATCTGGGCTGTGGTTGTGTGCACGCTTGAGGAATTGTGTTATTGTGAGCTTTCAGGTAAGTCTTTTGAGTTGTGGCTTCCGTGGCTTGTGAGCTGTGTGGAATATAGCCAATGAGGAATTGGGTATGGTGTTCCTGAGCTGCGCTGTTGTAGGGTCTTCAGGCTGGGCACTATCTGTTCCAGAGGACACCAACGGACTTTGGGGTGAGAGGTTTTGGGGTCTTCTTTGTGAGTTCAGTTCTGGGGTCGGAAAGCCTCAGAGGAGTGCGGAAGAGGAGGGCCTTGGGGGAGGGGGAGGGGACATAGGGAATGTTAGGGGCTGCTGTCAGTCCTGTGTGGTACACTGGTGGCTGTCACTGTGACTGCTCTGCCTTGGGGTTCACCAAGTACCCTGGCAGATTGGAGGTGTATCAAAGGGGGGCACCTTTAAAGCAAGGTTTAAAGGCTGGAGGCCAAGTGCTGAACGTCACAGTATGTTCATATTCAACCCCCAAAAGCAAAGAGGTGCCTACTGTGTGCATCGGTCAGGTGTATCTTAAGGACTATGCTATTCTAGGTTGTGGACAGTGCTTGCATCTCTTGCTGTGGGCCTTCTGCGTGTGAGGCGTGTCTACGTGGGGAGATGTTGGGGGTTGTGCTTGCGTTTTTTGTTTTGTTTATTCCGCTCGTGTTGTGGACTAGGTTAAGGGTGGTTTCTTCAGGCTTGCTCTCCGCTGCTGGTGGTGCTAGGTTTTGTCTTGGCTGGGGGAGGGGTGTTGTTTGACCCAGCCTTGGCTCTGGGCTATGATAAGCTTGGGATTGCTCTCTGGTTGTGGGTAGCCAACTTTGCTCCACGTTGCATTAAATCTTGTGTTGCAGGCCAAGTGTTATGCCTTGCTTTTACTTTGTGTTGTTTAGACTTGTGTATCTCCAGCTTTGCTTTGTGTCGTCTGAAGTTGTGCGCCTGGGTCTGGCTGTCTCTTTACTTTGTGTTGCACGTAGTTGTGTGTGTGCGTGTGTGTGTGTGTATGTGTGTATGTATGTTCTCGCTTTGCGTTGCACGCAGTTGTGTGTGTGTCGCCGCGGCGGCTTTTGCTCCTGGTCGTGTGTGTACTGCCCAGCACTGCACACACGCGCGTGCGCGCGCGTACACACACACACACACACACACATACACACGCACACCCAGGGACCCCGCGGGCAGGCGGGCAAGCAGGGAGGCAGGCAGGCAGGAGGGCCGGCCAGCCAGCGCTGCTTTCTCCGGCTCCGCCCGCAGGCAGCAGCAGCAGCGGCAGCAGCAGCCGCTGCAGCAGCCCAGCAGCAGCACCCGGGGCTGGGAGAGGAGGGAGGGGGAGGGGAGGAGAAGGGGCGGGAGGGGAGGGGGAGCTTGAGCCGGGCCGGGCGGACGGGCGGGGAGACGGGGAGGGGGGGCGGCTGTTCCTGGAAGAGCCCAGCCTGGGGAGTTGGTCACATTCTTGGCCCCGATTCAATGACTGAGGCAGACACCAACAAACAGCGCGCGGGCGGGGGAGCAGGGGGCGGGGCGAGCGGCGCGCGCCGGCGGCGGCGGCGGCATGAGCTCAGCGCGAGGCGCTCTCTCAGTCCGAGCCGGAGCGCCGAGGCGAGAGGATGTGTGCTGTGTGCCCGCAGCCCCGCGCCGCCGCCGCCGCCGCCGCCGCCGCTCCCGCCGCCGCCTCCTGCTCGTCCTCCTTCGCCGCCAGCAGCCCCAGCCTCGGCCGCAGCCGCCGCAGCAGCCTCAGCCGCCGCCAGCACCGCGCCAGCGCGGCGCACTGAGCCCGCCCGCCCGCCAGCCAGCCAGCCAGCCAGCCAGACAGCCGGCGGCGCAGCCAGCCGGGAGCCGGAGCAGCGGGCGGCGGCCGCGAGGAGGCCCCGGGCGGCGCTGAGGCGGCCCGCGAGCGGCGGGGCCGGGGCCCGGGCGCCCGAGGAGCGCGTCGGGCGCAGCTGCGAGCCGCCGGCAGAGGCGGCCAGGCCGGCGGGCCCCGCGCCCGCGCCCGCGCCGGAGATTCGCGCCTCGCGGCCCCGGCCCCGGCCCCGGCCCCCGCGGCGGCCCCGGCGGCCCCGGCCTCTGCCCGCGCGCCCCCCTCCGCGAGCCCCGGCCCCGCGAGCCTTGGCGTTGGCGTTGGCGGCGCGCGCCGGGGCATGCCCCGCGCCTAGAGCCCGGGGGGCGCGCGGGGGGCGCGCGGGGGGCCCCGGCGGCGGCGGCGGCGGCGGGCGGGGCGCGGGGCGCGTGGATGTGGAGGTGGCGCCGGCCCCGGGCGCGCACCAGCGGCGGGACCCTTACCCCCTCCCCGCGGCAGCCTACCCCTACCGCCCGGGAGGGGGCGAGGGCGAAGCCGCCGGGGCCGTGATTTGCCAGCAGCCGCCGGGGCTCGTTCCCCGGGACCCCGGAGCCGGGGTGGGCCGGGGTCGGGGCCGCGGGCGCCGCCGGGGGGCTCGGGCCGGCGGCGGGGGCGGCGGGGGCGGCCGCGGCTTGGGCCGGGAGCGAGAGCGGGCGCGAGCCCCCGAGCCTCCGGAGCGCACCATGGAGACGGTGGGCCCCGGCCGCAGCAGCTTCCAGCCGCACCCGGGGCTGCAGAAGACCCTGGAGCAGTTCCACCTGAGCTCCATGAGCTCATTGGGCGGCCCGGCCGCCTTCTCGGCGCGCTGGGCGCAGGAGATGTACAAGAAGGAGAGCGCCAAGGAGCCAGGCGCCGCGGCCCCGGGCTCCGAGCAGCAGCAGCCCCCGCAGCCGCCGCAGCCCCCGCAGCCTCTGCAGCCGCAGCAGCCGCAGCAGCCCCCGCCGCCGCCCCCCGTGCTGCACCTGCCCCCCATCCAGCCGCCGCCGCCCGTCATGCCGGGCCCCTTCTTCATGCCCTCGGACCGCTCCACCGAGCGCTGCGAGACCATCCTGGAGGGCGAGACCATCTCGTGCTTCGTGGTGGGCGGCGAGAAGCGCTTGTGCCTGCCGCAGATCCTCAACTCGGTGCTGCGGGACTTCACGCTGCAGCAGATCAACTCGGTGTGCGACGAGCTGCACATCTACTGCTCGCGCTGCACCGCGGACCAGCTGGAGATCCTCAAAGTCATGGGCATCCTGCCCTTCTCGGCGCCCTCGTGCGGGCTCATCACCAAGACGGACGCCGAGCGCCTCTGCAACGCCCTGCTCTACGGCGGCGCCTACCCGCCGCACTGCAAGAAAGAGTTCGCCAGCGCCCTGGAGCTCGAGCTCACCGAGAAGAGCTTCAGGGTGTACCACGAGTGCTTCGGCAAGTGTAAGGGGCTGCTCGTGCCCGAGCTCTACGTGAACCCCAGCGCCGCCTGCATCCAGTGCCTGGACTGCCGCCTCATGTACCCCCCGCACAAGTTCGTGGTGCACTCGCACAAGGCCCTGGAGAATAGGACTTGCCACTGGGGCTTCGACTCGGCCAACTGGAGGGCCTACATCCTCCTAAGCCAGGATTACACTGGGAAAGAGGAGAAAGCCAGGCTGGGCCAGTGCCTGGACGACGTGAAAGAAAAGTTCGACTATGGCAACAAATACAAGAGGAAAGCACCCAGGGTTAGTGTCTGCTTGTCGTCACCTCCTCCATTCCCAGGCCTCGGCCAAAGTCCTGCTAAAGGGCTCCCATACCCTCCTCCCCCCACCTGCTGGGGAACACTCCCTCGTGCTGAGCGTAGTTTAGCCAGAAGCTTGCAAAGGGTTAGTCCCAATGTGACTGGGTGCCCGTACGGTGATGCTCGCAGACAGGCAACGGGGAAAAGTCCCACCCAGAACGTTTTAAAACCCCGTTAGGTCACTTAACCCTTGCTTCGTTGTTTTGGGCCTCTCGGTTACTCAATTTGATTTCAGGTCACTTTTAAGATTATGTCGCCCCCCCCCCCTCCGTAGTGATAGGACCCATGCAAGTCTAGAAAGAGTATTGTTCATTTCAGTATTCAGTTCTCAGTCTTGGATATGAAATTCAGCTCTTCTCTGGCCTTCCTCTTAAGCCACATTAGCTACTCCCAGTATCTTCTTCCCCCTCCCCCTCTCCCCCCACCCTTGGTGGTCAGTTTGTTAAAAATTCTACAGCCTTGTGTGGGTAAAATGCATAATGCATTAAATGTAAATACTTTCCCAGGTTACTTAGCAATTGCAAAGATAAACGGGGGTGGGGGGTGGGAAACCTCTCCATAGACATATAGAATTTTTAAAAACATGCAACGACAAACATTGAAAAATTAAAATCAGTCAGACCTTGTCAAATAAAGAGGTATGTGAGGTGGAAGAGACTGTATATAACTCATTCTTAGTGGTGCCCGCTGTGATTGACTTTTTAGTCTTAGACATTTTAGAAAGATTGGATTTTGTATGAGTGATTGTGCGTTTGTAGTAGGGAGAAGGGCAGCTATCACATCTCTCCAGATAGCTAAGACCCATGAATTTGGGGGCTTCTTTCACTAGGTTCTGCAGTTAACCCTTCCTTTTCAAAGGTGGAGAAACGGCACGTATGGCAGGTGCTGTGTCCAAGGTTGCATAGGAGTCAGTAGCAGAGCCAGACTTCCAGACTCCTGACTCCAGTTATGGACTCTGTTAGTCTGCGGGGCCTGTCTGCCAGTATGTGGATCCCAGCATTCCCTCCCTGTGTGGGGAGAGAGGTCTGTTTGGCACCTGGCAGCGGTCCTAATCAGTGGGCACCAAAGCCATCGGCTCCAGGAGCTCCCGAGTCCCATCACAATGTCTGAATAACCGATGGGCTGGCCATTTGTTTTGAACTAAAAGTATTTCATTCCCTCCCTCCCTTTCTCTCCGAAATACAGAAAAGAGTGATACTGAAAGCCTTCTGGACAATACAGCTCTGTTGTTTGCTGAGGGTTGGAGTATTTGTGTGATCCTGCAGGAGTCTTGGGTCGTGGCAGATCTGGAGACCCATTAGACACTTGACTATTCACTGAGATTCTCATTAACTTTTCAATGCAACCTTCACACTCCCTCCCCACCCTCAAGTATTTGTAACTTTTCTTTTAAGGATCCAGGCTTATTAAATTGCACATAGAAAATGCTGCCTTTGCGCTCGGCTATTCTTGGGAGGCCTAATTAATTCAGCTATTGCATCAAACTTTTTTTTTCTTCTAAATCTGTGAATAGATTCTCCACCCCAGTTTCTCCGGGAGTTCCTCCAGTTTGAGTGTCAGAGCCATTGTAGGAGGGCTGCTGTAATGAGGCAAATTATCTCTTCTAGTTGGAGGTGATGTGTTTTTAATGGTTTGTCTATCCTTAGCTAATCAGGCACTTACCCCAGTGGCAGGTTTCGATTGACCTGTGTGTGTGTGTCCCTGTATTTGGGGAGAAAATGGGGTGCCCAATAGAAGCTCGAGGAGGAGGAGTGCAGGAATTGAGGTGGGAAACCTGTTTGTGTGGAAGACTATTTAGCTGAACTCAGGACTGATTGTCACTTTCAGGAGTGGGATAAGTTTCAGAAATGCAGTTGGCTGCAGCTGGTTGGGTGTTCATATGGCTCCATGTAAACATTTCCTGCCTCGACGTAGGCTTGGGTGTTCAGGGGTTGAAATTAGCCCCCTTTTTAAGCTTCCTTTTCTCCTTGGCTTTCTCCCTCCTGAGAAGCCACCAGCAGTCCCTAAGTCCGGGCTGTCTGTCGTTGTAGTTTGCAGATAATTGTGGATGTATTCAAATAGGCTCTCGTGCTGGTAGACTACTGCCCGAGGCAAATAACACTGGAATAATTTTTAGGTCAACGAGCCCACGGCTTCTAGAAAGGAGGCTCTTTTGTGAGAAGAGGGTGTGTGAGATTTTTGCATATTTGTCTGAATGTGGGTTTGTATGTATGTTTGTGGTGTTTCTTTTTTCCTTCGGTTGGTTTGGTCTAGGACTGTGGTACAGAGTTTGGGTCCCAAGCAGGACTCAGTTGGTAAAAGCCACATATTTCAGGAGGTTGGGGTTGGTGTAGCTCATACTCGGGTTTTACCCCACTGGGTGCTGATATTTTTTGCTAGTTTCTAAGCTACTAGTAAGCTAGCGAATACCATGCCCCTACCTGCTCTCAAGACACTGACAGTCACCTCAGACTTGAGAATAGTAACAGCTCTGAAGGGGCACATCAGGGAAGTTTACCTTCCCATACCAGGCAACATAGAGTAAGCAGAGTAGGCCCACGAGGGGATCTTTCAGGGGTTTCAAAAACTAGTGGAGGCCCTTTTCCTAGGTCTTATCTCATATACTGATTCCTCAGCCTTTGTATTTCTCCCCTCCTAGCTCTTCTCTTAGCTCTCGATTTTTCCCGACCTTCCTCTAGCACAAGATAAGTTTGCCTTTTTCCCTGGGTTGAGATCCTCGAAGGTGGGGGGAAGGGAGAGCCCTGTATAATGGGGAAAGGCCACATTTTGTAGGAGGTGAGGGCTGGCTTTAACATTAGTCTCTTCCTGATCCTGGGCCAGTTATGGGACCCTCTCTGAGCCTCAGTTTCTTCTTCTGGAAAATGGTAAATAATGCCTGTAGTATTTAACTTCACAGAATTCTTGTGAATGAGATTATTAGGTAAAGCCTGAAAGAAAAAAAAAGCACTGTGTAAATAAATGCTAGCTTTGATTATTTTCCCTCTCACAGTTTCATAGCCACCTCACTTCATCTCTACCCAGCTTTACCTCGGTGTCCTCAGTTCTCGTAGGCCGAGGCCTTGCTCGGCTCTGCCCTGGTTTCCTCTGAATATTGATGTTTTTCTCTCCCTGCCCGCCCCTTTCCTTTCCCCCACCACAGGTTTTTCCTCTCACTGTGTCTGGGCACCACAGTTTGAAGCTGGGGAGTAGTGTCAGCAGGGTCCCACCCAGCAGGACTGCCGGTTGTCCTCTGGTCCCCCCAGGCAGTGTGAGCCATTTTGGTGTGTCTGCACTCTGATCCAAGACAGATTCTTTGTTTGCCCCAGGGAGCCCTAACCCTTGGACCCCCATAGGCGAGCTGCCTGGGCACTGGGTGACTCTGATTCCAGCTCCTTCCTGGGAGGGCTCGGCAGCTGTCACTCTAACCAAACCCACTTGTCCTTTGTTGGCTTGTTTTATTAGAGTGTTCTACCTTTATTTCCTTCCCTCCCTGTGGTGTTTTATGTATTTTAAAATGATTTTAAATCACCAAGAGGAAAAGAGAAGGAAACAATGTATTGTAAATGTATCAGCTTGTTAGAACTTTCAGTGGGACTTTATCATTGACCTGCCAATCAACAAACATTTGTTAACTACCTACTAAGTGCCAGGTCTTACTCATTTCTTGGAAATAGGAGTCAATCGAAAGTGCATTCAAAACATTTATTTGCCAGCCAGTGAGCACACCCAGGGGCCATCCCAGTGGAAAGCTACTATCATCCCTTCCACACCTCCAGCCCCCCCCCCCCAGCCAAACTGTGTAGCTGCCAGTGTCATGGATAGAAGCAGCTTTTGTTTGACCCAGGTGTGTGTGCTGAATCCCATAAGGGGGACCTGTGTGAAGGCGGTTACATTTATTGGTGAGTCCCTGAAAAGATGAATGAAGGGGCAGAGACCCCTCTTTTATTAGCCAGTGGTGGAAACTGGGGCTCCTGTTGGTCAGCTAGTGCCACAGTTTGCAACCCCAACCTGTGCTTTGCAAATTTTTAAAGGGAGTTAAAATCCTTCCATTTGTCCAGAAGCAAATATCAGCAGGTTTTTTTTTTCAGGCCTGGAAATTGAGTCACTAATCTTAATGTGGGATGCCTTCTCTGGTGGTTGTTAAAATGAAAAATGTGTAGGAGGTCAGAAAACCACAAACTTAGATGGCTCTTCTTTCCATCTTGGGAGCAGGTCCTTGATTTACCAGCCCCTGCAGCTCAATTGACTTTCCAGGGCACAGGAGGCTTGGACTCCTACCTTTTTCCCTTTCTTCCCTTTGGAACGGCTCCTACAGCTGTAGGTGGGAAAGGGGAGAGAAGTAATTTTCTCTCCCTTCCTGTGTGTTCCTATTCTGTAATTTCCCAAGTCCTAGGTGGGGTGAGGAGGTTAATACTTAAGCAGTGAAGAATGTTTGTGGGTGGGTTATGGGGGAGGGGGAAGAGGCTCTTCTCAGACCCCCTGACTCTCTTAGGGGTTTTACTTGTGGTCAAGAGGGAAGTCGTTCTAGGACTCAGGTCAGTCCCTCTCGATTCCGTTCACCCGTACCAGGCTGGTGTCTTTTCTCTTGCTGATTGAGTAGCAGAATTTGACTTTGGAGTTTTTAGCACAAGAAGTGCTGTCTTTTAAATAGGGACACAGGTTTGCCCAGAGAGTGGAAATTCATGCTGCTGCCTTGGCCCAGTGCCTTTGAATCTGTCTCAGAAGCCCACTGGGTCCCTGACAGTGTCACAGGGTGCTACCACTTTTCTGATGGCGACGGGGGGAGTTGTGTGTGGCCTGTATCTCCAACTTTGAGGTTTGAACTATTTTCTGTCTTCCTATGGCAGGAATACATTGTCTGGTAATTCAAGAGACAGGAAATAGTCATTGTCTCTTATGACTTAAGCGTTCTTTGTAGTAGAAATATTTAGTAGAATTTGTGATGGTTTATTTTAACTGCGTACACACCCTCCCGATGATTCCCCAAATTCTTAAAGAAAGTAGGTCAGAAAAAGGATCCCCTTTCAGGAGGCCCCCAAGGTAGAATCCAGATACTTGAGTTCAAACTCAGTCTTTTACACTAGTTTTGTGACCATGGGCAAACTTTACTTCAATTTCCTCATCTGTGAAATGGGTATGATAATGCTTTCCATTATCTGCCTTTCAGGGTGGCTGTGAAGAAAGTGCTTTGTAACTCTTGAGATACTATATAAATGTGAATTACATAATAACTCTCAGCTATCGGTGGGGAACCTTTGGCCTCCAGGCCACATGTGGCCTCTAAAAAATTGTTCTGTGAAGTTTGGATTCAGTCAAAGGGCCGCACTTGAGGACCTAGAGGGCCATATGTAGCCTTGAGGCCAAAGGTTCCCCACCCCTGTTTTAGGCTGATTATAAAATATCAGCAGTTAATAGAATGAATTGAGTTGGGTGAGTGCCTCTGAATAAGGTTCATGAATACCCCGAAAGGGGTGTGTGTGTGTGTGTGTGTGTGTGTTATCCCAACTCTTTTTCATATTTTATCCAGATACTTACTTTGGGTAATGGGGGGGGGGATTGGATTGGAGGTCTTCTTTTCACTTTAATATTTCCTTGGAAAGCTCTCTTCCTTCCTGGAGGAGGTAAACATAAATAAAGGGGGGTTAGTGAAGTGAGAGAGCTGGGAAAATGGAGACTTACAATGTAGAAACTATGACAGAGATTTGAAATTTAGGCCCCCCCCCACCTCCCCAATTCAATTCTGTTCAGATTTTTTTAAGCTGGAGCTACTTTAAGGGAAGGCCCTGCTCACTTGAGTCGGGCAGAAACAGCCCTTTGTTCTCCTCTGTTCTTGACAGCCATTAGTTTGGGCAAAGTCTAGCAGCCCACAGGACCTGGAATCCAAAAATCAGGAGTCCAACCACAGCTCTGCCCTTACTAACTTGTTCTGTGCAAGTAATTTGATCTCTCTGGGCTTTCGGGTCCTCATCTGTGAAGTGGGCATCATTCTGGTCCTACTCACCTCACATGCCTTATCGGTGACCCAGAAATCTCATGCAGTGCTCACCCTGGGTTGAGGTGAGCAAATTTTTTTTTTAAGAACAACAGTATTTGGTTAGGTTTTTTTTTTTTTGATAAATATAGTAGAGACTTTGAAGGTCATTTCTTTTGTCCATTCTTTCATACAAGTTTACAAAATAGTATCAGTCATTTATATAGCACTTTCAATTTGGCTGGGCCCCTTTGATCATTCCTCCAATGGGTAGGTTTAAATAAAAAAGGGCCTGGGGACTGGGGGGAGGTGTGTGGAGTGGAAGGAGAAAAAAAGGAGAAACCGACTGTCTCAGAGCTCTGGGGGGGGTGAGTGATTTTCCTCTGCCAGGCTCTGGGCTTTCATTTGTTTTTTTGGATGTAAATTTCAGTTAACTCTGAGCCCCCTGTAAATTGGCAGCCTTGAATTTTTATAGTAGTGATTGTTCTTCGAATTGTCATTTAAACTGAGCAGACCCAGAGGCTGTGGATGGACGCCTTCCATACCAAAGCCACCCTGTGAATTTGCTGTGAATTTGATTTGGCAGATGTTGTGATGGTAACTGATAGGAAAATCAATGCTAATGGGGCCTTCCCAAACTGCCGCTTTGGCTTTTCCGAAAAGGGTGGAAGGGTGGGACGGAGGGGCAGCCTCATCTTAAAAGCAGTAATTGTATTTTCAGTGGAGCAACTCCGAGATAAGGAGGAAGCGAGCCAGTCCTTGGCCAGGCCTCTGGCCTTGCTGCTCATGCCCTCCTCCTGCTCGCTCTGCTGCTGCAGCAGCAGCCTGGGGAGGCAAGAAGCGCAGGGCAGCAGCCTTGCTTTGCAGGATTTCTGGACAGACAGATTCTCCATCTGTCTCACCATGTGAGGCCATTGCCCTTGCTGGGGAATGGCCCTCTGGGGTTTCTGTCGCCTTGGGTTGCAGCCTCTGAGCTTTCCTGGGTGAAAGCTGATGGCCCTGGGGCTTGCTTACACCTCTGTCCTGTGGTTCTTGTTAACTTGTCTCTGTCAATGGTACTGCTTTGAAGAATAAGGTCATTCACTTGGACTGCTACTTGGTTTCTCAACCTTTTCACCAGCTGGTTTGTGTAATGTCTGTCTGAAATGTTGAGTAAGGGCATTGACATAGCAGACAGGATATCCAGTGTAAGGAAGTCTGGGTTAAGTATAACTCAGGCAGGGGCTGCTGGCTCTCCATCTGCATCCCATACCACTGGCTTCAGAAGCTGGAGAGGGGCCTCTCAGAAGCCTTTTTGGGAGCTTCTTTCCCCCATCCTGGATTCCCCATATAGAGCAACCTTAGAATGGGGGAGGAAGGAGGAGGAGGGGCTGCTGGGGCCTCGCTGTTGCTGCTGCCGCCGCCGCCGCCGCTGTTGCTGCTGCCGCCGCCGCCGCCGCTGCCGCTGCAGTCTGCTGGGGCTGTCTGTCTCCCTCCAGGAGGTGTCTGATCATCGGGCCCAGCTTGCAGATTACTGGCCTCTCTGTGGCACTGAGGAGATTTCACAAGCAGTAATAATGTCTCTTTCTAGGGATTGCGCAAGTTCAGGGAGGATTTCTCCACTGGAGGAATTATGCAAGTTTCAACTGAAATGCTTTTCAAAAGATTTTCTTTGTTTTGAGTGAGAATACTGAGGTTGGAATGACTGTTCTCTTTAATTTGAATGTAACCCAGAGCTGAGGGAAAACGGGGAAATCTTAACTGTTCTTTGCTTCCTGGAGCAAATCTGACCCGGCCCAGTCACTGGCTTTGTGAGACAGCTACATCCATGCAGGAAGCTGAGAATGACCATCCACCCAGAGAAATTAGCTCATGGGAGCTTGAAGGTGGCTTCGGAGGCCCCTCTCTAGATGTCTGTGATGCTAGATCAGGACACTGAGAATAATTGGACAGAAGAGGGACTAGCATGAGGGTCTCTTTGGCAGACCCCCGGCCCGCCCCGAGGCTGGCCTAGAGAGCTGCCTCTTCGCTTCTCACTGATACTTATAAACATCTTATTTATTATTTGACTCCTGGACCTTATGTTTTTGTCTTCAGAAGTCATGCCACTCAACCCCTCTTGGTGAATCCTAAGGCAGTTTTAACTTGGGGAAAAGAATCGGTTGTGAACAATGCAGACTTAGGTTTTCCATGACAGGACTGTGATAGGATTGATTTTAAGCAAAGTTTTTTTTTCCTAAGCTTTATTTGCTGCTTTAAAATGTTTCTAGGGGGCAGCTAGGTGGTGCAGTGGATAGAGCACCGGTCCTGGATTCAGGAGGACCTGAGTTCAAATGTGACCTCAGACATGTAACTTACTAGCTGTGTGACCCTGGGCAAGTCACTTAACCCCATTGCCTAACCAAAAACAAACAAACAAAAAAAAACCTATCCATAAAATGTTTCGAGCCCTCATTTATGGAACTGCTGAGTGTTATAGGAAAATGGCCCATAGTTTTGAGGTAGCTTTGTTTCTGTCCAGGTTCCAAACAATGAATGTGAATCTGTGTCTGAGGCAGTGAGAGATACTTTTTGACCTTGTTTTTTTCCTGAGTGGAAGGACCAGCTCAGAGGTTGCTGGGGCGGGACCTGGAGTCTTTCTTCTGACTTCTTGGATGTGAATTTTCAATGAAAACCTAAATTACTCTGGACCTAACCTCTTTTGCTGAACGTATTTTAGTTGTCTTCCCTCCCTCCCACCTCCACCACACACACATACACATTTGTAGAGAATGGGAGCACATTCTCTGGGGAGGGGAAATTCCAGGGAAATACCAAAATAAACTGAAAACCCAGTTAAAATTTTTTTTTCTTAGAAAAGATTGTAAAGCTGATTCTGTTGTGGTGATGGGGCAGTGGAAGTGAGAATTCACACTTGATATCAAGTTATGTGACTCAATCTGGAATTTTGCTGCAGTTTGTAAAAACCAACCATGATCAGGCATGAATAGATGGTAACTGAACACCTGTTTAATATTAAAATCAATCATTCTGTGCTTCGTGGCTTAAGCTTGTAATTCAAGTTCCTTTGAGTCATTTCCCTGTTCTTTTTTGGGGGGGGGAGTGTTGGAGAATTGCCTGTAGCCAAGTAGAGTAGAGTGAACTTTAAAAACATTCTAGCTTAGAATTTTTGTCTTTCATGGCTCTTTAGAGTTCTTTATGATGTTCAGCAATTTTTAAAAGATTGTTAAAAAAATACTCTGCAATGAGACCTTTGATATTTCATCATTTATGGAAAAGATAAAAGGGTTGAGAAAAATTCTGGAGGCAGGTTTTTATTAGTTTTCTAGTCTTTCTTTACTTGAGATGGGGGTGGAGGAAAGGGAATACAGGAGGAACCCTGGCTACTATTAAGGTTGATTGATCTTAATGGGTATAATTTTTAGAAATTAAAATGAAATATATATATACACATACACATATATTAATCTTCAGCTTGAATCAGTGGTGATGGCTTTACAGTTGGTGCCAATAATGAAGACTGGAATTTAGGGCTAGGTTAGGTGCTTTGATGATTTTAGTATTCTTAGAAGACGTTTTTGGATGGCCAAAGTGCTAGTATTTGTAATATTTAGCTATTAGGATTAGGAACTCAGGCTGTGGAGCTGTGGAAGGTACTTACCATAGGCATTACAGTTTATCTGAGTTTTCTGGAAGCTCACCTAATTATTTTGAAACTTTTTTGTTTTTTGCTAAAAACCTGTGCTGTGAATAGTTTTCTCCCCTTTATTTCAAAGGAAGTTAGAGTGAAACTTGGTTGCTCTGGTTCTGATATTAGGGGAGAACTAAGTGGCCAGGTGCTGGTGCTGGGAAGGTGGCTTTTTGTGGCCTATCAGGGGTCTCTCCGGCATCCTGGGAGGAGCCGGATTTTGTTTAGGTTCTAGTTGGTGTGAAAAGATCTTGAGTACCTGACCAGCCAGTATTTGTATATCCTTCTCATCCCTGGTCAGTTTAGGCAGCTCTCCATTAGTTCAAGGTTATACAACAGATGAATGTTTTTAAATATGACTGTGAGGTAAGGACAGAGTTGGAATCAGAGTCCAATGTACAGATGTGGAAACTGGTTCCAGGTGCTCAGGCAGCCGGCAGCATTCTTCTGGACATTATTGGGCTTCCTCAGTCCCTCGGTATTGATTGATGGTGAATGCTGGTGGGGGAAGGGGTAGGAAGCACAAGGTAGAGATTTCTGACTTCCCGTGGTTGTGAACTGCTGATCTCTCTGGGCCTCAGTTTTCTTATTTGTGGAACAAATGGGTTGGTTGGATCCTATCTAAGGCCTGTTCCAGCTTTGATTCCTCTGACCTATGGCCTAGTTGGGGGCATAGACCCCTTTGTATTGTGGCCATTCCAGTCCAAGGACGTGTTGTAGAAAGCAAATGTTCTGAGGGGAACACACATACTCTCTCTCCGTCTCTGTCTGTCTCTGTCTCCGTCTCTCTTGTCTCTGTCTCTCTCTCTCTTTCTCCATCTCTCTAGAGTAATCAGGGAAGGATTCCTCAGGTGGGATTTAAGTGGATGCCCTGAACAGTCTCCTGAGGTAGAAGTCATTGTGGTCAGAGATAGAAATGAGCAGGAAAGTTTTGAAGAAGTGAGCCTTACAGGAAGAGTGGGCTTCAGGAGGGGGCTGCACCTGATCTAGCTGGGCTTTGGGGGCAGGGAGTCTTACAATGTTCCAATACTTTGACTTACTAGCAAAAATGCCATTAAGTATGAAGGAGAAAGGGAAATGGCAACCTGCAGATATGTGAGACTGAACATTATTTTTTCTTGAGTAAATATTTTCCAGGAAATGACAGCATTTTCTCTCCATTGAGTTCCCTCCTTTTGAAGGCCTGTTTTTTTTTTTAAACCCAGCCATAATGAATATTTTGGTGTATTGCTGGAGGAATAGGATTGAGCCATGCCCTGGGAGTTTGGGAAATGTGCTCCCAATTCTAGAAACCTGATGACTTGGTGGGAGGCGGCCCTGGCCTGGCTCCTGGGGTGCTGCCTCTGCCACAGTGCATTCTGGGATTTCCCTTTTGGCTGAATGGACGCTTGTTGGGGGGGAGGAAGTGAATTCCTTATGGGATGGGGGGGGTAAAGGGGCGGAGATTGAGGGCACGCTCTGTTTCATATGCAAAGTACAGTAACACCCACCCCCCAACCCTGAAGAACAAAATCTTTTTCAAAACCAATCACGTCAGAGCCCAGTGTAGCAGCTGTTGGCTGAGTTCGAAAGAATATTAATGTGCCAAAGATGTACAGAAGCTTTTTTTTTTTTTTGGTAACGAGAGGAGGTACATAATCCTTTGAATAGATAGAGGTTTTTTCCTTTGGTTGAAGACACTGGTCAGTGTAGCATCAATGATTGGACAGTAGGATCTCCAGGCTACCAACTTCAGTTAAGTAAGGATGGTTGTTGTTAAATGAAGGTGTATTGCATCAGGACCGTATGAAGGGACACGTTTTATTAAACACAAAATTTGACTAGTTCCATTAGTAATTGAAAAAGCCAGCTTGGGTTGCTTAGGGATGAAGGCTCTAGGTTTTAAAAAAAACCTATTGTAACAAAATTTGTTTACATGTGTTACAATTCTTTGAGGTGTGAAAGCATTTCATTGACTTTGATTTGAATTGTTTTTCAATTACCTTTTAATTGACTTGTCTGACAGTAATACTCTCTGTGCCTGGCACACAGTAAGCACTTAAAATTTTTCACTCATTCATTCATTTCTTCCTCCATATTTTCATTTGGCTTGTCCAAAGAGTTCCTAGGCAGTGGGAAGTTTTTGCTTGCAGTCAGGTTCCGTGACATTAGCTGATTGGTGGCCCTTTGGATACTAAATATGGGGATGTTTTTCAGTAAGAGAGGTTATTTTCATAATTAGCTTTTTAAAGTAGTGAGAATGCTCTCCAGTGCCACCTTTTACTGGTTACCCACCATTGATGTCCAGTAAAAAATGAAATTCTTCCCTGTTTGTTTCTCAGTCCAGTTGGTAAAACAGATCTCCATAGTTAAATATAAATATATAAATATAAATATATTGTTTACAGTCTTCTGATGAAGGTTTGGTATACTAGAAGCAATATATAAAAATAGCTTTGTAATGTTACATCCATAGAATGTAGCATTGTCTCTAAAACGGTCTTATTGGAAACAGGGGCTAGAAGGGTGGCTTATTTTTTTTAGATTAATCTTCATAATTTCTAATGCTTTGTAAATGCCTGGTAATGCTTACTAATCAAATTTTCTTATCCTCACATTGAGGGTAAAAATTAGCATTAATTTAAGGCAGAAATCCACTGGAGTGTCCTGACAATTGCATCCTTGAGCCTGTGCCTGGGCAAGTGAGTAGGTGGGGTGGTGGAAGGAGCATTACTCTTGGAGTCAGGAGAGAACTGGGTTCAGATCATGGCTCAGACAAAGCTTTATGGCTTCCCCAAACTCGTTTTCCTCACAGGGTTGTGAGTGAAGAGAGCACTCTGCAATGAGGGATTTAAAATGTTGCCCAAATGTGAATTGTAAGACAAGATGCTTCTATAACTGCTGTCTTACACGGTGTCGAGAAGATGACATTGGCTTCTACTGAATTGCACGTTTCAAAGTCTGTGATGGATTGAGGTTTGAGTTAGGTGAAATATGATTGGGATAATAGCTTAGTCTTTTATAAGGAACTGCAGCAGAGTCTAAGGGGTTGTTTTATTTGTTTGTTGCTCTGAAAAGGAAAATTTGACTAAAATTGTCCCCAGTAACCCAGTTTTCCTAAAGAACAGGCCCAGAGACAAGTATCTAAAGGGCCAAGATGTAAGGGGACATTGTTCTGTTCTTCCCCTTTTGCTGTTTGTTGCAGGACTAGGCCTGCACTGTAGGCCTGCACATGGAAGCCTGTTTCCCATGAAGAATTGGGGCTCCCCTTGGGGCCTGATCCCCTCTTGTATCACAAAGTCTATTTTGATTGAAGTTATATTTTCAGTCTATTTATACAGGAATTCTTTCTTTCCCTAATACTCCAGTCTGACCTCATCAAGACGGCTTATTTGAAATCTTTTAATTCTGTAGTTTTTCCATTTGTAATGATCAGATAATCAGAAAAACACTGAAAAAGGTAGAAAAAAGAATTGCTGTTTAGTAAAAAATATGATGTGTTTATTGTGGGAGGAAAACCTGGAGCCCTGACGTGAGATGACTGAGGTCAGTGGGAGGTGGGAGTTAATGGAAAGAATACTGGCTTTGGATTCAGATTCTGGCTTGACTCCTTACCCTGTTGTGTGACCTGAAACAAGCCACCCCCCCCCCCCAGGCACTTCACTTTCCTTGTTTATAAAATTATAGGCTTGAACTAAATGACCCTTCAGGTCCCTTTAGCTATGATCCTGTTAATAACTATAGGAGGGAAAAAAGATCTGGGGGTCATGGTAGACCATAATTGTTGACTAGTATAACAGGTATGGAAATAAAGGGTCAGCATTTCCAAATATTATTTTTTCTTTAATCCTTTCCTCTAACTGAATTGCTTTTATACTGTTACCAAGTAAGGTACAAGTCAGTGTATTGAGAGGCAGATTGCGCATGAAGCTATTATGGTGGCTTTGGGCCCCTAGCTTGGGGCTGTGAGCACAGAGGAGGCCTGAACCTGCTTCCCAATTGCCATTGAAGGTGGGGTACTGATTCTGGAAATTTGTCGGCTCATCAGGCAGTTTGCGGGTGTTTATTGGAGCTGTGCACGTTAGAATCATGAAGGAGCTCATGACTGATTCTTTAGTTGGGAATGTGGGCAGTTGGATGGATCCTGTGGGTTGCCCCCTCGGAAGGCAGCTATTTCCAGCTACATAGGATCATAGCACCAATCACCCAGAGAACAGTCTTGTGTTGTATTAGCTGATGGTGTTCAGAAGAAGAGTATTTTAAAATGGTGGAACTTTCTGTTTTGGACCATCAAGTTGGCTTTCACTTATTGAACCAAGTTTCTACGGAAATAGGTTGTAAATGTCTACAGGAGTGTTTTGTTCTGGACAGTATTGAACTTGTTTGAGTTGACGCACTTGGAATATGGTTCTCTTCTATAAAGATGCAGAGATGAGACCATTAATGTCAGTGAGATGAATATCTGCAATGGCTGATCCTGAAGGAGATGGAATCTTAAGAAGGGGTTCCTTTGACTGTCTTTTTGTATTCTTTGTTTTACCTGCACTCTTTCCTTAGCATCTGAGCTGTGTGGCACCCAAACCATTAAAAAAAAAATCATACTCTCAAGTTGAATGATATGCAAATGTAGTCAATTAAGCGAGGGGTTTTTAATTAGCAGTTTAAGTTCATGTGTGAAGTGCCTTGCCTTAATTACTTGACAGTTTTGTTGTAAATTTGCTAAGTTTTTTTCTGCAGAACTATCAAAACTGTGATTTAAAAAAACACATTCTTATATTCAGCAAGTATCACCCAGCTTGCCTGACCTCCGTGCTTTTTTGTCTCAGCTCTTTACACCGTGAAGACAAGGTAGTTCCAGTAATTGAATCAAATGACATTGAAAAACTCCATTTAATGGCTCCTGAAAACCTTGTGGTGCTTCAAGTTTAGTTGGCCCTAACTAGAAGCCACTCCTCTGCTTAGCTCTGCATCCATAGATTACCTTTGTAACCTGCAGAGAGAAAGCATATAGAGTATAAAGAGTGTGTGCCAGTTTCCCTAACCAGGGGAAATTAAATGTCATCTGAGTTTAAAAAGGTTGACTCAGTAGAGTCTACCCTCCTGGTCTTCAGGAAAGGGACTGAGGCATTTTCAATATTTTACCCACCTTTTTGGATATGGGTAGCTCTTATCTGCCTGAAGGGTCTGTGACAGCCGGATTTGGACATAGTGAACAGGGATGAAGTTGAGGAGGTAGCTTGTCACCTCTAAATTTGTATCTCAGAGCAACAGAATCCACAGAAATGCAGGATTTGTACAGAACAGCATCCACAGAGACTGGACAGTGAATCATCTGTTATAGAAGGGGACCTGTGGTCATCTTTCTCCTGATTTAAGCAGGCAAGATGGGCAGGCCTCTCCCTCTTCTGTCTCTTCCCTTAGACAGTCTTATTTAGGCTACGATCCTGAGACGCATCCGGCCTAGCTTGTGTCTAGTGCCTGTGGATTACTGAAACCAAAGCTTTGTAATAGAGGAGTGATCCTGATTCAGGGTAGTTTTGAAACTTGAAGGAAAACAGTGATGTGTATGGAATAGTTGGGATATGTTTAAACAGATGTAAATGTTGGGGAAAGGTGATGAATGCCTGTGACTTTGTACATCTTCTGAGTGAGAACACTAAGGCAGGGACCATGGTCTGACTTGACGAATGGGGTGTGTTTAGGCACAGCCACTGCCCATCTCAGTCTGGCAGTGAATCTGCAGTCTTCCAATTGAGGAGGTCCCTCTTCTTTTTTTTTTTTTGACAATAGGGCATTTCATGACAGCCTGGTTGTTTAGGTCACCATCCAGTTTCAAAGTCTTTAAGCTGAATCTAGCTTATTTCTCCTTTTTTGGGAATAGGCACTTACCGAGATGCTGGGGAGACACACACAAAGGGCACTGAGAGTCTTCCTCTGCCCTTGTTGGTATGGGGCCCGGACAACCCCAGTGTTCGAAGACATCTGTCTGTCCTGAGATTCTTGAGGGGTGAAAGATGGCTTTTGTTGGAGCTGGCCACACCTGTGCAGACAGACTCTCTTGCCCCTTCCCCTTTTCTTTTGTTTTTGTAAAGAAATGTTTTTCAAAAAGTCCACATTAGTAAACTAAAAGCCTGATTAATGGTCATCTTTGGTAAAGGATGCTGTCAGGTACCAAAGCATTCTCTATAAATGCCCAGCTGGCTCTTCTTCCCTGGCTGCTTCTGCCGATTCCAGAAACTTGTTTCCAGATGACCCAACTATCAAGTGTTCCATTGTGTGGCCCAGTGATGATGGTGTAGCCAAGCTTGGGGAAAGTTCTTCCTTCAAAAAGCCCTTCCCCTGTGGGAAAGAATGTACATGCCAAGGCTGGTACTGGGAGAGATGAGGCAGTTCTCAAAGTATTTTAGTATCTTGCTCATATTCACTTGGAAAATAATCATTCACATTCTTAATAGCACGACACCCTTGGAGGGAGGGGCCGTGCAAGCATTTTCCCAATAAGGGAATTGAGGTTTGGAGAGAAAAGCCTTGGATTCCCAAATCCTCAAGTCTAGAGTTCTTTGTACCATGCTATAGCTGCCTCTGTAACCTAAAATAGGCACTTTAATTGTGTGTGTGTGTGTGTGTGTGTGTGTGTGTGTGTCCGTCTGTCTGTCTGTAGGTGCTAGGGGAGATAAGATATACACCCTTCCATCACAGAACTCACAGTATAAGGAGAGACATGATGCATAAATACAGATGACTGTAATTCACAGTTTAAAAGACATGAGAGACTTAAAAAGTAAAGTGTTCTGTGGTTCTAAAGGGGAATGCATGGATGTCCTCCCCAAGCCAGGGAAATCCAGGTGGTGATATTCAGGTTGGACTTTAAAGGCTGAGTAGGAGTTAAACTGTGTAGGTAGGAGGGCAAAGGTAGTAAAGCTCTGAGCCAGCCCAAGCCAGGGTAACAGAAGCAGCCTTCAGGGTGGGGCATGGAGTGGCCTTGCTTGACCGGAGCACAGTGTATTGAAATTAGGCTGGAAAGAGAGGCGTTAGAACTTGACTCTGGAGACAAGAGGAAGCTAATGAAGATGTTTGAACAGACAAGCGATTTCTATCAGGTGATTCTGGCATTGCAGGAATCCGACTCAGAGTTGGAAGCAGCCTCGGAGACTTATCTCATCCAACATGAAGCGGAGGGAGAATGAATTGGTATAACTCAAGTCAGTGGGCCTTCGTGAAGCACTCACTGTGTGCCAGTGACACATATGACCCTGCTGAGATCTGCGTCTCAGTATTTTGGATTGCTTAATTTTGAATGAATCAATGGCATGAGAAAAACTGAACTTTTAGACTGGTTTATCTTGGTGAGGGACCCCCTTTTTTCAGTAGGAGCTAGTAGCAACGTTCTTTGTGTTTTCCCTCTTTTGTAACAAGCCATGCTCCAAAGATGGGCTTGGAGCACCGTGGCAGGGTCTAGAAACCAGGAGCACCAACCTTAGGAATCAGGAGACCCGGATGGTGTTTCACCTTCACCATTTCGAATGCCAGTGACCATGGCCAGCTTCCCAGTCTGCTTCTCAGTCTTCCAAAATGGGGAGAATGTCATCTGCTCTGGGCATTGTTTATGCCTGGGCTAAGGACTGACCAAATGAGTGAGTGGGTGTGAAAGACCCCCTCCAGGGTTCATGGGTAGGGTCATTGTGTCCCTAGTGCACTCCTTTAAAATTAAGATAATAAATCATATGTAGGTATGTGCTAGAAGAAACATAGGAATCTCTTCCAGACCGGCCTGCTCAGAGACCTAGAGGTGAAGAGATTTGCCTGGGATGCACAGTGGTGGGATTGAACATGTTGAAGTCCTGGCCTTTTCTCCGACCCCAGGTTCAGACCAGGTCTTCCTGAGATTGGACCACTTGGAGTTTGCTTTTCTCTGGTCAGGGCTCCAAGGGGCCTTTGAGCTGTGTCCGTAGCTTAGGGTGTCCTGTGCTTTATGGGGGGAAAAAAATCACCTAATTTAACTGAAATGGAGGAAATGGTGTCTAAGACAGAAAATTGGATGTAAGAGAGACGAAGGGAGATTCCAAACACGGTGCAGCAGTACTGAAACAGTAAGATAAGAAGGCCTGAGGATTGATTATTCCCTCTTGTCCAGAAGCTCCTGTGGATGAAAGGGGGGGGGTGCTCTCAGGGAAGGAGGCAGTCTAGGTTGGCTCTTCTTCCAAGGGCTCTTAGGCCTATCGATATTTTCATTAGCCATCTGGACCCCTGTCTGATGTCTTGAGTAGATGATGGCATTATTTGAGGGTCTCGACATCTAAACAGTCTAGAAGATGAGAAATGGCCACCCAAAATTGATATTCGATTAGTTCTCAGTGATGGCCAATCAGATGGCCCCAGTCTCCGTGACGTAAAGAGCTAGAAGAATTTGGCCCAGGTGAAGTTTGTTCATGAGTCATCTCAGGATACTTGGGGATAGAGAGTGAGGTTAGAGAAATCAAAGATACTAAACCAGCAAGGCGGGAAACCAAGGTGTTTTCCAGTTGGGCACAAGTCTTAAGCTTCTAGGGTTCCTTCATAGGCCATCTTTGTAAGAATTGTGCTGTCTTTACCTGTTGTGAGCATTCAACATTTGACACTCCTTTTGGAGGCCGCTGTGGCATTATTAGTTTGTGTTTCTCTTCTGGAAGGGATGTAGAGTTTGGAAGGAGTTCAGAGTGAAAGAAGTGGCTTAGAGGCAGTATGGCCTGGCAGATGGCAGACAGAGCCCTGGGACCGGAGTCCGAAAGGCCAGGGTTCAGGTCCTTTCTTAGATCCCCTGCCCCCCTCATCTACCCTGTATATGTATGGACACATAGTTATTTGCATGTAGTTTTCTTTCATTAGAATGAGCTACTTTTTGAAGGCAGTAGGAACCATTCCCCCCCCCCCCTTTTGTCTTCGGCTCTTAAGCACCTTTCCTGGCACATAGTAAGTACTTAATACATGCTTACTGACTTACCCTTGCAAGACCCTTAGCCTCTTTGTGCCTCAGTTTCTTCATTTGTAAAATGAGGTTAGTCTCACTGTCTTATAAGGACCGTTTCAGCTCTAAATCTATAGTCCTGTGTTTAAACGCAAAAGACATGTAATATGGAGGGTCTGAAAGTTGCTTCTCCTCATGATAAAACAAGGAGAATCTTTTTTAGATTGAAGTAAGAGAGTTTAGATTACAGAAGGAACTTTATAATCTATGATATTGGAATATATGTGTATGTGTACACACACACACACACACACACACACACACATTCGTCCATCCATCCATCCATCCATCCACACATCCATACACATGTGGAAGAATTGCATGGTCTTGTACTGAAGTCTGGTTATGGAAGTGACTTGAGGCTGTCCGAGCTTATGCTGGCTAAGGGTATGCCCAGGTGGGTCCTCAAAAGGGGCAAGTGGAGACCTTGTGCCGTAGACAGACCAGCCTGATTTCAGAGAGGTTCTTCACAGCTTGGTGTCAGGGGGATGGATTTCTGACCAGAGCACCTCAAGAAGGACCTTTAGCATCAAGGAAAACACCCTCTGTGGAGTGAGTGGAAAGGGCAGTTGGACACAGGTACAGGACTGTGGGTGTTGGGCCCTTCAGCCTTTAGCTCCTCCCTAGTTTCTCCAAAGTGACTTGCCTGGAGGTGCTCTGGAAGGGATTTATTTTCAAATATGGTTATAGTTTGAGTTTTTTTTTTTTTAAAGAAAAATGTGCCCGTTAGTATTGGAGGTGAACAGGGAGCAGTTGTGTGAGGATAATGGTGCCCTGTTCCCGGACCCTCCCATGGTGGGCTGGCTCCTGGGCAGCCCTGGCAGTCCAGGGGCTGGGGGGGCGCAGACTTCCTTTCTCAGGTGGAAGGGGTGGCTGGTTTTCTGCTTTCTTCCCTTCCCTGCCCCTTTCTTGGGCCTCCCCTCCCTCCTGCATTTTGCATGAGGCTCTCTTCTCCCCGCCTCTCTCTTTTTAACCTTGTCCTTTACCAGGCTCTTTCATGGTATTAGTCTTAGTTGTTAATTATTAATCAAGTTGCATATTAATCTTAGAGTAATAACTGTAGTGTCTGGATGCCGGACAAAGATGAGAAAAACTAGTTCCAGAAACTTAAACAAAGGGAATCTATGAAGATTGCCTGAAGTTCTAGACCTTGGGATACTTGTCTATTTACTGTTGATTTGGGAAACACCCTCTAATGTTGGGGTATGGTTTTCAGCTTTAGGAAGTTCCGTTTAGTGCAGTTTTAAGGTACTCATAAAGCTTAAAACTGCTCTAAATCTTTTGGGACATACTGTATGGGGTGGGGTGGGGGTGAGGAATATATAGAGGTAGGGGAAAATGGGAATGTTGCTTTGTTAAAAACTGTTTAAAATACTTGTGATGTTTTCAAAGAGGAAACTCATTTCATTGATTCAAGGCAGCATCTGGGCCTACTCTTTGGCTGGCCCACGCCTGTGCCCTAAATTTTAGGGAGAACATATTTTATCTACAGCTTTAAAATTTTTAATGATTCTATTCCTGTGAATAATATAAACTTCAAGTCTCCCCCCCCCAACCCTTTTAGTTAGTGACAGAGTAGCCCTGGAAACCAAGAAGTGACCAGAGAGGAGTTTCAGATGTCACAGACCATAGGGATACAGGCAGTGAGCACCATTTTCAGGAGGGGATGGAGGTGAGAACAGCCATGGGCCCTGGCAGCCATTTCAGAATTCAGTGGATGGAGAGTTAGGCTTGTTATCCCCAGGATGTCAAGGACCTCGAGGGGCTCAGAAGCAGGGAAGGCCAGAGTGGAGACAACAGACTGAGGAGTTTTTTGAAGAGGGTCAAACAGCAGACCAGTCCTAGGAGGTGGGAGGGGCAGGTCTGCATTTTCTTGTTTGGTTCTGAGCTGTGAGGTTGGTGTGGATGATGGATGCACATTGGCCAAACGGTCAGATTTATTTGGCCACGGGTGACTTCCACGTGAAATCATTTTTTGGAGGGGAGGGTTGGGAGTGGTGTGTACGACTTGGACACTCCGACAACATCTCACCTCATTGGCCAAGTGGGCCCAGGGGCTGTCTCTGTCCAGCTAGCCACCCACGCTCACCCATGACCTCGAGGGTGTGTTTGTCCCCAGGGAAAGCTCCCTCAGCCCCACCAACACACTTTATCTTCCCCTACAGCATTGGTAGTGGTTGTGGCACCTATAGTTTGTCTTTTGCTTTTTTTCCCCATGTGATGTTATGTTATTTATGAAACATTTCACTGTTTGTTCTTGAAAAGCTCTGGGTTGCAAAACTGAGTGTTCCCAATACTTGAGAGTCTAAGATGTGGGTAAAAAATCACCATGTTAGTTCTGGTAACTGATTTCTAACTCTGTGCCTCCTCAACTCGACTCATTGGGTCAGTGCGTGTGAATGAGATCTCCAGCAGCCACATTTTGGTAACACAGCCCTCGTGATCCCGTATTTCATCACGCCATTTCACTAAAGGGTCTTGTTCAGATTTACAGTGGCATTAAACCCAACACAGGGTGTAGTTTGTCATGAATGTTCTTGAGGTTGAAGAGGTAGAGATGGGAGGGGGCTTCTTACCTTTAGAAACAGGCTTTAGCCAGCAAGTTGCTCTGCTCAGGGTAGAATGAGAAGGTGCCATGTTTCATTTCATTTATAAAGCTGCTGCAGGGGGAGGGGAGAGTTAGAGAAAATCCTCTTTGGGGAACCAGCTTCTGACGTGGGCTCAGGATTCCCCCCCACCCCCCGGGCTTTGTGTTTCATTGGCCAGGCCGCCTATTGTCGGTGCCTTTAGGGGCTGTGTTCCCATGTGCTCCAAGGGCGATGACACATGACCTCCCCCTCACACACAAAACCTAAATATACTGCCCTTTCCAGGCCTGTCACTGCACACACATCACCCCCTTGTCAGGATCCCAGATGGGAAATAACATCAGAGGTCAGAGGAGGAAAGCATTGTCTCTTTTTAGGCTCCTTTTTAAGTATTCCTTTCTCTCTCTTGCCATAAATGAGGGAGGGGAATTCCCCATCCCCCCCCACTGCTTTCTGATGAAAAGAGAGAAAGTGAACCACGATTAGCATTGCACGCCTGAGAAGAAAAAGCCCCACTTCCTTAGGTGGGGGTGGGGAGCTCAAGACATATTTTCGTTGGACATGAATCATATTTACATGTTTTGCCTTTTTGTAGAGCAGCCCCATCTTGCTCAGGGGTCCTCCCAAAGTGAAACCCAAATTCAGATTGTAGCATGAGTTATGACTCATCTGAACAGTCAGGTAAACTTGAGGGGAAACTTGTGTCCCCCGAAATGGAAGCCAGTCCATGTAGAAGTTCAGGAGTAGGACTCAGCCCCTTCTAGTGTGTCTGGTCATCAACAAGTCAGATAATTTTTAAAAAATTATATTTCATCCCATTTCTTTCCCCCTCTTTCATCAACCCAAATGACTTACCCCAAATCCAAGTTAAACTCCTTGCAAGAGGGTGTGAAATCAAGCCTGCCATTGGTGACCCACCCTATTGCTCCAAGGATATTAATGACATTCTAGTTTCAGTTGATTGGAGATGAGGAGCTGGTGAATTGAAATATTGAAGGATTAATGAATTCCCGGGGTGCTGAGGTTACTATTCTTTTGTCTGTCTTTGTATTCAACTGTTGAATATTAATAGAGTGAGGAGAAAGGGGGACAGGTTTCCTTACACATATACTTCTTGAAAAGGGGTTATTCTCTCTCTTTTGGGGTTTTGTTTTGCAAATATTGTTGTGAGGCTCTGGCCGGATTGCTGGGATCCCTCCTGGTCTTCATGATGCCATATAGATGCCAGCTGGAAAGCCAGTTGATTTAAAGGGATAATACTTTGGAAAAGTCAGATGGCTTTAACCTGAAAATGACTCATCCTTTGACCATATTTTAATGAGGACTTTTCCCTAAGCATGTAAATAAAAGAAGGGGCAGTTGTTATCTCTTTGGAATTGGACCACTTTTGATTCAGATTGTGACCATCATAGAAATGTATATATTTATCCAAGTCCATGGATTTGGTCAAACTGTCCTTCGATACTTGGTTTTCTTGATCCCGTTTCTGAGCTGGGCTCCGTAGGAAGCCCAGACTGGCTGGGCTCTGGGTCCTTGTGGCCAAGCCGGGAGGGCAGAGCCAGGCTGTGTTTGGCTTGGGTGTTTACCCAAGCTCAGGGGCTTTAGAGAAATACACAGGACCTTGAACACAGTAGACACTCAATAAATATTTGTTAAATGATTTATTTTGTTAATCAAGATGCATTTTTCCCTGGAAGAAACTTAAGGCTTTCCGTTCCTTCAGGCTTCTGGCGCTTTACTTTTATTTTGTCTCATCTCTTTACACTCTGTTGCATATCCTGCATTTAATGGAGGGACGGTCAGATGGTCCAAAAATTCCTGGAGGAGAAAGGAAACTGAAGGCTGTCTCCCCTCGTTTGTCTTGAAAATTTATGTCTTGGTCCTAAAGTCTCATTTCTTACCTGTGTGAGCAAGTTGGGTGTACTGAGCAGGGAAGAGTTTCCAGGGCTGCCCCTGGTAATGTTTCCACTATAGTAAATCAACAGAATTTATTGATAATTTGAGACAGTATGTGATATATAGAAAGACCTGAGTTTAAATCCTGAATCTGATCATTACAGTAGTCTGACCTTGGACAAGCCCCTGAGTCACAGTTTATTTGCCTGTAAAATGGGGGTGGTAGAATCTGCTCTGTGTTCACAACCCTAGAGTTATGAAGAATCCTAATGCACCACAGGAACAGGAGGTTTTATTTGCTGTGCTTGGATGCCACAGTGTCAAGTGGGGTGCTAGTGTATACTATAGAAAGAATTCATTTCCAGGTGATTGAATTTTGAAGTTGAGCAGCAAAGCATATATTAAGTGCTTACTGTGTGCTAAGCATTGAGAATCCAGAGAAAGGTAAAAACATGGTCCCCAGGCTTAGGGAGCTCCTGGTCCAGAGGGAGAGATCACATGTAAGCAGTGTGGTACAAATATCCAGAGTCGATGGAAGGCAATCTCAGAAGGCATGTCTCTCTGGCTAGGGGAATGGGGAAAAGTCTCCTGAAGAATTGAGTCTCGAAAGAGGCCAGGGAAGCCAGGAAGTGGTGGTGGGGATGGAGAGCATTGAGGTTTGGGGGTCAGCCAGGGAAAAGGCCTGGAGTCAGGAGACCTGAGAGTGGGGAACAGCCCTGAGACCAGTGTGTGGTTGAATGGTTGAGTATGTAGAGGGGAGTGTAAGAAAACTGGGAAGTTAGGAGGGGGCAGACTGGGAAGGGACTTCCTATTTCCTCTTGGAGAGATAGGGAGTCATTGGAACTCATTGAGGAGGGGTTAGGAAAATCACTTTGGCAGCTGAGTAGAGAATGGATGGGAGAGAGAGGTTGGGCAGAGATCAGTTAGGAGACTAGAGAGAAGCCTGGGATGGGGGGTGCTTTCAGCAGAGGGCATTCGGAAGAGGGGAAAGTTAACTCAACCACCATCTCTGACTTTCAGGATTGCTTTGATACAATCTGTAGGATGTTTTTTACTCCAAGGAAGTAAAAATCTTAAGAAAAATGGGGGAGTGTTATCTATGGAGCTAATTGTGTTTTGGGGGACATTGATATGTGTTGGGAAGGCTCATTCTTTTGTGTGTGTGTGTGTGTGTGTGTGTATTTCCAGGTAATGGGTTAAAACAAAACAAAACACTACAATATTCAGTTAAGCAGATTACATTTCCCATGAAATAGACTTGGATTTAAGTTACACATTCCAGAGGCGGACAAGATTTGGGCATGTTTTCCTTGATTTCTGCCAGGATTAAGTGTCTGTCCTGGCTGGGCACAATGGTTTGAAGTTTCACCTGTGCTTCCTGGAGTGACCCTCTCTGTCCAGGTGAAACAAAGTGTCCTTGATGTGTGTTGTGGCCGCTGAACAGGTAAATCCACAGCTGAGGTCTGGTTGTACAATTGCGGTGATTTGCTGGGTACTCAGGAACCTCTCCTGGGCTGCCTAATCTTCATTTTGATAGCCAGCTTCCAAGAAAGCTTGACTCCAGATTTGACCCGACCAGTTTACGGAGTTTTTTTGGTTTTGTTAAGTTATTACTTCGTTATCGTTGTAACAGGCTTTCCTGGTGGACCCGTGTAAAATGTATAACATTGGACACACTTTGCTTTTGATCAAAATACGAGAATTTTGTGAAATGTCCGAAATAAGGCTAGTTTTGGGTAACCAAGTAGTAGCAGAATTGTACTACCACCACAGAATTTGTAATTCTTTTATTATTGTTGAAGTGATACTCCCCTCGACAAAAGAAGAGAGAATCCCCCAGACTCCAGACGCTTTCTGTGTACTCCTGCACCTCCTCTTTCCAAATTTTACTCATTGCTCAGGGCTTAGCTCCAAGTCTGCCCCTACTGTAGGCCGTGTCCGAATCCTTCTAGTTCAGACTGGCCTCTTTGATCACTGACTGCCCTGTGTTGTCTTCCCTCTCTGGCTTTGGGGGATGCTTAACTGGGCCTGGCTCCTGGAGAGCACGGAGCATCTCGTGGGGGTTTTGCCGTCTTGTCATCCAGACTTGCCGAGTGGTTGCTTGGACAAATGAAACCAGCAGCAGAACAGACCCAAAAACCCATTTTCTCTCAGACATCAATTTATTCTGGAATCTTACCTTGAAAAGTAGAGGCAGAGACAGATGCTTCATAGCTCGTCTGCCCCCAGCCGTCCCTCCTGCACATCAACATGTGTGTCAGCTCAAGCAGTGTTTCTAACGGATGGCAGCCTTTTGTACCAGTATTTGTGCCACATAGAGGTGCTAATTCATTTCTATTGTGTGTAGCCTGGATGAGGGGAAAGGGGAGATCTCAAATGTGTGAATTTGTAGTCAGACTAGAAAGAAACAATTCCTTGAAAAGAAGAAAGAAAGAAAATTTTGAGTACCAAGATGGTGTGGGCCCACAGGCACAGGTGCCTAATTTTAAAATTTCCTGTAAGCAAAAGAACACGAAAAGACAGGGAAACTCCAGAATGACCAATCTATCAGTTATCTAGGGTGAGCTTAACTTACGGCAGTGTCACCTTTCTTTAGAGTTGCTGGGAGTCCCAGAAATGATCTGATAAATCCTGCCATTAACATGAGCTTAACATGGGGTCCCCAGGACCCTGACAAGCCTCTCTGCAGCTGTGTCCCCCGAACCTCGTAGCTCCTGGGATATTAGTGAAATGGGTCTCGGTGATAGATGGGTTCACCATTGACATCCATAGTTGTCTCATCGGCCGTTGTCCTTTGCCCTGCTTGTTTTCAGTGTGGCCGTGGATGGGGATGATTGGGACCTTTACTTGCTCTGGTGGTCCCACCCCCCTGTTTTTAAACCTTAAAACCTCTTGAAATCCTGAAAAGATTTCTGCCGGCACTGGTGCTGAAAGGGGAGAGACTTTATTTAGAGCTGAGCTAGGTTGGTTTTGTCACAAAGCTCTTTGTCTCCGGCATCACCCCTGACGTGACCACATTTGTTGGAGGGGCATCTCTTCTGGGTGGGGATGCTTGTGAGCAGATGTTAGATTGCATGGGACGGGCTTTGAGGCACAATAGTGTTCTGGGCCAAGGATGATGGATGGATCATTGGAGGTGGATGAAGACTTGGAAATTTAAGCTGCCAGAAATCAGGGAAATCACTTTTGGGGCAACTTGTCGAATGCCGGTGCAGAATTGTTATTAATATTTGTGGATGATTTCACCACATTTTTTAATGTGGCAACAGTTTTAAAATCTGAGTTAAAAGTAGCTGGATTTGTTACCTAAATGATCATGGGGGTGGGGGAGCTGTGTTGTGGTACTTGTTTTCAGAAATGTCATCCTTGCTTTCTGTGTTTACCTCAGTGAAAAGTGAGTATATTGAAATCTGAAAGTACTTACTGTCCCCGTTGTGGGACCCCAGAGGCCTTCCTAGTTTATAGTTGGATACTAGGAACCCAGCAAGTTCAAGCAGTGCTCTTTCATTGGAAGATGGAACCCTGGGCAGCTTATGCCTATGCTGCTAAAATTTCACTTTCCCAGAGGGAGATGTTCACAGGGGTGTTATAGAATTGAGCTGAGGCTTCTGTTATTAGTAGGTGGTCTACTGGAGAGAGTGTTGGGCCAAGAGTCAGGAAGGCCTCAGGCACTGAGCCAGCTGGGAGACCCTGGGCAAGTCATATAACTAACCTCTTCCTGTCTCAGTAAAATGGGGAAAATGATGGCACCTGTCCCCTCCAGGGTTGTTGTGAAGCTCGAATGTTGTGAAGTGCTTCGCAAAACCTTAAAGCATTATGTAAGTCCTGCCTGTTGTTACTATTATTTTTATATGTTTTCAAGTGGAAAATCGAAGGATACGGATTATGAAATTATTCATTTAAAGAGAAGATGAGGTAGGTAGCTGTGACTCAGAAATTCTTGTAGGGCCTTATTTTTGTGTACTTTCCATTGCAAAGGTGTTTGTTCATGCTTCGATAAACTTGGTCCCCATGTGACCCCAGGCTCCTCAAGGCTGTGTCAGTCACCCTTCTGACATTTCAGTGTCTGCCCTGGGCTGACCAATGGGGTGCCCCCCTCTCTTAAGGAACGTAGCAGGTGCAAGAGGTAAATGGTATCACAAATAAAGGTGATTGGAGGCAGCAGAGACCCCAGTGGAGACAAGCAAAGGGTTGTGTAGAGGAGGTGTCCAAGTGGCAGAGCTTTTGGGTGTGTTTGTCTAAAACATCGTTGCCAGAAAGCTGACAATCAGGGGGTGGGTTGTTTTTTTTTTTTTTTGTTCCTTTGGCCTTTGCAGAGCATCTCCTAATACTGTGATGGGCTGCAACCTGCATCAATGAAGGGGTTACACAGACTGATAAAATGAGAGCCTTGAAATTTTGAAAATAGTGCTTGGTCCACAGGATATCTGTACTGGAAAAAGCCATTCCTTGGACACTCACAGCTGATGCTGGAGTTTTCTTGTTCTGTTCAGGGGATTGATTTTTCTCAGGACATCTGATGCCTTTAAAAAAAAACCCCAACTTGTTGGATTTGGGTTTGGGTGGGTTGTGTGAGATGATGTTTAAGGGCTGGTACCTAGTGACTAAAAGGAGATTTCTTTTGCAGCATATGTTTTGCTATAGACTTGGATACAGTACAATTCCTTAAGTGACATCCTTCTCAAATGTGCACACAGACTGGCAAGCACAGGATTAGCAATTAAACATATTCAAGTTCTTACTCTGAACAGCCTTATTACTTCCACTTGGCATCGAGTCAGCACCTGACGAGTGTGCTTTTTTTTTTTCTCATCTTCCCCTGAAATTTTTGTCTTTGAGATTTTTAAGAAGATAGGTCAACATTGATCATCTGACTAAAGAGCTGCTTTGGAAAAGTTATCGTCAATTCAATTAGTTGGAACCCAACCACATGGATTCCTTGAATAACAAAGATTTTTGTGTGTCTGCTTTTTTTGTGGAGGGGGGCAGTGAAAAATCAAACAAGACAATCGTGTTACTTCGAGGATCTATGTGTGCATTTGTCTTTTTAAAATGTTTTATTACTATTTTCTTGCCTTGTGATTCTCACTTACAGGGCTCTCCCTGCCCACTCAGAACAAGAGAAGGTCCTTTCTTTGTTGCTAATAGGAGTGATCAGACAAAAATAGTTCAATTCGTTGGCTGTGTCTGAAGATGTAGTACTCATTCTGCACCTTGTGCCAGCTACTCTGTCGCAGAGGTAGGGTGCTAGCCAGCTTCATCCCCTTGCCCTCCGAAGTCTGCAGGGGTCAGAGTTCACAAGTCTTGCATGTTGTGGTCAACTTGGAAACTGTCTCCCGCTTCCTTCTTTGTGCAA
The DNA here is from genome assembly GCF_003287225.1 of Phascolarctos cinereus. Classification (NCBI taxonomy): domain Eukaryota; kingdom Metazoa; phylum Chordata; class Mammalia; order Diprotodontia; family Phascolarctidae; genus Phascolarctos; species Phascolarctos cinereus. The sequence continues at coordinate 403,233,275 of NW_027556098.1, read as the reverse complement.
GTGTTCTCAAATGTCTGAATTTTTTCTAATAATTTCTTATGGTTCAATAAAATTCCATTACATTTATGAACCACAGTTTATTTAATCATTCTTTGATTGATGGACACCCCCTCCCCACCAGATCTTTGCTATTTAAAAAATGCGGCTGTGATTATTTTTGTCTTTAACTATGTGAGGTGGGGGTAGGCATGCCTATTAGTGGAACAGTGGAGCAATAGGTATGTACTTGGAGCAGTCCTTCCCTCCCCTTGCCTTTATGAAAAAAAAAAAAAAAGAATTCAAAATTGTTTCCCAGAATGACTGGAGCATTTTAGCGTGCCCCCCCTCGCCCAAGTGGTGCTTTGGTATGGCTGTCTTCCCACAGCCCCTCCAACATGGACCATTTTCATTTTTTATTGTTTCTTTGTCTTCTAACCCATCATTGTCTGTATTTCTGTGCAGTGTTCATATTCGTAACTTTGATTAGGAGGCACTGAAGGAGCCATCTCAATCCTGACTCACCAAAGAAAAATTAAATTATGTCCAATATAATGAACTTATCGAGGCAGGAAAGTAGACCAAGACATTTTAGAAAGATTTTCAGCAAGGGTTTCAACCTTTTGTTCAATGGAAAAGTAGGTTAAATAAATGACCATTTTAAACTCATCTGGAAGTTGGGTTTTTTTTTTTAAATACCTTCCTGTGACCTGGGAGGGGCTTGTGTTGGTTTCTTTGACACTGAGGTTGCTCTTTCTGTCCCCCTCTTGTTTTTCTCTTCTGTGTTTTAGTGTTAAATTCTGTCTTTTCTTAAAATGACTCTGCCAGTCTTCAGTGTGATGTTGAAGGGCCTGGGTTAGCTATTATTCATTCACGCTTGTTCATTCTTAATAGCCCCTCGTTTTTGTTTTGGGGAAAATCTGTTCATTTCACCTTGCTCGGCTGTTCCTGTCCTTCTGTTTCTCTGTCTCTCTCTGACTCACTCGCCATGACCTACAGCTGTTCCTCCAGGCTCTCTCAGCCTGTCCACCTTGCTCTGGCCCCACTTTGCCATGCCAGTCTTGGCCCTCTGGTCAGCCAGCTGAGCGACATACCCTGGCCTCTGAGTCCACATCCACTCGATCCCGTCGCCCTCCAGGTCCAATCTCTAATGCCACCTGGGCCCTCACTCGTACTCAGCTATCTTTTTGTTCTTCCCTGAATGACTGTGTCCCGTGTATCCCCCTCTTCCCCTGGAATTGGCCTTCTGCCTCACGGTGACCGTAGAAGCCACCCCTCGGGAGCTTTCTTTACTCTTACTCTGCACCTCATCTCTTCCTGTTAGTTATCTGCTGTCCCCTGATCTTTTGCTGAAGGCTCAAGAAGGTCCTCTTCACCAAAGCCAATCCTTGTTGGGTCATCCCCTTCTCCCCTCTCTCCTGAAGCTTGTGCCTTCATTCAGTTCCTTCCTCTAATCTCTCATTTCTCCTAATCTACTGAGTCCCAATGTTGCCCTAAAAGATTCCCAGGTCTCCTCTTACAGCTTAAACTTGACCCAGCCAGCCCTTTAATCTTTTTTGGGAGAGTGGGGGGGCTGATTATTGATAAGGCTAATAATACAGGCTCATGTTTATGTCGAACTTGAAAGTTTACATAATACTTTAGGGATATTAGTCTCATTCAAGACTCAAGACAAGCTTCTTAGATAGGAGCTATTTTTGTTTTCATTTTACAGATGAGGAAACTGAGGCTCAGAGAGCATCAGTCACTTGACTGAGGTCACAGTGCCTGAGATGGAATTCCATCTCAGCCTTTCCTGAGCCCAAGTACAACACTCTGCCCACTGGCTGTCTCTCCTCCCTATCAGAACCACTACTTTCTCCACTCCCACTCACTTCTCTACCCCTTGTAATCTGTCTTCTGACCCAGCCAGCACATCCTGGTTCTCTGGATTGTGAAATCAGTCCTGATTTCTTGTGACCTGGGTAGCTTTTGATAGTGACCCCTCCTCCTCCTACATAATCTCTCCTCCCTCAGAGCTTTTCTTTTGTAAAAATGTTACTGCTGTTTTTTGCTTTTATATCCCCTCTATTTCTGACTACTTCACCCTTCCCCTCCCCCAACTTCCAGGAACCATTGTAGCTTTTCTGCCATCTCTCTCCTGGTTCCTCCTGGCTAGGTCCTCAGTTAACTTTCTTAGATGGTCATCCACCCCAGTCCTGCCCCCAGGACTTCATGCTGGCTCCTCTGCATCCTCTCTCAGTGACCTCATCACTTCTTTTGGGTTCAGTTATTTCTGGGCAGATGACTCTCAGATCTGTACCTCCATCTGTAACATTTCTTGTGAGCCACAGGCTCTCATCATGAACTCCCTGCATGTGTCTAAGATGAATGAGTGCAAAATGAACATAATGTTGTTAAATATAAAATTTGAGATAGCTGGGGGGGGCGTGGTTAGTGAGGGGAACCACAGGGCTCAGAAAAGTCATCTTGGAGAAGGTGGCGTTTGAAGGAAGGATTTTTATGAGATGAAGGGGAGGAAGGAGAGTGTCCTAGGCGTTGGGGTAGCCAGTTCAAAGACTTGGAGATGGGATGTGGAGTTTCATGGTGTGAAGAACAGTGAGAAGTCTGGTTTTTCTAGACTCTGAGATGTGGGAAGGGGGAGGCTGGGAAGATAGGCCAAGGTGGCCAAGGTATGGGGGGCATTGATTGGAGAATTTTTATTTTACCCTGAGGAGCCAATGCCATTTGGACTGCAGCCTGCTAATTGGACTCCTTGCTTCCAGCCTGTTCCCTTTCTTCTCCCTCCTTCATACAGTTACCGACATAATCTTAAAGCCCAGGTCTGATTATGTGGCCCTTCTCTTCAGCAGTCTTCCCTGGCTCATTATTGCTTAATGCAAACTTCTTAGGTTGGCATTCAAATCCCTTCTTAATCTGCCTCTCACCGATCTTTTTAGGTTTATTTCCCTTCCCCTCCTCTAAACAGTGTTTCCTGAATGGGGCAGCCCGGCCCCTGCTTCCGTGTCTTTGTTTCCCTGTTCTCGAAATGTGCCCCCCCCCCACACCCCTGCCTCTAGTTAGCTCCTATGCTACCTCCTAAAGGAAGCCTTTCCTGATGCAAGGATTGATTATGTACCTCCTGGGTGCTGGGTGCCTGGGGATACAGAGGAAAAAAAAATAATTCCTTCCCCCTAGGAATTGTCACCTGAGTTAGTAATAAAATATGGATGAAGTGAATACAAGGGGATTTCAGGGTAGAGACTAGAGGCTGGGAAGATCAGGGAGGCTTCCTGTAAAAGGTGGTGCTGGAGCCTAATATTTTTAATATAAATTTTTGTTGATATGTTTTGTTTTTATCTTTTACATTTTGCACTGTGTCCCTCCTCCCAGAGAACCCTTTCTTATAATAAAGATTTAAAAAAAAAGGTCTGCAGAGCTAACCAGAAGATTAAAAAAGTCTGAAGTTCTATGTGAAATCTCACCTGGACAGGTCCTCTCTCTCTGCGGGGGAGGGGGAGGCAGCATCTTATTAGATCTCCTGTGTGGGGAGGCACGCTTGGTAGTCATGATTTGAAGCATTCAGTCTTGATTTTCCTTTCTTTTCTTTGTTTGGTTCTGCCCATTTGCACTGTTGTAGTAATTGTCTAGATTTTTTTCCTGCTTCTGCTGATTTCAATTTGCATCCGTTCATTTAAGTCTTTCTATCATGCTTCTTTGTAGTCGTCATGTCTTAACAGCACAGTCATGTTCCATTACGTTCACATACCACGATTTGTTTAGCCATTCCCTGATTGGTGGGTATTTACTTTATTTCCAGTTCTTTGGTTGTCTCTCTCTCTCTCTCTCTCACACACACACACACACACACACACACACACACACACACACACACAGACAAAAGTACATAAAGCTTGTTGGGGTGCCCCCCCATTATTGGCTTCCTTGGGATATATTCCTAGCACTGGAATGTCCTGATAAAAGGCATGGACATTTTAGTCACTTTATTTGTAGAATTCCAAATTGCTTTCCATAATGTTTAGACTGATTTCACACAAGCTGAGCTTTGAGGGAAGCTTTGACTCTAAGAGCATTCCAGACGTGAGAGAAAGCCTCTGCAAAGATGTGGAGAGGGAAATCGGAATGTCGCGTGGGAAACAGTTTGGCTAGGCCATCAAATGCGTGAAAGGGAGTTAACTTTAATAAGTCTGGCAAGGTGGGTGGGAGCCAGATTGTGAAGGACTCTAAATGCCAAATAAAGGATTTATATCTGATCCTAGAGGCAAGAGGAACCCATTGGAGACAGTGGAGCAGTGGTGGGCTGGCCTGTGCTTTAGGAAGACCACTAGGGAAGGTATATGGAGGGTAGAATAGAGAAGAGAGAAACTGAGGAAGGGTAACTGATGAGGAGGCTTCTGCAATAGTGTCTGGAAAGGTGATGAAGGCCAGAATTAGGGTGGTGTATTCCTCTGGGTGCCTAGCCTGGAGTAGGCACTAAGAAATGCTCATGGATTGAGGTGAGAGATGGTAGCTGGGAAAGGTAGAATAACCAGACTTAATGATTGATCTGGCTGGTTGGGGAGAAAGGGAAGGAAGAGAAGAGGGGAGGCTATGAACCTGGGGGACTGCCAGGAAGGTGCCCTTGACAGTGATGGTGGGGAGGCTTTGTAGAGAAGGTAATGACTTAGCTTTTGAACATGCTGAGTTTGAAATGCTGACTGGACATCTAGTTGTAAATGTCCAAGAGGCTGTTGGTGTTAGAGGACTGGAGCTAGGGCTGATTGGCGGAGTTAATTATCTTTTATTTACTTCTGTATTTGCTTGTTCCTATACCCCATTAGGATGTAAGCAAGCGCCTGGAGGGCAGGGACGATATATTTGTTATCCAGATGCTGAGCACAGTTCCTATTAAGGAGTAACAAATGCTCCTTGAATCAACTGAATACTTAAGCAATCAATAATTAGCATTGAGATGCTCAGAAGCACCTGGCTCCCATTCTCCTAACCCTTCACAGAGCCAGCTAAAAATGGCCTGTCCTTTTTTCTAGTGAAAGAGATTGGCATCGATGGATTTCGGGCCGCCATGGAAGGTGTGGCAGCCCCCTAGCAAGCTCTTCGTGTGAGGGTGGGAGAATCTCCTGGGCTGTAGTTTTTTGTTACTTGCAGTAGTTGGAGGCTCCTCTGCCCAGCATCCTCAGCATGTGTGCTCTCTTGCAGTGTTCATTGAAAGACTCAGAGCAGCGTGCCGTGGTGACGTCTTTCAGCCATGGCTTTGGCGGACTCCCCTTTTCTGGGTGTTTGTGGTCTTGCCTTCACTGGCTTGCTTTTGTTGTTTCTTTTAAATATGGAGGCAAGTTGCTTTCCCCAGAAAGCTTTTTGTAGAACTGCATACTGTAAAAGGTAAACGAAGCTTGGCATATTGTAATGAGGGATCCTGGGTGGTCCTCTTGCCTCGAGAGGAAGGATTGCTTTGAGGGTGAACACCAAGCTTCACGGCAGCGGGCTTTTTTTCCTGTTGTTAATTGTGCTGACTAGCTGGTCCATTATGGAGGGGATATGTTTGCTTTTTGGAATAATTTTGGCTGCATTAAATTCATTTTGTTAACATCTTCATTACTGCCTTTTCATTTTCTTTGGTCGGAATTGATTAGGAACAAAGTGTAATGATTTTGACTATTCAGACGAGCGAATGCTTTGAGCCCATGCTTCATCTGATTTCTGTAGAAAGCTTGGGGTCCGTGCGGTTCCTAATAACATCTGTGAAAAAAGGCTGTATTAATAGGCAAGGAGAAGGCAATAGGGGGTACATTTAATGCCGTACATTCATCCTGAGCAGAGACAAAAGATGAGCTTTTTGATTTTTGTAGCAAAAATTACAGGCAAGCCTGACTTTTGAGAGCGAAAAAGACGTTCCTAGTGTTTTCTTGTTTGAGGCAATGAATGGTGGTAGCTTAGGGAATAGCCTGTGCACTTTGTGTCCTGAAGGTTTGTTTTGTAGATAGCTTACATTAGAATATGACATCCCTTTCTAGAGTTCTCTTTCAGGGAGCTCAAAACTAAAAAATTGGGGTAAATCAAATTGGGATGGAGCCAGCATGTTGGGGTTAGCACTGTATTCTCCTGAGGAGTCATGGGATCTTTAATGACCACAAGTGGTCAGAACATTGATTTCTTGTCTCATCTGAAAGGCAGTTTCTTTGGGTAATTCTTAACCTCATGCCAGACTGACCTGAGGAGAAAGTGCTAGCCTTTGCCTGGCCAATAACATTTCTTGTATATGCGTAGAGGCAGTATGGTCTAGTGGGGAGAGTGCTAGATTTGAAATTAAGAAGACCCAGGTTCAGATCCCACTCGTGACACACCTGTATGACCCAGGACAAGTTGCTTAACTACAGCTCCCTCCTTGTTTAAAATGGGAGGGTTGGAGCAGATGGCCTCCAACATTCCATCCAGCTCTAAATGAATGGTGGCGAAGACCCCAATCTTTGTGATTTGGCAACTTATGTAATTTCAGGTTATACAATTTGCAAAGCTAAGTAAAAGTTTGTATACTTTCCTGAAAGGTGAATGGGACTCTGGCAATAGAATGTGAATTTATGAACACAGCGAAGTGTATTTTAGAGCTCTGAACCATCTTTATAAGACACAAGAGTCATGGAAACAGCACCTACTAGTTAAGATAAGATAGTATTAATTAGAAACCATAATATAAGGAACTTTCCTTAATAGGATGAGTATCTCTCTAAAACCAAGGGCCAGCATTATCTGTGATGGGGATAAATTAGAGGCCTTTCCATTAAGATCGGGGGTAGAGCAAGGATATTCATTATAACTGTTACTTTTCAGTACAGTGCTAGAAATGCTGGCAATAGGACTGAGGCAAGAAAAAGAAACTGAGGGAATGAGCATAAACAAAGAGGAAGCAAAATGATCACTTTTCACTGATGATATGATGGTTTAGGAAACCTTCGGGAGTCAAACAAACTAATTGAAATGATTAACAACTAAAGCAAAGTTATAGGATATAAAATAAATCACACAGATCCTTACCATTTCAGGAGAAAATCCAGTTAGAAGAGATAAATTTCATTTAAGATAATTAAAGAAAATATAAAATACTTGGGCATCTACCTGCCAAGACACACACAAGAACCAAATGAATTCAACTACGAAACACTTTTTAGACAAATAATCTATATAATTGGACAAAAAATTAGTTGTTCCTGGGTAGGCTGAGCCAATGTAATAAAAACGGTAATACTACCTAAATTATTCATTGCCATGCCAATTAAATAACCATAAGGATTGATTACTTATAGAGCTAGAAAAATAATAAAATTAATCAGGAGGAATGAAAGGTTGAGAATCTCAAGGGAGTTAATGAAAAAAAGTGGGAAGGAAGTGGGCCTAGTGGCATTAGATCTTAAACTACTGCTAAGCAGTAATCATAAAAACAATCTGATGCTGGTTAAGAAACAGAGGTAGACCAGTGGTATAGATCAGCTTCTACAGTATACAGAAACAAAGCACTGCAGCCAGGTGTTTGATAAAACCAAAGATCCCTGTATTGGGGCAAGAATTTACAATTTGACGAAAACTTGTGGGAAGACTGGAAGCAGTCTGGCAGAAACGAGATCTAGACCAGCATCTCTCACCGTATACCAAGATAAGCTCCAAATGGGTACATGACATAAAGGTTGACATCAGAGACACATTAGAAGAACAAGGAAGAGATTACCTGTCATTTAGGGACAGGGGAAGAGTTCATGACCAAATGAGTTAGAGGGGATCACAGAAGGTAAAATGGACAGTTTTGATTACATGAAATTTAAAAGATTTTGCACAAGCAAAATCAATGAGGCTAAAATTGGAAGGGAAACAGGTAAAAGGGGGAAAAATCTTTACTTCAAGTTTCTCTGATAATAAAGGTCTAATTTCTAAGCTATGTAGGGAACTGATTCAAATTTATAAGAGTAAGAGGCATTCCCCAATTGATAAATGATTGTGTGATATGAACAGGCAGTTTTCAGAAGATGAAATCCAGTCTATCAATAGCTATATCAAAAATGCAAGTCACTGGTAATTAGAGAAATTCAAATTAAAGCATATTTAGGGTTCTACTTCATACTTGTCAGGTTGGAAAAGTTGATGAAAAAGAAAAATGACAAATGCTGGAGGGTCTGTGGGAAAACAGGTACACTAATGCACTGCTGGTGGAGATGTGAACTGGTCCATCTCTTCCGGAAAGTAATCTGCAACTGTGCCCCAAAACCCATTAAACCATATAGTTTAATATGCTGCGACTAGGTCTGTCCCCCTAAAATAGGAAAGAAAGAGAACTCATATGTACAATAACTTTTATAGCAATTCTTTTTGTGATGGCAAAGAGCTAGAAATTGAGAGTGTGCCTTTCTGCTGGGGAATGGCCAAGCGAGTTTTGGCATTTGAATGTAATAGAACCCCATTGTGCTGTAAGAAATCATGAACAAGATGATTTCAGAGGACCTGAGAAGACTTGTATGAACTGACACAGACTGAAGGAAGCAGAACCAGAAGAGCAGTTTATACGGTAATAACAATATTGCAGCAGTAATCAGCTTTGAGACACTGAGGACTTTGGGCCAGCCCAAGGAAGGGTCATGATTCCAAAGGAGTTAGGATGAGATATGCAGCATGCTGCCATGTAAAGATGGTAGGCTCAAGGCACATTGAAATGACTTATTTTTTTTTAACTTGGACACTATACAAATTTATTTTGTTTTGACTATATGTATCTATAACAGGGATTTTATTTGTCTTGCTGTCTTTAATGGGTGGGTGAGGGTGATGTGGAGAGGACAGAAAGCAGATCTTGGTTGGAAAAAAAAAAAAGATAAGATAAGACCAGAATCCAGTAGAGCCTTAAGGTAGGACTTTGTCATCTCTGACATCAAAGATTTTCTGTGGATTCATGAAGATTAGTTAAGGTATACATAGATAAGCATACCTAGGTTGGTAGACTTTGGGGGAGGGGGCTGTTATAGGCAAGGGCTGTTCCTCAACCTCAGTCCAACTTAGCTGTGATTTAATGCAACTGAAGCTAAGGAGCTAAGTCAGTCTGTCTGTTTCTGTCTCTCTTTGTCTCTCTCTGACTGACTGTCTGTCTCTGTCTCTCTCTTTCTGTATTATTGAGCATATAGAATCTGGCTTGCTGTTGTGAGAGACACTGGGTGGATGCAAAGATATGCAGAACAATTAGCCAGCAAGCATTTATTAGGCTTTTACTGTTTTCTAGGCACTATGCTAAGTCCTGGGGGAGACAGGTAACTTCTAATGGGAGAGACAACATGCAAATAACTAGTTTCTGACATACAGAAATATAAATAAATGTTTCCGTATTGCTGGGGAAGGAGCTGTTCTCACCTGGGATATTAAACCTAATTGGCCCCTTTAGGGGATGACGTAGGGGAGCATCATGAATCCTTGTCAGGGACGTTGAGAAAGGGGTTCATGCTCAAGATTGGGGTTAGACCAGATGACCTCTAAGATTCCCCCCAAGTCTTAGGATTCTGCAGTCTTCTCAGTTATCTTAGGCCATCAAAGACTGTTGAAGCTGGTTGCCTGACATAAAATACCCCCCAGTTGCTCAGAAGTTTGACCTCATCTCTGCTCATCAGAGATTTTTTTTTTGGTCCATACTGTGCCTGTCCAAGTGAGTAACCTTCCCTTCTCTTCCCTCACCACTCTTCCTCAATGACTAATTTGTAGCTTCTAAACTGAAGATTGGGAAAATAGCTAACCAGATGTGTGTCTGCAGCAAATCCCGATGGAAGTCCTGCAGCTCTCTCACAAAGCCCAAGGTGGAAGCTTTGGCATTACTGCTTTTCTTGGGGGGGAGGGGGTTGCTCTCTGAGTCTTATCTGTTTCAGCTAATACAAGTTGCCAGATAAGTTACTTCCAGGTAAATGAGCTAGGTGCTAGCCCTTGTCCATGAAGAGCTTAAAACCTAGTTGAGGAGGCAAGATAAATAGCATGACAAAAGTCTTGAAGTGCAGAGAATATGATGGCAAAATGTTGTATACCAGCATGCTATAGACCTAGAACAACCCGGTACTGAATGAGGTCCTAGCTAATTGTGTGGATCAGGTAACAAGAGAAGTGGAAGGTTGAGGAGGATTGTCCTCCTGTGCTGGGAAGCCTTGAAGGCAGGCCCTAGAAGTGGAATAGGGATGAATAGGACATGGCTGGGGAGGGCAGGGGGGCAGTGAGGAAGGCTCGCCTCAAAAGGCCAGAGGCAGTAGTAGGTGGTTCTTCGAGGAGGATAGTATGAGCCATTGGACCTGGCTGGAGTGAACTCTTTGTCTATAGGAAATTAAGTTGTATGGATAAGGTTGGGCTTAGATTTCAGTGGGCAATGCAACTGTTTCTGTTTGTTTTAGAGGGCTGAACAGCATTTTTGAGTAATTATGTGATGTAGGTGATATTTTGAGAGAATCGGGCCAAATGGATTGGCGTGGCAAGCTCAGCACAGAAACGATTGTAGTGGTTGGGTGTGAAGTGACCATTACTTGGACTGGGCTAATGGCAAAATGGAGAAGGGGGTCTTTTTTCCACTCAGGTTTTGGAGTATTAGTATAGGATCATTTGGAAAGCCTTCCTTGCTACAGCACAGTTCAGTTAGCTTGATCCAGATACCTAGCGAATATGGTGAATAAATGACTCTTGGAAGTGCCATCTTAAAGAAAATTGACATTTTGAGAATGTTCTTGGCCGATGGTAATGGAGGATTGTATTCTTCCTACTGATTTATCCTTTTTACTACCAGTTTTTGAGTTAAATTCACACAACAATTACTTCCTAAGATTTTTTTGAAAATTTCCCATTTGCAGTTTTTGAATATGTTGATGTGGTTTTGGTCAGTTCTTGGGTCTAATTTATGTCAGAGTTACTGAGACTGCATATCAGCCATTCTGACCAGCTGCTTGAGGAAAGCGAACAAGAAAAATATAGCAGAGTCATTTAAACTAAAGATTTATTTCGGCACCGTAACCAGATTTATGACAAACAGCCATGTAGGAGGGACTCATTACAGTGACAGCATTGAGGACGGATGTGGAAGGAATGCACAGGAAATAATGAAGCAGTAATAGTACCCAAAATGTATCGGTTCCCTGGAAATAACAGATGCATTTGTGTCAAAGTGAAAACCGATCCCAGTCATGGACTATAGCAGTTTCGTAACTGTAAGGAAAGACTGTCTTCTCCCTCCCTCCCTCCCTCTCACGCTTCAAACACCTGATGTTTAGAAATTAAACCGAAAATTGAAGAGGGAGGAAAATGCCTAGATAAAAAACCTAGATAAAACATGACATGGAAGTATTAATAGTAGAGCACGTACCTAGTGATTCATAGGAAAAAAGAATGGAGAAGAGACTCAAGGTCAATGCTGATGGCTTCATAGATCTGTACTAATGCACAAAGTCAATAATGAAACAAACTTTTGAAATTCTCATTCAAGGAAGTAAGTCACATTCCATAGATAGCACTGAAAGTTAGTGGGATGGGACTTCCAACTGGAACACTTCGAAAGTAGAGTAAGCTTAGAACAAAAAACAGGCTATCTATCCAATAGAAGAGAGAGCTTGTGACTTTGTCGAGAATATAGACCCCTTGAATGAGTGTCAGTGAACCTGAGAATGGAACGGGAGAATTAGAATGAGAGTTTTGGGTTGATATTTAAAGGTACAAGAAGCCACAAGTGGTGTTATTTTGTAAATATACTGTAGACTGCCTGACTAGATGGAAGATAGGGATAATATCTTCACTGGCTTTCATTTTTCAGCAGACAGACAAGAACTATAACTCTAGACTTAATTCCTCCCAACAGGGGGAAAAAACTCAAATAGAATTCAATTAAATAATCATCTATGAATATCTTCACCATAGGAAGTGCAGAGGGGATGCAAAGTTCGTATACATGTTTTATTCCCCGTAGTAAAATGCACGCTTCTTGTGGTCAAGGACTTTTCATTTTGTCTCTGTAGCCCTACAGTGTAGCTGGGGTGTCTTTGCACATGGTACGTGCTTAATAAATGCGTGTTGGATGGGAAGTAAAGTATGGTCTGTGTCCTCATGGGATGTATACTCTGTGAAGGAGTTGTGACACATACACGTGACTCTTAAATAATACGGGAGAGGTTCCAACAGGGGAATTGGGAGGAAATGGAGTTTATGGGACTCTTGGAAGAAAGTGACCACTGGGTTGTCTTAGAGCTGTAAAGAGGTAAGAATGGCCATAATGGGCATAGCCAGGTATGGACCCTAGAGTTGAGAAAGCCAATTTTACCATTTTGTGAAACAACAAGGCCTCTAATTCAACAAACATCTATTGAACACTCCTGTGTGGTCCAGGCTGGGGGTTGAGTACCTACTGCACCAGGCAGCGTGGGATACAAAGAGAACAACAAAACAAACCCTACCTTCAAGGAGCTTACGGTCTGCTAGATGGAAAGGCATCTTGCAAATATATGCAAAATATATACAGAGTAAGCAACTATGGTTCAGGAAAAATGAGGGGCCCCTCCAAAAATAACATTTTGATGATATAATCTTCTGAATCTGAGAAAGAAAAATGAGAGGGAATGTCTTGAGTGTGGCCGTGTCGGGGAATCTCTCCAGGTACTCTGTGGTATACAGGAGAGAGTCCTGGACTTGGGGCTGGGAAAGTTGGGGTTGAAGGCTCACCACTGACACTAGCTTCAGGATTATTTGCTAAGTAATTTAACCTCTGAGCCTCTGTGTCATCATCTTCAAAATGGCGGTCATAGATCATGAATTCAGGGCTCGTGGCAACATTGAGAATCATTTAGTTTAATGCCTGCCTTTTTTACAGGAAACTGAAGCCCTCAAAGAGGCCATGCCTCACCCAGCCAGGGTGAGCGGAGAGATTTGAACCTGGGTCTTCTGACTCAGAATCCAGGGCTCATTCCCTGAGCCACCTGTAGCACCTACCTCACCAGCCTTGGTATATGGCTCCTGAGGGAGACTGTGTGCGTAGAGTGCTTTACAAACAGAAGTGATGCTATTGCTGCTGCTACTGTTACATTAGATGGAAGGAGGGGCTTGTTAGCAAGGACACACATGAAAGGTTGGCTCAGATGTATGAGTAGTAGGCGGTTGATGTCTAGAGTAATCTCAAGGTAGTAAAAAGCCAATTTTTTTTTCAGCTCCCTGGGGGTGATCTTAAGGGATAGAAAGGCCCCTACTGGTTAGGAAAGGAGAGAGGTGGATAGTTAATAGAGGACAGAGTTATTTAACTTCTGTTTTACTCTCCTCTTCTCCAAAGAGTCCACCATTCAAATTGTGAAGGAAGGGTAGAATAAGTGTAGCTTAGAAGGAATTGAAGGCCCTCAATATGACCACTGATCACTGTCCAGAGAACAGAGAACTTGCAGATGTGATCGTTGATGCCTCTGGATGTCTTTTGGGAGTCACTGGGGATGAGGAAGGGGCCATACGCCTACGGGGCGGGGGGAGCAAACATGCTGCTTTTTAGAAGAGTAATGACAGGTGGTTTTCAGAAGCCATCAACCGATGAAGTTAGACATTGGACCCTGGCGAGACTCTAGAAGAGGGTCATTAAACAAATGGCTTGTGATTGCTAGGAAACAGCTCAGGGTCACTGAGCAGAAATCATGGCAGATGAACCTCAAATTTTGAATCTGCACTAGGATAGGATTATCAGTGAGCTCTGAAGGCAAGAGGGCAAAACTGGGACCAGTGGGATGATAAGGAAGAGGCTTGAGCAGTGAGAACTGTCTGAAAATGGAGTGGCCTGTCCTATACCTCAGTTCATTTCTGTACCCCTGGAAGTGTTTTAGTAGCTTTCGGGTATCAAGTATGTTGTAGAGGATAGTCATTTACCAGGTTGAAAGGGGAGTGAAATCAGGGGTCTTCACGGTCTTTTGATCACGTACCCCAGCAGTAAAAAAAAAAAAATCAGCGTACACCAGTATGTCTATTTTCACTTAGTTATAATTGTGCATATACATGTACTACTGTACTAATAATTATGTGCATCATAAACCTTAAAAAAATTGAGAGTGAGTTAAAGATTAAATAATACTTGATCCTCCAGGTGATAGGGAGCCACAGGAGCTGATTGAGCAGGGGGTGACATGGTTAGACCTGGGCTTTAGGAAGATCCCTTTGGATGCTGAGGCAAGAATGGGCCAGAGTGGGGGGGAGACCCGAGGCAGGGATTGCAAGCAGGAGGTGGTGAAGGGCTGAATTAGCATAGAGAATGCAAAGAAGGGAACAGATGTGAAAAGTGTGGTGGAGGTAGAATTCATAAGATTTAGCAACTGGCTGCTTGGTGGGGTGAGGGAAAGTGAGTCCCAGACAACAGGGAGAACCTGCATGACCAGAAGGGTGGTAGTGCCTCTGGCAGTAATAAGAAAGTCTGGAAGAGGGCTGGGTTGGGGGTGGGTGGGGAAGAGAAAAGGGTTTGAGAGGCAGATCATAACCCATCCATGCCTGCTCATTGTGGGGGCCATCCTCTGGCCCATCCACAAAGACCGGAGCTGAGGGCAGGGGCCAGTCGGAGGCTCTGCTGTCCCATCCACGAGGAGGGGAGAGAGGGCAGAGATGGTGTTTTCCCAGTGGCTCCTGGGCAGCTGCTGTAGGTATCTGGTGGGTTTCTAGTTCAGAAGAGCCAGAGGGAAGAATGGAGCAGAGAGTGTTGGGAGATAAGGGAAGGCGTATTTCTATGGGCAATAACCCCTCCCCCCCTTAGCTATCATAGTAATAGTGGAATACAATCTGTCTTCCCACCCTTTAGTTGGTTGAACACACAGCCCCTTGGGTCAGGCCCCGGTTCTCACTTTGGAGACCACAGCTCTAGATCACTTTGAGGATCTTTTCCAACTCTGACTGCATTTGGTTTTGCAGATCAGGTGATTATTTGTGTATTTGTTTAGGGATGAGGAGAAAAAGGTGATCACTCATCGACAATCTATAGAACACTAGTTTGTCCCTGTACATGCTCCAAAATGCGTTGCTTCCACCTTGGAGCCAGCTTTGTGCAGGATGGTTTTGGTTGTGAATTTTCTAGATAGCCCCAGTCATCTTTAGTAATTGATAACATTTTATTTCTTAGGAGAGCTCACTTGTTTTAATTAGGTTAAGGACTCAGCTGTAACTTTACATTTGTGTCTTTCTTAATCCTTAGGTTTTACTGCTTAGATGGATGCTAGGCCAGGCCTTGGACAGTGGTAACTTGGCCACTTATCCAGATATACAGAGACAGGCAGATTTGAGAACTCCTCCGTCGACTTCTTAGGTATACAGATAATTCAGTCTCATACAAAACTCAGATATTACAAGTTTAACACTTTTAGACTTGTAAAGAAATCTGTGGGCTGTGGGGTGCTAAAGTTTGGTGTGCCGGGAGCTAGGCTGTGGCAGCTGCAATTCTGGCTGCTTAGATTTGCCCTAGAAGAAGGGGACATATTGCCTGTCTACTTTTTGGCCCTGCTAAGTCCACAGGGCACTAGGCAGGTCCACATGCTAAAACGAGATGGCCATCTTAGTTCTCTTTTTTATATTTCACGTGGAGGAAGAGCCCAGTCAAGTCTGGGTTATTCATTTTTATTTCACCTCTTAAAGAGGCAGGGACTGGTCATTAGACGCTGCTTAGGGTAATTAGGTCTGCCCATTCTTCTGGATTGCTTCTCTGGACAGGAGCTGAGGTCGGCATGGTACTTTATAGCTCCGTGGTAGGTTAGTGTGGGGAATGAAAGAGCAGTTTTCTTGAATTGTCCCATAATGCTCAGCAAATGGTTGATCCCTAATTTTGTGGTGATTCTGAGGGGTGGACTTTCTATTTCTGTTAATTATAACATGAGGGAAAAATTTAGGAGGTTACAATGAATCAGTGTCTTCACGAAGTCTCAGTGTCCTTATTTTTGATGGACTTTTTTTTTTTTAAATCTAGGAGAATTGTTGGAATAGATCTGTTCTACCATGGGATTCTTGAGTCAGATTTAGAATGACTTTAAAATGCACACCCACTTCTTCCTAAAATAGACCTTTCAGATTAAGGGTTGGGTTACTTGGTTCTTCAGACCACTCAAAGTCAGCTCTTTCGTCGCAGGTGATTGCATCTTTAGAAGAGGGTGGTGGGGAGGTGAGCCCAATTGGGTGCCAGTGCCCAAGGGAGGGGCTCCGATTACCCATGGAAGCTCAGCTGTGCCTGGCTGTGGACTGGTGCAGGTTTTGTGTTTTGCTCTTGCACACCCCAGCCCAGTCTGATTGCATTGACTGATCCCACATTGTTTATTTGTGGGTACACTGCCCTTCCTCTCTGGGACCTTGAACCACCTCTAGATTACCAGGGTAGAAAAAAGTGCTCATTCATCTCCCACATAAGCCCGTATTGCATCAGTAAGTGTGTGTTGAGTTGAATAATCTCTCTGAGAGGTCACTGAGAGGTGAAAAGTGCTTTACTCATAAGAGTACTTAAAAAAAAACACTTTATTTTTGAAATAGCAGGATTTCTAGAAAAAGGTGTGTGCACAAAAGGGATTGTGGGAAAAGCAGAAATAATTACAGGGCAGCCAGGCCAAGGCCTCATTTGAAAGGCAGAGGCGAGTCGCTTGGCCTGAATCTGGTCCAGCTTCCTTGATGTGCCACCTACATTGAACTGAGCTGGGGATGGACAGTTTCTTTTCATTACCCACTTTCTACGAGTTTTGCCTGTTTGGGTCTTTTTGGCTAGCTCCGCAGTGTTGAGTTGTGGACCAGCAATTATGTTTGCCTTTGCATCATGTGGTTTGGCATTTTTCAAATGGGAAATGATCCAGATGGAGTTTCAGGATGATGAGGTAAACTGAGTCTGGCTGATGGCTCTGGTGACATGTCTGGGATTTGCCCTCTGTTGTCACCTCTGGAGGAGAGGGGGGGAGGTGGGCGGTCTAGGTCTTTTTGCTTCATTTACAATTTTACGAGGGGTCAGCCGGTCACAGTGGATGATGGAAGGGCTGCAGTTAGTAGGGCTGCCATCTGGCCATCGTAAAATGGGCAATACACATTTTTGGAGGGGGGGGATGGTAGAGAAACAAACTGCAGACAGTTGTCATGAGGGCCCCCCCTCTCCCTCTCTGCCCTGCGGCAGACACCTTTATAGCTCTTTTCTCCTGGGTGTCTGTTCCTAGGGTTAAAAGTTCAGACTGTCCAGCTTTTCCGAAGATAGGTAGAGGCAGGGGGGCTGGAATGTGGAGCCCATAAAATGGCTTGTTCTGGGCAGCCCCTCCCACCCCCTTTCCTTCCTCCTCCTTCCTTAGCTGCCCATTCCTCGAGGCAGGATAGGGCCAGGCCTGATTGTTGGGAATACTTGAAGAGCAGACAGATTAGACGCAGCTTGAACTTTGGGATGATGGTCTGGTTGGATTAAACAGCAGGATGGGCTTCTGAACAATGAACTGGCAAGGTCATACTTTTTCCGTCATACTCGGGGCAGCTTATTAAAAATGAATTGTCGATCCCTCTGCTGACCACTGTGGGTCCAGGCCTGGAGATGTGCTGGCCAGCCTCCCAGTCACAGTGGTGTTAGTGTGGAGAGGCAGGATGATGGAGAAAGAGGTACCTGAGACTAGGCAGTTGAAAGGCCTGTTCTAAGCCTCTTGGGAGCCCTGGTTTTCCCATCTGTAAAATGGGGGTAGATAGTAATACATGAAATGCAGTCCTGGGAGAATAGTTTTGAATACAGGGCTTTGCAAACATGAACATGTTATATATGCATGTATAAAATGAAAGGTGTATCTCTTGGACCCCCCCCCCACCTTTCCATTGACTTTGATAACCCTTTGATTACAGAGGGCCTCTCATTAGGTATGTGAAAGGAGACATATGCCTGCGTTTTCCTCTCAGGCTTCTTATCCAACTCTTCACCAACCTCCCCCTGCCCCAATTTTAAGTGACCTGTGCTATAAAGGTTCTGGATTTATTTTTAGTTCAGAATTAGCAAAGTGTCTAAGAAAAGGTATAGAATTGTGGATATAAAAAAAGCTCGCGCGCTCTCTCTCTTCTCTCTCTCTCTCTCTCTCTCTCTCTCTCTCTTTCTCTTTCTCTGTCTCTACCTCTCTGTCTCTGTGTGTCTCTGTGTCTCTCTTCCTCTCTCTGTCTGTCTCTGTGTCTCTGTGAGTGTCTCTCTCTATGTCTCTGTTTCTGTCTCTTTCTCTCTCTGTCTCTGTCTCTCTCGTGTCTCTCTCTGGAATGCCGGCTCTTTGTGGTTAGCAGCTTTTAAGACCCAAATACCATTTCATTGTTCAGACTAGTTTTGTTCATGGTGCTGTATTTCCAGATTAACAAAACTTTCTGGAATGTGGAGCATACATAGCTGTCCCACTGGATTACAGCAAGATCGCTGGAGTCCCAGCACTAACTTGGGTTTTATATAAAAATGCTTGTGTTTTACCAAACTTCAGTTGCCAAGCAATTAAAACCCCCCAAACAGAAAACACTGATACTGTATACTCAGTTGTGCTGGCCTGCTGGGGAGCTCACCGGACTCATTGGCAGCCCTCAGAGGCACCAGACAATATGACCAAAGCAAAGAGACCAGGCTGGGCAGCGTCACAGGTAGAGATGTCCCAGCAGGAGGGTTAAATTCCTCTCCTTCCAGAAAGGGACCCAGAGAACACCTAGCTTTCAAATTCACTAAGACGAAGCCGTGGCAGCGTGGGCCTGTTGAAACTCTTCCTTCCCTCAGACTGTGAGGTAGTGGCCATTGTGGGGAGGCACAGCCACTTAGCGGAGAAGACGCCGTGGCATTTGGAGGAGTTGGGGACAAACTAGAGAAAGGTGCCTTGTTTGGGGGCTCACGAGGCTATAGCTTTAACAGGTTCTGGGGAGATGCCTGCTCCCTGCCCACAACACGTTGGGCTGTGATCTGATATCCCGACCTTCTCCAGGTGCATAAGTCTGGGACCCACCCAAATTTGAATATTGGCTGACTTCTGGAATTTCTTTTGAAATGCATCAGAGAGAAGGTCCTGTTTTTCCAGAGGCAAAATAAAATCAGGGTCCAATAATAATCTTTAATAGGTTAGAGCACTTTCATGCATTAGCCTATTAGAGCTTCATAAAGCCCTGTGAGAGGTACTATTATCCCCATTTTACAGATGCAGAACTTGAGGCCCAAAGGGATTAGGTAACTTACCCAAGCCACCCAGTTAGTAAGCGGCTGCCCCAGGCAAGTCGGCTAGGCCACCTTATCAATCCAGGGCTCTGCCACAAGCTCTCTGTTTGGTCTGGGCAAGTCCCCTGCTCTCCCTCAGCCTCAGTTTCCCCATCTCTAAAGTCAGGAAGGTGGGCTTGTTAGCCTCCAAGGACCCTTCCAGTTCTCATGTGACCTAATAGATTCACAGTACAGTAAAGCATGTTAGAGTGGTTTTCCCCAGCCCCCCAAAGGGACACAAGCCCTGGCAAAGGATGTTTTTCGCCAAGTCTCAATAAATATATACTTTCTTGTCTTGAAATTTGGGACTATCCCAGAAACTTTAGCCCTATGACCATTGTGCAGTCAGCCTGTGTATTGAGGAAATGAAGAACACAGAGTAAGGACTACCGCCAGGTGTTCACTTCAGTTGGTGAAATGCTGTATTTATGCACACCGTTCCATCTGAGCCTTGCCCCACACAGCCTCAAGTGGTAGGTAGTATAAGGATTAGTATCCCAATTTGACAGGCCAGGGTCATGAGTTGGTGACCAGTGTTGGAGACAAGATTTGAACCTAAGTCTTCATAATGCATATGGTCAGCGCCCACCAGCTTCACTGTGGTGGTCCTGTTGCTTTTACAGTGCAGAGTTCAGATCCTGCCGGACACTTCCTAGTTGTGGGATCTTCCATGTCAGTGTCCTCATCTGTAAAATGGGGCTCGAGATGGCACCTACTTCCCAGGGTTGTTGTGAGGGTCAGAGGTAAATCTGTAAAGCCTTTTGTAAACCTTGAGACACCACGTATGTTATCATTAACATCCTTCATCCCAGACTTGGCTAAGTAACCTAGATGTGGCCGACGGGGTCAGGGGGTGGATGGACTCTCCCATTTGCTTATTCTTGGAACTGGTGGCCCTCAGGGCAGCCCACACTCCCCTGTACTGGCCCATCGCACTGTGGACTCACTCCTAGTGAGCCTCCCTGCCCTCCCCTATCCAGTCTTTGTCCTCTGCTTGGGGGATTCACCCCTGTGCCCCCTGACCTCTCCCATCTTCTTAGACCTTCCTCCCGTTCTCCTATCTAGTGACCACGGCCTCAGCCCAGTGCCTGGCACAGCATAGTTGTCTAATAAATGTTTATTGACTGACCGATTGGGAAATTGATTCTTTGAGCCCGTATGTAAGACTACATTTATCTCTACTCTCTTCCAATATTATCCGAGTGAGATGGAGGAATCTGAGTGATGAATACCAAATATAAAAGGGTGTGATTGTTGAGTTTAGAATACATATGCCAAAGATAGAATGGGCTGTAGAATTTGGTAGTCATTTTTAACTGTGCCATGTTGTTATCGTATGACACTGTGCTGGGTGATTGGAGATGGGCTGTGTGAACTCAGTTCCCTTTAAAAAACACTCTCAGATCCCAGACTCTAAACAGAAACAGGACAATTCTGTCCCTTTGGATCTTTAAAGATTTTAATGACAACACCTGTTTTGCTGAAAATGTGCATTTAACAATGTGACCCACCATCAGAAGTGGGAGTTTCCTGGAGTTTCCCCATACATAAATTCTCATTTGAAAACTTTATTGTTTTTGTGGGTAGAATTTTGTAATGCTAAATATCTCCTTCCCATTCATTTGTTTCCATTCTCATGCAGAGTACTAGGGAAGGGGGGTGGTGGTGGGAATTAGTCCCTGGGGGAGCAGCATATTAAGAGGAAAACTGTAATCAGAATGCCAGCTAGTTAACAGAATAACTAATGTTAAGAATTTACATGAGCCTTTAAAACTGTCAATAAAAGAGTGAGGATCCAGGCCTTCTGATTACTGTTTAAGTATATTTTCTTCTCTTCCATAGAAGTAATTTCAGTCTCCTACTGGGTGTTTTTTAGAGTCTTGAGTGCATGACAATTGAGTGTCTGTTCTTACTGGCTTTTAAACAATCCTTCTGGCACATGGCATAAATGCATCTCTCAGCCTGACGGCTGCACTGACCTGAGGAAAAAATTCCTCAGCCAGATCTTTCAGGTGTCCCTCCTTCTCCCCTCTGCCTTTAAACCTTCCCCAACCTCCCCTCAGAGATTCTGGAGTTGTTAACAGTGGCCAAGGCCTCACTCTCAAGATGCGTGTGTCAGCCACTTCCCATCTCAGAGGAATTTTTGTCTTTTCTCTGTTTTATTATGTGAATGTACTAACTTTATATTTAATATACATGCATGTGTAGAGAGAATAATCCATTTTAGGTTATAAATAGCGCGGAATAGTAAAGTACTGGCATTACAGCCAGGATGACTGGGGTTCAAATCCTGCCTTGGACACTGGTCTGTTAAATCATGGACTTGGGGTTTCTAGCCACATTGGTGGAGGAAGTTAACACACTGGGCTTTCCCCCTGCTGACAAAACCCTTGATATTGATATTTAGGAATTTTTCTTGGGAAAATAAGGAGGACTCTTTAGGTTTACAGATTTGGAGCTAGAAAGGGCCTGAATGGCTTAGTGCAAATCACTTCCCTCCTCAGTTTACAGATGAGGAAACTGATTCTCCAGGGCAAGTGACTTTGCTGTGGGCACAGAACCCAGCTTCATAGGCAGGTCCTCGGACTCCCAAGTCCAGTCGCTGGCTTCCCAAGGACCGCCTGCCTATTGAAATGGACAATTGATTTAGCTCGCAGCCAACTTGGCTAGAATGTTTCTATTGTCATTGTAGGGTGTGAGCTGACAGTGTTGGGTCTTGGCTAAGAGGCTGGCCCTTGTTCCCAGACAGCAGGGTGTGGGGCTTTGTTGAAGAGCCCAGCCCCATGTGGAAGTCCTGAAGGAGCCTGGGCCCAAGGATCTGGGTAGAGCCCAACACCATGTTCATTTGGTGAAGTCACACCATGTAGTAGGTGCTTATCTGTGCTTCATGGCAACTCATCGAAACATTGGGTGCGGGGTTGGGAGAAATAGTGGCTGGGGCTGCGACTAAGGAGGTTGCTTTTGCCAGGGCAGAGCTGCTCTTTCAATGCAGCTATTGATTCCTGGAGCCAGCAGCACCCCATGAGCCTCCCCATCTCTGCTGAGCCCTGCCAGTGCTGACCAGACCACGCAGCCCGCTAGTATGATGTGTGTCCAAAGTGGGCCTTAATCTGGGCCCTGCTAGCCCTCTCTCCACTACCTCAGGCTGCCCTGGGAAGCAGCTGCCTCCTTCCCAACTCTGAAGTTCCCTTTTCTCAATTCGAGGAAAGATAGACAGATGTTAGTTCTTTCTTTGGGCTGGAGTAGCAAGGCAAAGCTTTTAGCCTGTCCTTTGCATTAAAAAAAAAATTGAGCTGTCAAAACTACAAAACCCAAAGGAAAAGGCTGGTCCTGCCCTCTTTGAGAGTAAGGGACCCTGGATGGGCCATCTCTGAGCAGGCAGTCAGGCCATACAGGGAAAGGGAGGACCACAGCCAGCCCAGCTTCTTCAGCCTTCCTCTTAGGTTTGCTCCCTACTGGATTATGGGATGACAAAAGGCAAAGTTCTGGAAGTCACAGGGCTCTCCTCTCTCTTTCTCTCTCTCTCTCTCTCTCTCTCGCTCTCGCTCTCGCTCTCGCTCTCGCTCTCGCTCTCGCTCTCGCTCTCTCTCTCGCTCTCGCTCTCGCTCTCTCTCTCTCTCTCTCTCTCTCTCTCTCTCTCTCTCTCGCTTTCTCTCTCACTCTCCCCCCCTTCCCTTTCTCTCCCTCCCTTTCTCTGTCTCTCTCTTTTATTACTTTCCATTGAGCTCTCCTGACCTTAGTTTGACCACAATCCTTATGTGCCCAAGAGTGTCGGATGGTCAGGGAGCTGGCTGGTTTTTACAATAGCTGGGCTTTTTAGGGGCTCTTGTTGTTGTTGTTTTAAAGCTTACTTAAAGATTTGTAACTCTCACCATCAAATTGCAGTATTTAAAAAAAACAAGAATTGTATACAGACCAACTTTTAGGAGAAATTCCGCACAGCACTGTTTGAGCATTTCTTTATTACCCACTAAAGAGAGCTCAGTGGAAGAACCCCCAGCCCAAACTGGCTTATTTCAGGGGCTTACTTCACTTTGTTTTGGGGACATGCTCGGCATTGGCTTACGTTTTCCCCAGTTGCCTTTCCCTCTTCTGTAGCATGAAAACTAGGAGGTTTTAATGAGCTCTGAGGAAACAAAATGAGGTTTGAGAAGTCATTTTATTTACTTAGTAGCCATAACCAGCTGGTCTGAAGTGAGTTAGAGTCTGTCGAAAAGAGTTGATATTAAAAGAGGGCTCTTTGTCGTCATTGGGTAAGAGATTCAGGACTTGGTATCCCCTCAGCCTTTGGAGAGAATGGGTTTCTCATGCCCACTTGGGCATGGTATTTACACTTAGTAGAACTCCAAGTGAGCCACCATATATACACACTCCATCTTATTTTTAGACATACTAGAATGCCACTGATCTTGGTTAATGATATGGGTGGGAAGTTGTGGAACTGGCTGCCCTTGTTTGCTAGGTTGTGTTAGAGAGTGGGACCTGACACTTCTTGCTCTGGATATTAAGATAGACACACTCTCCACTCCCCCAAATCTAAAAATGTTTGCTCTTTAAGACATTTTGGTTTTCTAACAGCAATGTACTCCTGGTCTAATTGTTTCTATCTTTTTTTTTTACATGTTTCCACTCATTTCTTCTCCGGACCTTGGAACAACAGGTAAGACTTGTATTTTTACTCTTTTTATTCAGATGATGCCATTTGTTGGGTGCATGTTCTTGGACAGATGTATTGTGGTCCAAGTGGAAAACATATTTCAAGCCTTGGTGTGCCCTTCTGAGGGTTTGCTTCTCTTCAGATGTTAATGGTGTTATTCTTCACAGGGGGCTGCCATGTGGTGGGAGGCCCCTGGGTCTTAAATCAGGGAAATCTTAGTGGCAGTAGTAAAAATAATCAGATGTTCAGGAAAAGCACCTGAGTACACAGGCCAACTTCACTTTCTGCTCTAAAGGCATTTGTTAACATCACCATGGGAGCAGTCAAAGCCCAGAGGTGGCAAGAGTTTTCCCCACGAGATTTTGGGGTACCGTTGGGAACTTCATTTTAAGACTGAAGGGCAGATTTTCAATTTGGCTCCTTGGGGAGGGGGTCCCGGGGAGGAGAATGAACCTTTCTAAGGAGAGCTCATGGCTTTCACCTCCATCGGGCCCTGTCGCACCATTACCTCACCGGCCTTTGGGGAGATGAGCTGCATTTACCAACTTTCCGAGTGTATTTGTCAAGAGTCCTTCTGCCCATACTTTTCTAATACAAGCCTTTGGGGCCTCCCTGCTGCTTTCTGCAGATCCATTTTCTATGTATATTCAGGAAAAGGCAGTAAGTGTTGGTTATTAGGAACACCCTGGTCATCCCAGGGCCTAGGAAAATCCATTCTTTAATGACAAGTATAGGTTACGGTGAATGTGTTTTGGGAAGCATTAGTTTTTGTTTGTAAAAAGTTGAAGTACTTAATTTTAATTATCGAAGCTAAAATTAAATACGTTAAGTACAGTGAATGTAGAGTGCAAATATGGATGAAATTCTCCGTTGTTAGCCAACAATTGACAGAGCAATTTAAAAATTATTAATGAAAGCAATGTATTTTATCTAGGTTTTTTTGGGGGGAATTAATGCCACTCCTGTTGTCTTCCTTGCTGAGTGCCTGTCATTCGCACTGCTAGTGTTTGTGGGATTTGAGCTTCCCAGTGGCCCCACAGTAAGTGTGACTGGAAATGTCAATTTCCTGATGATACTGAGAGCCCCAGGCGCTTGGACCTCATGTTCTGCCTGGGTGCCTGATTTGGGGAGGTGGTGGAGGGACAGTGGGATACAAGATCCCCAAGCAAAGGTTTTGAGTCGGGCTGATTAAAGGTCCACCTCCCTGAATGACTGGAAAAATGAAGTGTTATCACTTTGTATCACTTAACCAGAAGCTCCAACTTTTATTGTTTCCCAAGCTAAGGCACATAATGTTGAATGAGGTCAAACGTATCATTTTTCTTTTCCTGTTGACTAGAGTTTGGAGAATTTTTATGCCTGCTCATTTTTCTGGTCAAGTTTTAAACTTTGGGTGTGGGAGGGGGAAATGGGAGCTGTGAGCAATGATACTCAATCGCTTTGCACAAGAAGATTCCACTCATCTTGTGGGAACCTGTGCATGGAATTGAGAACTTTGGAGACTGAAAAAAGGAGAGGCCAAGGAGATGACTGACATCATTGCTAAAGCATTCGCCAAAGGGTTTCTTAACATAGCAGGATACAAGCATAGGGCATGAAGAATTTAGCATAGGAAAGTTTACAGTCCTGTTGGTTGTAGATTCTGCACTAAGTGAGCGGCCTCGGGTGTCCTGCTGGGCCCCCCCCTCCTTCTGCTTTCTCCGCTGGTTGTGTGGAGATGGGGGTGGGGGTGGCTCTTCACTCCAGTCTTAGTAGCAGTTTAAATAGCTGTGTGTCTCAGAGATAGGCCGAGGAAGGCTTGTTGCTGGAAGGTACCTTCTTGGTGCTCTTTGTGATTGGTGTTAGTGGAGGCAAATGAGAAGGAAACTTTCTGTTCTGCCTCTCCCTTCATCTTATTTCTTCGTGTAGAAGTGAGATTTGAGGCTGGGGTGATCTCTGCTTATGAAATTCAGAGAAGTACATGAAGACCCCACTGTGTTCCTGGTTCCACTGTTACAAAGCGCAGTAAATTAATAAAAGTGATTCTTGGAGGCCCCAATTTAGGCACACTTGCCATTTAAACTGAAAATCAGTGTTTTGGAGGGATCCTGTTATATTGTCTACTTTTATCATAAGTTCACTTAAAAAGAATGCCATACAACCTCTTCTGGTAGAATTGTTTCTTTACAATGAAAAGTGGTCAGGGATCTCTGGGAGAATAGACCCAGATCGTATGAGTGTGAGCCCTGCCTTATCTGATGCTTGAAGCTGCAGACTCTTAGCTGCTTGTGTGTAAGCTGGGATAACAGTGGCTACCGCAGGGGAAAGGACATTGGATTTCTGGAGTTAGAAACTGTAGTAGTCTTTATTTAGCAATAGGCACAATTTGACGGCTAATATTCCCATGAAACAATGTTAAATGCTGCAAGTTCTGCATTTCTTAGAAATTCTATGGCTTTCCTTCCTTCCACGTCTGCACCAACATTTTTAAAGAAAAATATAATATGAGCTTCCCTCCTTTTCCAAAAGGAAACGCAACAGGGAAAATCAGGCTGTTTAGAAAATGGCCCTTAGGCAAGTGTTCCCGGGGCAGCTGGGTGGTGCAGTGCATAGAGTGCCAGGCCTGGAGATAGGAAGTCTCATCTTCCCTGAGTTCAGATTCTGCATCAGACACTGATTAGCTGTGTGACGCTGGGCAAGTCATTTCACCCTGTTTGCCTCGGTTTCCACATCTGTAAAATGAGTTGGAGAAGGAAATGGCAAACTGCTCCAGTATCTCTGCCAAGAAAACCCCAAATGGGGTCACGAAGAGTCTGACGTGGCTAAAAAACAACTGAACAACGCAAGGCAAGTCGCCAGTCTGGAAAGCAGTATGACAAGACTGAGGGGCAAGACTGAGTGAGCAAGAGAAGACAGAAAGGAAGAAATTCCCTGGACTGGGGTTAGTGGAAATAAGGTCTTTTGGAGATGATCTTTGTCTTCTGAATGGGAGAAGAGTAGGTGGGCAAAGTGGAGACTATCCCAGAGCCCTTTGGAGGAGCTGGGTCAGAAGAATGGCTGAATACTCCCAGGTGGACCTCGCAGGTTACCAAGACTGTGATCTGGTCCTCACCACAGCACAACAGAGATGTGGAGGTACTACAGATAGCCCCATTTTATAGATGAGGAAACTGAGGCGGGGGGTGTCTCTTGTCACTCAGCTGTTAATAATTAGAGGTGAGGGATGAGGCCTGACTTCCCGTGCTAGCTTGTGATGCCAGGGAAATTAGTTGCCATCAAAAATTAATTAAAACAAAATTCCATCAAGTTCTTCTGTGTGTGTGTGTTTGTGTGTGTCTGTCTGTTTTGTGGTCAGAATCTGAGAACTCTGTGGGCATTTGGACTGACTGCCAAGATAAGTGTGGGGAAGGTGTAAAATCATACCTGAGCAGGCCATTGAAACAGACACCATAAGCTCCTTTGAGCAGCCCAAGTATAGGGCATGCACATACACTCACACATGAACACACACAGACACAACACACATACATATTCCTCTCTCTTTCCCCCCCCATATATGTAGGTGTATACACACACACACACACACACACACACACACTCTTTCTCCCTCCTCCTGTGTATGCATGTATATACACACTTTCACACACACTTTCTCTCTCCCCTCCCCCCCTTCTCCCCCTTTCTCTCACCCCCCCATATGTAGGTAAACACACACATACACACACACACTCTCTCTCTCTCTCTCTCTCTCTCTCTCTCTCTCTCTCTCTCTCTCTCTCTCTCTCTCTCTCACATTCCCCCCTTCCCCTCCCCTCTCTATATATGTATTTACACACACACACACACACACACACACACACACACACACACACACACACACACACACACTCCCCTGCATGGGCATGCCTAAATGCGAACTCAGTGATGTGTGGGCATTGCTCTGAGAATGGTTATTGGTCCCTGGTTTTAGTTGGGGGGGGCGCGTCCTTTTTGTAAGGAGGCAAAGTCCCTGTGCTCTTGGCCTGGAGTGGGGTCTGCTAAAGCCCCCCTACCTTTCCCCAGAGGATGGGGGAAGCGGAGAACGCTGAAGAACCCACATCTGCTGCTATGGCAACCAGAGGGTTTCCTTTTTTAAAAAGTGTTTCAAAATGGAGTAACCACAGATTGGACGTCAGAAATAATGAAGAAAAGTGTTAGTGCGGAGAGCGCCCCCAAGCCCAGGGGCGCTGCTTGTTAGAACACACTTGGAGTGCAGAGTTCTAGTCCTCTTCAGCTTTGACCTTGAGCTGGGAACTGGCCACTCCTTTGCTGCCAAGATGAGATTATGGAGCAGTCAGGTGCAGAGCTGGGGGTGCATTAAAGAGGGGAAGGACTTGAAAAGGGCAAAGGGCAGGGGTCCTCACTTTTCCCAGGACTGAACTCCTTAGCAAAAACACAGCCAAGGATTTGTGGAGATTGAGAACCTAGAACCTTGTCAGAGAACTTTCACCCGGACTCCAGTCGATTCTGTGTGTCCTGGGGTCCCAGGAGTCTTAGCGCCTGCTGAGCGCTTGTGTTGACGGCTGGGACTATAGGGACAACTCATGGGATAGTTTACAGGCTCCTCGAGTGCATTCTTAAACAGGACTGGACTGGTGGGATCCTCTAGTTAAACTCACTTTTATTTATTAAACTTCTACAAATGAATGCTTAATTGATGCTTTAAAAAAAAATTGCTCTCCCATCTCCATGAACCTTCCTAACATAGACTCCCCTTCTCTGACAAAAAGAATGTGTGACAGGTGAAACAAACCACACCGTGTCTGTGGCCTTGTCTGCTTCTGCATCCTCCTTCCCCCTTGATGTGTTGTCCACACCTAGGCCCGGCCTCAACGGTGACCAAAGCCCCCAGGTTCCCTCCCCCCATTTGCCTCGGTGTGTGCTCTGCTTCCTTCTTCCTGCATCACTTCCTCTGAGCCTCCCCAGCTCTTCTCAGTTTCTCATCCATCATTTTACAATAACGTTCCCATATGTGTAAAGACCACCATTTGATCGGCCGCCCCCTCCCCACCAGCTGCCAGGCGCCCTGTGGTTTCCAGTTTTGAACCACAGCACAAAGGATTGCTCCAAATAAATCTTTCTCTCTTTCCCCTCTGTCCTTGACCTCCGTGGGGTGTATTTATCGCTGGGTCAAAGGGACTGTAGAGTTGAGTGACTTTTCTAGTTTAGTTTCAGTTTTTTTTTCCTAGAACAATTGGACCAATTTATAGCCCCCCAGGTCCCTGGCTCTTAGAGATGAGGAAATGAGAGCTTAGCCTGAGGAGGGAGCATAGCGTGGGGAACCCAGGGCTGGACAAGAAAATCCAGGTGTGTTGAAGCCTCAGCTTGGAAGGTGGCGATCTCTCTTCTCCTATGACTTAGCTTAGTTTTCTCACCTGTAAAATAAGGAGAATAGCTCTGATGCCAGCCTTGTCAGGCTGGGAAGGTGGGAATGGACCTCCGAGGTCATCGGGCCCAGGGAGGAAATGACTCGCCCAAGTACACACAGGTGTAAGTAGCAAAGCTAGATTTGGAAGCTGGGCCCACTGCGCCACCCCAGTCACATAGGTGAAGTTAGTGCTTTGTGAGTGTGGGGCACTAGAAACACATTCGCTATGGAAAGAATGGTAGTGTGGGTCCAAGCTGGCGCCTTCTCCTCACTCACAGGCAAGAGCTCCGTCCAGTGCCGCTTGAAGGCATTGCTCCGGAGAAGGCAGGCATCGCTGCCATTGCTAAACCTGCAGAAGGACCCGGCCAGGGGCCTGTGGGCCTTTGGAGAAGAAGCAGCAACATCTGAAGGAAAAGTTAAGCGGAGAGCCCAGCCCTGCTTTTCTTGTTGCCTTGTCTGCTCTGTCCACCTTTTTCACGCTAGAGGCTCCAGAGCAAGGCATGCCCTGGGCACAAGCTTAGGATCAGGGTCTGCATGGGCATAGGCTTCTGGGCACACCCGTCTGGGCACTGGCTCACAGGCTCACGAGCTTAAAAGATCAGGGGCTGCATGGGCACAGCCATCTGGCCACTGGCTCACCAGCTTACACTCAGGGGCTGCATGGGCACAAATTCCTGGGCACACCCATCTGGGCACTGGCTCACAGGCTCACGAGCTTAGGCTGATGGGCTCACTTGCCTGTGGGCACACGCACCCTGGGGCAGACTTTTAGGTGGAGAGCTGGGTGGCTGCCTTCTTTCCCAGGGGCATTGTAGTGGCAGATTCCCAACGCTGAAGTCCTGGATGGTGCTGATCCGGAGCTCTGTGTCCCCTTCTGCCTACGCTCACATCCTGGAAGGGAAGAGGCTGCTTGGTAACAAGAAGTTTCCTGTTAACTGCTCAGAGGTGCTCTGTTCTGGGCGAGAGCTGAGTTCATGCCCTAACCACTTCCCATGAGCCTGGTATTCTCGAGCATTAGAAAATGCTGACGTGGGGGGCTGAGAAGTGCTTCGCGGACGCGCCCTTGCAGGTTTCTGTATCTCTCAGCCGGCATGAATTTTTAATCACTTCCTTTGGCTGGCATGTAACAGCGCCTTTAGGACTTGTGTCTCTCTGAAGTTAGCAAGCCAACAGCGTGTGGCCTTATTCCTCTTAAAGGACCAGGCTTGGCTGCTCTTCTCCAAGGGAATAGCCAGAACAAGCAGACTGTTGGGTGGGTGGGTTTGGGGTATTTTTGCTGCTAAAAACCACCTCGGCTTCCTTAGAAGGCATCTGGTTTCCCTGGGCAAGCCGTCCTAGTACAGAATGGCGGTGGTGGGGCTGAAGGCCCTGCCGGCTCCGGGCATCCTACTGGGGTGTTTTTCTGCTCCTCAGTGGTGTGTCAGGGTCGGGGTGATAGGTCTTTCCCTCTCTCTGGTCACTGAGGGTGAGCGGGGAGTGTGCAAAGGCAGATCTTGTCTCAGGGCCCATGACCCATTGGTTCATGATGAGCCGTGGTTTCAGGGGTGCCTGGCCTGAGGGTTTGGGCAGGTTGGTGGAGGGTCCAGCAGGCTGTGTATTGTTGTCCTCAACATGAGTTCATGAGCCTGCTGGGCGTTTGCTAGTAGCAGGAGGGGAGGGGAGAATGGCCAAAATTCTGGGTGTTTGTTGTTTCTGATGCTGATGACTTCTCCATTTGTGTGCCCTGAAACTTTATTTTCGGAAATTTCTTTGCTCATCTCTCCTTCGCTCCCCCAGCAACCAAGAGTCAGAGTCACTTCCCACTGGTGAAGAGGGCTTTTAGCAGCCTCCAGTTAGAAGTGAGCAGAAAAGGGCTGTCCATTTGGAAGGCCGCAGGCAGAGCGGAGTCCTGAGCCCTCTGGAGCCTCCTGGCCCTGAAGGCTAGGGCCACCTGGAGGTAGATTTACCTCCAGAATTGGGTGGGGCCGGGGCTGGATTCATGGGCCAGCTTTGCCCGGATTGTCAGGTTTTTAAAAAAGAATATCATTTGGCAGTTTGCTTATGATAGATACTCTATTTTCATCAATGAATGACGGGTGAGCTGCTGAGGCTAGAACCATCAGACTGAGAGCTTAGACGTGCTGGGTCCAGCTTGACCCAATCGCATGAGTAATTAGGTAGGTAGGATTGCCAGTAGATTCTTGTGTGAGGCCACAGCCTGGCACTGTACAAGAGCAGATCTGGATCTCTGGGGTCACTGGGGCAGGCAGGAAGGGAGGGAAAGCCTCCCTTCCCCCCATCAGCATATTGCTGTGACTTTAAGAATGTTTGCAGCATGACCAAAGCGGAGTGGAGGAGCCAGCCCGCCTGAGAAGGGCGGAGGAAAGTGGGAGAAGGGGGGGACGCTTGGAGGATGGAACAGCCACAGTCTGGGCTTCCAGCCTCCTGGCTAGACTGGAGAAACTTATAATTGAGTTCCTGAGCCTCCCCTGCCCTCCCCGCAGCGCGGCTGGAAAACTCTCTGGCTTTCAGCCATGCCCTTTTGGAGTGACCTTCCCCGGTGCAGATTGGGCGAGGAATTTTTACAGGCCCAGTGTGCCTAGGAGGGGGGAGGCGGTGGCCGGCTACACTGGACACCAGAGGCTAACCAGAAACACCGGCTTGCTGGATCTTTTGGAAAGGGAGATTTAGAGAAAATTCACGTAGGGAGTTTCATCTGTTTCAAAGCTGCTCGGCATCTTCTCTCCCCCCTCCCTCCCCAGCCCCTTCTTTGAAAGAATTAATGTTATGAGAGATCTCCATGCTGCCCTACGGAATTCTGAGATTCCCTGATTTCAGGAAGTCCTTTTGACCTGACGCTTCCCCGTGGGGGTGGGGCAGTGGGGTGGGGCAGTGGGACGAGGCTTAAAAGGCCGGCTCTGCCCCAGATTTCCCTTTTCTGCCACCTCGGCCTTCAGGGCTCCTGCTTCCCAGTCCTCGCTGGCACTGCATACAGCTGGGGAGAACGTATGTGTCAAAAATTTAAGGCACATATTGGGAGTTGGGTACAAAAGAGAAAATTGGTTCTGTAGAAGTGGCTTTAATTAAACTTGTTTATCTCGTCTGCTCTCTTGTGTTTGTGTCTGTAGCAACCCTCTCCCAGTAGTCACTGGGGCTGCTTTTCAGTTCTTTCAGAAGTTCAGCTGCTGCAATCAGAGGTAATTTTGTTTGTGCAAGATATTTATCTCAAAAGGAAGGGCCCGATGAGGGGTGAAGGAAAGGACAGGAGGGAGAAAGTGGCCTGTTTGTAGGCCTTCCCTTTCCAACAACTCCTTGCCTCTTTAAGAAAATAGCTGCTGCCCCCCCCTTTTTTTCTCCTGTTCTATGGACCCCGGGATTGTGGATGCAGAGACCATGGGGTCTTTATGAGTGCCCTTCCCTCCCATCACGGGGGCTTGCCATAGAGCGGTGTAGACCCAGGGGCGTTTTTAAGGTCTTCTTGAAAAGTCACCCCGGCGCTCGTTGGCTGGAGGTACTACTGCCGTGGAAAGGGTGGTTTGTGTGTGTGTTTTCCCATAGACCAGAGAGGCACTTGGTGCGGCTTCACTGAAGCATATGGCAGAGCAGCACCTGCTGTATGACTACAGGCTCACTCTGAAGATGGGCGAGCTTCGGAGAGGAAATTTCAAATCCTCCTCGCAGGAACCCACCTGGCTGCCACCTGCTCCTGCCTTTAATTGGCTGAGTTCCCTTCCCTCCATACACAGACCTCAGGCTAGGAGAGGAAGCAAGGGCAAAATGAATCAGCAGGTACAGTGTTCAGTCGGGGTCGGCCTACAGTCAGGCCCAGGCAGGCAGAAGCAGGAGCAAAAGTGACTCGGTACCCTAGTGCAAGGAGGGAAGAGAGGGAGAGAGAGAGAGAGAGAGACAGAGACAGAGAGAGACAGAGAGAGACAGAGAGACAGAGAGCTGCTCCTCCAGATAGGACTCTGGAGTGGAGAAGAGCCAGCTCTAGGACTGGAGAGGATGGGAGACCTCTTGCTCAGCCCCAAGCCAGGCTCTGATCCCTGAAGTGTGCTCCTTGGAGAGGGAAGTAGGAAGTGAGGAAAAGATAGAGAGAGGAAGAGAAGGGAAAAAGAGGGGGGAGGAAGGGAAAGAGAGAGAAAAGGGGAGAGAAGAAGAGAGGGAAGGGAGGGAGTCAGAGGGAGAGAAGCGAGAGACAGAAGGGACAGAAAGACAGGGCAGGAAGAAGGTGCTGAGAAAGACAGAGAAAGAAGGGAGAGAGAGGGAGAGTGCTATTGTCATAATTACTGACAGTTTGAAAGTTTGTGGCATTTAGTTTAGTAACACAAAATAATGGTGATAACAGCTGGGAGTATCAGAGGAGTTGGCAGTAATACCCACACACCAGGGATAAACACTTCAGCTTTGTCTGGGTATTTATCTGCATGTGGATATTACTGCCTGGTAAACTCAAACCCATCTGGCTACTACCACTGAGATTTGCCAATAAAAAGGAGGGCGTGTGCCTCATTTTTCACAGAACAAACTAACCATAACCACTCATGTTAGGGAAACATAAGAATGTGACCGCCATAAGTTAGCTGCCCTTTATGTTTGGGTGTGTGTGTACAGATGTGTATACACACATACATATACATACTTACGTACATCACACATAACATACATATGTACATATGTACATACCTCTTTGGAAAAAAAAGTCTGATGGCCACAGCAATGCTGAAGACTGTTTCTGAATCTAACTCAGCTGAATGATTTCTGCTTCCCAAGGATGAAGAGCAGCAGCCTTGGCAGGCCAAGCCGGTTTCTGTGGCCACAGTGCAGCACGTTGGCACATGTCCACTTCTCGTCCAAAGGAATATCCTTCTTCTATAGAGTTGACCCTTTTAGTGAATCAGAAAACAAGCATTTCTTAAGCACCTACTGTGTGCCAGGCACTGTGCTAAGTAAGCAGTGCGGATACAATGAAAAGGAAAACCATAGTCCCTGCTCTCCAGAGCAGGGCTTCCTGCAGAGGGTTGGGGTTTGGACAGTCTTGAAGGAAGCCAGGAAACCAGGGAGGTACAGGTGAGAGGAAGGAGAGCATTCCAGGCTGGGGGTGGAGTCCTGTGTGAAGAGCAGTGAGAAGGGCAAGTGTAGACTCAGCAGCCCCCGATGTGGAGGGGGGTAACATGGAAGAAGACTGGAAACGGAGGAAGGCTTTCAATGCCAAACAGATAATCTTATATTGGATCTTGGGAGTACAAGGAAGCCCCCGAAGTTTGAGGAGATCATCTTGGCAGCTGAGTAGAGGATGGGTCGGAGTGGGGAGAGACCCAAGGAAGGCCAGCCTGCCAGAAGACTCCTTTGGTAGTCCAGGAGATGAAGGCCTGCACCTGGGTGTGAAATGTATGGCAGAGGTGTGAGGGAAGAAACAAGATGGCACCAGTCTGGGTACTTGGAGTGGGTTCAGGCTAGTCGTCTGGAGTGCCTGAAGTTTGGTAGTGGGGAGGATGGTGCTTCCCTGGACAAATAAGACAGGAGTTGGGAAGAGGCAAGGGTTCTGTCATGGAAATGCTGAGATGTTAGGGATGCCTATGGGGCTTGCCTCCAGAGCCATGAATACCTTCCCACCTCAGGCTGGACCACGTGGTTGGTGTATGTGTGTGCTGTAGTTCCTTCAAGCTTCCTCTCCCGCTTCCTGCACTCAGCCTCCTAGAAGCCCCTCAAGTTCTGCAGGACAGCGACTCTTTTCCGGTTGGTTTGTGTTTCTACAAGAGCTGGTCTCAAGTAGCACATTTGGTAGGAGTTTGGGCAGATATTGGAACAGTAGCAGCACACATCCAATCCTGTCATTGCCTTAGGAAAGATTATATGAACATAGTTCAAAGTGGTCAGTTTTTCTCCTGTTGATTCCTGTTTTTTTTTAAATTTTTAAAAATTTAACATTTCTCAGTTAAAAATAATTTTCTCTTCTTCTCACCCCTACACCATTAAGGAAAGAAAGAAAAACAAAACTCTTATAACAAATATCCGTAGTTAAGAAAAACAAATTCCCTCATTGGGCATGTCCAGAAACAAATATCTCATCCTGCATCCCAAGTTCACGTGTCAGGAGGTGGGCAGTACGCTTCAGGCCTCTGGAATCATGATTGCTCAGAGTTCCAAAGTCTTCCAAAGTGGATTGTCTTCATTGTTATTGTGCAAATCCCTCTCCTGGTTCTGCTCACTTCACTTGGCATCAGTTCACATAATTCTTCCCAGGTTTCTCTGACACTTGCCCCTTCATCATTTCGATAGCACAGCAGTATCACATTACATTCTTATACCATTCAGCCATTTACCAATGACCCTTGTTCTTAAAGGATTTGAAGTAGCATTTGGTTGGGGGATGGGGAGGGCAAGGGTCCTAGGAAAGACTTAGCAGCGACCTTTGGGGGCTGGCTCAGGGGGAGCTGTACTCTCTCCAGCACTTCCAGAGCTAAGCAGCCCCCGGAAGCATCCAGGGAAGAATTTGCTTTTCACCGCCAGGAAGGTGTCACTTGAAGAAGGTAAAAGGGTGCCGAGAGCACGCACAGATGTCACTTGGGGCCTTCATTTCTTTAAAATACACAGAGCTTGTCTTGTGAGTTGTGCCCATTTGCTGTGAAAATGAGGCCTTTTGAAAGGAAAAGGCTAGTTTAAACCTTGAGCTTGAAGCCAGTTGGAGCTGTGTGGTATTTATTTTGTGGTCTGGTTGGCTTTTCTCTATTCAGTGTATTAGTGTGAGAACTCTGTTGTGAGTTTAAAGAATTCTTTCAGTCTTTCTTAAGGCTTTTTTTTTCTTTTTCTTTTTTTCAAATTGGCTTCTCAAACCTGATTTGGAAATGACTCAAGCTCACAGAACTCATTTAACGGATAAGGTCTCACCAGCATGCAAATATACCCTCATGCAGAGCCACACTTTCTAGCCAGCCTTGTAAAAAGTGTAGAAACTGTTAACAATCCTCATGTAAATTAAAAAAGAAAAGAAAAGCCGGCTTCTCTGCTTCCCTACCCCACATTTTGTCCACCTCCCCAAAACAGTGACTCACCCCTTGTTCTTTGAGACTCCCCACCCCAAGGCCAAGCTTCCCCCTGTTCACGAGGGTGGCGGCCCTGTATGTAGTACTACAGGAAGTCGTGTTTCCTTGAGAGTTCCAGGTCTCCTTAGACTGATGCAATTTTAAAATTATGTGGGTGAGAGTGACAAATGTGGAGATTCCAGAGATTGAGCCAACAACCAGCCTTTTCTCAAACGACAAAGAAATATAGGAAGAGGTGTTGTGCCCTTTTCTAGATAGCTGTTTGAGCCTTAAGGTGCGAGCCTTAAGGTGCGAACGTAATAAAAGCAGTGGGAGGTAGGTAGCCGTCCACCCAGGTGCCTCAACACCAGAAAACTTGAAGCCAGTTCTTAATCCTATTTGACAATCATCCTCTGCCCAGCTGTTGATTGGTGTATCTGAAGCAGATCTGACCAGGTTGTTCCCCTCCTCTGTAATCTTCATTGGCTCCCTGTTACATCAGCCAGGTACTTAAAGCCCTAACCAATTTGTCTCCTACCTTCTTTTCCAGTCTTCAAATTGTCATTCAGTTGTGCCCGACTCTCTGTGACCCCATTTGGGGTTTTCTTGGCTGAGATACTGGTGGGGCTTGCCATTTCCTTCTCCACCTCATTTTACAGATGGGGAAAGTGAGGCAAACAGGGTGAAGTGACTTGCCCAGGGTCACACTGCTAGGAAGTGTCTGAGGCTGGATTTGTACTCAGGTCTTCCTGACTCTATCCACTGTGCACTCAGCTGCCTCCTGTCTTCATATTACTCTCCTCCGTGTATTTTCTGTTCCAGTCAAACTGTCCTTCCACTCAGGTCCTCGAGCATTTATGCAGTGCTACTGTTTGTCAGGCCCTGTGCCAAGTGCCACCAACTGTTTCTGTTGCACATTCCATTTCCTCTCTCCGCACCTTTGCACGAGTGACATCCCCTCCTCCCGTCACACCATCCTCACCCTGAACCTGGGAGTCTCTAGCTTCTTTATTCACGTGCCGCTTAGGAGCCACCTCCTGCACATGGACTTTGCTCATCCCCTCCAGTAATTAGCGCTCTTCTAAAATAACTAGGTGTCTCTCCCAGCTCCGGAAACCTCTGATGGGCAGGGCCTGGCTCCTTTTCCCTTCATATTCCTGGCACATGGTCCACGTCCAGTCTACAAGCACTTAGTAAATGCTTGCTGTGTGCCAGGCCAGAACATGGTGCCTGCCTTTGAGGAGCTCCCATTCCTGTTCTGAACCCAGTGCTCACTCCGTTGAATCGGTTTCTGTTTCTGGAACGACTCCCGTGTGCAGAAAGGTGGGTGAGCAAAACCAGCCCTCCGAAGAATGAACGGCTCAGCGATGGCTCGATGTCTCTTAGTGTCTTAGGTGGAATCCGATGGGGAGTGTGTACTGGGCAGGACCCCCAAGAGCCAGCAGACCGTCAGGGTTCTTCTGCCCTTGGGCAGAACTCACAGTCACAGCGGGTCTGTCCGCTCCATCATCTTCCCTGCGCTAGAATGGACGAGCAGCAGTAGCTTTTAAGTCCAGTGATACCTGTGTGAGAAGGTAAAAATAGGTAGGCACTGACTACAGCGGCATTCCAGGTGCTGATTCATTTGGTGAAAAGGTGAGGAAGCTCTTGATAAGGATCATCTGCTTCCTTAGCAAATGCTGGAAATCAGTCATTCTGCAAGTGGTATAACCTTAAGCCAAGGGTGAGGGAGGTTAGGATGGCTCTCTCCTTAGGTATGCCGGAAGTGCGGTGTAAAACTTCAATAAGGCCCAAGTTTTCAGTGAGAATCTGTATGTTGGAGCTTGCTGTCAGGGGGCAATGTTTGAGGCTGGTGTGGATGAAAGAGAACTTCTAGGGGAGTAAATTTGGGATCAGATGCCAAAAGGGTTCCCTTTCTCATTGTTAATTTCAAAGTAGGTTAAGTGGTTTTAGTCTGTGCCCTTCGGCAGGGCCCTTTGGGCCTGGCTTGCTTTAGCTTTCTCTTTGCAGGAAGGTTCTGATTCAAGGGAATTTGGCCACTCCCCCCACCCCCTCCACTTTCTTGGGCCCTTGAACCTTTCCCCAAAAGAGGAACAGCTACTGGGGACAGCCAAGTTCTGGGAGCTTTCTAAAGTGTCTGTGAAGATACAGTATTTTCTAGAATCTGGGTCTGAACTCCATGCAAATGGAGCTCTGTTTGAAAAGCAGAAACCATAGCTCTGCCCCCTGGGACCTGGAGAGTGGGTTCTCAGAGGCCACCTCTGGAGCCCCAAGGAAGACAGTTGTTTCTTAGGCATTTTCTACACCCCAGATGCATCCGTTTCATGTGAAACACTTGTCAGCTGAGGAAAATGCCCTTTTCAAGGCTCCTAGGAAATTCAACCCAACCCACAAACACCTATTCAGTGTTTGCCTCTATGCAAGGCCTTAGGTGCTAGACTCTGGGGAGACAGAGCCAAAACCCCAAACAGTTCCTGCCCTCGAGGAGTGAGAATTCTCCTGGGGAGAGAGAGCTCGCAAACAAGTACCTTTATCAGTGCATGATCATATGAGGAAGGGGAAGAGGATTCAGGAGGGGCTTTCTGGAGGAGATTGCATCTGAATTGAATTTGGAAGGAAGCTCAGGATTCTAAAGGAGAACCTGGGAAGGGAGGGCTTTCTAGGCAAAAGACATCGTTGGCCAAGACCACGAGGTGGGACATGAGCTGAGTTAAGGGATTCCCCCACCCCCAAGCAATCCAGTTTGCCTGGAACAGTACACCTGGAAAGGTAAACCTCCTGAATCTTTAGCACCTGGGTGGGTTTAACGTCACTAGCATCAGTCTAGCCCCCCACTCCAGCACGAAGGTCGAGGCCCCCCCAGCTTCCACCGGGCTCATGCTGGTTGTTGTCGGTGGGCACAAAGTGGAAGGTGCTTTGGAACAACGTTCATCTCATTTTTGGTGGATCCTTAGTGCCTTTCAGTTTTAAAGTAGGCTAAAGTTTTTCTGGTGGAATGTTTAGGTTGAGTCAGCCTGGGCCAAGGCCTTGGTCATTCTGGTGACCAAGTGAAAGGTCTCAGGGCTCTCAGTCTTCCTGTGGAAGAGGGCTCCTGATGCTTCAAGTAGGGTTGCCGTGGAAGGTGACACCTTTCCAGAAGACCTGTTTGTTTGGTTGGACCGGGATGTGAGTGAGGCGGCCTTCCTCCTTCCTGCCCCTCCCTGGGCTGGCCAGAAATCCCAGGCTGACACTGAGCCTGGCCCATCTGGGGCCATGTGGAACAAGTCGGGGTTCTTTTCATGTGGGCTCCCTAAAAAACCAGATACACTTTCTAAGAGAAAGTTTGCCCCCAATTTATAGTTAAAAGCAGAAGTTGGGCTTCCTTTTTAAGTCTGGGGAAAGCTTTTTGAAGGCAAAAAGTATCGTAAAAGTAAATTTTATGTTTGAATTCTTTTGTGGAGTCCAGCATGGAGGAGGCAGCTTACACCCTTTTCCATTGTGATCTTACATCTCTTTGTAGGAATAGTATGTGTGCATATTTTTAGTTAATGTCACTGCCTTCACTTTGTTCATTCTGACTCGCTTTTACCTGGCATTTCCACATGACCGTATTATGAGATTGGAGGCCCCAGAATCTCCAGGTGCCTTCTGAAGCATTAAGAGAGCAAAATGTTTTCGGTTATAGCTTTGACACCAAAGGCCAATGCCTCGAGTGTGAGGGGGATGGCCTAAGCCCAGAAGAGCAGACTTCCTTAGGTCTTCACCACCTTTAGTGTTACATGAATGCAGTATAGTGTCTTGAAAATTGATCTTTCCCGTCATCCCTCTGCCCTTCATCCAGAACTCTCCATTTCCAAACCACTGAGGGGAACAGAATTGATGGTGTCCCTTCATCATGGGGCTGACGGCCTTTTGCATAAAACAAAATAAGGCTTGTTTCTGCTGTGTTTCTTTAAGGGCTCGGTTCATCCCACGAATTTTGTTGGAGTTCTGAATTCTTCCTCTTTTTTACCATGTCTTCCAACCGGGAGGTTGGCAGCCTGAGGGATGCCATTCTAAATTGCCAGCACAGAGTGGGCTGTGTCTTCCAGAGAGGGAGGGATGGTACTGAGGAGCAGCGGTGGCAGGGACGTGTTTGCAGGCTGCCTTTTCTTAAGAAGAAAAGTGTCCGGATTTGACGGGAACCCTGCATTGTTTGGCAGATCCACTCTCCTCAAGATAGCTGGCGAGCTCAGCCATCTCTGTGCTCCTTTCATGGAATAGCTGGGGCTGGGGCTGGAGCTGGCGGCTCAGCCTCCCGCACACGGGTTAATCGCTTCTCCTCCTCCTCCTTGCTCAGGACTGCACAGTTCACTTGGTGGAGTGCCAGGCCTCTTCCCTACCCCCTCTTCATCCCTTGCTCTCTCCTTTCCCCTGCTTGCCAAGAATGTAGGAAAAATTTGTTTAAGGGAAAAAAACCCCACAGGAAATGCCTCCTTCTTTCTTTAACAGCATCTCCAGCTGCATTTGGATGGGAGAGGAGGGGGAGGGGAGAGCAGCAAGCCAGTGGAAAGTTGTTTGTCTGCCAAGTCAGACTGGTACATCTTAGCTCTGGAGGGAGACAGAAGGGCTCTTTCTCCCTCATTTTGGCCTGTTTTAAATGCTCTGTTAAGAGGAAGACTTGACGGACTTGTGACATCAGGGTTCTTTAAACTGAAGAAGAAAATGACACACAGCTTTCCTTTTGAAGCCACTTGGGAGTTTGACTTTCAGGAATCTTTAGTGGGATCGTGGTAGAAGCAGATTAGGCAGTG
Organism: Phascolarctos cinereus; assembly: GCF_003287225.1. Lineage (NCBI taxonomy): Eukaryota > Metazoa > Chordata > Mammalia > Diprotodontia > Phascolarctidae > Phascolarctos > Phascolarctos cinereus. The sequence continues at coordinate 403,192,285 of NW_027556098.1, read as the reverse complement.
ATCTTCAGCTTTTGTTCCTTGGCCATTTGAGAAAAATGATTAATAACAAGGTTATTCTCTCTGGCAGTGGACCTGGCGTTAGCCTTCTGAATAAACCTTTCAGCAGAAACTCATTTGTGAACTGTTTTATGGATGAGACCTTTAATCTATGGCATGGTACAATTGGGAAGGAGGGACCTGGGAGGGGTGTGTGTATGTGTGTGTGTGTGTGTGTGTGTGTGTGTGTGTGTGTGTGTGTGTGTGTGTGTGTGTGTGTGTATTGGGGGAGAAGCCAAGGCTGGGTTTTAGAGATTACAGGTGATTGTTTCAATCTGTAAGCTTTGCCCAATGAAGTGAGGGGGGAGGATAAACATTTATCTAGCACCCATGTGCTAAAGAGCTTTACAGATAATCTTATTTGATCCTCGCAACACCCTTGGGAGGTAGGTCCTGTTTTTATCCTCATTTTACAATTGAGGAAACTGAGGCAGGCAGAGGGGAAGTGACTTGCCCCAGGATCACACAGCTATATCTGAGGACATATAAGAAGGTCGTTGTATCTGGCAGTGGACTTGGCATTAGCCATCTGAATAAACCTTTCAGCATAAAGTCATTTAGTACTCAATGGGTGGGGTTCTCCAGGAACTAAAGAATTACATTCATTGTACTGGTAGAAAGTTGGTTTTCATTACTTTAAAATAAGGAACAGCCAGGTCTGTCCTGCATTTCTGGATCACTGACCAACTCTCTCCCGGCTTTAGATGCCACCTTGGAAATGGAAGTGTAGGATTCTAGGATTTAGAGCTCCCATTTAATTAGATCTCCCTGAATTGTACACCCGAGGAAACTGAGGACAGACCTGGGATTTAAACCCAGCTTCTGGTCCCTAAATCTAGTTATCTTTCCACTTTACCTCAGCCAGACACAGAATAGACGTTTTCTTTATTTAAAAAAAAAAACAAGTTGAATTGATTCCCAGGACCACCTCCACTGCCCAGGACCCTCTTGTAACCTACACGAAGATTGTGCCTGAGGGCATAGCTTGCATTCCACACCCAGAGCCCACCACCTGTCTAACCAAGGGGGCAGCCACGTTTCATCCTCAGAGGTCTGGGGTGAAAGGCGGTCAATGCAAGGAGCCGAGGCTGGTGGTGCGCAACCCTTTGCTGCTGTGAGTGGCCTGTTTTCCTCGTTCTGCTTCTTTGTTGTGTATCCAAGCTTCCAAGTTCATCTGAAGTCAGTTTTTTAAAGTGCACTTAAGTGAACGTGCCTCAATTTGCTCACTTGTTCCCACCTTGTTTCCATTTTCTCGCTAACACACACACAAGTTATTTTAAATATTTTACTCTATGTAGTACCTTTGGCACTACTTTTGCTCTTTTTTGAGGGACTAGTGGCGGTGTCATTGGGTTGGAAAGTAACAAACAACTTAATTACTTTGCTAACACGGTTCTAAATTGTGTTGAGAATAGTTGGACCCGGTTACAATTCCACCAGAAACGTATCAGCGCTCCTGCCTTCCCACAGCCCCCCTAGCGTTATTTCCGTCGTTTTTCATTTTTGCCAGTCTGATGTGTTTGTGTGAGGTAAAGCCTTAGCATGGTGTTGATTTGCCTTTCTTACTGAAGCATTTTTTCTTTAATATGGATTGCTGATTGTTTGTATGTCGTCTCCTGAAAACTCTTCCTATCTTATAATGGCGTAGTTAGCCAATAGGGAATAAATGGTTCTTCATCTCTCTCTCTCTGTGCCCGTCTCTGCTACCTCTCTCTGGTGATGCCCTCCCCCCATTTCTTTGCCTCCCTCCTTGTCTCCTCCCACATCCCTCTTTCCTGTCCCCCTCCCCCCCCACTTCCTCTCTCTGATACTCTCTCCCTCTGGCCCCCACCCCTTGCGCAAAACCCAAAAGATGTCCCATGATAACGCTGTCTGGAGAGTTCGCAGCATAACCTCAGACACACGCTGGCAGAAGGGGATGGGTTGTACCTGTGACGTAAAGGAAAACTGTACCGAAAGGGGTGTCTGCTGCTTGGTCTGTGACTGTATGAGGATCTTCAGCCAGGGGCCAGGAGTTGGGTGGTAGATGGCCAGGGGATTTGGGACAGTTGCTGCTGATGCCCCTTTGGCCCTTGGAGGTCCGTGGTCTCCAGGTTTTATCAGAATCCTTTTTAAACTCAGTTGGCCTAGCCTCGAGCAGGACAGATGACGCTGCTGTCTCCTCTGCTGCGTGGGCAGCTGGGAGGCTGTTGGCATGGTCAGTCAGAGGTGGCGCCGGCAGCATCCTAGGAGCTTGGTGGAGTCCTTCTTCATCCTCCTTAGAAATGATTCAGTCTCAAATGCTGAAGCGCCTTCTTGAAACACTTTGGCATCCCCACCTCAGTCTTCTCTCCTCAGACACCACTTTCCACACTTCTCAGTTTCTCTAGCCAACCTCTTCCTAACCTGGTTAGAGGATGGGAACCCAGAGAGAGCCACAATCTGAGTCCGTCTTTCCCCAGACTTAGCTCTGGAGGGCTACTGGTGATGTGGACTGATGACCACCGCTCTGGCAGGGAAGCGAGTGCCGTGCTTGAGTTTTAGAGCAAGACCCTTTTAAAAAATGTACGGGCTTCAAAGTACGGTATGGAAAGAGCTGGCTTGGGGGAGTCTTCCACCATGAGTAGGAATGTGTGCACTCTCTGCTTTCTTGGTTAAGCCTTACCTTTGAAAACTTGTGAATCCTCATTTTAAAATTGGTACCAGAACACAAACTGTCCACGTGTGGCTCTAAGCAGTGGGTCTTGAAAAGAAGATGCTAGTTTCTTCGTTTTTCTGATGAGAATTCAGTGTAGGGAACATTAGGGACGTTGAGGGATCACCTGCCCCTAAGAGGCCTCAGTCCGAGCTGACTCCTTCTCTTCTTCGGGAGGAGAGGGTGGGAGCAGAGAGGCGCCCTGGACTCCTCTTCTTGGTGCTTGGGCAGAGCCCTGCAGGGCTGGGGCTGGTTGTCTGTGGATTCCATGGAGGGCAGAATCTGTGGCCTCTCTTGGCATGCAGGGATTGCCCTTTTTGGGTTCCCATGGAAACTGTCCATCATTAGGGTTAATGGCTATATTTAAACAAGTTAGTTCAGATGGCTGTATGGGGATTGGCAGTTCTCCCTGTTTTGTTTTTTTTAAGCCTTCCTTAATTTTTAGATAGTTCACCTGTTTAGGAGAAAGTGAACATAACGTCTTTATGGTGCACAAGATTGGGCCCTTCCGAGCTGCATTCAGTCAGCATTCACCAAGCAGCCTGCTCTTTGCAGATCTCACAATGCACAGGTTCTGCCCTGAGCAGTGAGCACACTTCTGGAAGGGAGAGTAGGGCAGGCACAGAGCCAACATGATGGGAGGTGGAAGGTGAGGGTGGCAAAGGAGAGAACCGGTCCAAATGCTCTAGGAAAATGGGGAGGGGGGAGCATGGCAGAGAAGGCCTTGCAGACTCTCTCATTTCAACAAGAATTTAAGTACCCACTCTGTGCTAGGGTACAGGGGCTACAAAGAGAAAAACCCAGGCAGCCGGTGGGGGCTAGGCTTGAGTTCAAATCCAGCCTCAGATATTTACTAGCTGCATGACCCTGAGCCAGTCACTGAACCTCTGCTTGGCTCAGTTTCCACATATGTAAAATGAGGATAATAATAGCTGCTGCCTTTCAGGGTTGCTGTGATGATCAGATGATATGATATTTGGAGAAGTCATAGCACAGTGCCCACCACATAGTAGCTACCTTGTGCCCTTTCTCCTTCCCCTCCTTATCCTTCCTTGTCTTGGGCAGTCCTCTTTATTCCTCCAGGCCTCAGTTTCCTTGTCTTTAAAACAAAGAGGGCTGAGTAAATGGTCTCCAAGGGCTGTGATGGAGGAGCAGTCCCACATCCGCTCTGGAGTGGCTGGCTGCCATGTTGTTTCAAGTCTGAGTTCCGTGTTGGTCTTGTCTTCAGAAGCTTGCACAGCCCTGCAAGCAGAGGTCTTCGTGTGAGCGCCAGATTCCGTGGTCTGTTCTGAGCGGGGTGGGGGGGGGGCGGGCCGGGCCTGGATTCCCTTGGAATGTTTCCTTCTCCTGTCCACTTGGGCTGGGCTCTCTTTGTTGAGCTGGAGTTTGGCTGGAGCTTTGTGTTATGTCGGTTTCTATGGAGGAAAATCAACAACTGTGACTGCCCGGACAAGGGGGGCCGGGGGCGGGGGCGGGGGAGGGAAGGAGAGCAGAGGAGAAAAATGAATTCTGATCCTGCTTTCCTGCAGATGAACTGGGGATTGACTTACCCTTGTGGCATGGGCCTGGAGTGGAGGCCGGAACACCCAGTGCAAGTGGCTCTGACTGTGCAGAGGGCTCTGAAAAAGCAGATCCTTTCCTTAGAGATGGGCTGGGATGTCCTGCTTGGACTGGGACCAAGAGAGTGCATTGGCCTCTGTCTTTTTTTTTTTTCTTATTTTCATTTATGTATTTATTTATTTGTTTTTTGGCCTCTTTTTCTAAAATAGCTCTATAAGGTCTTTTCATGTAGTCCACAGTGGCTTTTGTGGGTTATTTTTTAAAGTGTGTGTGGGGGGACTGATACATCCCCACCCTCCAGGAGCCTGGAAGCTAACTTCTTGAAGTGCCTTGGGATCTGGGCTATGTAGTATCAGACTGTCTGCAAAACAAGGAGAGTTTTAGGTTTTATTTTTATTTTGTTCTACTTTTTATTAGAAAAAAAAACAGGCTTAGATAAACTGGTCTTAATCCAAATTCCTCACTTTAGAAAAACTTCAGGGAAAATTCTTCTTTGGTATTTGATTGTTTTTCTTCTTATATGTATCAGTAGTTTTCACCACATGCTCCTAAATTAGACTTTTGGAGTCTGTTCTAAGAAACGGAGGAGCTAAACCATCACTTTGAATGTAGTCCATAAGAAGGATCTGTTGTGCCCATGGATCATGACCTTCAGTCCCCAAGGCTAGTGTTTCTGAGCTCATTTCAGTCTATCTAAGACTGAGAGAAGGGAAAGCTTCTTGCTCCTCAATCATCTATGGGGTGTGTGTATGTATATATATGTACATATGTGTGTATATGTATATATGTATATATCTGTCTATATCCATCCATCCATCCATCCATCCAGATATCCAAATGACCCAAGTTCCATGTGTGGCCACGTCGGTTTTCTTGCCTTTCCCTGTTTCTCTTCACAAAGAGGAAGGATTGTATCATCAGCCACTTGTTTTTCAGAGCCATCCATTCTGATTTATCTATACTTCATTTGTAATACATAGAGAGAGCTAAAAGTTATCAGAAAAAGTAAAATCCTTTCTGTGGGGTCATTTGCCTGCTTTTCCCCCCTTCCTTTTTTGATTTTGCTTCATCCTTTGGGAGGAGTGCCGGCCAATTGAGTTTTTCGAGTGACTGGTATTAAACATGTGCCTAGCCAGTCTCTTTGGATGTGGTTTTTATGGACTCTGTGTATGCACACCTTGGCTGATTGAAGAATTGCAGAGATTTGATTTTGATGCTAGTTTGTTTAAAACTATCTGTTCTATTTGCTTTTTTTCTCTCTCTCCTGAATTTGGCAAAGGGGAGCAGAGGAAAAGAACCTAACAATTTAGGTTGAGGACTGAAAAATGGTGTTTAGTATTTTCTATTTTAACACTAGTTTTGAATGTAAAATTGGATAAATCATTTAACTCCCCTAAACCTACTTGCTTCTTCACCTACCAAACTGGTATGTTGATCAGCCAGAAAGTCCAACTGAAGCTTGGTGGAGTTAAAGGCAAGAACTCCTGTTGATCTTAGTAAGCTTTTGCTTTTTTCCTCCTTGAAGGTGTAGTAAATCTTTTCTAAAGCTCTTGTGTCTCTGGGCTGGATGTGGATATTTTCTACTTAGAGGTCAGAGCAGTGAATGTGGAAAGCTGTCTTCTCTGTTATTCTTCATTTCAAAACAAACCTTAGATTTTTGTGAGTTGTGGATCGGACTTTGAGCTTTCCAGTTTTCTTTATTGTGCTAAGGGTTGCATTAAGCCTTTACAAGTTGTGGTGCTAAAAACGTCTGTTTGGCCCATACAGATTGTCGCCACCAAAGGGAGAAGAGGAAAGGTGTTCTCAGAAAGTGGGTTCATCCCTGTCCCCTCAGGAAATAAAACAATGGATTTATTCATTTATTCATTCATTCACGTTACCGCCTTTTCCCACAGCATGGTTTTTCCTGAACTGAATGTCTAACAAGTGTTAAGATGGTAGATGTGAACAGGTGTGTTACATGGCTCTCTGGCTCACATCAGAAATAGAGAAATTGTTTTTTAAAAAATCCCTTTAAAAAACCTTTCCCCATTCTCCCTTTATTATTCAAAACTGAAGGAGGAAGGGGTTAAAGAAAAGTGAATGGATGACAAAAATCAGAATTCTGGCTCTGTGTCATCAGATCTTCCCCACTCTTGAGTAAGGGTTCTATGTTCACATATAGCTCAAAGCTTTAAGACTGAGGTGACTTAAATGGCCAGCACACTTCCTGGATGGGACAGAAAATCCTACAGGTGACAGTATTATTCTGAGGTGATATCTTCATTTGAGGGGTATTCAGAAAGATTTCAACTGTCTGTGGTAATTATAAACAGAAAATGACAGGTATGCAAATCTTTGTTGCTGAACTGTTTTTAAAAATCAACCCTGGCTGTTCATGACGGATAATTTTAAACAAAACTTAATAAGGAAAATTTGTTGCCCACATCTGTCATCCATCTTTTTCAGATGGGCTTTCAGATCCATCTTTTTCTTCTTCTTTTCGCCCACCTCTAATTCAGTTAGACAAACATTTATTATTGCCTACTAGACACAAAATACTCTTTTAAAGATTCGTCCCTCCCACATGGCAAAGGCAAGAGATGACCAAGGCACAGACCCCTTGGGCCAGCATATCCTTGCTGCCAAGAGAAAGCAAGGAAGCCCTCTGGTATTTTGGGTGGACTATCTGTGGTAAATTAATGGGAGGGTCTGGCTGAGAATCACGCAGGCTGGGTCATGCATGGGTAAATTTTGATCAGCAGCCTTGGACAGAATCCGTACTGATGAAGTCACACATTCATTGAGCGTTAGAGGGGATGCGCAAAGCCTTCTTGCTAGGCCCTGGTGGTACAAAGACGTAAATGGATTACAGTCCTTGCTCTCAAGGGTTGCACCTTGTTCTGGGGGTACCTGGAGATAGATGAGTAAATACTAAGATAACTTTAAACGGGAGAGGGTGTGAGATAAACAGGGGAGGGGGTAGGTCAGGAAAAGCTCACCTACTGTAGGTAGAGACATCTGAGTTGAACCTTTAAGGAAATGAAGAGGTGACAGGAGGTGAGAGCACATTCCAGAAGTGAGAGAAAGGCCTGGGAACATTCTGGATGTAGAAGAAGGGGGGGGGTGCCTTGTTTGAGAAATAACAACTTGGTGGCTTGGCTGGGGCCACAGGACGTGACAGAGAGGAACTGGAAGCAGGCTGGGCTGGAGCTATACTAAGTAAGGGTGGCTTAGAATTTGAGGGTGAGTAGGGATCTAGTGAAGGTTTTTAAAAACTTTTTATTATATATTTAATATTAAGTATTATTAAAGCTCCTCCCCTTTTCCCCTCTGGCAATCACCATGTACATTGTTTTCTGGTTCTGCTTACTTCACTCTGTCAGTTCATATCAAGTCTTCCCATGCTTTATGATTTCTTATGACACATTAACCTTCCATTATATTCATGTACTGACGTTGGTTTAGCCTTTCCTCCTGAGCCTGTGGAATATCTGTTTATTTTCCAGTTCGTTGTTAACACAAAAAAGTGAAGCTGTGGATACTTTTGTGTAGACCCTTTTTGGGTACGTTTTTGACCTGCTTGGGGTACCCATGGGCAGCAGGATCTTTGTGCCAAGGATATGGATATTTTTGTTACCTTAGCACGACTCCAGACTGCTTTCCTTGCCGGTTGGATTAGTTCACAGCTCCACCAACAGTGTAATTAGCATGCCTGTGGACTTTTTGCCATTTTTTGCCATCTTTGTCAGTTTCCTGGGGGTGAGCTGAAATTTCACAGTTGTTTTCATTTGCATTTCTCTTATCATTAGAGATCTGGAGCAGTCTTTCATATGGTTGCTGATGCTTTGCATTTCTTTTGGGAACAGTTTGTTAGTATCCTTTGACCACATCTGTTGGGATGAACTCTTTGTCCTCTGAGATGGTTTTACTTTGTGTTTACTCTGTTCCACTTCAACAACAAACATTTATTAAGTATCTTCTGTGTGTAGGACACTGGGAATACAAGAATAAAACAAATATATTCCCTGCCCTCAAAGAGCTTACAGTCTGTTTGGGGGGAGGGAAGATAGCATGTACCCAAGTGAATACTGTCTGTCTTTCTGTCCATCCATCCATCCATCCATCTAGAAGAGTGACAGAGTAGTTCTAGGAGAGTTCTAACAGGTGGTGTGTGTGTGTGTGTGTGTGTGTGTGTGTGTGTGTGTGTGTGTGTGTGCGCATGTAGGAGTGGGCAGGGGGTATAAGATATGGAAAGGTTTCATGTAGAAGGTAGCACCTGAGCTCTTCTTTGAGTAAGGGGTGTGCCAAGGCAGAGGGTAGGAAGCGTGTATTTCACATAAAGATGAAGTCTTATGCAAAGGTCAAGGAGACCAGACCATAGTGGGGGTAACTGACCAGAAGGCATTAAGTGGGGGGTAATAGGAAATTAGACAGGAGAGGTTGATGGAGGAAGTATGGAGGACTTTCAACACCAGGCTAAGAGATTGTATGTCATCTCAGAGGCACCACGAGGTCGTGGAGGTTTTTGAGTGGGGAAATGACGTGGTCACATCTGTGCTCTGAAAAAAATGATTTTGCTGGAGAGGAGAGACCTAGGAATGTATAGCCAGGGAGAGCAGTTCAGAGCCTGTATTGCAGGAGGCCGCATGTGGGCCTGGCTAGAGGCAGGGGTCAGAAGGGGGAGGGGTAGAGAAAGGATGAAAGAGGAAAGCATCATTGAGGCTGGGAGCCTGAAACACCAGAAAGGTGGTGATGCTCCCAACAAAAGTGGGGCTTTTGGATGGTGGGGGGATGAGGGGGGATTGAAGAAGGAGAGCTACTTGCGAATATTCTGGTAGTTGATTTGTGACTTTATTAGGGGGATTAGGGTGGGCTGTATGGGAGTCAGCTTGGTCTCCCAAGTTTGCACACCTGGATGACTGGGAGAACAGTCATGCCTGTGACAGAAGTAGCAGGAATTATTTTATAAAGGTATTTCCAGATTTCTTTACGTTACTGCTGTTTGTTAGGCTTCCTTGCATTTCATTATTTCATAGCATTAATGTGCTGGATGTCTAGGTTGCTTACTTTTTTTTTGTTTTGCAAGTACAAATGATTTTGCTATGAAAACTCTTAGAACAAATCTTTTTTGTTTTATTGAAAATTTCAGGGTATATTTACAATTATGGAATTGTTGGACGAAAGACATGATTATTTTTGAAACTTTTACTGTGTACAGTCATATTGCTCTTCGTTTTTTTTTTTATGCAAGTATTCAATTAGGAGGCAGCTAATAGCATATTGTATAGAAAGATATGAGTTCAAATGGTGTGTTAGCCAACTAAATGTGTGACTCCAGGCAAGTCACTCATTCTCTCCCATTCTTAAACTGCCTACAAAAGGACAATAACAGCACATACTCCATAGGGTTGTTGTAAGGATTGCTCAGTTGATAAACATTTATTAAGTGCCTACTATGTGTCAGGCACTGTGGATCAAAATGATAATATGTGTAAAGTGCTATGTAAATGTAGGCTGTTGTCATCATCCCATAATTCCAGGAGCAATACTAGGCTCTGCTTTTGGTTTTCTGTGACCCTGTCAGGATTGAGTTTAATTTCTTTTAGTGATTTTTTTTTTTTGCTGATTTATTTGGTACCATGTACCTCACAGCTGTTTTAATTTATACTACTTTGGTTATTGGTGAGGTCAGGCATTCTCCAAGAGATAACTTGTGTTTCCTTTTTGGAAAATTATCCGTTCATATCCTATTACTATTTGCCCATTGGGTATCTGAAATAAATTTTTAACAGCCCCATGTGTGTTTATGGGCCATATTTTTATCTCATGTTTGCCATAGTTATTTTGCCCAGTCATCTCTTATCATATTGCTTTTTGCTATATATAATGCTTTATTTCAGTGTAATTGAGCACATCCATCTTGTCTCTAACAGAAAGATTTATATGTTTGATGCAGTTATATACCTTCCACAATGGAAAAATACATTAGTCCATTTTCCTTTATCTTTTTTAATAGCTAATTTGTTTAATATATAACATTTTATTTTTTTCATCAATTACATCAATAGTTAATTTTAAAAAAATTATGTATTATCTAGCTGGAATTCTTTGAAGTATATGGTGTTGGACATGAAACTAAATCCATGCAATCCAGTTTGTGCTAATTCTTATCTTTGAGAAGTGAAATGACATAGTTAGATCTGTGTTCTTGGACGACTTTTTTGATAGCTGTGTGGCAAATGATTTGGACAGGGGAGAGATTGGATGGAAGAAGAGAACAAGGAAGGCAGTTGCTACAGAGAAAGAAAGAAGGGAAGGAGGTGCACAGAGAGAGAGAGAGAGAGAGAGAGAGAGAGAGAGAGAGAAGGGGGAGGAGGAAGGGAGGAAAGGGCAAAAGAGGGAGAGAGAGGTGGGTGAAGCCACGAACTGAGCTCTGCCATGTGAGGAGTGAGCGTGGAATATCTGACAGAGGTGCTGTGGCCACTAGTTGATTGTAGGCAGGGAAGGAGCAGGAAGGAGGGAGGACATCACTGGTTGCTAGCCTGCCAAACAAGAGGAATGGCCACGTTTTCCACAGGAATAAGGACGTTTCAGGAGGGTCGTAGTTGTGGGGGGAGATCATTAGTAGTGCTTGGCCATAGAGACCTTGGTCGTGGGCAGTTGATGGTGGGTACTGAAATTCTCAGAGAACTCCCCGTCTTTTCCTCTAGCGTCACTTCCCTTTCAATGTCCAGGGCATCGTCCTTCTCCCATTCACCCGGTTCTCAGCCCAGGACTTAGCCCAGAAGCCCTTGCTCTCCCTCATTCCCCATAACTAATAAGTTGCTGAGCCTGGTAGATTCTTCCTGCTTCACACCTCTCATTTCTGTCTTCTTTCAGTTTAGACCATAACTGCCCTAGGCTGGGCCCTCATCTCCTCAGCCCTGAATGAGTCATTTTAGTAGGTTCCTAATTGGTCTCTGCATATCTGGTGTCTCCTCATCCTACACGCAGCTACCAAGCTGATATTCCTAGAGCACACGTTTGACCACGCTGTGTCTTGGTTCAGGTAGCTTCAATGGCTTCTCATTGCCTTTGGCGTAAAGTGTACACCTAGCCTCTCTTTCCAGGCAGATGACGGATTCCTGCCCCTCACAGCCCCTACTTTCCAGTTAAAATGGCCTCGCCTTTTCTAGGAGCTGGACGGTGAAAGAAATGTGGGGTTGCTCTATCCTGTCGGTCTTACTTCTCTGTCTCTTGCGTCTGACCCATTTCGATCACTACTCCTCTCGCTTGGAGAGTTGTAGCAGCGTCCTGTTGGTCTCGCCGATTCTCGTTTTCTCTCTGCTCCGTCTTGTACGTAACTTGTCCGTGCACTTTTTCTCCCTGAAGGACCAGGCTTTCACTCGATCTCTTCCACAAATGCAGAGTCCTACAAGCTTGTTTGTTCTGCCTTGCCCCTTAGAGGGCCAGAAGCCACAGCTGAAGTTCTAAGGAGGCCCATCTTGCTCACTGTGAGAGAAAGGGGGTCGACAACTAGAGGTGTCCCAAAGTGGGGGAAGGGGCTGCCCCGGGAAGAAGAGTCACTTGAAGATAACCTGGGAGTTGATTGGTGAGGTAAGGTGTGCACATATAGATAGAGAATACAAAAATAGGTAAGAAAGATGCAAACAAGTAACTTTCTAAAGAATTAAAAGTGACTATCACTTGGGTGATGGGGATGGTAGATTTAAGCAAGCTGTAGCACCGAGCAGATAGGGAACTTGGAAGGCCTAGAGTACAGGCCTGGAGTCAGCCACCAGCATTACTAAGAGCTTATAGAGCCTCAAGCACTGTACTGAGTCTTGGGGATGCAAAGACAAAAGTTAAAACAGTCTCTGCCCTCGAGGAGCTTACATTTGAATGGGGAAGACAGTAGATAAAGTTGAGAGGGTATAGGCAGATTGAATTAATAAATTAAGATAAATCAGTATCAAATGGTTGCAGTGAGGGAGGATGCTAGAGGCTAGGAACATCAGGAAAGGCTTGGAGGAAAATCCTTGATGATGTCATCAGGGACAGGATGCTCACGTCCTTACCCTACACATAGCTACCAAATGGATATTCCTGAAGCACATGTTTGACCACATCATACCTTCGTTCAAGTGGCTTCAATGGCGGCTCCTTGCCTTTGGGGTTAAGTATAAACCTAGCCTGTCTCTCCAGGTGGGATAGAGATTCCTGCCCCTCCTGGCTCCTGCTTTCCAGCTAAAATGGCCTCACCTTTTCTAGGAGCTGGACTGTGAAAGGAGTGTGAAGTTGCTTAAGAAAGAAGATGGGCTGGCCACATGCCAAAAACTAGAGATAACAAATAGGCAAACAGCCCAAGTGATGCTGGAGGAAAATAAAGAAGGCTTCTCACTTGTTGGAGAATGTGGACTAGAATGATCTGGGATGGTGACAATGGGAGACCATTGGAGAGGACTTAGAAATAAATGACATCACAGGTTGTGAGAGTACTCGACTGAATTGTTCAAAATACTTACCATTAAACCGTCATAAAGAAAACAGTATGGCTCCAGAAATGAGGTTGCCAGTGACGAGGGAAAGGAACAAGTATTTATAAAGTGCCTACTATGTTCCAGGCACTACATACTAACTGCTTTACAAATATTATCTCATGTGAGCCTCTCAATAACCCTAGGAGGTAGGCATTATTAGTAACCCCATTTTACAAATGAGGAAACAGAGGCAAAGTGACTTGCCCAGGGTCATATAGCTGTTACGTGTCTGAGGCTGGATTTGAACTCAGGTCCTCCTAACTCCAGGCCTAGCTCTCTATCCGCTGCATCTCATAGCCACCTGTAGACAGCTTATCAATGACAAATTGACGTCCTAATTCTTGAAATCTGAAATAATGTAAATGTTTTCAGATTTGAGCTTGTGATTTTTGCCTTGAGACAGTAGAAGATTTGCCCCCTCTCCTTTTGTGAGCCTTAGCTTTTCAGAAAGGTTAAAAATCTATACTGCTTTTAATGCCTTTGCTACTAATGGTTTAGCCAAGCATAAATCTTTAACTTCTGAGATTCATACTTTTGAGACCTGTGTTCCTCCTACTCTGTGACTTAAGATTAAAAGTACTTATCTGGTCAATAACCATCTTCCGTTGGTGGATGTCTATTGTAATGGACCAAACAATTGGTTTTTGGTTTGGTTTTTTGGCTAATTTTTAAAAAGATGATAAAAGTGAATCTTGATGATAAGAATTTACATGAAATCTAGAGACTACTGGTGTTTTCCAATATCAGATGATATCTATTAAGCAAAAACTACTTTGGTTCTCAAAAAACAGTTATGAAAGCAGTAACTGACATGGTTATAACTTACCATAATAAAATAAAATTACAATGAATGCTAAAAGTCTCATTGGATTATTTCTGAATTTTTGCATGACTTTTTTTTTTTAACTGAATACTCCTCTTTAATGTTTTGGGGTTTTTTTTGGAGGTTGTTATTTTTTTTTAAACAACCCCATTAGCTATTTCCTCTTGATAAAATGATCAACAGTTTAGTCTAGCCATGCTGGATGTTTGGGTTGCAGATTTTCATTATTTGGTCTATAGGTCTGGACTCTCATCTCCTTCATGGACTAGATCCATCTCTCCAATTGCAAATTGTTTAGGAAGACAAACACAAGCCCTTCATGTTATAAAAAGTTCTTCCCTCTTCCCTGTCCCCCATCATAAATTTCCTTAGTACTCCCTAAAAAATAACTGTACTCCCTACTGTCTTTGGTCATACAAGTCATCTTTTTCTAGCAGAGTGCCAATGAATTAGGCCAGTAACTTGGAAAGGAACCTTCAAATCATGCTTTCTTTTGTTCATAAGCAATAAGTTATAGATATCTAATTATTCCTTGGTGGTTTTATATTCTGTGTGCTGTATTCATCCTAGATGTGGGGCACTGGGTTTCACACGGTCATTAAGTCTCCCTTAAGCTCTGAGATTCTGAGATTCTGCATTTGGGTAAATAGCTGAGGGTGGGCTCTTGGCTAGGCCCCCAAAAACGTAGTGTCGGGGGCAGTCTGAGTTAGAAATCACCTCCAAGTTGGTTCCCTCCTTTAAATATGAATAATCATACTTCCTTGTCTACTTGATGGAGTTGTTAGGGGGAAAGTTCTTTGTAAAGCTTAAAGCACTCTATAAATGTGAGTCATTTCTTGGACATCCTGAGGCCTAGAGTGTTTTTTCAAAGCTGGTGTAAAAAAACCAACATGTGTTTAAAATGTATTTGTGAGAAAACCCAGATTTAGTTCTCCCAATTGAGTCTCTATTGCCAATCAACCTTCAGAATTGCAGCAGTAGTAGGGGACCACAGAGGCTCTCTAGGCCATCTTGTACCTGGTCCCAGAATCCCCTCATTATCCTAAACAATCATTGGTCATTGTCCAGCCTTTGCTGGAAGAAGACCCTAGCAAAGGGGAATCTCATCCCTGCTAGTGCAGCCCACCCCAGTTTTTGGACCACCATGATTGTTGGAAAAGGTCCCTCCCACCAAGATAAGATAGGCCTCTGTCCTGTTCTCCCCCTGCTGCCCATCGCACCTCTCATGACATGGCAGCCTTTGTTTTCTTGAAGAACCCCAAGCCTTCTCTTCTCCTTATACCTCCTGGTTACTGTCTTAGAATCTTCTCCATCTTCCTTTCTGAAGTCTGTCTCCTACAGTCTCTCTAGGCCTGTCCTCACTAGGGTCAAAAACAGTGTTGCTGTGTTGCCTTATTCTCTGCACTCTGAAGCAGCCTAAGATTGCATTGGTTTTTGAGGGTTGATGGTTTATGTTGTTGGTTCACAGAGTGGAGTTTGCAGTATACTAATACCCCCCGATCTTTATCAAATGAGCTGTGGTTCCCTATGCCTACTCTCACTTCCCCTAAGCTTTCCTCATGCAAATCCTTTGAACCTCCTGTAAGATTTCAGGAAACAACTGTCTGTTATATCAAGGAGATTCCTAGCAATTCCCTTCTTTCACTTATTGTGACTGTAAATGACACGAGACCCTAACTTTTCCCCTCTGACCTCACTGAAGCAGAAAAGAAAGGGGATAAAGCACAAAAATGGAAACACCCACACCTCCCTCATTCTGGCAGTAATAAGTCCAGCCCACGCTTTTCCACTGTGGCCTCTTGACAGCTCAGGGCATCAGAGGGCCGGGAGCATCAGTTCTACTACAGTTCTCATCATCTTCCCCATTGCCCTGCTGGGACCACGGTTCTTTCTGCTCAGTAGTCAGTCTCCACAGCAGCCCTGAGGGATCAATGGCATTCTTATCAGTTGGCCTACATGCTTTCTGAAGCCATTGACGTTTTCTTCCTGTTACCTCTTGGTGTCATTAGCAATCAGTTCCAAAAGTTTGATACCTATGTGTGAAACCATGTGGTGAAGAAAGACCTCTGAGGGCCTGGGCACTGCTGTGGGCTCTGCTGGTACCCTGGCAAGTCATTGGTCCTCTCAGGTCCTCGGTTCTCATCTGTAAAATAATGGAGAAGCTTGAACATGATGAGTTCCAAGGTTCTTCCAGCTTACCTCCTGATCAGAGATCCCCAGTAGCACTTCTTATGTTCACCTCCCCACCATTTCAGGCCTGGCGCCAGGGGTGACATCTGGCAGGAGTGGGCGAGGACCCTTAACGAGTATGTCTTGGTCATAAAAGGTGGTTAATATTCATTGAATTAATTATCTAGCAGCCTATCTCCTCACCATCCCTCTAGTTCCCAGGCGTTGGTTTGATCAAGGTTGTACAACTCACTGATGATAGAACAAACTGCAAGAGCCAGGGTCCCTTCCCTCCTGTGTCTCTCCTATCCAGCAAAGACTGGCTAGTGCCAGATTATTTGGCCTCTGTATTCCAGCCTAAGGCTAAGGAATTTGGAACTCACACCAGCATGTATTTTGAAGTCAGAAAGCTGAATTGTAAAAAATGCTTTTTTTTTTTAATCAAAAGATCATCTATCTTGTCTTTGAGGAATAAATTGCTTTGGTACCTGTCCCAGACTTGGACAGCTGAGAACTCTTACTTAGCGTCGTGATGTTGGGATGAGGTGGTTTCCTGCCACCCCCGGCTGGTAGGTAGCTATGACCCCGGGAGGGTAAAAGGAGTGAATGAATCATGAAGCACATGTCCCTAGCCAGTTATATTGGCAGGTGGGGTGGCTGAGTAGAGTTAGGAGACATTCTCGGAATCACTGCTTGCCAAAGGTCCCTTTCATCTGATGGCAGCACCTTTGGGTCCTTTTCCTAAGAATCTTTGAAGTCTTCACCAGAAGAGAGCCTACTCAGTTAGGCAAGTGTGCTGACAGTGTCACCTCCCCTCTTTTCTCTCTCCTTGCTCCCTAACACCTGTCTTTTCTCATACAGCAAAATGCCCACATTCCTGATTAGTGAGTGGGACCAGGTGGTTGGTATTTTTTTCGGTATTTGTATCTATGTGGCACTATTATTACGCTCCAGCGTAGTTAGCCTGACTTTGGGGGCAATCTCATTGGGCAATGAACTTTTGAAACTGTTCAATTCAATTTTATTATCATATTAACGACCCACAACATTCTTGGCCACCATTCTTTCCAGGGAGAACACAGTTCTTTTCTAGGCCTGATAATAACTTGAACGATTGTTTTTCTTTGTATTTTTGAGCTGAGGTTCATTGAAAGGGCTCTGCAGGATCATTCCAAAGAACAAGAGCGTGACCTTTGCTAGTGCTGTGTTGGGCCTTTGACACCAGGCTCAGCATTGACCTAGGTTTTCATTTTTCAGTGGAAATATACTTTGAGAGCTACTTTTAGACTGCTTTTTAAAACCCCAAGTGATATTTGCTGTGTTTTCGGGCATATGGTTAAAGACTGGATTCAGCTTGTTAATGACAAAGAAATACCCCAACACTGTTGCTGGGTAAAATCCTAGAGGTGTAACTGGAGTGTGGTAAGGGAGGAGGGGAGGTTGGGTCATGGGGAAAGACAAGGCTGCCTTTTTCATAAGTAGAGTTTTACTAAGCTTATTTAACTGGTCCATTCGCATCCTTACCAAATAGTATCGTGAGCCATGTCGCTCTGAGACTTACATCTTCCTCTGCTCTGCAGACCACCCCCTATTCTCCATTCCTCTGTTCCAAAATAAGAAAGATACAGCTGTTTTGAGTTTCCCAGTTCCAGGGATTGTGGGTTATAAAGGCTGTTGAGTAGAGCTCAAGGGGGAAGGCCTCAGAGGTGAAAGAGGCTGGTTTATCTTCATTGTAAGTCTGCACTGTCCAACATCTCTGGTCTTCCTTGCCTTCTTCCACCCACGCCCCCATCTGAGACCGAGCAGAGTTTGTTGAAGTCTTCTGGACTGGCCGGATTTGGCTTCTGTCCCTCTGTCAATAAATGGCTTATTTTCTTAAATGTTTCAGTCAACACTAGTCATCCTCTACTCTGTTCTAGCCTTGGGGCCTATTTCTTCCCAGTTCTGTTTAATTCTCTTAGCTTAATCAGAACTTCTCAAGTTTTATTCTTCTTTCCTCTTTCTCTTCTCCCTAGTTCTAATCCCTCTTCAGCATATTTCATCATAATTAAGCTATAATGCATAATTCATCACATGGCATTGTAAACCATGAAGCTTTTGTATGGAGAGAGAGAAAGTTGAACAAATAAAAGGTTTTATTTTGCATGGAAACTTGGCAGGCATGAGATTGCCAGCCTTCCAGACGCAACTCATTCTTATAAATGGTAGGGAATTTAAAGAAATAGAGTTTTCACTCCCCGAACCCTCGGCCTTTTGTTTTGCCCCCATCTGAATGTATTCAGTAATCCCAGTTGGTCCCTGTCCCACCTCTTTCTGTAGTATTCAGGGATCAGCTGCTTGCTGCATGTGCCCCGGCTCAAGGCCCTGGGCCTGATGCTGACGATGGCCTGTCTTGGGGCCTGTGGCCCCATTAGGGGCCCTTTTCTACTGATCATCAGAAGACTGGATGCTTTTTGAGTGAGAAGTTATCCCACTTGGGTACTGCAGCTTAACATAGTTTGCTACCTAAATCTGAGAAGATAGCCCAGGGTTGAGAGCAGGGAGAGAGAGATCTTTGATTTGATCCAACTCTCAATTTATGTAGGAGAGCTGGAGCTCCAGAATAAGTAGGTGACTTGATAAGAGCCAGCATTTGAATCCAGGTCCTTTAGATTCCAATTCATTGGCCTTGATGATATAGGCAGTTGCTTTTCTCTGAGTCAGAGGACAGCCTCGCACTTTCCATTTCAGTCCTTTTTGCTCACTTAGAAATCACAATTCTGGGAAGAAATTGCCAGGATTTGAATTCTTCATATTCAAATTAATGGAAAAGGTGAGTAGAGTTTTTGTGTTATGGATTCTTTGAGAATTATAATGAAGAAAACGGTTGGGGCTGTGGGCATTGAGGGAGTTGGATGTGAGCCGGGAATCGTTTTCCCCGGCGTCCATAAAAAGGTGTCTTTATGTGGCAGGAGAGTGTTGTGGTGAAATTTCTCTGCTATGCGGTTGGCCATTACTTGAAGTGCCAACTTCAGGAAAGAGGATTTCTTCTCACTTAATGATATTCCTGAGCTGTCAACAATATGAAACAACACAAAAAATTAGGAAGAAATATGCATTAAAATATAAGTTTGATTCTTCTTATTTGACTGGAAAGCAAGAAGTTGCTGCTGTGGATTATTCAGAAAATACAGTAAAGACTCTCGAAGCTCTGATGAGACTGAACCACAGTGCTTTGAATCCATCACCGGACTTAGCTGCCTTGGGATCTTCAAATGAAATTGTTCAGTCTTGTTAGCAGTCACTGGCTAGTGTGGTGCCCTGCAGGCGAGGACATTCAGCAAACACGTTAAGCAAGGGTTTGGTGCAGTCCAAAGTATTTATCATTCCACAAAATATTTAAACTGTCCCCTCCAGGCAGTATCCAGGTAGAGAAATAAATGAAACCAACATTCCTTCCCCTGACCCATTATAAATCTTTGCAGGTTACTAGCCAGTCATTCTCTGTAGCCTGAAAATTGCTTGGATTCTTTTGCCCCACCATATATGCCTTTCCTCCAGTAGGGACTAGAATCTTATTAGATGAAGTGCCAGATTTAAAATTACCTAAGGTGGCCATGAGGAAGACATGGAAAATTGAGGGGAGTGCTCTATTCTCTGAATTCCCAGTAATGGGGGAGGAGGGGAAGAAGAAGACTCCTTAGCTGTTTCAAACAGGAGCCAGAAGGAAATCCATCCCTGTCCTTGCATTCTGGGGCTATCATCAGCTTGGAACAAATCTAGCAATACTAGGTGTGTTCGTATAAATCAGAAAACATTATTTTTCCAGATAGTTTAACAAGATGTATACTTTAAGACATGGGAGTGTGGGGTTTGGGAGAGGGAGAGGAAGAGGAAGAGAGGGAGAGACAGAGATAGAGACAGAGAGAGCACAAGTAGAGCATCCCAACCCCTGGACGGCTTTGCAGTGTTGGTGATGTCATTCTCTGGCCATCTGGTTGAAAATTCCGTTGTTAAAAATCAATTACCTAGTTCTTTTTCCTGTTGGCCGGGGGGTGGGGGTGGGGGGTGGGTAACCTTATGTAATAGGCCAGGTCAGGTTCCCAGCCCCTTTTCACCTAACACCAGGTTGTTTGGGCAGTGAAGAGAAATACATCAAATCTGTTTTCACAGATTATCAGATATTTGACTTTTAAAAAACATATAGCTTCATTTCTGTTCTAATTCTGTACAGAGGGTGGATTGCAGTGTTCTGACATCTTTGTCATTCTCGTCCCTCCCCCATGTGGTTCTCCTTCCTTCCCTTTTACCGTTCTTCCCTGAAGTCTACCTTGTGTTTCTAAGGACTATCTTGTGGAAGAGATATACATCTTGAAAGATTGATCTCATTGAAGAGATGAAGTAGATATAAAAGGACTAGCCCCAGATAATATATTATCATATAAAAACTAAGGGAGGGTAAAACAGCAACCATTTTGTACAGCCTTTAATAGCAAAAATGTAACAAGCCAAGGAACCGGTTATGAGCCAAGAAGCAATAAACATAGCCACACTTTCCTGATGTTCTTATAAAACATTCTCTTTTAATTAACTCAGATTCTTAGTAAATAAACCTTCCAATGACAGTAACCACAACATATCCTGTGTGGCGTTCTGAGTTTTTCTCTTTTCTGCAACATTTCCTTTAATTCTTGGATGGGAAAGTTTGTCCATCTTCTATTGATCCTTTGTGAGGTGTGGCCCAGTGCCAGAAGGCCATTAAGTGAAGCCTCCTCTGCACTCCCCGCCCCACTGTTGGCAGTGGGTCCCAGCCCTGGAATGTCTGATGGGGAGCGGGAGCCGCCAGGAGCAGCTCTGGGAAAAGATCATTCATTTTTTCTCAAGTTACCAAGTGGGGGAGGGGGAGATACGTAGAGATACATTTTAAAAACATAACAAAACTGGGCATAAAAAGAAATCGGCAACAATGAAGCGATTTTTAAATGTTCTTGAGAAGTGTAAAGCTTACCTATGGGTGACCTCAGAGGGAAAGAACTGTTCCATCTCACTCAAAATTGTGCATTTGGGAACTTTCAACATTTTTCATAATTTCAGACTCTATAGTAACCAAGGCCCTCCCTTCCCCTTAGCTGCCCTGCTAGAGACCTTTGTGATTTCAGCTGGAGTGATCCCTCCCTTTGGTAAGACTGCTAGGTGTTGGCACTCAGACTGGGAGCGATTTACTAAAGGCCTTTAGGTGGTGAAGAGAAGAAGAAACTTGTTGGGACTTCCTTAGAGCCTTTAGACCTGACGGAAAATTGTATTCCTTTCATTGTCAGACAATACACTGGGGCAAATTCAAATAAACTAGGGGCCTTTTCAGCAATTCTTGGATTAAAGAGTTTCAGCATTGGAGAGATCATTGTCTTTTATCATTCTAGACCTCTTTCTTATGTAGTCTCTGCTAGTCATGCCATTAAAAAAAATGAGAAGAGAACCAGTACTTCACACACAGTAGGTGCTTAATAAATGCTTCTTGACTTGACCAAATGGGGCAGCTTTCATAGCTATGACTGGGAGTGGATTCTTAACCAAACAGGAGGTAGACATGACAGAAGCAAAAATTTCGATTGCATGAAATTAAAAAGGCTTTGTAGAAATAATGTTGAGGCAACGAGGGACGCAGTCATTTGGGGGAAAGACTTTTTTTCATATATCTCTGATCTGGTTCTGATATACAAGAAATATACGGAACTGACACAAGTATATGAGATTAAAAGCCATTCTGCAGAAGGTAAGTGGTCAAAGAATATGAACAGACTCTGAAGAAGTCAGTTAATAGAAAAGAAAAATGCAAATCAAGAGAACTCTTAAGGTGTCACCTCACAGCCCAGAAGATTGGCCAAAGGACCAAGGACGGGCACAGGATGTGTCAGCGGGATTGTGGAAAGACTGGCGCACTGATACGTTACTGGTAGAACTAGGAACTGGTGCCATTCTAGAAAGCAGTTTAGAATCCTGGGAAAGTTACTAAAATGCCAATGCCCTTTGTCCACACGATCCCATTGGTAGGCATATAGGAGATCTATGATGGAGAAGAAAGATCCCATCTACACCAAAATATTTATGGCAACCTGATACCGAAGTCCGAAAGAAATGGAAATAAGCTGGACACCTGTGGACCAGGGAATGGTGAAACACAATGTGATGCAGGAATATAATAGAATGTTATTGCATTGTAAAAATGATGACAGAAAGGAAACATGGAAGACCCTCTCTGAACTGATGCAGAATGAAGCAGAACCAGGAAAACAATATATGCAACGGCTGCAACAATAGAAATGGACAAGAAAACAATAAAGTTAATGATGACTGCTCTTGCGCACCCCGCATCAGACTTGGTGGATTAATTTTAGTTTTGCTCAACTATTTTTTCTTTCTTTTTATTCTGTTGTAAGGGATGACTCTTTGGGAATCATTTCTTTATTAAGAAATGAAGATAATTTAAAAAAAAGATAAGAAAAAGTTTAAATTAAATAAATAATCATTTAGGAGTTGGATTTAGTTGTTCAAATATAATTCAGCTGTCTTGCTGCTTGAATTCCTAGGGCAATTGAGAAATTCCACTGGGAAGTAATCTGAGTAATAAAAGATAGATGGGCCAGTGAAGATGAGTAACTTCTTCTTTGGTTAAAACCCAAGCTGATCATTTGACAGACATTAAGTGCCTACTGTGTGCTAGGTGCTGCGACTGCCAATACAAAAGTGAGGCAGTCTCTTCCTAAGGAGCTCAGTTCACAGATAAATACAGAATCCATAACTACTGAATATGCAGTAATTTGAGGATGCACCACAACAAGAACGAGGTGGCACTTAGATAAAGGAGATGGAGTGCTGTGTACAGGGAGTAAAAAACAACTAGGTGGCTTGGCTGGATTCCAGAATGCGTGAAGGAGAGTGTTGTGTAAACCAGCCTGGAAAGCCAGATGGCAATGAGGTTATGAAGAGCTTCAGAGACCAAAGAGATATCTTGTTCTGCCCCAGAAGTCATAGGGAGCCATAGAAGCTGTGCACGTAGGGGAGTGACGTGGTCTGACTCGTGCTCTAGGATGGTCACATTGGCTACTGTGAGGAGGACAGAGTGGAAAGGAGAGAGACACTAAGTAGATGAAGTGCTTCTCACGATGTCCTGGGTGAGAAGAGATGAGGACACGATTGTGTCTCTAGTGTGAAGAGAGAGAAAGAGAGAGGTGGTCAGGGGAAAATCCACAGGACTCGGCAGCTGGTTGGTTGAGGAACAGGGGAGAAAAAGGGGTACATAGAAAGTTGAGGGTTTTGTCATCTGAGGTCTTGTCAATGGGATGGGACCCTGGGGTTCCTCTAGGAACCCAGAGTGGCTACAGAAGCTTGTGACTTGAGCATCCTGCTTTGGGCTTTGACAAGGACTTTCTTGGAGTTGTCACAATTCTCATCTTCAATGTGTCACTGTAAAGGAAGGGACACATTTCAGGAAAGGCAAGAGTATTTGCCCACCTTCTACTCAGTGCCATCTTTAGGGTCTCCCACCTTCCTTTGGGTGGGGATGGTGGCTAGGTGTGCCATTGACTCTCCTTCCCTCCTGTCTTCTGGAAGGTCATTCCTGAATGGCACTAGCCTTTCTACCCCAATGTAATTGTCTGCTTGCTTAAGACTTGGCCATGTTTTGTAAACCATAGTCATGCTTTCCTTTCCTCAGGATCCTTTTAATGGGACTGGTGCCTATTCAGTCTCTTCCCCTCATTTCTCACTATTCTTTGAGTGCAGAGCAGAAAGAAAGGGAAGCTCAGGAGTCTGAGCATGTGGCTTCTTTCCCAAGTTTCTGATGGGCCTGCTTCCTTTCAGGCCCTGGCTTGACTAGTATATAAGGAAAAGGTCTCAGAATGGACAGTGGGTCAGAACTGGGCATTGAAGGTTAGCTCGCTGCCACATGGAAACTTGGTTATAATATTGGGAGCCTGATCTTGGTAAGGAGATGGACCTCTGGGCATAGCTTGCTACACACACACACACACACACACACACACACACACGCACACGCACACACACACACACACACACACACACACACAGAGCCTTGCCTGTAGTTTGAGTCAGAGTGAAACAATCTTATACCAAATGAGGATAAAGTAGAAGGTTTGCAATCAGGGAAAGCTGGCATTGGCTTTGTGTATTTTTGTCCCCAGAGGAGAGCAGGCAATTCCTACTTCCTGTTTGAGCCATCATCTTTGAGTAAGGTTAATCAGCTATGCCCCTCCTCTTCAGGAGAGGGGCATTACGGAAGCTCAGCCAGCATAAAGATGCCCTCAAGAAAGGGTATAAAGACAGGCCATGCTGCTATGGCCACTGTTTGGTTGTTCTTGGGAAAAATGAGATGGCGACAATTAGATGATTCAGTTTCCTTAAGGAAACATTGGGCTATTTTCATCAGCTCTGTAGAAGTAACAGTTATTCTGACCTAGGAAAATAGAACCAAAAGCGAATCTTTAAAATTGTTATATTTTATTCATTGAAATTCTCAGCTCCCCCCTCCCCTTTAACCTTGCTTCTGTACCAGTTATCTGGAACAGACTATTTTAAGCACAATAGAATTATAATTTGAATAAATATTGATACGATTGACAAAAAAGAGCACAAGTTTCTCTAGTTTGAACACCTGTCAGAAATGGTCCTTAGCGATAAGAAGCAGACAGAGCTCTCTGGGCATTCATGGGGAGAAGGGCTGTAAAGATGCTGTGTCCCCAGTTCTGTGCCCATTTCACCTGAGAGAGGCACCATGGCCCAGTGAAAAGCTCTGTGCTTAGAGTCTGAGAGCTGGATTCATTGCCTAGGCCTGAGCTTCTTAGCTTTGTGACCTTACCAAGCTCCTTCACCTTTCCAAGCCTTGATTTCTTCATCTAGAAAACGAGAATAATATGTCACTATGACCCTAGCTCACAGGGTTGAAATGCTTATCATCAGTGTGAGCTACCTTTGGTGTAGACAGCTTGAAGGTAAATGTGTGACTCATAAGGCCAGGCCAGCACTGCAGAAACTCTCGGCCTCCTTGTGTGGTAGGAGAAGCTCATCTGCCTCAGACTGAGGCAGCAGGACAGAGCTCTGTACTTACATGGCAAGTGCTGAGAGGCCAGCATCCTGGCGTTCATGGGGCTCTGCTGCATGTTTGTGCAAGTTATCCGAATGCCCGGGCTAGGCTTCTTTACCTAGAAAATAGAGATCAGAACAAGTGGCCCAGCCCTGCTCCAGACCATAGATGGAAAGAAAGGAAGACATCAGCAAAGAAAGAAGGAGAATGTCTCTGGGCAGGTATAAGGGGTGCTTGTGATGTGTCCTTATCCCTCCACTCCCCAGTACAAGGAGGGAAAGCCCTAGAACCCACATATGGGCTTGGTGCATTATGCAGATCCTGGAAATGATGACCAGATCTCCCAGTGTCATGGAGAAAGGGTAGGGGCCTACTGAGAGCAGCAGGGCAGATTCCAGGAGACTGTCCTAGTAGGGTTTGGAAAATCTTTTCTCATCCACTGTTTGCATGAAAGGCAATTCTATCTGCATGGCCAATATTCTTTAATTTCACCATGGTTTGTTAGGAAGGGCAGGGTTAATTTGTAGAAGTGCAGATGAAGTTCAGATTTGGCTACAAGAACAGCTAAGTCTTTGCCCAGTACTCTGCTATTTTTATTTCGCACCCATGCAAATTTTAATCTTTGTTGTAATCGTGCTGGGCAGGTGTGAAGCTTGACTACAAGCCAACAAAAAGAAGAAAGAGGGCACATTGTTGCCGGGTTATTCCACCAGACAGGGATGGTGCCTGCCTATTGATGACTCCCTGGCCAGGAGCCAGCTTCCTCTGTACTCTCTTCATTTTGGAAAGGGAAAGAAATGGTCAGACAGAAAAATTGATTGTTGGTTTAATGCGATCTGACAGATGAGAAAATGGAAGTGGAAGATTGGGAGGAGCCCCTGCCCCAGTAGTACATTAGCCGCACTTTGGCTCGAGTGAATTTACGAGTGCCTCACTTTTCTTCAGGAGACAACTTTATAGAATTCCTTTTAGGGGAAGAAGCCTTGCCTGCAGGGTGGGTGTGAATGTGAGAGCTGCCCACTGGGCACACCTCTCTAAGAGCTGAGCCTGGAGAGAGAGCACCTATTCATCGAGTCAGGGCTGCCCTACAGCTCTTCCACATTCACACCCCGGATCACCTTGTTGGCTGGAGGAAGGTCACTGTGCCGGTGGCAGGTGATTGTCACTAGGCTGGCAGTTTCTACTGATGTGTATGATTTTGGTTTTAAATGTTGTTGTCATCTACAGACCACCCCTTCTTCCTTAGACATTCTTCTCCCTGGGTTTTCAGGACGTTGCTCTTCCAGGATTCTCCTTCCCCCAGTTTGGCCGCTCTTTCAAAGACTCCTTTCAGACAGTTA
Source organism: Phascolarctos cinereus (assembly GCF_003287225.1). Lineage (NCBI taxonomy): Eukaryota > Metazoa > Chordata > Mammalia > Diprotodontia > Phascolarctidae > Phascolarctos > Phascolarctos cinereus. Next base: position 403,166,103 of record NW_027556098.1, on the reverse strand, counting down.
TTTTGTTACTCTCTTCTCAGGCTCCTTTCTGGACCGACTCTGTATCCTGTCCTCTGAGTGGGTATCCTCGGGAACTCTGCCGTAGCTCTCTTCTCTCTGCACCCTCTTGGTGATGTCATCAGCTCCCAGAGTGTCTCTTTAGGGCCAGTTGTCAGAATAGACTGTAACCCTCCTTGAGGGCAGGGACTGCTTCCTTTAGTTTGTCTCTGGGTCCCAGTTTCTAGCATACAGTAGGCACTTAATAAACGCTCACTTGGATTTGCTGTGGCTCCTAGTTTTGTTTGAAGACTGTGGCTATCTAACTCTGAGTGGTTTTAAAATGTGGGGAATTGCACCAGTCGGACAGTTCATCTATCAGAGAGCATTTGTGTGCTGGTTCTTATTCCACTGTGCCATCAGGTATCAGGTTGGCAGAGAGGGTAGGAGGGCAGGGGACTGCCAGCGCTGAGAGGCGGGCTTCCTCTGGAGACCTTGGGAAAGGAGCTACATTACCACTGAACAGTTTATGTTTATGGTGAAGTGGCTGGATTAATTGGATTGAAGAAACAGTGATTAAGAGTTGAAGGGCTGCCTGAAGTTGTTTGTTACCACATACACTGTTTTATAAGGTGGGTACGAAGGAGCAAGCATCATGCTGGGAGGCACTGACCATCACTAAGGCTCTCCTGACAAAGCCCTGGGCAGCAGTCGGGCAGAAGGTCCATATCTCCGTGTTCTGAGCAGCGCGACCCCGGGCAAATAGCTTAACTTCTCTGGGCTTTGGTGTCTTCCTTTGTCAAATGCAGATGTGAGTTACTGCTGGGCTCTAAGAGACTGAGCAAGCTCTGCTTTCTTATTTGGAAGTATCCTGAAACTGTCCGATGCCTCTGTGGACAGCGATTCACGTTACCAACAGAAAGTAAATGACAGCTCCCCTGAGAAGGAGGATGCTGGATAGAGGAGGGGGAGGAGCCAGGTGAAAGACATTGGGATGATCTTGAAGCCAGTCGTTGCACTGACGCTTAGCAGCTGTGTGACCTTAAGTAATAGTCAGCAGCTGAGGCCGGGAAAGATTAAATGACCAAGTCTCTTAATCTTTCCTGGTCCTAGTTGTTAATCTGTAAAATGGGGAGAGTAGTCCTTGCTGTGTGTATGTCTTGAGGCTCTCATGAGGAGAGTAGGTGGCAAACCTTAAAGTGTTGCAGACACGAGTGTGAGGAGGTGGAGCAGGAAGGGGAGACCCTATAGCCATCTTTGCCATGATTGAAGGAGGACAGCGCCCTTTGGGGCCATTCGCTTTATCAAAATCACAGATCCTGTAATCTGCCTGAACCCCAGGTTCTTCATCTCTAAAATGGAGATGAGGTGAGGGTGAGGGTCACAAGAAGTAAGGTAGTAGAGGCAGAGCCCTCCTTTAAGGGCCATCTGAATTTTAGCAGCTGCTCTTAAGGTATCAGGGCCTGGGACCTGGAGATCTCTAGCTTCACATGTCTGGGATGTGGTTGCATGTGTATGTACGTATATTGCTTCTCACCTATCCCTGCGTGAATTAGGACAGAATCCTTTTATTAAGGGGTTTTGTTCTGTGAAGTTTGGATTCAGTCAAAGGGCCACACTTGAGGACCTAGAGGACCACACGTGGCCTTGAAAGGGTGCCCCACCCTTGAATTAGGAGATGTTCTGCTGACATGAGTGGCCAAGATAGCTGCCACACCGACCGTGCTGGCCAGCACCCGTATCTCTTGCTATACAGCCACTCCACCCTTCTGCTTGAATGAATAATGCTAGCTTTGACTTACCAACAATGCTTCTCACCTTGACAGAGTCGGGCAGAGGCACACAGAGGGATACAGTGCGGAGCATCCTTAGGGAGATGCTCCCTGCAGGCCTCAGCTGCCCATCTGACAGTGACTAGAACAACTGTCCTACGTTTGGGGCAAAAAGCCTTCTCATTCATTTGGTTTTTAGCCTTGCTTTTGGCCTGTTGTCTCCCACACCCTTGACAAGCGACTTGGCGGTCATACACCGTCTTTTTCTCCACTGGGTAAGTGTGGCTAACTCAGTGTTTATTTCAGTGTCGCTTGGGTTAATGGAAGTGTGGCTTTAATAAATCTAGGAATATACAATAAGTTTCTCCATTAAATTAATGAAAATAGGGTTTTTGTCATCTGGATTTTCACTGCATAGTGGAATGGATTTAGTCCATATAAAGAGGGATATAGGTAAACTCAAAATACTTGAAGAGCCCAGGATTGCTGAGCATGGTGGCTGGCACACACACATGTAACCCCTGCTGCCGGGAGGCTGAAGTTGGTGGATCCCCTGAGCTCGGGAGTTCTGAGCTGTTCTAGAGCTAAAGCTGATCAGGGGCCCATGCTAAGTTTGGCACCAATATGTGGTGAGCCCCTGGGAGTTAAGGACCACCACCCACCTGAGGAGGGGCAGACCCACCAAGCATAGAAATGGAGCTGTCACATCTCCCATCCCAGTCTGGTTTTGGATTGAGCAAGATAGGGAGGTCCCCAAACAAACCAACCCTAGGGTTGCTGCTGTTCCTTGAAACGGGACCTTACTTACCCCAAGAAAGATATTTTACTTTAAAGCTTATTTATCCACATAAACATAGCATGCCCGTGGCCTTTTGCTGGTGGGAATCCCGTCTGAAGGGGATCCTTCTGTCTGAGGTTTACTCGTTGAAATCTAAGGACATTTTCTTGCTCTTTCGCTCCATCTTTGCTCGTCACACCCAGTCTCCCAGTAAGCTGGTGTTTTTATGGAGACGAAGTACGCAGGCTCCAGGGGGATAGCAAGTTTGTCTCTCCTTGGATTGAGAGAACCCTCTAACCTGGAACATTGTGGTAATTATTGGATTTCAGATCTGAAATGCCTTCAGACAAAGGACCCTTTAGTCTGTCTTGTCCTTGAGGCAATGAACATGTTTTATTCCATAGCCATGATTCTTTATTATGTGAGTAGTTTTAAAAAAAGGAGTTTTGCTGTCCCCTCATTTTTGATGCATTAGGCCAGTGAGGAATGTCTGCTTTAACATTAGCTTTGCTATGTCTGTCTTCCTGCATATCTGAACTTCGTGCAAAGTAGCACCAGCCATTCCGCTCATGCTCATGGAAGACGAAGCAGGGTGGCCCAGAGTCTGCCAAAGGGATTTTACCAAGTCTTTTCTGCTTTTGAGCGCTGGGCAGGGTCCTGAATGCCATCGGCCGCCTCAGGTGTCCATGGTTCACAAATGAGCTGTACCCATTATTGAGATCCCCAAATGGACAAAAGCAAGACTGAGTCTGGGAGCTTTCCCCCAAGTTTACTGAGATGATGAGAGGAAAAAGAATAAGAGCAGGGAAGTGAAGACTAGAGGGGCAGGACAGGTCTAGGGAAAGAAAGAGCATGACCTAAAATGGAGGAAGCAATAACTAAGAGAGGGCAATGTTCTTGGATTATAATAATCATAACATTTATATTGTTTTGTAATGTGTGCAGAATGCTTTACACATATCTCTGTCCTCACAACCACCGTGGGAAGTAGGTGCTGTTATTTTTACAATGAGGAAACTGAGGCAGACAGGTTAAATGACTTGCTCAGGGTCACACAGTATCTGAGGCTGGATTTGAATTCAGGTCTTCCTGACTCCAGACCCGGCGCTCCGTGCACTGTGGCACCCCCAGCGGTCCACTTTGAAAGCCTCACACTGAAATCCTCGGTATTTGCCTATAATTCATCAGACCCTGCTGAACACTGGCTAGGTTCGGGGTGGTGTTCCTACAACACTAACCATGCCTCCTGTGACCTTTTGCTGTGTTTGTCCAGTGAGCGTTTCTGAGCAGCTGCCCCACAAGCCACTGAGCCAAATGTCTCGTTTCCTTGACTGCCATCATGTGTCTCCTTTGTTCTGTTTGGGTGCTGCGAGTCCTTCCTTACACACACAGTAGGTGCCTAATCAGTGTTTGCTGGACTGAAGTCATTGCTAAGGCAGTGATCCCTAGTGGTGGGGGTGGGGCAGGAATGTCCTGACTCCCCCACCTCCAGGGAGGAGGGAGCGGGTCCTGCTGCGGTAGTTACCCACCCTTTGTTTCCCCACCGCGAGGCCCGTCAGGCCAGACTTCATCGCAGGTGTGGGTGCAGTGCCGCTGCCGCCGCTCCAAACTGTCAGATCAGGCGTGGGGGGGTGGGGCACGTGCAGCGCCTAGGCCAGTGTTCTCTGCTAGTCACAGATCTCACTCATGGGCATCGGAGTTCTTTTTTTAAATTGGTCAGTGGGGGTGGGGTAGAAGATGGGTGAGTTTCCTTCGGCAGTTTTGTCTGTCTGGGTGCTGGGAGGAATTTTACTGTCTAGTGATATGCAAATAAACCAGGTCCTGCAGACAGGTTGTTTTCACAGATTAAAAGTTGGTTCTTTTACGGGCTGTGCTCTGCTCTGCTGGTGGAAGTGGTGTGAGGCAGTCTGCAAAGCCAAGCACTTCCTGCCACCTCCGGGTTTTTCATGGCAGAGCCTTTTGGAGGAGCAGGATGGGAGATTTCCCAGGAAATCACGGGTGAAGATCTGAGGACAACAAAGTCACTTGAGGGTTTTGGCCAGAATGTCTTCTCCTTTTATGTGACCGAAAGAGAGCATGAACTCAGAGGCTCCTGATAGGACAGCAGTCCTCTCTTTGTTTTTTGTGTATGTGGAAATCTCTGTGGCCTCGAATGGCACTGGGTAGAGGCAGGCCCTCTGTCTTCAGACTCTTCGCTTCAGCTAGTATTAGTATGTAGTGAGCGCTTGGGAAGAAAATGTTTTCTGGGAGAAGGGATCGGGATAAATGCTACGTAGAAGGGTATGATGAATGGAGCAGCTTGGTGAGTCCCAAGGATTTGTTTCCAAGGCAGTGCATCTTGATCCAGTCAAACGGAACTCAGTGAATGGAGCCCTGGAGTTTTTCTGGAGAACTGAATTTTCTAAGGAGTGAAAAGTATATCCTTCTTCTACATTAAGACCGTTTCTTTAACTATTCTGGATGAAAATCTTTCTTTAAAATCTGTTCTGTGCACCCTGGCCCTTTAGAAAAGTTTATCGAGACCCATTGTGTTTTACATAGTATTTTCCAAATTTTAACTCCAACACACACTCACACACCCTTCCCTTTTAACCAAGAAAACCAGCTGGGCAGATGATGGGTCCAGCTGACCTTTGCAGGAGGCCAGACCCGAACTCGCCCCCTTCACTTCACCCAGATGGAGCCTCCCCTTGGTACTCTCTTTTATTTCTACGTTCCTGCATTCTGTGTGTATTCTCTCAGTTCTCCCTTCACTCTGCATTGGTTCCTTCAAGCCTTCCTGTGTTTCTCTGAATTCCTCACACATCGCTTCCTATAGTACAGAAATATTCCATCTCATTTCTTTAACACAATCCAGCCATTCCCTAACCAGTGGACACCCATTCTGTTTCCAGTTTTCTGTCCCCACAAAAAGTGGTGCGATGAATGTTTTGGTTCCTGAATGCTCCGTGTTCCCCACAGAATTCCATCTTTTCTTGCTGACTCATGAATATAGCAGTTCTTGCCTTGTGCTGTCACCTTTTGGATTGGGCAGAACTGTCTGGACTGCCCCCTTGCTCCCCACTACCAGTGGGATATCACCCACCCAGATAGAGGAAGAGCTGTGGAGTTTTCATAGCTCCTTTTGAGTCCTTCCCTCCCCTTCCCTTCCCCTGCTCTGCCTCCTAAGAGTATCTCCCTCCCCCACACTTTCCTCCCACTTTTAGGATCATGGGATTTAGAGGGAGAAGGAACCATTGAGGTAGACTACCTTACTAAATAGCCCTCTTATTGTACAGATGAGGAAACTGAGGTCTACCTTCTCTCCACTAAGGTACAAAAAACATGAAAACCAAAAGAACCATGCTGGTTAGATTTGTAAGTGAAATATGAATAGGAAAATCTCCAAGGAGTATATATGATTTTTTTTTAGCTGTTTCCTGATTTTAGCTGGATTCCTGAGGATGATTATATCATCATGTTCTCACACACACACACACACACACACACACACACACACACACACCCCAGCCCCCACATCCCAACCAAGAGTAATAACTTAAAGCATGTCAGGAAACTTAAGTCTGAGCGATGCAGTGCACAGAGCTCGGGGTCTGGAGTCGGGAAGACCTGAGTTCAGATCCATCCTAGGAAGCTTGCTAGATGTGTGACTCGGGGCAAGTTGCTTAATCTCTGTCTCAATTCACTCAACAGCCATAAAATGGGGACAATAATAGCATGTCCCTCCGGAGGTTGTTGTGCAGATGTAATGAGATGTTTGTAAAGAGCGCACGTGCCTGGTGCATAGCAGGCGCTAGGTAAATGCTAGTGATGATGATGATGAGAAGCCCTCCGTTCTGACTGTGACTGGGTGAGGTGAAGTAGGTGGAGGGCCCCGCTTCTGAAACCACCAATCACCCCGGAGCTTGGATACTGTTTTCCGTAAGTTATTCTTTTGGAGATGTTCATGTAGACGTGTTAAACAAAGATGCCAACGGTTGCCCTGATGGAATGTACAGCTCTCGTGCTCGTCCTTAAGTTGTCAGAAGAAGCTGCTTTTGGGTGTAGAGAAGCAGAAGATCGGTCAACAGCCTGTCCTGGAGGAGATGCTGGGAAGCCTCTTGTGGAGGAGTGGCCTTGCTCAAAGTCACCGTCTCTGCTCGCAGCCTTGGCTGCGTCAGAAGCATCGTACCCACAGGTGTTTAAAGTCTGACTGGAATGGAGAATATCAAGCCGGGGTCTTTGAAACTGCTCCTGTCGATTGATTGTGTGGCCGTGTGTATTCATGTCAGAATGAATGAGTAAAATGCTCAACATTTACTGTGTATTTTTTAAAATGGTCCTCAGAAATTGAATCCAGTTAGCAGTGATAATAAAAAGCATCGACATTCGACACTCAAGGAGCAGGTGCACACCTTCCTTGCTAGAGGATTTGCAGGCATGTATAGAAGAGAGCTTCCTGCCCGGGAGCACGTGCTAAAAATCACACACAGATGATCAAACCTTTTGCCCTGTAAGATTCTCTTATTGCGAATGCAGCCTGAAAGAAAGCGACCAATCGATCAGCGTTTATTAATCACCTGCCATGTGCCAGGAGCTGTGTTAAATGCTGGGTGTATAAATAAGAAAGAGACAGTCCCTGCCCTCAAGGGGCTTACAGTCTAATGGAGGAGACAGCATGCAAACAAGTAAGTGCAAAGCAAGCTATATACATACTGGATAAATAGGAAATAAGTGGAAGAGGGAAACTGAGAAAACTGGAATTGAGGGGTTTGGGAAGTCTTCGTGTAGAAGGCAGGGTTTTAGTTGGTTAGGTGAAAGTGATCTGAAAGGTTTGGGGAGGAACAAGCCAATCAGAGGAAGAGGCTGGGGGCAGAGAAGACTTGTGGCATGAGAAATCCAGGGGCCAAGTGAACTTCCAGGGTAAATAGGCTTCTGGAAGGCGGGAGAGGAAGTCTGTCTACTCAGGAGGGCATCCTGGAGAGGAATGTAATGCTTCTCTAAAATCGGGAAGACTAACAGGTGTGAAGAATACAAAAGCAATAGGAAAGACCTTCATGGAGTAGTGCCGCCTCGCCCCCAAAATCAGAACCAGCTGCTGGGTGTCCTGGCACATGCTCCGTGACCATGTGAGAGGAAAAGGGTCTGAGCGTAGACGGGCAAAAAAATCTTGGCAGAGGCCCAGAGGCAGTGACTGAAACCTTGTCATGCATTGTTAGTCCTGCTAATAATTAGAATATAACGGTTACTTCTCAAGTTTAGGCAATTGTGTTGATGTTTTCAGTTCTAAACAAAACAGTTGAATTTTTTTGAAAAAGAAATTGACTAGGGATAGTGGCTTCCTCCTCAGTCATAGCACTTTGTTTGCCCTTTACAAGGAATAGACAGGAACCGGATGGTGAAAGGATGATTGTAGGGACTGATTCTTTGTTGAACACGGTTGAGCAGTTTGAGAGACTTTATAAACAGATTCCATAATCTCCCTGCCCATTTCTTATTCGGGCTATCTCATAGTAAGGTGGTGGTTGTTTTTGTTTTTGTTTTTTTCCAATTTACTGGGCTTTTGAAAAGAATCATGAGTTACTGTTAAGCTGCCCTGACATACTGGGACCCTGCCTTGGGGAGCACTTTCAAGAGATAGTACCTAATGTTGGAGCATCTAGGAAGTTTTTGTACTGCCTGCCTTCCCTGAAATTTCCTGCATTGGAACATAATGATAGACAAGAGGCCAAAGTTCAGGATTTAGACAAAGGGCCTGGTCGTTCTTAGAGTGTGTAAAATAGCACTCACTTCAAAAGGAAAAAGAATAATGGCTTGCATTTATTTGAAACAATTCTCTCTCTCTCTCTCTCTCTCTCTCTCTCTCTCTCTCTCTCTCTCACACACACACACACACACACACACACACCCCAGCAAATCCCCAAGTCCTTCTATACTTTCAGCGTCCCCTCCTTCTGGTGGTGTCACTTACCCCTCCTTTAGTTACTCAGACGTCATACTGGAGTCACTGGTGACTACTTCCTGGCCTCCATTCCTCCCCCAGCTCCCTCTGCATTTCAGCTCCTTTCCCTCCCCGCAGTTACTGACTCCCCTCAGTTAAGCCCCCCACCCGCCTAGCTTCCAGCCATCTTGCCTGGACTGTCCCTCTCCTGTTAGGATACCCTCTCTGACTTCCCCATTCTTCAGAGGAGAAAGTTGTGCGGAGCCAGGCCCGCCATGATCTGGCCCTGACATCCTGTCTGCCGTCCCATGGGAACCCTTTATTCTCGGCTATGTTTTTGTCATTTCCTCTATCTATTCCCCTGAATGCTCTCCTCTCCAACCCCTGTTATGTTCGCAGGCCTGGGGAGGCTCCCAGCTGATTTCCCCCTGCCTCTTCCTTAAGGCTCAGCTCACAAGAGCCCTCCAGGATTTCAGCCCAGGCAGAAGGGATTTCCTTCCCCTGCTCTGCAGTCCATTTATATCCCCTACTTTGTTAAGCCTTTGATTGTGGTCCCTTCCAGTCTGGCTGCCCATCTTGGATGGATCTCTGACCATCTCAAGCCCAGTCACTAACTTGGGAGCCACCACTGCGCCCCCTCCCCCAGAGCCGTCTCATCACCTCCCACAGGTTCAGTTATCATCTCACTGGAGATCGGAACTCTAGAGCCTGCTGTGGTTTGCCTCCTCCAGCATCAGCAGCTGCCTTCTAGACATTTTGAACTGGATGTCCTGCAGACCTTTCAAGCCCAACATGTTCAAAACAGGACTTGTCAACTTTTGCCCCAAAGCCTCCCCTCTTCCTTCCTTTTAGTCACTTGGGTCTGCAAACTCTGGATTCTGCTGGACCCCTTGTTTCATTCACCTTGTGGATGCATCCAGGTGCCCAGTCTTGTGGTTTCTGCCACACTCCTCCTCTATGTCCCCTTCTCTCTACTCACTGATGCCATCCTTGTTCAGGCTCTTATCACCTCTCACCTGGACGATTACAGTCCTATCCTAACTGGTCCAGCCTGTCCTCCACAAAGCTGCCCAAGTAAATGATTTTCCTAAAGTCTAGGGCTGACCATGTCACTCTCTCACCCTCATCCTGGTGGCTCTCTATTTCCCCTAGGATAAATATCAGCTCCCACATTTGGCATTTAAAGTTCTTCGCAATGTGGCCCCTTCCTGTGTTTCTCGTCTTATTTAGTTTTTTTTTTAAAAGCTTTTTATTGATATCTTTTGGGGTTTTTTGCACCAACTGTTTTTCCAACCATATCCCTTCCTACCCCCCCTCCCAAGAGATCCATCCCTTAAAACAAAATTTAAAGAGGAATGAAAGAAAAGTTCAGCAAAACTGATTGACACATCTGATGAGTCTGACTTTAGGCGTGCATTGCTTCCCGACGGGGCATCCTCACCTTGGCGTTCTTACATGGCATTCCCCTCCATCCAACCCTTTCCTTCCTGTGCTTGCCCACACCCCACTCCGCCCCCCAGTCTATTCCTCGCACATCCGCAGTCACGCCCTCCTCTCCTGGGGCTCTTAGGATCCCAGTCTGCACCAGGGGCTCCTCTCTTGCGCCACTTTTAGTCAGGGGCTGTCAGGACTTTCCCCCTCTGTGATGCTCCTACCCTGTAAGCACACTTTCCGCTCCCTCCTTGGAGCTTAAGCCCCCTGAAGGCAAACACTGTTTGCCCCTTTTCTTTGTATTGCTCCCACAGGGGCATAAACCTTAGCAGAAGCTTGTTGACTAATTGTATTTAAATTCCTCCCTAAGCCTACCTACCACAGTCCCTTTCGCTTAGGGGGTGCGTGATAAATCTTATTGAAAGGATGTTTTTCGTGGCATGCCTCGGAGTTAGGTTTTGGCCTGACACCTCCTAGCTGGGTCTGCCTCAGTTTCTTCATCTTTAATAAGGCTAAAAACACCCACCTCATTTAACAAAATAGATAAAAATACATTAAAAACAACAAAAACCAAAGCCTTCCTACCTCTTGTGACTATTATAAAATGAGATACTCTTTGTGAAGCACTTTGCAAACCTTACAGTACCAACGTGAATGTTAGCTGTTGTCATTGAACGATCGAGTTTCTGGAGCCGTATATTTCTCAGTTGAACTGTTAAGAAATTACACCAGCGTGATTGACTTTTGTTCTATTTATATAACTGTAACCAACACAATCCATGTGGCGCTTGTGTCCTGCTACCTCGTCCGTATAGCTAACACTCTTCTTTCTCTATAGGCTTAAAGCCATCATGGTATTTTAGAGGGGCCTCGAAGCCCTGGGTCCCAGTTTCTCCATTGTTTCTCTTTCCATTTCTTCCTGCCTACCTTTTTCTCTTCAGTCTTTGCTCATCTTGACAATGTATACAGTTCACCTAACATTACACACTTGATCTGAAATTTATTTAGCTAGGACCAGCAGTCATATTGCTCATTATGATTGGCAAATGTTTGTTAAGGAAACCCACCCCCTTCCACCCCCAAGTATAAATGGGAGAAATGAAGTATATTTCAGTTCTCTTCTGCTATCCACTGGAATTGCAATTCCAGTGCTGCCAATATTTTTAATCAGAATTGCACTGAAAGACAGGGGAGAAAAGCATGCTTCTTAAAAAACTGAAGTAAAAAGTTGGCCCCTTGTTAGAAAGATTTCAAGGCTTGGCCAGAGCTACCCAGGGCTAGGAATGTGGAAACTGCAAGACGGCTGGCTTTTAAATCACTCAGATTTTCCTGTATGAGACATTGTCAAGGACAGAGGGAAGAGAAATAACAAGAGTGAATGAAGCAGGCTGGGTATTAGAAGGGCTTGGAAATCTTGAGTCCTGGCCCTCACTGGGTCATCCTTTAGCTGCATGACTTTGGGCTCCCAATCTCCCCTCTCTGGGTCTCAACACAATGAAGGGGCTATCTCCAAGGTCCTTCCTTGCTTTGACAGTCTGTGATTCTTCATCTTTGAGGAGGGATGTGTATGTGTGTGTGTGTTCAAGCTGTCTTGTTGTCAATAAAAATGGATGTTTATGCACCAGATTAAAATTTACAAAAGGTTTTACATACATTAGAATATAAACTTGTTTGGGAAAAGAATGTTTTCTCCAGTTCAGAAGAAGGCATGTATTTCTTTCTCTTTTATGATTTTATGATATTTAAGCCACTTTTCAGTCCCCGCTCTCGCAAATGAAACAAAAACAAGGCCAACTATAACCTCCCTGCCATCTTTAGGGATTGGACTGTTGCTTATTTTTAGAGCCCTTCTTAGGACATGCACAATACGGGTCATGCCAGCTCTGTTCAGGAGGTGGTTCACTGGTGCATAAAAGTTTTTCAGACCTGTGGCAGAAGGAGAGGCAGGAACAATTGTGTGGAGCTGACTGGAGATATTGAACCCAAGTGCGCTACCCCACTGAGTGCAGTGTCTGCTGCAGGGGCCACGTGACGATGATTTCTAAAGGCTGCCGAAGAGGCTTTGAAAGTCTGTAATTGGTTGTCTGGCTTTATCTTCCCAGCTCTGGGGAGGTTTCAGAAGTAATAATGGTTCCTTAAAGTGGATGAGCTTTTTGCGGCTTTCTTAGACCTGTAAGCCCTCTCTGCTACTTAGAGAAGCATCTGCCCCTCTTTTCAGCAGCATTAAGAACATTTTATAAGCAAAGATTTTCTCTCCTCCTTCTGCGTGTGGCTTGTGAGCTGGTCACTTCAGTGAATGGGGATGATGTGGGCCTTTCAGGAATTGTACTATTGAGTGCTAAGGAAGAAATCTCTTAATGGCAGAACACCCGATCTCTTCCCCCACCTTAAATACACTCAGATCATCCTAGCCTTTGTCACGGCAGAGTTTATTCAGCTTGTTCTGGTTGTGGAGGATGAAAGATGTTAAAATGGTTTTTGCTTCTCGTAGGCACAGGGCCCTCTTTTCAGTGACATAAAGAACATTTTATAAGGAAAGCTTTTTTTTTTTCCAGGGGTGGGGGTGGGAGGTTTGTGAGCAGAGAAAATGTTTCGCCATCAGGGGATGTGGATGGCTGGTTCTATCGCCATTCGTAAAAGCCTCTGTGGCCGTGTGATGTTCCTTGAATTTTGTTTCTTGCTGTGTCCTGTATTGTTTTATCGAAGGATGATTCATTTCCCCAATATTCTGTCACCGCATAGACCCCGTTTTCTTGATTTTGTAACATTAAACAATCTTTTCTTTTTGGTTTTAATTTATCTTTTGGCTTTTAAGTCACCTTCATTCCCGGATATCCCCCTGCTTCCTTACTCAAAGAGGTATTCTTTTTAACAAAGCATAAAAAAGAAAAGAGGAGGAAATAGGAGGTCCCCAAAACTACCCAACTGATGACATTTACTGTGTTTCACACTCAGAGACCCCTCCAGCGATGGGAGAGGAGGACCCTGTCCATCTCTTCTCCAAGGCCAGGTTTGGGTGTTCGTGGTCCTTTGTTGTTCTCATTTACGTTGTGGTGGTTGTGTGTGGGCAATGTTTGCTGAGCTCCACTTGGTCTGCTCTGTATCAGTTCACATTCATCTTCCTTTGCTTCTCCGAATTCTTCCTATTTGTTGTTTCTTATAGAGCCAGAAATATTCTATTACATCCAGGTACCAGAGCTTCCCCAGTCGATGAACATCTTTGTTATTTCTAGTTCTTTGCTCCAAAAAAAAAAAAAAACAGTGATGCTCTGATTATTCTGGTAAATAGGGGACCTTTCTTTCCTTTGGATGTATTGTTTGCAGTGGGATCTTTGTGTCAAAGGACACGGCCATTTGAGTCACTTTGGGAGCATAATTCCAAATTGCTTTCCAGAATGCCTAACCAATTCACGACTCTACTCTGGTATGTGTCATGTTGTAGCCTTGTCCCTTGAATATTACATATTGGTGTTTGCAGAGTTCATGGATGTAAAAAATATAACTCAAGAGATGAGTTCAAAATAACTCCCTAGAAAAATTAAAGCAAGAACCATATGCGCTATTTCTGAACTAACCAAAAAAAACCTTAATCACCTCCCTATTTTGTCTTTTTAATAATGATGAACTTTTAAAAATGGTGATTTTGGAGTGCTGATCTGAAAGTTCTGAAGGCCTACTCTTTGGGGAACAAATACTCTATGGGCACTGCCCATATGGGCATTCTAGGCCTCAGTGCCTTCTGGCAAATGTACTTGTTTCTTCTTTGCTATGGGGACCACCCATAGGGGTAATCTGACGCTCTTTATTACAATTTTAAAACCACCAAAAGGGATCCAAGTAGCAAAATGCATTTTAATTGTTTTTTTTTAACATAATTGAAGTTGACTAAGCAGAGATTATTACATGGACAAGCAGACACTGTCAGATGGGGTCTTTCTTCTCCTTAAACTTGGAAGCTTTTCACTGTCAGATTCAGATCTCTTCTGTTGGCAGCTGAGTTTGATGAAACCCGCTCCCTCCCTCCTCCCTCCCTTAGTGGCCTCCTCCTCCTCCTCCTCCTCCTCCTCCTCTTCTTGGTGGAAGTCCTGCCTTCTGTCCTATGTGACACAGGTTGCTAAGAGCCAATCAGACAGCCCCAGCTGGGGGGCGGGCGACAGGGACTCAGGAACTGGAGACATCTTAAGAGGAGGAAGGATTTACCAGCCCAGCCCGGCTTTTGCTCCATTTGCATTATTTCTCATTTCTCTGTTTTGAGTTCCCACGTTCCTGTTATATGGGTGTATGTGGGTGGGTAGGGGGCACTTTTTAGTGAAACCTAGGCTTTTGGAGAATGTTTTTAAAAGCAGTCTCTACATTCGGAGAGGAGGTTTATGAATGCTTCTGCTAAAAGCAGGATTCTGAAAAAGTTAATATTCCTGTCAATGCTCTTCCCCTTCATACAGGACTTGAATAGAGGGACTGATGGCTCTGCTTTGCAGTTTCTTTGGATTGGTTTATTTTAAAAGCATTTGCCAGCGTTTGCCAATGGGAGCAGCGGTGGTCTGCTCAAAGGGAGAACATCACCCCCTGCTGGTGACAAATCTAATACTGCCATTTCCAGGGGAAGGGGGGGCGAGGGGGGGGGAGTTGAGGGCAGGAATTGTGCCAGAAATAAATGGAATGAGTTTGTGAAGAAATTAAATGTCAGCAGACTAACCTGGGGCAAGAAGGAATGAGTGTTGGAACCCAATTGTGGAGCCAGGGGACTTTGGAGGCCATCTGGCTCAGCCTCACCTGCAGCAGTGCTGCCTTTACTACAGGACTGGCATGGGTCAGCCAGCCTCCTCTTGGAAATCTCCAGTGATGAAGACCTGTGCAATAACACTCACCCTTTTCTGGGTTTGGACAGTTCTCATTGTTAGGAAGTTTTTCCTTTTGTGAGGCCAAAACGGGCCTTCCATGAAGCTTTTACCCCTTGGATTGCTCGCTGGGTCCAAGCCGAATGAGCCGCCCTTCCTGATGACATTTCTTTGGATATTCAGACATCAGCCATGTCTCATTTCCCAGCCTCACCCTTTTCCCAGTCTTTTTTTCTTCGTGCTAAAATACCTCCGATTCCTTAAACCAAGAGATCCTGCCATTTGAGAGAAAGAAGGGCCCTAAAGACATTTAGTTTTAAAGTAAGAACATTGAGGTGCAAAGATGACACCTTGCCTGCAGTCTGCCAGACAGTCATGTAGCAGAGGCAGGATTTGAAACCAGGCCTTTCGGTTCACTCCAAACCCTGTGCTTTTCACACTCTGCTTCTCGCCACCCCAGTCTCCTTCTTGTACATATGTTCCAGTTTGTTACTGTCCCTTCTGGAATGTGGTGTCCAGATGTTGTCTGACCAGGGCAGAAAACAGGGGCCTGTCACTTCCCTTTCTCTGAACGCTCTCCTTCTAGTAATGCATGAGGAGAGAAGGGGCTTCGTGGGCGGTTTGTAGGCCACTGAACTTCCTCCCTTGGCCATCCCTAGCCCCACTGTTCTGCAGGAATGGTTTGCTGACCAGACCTCTTCTTCAGAACTGTGCTGTTGGAGTATTTCAGCACAGGACAGAGGAGTCACTCTTCTGCACCCCATAGCCATCTCTAGTTTTTTCCCCCCCTCTGCTTATTTTCTTTTATTTAGTCTTGCTTTTTCCAGCTGTAGGATACTGACACCTGCCACATACTCCCATCACGTCACCTTTTTTCAAGGTGGCACATCAGATAGAGCACCAGGCCTGGAGTCAGGAAGTCTTCTCTTCCCAAGCTCAAATCTGGCCTCAGGCGCTTACTGGCTGTATGACGCTGGGCAAGCCACTTAACCCCCTGTTGGCCTCAGTTTCCTCATCTGTAAAATGAGGTGGAGAAGGACATGGCAAACCACTCTAACATCTCTGCCAAGAAAACCCCAGTGGGGTCACAGAGAGCCAGACGCCACTGAACAACCAAATAGCAAAGCAGCTAAAAATACAGTGAAACTAACAGCTCCCCTTTTTTAGAAGAAGCAGTGGCAGGTTCAGTCTAATGTCCCCTTTGCCCTCCTTTAAAACTAAGATTCGAGATGCCATAGTCCACATTAAAATAAAATGTCGTGTCGTATGCTTTTGGCCCAAAATGGGATTCTGTTTCATTGACATGGGGGATTAGCCCCAAGTGAAGTCTCTCCATGTTGTTTCTCATTGGCTGGCAGTCTAACCAGGCATTCAGAAATGGGTCTGGGGGGTTGGGGGGCGGGGAACAAGAGATTTACTTTCTAAGGCCCTGGCAGTCCGGACTTTCTCCCCTCCCTCTTTCGATTACATCATCCTTTTTTTCTTTTTTTCTGGAGTTGGTAGGAGATTTCTGACTTGATTTTATTGTTTTTGTTTGCTGCCTAAATTTGCCCTTGAATGGAGGCTTTGAAATTTAGATAAAGCCTTGTCACATACCTTCTCCATAGGAACTAGCGCCTCTGAGAGGTTCCAGGTAGACGCAGTAAGGGAGTGTGGGGGTGTGATCCTATCGCTTTGATTACAGAAAGGAACACAGACTGCCAGCGAACCAGCCAGCCAACCAAACAGTCTTTCCTGCTCTAGGCCCTCTGACTCAGAGCTGTCGGAGCTCCTGGCCTGCTTAGCTGCCCTGAAAAGTCTGTCAGAAGCCTGCTGCTGTCTCCTTCCTCCTCATTTCATTTTTTATTCCCCCTTTCCAACCACAGATTAGGAAACTGAAGTAGTCTGGATTTTCGGAGCTCTCGAAAGACAGTGCGAGCTAACGGGGCATTCTTTTAATTTTCCCTGAAAGACAGTGAGGGATGCCACGATATGATTGTTCTTGTTTCATTCATCAGCTTGTGCCAGTTCCATTTTACTGTAGTTTAGGGGATGGATGTAGGATCCAGGGTGGAAGCTTTATTTTTATGGAATTTTAATTTCGCAGACTCCTGCAGCTCTGGGGCCAGCTTCCTCTGTCATGCTTCTGTTCCTAGGGATGGTGGCTTGAACCTACCTCCTCCTGCCCCCTACACTTGACAGAATAGCAGAAGACTCGCACTTAGGGTTAGATTACCCCAGCTTTACCCACTGGCCAGGGGCTGCCAAGGGCCAAAGTGGAGCAGGGCTAAAATAGCCAGCAGACCGGCCAAGTCCCCTTCCCTGATCCTGCTGCCCCTCACAATCTGTTCCTCAGTGTCTGGACTCCTGGTGCTGCCACTAGGCACTATTTGAGTTCAGTCTTGTGGCACCTGTGTTCTCAATGAGCCCACCGAGAATCACAGTGATGGCTTCTGGGTAGCCTTGAAAGGTTATAGAGCACTTGAAAGGCCATTAACACGTTTGGTCTTCAGAGCAATCAGTTTCTTCCAGTCTACAAGCCCAACCACCGTCCCTCACACCACCTCATTCTTACAGCGATTTTGTGTTTGCACAGCAATGAGGTTCTAATTTTATCATAGAAATTAGTGGAAAACTATGATTTGACATGCAGAATTTTGACTTTCTTCATAAAGTGATTGGAATGAGCCTGTGGTTGTATCTCATTGCATCCACATGGCAGCACATGGCCCCACAGCCCTAAGAAAGCTTCCAACGAGGCCAAGGGCTGTTGAAGTCTTAAGATTTTAGCAACAAAAACCAAAGGTCTCACACAGCTGGGGACAGTATTTCTTATTTGCAACGAATGAAAAGTTCCCTTTGGGGAAAGTGTGCTGTTGGCCTGTGTCCTCTCCTCTCTGGGCCCTGCTTGTGTGTAAAGAGCACATTGTTGCACGTGCACGCACATGTACGCGTGCACACGCACATGCACATACACACATATGAGAGAAGGAGGCCTTTAGAAAGGGAAGAAAAATGGCATGCCTACAGCTGTGTTCCAACTGCACTCACATATTTTTTATTTAACTTGGATTTTTCAAAAGCCCCATCCCAGCTGTGGACCCTCACTGGTTTTTTTGATGTGGTGATGAGCAAGGATGCTGTCAGGGTCTGCATGTCTAAAATCAGCCCCAGATTTCATCAGCCCCGTCAGTTCTGTGGGTGACTGGGAGCAGCTTCAAGGCCGAGGGCTCAGAGCTTCTTAGAACAGCAGGCTTCAACTGGTAGTTGCTTATTATAAAAGAAAAATAGTGTGGTTTTCCTTTGTGAAGATGCATCTGAAACCTGATCTAGACTAAAGTCAAAATGGTACCTCTTGTTCAAGAGAGCAATCTTTGATTTGAATGAAATGGAGTAATTGTTGTAGCCTAAGGGTTTCCCTCTAAGCCTCTCTTTCTAACAGGTGGAGAATCACCTGGCTCGAAGTATTCAAATGAAAATCACCACCAAGAGGAAAAAATGTCTTTCTTTATTCTGACCAGATACAGTTGATATTGTTACTATGTCTAGTTTAGACTCCTTTCCTCACCGTGTCTGAAGGCCTCAATAGCCTCATTATTTATGGAAAACCTTAAATGTTCACAAATTCCAGAGGGGCAAGAAGCTAATTTCCTTCAAAAAAAATTGGCTCTAGGGATTTGAATCAGAGAACTAGTTCAGATTTTTTGTTTATGTTTTAAATACCCATGGAAGATTGCCTTTCTTGTACACATTTCTCTCATCACCTTAGATAAACAGTTTATTGGGGACCTACTATGTGCCAGGCACTGTACTAGTGTAATAATGAGCAACATCTTTGGAAGGACACAGGGCTAAATTTGGAATCAGGGCTGCTTGGGTTCACATCAAATTCTGCCTCTTCATTACCTCCCTGTAACCTAGCATCTGCCTCCTAACCTTTCTAGGCCCCCCTATATGGGTCTGTACTTTGAGAGGTTTGGATAAGCAGATGGATGTCTTAAGTTCCTTCCAGATATAAACCAGGTAGGGGATGGGTTAGAACTGTGATTTCTAAATCACGTGATCATGTGCAAAACAAGAGGGTTCCTGCCTTTCTACTCTCCCACTAAGCTCCCATCCTCATCCTCCCAATCTCAATAAAAACCCATTTGGAGACCTACGCTTCCTTGCTTGAAAGGTGCCTTCTGAGCACAGTGTATCCCAGCAGCTAGGTTTCCAAGTTATCTCCCAAAAGTCAAGTTTTAAGCTCTGGTAAAGCCTTGTGATGCCCCAGGAGGTGTCCAGAGCTATTCATCGCCTGTCTCCCTCCTCAGGAAGATTCTTCTCTGCACGTGGAATGTGAAGAGCCCCATTTTCTTATATTCAGGCCCTCTTTGGGGTTGCCAGTTACATTGAGCACTTTAAAAACCAAATTGTTTACATTTTTTTCTTTTAGCAAAATTAAAACTAAGCAACAGGGTCAGTTTCTGATGATAGCAACTGGAACAAACTGTTAGGAAATTAGGCTGAAAGTTTTTTGATCTCGTTCCACTGTTGGCGAGGATGAGCTGGCGTAAGCCGGGCCGCGGGGTGGCAACCAGCCAGTTTCCTTGAACATTTGTTCTCCCCCCCCCCTTTTTTTTTATTAAGACAGCAGAGCACAAAGAACTATTTCCTCGAAGAGTGATAGGAAATCAAAGTAAAAGAGAGGCAGCGGCGATGTGATTGTTTTCTCTCTTGTAGACAATGCTGCATGTGTGTGAGGGCTCTGGTGTGCCACTCCTGGATGTAGTGAGCGCATCGGAGGAGAATGTGTTTGCACGTGAGGAAGGCTGGCAGGAGGAATCACAGGACGATTGAAGACTTTTTAACAGAAAGAACATTTTGTTCCCAGTTGAGCAGACTTTCTTCAGTGGCCCCAGTGTGAAGGGGCATGTTGTGTAACATCCCTAACTGACCCCGGTGGGGAGAGTGGCACTGCCCCGGATCTGTCCAAGTTAGCAGAAGGAGAGCCTTTGGGAGAGAGGGCGTTGGGTCAGGGAGTCTGGCATGCAGGGTGTGTTCTCTTGATGGCTCTTTCCTTTTCTTTTTTCCTCTCTTCTCTTCCTTCCCTTCCTTTTTCTTTCCCCTTCTCTCCCCCTTCCTTTCCCTTCCCTTCTCTTCCTTTCCTTCTTTTCTCTTCTCTTCTTTCTTCATATTTCAAGGGTCAGATTTATAAACATCAGCAGATTTTACACCAAGCTTCCAACTTCAGAGTTGGGAATTGATGGGGGAAATGGTTGTGGGTAACTATTCTCACCAGCCATGTACATAATGTACTGCCTAGGGAAGAGAAGGCACTCAGAGTCTGCCTTCGGCCTGGTGTCCATTCCACAAGCCTTAGGAGTGAGCCTAAAGTATATCCTAAAATCAGTTTGTAGATATTGGTTGATTTTTCTCCTTTTCCAAGTTTTGTGGAGGGAGGCAGTATGCTTAGTTCTACATTATAATTCTCCAAACAACTTTTCTTTATCAAGACAAGTCATTTATTCCTGTCAAGCCAACTCAGACTAAATATTTTTCTTCAGGCCCCATAAAAGCTTGGTTCTCTATAAACTCACTGCTTTATTGGTCACCACTGGGTCTTAACATGAGGTCTGGAGTGAGCAAGCCCGACTGCCTGGTCCTGCCGGGGGTCTGGAAGTGGAGCAGGGCCTGCTGGGATCTTGGTTATTGATTTCTTATTGAGGTTTCTCAACTTCTCAGGTTTCCTTTGACATAATTTGATTTATTTTCATCAGATGGCCCTCAGGAGTTAGATATCCCTCGGCACTTGGAATCAGATTTGAGGATGTGATAATGGCTTGTGCATGAGCCTTCTAGTCAGTGACCATCCTTCTGGTGGGGCCCTGACAGTGCCGTGTCTGAGTAGGACATCATAGGATCAGATGCCTTTGTGGTGTGGTTTGGCTTCAGCTGAGTAGGTTGGGGTTGTGAAAGGTGGTAAATGACCTGCTTTTAGTAAGTAGCATAGACAGCCGTTAGTTTCTGTTGAGTTCATCGTTTTTCTGGGACGGTCTTAGCCAGACCTGTAAGTCATTTTTTTTTGGGGGGGGGCTTGGACCCTTAGAATCTGATGTTCATTACCATCAGCAGATCCCCTGAATAGAATTTACCCACCCCAGAATGATAGAGGAGCCAACCAGCGAAGGTTGTTGGGCCTGCCTGTTGGCTCCTTTCTCTACTTTGCCCCACCCCAACTTCTCAGAATTGAATTTTGTTAGATATGAGAAGGAAGAGGTGAACTGACCTTGTGGCCTTGTGAGCATTCTTCAGACAGTCCTTTTCATTAGGACTCTTGAATAGTTAGACCTTGCCAGTGACCTTTGGAGGTCAGCAGTGTCAACACTGTTGGTCACAGGAATGTTTTGGGTATGCCAGCTCAAGAGAATTGGTGTGTGGATCTCTGAGACATGAGTTTGCTGATGCTTGGGGCTGAGCAGCCTGCATCTTATTTCACGGTTCTTGGTACAGGTGGGTTGCACTGATTGGACAGGCGTGGATGGGAACCTCAGTGGTGAAGGGACCAGTCACAGCTGATGAGTCCACAGCTCCATGGGAGTGTTTGAAGACTGATGGAAATGTGATCTTAGAATTGGTGTTGAGGTGTCCCACAAACCGCCAACGTCCTCCCGTCAGTGAGAGCTGTGCTGAGCCTCCTAGAGATGCTTGGCTTCTGTGGGAAGATGAGGTTGCCCAGCTTTATGTCAAGGGTGGGCCCTAACCTTTTCTCAAGACAGTACCGCGTCACCATGTCCCCCCAACGTTCAGTGACCCCGTGCTCCTACAGAGCTAAGACTTGAATGTGAAAAAGAAGGTGGACCCAGTTACTCATTGGCCTGATCTTTTGTCAGGGCATCAGCTGTTAGGTTCTGGCTCCAGGCTGGCCTCCCCTGCTGCCGCCCCCTCCCCGAGCAGGTGTTTGGTCTTCAGGTGTGCTGTTTGGAGTGGGGGTGTGTCCGTAAACTTGTTTACTGCTCCTGCTTTCTCCCCTGCATTTGAGTCTTTAATTTGTCTGACACTTTTTACCCCCTAAGAAGTCTATCTTTGAGGTTTCTCAAAATCAATATCAGACAGGCGCCTGGGCTTGTGGTTTTTCTCTTGGTGAGAACTTGGCTTAATTTTCACGCCCCATTTCAGTATCTGTACAGACAGGAAGCTCCACCCTTTTCATGGTGTAACCGACCCTAAACTCTTTGTATTTACCAGCTATAAAGGAAACTGTTTAAATAATAAATTGTGAGTTTAAAAGTCCATGTGGGAGAGATGGAAAGGCTTCTCATCTCCCTTGCAGAGGTCAGAGGAAGGGTGTGCAAGATTGATTTCTATGGGGATTCCCTCTTACTCAACTCGCCTCTGAATTGGATGTGTCTATTCTCTTTAAAATGTATGTAATGAACTTTTATACAAGCCCCTTTTATTTATTGAATAGTTGATGTCTCATTTAAAAACTTACCTTGGGTGAGTCACATTCTTCTCTGGGCCTCAGTTTCCTCTGTGAAGTTAGGGGTTTGACCAAAATGATTTCCAAGGTCCATTGCAGTTCTGAACCCTATGAGCCTGTGAACCTGTAAGCTTACCTACTTCTCCCCAAAAAAGCCTTCAAGGAAATGAGACAGATGTAGAGCTAGAAAGGCCCTCCGAGGTCGAGCCTCTGGTCCTTCTGAGGCCCCGGAAGGGGAAGGAGCTTGCTTAGTGCCCCATAGTAGCTGAGCCAGAACCTGAACCAGCCAAGGCTTCTGGGTCTGAATCACAATCGCTGGCATTTGTTTCTGCCTCTTTGAGGCTTTGCAAAGGGCTTCACAGCCATTAGAATGTTTCTAGTCTCCCTCCTGTCCACCTGCTGCTCCCATTAGCATCTGCCTTTGCCAAATGTTCTTACGTTTTCTGCTGTGCTTCCCCCCACCCCCACCCTGGTCTGGCTTTTGGGGACCTAGAAGCGATTGTCTCTTGAGCACGTCTGGTTTCTCTGCAAAGATAAAATCTCCAGATCACAGCACTTGCCCCAAGCCTGCCTGACCCCACATCACCTGGGCCAGGTGGCCGCTTCCTCTGACTCCTAGACCAGCCTGGATGTTCCCTCCAACCAGCCGACAGCCATAACCACTTTCCTTCTTGGGAGCTTCGTTGGAAACAATGTGAACAGCGTTTCCGTCTTTTAACAGTATCGTCCTATAAGTTCACTAAGTAAACAGCCACCAGGACAGGCATCTGTTCAGTGCTTGGCTTAGAGTCTAGACATAGTTTCTTGACTGTTGGGTTTGTTAGGAAGTTGAAACATCTCTACTTCCTGGCTTCAGACTATATTGAGGCCCACATTAAACTCTTTCTATGGTGTCAGCTCACTCCTCCCCCCCCAAGAGTTGTCTTAGTTTGCGTACCACTCCAGAGGGCACAGGGGACCCTCCCTCCCCCCACTTGGACTTGGCTGTCAGAGCAAGGAGGAGCAGGGCCTCTAGGGATTTAAATGAGAAGAGGAGCAGATGGATCCCTGGGGTCAAGCACTAAAATCCGAGGAAGTTGCCCAGCATGATAAATCAAGGTGCTAAAGGTGAAACATGTAAATTCAACTCCATCCTGGCCTTCAGAGCCCAGATAAACTTCCCTGGGAAGATATAATCTTGAATAGCTTGGAATAGCCCTCTCTGCTTGTCTCTACTTGCTTTATGGATGGCACAAGTTTCTAGGCATGTTTGGAGAAGCCAAGCTCACGGATAGGCTGCTATCTGCGTCCAAACCTGGCTTAGTGTCCTTAATTTTGCATTAGTCTTTTTTGGATTTGCCAGTCCTAGAATTAGATGTGACCCACTGCCTTCCTGACAGCCCAGCCCTTGTGCTGAAATGGGAATTAGCTAACATGGGACAACTAGTGTCCATGAAGAGTGGCTATGGAGACTGGGGGACCCCTGTCCTTCAGGGGTTCACGTCATTAACTAGAAGGCTCACAGCAGGGCAGGGGATTGGGAAATGGCTTTGGTCTGAGTGTTTCATGTCCCTCTAGACTTCCCCTGCAGAGGCAGGCTTCTTGGAGAAAATACAGTTGGGCTTGAGGGAAAGGCTTCTGACACCCCCCTCCCATTTCATGTTACCCTCATCCAGTCCACCTGCATTTTTCTTCTGCAGTGTGTCTGTGAGATGGAGAAGAGGCTCCCTCTCCCTTGGCCTCTTCAGTGGAGGGTCTTGGAGGGGTATGGGAAGCAGGAGAGATGTGGTAGGTCGGCCTGCCCACTCTGTGGCTCCCAATATAGATGTCCTGCCGTCATTTAAATGCACCCTCCTCTTCCCCTCATCCTGTGTGAGCTCCTGGGATGTCAACCTAATGCTTCTTTTAAAAAAAAAGGGGGGGGGAGGAAATGAACAAGGACCTTGCCCACTTTAAAAATGCAAATAACATCCCCCTCTCCTGGACTGTTTCCTCCTCTTTTCCCTCAGGAGTTTGTTTTTATATTGGCCCTGTAGTGTGGACCCTGTCTAGGCTGTGTGTGTCATCCCAGCCCCGCAGCCTCACTGCCTTGGTCTGAACAGAATGTCCCTCCTGCAGCTGAGTGAGGGGCGGCTCCAGTTCTCAGGCCTGAGGCTCACCACCTGTTGTTGCCTTGTTCATTCCAGCCTCTCCTCCTCCCTTCCCGGCCCTTCCCTCCTTTCCCTCCCTAATGGTCAGCCTGGGATCATTATAGACTTTCCAAATACCTTCTGGATGGTGTCATTGCTTCTGCGCAGGCTGTATCTCTACAAAAGAAACCATTGTTTGGCCATGGGGGAGAATCGGAGTTTTCATTATTTCGGTGTTGGAATTGAGAGGCACTCCCCTTCGTTTATATGGAATGGATGTCGTACCCACATTGGGAATTGGGCAGCCCGGGCTGCATGGGCCATCCGTTATACACTGGCGTTTGGCTCTGTGGCAGCATTGGTTGATGCTTCGCCACACATAATCAAGGTGGTGGTCTTCGTGCCCTATTTTCACAGAACCTACAGTTACCTTTAGAACTCACTTATAAATAAGGAGAAGACACCCAGTTTGATGACTCCACGGGCTAGCTGGTGCTGTCTACCAGATTCCTGTCATCTAGAGACCAGTTTGGTGAAACCAGACCTCTCTGGGTCACTTCTCTACCTGGACATGTTGCAAGCCTGGTAGTGACTGAGATGTCTCTTCACACCCTCAGGTAGCTCAGCACTCAGAGCAAAATGACCTGTGCCATCACATGGGGATCCAGGCTGTGCTTTCTCCGTCTGCCTCTATGGGAGGAGGTAGAAGTACTAAAGGAGGTGGAAGGATTAGAAAGAGAATCCTTTTTTTCCACCTGGCCCCTCCTCTCATCTGGATGGAGGAAGAAGTAGGTTCCCCTGGCTTGTTCCAATAGTATTATCCCTCCGAGTCAGGAGGAGAGCTTTAGCTCTGAATTCCCCAGAATAATGAAGATATCAGCAGGGCCCAGTTTTCCTTCAAATGTCCACTGCAGGCTTGCTCAGGCTATGAAGATCTTCCTTGTAAGTGACCTTAAAGAAAAACCATTTCATCCGCCAAAGAACTTTCTTATGCTGAAGGGTGGGTGATGTACAGGTCTGAGCCTAGGCCCTTGTGGAAAAGGCGAAACAGGATTCTGGCACTTTCCCCCCAGTCCAATGCAGCTGGGAAGCAATGAAGTCATCCCATAACAACCATCACAAAGAAAATAACAAAGTCGGCTGTGTTCTCATTGAAACAATTTTTCCAGCTTAGAAATGGCGTTACATTCACCTTTTTACACACCATACTGGCAGACTAATTTTTGCAACTCAGCACAAAATGAAGCCATAACATTGGCTTCCTTTTTAGACATTTTTCTGAATCCTTCTTCTCAGCAGCTCTGTCTGTAATAGAGGGACGCAACCAGTGTTGCCATATAGCTGGTTATGTTCTCCATATTCCACTCGTGTGAGCGTCTTTGTAAGTGTCACTGAGAAATGACTATCTCCCCACAGACAGCAGCTACTTCAGGTCGGGAGGTGAAGTTTGGATTTCTTTTTGCATGGCATGCTTGACTCACTGGACTCTTCTCTAACTGTACCTCTTTCCTCTTGTCTTCAGGTCCCTTCTGAACCCCCAACAGCCATCAAGCCCAAAACAGATGATTCCTCTACACAATCCCCTCCTTCTGAGAAGGACAAGCAGTCTAGCTGGTTACGACTGGCAAGCTCGTCCAATAAGGTGATTTTAAAAAATCATCCCATTTATGCTTTCTGAGTTAAACTGGGTCCATAGTCCCACTAGAGGAGAGAATTTGGTTTTGTTTTTAAAATTAAAAAAAAAAGGTATGCTTCAGTCTGTATTCAGACACCATCAGTTCTTTCTCTGGGGATGGATAGCATTTTTCATCATAAGTCCTTCTGCGTTGTCTTGGATCGTTGTATTTCTGAGAATGGCTAAGTCATTCATAGCTGATCATCTTACAATATTGCTGTTACTTTGTACACAGTATGTTTTACTTTGCATCAGCTCATGTAAGTCTTTCCAGATTTTTCCAAGAGCCTCCTGCTCGTCATTTCTTATAGCACAGTAGTATTCCATCATAATCACATACCACAGTTCCCCAATTGATGGGCATCCCTTCAGTTTCCAATTCTGTGCCACCAGAAAAGAGCTGCTACAAATATTTTTGTACCTATAGGTCTTTTTCCTCTTTTTTTTTTTTAAATCTCTTTTGGGGTCCAAAGGCAATGGTATTGCTAGGTCAAAAAGGTATGCATGGTTTTATAGCCCTTTGGGCATAGCTCCAAATTGTTCTACAGAATGGTTGAATCCGTTCACAGCTCCGCCAACAATGCATTAATGTCTCATTTTTCCCACATCCCCTCCAACATTTGTCATTTTCCTTTTCTGTCCAATTAGCTGATCTAATAGGCATGAGGTAGTACCTCAGAATTGTTTTAATTTGCATTTCTCCAATCAGTAGTGCATTTGGGACATTTTTTTGTATGGCTATAGATAGCTTTGATTACTTCATCTGAAAACTGTTCATATCTTTTGATTGTTTATCAATTGGGGAATGGCTCTTTTTTTTTTTATAAATTTGACTCAGTTCTCTATATGTTTATGAGATCTTTATCAGAGAAACTTGCTTCAAAATTTTTTTCACAGTTACCGTTGCTGTATTTCCCTCTATCCAACCCCACCCCCCACCCCCCTCCATTTATTCTATTCTCTCTCTTGGAGGAAGAGTTTGACTGTGCCATTGTCTTGAAAGAATTCTGCTCAGGGTACAAGAGAAGTGGTTCTTTATACTTTTATATATGAAATTTTAAAGGGCCGCTGATGCCTGCCCATGTGTTTGCTCCGAAATCCACATTCTTTAAAGAAAAGGCTACTTGGGACTTGGATCTAACCCTATTTCAAGGCTCCCAATGAAATTTAGTATGGAATCAAAACCCACAATTGTAGACGGTCTCATTTGGGGCTTGCAGCCCAGATAATAAGATGCGAGGCCACAGCCCCCTAGAGGCTTCTTGAAATGGACACTAGGAAAATATATTTGTTAAAGACAACTCACTCAATTGCATCCTCTCATCAGTGACTTGCATTTTTAAACAGAGCATTGGCTGCATGCATCCCCGGCAGCGCTTGTCAGCTTTCCGACCTTGGTCCCCTGCTGTTTCTTCCAGTGAGAAAGATCTCTCCACACACCTTCCTGCACTGATTCGAGACAGGTGAGGTTCCGCTCTGTTCCTCCCGTAAGCTCAAAGTGGGGGCCTAGGAACCAGAGAGTCATAAGAGGATGTTAGAGGGAGGTGCAAGGGTGGGACCTCAGGTGTTAGTGGAAATGACCCATGGCCTTGTGCCTCTGCAGGGTGGGGAATCAGAGGACTCTTTCCGGTCCCTTGCTCTAATGGAGCATGTCTTTGGATTGTGGTTTGGTTTTTTTTGTTCGTTTTGGGGTTTTTTTTTGCCTTTCTTAATGACATTCTGAACTTGATAATTTTTTTCCTTACTGAAGGCAGAAAAACTGGTCTTTTCAAATTTGGCGGCTTGAATCAAATTTGTTTTTCTAAATGAATAAGGTCATCAGAAAGTTTGGGCAGCTGTCTAAAAGCAGCTGATAATATAGTGGTGTTAAGAAATTGGGTACAGTTCTTGATTGACATCAGCCCCACCCAGGGCAATGACTCTTAAGAGCCTGTGCACAGATACCCGCAAATCATAGGGTTTTGTGGTATTTGTCGGGCGGACCTTTTGGAGAGAGTTGACTCTCCAGTTTGCTTCAAACTCCTTTGAATATGGGCTCTAAACCTGTGATCTCATCAGTATGAAAATTTCCTTCACAGATGCAGACACCACAATCCCTCTATAACATAATGTCTTAAAGGGGAAGGGTCGCCTGGGGTACTGAGAGGTCACAGAGCTAGTCTGTTCTGTGTTAGAGGCCATATTTGAACCCAGGTCTTTATGACTCCCAGGCCAGACCGGCCTGCCTATTTGTTTGAGATGTTAGTGTTACTTAATTGTTTTGTTTTCCCAAGACTACTTGTTTTAATCAAATGTTCTGTTTGCTGTGCTGGGCGGTTCTCTGCAGTAGCCCCCGGCTCATGCTCTCTCCACCTTTCTGCAGTTTTTACTCCTATAAGAGTTTCGAGAATGCTGTGGCTCCCAACGTGGCGTTGGCTCCTCCCACACAGCAGAAGATTGTGAGCAGCCCTCCCTGTACCACCACTGTGTCCCGGGCCCCCGAGCCCATCACCACTTCCATACAGCCCCGGAAAAGAAAGCTGCCTATGGAGAATCCTGGTGTGCCAGAGACCTTGGTCCCTGTCACTGCCCCAGAGGATGAGAAGGATTCCGAGGCAGACGTGGAAGTGGAAAGCAGAGAGGAATGTAAGTGTGAGTTGACTTTTCTCTTCTCCTCCTAAAAAAAGTGGTGTACTATTCAAGAAGAAGCTCCCATTTCTGAAAGGAGTGTGAATGTGTGTGTGTGTGTGTGTGTGTGAATGTGTCTGTGAGTGCCTGTATGTGCAAGCGTATGAGCAAGTGTGAATGACTATAAGTGTGTGCTAATGTGTGTGAATGCAGCTGAGTGTGGATATTGTATGAGTGCTTGTGTGCAAAAGTGTGTAAATGTGTGTGAGTGTGAATGTAACTGCAAATGTGCAAGCATGAATGTATGCACAAGTGTGTCACTGTGTGTGAATGTGTCTGTGAGTGCCTGTATGCATATGTGCAAGTGTGAGGATGAGCAAGTGTAGATGTGACTGTAAAGGTGCACGTGTCAATGCCACATGCGTGCCACGTGCACAAGTGTGTGTGACCGAGTCTGTGAGGGTGAATGTATGTGAATACATCTTTGTGTATGTGTGAGCACCCTCTGCAGAGGGTGACTGTGTGGAGCCATGCTGGCCGTGAGGACCACGTGACAGTGTGATATGGGGCAGGAGCCCTTGCTTCGAAGGCGCTCTGCACGGTTGAAGTCAGTTTGCTGTGAGATTTGAGGCCGGCTTTTTAACATTGGTTTTTCGGTTTGTCTTTGTTTGTAGTCACTTCGTCCTTGTCCTCGCTCTCTTCTCCATCCTTTACCTCGTCCAGCTCGGCCAAGGACATGAGCTCTCCGGGAATGCAGGCCCCTGGAGGCAGCGGTGGCAGCGGTGGCGGCAGCGGCACAGTCAGCGCTTCTTTCGAGGCCATGGCCCATGCCGAGTCCCACAGCAATGGGCTGGAGGCTGAACTGGAGCATCTGAGGCAGGCGCTGGAAAGCGGTCTGGACACTAAGGAAGCCAAAGAAAAATTCCTTCATGAAGTTGTGAAAATGAGAGTGAAACAGGAAGAAAAGCTCAACGCGGCCTTACAGGCCAAACGCAGCCTGCACCAGGTGAGAGGGGAGTGGGTGTGGGCGACTCTTGGACGGGCTCTTGTGCGAGGTAGCTTCTGGGCTGGCACAGAGCATCTGCTGACCCTCCCCCTAGGAGACTCAGGACGGGAACCCACGCCCTGCTGGAGGGCCTGGGGCCCCATTGCCTGGGTGGGCCTGGAGCCCCGCACCCCCATCACCTCTGGGGGGTACAGAGAGATTGTCTTCAAGATACCTCTACGTGCCCATCGTGATCCCCAGCGAGCAAGGCACCCCCTCGGCTGGCTGCCTCGGACTGGCTTCTCTCTCTAATGAAGCTGGAATGTTTTTCTGTTATAATGAGGCCTGGGCTATTTTTAGTGCAGGGAGTGAGGAGCAGCTGCACCAGAGACAATTTCACACTTTAACTGTGTGCATTTGCCAAAAGTGGGTACACTCGTATGCCCACCGACAAGGAAGGCCTAGCTCCCAGGGCCTGTTGCATGCACATCAAATGACGTGTTTTTCTAAAGCTTTGAAAAAAGAAAAGGTGGTAATGCCCAGTCCCTTGGTTCTGACCATTCCCTGTAGAAGAAGAAGAAATGTTCATGAAAAAATAACCACAGAATGACTGGGGGCATCCGTGCTGCCACAGACCAAGTAGGGTCCCCTCTTTGAAAATGTGCTTTCTTCTGCCCACAAATATTTTCATTTTGTCAGCCACCCTACTCTCTGCCCCCACCCACCAAACCAACAGTGGCGGTCGCCATGATCCTCCTTATGAGTCCATTTGCCCCCGTGCCTAGCTCTCTTCTTTCCAGACACGCTTACTGAGCTGCTTTCTCCCGGTTACCCTCTCTCCGTTCTGAATTTGCACCCCACTCCCCAAACTTGCCCCTCCCCATAAACAAAGCTAACATCTTGCTAGTGGTTTGGAAGCCAGAGTTTCAGGGTTTCTTATCTGTAATTTTGTGGGGATATTTGCACTTGATGGTACACAGCCATCATTTTGAATTCATTTGGGTTTTTGCTTTTTGCTGTTTTTGTTTGTGTTCTGGTTTTTCCCCCCGGACACAAACCAGATATGGTCTGGAGGGGAGGACACCCTCGAAACACTCCAGAGTACTGCTAGGCTGCAAGATTGCATGACAAGATGAGCAGCCTTGGTGATATTGAGAGCTGGAGTGCGATTTGGGTGTGGGTGTACCCCCCAAAAATTGTAAATAAAGTCTGAGAACATTTAACACTTAGGGGTTTGTTTTTTTTTTCTTTTTTAATTTCCTAGGGTGTTTAGAACTCTGTGGCCCACCCAAAGGCTGTGAAATTAACACCTCTGTCTAGCGCAGCATGGCAATGAGAGATTGTCTGACAACTCGGTGGAAAGTTTAACAAATAGAATGTTTTTTAGCCCAATACAATGCTGTCAGCATTTCACATTCCAGAATTTTAAAAATTAACATCAATATGTAGTTTAGTTTACTTGCAGTGTACCCTGGCAGATCTTTTTATTTTAATCTGGTTTAAGGTGTGACTTCAAAAGGGAACGTTAACTAAATGTTTTTTTGCAGGATGGATGGCAAGGAGTTTTAATTACCTAAGCTTTGTGAAACCTTTTTGGTGAAAATTTGAGTTTAGGAAGCCTCACTTGACAAGATGTCAGGATTCATAGACGTTCCCCTCCCACCACCTCCCACACACCACCAGCCAGTGAATTCTGGTAATCACATGAGAAGCCCTTTGGTGCCAAGGACCACCATCACCTCTCTTCTGCCCTGATCTTGGACAGAGGTTGTTGCCTTTTTATATGTAGCAGAAACACAAAGAAAGGGGCATCTTTCTGCAGAATAGCCTGTTGGGTTTTTTTTTTTTGACCTTTTCTGGCTTGGCTCAGCCATGGAGGGAGGACATTTTCTGGACCCCCCAATTTCACCTTCCTCTAGTGGACATGAACGTGTTATGTCTTCCCCCTCAATTTTTCCCAATCTCTCCTTTCTACCTCCCCCCAAACCGATGTGTGCAGAGGCAAGAGCTGGTGGGCCTGGCTGGGAAGTGAGGCTGGTCAAAAACTTCTTCTGGCCCTTTGTGAGTGTCACTAATTCACCTCAATTGTGTCTTAGCAAAGCTGTCATTTTTTTTGAAACAGAAAACGTGCTTCTTAAAGGGAATTGGGACCAAAATTTACCTTTGAAAAAGTATCGTCCCTGCAAATGCATGGAATGTCAGCACAGATAGACTTTGTGTTCCACCCTGTGAAATGGATTTGAGGTGTTTAATTTTATAAAGCAGTATTTTGTTTCCACCTTGTCTACCACCAGCTCCTTTCAGGGCGAGTTGCTTAGAGATGAGTGTGAGGCGGCCTGTGTTGAGCAGCTGGGGCAGTAGGGTGGCCTGGAGTACTCGGGGCCTCTGCCACAAGGAGGAAGCCTGAGGACGGGGCACCTGGGGCTTGCAAAGCAAACTCACCTTGCTCTCCTTTGTGCCCTGGAGGAGCTGGAGTTCCTACGAGTGGCCAAGAAGGAGAAGCTTCGGGAGGCCACGGAGGCCAAGCGCAACCTGCGGAAGGAGATCGAGCGCCTGCGAGCAGAGAATGAGAAGAAGATGAAAGAGGCCAACGAGTCCCGGCAGCGGCTCAAGAGGGAGCTGGAGCAGGCCCGGCAGGTCCGCGTGTGCGACAAGGGCTGCGAGGCGGGTCGGCTGCGGGCCAAGTACTCGGCGCAGGTGAGCCGGGCCGCGCTGGTGTGCCGGGGGCATTCCACGGATGGGGAGACTGAGGCGCAGCCCGGGGCCCGTGGGCCTTGTGCAGCATTCCTTGGTAGCCATCTTCCCAAGTAGCCAGGGGGCTCAGCGGGGTTGGGGAGGAGCCCCTGAATGGGACCAGGAACCCTCTGCTTGAGGGCCTGGGCTCTTTAAAGGAGACGGTGTGAATTTCCGGATCAGGAAGGGAAGGGGGGCGGTGAATTGTGTTGCTGCCCCACAGGAAGGCACGTGCTCTTGGCCCCCAGAGTCTCCTCTCCCTGATAAGGGGGGTCCAGACTAAACAGAGGGAGGGAGCACGCCTGAGAGCAGAGGGTGGCCGGCCAGCCCCTGCTGCCTCCTCAGTTCGGGCCTCCTCTTTGCCTAACAAGGCCCTAACATGCCCAAGTCTGGTGGAGGTTCAGCACACAGACCTGGGAAGGGTCTTTTAGGCTTAGTGAGCCATGGGGCTGAGTGTAGTATGTGTGAGCCTGCAGAAGGCGCAGCTGCCCAGTGCTCCCAACCCGAGTCTGCAGAACTGGTCCCGGCTGTAACAGGGTTGGTACATCTAAATTCTCCCTCTTCTTCCATGGCCTGGCGAGGCCCTCTTGCCACCTCCTCGGATGCTTCTTTCCACCAAGGAGCCTCAGAGAGCTGTGACTAAGCTCCCACAGCCGGTCCTTGGGCGTGGGGTGAAGCGTGAGGCTCCACCGCCCAAAGTGCAGGGGGGCCCGTCCCCCGGGCTGGTGGACCAGAATCCTGCCATCCGCCTACAGTATGGGGCCACTCACCAAAATTCCCTTCCCCAGCTATGCAGCCTCCGCCTCCTCCACCCCCCCCCCCGTAGCGGCAGCCCTCCAGTGGTTGGCATAGGGCCTTGTTTGGTCATCAGAAGAGTGACAAGTCCCTGATGGGGGTTCACCCTCCTGCCTTGGAAGGCACAGGGTCCTTGGTGCGTGCCCCTCCGTGGGCTTGTGAGCCTCTGTGGGGATGCACGGGTGTCCCGGGGGGCGCACACCTCTCTCTCAGGCCTGGTTGACACCCATCTCCTTTGGCTTTCAGATCGAGGACCTGCAGGTGAAGCTTCAGCACGCTGAGGCTGACAGGGAGCAGCTCCGGGCCGATCTCCTGCGGGAGCGGGAGGCCCGGGAACATTTGGAGAAAGTTGTGAAGGAGCTTCAGGAGCAGCTGTGGCCTAAGCCAAGCCCTCAGGCCAGCGGCAGCCACAGAAACGAGCTGGACAGCGAGCTAGCCCACGAGCCCCGAGCCTGAGACGCCCCCTCCGCCAGGGATGCCCGCGCGTGTCTGACGGGGCGAGCGTTTCCGCACCCAGGAAACAGACTCGGGGTGCGCGACCCCAGCAGCAGAAGCACTGAGTTCCTGCCTCACCCCGTCCTATAGCACAACATCTTCCTGTGCCTCGAACACCACTGAGTGTTGATGAACAGCGCTTTTGGACGCCACCTGGCGACGTTTTCTACTGGCCGGCGAGCCCAGGGGGCTCCCCCGTTCGTCCCCTGCTTGCTGGAACACTTTGAAACGCAAACTTTTGTTATAAGCTATTTAAGACAGTGACAGACTTGATAGTCCAAGAAATGAACAAGTTTTTTATAAGTAAATTTTCAAAACCCACAAACACTTGGTGATGCACAATTTGGATGAGTGGTTACGCAGCTGGGGGGAGGCCCCCACTCGCTCCCGCAGCCCTCCGCTGGCCAGGCCTGGGGAGCCCTCACGGTTTGACCTTCTCATGTGGTTTGATTGGGAGATTTGAGTGAGTTTGTTTTTTGTTTGTTTGTTTGTTTGTTTGTGTGAAGTCTTTATTTTTAAGTGATAAGTACCTAGTTTTCCAGCACGGATGCTAGAAGAAGAAGAGTGTGTGGGAGAGAGAGATGAACTAAAAAGCTGCCCAGCCTTACTGAAGACGTACGTCACGGCTCCTGCGTCGTCACCCCGAGTCTGCAGACGGCCACGGCCGCTGTGTTCAGAGACACCCCCACCACCACCCATCGTGCCCCAGCACCCGGGAGGAGGAGGGGGAGGCCGGCCCGAGTTACTCTGAGGACAGTCGCTTCATTTTTTTACTGGATCGCGCTACTTTGTTACATCCCCTTCCTCATAAAGGACAGTATTTATCTCCCCGTTGTTCAGGTTATCCCTGTGCAGGCTTCCGAGCGTCCAGCCCTCTTGTCGCTGCTGTGAATGATCGGTGGCCATGCCTTTCAGTATGACCAAGGGGGCTGCTTTAATTCTGGGATCCACTGAGACCCCCCACCCCTGCACCGGAACAAAAATGCAGCATTACGTCATCGCTTGGTCTTGGGGCTTTCTGTCTGTCTGTTTGAACTCATCCTTAGACTGCACTTTGTTGAAAACTCCCTGCGTCTTTTTCTTCCCGCTTATCAATCAGCTCAAGTTGAAAGGTTTTCACTTTTAAAATATATTGTACCAATGTTCTCAAACAGATCTTATCCTAGCACTCAAGTGCTTAGAAAATTCCCTTTGGTGCTTGGTTGAACAAGGGACACATAAGAAAATAATAATGATGCAAAACCTGAATCCTGGGGGGTCTCCGTGTGCCTTCCTGCGTCTTGTACGTTCAACACCGACTTGTGACTTTCCTCCCCTCCAAACCCCCAAACAGACCTGTCAACAGTATAGAGAAATGGGTATCAAAAGAATTTCGGGCTTGCTTGAAAGCATCTATTCCGGATAATCTCATTCGCTTTCAACTGTTTGTGCAAATTTATAGAAGGTTTGTTCTGCCCGAACCTGAAAGCAGCTTTCCATAGACAGGAGGCGGCTTCCCATCCTAAAATTATGGTATTTATTTACATAAAAAATAAGATTTTACGGGAATTCCATGTTAACCGCCATGGTGACTGAGCATTAACAGGAGGTTAATGTGTTAGGTGCAAAATTTAAAAAAAATTATCAATATAGCTCCGGGAAGCAATAGCTACCATCCGCTAAAGCCCCAGAAATTAGGCAGAAAAGACATGGGCAGGTTCCCCCCCCCCATTCTCTGATGTCGGAGATCCTGGTTCTGTTGACGTGGCCCCTTCTCACGTGCAATGCAAAAGGAACATTGTTGAGACAGCGTTTTATGTGGGATCTTTTTTTGTTTTTTGTTTTGTTTGTTTTTTGCTTCTTTGTATGTTTTTTCTTTTACAGTTATTAAAAATTCATATGCATGGAATTTAAAAATCTCTGCCATATGTATATTCATTAATGGGCATTATTACTGATTTGTGTAAAGGGTTTATTTTGTTATGCAATATGCAGAATACTGTTTCAGGCTTAGGTGTTTCCAGATTTGTACTTTTCAGCTGTTTCTTCAAGGGAAACTAGCGGTTGAGTTTCAGCAGTGCTTTTAGGTGTGTTAGCGTATATGTGTTGCTGTGCTAGGTTGCCAAGTCGAGAAATTACACAGAGAACAAAAGGCCTTCCCGTGGGCCTAGGTGCTTGAAGGCACTGTGCTCAGGGAGGGTGGCTGGGGCTTCGCTTCTGCGTTCTAGACTCAGGTGTGAGTAGATGGTCCCCCTTACCCAGCAGTGGATAAAACCCTTTTCCCTTCCAGGTGAATGAGCCTGGGCTCATTCAGGGGAACTACCCCTCCACCACCCCCTGGTGGACATCGCCCCAACATCTCCCCTCCCCCCATTTTCAGCCAGAAAGTGCATGTTCCACCCCCACCCCCTTACTATCCCCCAAGCCTCGTTTCTTGAAAAAGCAGTGAG
This sequence comes from Phascolarctos cinereus, assembly GCF_003287225.1. NCBI lineage: Eukaryota > Metazoa > Chordata > Mammalia > Diprotodontia > Phascolarctidae > Phascolarctos > Phascolarctos cinereus. Next base: position 403,130,120 of record NW_027556098.1, on the reverse strand, counting down.
ATCTGAACACTTTGCAGTAACTTGTCCCAAAGAGTATGGGGTTAGAACACCACCCCCCCGTGATCCTGACAGTATTGAGTTACTTGGCATCAGATTTTTTTCTTTAAGGCCAAATTTTTCCCTTGAGAGCATTCACACTAATTCTGCTGGGCATAGGCTGCCCACGAAATGCAGCTGTGCTGATTTCCTGATGATCGGTTCATATCAAAGCTAGGAAATGTTGATTTCTTTTCTTCCCTTCCCACCCCACACCCCCCAAGTTGGCGTATGCAGCCCCATGCAAAACCTTTTCAAATTAAAGTTGTCGATGAATGGAATTCAGTCTTATTTCACGGATGATACAGAACTATGTGAACAGACTATGGGGAACAAATTCTCCTCACCAGCAGCTCATTGTTAGGTTGGTTTTCGGTCAATTAACGTTCAAATTTTTTTTTTGCAATGTGCACAACCCCAAATTGGGTGGCTTGTGATTGGACCCTTCCCCCACCTTCGTTATTTTGTTTGATAATAGTAGAATCACTTGGAACTGACTCGAATGTGTCTGGGTGCGAGCCCCTCGACACACAAAGGAGAGACTCTCGGCCCGATTTTATAGCTGCTTAAAGTCCACGTTTCTAATCCTAGGCCTTGTAGGAGCAGCTAACTCCTGCTGCACTGGCAGCCTTGGAGGAGGGGGAGGAGGGAATTGGTTCCCTGTGTGATTTCTGTGTATGAAGCATTGTTATACTGCAGCCGAACGAGGTCCTGTAGAGACAGAACTGCTCATAGTTTTACTCCATTAATGCAGCTGCAGCTTAGTTTTCTTTAGGAAGAAGGGAGAAGAGGTGTCTTGTAGGCTGTTGACTCTCCCTATACTTAAATATATTACCTAGATAATTGTATATTCAGTTTAATTACTCATTGTTTCTATACTGAAAGAAGACTTAACGAAGGGAAAAAAACCGACAGCAATAAGATTCATATCTATGGAGCAGCTAACTAGTACACATAATATTCTGCTTTTCATACAAAACTAGCCAATATGTAAAAATAAATAAATAAATAAAAAATAAAAAACAACATGTAAATACTTTTTTTTTTCATTTTACACTGTTGTATTATAAGTGTATATGGTGGTTACTTTTCAGAAACTCTTTCTTACTTGGTAGTTGTCTTGTTTTCCGAGTTGTGTTTTTAACAAAAAAAATTCTTTGCTTGTCTGTTGGGGGGGTTGGAAAACACTTTTGGCAAGTTTTCAATGTGGGTTACCATTTTCCATCTTAAGTTTTGGGTCCTTATTTTCATGGTAAAATATTTTATTATTAAAGGTTAAATTCTCTTCTCCCCCCCCCCCAAAAAAAAGTCCACATGTTTTTGAGGGAGGTGTTTTTGTTTGTCAGAAGTCATAAATGACATTTTTTTTTCAATTGAGGGAAAAAAAATCTACATTTATAATAGCCAAGAGCATTTCAGCACATTTCTGTTCTGTTTTCTCCTATGCTGCTGCTAATGACAATATTATGACTTACTCTACTATTCAAGAACTATTTTTATGTAATTAATGTATGCTTTCTTGTTTATAAATGCCTGATTTTAAAAAAAGAAAAAAGAAAGAAAAAAGCTTGGCATATTTATCTATCTCGCTGTGTACCTTGTTGGTCCTTTTCCCCCTTCCCCCTTGAAACAGATAATATTGTAAAATAAAGGCCTCTATGAGAATATGTATGAAAATAGCTCTGCTTATATACCAGTGACTGAATGTACAGTGTATAGACGCATTACCTAAAATAAACAAAAGTGTTTGGTTCAACTATTTCCACATTACAGAATCTTCTGTTTCCTTCCTTTTGGGCATTTGGGCCCAGCCCAGGGTTAGAAGAGGAATGGCTTCTTTCTGTCTGCCCTGTCTCCCCAGCTGATGCAGATGGCTCCCCCCACCCCCAACGCAAGGCTTCTTTTGTTTCCCTGGCTCTTCTTCCCGTTAAATGGCCGATCTCTTTTGAGGTCAACAGGTGTCCTGGGAAGTTTTCCTTCCAGCACTTGTTTTAATGACTGTGTCCACATGGGCTGATGGCATTCCAATTTAGAATGGAGCAGAGAAGGATATGTCTTCCCTTAAGCCCCAATATGGCCCAAAGTGAATGAGGTCTATAACATTACCAAAATCCTGACCTGGCTGGGAGCAGGACTATTTTCAGAAAGTGGCAGGAGAGAAGAATGGCCATTTGCTGGTGTGACAGTCTCTCCAAAGGTCTGTAAGTGCCCTCTTCCCACAGGGCATTGAAGAAGAGGACGAGGGAGACGCACGGGGTCAGTAGTGAGGCTGAATTCATGCTGGGCACCACTAAGGCATCATAAGATAGCTCCTCTATTGAGGGGCACGAGGGATCAGGTATGAGGAGGAAAACACAAGATGTAGGAGATGAAATCTCACTTCATAGAGTATCTCATTGCCTCAACCCTCCCTGGAAAAGATTCATGCCTTTTAATATTTTAATCACTAGGGTTGCTTTTCTGTTAAAGTACAAATTACCCTCCAGGCTTCCAGGGACCCAGCAGCAAGAAGGCTCTGGTCCTTCTACCAAGAGGGAGAATAATTAGTGATTGAGAAAGAACTGAGCTAAGGGAGACTCCATAGAGGGGGGGTGGTAAAAGTTCATTTGGGTTAAGGGGGAAATTTCCGAAGTATAACTCACAGATTACTCTAGTTAACTACATGCTGCCTGTGTGTGCTTTTTCATTTGCTTCTCTTGTACTTTGATGTTTATTAATTTTTTAGAATTTCAAATCTTGGGTTTCTTTGGAAGGGTTAGATGGAAAACAACATTTTCTCTTTTGAGGAAGCGCTAAATGGCAAAGAGAATGAAATGAAAGCTTCGCTTTTAGCATAGGGGCATTAGGAGGATTACCCTATTAAGGACTGAGATTTTTAAATGTCCAGGACTCCACGGCAGAGTGTTCCCCAGCAGGCCAGTTGGCAGTGGGTTTACCGCTTCAGGGTCACCAAAGCCAGCTCCGTCTAAGATTAGCCCAAGCAAGAATCCCATCCCCTCCTCTTGAGCCAAATGGAAGTTATTTAGGGTTAAACTGACTGCTATTCATTTACATGTTAATCCAACTGCTATTTTATCCAGTTCCAAGAATGTGCAAAGCACTGAATGCTAGGCTTGGTACAAGGAAAGGTACAAAGAGTATCTAACACAGCCCATGATCTAGTATAGAAATTGGGGAACCAGAGAAAACAACACACAGGGCAGAATTGAATATGAAAATAATAAAATTAAAGGAGACGAGTCCAAAAGGAGAATGTCCTTGGATCTTGGATTGACAACTGGAAGTCAGAGGACCTCTAGTTAAAGCCCCTTATTTTATAGATGAGAAAAACCAGGTCTAGGGATATGGTCACACAAGTGATGTGTCAAGTCGTGGGGTCTGAACTCAGATCTTTGGTTCTGCCAGTCCTCTTTCCACTACTCCATTGCTTGAAGAAGGAAGGAGAGAACATTTTCTAGGAGAGATGGGAGAAGGCTTTCTGGGGTAGGTGCCATTTGAACCAGGGTCAGAGGAGAGAGGGCATCTGAATTATAAAGAGCAGCACAGAAGAAAACACAAGGGAGAAAACAGTGAATGTATTCAAGCACGAACATCCTTTCCATTTTGAATCCTCTGGCTGGAGGAGAAGACACCAGAGGCAGGAAGGCTCCTTAGGCTCCTTTCAGATAAGAGTTACACCTGAGGGCCTGGTGATAGTGGGAATTGAGAAGGGTGGACAGATGGATGAGAGACCCTGGAGGGATTAATAAGCCTTTGCTTGTGGTCTCATTGTGACCTCCTCAGGCCCACCTCCTAACAGTAGCTACTGCTGGCAGGTCCACATGTACCAAGATGGCGGGTAGCCTTGCTAGCCACAGGAAGAAGGGAAAGAACAATGGCGGAGCAAGGCTGGGTAAGAAGATGAGGGAAGTATGGCCCCTTCAAATCTGCAGATCTTGTCCAACGTAAGCCCCCATCTTTCTCACTTCTCAGAAGCTGGCATTGCAGACCCTCAACTGGTACCCTTAGAGTCCCTGAGCCGCCTTCGCTAGTATGATGGTGGAATTGCCATGGGCTGTGTTTGTCTCCACCATCCACCGAGGCTGGTGGCCTGGTAGATCTTGGGCAGGAGACTATTCCACTGGCTAACTAGCCTCTTGGACTGGGCTCCTCCCCTTTCTTTTTCCTTGTTCTTTAATTAAAACCAAACCCTTCTGACATGGATGGAGAGATGGTGTCTGCTTTCTTCTCCACAGCCCATTGGGCCCAGGAGGGAACTCAGGAAATCACTCAGTAGGGGTATATAGCTGCCTAGCTCCCTGCAGGCTTAGCCCAGTGCTAGGCTTAGACGGAGAAACAGAGAATCTGAGAAAGATAGGATTTGGAGCTTAAAGGAACCTGAGAAGTAGAGTGCCCCAAAACCTCATTTTGCAGATGGGGAAGCAGAGCCAGGAAAGGAGGGAGTCCTTGGTGGCATAGCCAAGCCAAAGCTTGAGTCTCCTGACTCCTCATCCTTCAGTCTTCATACTTTGAGCTGGAAGGAGACTTTGGAGGTCATCAAGTCCAACTCCCCTATTTTACAGTTGAAGAAACTGAGGACCGGGAAAGTTAGGTAATTTTCTCATTTACTGAGGCAGGGTTGTCTTGGGGACCCATGCCCTTTGACTGCCAGTACAGTTCCTGTCTTTTTCCCATGCGGTCTCATTGCCCTGTGTGAGAAGGAAGGAAGGGAGAGAGAAAAGGAGGGATAAAGGAAGGGAGGAAGGAAGGAGGGAGGGAGGAAAGGAAGGGAGAGAGAGAAGGAAGGAAAGAAAGAAGGGAGGTAGGAAGGGAAGGAAAGAAAGAAGGGAAGTAGAAAGGAAGGGAGGGAGAGAAGGAAGGAAAGAAGGGAGGAAAGGAAGGGAAGAAGGGAAGGAAGGAAAGAAAGAAGGGAGGAAGGGAAGGAAGGAAAGAAAGAAGAGGAAAGGAAAGAAAGGAGAGAAGGAAGGAAAGAAGTGAGGGAAAGAGGGAAGGAAAGAAGGAGGGAGGAAGGGAAGGAAGGAAAGAAAGAAGAGGAAAGGAAAGAAAGGAGAGAAGGAAGGAAAGAAGTGAGGGAAAGAGGGAAGGAAAGAAAGGAGGGAAGGAAGAAGGCAGGTAGGAAGGAAGGAAGAAGGAAAGGAAGGAAAAGGCATGTAATAAGTGTTTACTCTATGTCAGGGAAGGTACTAAGTCCTGGGGATACAAATATAAGCACTCCCGACAGTCCCTGCCGTCAGGAAGCCTATCCGCTAAAGGGGGAACAAAACATTTAGAGACACTTCTCAGAGAAGTAGGAGAGGCAAGTTAGAATGATATTGGAGCCGCAGGGCAAGGGATCAGCTAGCCTTACCTGGAATGGCATTGTTAATCTGATTGCTGTTCTCAGAACTAGAGTTGGGAAAGTTGTGGGGAGGAGGGAGCGAAGTAGGCAAAGAGTGGCCGGGAAGTGACATGGAGGGCTTGAGACAGGAGAGCTAAAGAAACAAGATTGGATTGAGTGTGGGACTTGGAGTCAGCATGATCTGGGTTCAAATTCTGCCTCAGACACTTCCTAGGTTCTCCATCCCTGAGCAAGTTCCTTCAACTCACTGGACCTCCGTTTCCTTCTCTGTAAAATGAGAAGAATCTCTAAGGTCCTCTCCTCCAACCCCCACATCTGGACACAGTCCATTCAACCTTATCCATTCAACCTCTGAAATATCTTTTATGTCCATCCCCTTCTCTCCATTCCCATTGCACTGAACTCTCTTCCTAAGTGATCTCCCTGCCTCTTGTCTCTCCTCTCTCCAATCCTTTCTGTACAAGCTTCCAGAGTAACCTTGATCATATTATACCATCAGTCACCGTTCTATCTGTTAGTGTTCAGTCATTTCAGGCATGTCCAACTTTTCGTGACCCCATTTGGGGTTTTCTTGGCAAAGATACTGGAGTGGTTCACCATTTCCTTCTCCAGCTCATTTTACAGATGAGGAAACTGAGGCAAACAGAGTGAAGTGACTTGCCCAGGGTCACCCAGCTAGTAAGTGCCTGAGGTCAGATTAGAACTCAGAAAGAAGAGTCTTCCCTGCACTCTATCGACTTCACCACCTAGCTGCCAATCAAAATTGTAGGTAATTAGCAAACAACGAAAAGACACATGGTGTCACTGAGGCAGCATCAGGTAGTTGAGAGAGTACTGGACTACTGGAAAGAGACCTGGGTTCAAACCTGCCCTGGACACTTAGCTAATCTCTTAATTGCTGTGAGCCTTGATTCACTTCCCCTTGGACAATGAGACTTCTAGCCTCCCTCATTATAGAACACTGCGTTCCCCCCCCAAGTGCCTAGCATTGGGCCCAATACACAGTAGGTAATTACAGAATCCTTGTAGGCTGCCCTATTAGTCATTAAGCTTCAGGATTTGATGCCAGTCCAGATGTGCAAAGCCACAGACCCTTGTGTTTATGGGTCTGCCCCTCGCCTGATATCCGGTTTCCCCTCCCTGCCTAGATCCCAGTTCCTGGTCTGAACCACCACTAGATCCCGACCAGGGCAAGACAGGCTCCTCCCACTATTGCCCTGCCTTATCCTCCCCATTCAGTCTGAAGCCCAAATACAGGATGAGCTCCCACCCCTACCCCAGGTACACGCAAGGGTGGGCCACAGGATGTTACACTCCAGAGGAATTCCTATTATGCTGGAGCCAGCTCAGGGCCCCACACCCACTAGGAGCAGATGCCTGAGAGACATTCTGTCCCCAGTCCAGGGCCCAGCCAGTCCCCCTGGCTCTGGCAAGCTAACCAGCTCTGGAGAACAAGGTCCGTCTCCTCCTATGTCCATGGGGCTGCAAAGGAGGATTCCCACTGAAAACACACCCTTCTAGGCAGTGTACTCTCTGCACACCTCTACCCATTTCCCACTTCAGGAATTTTGCTCATGCTGGGCCCCTCCTCCTCTCCATCCATCTAAGGCCCAGCCACTTCAAAGTCTGGTTCAAATCCTACCCTCTTTTGGAAATGTGCCCTAACAACCCCAGCCCACAATGACCAATAAGCCCCAGTGGCTAGATTGGAGATCAGGGTGCATGAAAGTCTCTGCCTGTCTCTTCATCCCTCCCTTTTGGAACCCCTAGCTTCCTTCCAGACAGCTCAGGTACCACCTTCCTGCCACAGCAGAGATTTTTAACCTTTGGTGTTTACCAGCCCCTTTGGGCTCTCCCTCACTGGAGGGGTGAAGCACAGGGACCTTTTCTCAGAATAATGCTTTTAAATGCATCAAGTAAAATCCATAGGATTGCAAAGGAAGTCAATTATAGTGAAATACAGTTAGTAATAATAATAGTAGCTAACATTTAAGTACTGTTTGCCAGACACTGTGCTAAGTGCTTTACATTATTTCATTGGATTCTCACAATAACCCTGGGAGGGAGGTGCTATTATTTTCCATATTTTACAGATGAGGAAACTGAGGCAAACAAATCAAATGACTTTGCCCAGGGTCAGATAGCTAAGAAATATCTGAGGCTGGATTTGAATTCAGGTCTTCCTGACTCTGGGCCAAGTATTCTATTCACTGAGTTTCCTAGCTAGGTTCAAATCCTGCTTCATACTCTAAATTTTCCAGATTCAGTTCAAGCACCAGCTTCTATTGGTTGGCCTTCCCCAACTTCTAGTGTCCTCCCTTCCTCCCATGAATTACTATTTATCTGCCTATATTCTATATGTATTTATATCTAGATCTATCTAGATCTATCTATCTATTTATCTATCTATCTATCTATCTATCTATCTATCTATCTATCTGTCTATCTGTTGTCTCCTATCTGGAATGTAAGCTCCATGAGGGCAGGCATTGTTTCACTCTTGTCTCTGTATCCCCACTACCTAGCACAATATCTGGCAAATGGTAGGTGCTTAACAAAAGATTGTTTTAAGTTGAGTCATTGTTGACTTCTGGGTTTTTATTCTCAGGAGTGGGCCCTCACAGAATTACAGAATACAGAATTGGAAAGGATCTCAGCAACCATTTGTCCCCTCACACACTAAAAACAATTCTTTTCTCCACTTCCCCCCAACAAGTGGGGAGAGGAGGGAGAGAATGAGCATTTATCTAGAGCCTACTGTGTGCTAGTCTTCGCAGTGAAGGTAGGATGGGCGGATGAGAACTATTTGTTCCAACAGCCATGAAGGCAGCTGAAGCAGGCGCGATGGAGCGCTTAGAGCTTGGTCGCTATCAAAGACGCCAAGGTCATTCACTGCATCCTGGGCCATCGTCAGTCATCTTGACTTTTGTCCTGCCACTGGACTTCACTGACTCTGGAAGAGAGAGTGAGGCTGATGACTTTGTGCAACTCTACCTCTCTTCAATCCAATTCCTACAAGTGTGAAGACATCCCTTCTGGTGTCATTGGTCCTCTTTGAAAATGGAAAACAAAGAACAAACAAGAACTATATGCCAGGCCCTGTGCTAAGGGCTTTACAAACAATCTCTGCATGCACCCCCTCCCCCTCAGTGGGGGAGAGCACTCTACCCCATGAGACAGCCCATTCGACTTTAAGACTGCGTTTAATTGTTAGAATTATCCAGCCTTTGCAACCTCTACACCTCAATCCTTGTTCTGCCTTCTAGAGCCAAACCCAATAAGCCTAACCCCTCTTCAGCATAAGAGTCCTTCATATATTAGAGTCTTCCCTTGTCCAGGCCAAATATCCCCAGTTCTGTAACTACTTCTTCTGTGACTTCAAGATCCCTTCACCATCTTGGTTACCTTCCTCTGGACACTCTCCAGTGTTTCACTGTCCCTTCTAAACAGGGCTGCCCAGTACCAAATGCAAGACTTCAGACAGAGCCTGATCAGGACCGAGGCTAGCGTGCCATCGCTTCCTTGTTCCTGGGAGTTATGCCTGACAATGCCACCCAAAGATGCATCACCACTTTTAGCTGGTCCGTCACGCTGCTTACTCACGTGGAGCTTGCAAAGCCACTAACCCTTCCAAATTTCTTTTTCAGAAACACTACTGCTTTCAAACTTGATTTTTTTGTACCTAAATGTATGATTTTACATTTATCCATACTATATTTGACTATTAGATTTCAGATCAGGGCTGCAGCCTATTATGACCTTCTAGCTCTCTCTCCCTCCTGGCACTGGATCACCTGTAAATTGGATGAGCTTGTCATCCATGCCTTTATCCAAGGCACTTCTGCTTGCCTCAGTTTCCTGTTCTGTAAAATGGTACTAAAAAATAGTACCTACAATCTCAGGGTTGTTAGGATCAAATGAGGTAATAATTGTAAAGTGCATAACGTAGTGCCTAGCATGTAGTAAATCCCTTGAGGATTTTTAATCTGTTCTTTTTCTAGGTTTTTTTTTATTTGCATACCCAATTCATTGATCTACTCTTTCTCTCTTTTATTGATGTAAACATTTAGATATATAAAATTTCCCTTAAGTACTGCTTTGGCTGCATCCCGCAAATTTGGTATGTTGTCTCATTGCTGTCATTCTCTTTAATAAATTATTTATTGTTTCTATAATTTGTTCTTTGACCCACTCATTTTTAGGATTGCATTATTTAATTTTAATTGATTCTCCAAAGGTCCTTTATTGAATGTAATTTTTATTACATCATGATCCAAAAGGGAGACATCAAATATTTTTGCTTTTCTGCATTTTTTGAGATGTAATGTACTAATGTACTAATAGTACTTAATGTGCTAATACATGGTCAATTTTTTGTGAAAATGCTGTGTGCCGCTAAGAAAAAGGTAAATTCCTTTCTATTCCCATTCAACATTCTCCCGAGATATATTGGATCTAACTTCTCTAAAATTCTATTAATCTCCTCAACTTCTTTTCTTTATTTTAAGGCTAGATTTATCTAAATCCAAGAGGGGGTAAATTGAGGTTCCTCCACTATAGTTTTACCATCTAGTTCCTCCTGCAGCTCATTTAACTTTTCCTTCAAGATTTTGGATATTATACCATTTGGTGCACATATATATAATATTGATATTCTTTCATTGTCTATGGTACCTCTTAGTAAAAAGTGGTTTCCTTGAATATCTCTTTTAATTAGGTCTATTTTTACTTTTGTTTTATCTGAAATCATGATTGCTACTCCTGCCTTTTTTTTAACTTCAGCTGAATCATAATAGATTCTGCTCCAGTCCCTTATTTTATTTTATTTTTGTGTGTCTTTCTGTTTAAAGTGTGTCTCTTGTAAACACTGGATTCTGGTTTCTAACCCATTCTACTATCCACTTTCATTTTATGGGTGAATTTATTCCCTTCATATTCACAATTATAATTGCTAACTACATGTTTCTCTGCATCTTATTCTCTTCTATTAGTCCTTCTCTTTTTTTTACTCTGTCCCATCCTCAAAAATCTGTTTAGTTTTTTATCACTGCCTCCCTTAATCCATCTTCCCTTTTACTATTACCATCCCTTTTAGTTAGCCCCTTACCATCTTACTTCCCTGTTAGGCAAGATGAATATCTATACCAAACTGTGTGTATGTATAGTTCCCCCTTTGAGACAGTTCAGATGAGAATAAGGTTTAAGAGTTGCCCACTTCCCCTGCTAATTTTTTCCTCCACTGTTAAAACTCTGCCTTGCTCACTCTTTTATGTGAGATGATTTCCCCCATTCTTCCCTTACATTCTCCATTCTTCTAATGCATCCCTCTTTCTCACCCTTCCATCCTATTTTTGAGATTATCCCAACATAATAGACTCATACGCTTACCCTGTCTATGTAGAGTCCTTCTAACTGCCCTAATAATGATCAAGTTATTAGGAGTTTTTGTATCATATTGCCATGTAAGAGTGTAAACAGTTTAACTGCCTTGAGTTTCATATGATTACTCTTTCATATTTACCTTTTTGTGCTTCTGTTGAGTCTTGTGTTTGAATGTCAGATTTTCTATTCAGCTCTGGCCTTTCATCAGGAATTCCTGAAAGCCCTTTATTTCATTAAATATCCATTTTTCCCCTGTAGGATTATACTCAGTTTTTCTGGATAGGTTATTCTTGTTTGTAATCCTAGTTCCTTTGCCTTCCAGAATTTCATATGCCAAGCTCTCCACTCCTTTAAAGTGATAGATGCTAAATCTTGTGTGATCCTGAGTGTAACTGTATAGTATTTAAATTGTTTCTTTATGGCTACTTGAAATATTTCCTCCATGACCTGGATGCTTTGGAATTTGGCTAGGACATCCATGGGAGTTTTCACTTCGAGATCTCTTTCAGGAAGTGACCAGTGAATTCTTTGCCTACTTTACCCTCTGATTCTATGATATTTTGGCAGTTTTCCTTTATAATTTCATGTAATAGTGATGGCTCTTTGATCATGAGTTTCAGGAAGTCTGATAATTCTTCAATTATCTCTCCTCAATTTATTTTCCAGGTCACTTGTTTTTCCAATGAGATATTTCACTTTTCCCCTCCTATTTTTTGCAGTCTTTTGACTTTGTTTTATTATTTCTTGAATTTTCATGGAGTCATTAGCTTCCACTTGACCAATAATAATTTTTAAGGAATTCTTATAGGTGAGGTTATGTATCTCTTTTACCAAGCTGTTAATTCTTTGTTCACAATTTTCTTGCATCGCTCTCATTCTTTTCCTAATTTTCCCTCTACTGCTCTTATTTGATTGAATTTTTTTTTTTGTACTTCAAAAAGCCACTTTCTTTAGCTTCTAGGAATTCTTGTTGGGCTTGTCTCCAATCTACTTTTTTCTTTGAGGCTTTGCTTGTAGATGTTTCAAGTCATCATCTTTTTCTGACTTAGTGTCTTGAGCTTCCCTGCCTCCATAGAAGCCTTTTATGGTGAACTTCTTTTTTGTTATTGTTTGCTCATTTTTCCAGCTTATTTCTTAACTTTAGACTTTATGTTATAGTTGGGCTCCACTCACATCTAAGGGTGATTGCTTGCCTGAGCTTCTGTGGCTAGATCTCAGGGCCTGTGGGTTTTTGGTGCTTCCAAGGTGGTGTGATCCCAGGAGAGTTCTAGTCAATGCCCTCCTGGTCCATGCTATTCTTCTTATCTAGGTTGAGTCTCTGCTCCTTTGGGACCACAGACTGTAATATTTTCTATCTACCCTCAACCTATGACCCAGAACTAGGTAATGGGCAAAGGAACTGCCAAATGGCACTGAGTCTGCACCCAGTACTAGCTCAGGCATCCTCAGTAATATCTTTCTGACCAAATGTTTAGTCTCCTTACCATCCTTAGCCACTGAGAGCTTTTGGTGCCACCATTGCTGCTGCCACCTCTTGCCACCACCACTACTGCCACTGCCACTACTGCCACTGCCACCACTGACACCTTCCAGGTGTCACAGCTGGTGCTGATTCCTCCACACCTGCTTCAGGACAGCCTTCACCCCAGTGTCCAGAGGCAGACCTCTCTTTTGGTCCTCCTAAACTATCCTGAGCTAGAAAAATGAGATACTGTGGCTTTTTTTAGTTATCCTGCTCAGATTTTGATTGGAAGCATTCTTGAAGATGTTGTCCAGAGTGTTGGTCTGGGAGAGCTCAGCAGAAATGATCAATTCCCTTCATCAGGTACACTCATAATGCCTAAGTGAGTCATGAAGTGGTAGAGGTTACTTGCCCATGCTCCTGGAGGCTTTAGAAGTGTCAGAGCCAGGAGTGAAAGCCAGGTCCTTTCACTCCAGAACCCAAGGCTCTTTCTACTGCAACCTCCCCTCCCCCAACTCTTGCCTCATCTTTTCCCTTCCCTTCCATGGTAGGGGGAGGCTCAGGAGGAGGATGGAGGAATTTTTCCAGGGTGTGACTGGCAACCCAGCTGTGCTCAGCTCAGCAGTCTTTCCCAATTCATGAGCCTCTTACTATGCGGCAGCTCAGGGGACTGGAACCCCCACCCCCACCACAGTCACGAGTCCTACTTAAAAAAAAACAACACAAAACAATGAGAGTCTGGGGTCCCGGGGAGGCTGGTCTAAGGGAGAAGTGAGCATGGCCACAGTCGTGACTCAATGCTGGGGCTAGGGTAAGCTCTTTCTATGTGTATGTGTATGTACAGGGAAAGGGGTTTGTTCATAATGCATCTAATCCTCCTGCTTCTGACTCAGGAAAAGAAGGCCAGATCCTGCTTTGCCCCCCAAGGGAAGGAAGGGAAGATGTGTGAGGGTAGGAGAGATTAATGATATTGTATGGGTAACCTCATCAAAGCCTTCAACAAACTCTCATTAAGGAGGCTATTTCACAAGAGAAAAAAACGGAGTCCTTTCCTGCCTCAGGCACTGGAATGGAGTTCTAGAACTCAGTGGTGTCTGCCTCCAAGTACTGTAACTTCCAATATTTCCCAATATGCCATAAATCTGCCCCAACCCCCGTCTCTCTGGCCTTCTAGCCCCTGACCAAGGGTGTGCAGTAAATGTTTAACAACTGGCCCTCCTAATTATGCTCACAGCACATTTTAAAATTTAATATGTATTATTAAAATTTTCTCCATCACTCCATTAAATCAATAAAAAATCAATGAAAATCAGTGAAACAATAAACCAACCCCTAATTTGTAGTGTTGGCTATTTTCTGAGTATTGATTGTTGACATTCTTTTGTAAGCCTGTTAGATCTGGCTCCCACACACTCAGGGGACTAGCTGGAAACAAGTCCCCAGAAAAGTCCTTTTAGTCCCCTAAAAAGTAGGGGTGGGGCAAAGTTGGGTGGGTTTGGGTGCCCATCCTTAATTCTTTGGATAGGTCTGAGATCCCTACTCGCCAAGATTTGCTCTGGGGTATGGGCCAGATGTAGTGTCCTCAGGAATCGGGTCCCAGATCAACCCCTCTTTATCTTGCAAATGACTACTCTTTCTTTCTTTCTTTCTTTCTTTCTTTCTTTCTTTCTTTCTTTCTTTCTTTCTTTCTTTCTTTCTTTCTTTCTTTCTTTCTTTTCTTTCTTTTTTTTTCTTTTTCTTTCCTTCCTTCCTTCCTTCCTTCCTTCCTTCCTTCCTTTCTCTTCTTTCTCTTCTCCTTCTCTCTCTCTCTCTCTCTCTCTCTCTCTCTTTTCTTTCTTTCTTTCTTTTTTTTTTTTTTAGTGAGGCAATGGGGTTAAGTGACTTGCTCAAGGTCACACAGCTAGTATGTGTCAAGTGTTTGGTCTGAGGCCAGATTTGAACTCAGGTCCTCCTGACTTCAGGGCTGGTGCTCTATCCACTGAGCCACCTAGCTGCCCCATAATGAGTATTTTTTGTTTGTTTGTTTGTAGGCAGTTGGGGTTAGGTGACTTGCCCAGGGTCACACGGCTAGTAAGTGTCAAGTGTTTGGTCTGAGGCCGGATTTGAACTCAGGTCCTCCTGACTTCAGGGCCGGTGCTCTATCCACTGAGCCACCTAGCTGCTCCTACCCTTTCTTTAAAGTATAGAGAGAGCAATAGCTCTGTTGTCAAAGGACCTGGGTTCAAATCTGCCTGATGTTTACTAGCTATGTGATCTTGGGCAAAGGATTTTACCTCCCAGGCCTCAGTGTCTTCATCTGTAGAAGTAGGGACTTGGACACAATAATAGCCTTTGAGGCTCCTTCCAGAGCTGGAGAGCAATGATTCTAAACCCATGATAAAGTCTCATTCTCCTGGAAGTCAGAAACATCCTTCCTCTTGACATGTCACATAGCATTTTTTTCTTTTGAAAAAAAATCTGAACATAACAAACACCAAATAAAATAGGCATTTGCAGAACTGAAAAAGGGGACTGTACACAGGGGTGTCCTGGAGCAAGCTAAAACTGGCACAAGAGAGTCAACTATTAACTTTTCATTGTAAGCGTTTGCACCATGGGAATTAGCAAATGCTATAGATCAAATATTATTAATAATAATTTAATATTATCATTAATGTATTATTTTGTTAGATTATTATTTTGTTGTGCTATTATAATATAATTGTTGATTTATTGTTTTGTTGATATTGTAGACTTTAAGAAAATGATGGAGAAAATTTTAATAGTGCAAATTTATCAGCAATTTCCAGAAACAGCAAGTGTCTGTTTTTACAATGTGCTTTTCTTTTTAAGTATGTAATAAGGTAACCTGTAGCTTTCAGAGTTACCCTGCTTATTTCTACTTCTTTCTGGCCTTTCCCTTGTTCTCTTTTATGTATTTAAAAAGAAAGTTGATTCAATAATGCTCTTTCTTTCTCTTTCATGCCCCCTCCCATTCTTATGCCAATTGGAAAAAAGTGGGGGAAGAGAAACCAACCCTTATAACAAATATATATATATAGTCATACGAAGGGAATTCCCACACTGGCCATTTCTAAAAATGGCATGTCTTGTTCTGCATCTTGAGCCCATCACTTCTCTACCCAAAAACTGGGTCTCACACCAGTTCATGACTCTCCAATATACTTATTAAGCATTTTGTTGTTGTTGTTAAGTTGTTTCAGTTGTGTCTGACTCTTTGTGACCCTATTTGAGGTTTTCTTGGCCAACATACTATATTTGAACTCAGGAAGATGAATCTTCCTGACTTCAGGCCTGGTGCTCTATCCATGGCACCACCTAGCTGCTTATAATATTTGTAAAGTTCTAAACACAGCATGTGGGACATGGTAAGTACTTAATAAATACTTGTTCCCTTTCCCCCAGATCTTTTCTCTATGACCCTTAAAGATATTAGGAATCTGAAAAGACATTTGTCTTTTATCTTATAAGATAAAGTTATAATCTGTTGTAATTAATATGTTGATTTCTACATATTCCCTTACAATTAAACACACATGTGTCTTCCTATGTGTTTCTATCAATCTCTGAATCTCCATTTCAAAATGTTTACTCAGCTCTGGCCTTTTCATCAGAAATGCTTGGAAAATTCCTATTCCATCAAAAATCATTTTTTTTCCTCTGTGAGATTAATCTCTTGCCTCTTAGAATATTATATTCCAAGCTCTCTTCTCCCTCTTAGTGGTAACTGCTAAGTCTTATGTGATTCTTATTGTGGCTCCTTGGTACTCGAACTCCTTTTTGGAGGAGCACTTTTTTCTTTGATCTGGAAGCTCTGGATTTTGGCTCTGGCATTCCTGGAAGTTTTCTCTTTAAGGTTTCTAGCCTGGGTCAGTCAGCCAATAAACACCTATTATGTACTTTGTGAAGTGCTGAGGATACAAAGAAAGGCCAAAGATAATCACTGCCCTCAAGGGGCTCAAAATCTCTCTTAAGACAACATATAAACAATTACATATAAGCAAGTTTATATATGCATATATGTGTGTATATATGTTTATATATGTATGCATGTGTATACACACACACAAAGAAGAAAGAAAAATAGAAAAAGAGACACAGAGAAAAGATAAATTGGAGATGATGAATAGAGGGAAGATAATGAAGAGACATTGGGAAAGACTTTTTACAGAAAGTAGAATTTTAGCTGGAACTTAAAGGAAGCTAGGGAAGCCAGGAGGCAAAGATGAGGAAGAAAAGTATTCCAGGCATGAGGCACAACCAAGAAAAATGCCTGGAGGTGAGAGATGTAGTGTCTTGCTGAAAGAGGAGAAAGGAAACCAAAGTCACTGAGTGACAAAGTACATGGGAGATGGGTGTGCTGCGTGTGTGTGTGTGTGTGTGTGTGTGTGTGTGTGTGTGTGTGTGTGTGTTGTAGTAGTGGGGGTTATATGGTATAAGAAGATTGAAAAGGTAGGAGAGGACTAGGCTTTAAAAGACTTTGAATACCAAGCTAAGACTTTTATATTTGACCCTGGAGGTAATAGGGAGCTACAGAAATTTATTGAGTAAATGAGTGACATGGTTAGATCTGCACTTTAGGAAAATCTTTTTTTTTCCAGCTAAATGGAGGATGGATTGGAGTGGGGAGAGACTTGAGGCAGGCAGACACACCAGCAGGCTGTTGCTTGTCCAGGTGTGACAGTATGAGGGTCTGCATTACGTTGGTGATAGTGTCAAAAGAGAGAAGGGGTTGTATTTGAGAGATACCACAGAGGTGAAATTGGCAGGCCTTGTTAAGAGCTTGGATATGGAAGGTGAGAGAAAGCAAAGAGTGCAGGATGTCTCTTGAATTGAAAGCCTGAGGGACTGGGAGGGTGGTGCTGCCCTGTATAGCAAAATGGAAGTTGGAAGGGTGTTTAGGGGAGAGAATAATGAGTTCAGTTTTGGACATGTTACATGGTCATCCAATTTGAGAGGTCTAATAGGAGTTGGCAGTGTGAGTCTGAAAGTTAGGAGAGAAAGTAGGGCTGGATAAGTAGATCTGAGAATCATCAGCATAGAGACGATAATTGAAATCATGGGAGCTGATGAGATCACCAAGTGAAGTAACATAAGTGGGGAAGAAAAGCACATCTGAGACAAAGCTCTGGGGGACAAAGCTTCAGAGGGCATGATGGATGAAGACCCAACAAGGGAAGCCAAAAAGGAACTGTCAGATGGACCGGGAGAGAGTGATGTCAGGGAAACCTACTGGGAAGAAGATAGTAATCAATAGTGTCAAAGGCTACAGAGAAGTCAAGAAAGATGAGGGTTGAGAAAAAGTCACTGGATTTGGCAATTAAGAGGTCATGGGTAACTAGAGAGAGCAGTTTTGGTTGAATAATGGAGTCAGAAGCTGGATTGTAGAGAGTCAAGAAGAGAGGAAATGGAGGCCCCTAGTGTAGATGGTCTTCTGAAGGAGTTTAGCCACAAAAAGAAGAAGAGATATGGAACAATAGCAAGTGTGGATATATGGCTTAAGGAAGGGGTTTTTTTTTTTTGAGGATGGAGAAAATATGGGAGTGTTTGTTAGCAGTAGGGAAGAAGCCATTAGATAGAGAGATTGGACATAAATGAGAAAGTGCAGATAATAGAGGGGCAGTCTGCTGGAGAAAATGGGATAGAATGAGATCACTCGTGCAGGTAGAAGAGTTAGCTCTGGCAAAAAGGGGGTCCCCCTCTTAATAGGCAAAGAAGGAGATACTGGGGAAAGGCATCTAAGTAATATGAGATAAAGAGAGAAGGGAACTCCTGGTGAATGACCTCAATTTTTTTTCGGTAAAACATGAGGCAAGGTTCTCAGCTGAGAAGGTAGGGAGAGAGGGAGCCTTGTAAGATTAGAGGAGGCTTGGGAAGGTTCAGAAGAGCTGCTGTGGATAGTAAGAGGGTGATTTAATTAGGAAGGTACAAAAGGATTTCCTTGCTGTAGTGAGGGCCCAGTTGAGATAGTGTAACATAAATTTGTAATAGACCCAGCCAGTCCAGTTTCATGATTTTTTTCAGGTTCGTTAAACAGTATGTATGTCAGAGTGATGGCTGGATGGATCCAAGGCTGAGGCTTGGCAGGGCAAGACTGATGTTAGGATAAGGGGGCTGGGGACTCAAGAGAAGAGAGCAGTGTAGAACTAAACAGGTTCATCAAGAGGTCAAGAGTGTGGCTGGCACAGGAGTGATGTCCTGGGAGAGAACAAAGGGATTGGAGGTCATAGTAAAGAACAGGGTTTGGGGTTGCAAGGCTGAAGAATTATAATAGGCTTTGATCAAATAACGGGATTTCAGATTTCTTGAAGATAGAAGTGGTGTATTTGTAGGTGATGGCAAGATTAAGGGTATAACCATCATTATAAATACCCAAGGTAAGGTAGAAGAGTAGGTCATGGGAAGTGAGTAAGTTGAGGAACTGAGCAGAGGAGAGAGCTGAGGGATTCAGGGCCCAAGAAGGCGGAGGGACTAAGTAATTTGAGGGCAGAGACAGGAGCCAAGGGGACACACTGCAGCTGGGACACTTTTCCCTCTTCTTTGGCTCTCTGGCCTGAATTAACTGAGGATCCAAAAAAGGAAATTTAGGGTTAGGGTTTGGTTTTTGAGGGTTTTCAGTAGAGAGAGAAGGTGTAGAATCTTTTTGCTCAGCTTCAAATAGGACCTTGGACCAGGGGTTGCTGCTGGACTAAGGAGGCTTTGGAGGGGGAGTGGAGGGTCCTGGACTTTGGCCAGCTAGGGCTGGTAGTTGGGAGGTATAGCCAGCCCAGTTTGCCTCCATTGTCCCATTCCCTCCCTGTGCTGCCCAGACCTCATGCCAAGAGGAAATGATGGGCCTAACTCCCCCACCCTTGGATGGGGGAGGGAGAATGGAAAGAGCCGAGAACCTTCATTTAGTAGAGGGACCAGAAAGTTGT
This sequence comes from Phascolarctos cinereus, assembly GCF_003287225.1. NCBI lineage: Eukaryota > Metazoa > Chordata > Mammalia > Diprotodontia > Phascolarctidae > Phascolarctos > Phascolarctos cinereus. Next base: position 403,110,985 of record NW_027556098.1, on the reverse strand, counting down.
GACTCAAAGTGAAAGGAAGACCTAGGTTCAGACTGACTATGTGAGCTGGGTTAGATCCCATATTCTCTAGAAGCCTCAGCTCCAGCTCTGCAGCTCTGCTCATATGAACTGAACCTCCCTGGACCTCAGTATCCCCATCTGTAAAATGGGAGAATTGGACCAGATGACTTCTAAGGTCCCTTCCAGCTTTGAGTCTCTAATGCCATAACCTCCAAATGCCTGCTTCACTCCATTGCTGAGGGTCAGATAAGACAAAACAAATTAATCACTTAATAAATGTCAGCTCTTATTGCCCTGGGGTCATCCTCAGACCCACTGGGTTGGCATCGGGGTGGGGCGGTGTTACCAAAAGGCTTCTTGCACAGAAAAGGGAAATGCTTCAAGCCCGTGATCCTTTGTCCCCTCCACCCCCACATCCCTTTCCTATTTTTCCCTTCTGGGACCCAGGCCTCCCCAGAGGCATCAGAGAGGGGAACAAAGCCTAGAGGGCCTTCCCAAAAAGAATCACAGGTCTAGAGCTATAAGAGACCTTGGCCCATCTAGTTCATCTCTTCTTATTTTACAGATGAAGAAACTGAAACCCAAGTTGCTGAATGACTTACCCCAAAGTCATAAAGCTGATCAGTCAGTCAGGCAACAAGTATTTATTAAATGTCTACTATGGGCCAGGTGCTATGCTAAGTGCTGAGAACACAAAGAAAAGCAAAAACACAATTTCCACCCTCAAGGAGCTCACAGTCTAATGGGGGGAGAAAACATGCAGATAACTGGGCACATACAAAACATAGACAGAGGAGATGGAAGATGATCTCAGAAGGGGAGGTGTGAAGTAGGGGAAAAGGTGATCAGAGAGTACCCAGAAAGGTCTCCTGCCCAAAGTGGGATTTGAACGGAGTCTTGAAGGACAACGGAGATTCCAAGAGGCAGAGAGGAGGACAGAGAGTGTTTTAGGCATGGGGAACAGCAAAGGGAAAGGTGTGGAGACAAGAGATGGGGTGCTGTGTTTAAGGAACTGAGAGTACTGTAGGCAGATTCTAGAGGAGACTATGTCAAGTGCAAGAAGACTGGGTAGGTAGGAGGGGGCCAGATTGTAAGAGCTTTAAAATGCCAAGCGGTTTATATTTGATGCCAAAGATAATAGGGAGTCACTGGAGTTTATTGAGCTGGGGTGGGATGGAGTGTGTGTGTGTGTGTGTGTGTGTGTGTGTGTGTGTGTGTGTGTGTGTGTGTGTGTGTGTGTGGTGGTCAAATATGCCCCTTAGGAAAATCACTTTGGTGGCTGAATGGAGGATAGACTAGAGAAGGGAGAGACCTGAGGCAGGCAGAGCCCCCAGCTGCTATTGCAATAGTCCAGGCAGGAGGTGGTGAAGGTCTGCTCCAAGGGGGTGGCAGTGTCAGAGAGAAGGAGATGTATTGGTTGGAATGACAAGATTTGGCAGTCTATTGGATGGAGGGGTGGAGTTGGAATGAATCCATGTTTCACAAAGACAGTAGATCTAAGGGAAGGCATTTATTCGCAGGACAATCGGTGCCCTCAGAACTAAAGCAGTCTTTCTTTGCTGCAGGTCTTCTCTTGCCCTGAGTCCTCTCTTTGCACCACCCCCCACAAAAAAAAAAAGACATTGGATAAGATCAAGAGGATTTTCCCACTCTTTTGTGGTGGCAAAGAATTGGAAATCAAGGGAATGCCCATCAACTGGGGAATGGCTGAACAAGTTGTTGTATAGAATACTATTGTGTGCTATAAGAAACGATGAGGGGGATGGTTTCAGAAAAATCCTGGAAGGACCTATATGAACTGATGCAAACTGAAGTGGTCAGAACCAAGAAAACTATGTATACAGCAAAAGCAATACAGCCCCAATGATCAACTGGGAAAGACTTAGCTACTCTGATCAATACAAGATAATACAATCAACCCAAGATAATTCCAAAGGAGTTATGATGAAAAATGCTATCTAGCTCCAGAGGAAAAAAAAAACAAATGGAATCTGAGTGCAGATTGAAGCATAATTTTTTCGCTTTCTTTATTTTCCTTGCTTTTTTTTTTGCAGCATGGCTAGTAAGGATTTGCATGATTTCACATGTATAATTGATATCACGTTTCTTGCCTTCTCAATGAATGGAGGAGGGCTGGAGAGAATTCAGAAGTCAACATTTTTTTTAAAAAAAAAGAATATCAAAAATAAATAAATGAATCTTAAAAAAAAAGAGGATTTCCCCTCAAGGTCGATCTGTCCTCTCTGCTGCTTAATTAGCTCTTTGTATCCAAATTACCTCAGTGGCTCAGCTCCTTCATTCCCCTCATCAGTCAATCAATGTCAATTAACAAACCTTTATTAAGCACCTACTATGTGCTAGGCACTAGGGATATGAAGACAAAAACAAACAGTTCCTGTGTTCAAGGAATTTGCATGGGGAAGAGTGGAGGGATACAATGCATGCATATGAGTATAATGTGTATATATACACATTAAATACATGGTAATTTGGAGGAGGTGGGTACTAGCATGGGAAGGAGGGGTTGCCAAGAAAGGCCTCATGTAGTAGGTGGAGCTGGAGCTGAGCCCTGAAGGGAGTTAGGAATATGAAGTGGTGGCAGTGAGGGAGGAGCGAATTTCAGGCATGGGGCATGGCCTGGGCAAAGTGTGAATGGTGGGAGATGAAGTTGTGTGTCCAGAACAGTGTGACTGGATTGTACGGTCTGTGTAATTACCTCAATGCCTCATCCCTTCATCCTTTCAAATCTCTCTGTTCTTCAGCCCCCAAGTTCCTCAACCTCTCAACCCTCCAAGCCCTCAAGTTTTGGTATCCCTGTCCCCCATCCTCTTCTAGGACACAATGGAGCCCAGGGGTGGGGGTACAGAGAATTGTCACATTCTGGAACCTCAGATTAGATCCTTGAGGATCCAGAGTCCAATCCTCCTCTCCCCCCATCCATGTCCCACTCCCCACCCCCCACCCCTCTTTGGGTCCTGAGAAGAATATTTTCCTGGGAACAGAAATACTTTTGGAAAATCACTGACATAACATTTTCGAAACATGCTGTGATGAGACAATTAAAGGTTTATTGTCTTGTAGCGTTTAAAGTGTAAATGAGCCTCTAACTCACCAGCTGGAGGGGCTGGTAGAGGAGGGGACTGCTGCTGGGGGAGGGGGGGAGGAGGCTGCCAGAGCCCAGTAAAGGAGGCCTTATGCCCAGAAGCCCCCAGGTTCCCAGGATGTGTGGTTGCCAGGGACTCTCAGGTCTGGAAAGAGGTCCCAGGATGTCCAGATCACTCCCCTCCTAGTCTGTCCAGGTTCCAGGTTCTACTTCTTGGAGCAGAAGAAAGGAAGAGTGCATGTGTCCCTTTGTGGATGGTTGTATGGATTGTACTGTAGTGTGTGGGGAGACTTGGGTTGGGCCACATTTCCTGGCCGAGTGACCCTGAGGAGGTGGCTTCTCTCTGCCAAGACCTAGTTTCCTCATCAGTAAAATGGGGATGAGAAAACACTAATGAAGTGCTGGAGGCATTGTGAGGAAAATAGAGCTTGGTAAACCTTGGGGCTCCATGAAAGGGGGAGATATTAGCTCATGAAGGGCAGAGGAACTGTTTGGCGTTGTCTTTGCATCCTCTGTACCTGACAATAGTACTTGGCAAGTAACAAGTTTTGATAAGTGCTTAGTGAATAAATGAATGATTGGATGGATGGATGAATGAACAAATGGGTGGATGAATGAATGGCATTGCTTCAGGGTGAAAGGAATGCTGGATCTGGAGTAAGGAAGAAATGGGTTCCAATCTTATAAAAAGTATTCACTAGTTATGTCACTTCACCTATCTCTCCAAGCCTCAGTTTCCTTACCTGTAAAATCACAGGTTAGGGTGACCTGGAAGAGATAGTTAATGGATATCTGGAAAAGGAGGCATAGATCACCAAGAGCCAGAATGATTTCATCAAGACCTGAACATTCCAGATTTCCTATTTAGACAGGATAACGAGGTTGGTAGATGAGGGGAAAGTCTGTAGATGAACCTTCCCTAGATTTTAACATTTTTTTTTGGTTTTGTTTTCTTTTGGCTAGGCAATGGGGTTAAGTGACTTGCCCAGGGTCACACGGCTGGTAAGTGTTAGGTATCTGAGGTCAGATTTGAACTCAAGTCCTCCTGAATCCAGGGCCAGTGCTTCATCCACTGCGCCACCTAGCTGCCCCCAGATTTTAACATTTTTAACACAGTGTTTGTAGAAAATATAGAGAAATATGGTCTAGATAATAGCACATTTAGATAGAGTAAAAACTGGTCAAATGGAAAAACCCAAAGAATGGTCATTAATGATTTAATGTACACTTGGAAAAAGGTCTCTAGTGGCATGTCCAGGAGATCTCTGCTCAGCCGAGGGGTATTTCAAATTTTTGTCAGTGACTTGGCTAAAGGAATAAGTGGGAAGTTCATCAGATTTGCAGATGACACAATGATCTAAGAAGTCTTTGATGGGTTAGAATATTAGCCAAATAAAAATGAAATTCAACAGATATAAATGAAGTCTTACATTTTTTAAAATCAATAATACAGTTAAAAATGGGGAAAGTGTGACTCTACAGCAGTTCATCTTGTCTGAAAGTATTCCTGGCATGAAAGCTTGGTCTGAGTCAATGATGTGATCTGGCTTCTCCTTAGATCTTAGAGTGTGTTATGTGAGTCATAGTGGAGATCTGCCTCGGTCAGACCATATCTGCTCTGATAGTGGTCAGTTTTGGGCAACATATTTTAGGAAGGATGTCAATTATTGGTAAAGCATCCCAAGGCAGTAAATGATGATGTGTAAAAGGCTTCGAGTTCCTGCCATGTGAAAAATCATTGAGGGAATTGAGTGTTTGGGATGGAGAAGAGTTGAGTATGCAATGGCTATCTTCAAATATCTGAAAAGAAGAATAGGAAAAGGTTAAATGTCTAGATTTTCTCTCCTTTATTCCTGAGAGCAGAACAAGAGGCAATGTGTGGAAGCTACAAAGGTAAATTTATACTTGATATAAAGAAAAAAAACCAATTCATTATTTGATTAGATTTGTAAGATATGATAAAAAGCTAATGCCTCCATCCCTGACCAGAACCTAGGAAAATCCAAATCCCATTCTCAGATACCCTCTTCTTAGCCAGTGGTCACTTCTTCAATCAACTTTTCTCTTATGAATGCCTCGCCTCTGGTGGCAAGCAATGAGGAAAACACTTCCTGTGCCCCATAGCCTTTGGTTTCTTGCTCAAGATTTTGAACAAGTGCTTTCTAGGCTCCATCTAGCCATATCCTTTGGGCCCACATGAATCACCAGAAGTAGGTAATCATTAGTTATTTTAACATATCTTGTGAAGTTCTCCATTATAACTTGGATGTGTGCCCCAGGAAGACAACTTTGTGTTAAAGCAAGTCAACACATAGCTACCTTGGCACCATTGTCTGGAAACCACCAGCCACCATTACTCTCTTTCCCCTTCAGTCCTCACTGGATAATTTCACTAGTTGACAGCAGAAGTAGGTCACCTTTGCCATTTCTTGGAGGACAAGTGTTGGCTTCCCCCTCAAAGTGCCCACTTCCCTCCTTTTTAGGAAGAGCTTCATTTTCTCTTTTAAGTTCCAAGTTTACCATGGTTGGGCTTTTCTTTGGATACCATGAGCTCCTTAATATTCTGACCTAGAAAGGAGACATCATTTAGCTATAGCAGAAATATGTTGTATATTCCATGCAAATCACTGCAAAATGGACTCTGCTCTCCATACTGATTGAGACTTTTAGCCTCACTTTGTTACTTGTGGGTGTTACCCCTCCAACACCTTACTAACCCTCTTTTGTAATACCTAACACCTTGGCCATCATGTTCAATATCCTTTTCTTTCTCTCAGCAGCTTCTGATTCTGCATCCCTAATTTAGTTCACTTACCCTTTCTTACTAATTTTCCTTTACCAAAAGCCCTTCTCCTTGGCCTTGGGTCTTTCTCTTCAGACCCATTCCCTTGAATCCTTTTCTTCCTTGAGATGGAATCTTCCAGAACGAACCCTTCTCCTTCTGTCTGAGTTATCCAGCTTTTCCTCAAATTCTCCCAAATTTCTTTTCCCCAAATCCTATCTCTAGTTTTCTTCACAAGTCCAAAGTCCTTCAAATCACCTACATACTTCCCTTCTTAGTCAGCTCAAGCTCCTCTCCTTCTTTAGCCTCTTTTTCACATGTGACCTTTTCTTGGTCAGTAGCCCCATGACTCCAGCAGCTCTTGATTTTGCTCAGAAAGATTTTTTCTTTCTTTCTCTTTCTTTCTTTCTTTCTTTCTTTCTTTCTTTCTTTCTTTCTTTCTTTCTTTCTTTCTTTCTTTCTTTCTTTCTTTCTTTCTTTCTTTCTTTTTCCTTCCTTCCTTCCTTCTTTCTTTTTTCTTTTTCTTTCTCTCTCTCTCTCTTTTTTTCTCTCTTTTTTCTTTCCTTCCTTATTTCCTTACTTCCCTTCCTTCAATTCTTCCTTTCTTTCTATCTTTCCTTCCTTCCTTCCTTCCTTCCTTCCTTCCTTCCTTCCTTCCCTCCTTCTTTCTTTCTCTCTCTCTCCTTTCTTTCTATCTTCCCTTCCTTCCCTCCTTCTTTCTTTTTTCTTTTTCTTTCTATCTTCCCTTCCTTCCTTTCTTCCCTTCCTTCCTTCCTTCCTTCCTTCCTTCCTTCCTTCCTTCCTTTCTTTCTTTCTTTCTTTCTTTCTTCTTTCTTTCTTCCTTCCTTCCTTCCTTCCTTCTTCCTTCCTTCCTTCCTTTCTTTCTTCCTTCTTTTCTTTCTTTCTTTCTTTCTTTCTTTCTTTCTTTCTTTCTTTCTTTCTTTCTCTCTCTCTCTCTCTCTCTTTCTTTCTTTCTTCCTTCCTTCCTTCTTTCCTTCCTTTCTTTCTTCCTTCTTTTCTTCCTTCTTTTCTTTCTTTCTTTCTTTCTTTCTTATTTCCTTCCTTCTTTCTTTTTTCTTTTTCTTTCTCTCTCTCTCTCTTTCTTTCTCTCTTTTTTCTTTCCTTCCTTATTTCCTTTCTTCCCTTCCTTCAATTCTTCCTCCCTTCCTTCCTCCCTCCCTCCCTTCCTTCCTCCCTCCCTCCCTCCCTTCCTTCCTTCCTCCTTCCTTCCTTCCTTCCTTCCTTCCTTCCTTCCTTCCTTCCTTCCTTCTCTCTGTCCTTCCTCCCTTCATTCTCTCTCTCTCTCTTTCTTTCTTTCTTTCTTTCTTTCTTTCTTTCTTTCTTTCTTTCTTTCTTTCTTTCTTTCTTTCTTTCTTTCTTTCTTTCTTTCTTTCTTTCTTTCTTTCTTTCTTTCTTTCTTTCTTTTCTTTCTTTCTCCTGCACATGGAAGCTGGGCCAGTACCTCTTGCCTCTGTGTACCGTCATCCCCTTCCTCAAAAAAATGTTACAGCTCTTACAGAAACAGACTACCCTGGTCCAACATTCCTCTAGGAGGACTGACCCAGTTCCAGCTCTTTTGTGAGTCAGATGCAAAGTCTAACCCAAAACACACCGAAGGACCCCCCTCAGGTGAGTGGGCAGACTTTCGAATACCTGGCTGGCTCACTGCTTCTCCAATGAAGTCAAGTCGTTTCTCCTGTCCAGCCAAGTCAGGGTGACTGGGATTCCGTCCTCTCTTTCCCTGCCTTGGAGAAGTGCTAAGTCTGCGTCCTTCACGCCGTGTCTTTTTGAGCCTCAGGAAGAACCGCTCACACCTCTTGAAACTCTAGTCATCTTCCTTTCCCTCCCCCAACCACCCAGTGAGTAGCATCAGCCCATGCAAATTCCCCTGAGGCTCTGAGAAGCCTCAAGATAGCACTGGGAACAGTGGAGGGGAGGGAGGAGGAGAGGGAGCGGAGCTGGCAGCTGCTGCTGGTAATTCTGACACAATAGCAGATACTCACGTCCTCGTTTTACAAATACAGAAAGAGCAGCGGACTGGGAGCCAGCGTGCTTTGGTTCTGGTCTTAGTTGCTCTGTGACCTTGGACAAGTCTCTTTCCCTCCCTGAGGTGCAATTTCCCCAACTGTAAAAATGTGGGGGGCTAGACTAGTTGGTTCTAAGGACATACAATTGTTAAGGCTGGCTAGTTATGGGCGCGCAGCAAGTCACGACATCACTCCAGTGATGTCATTGCTCTTCTTCAAAAATGGAGGAAGAACTGAATAGCTTGGTAGATAACTGGCTTCTTTTATTAATTTCATCCCATCCCAGCCAACTAGTCATCCCCCACTCTCTCCTTCTCTACCTGTTTCTGGTGTTTGGAGAGACAAGGTCCTTCCTAGCAGTCACCCAGGTACAGCGCTATAGTGAAGGTCACAATGGCCTTAACTCCTTTACGTTTTGAACAAATGGTGGCTACCATATTTAGAGCTTGTTCTGCCGTGGGATGGGTAGACCCAGCGACCAAATGGTTGGGGCAGGAGATTGAGAGCAGTGGGGGGCTGGGGTGGGGTATCCAGGTGCTGAGATTCAGGGAGGCGTTGTCTCTATGCACTGGGGCTAGGTGGAGAAGAAAGCTGGTCATGGCAATGGTGATCTCGTGATCTAATGATAAGTACCAGGAAGAAAGGGCAGGGAATTGGATGAACAAGGTTGGGTATTAGTCTCTGAGGCTTACCTGGAGATAAATTTAACAGGAGCCCACATTCTTATGGCACTTAAAAGTCTATAAAAGCACTTTCCTGTTTGATAGGTGGTGAAAGTATTGTTGTGCCCATTTTAATGACGAGGAAACTGAAGCTCAGTTGTCCATGGCCACACAGCTAGTCAATGTCGGCTGGAAACTGACCTCAGGTCTCCCGATTCCAAATCCAGCCTCTACCACAGGATGGTGCCTTTTCTTACCAGGGAAGGAGGCAAAGAATTGGCTGGGGCAGAGGGGATCCATTTCAGGACCTTGGGGAGCATGAGTAGGAAGGAGCCCAGGGATGCCATTTTTCTAGGGGAAGCAGACTTGGGGAGAGGGAGGCTTGAGCTCTTTTGAGGGCTAGGATCAGTCCCACTGTTGAGGAGGGGAAACAGGAGGATGAGGGTAAGAGAAGGGTGGAGGGAGGGAGTGGGGGCCTGCCCCCTCCTTTCTCTCCCTCCCCCATTACTGTGACTAATTCCCATCCTCCCACTCCTTTGCCTTTGTCACTTGAGCTGGTATTTGCTTCGGTCCTGACGCCCCCAGCCCTGGCTCCCTCCCTCCCTCCTCCCTTCCTCCTCCTGGTGCCCAAAGCTCTGAGTGAACCCGGATGTGACTCAGCCCCGAGCTCCTGCTGCCCACGCCCTGGGAGTCCCAGCGCCCAGCCTGCCCCAAGGCCCAGGGGCTGGGTCCTGGGGGGTAGGGGGAGCCAAGCAGCCTCACAGAGGAGCACAAAGATGGGGCAGTGACCCTCGAGGCTGGGGCTGCCCTGGGATTCTCCACCCCACCCCTGAGGCTGATCTGTCCCAGATGGTTTCTGACAGCTGGTGGGGAGCTTAGAGGGCCAGGCTTCTGCCTCCAAGTCCCCACTGTCGGCTGTGCCCCTGGCCGGGCTCCATGGGGGCAATGCTGAGCTGAGTCTGCATGGCTGTGCTAGGATCTTCCCTTGAGGAGACAGACATCATACTCCCCAGACAAGCCCTAGCTGTTCCCTTCTCTCTCTTTACCCCCATCTCCAAGGACCCACTGGGCAGATTCCCCAGGAGAGGGTGACCAGTGACCTTCAGCGAGGGATCTCTGCCTTTCACCCTTCAGTCCAGTGCAATTCAGCAATGATTAGTTGAGCTCCTACTGCATGCTGGACACTGGGCTTATAAAGAGTCAGAGTCCTACCTCTGTCTACCTGTCTGGCCACAGGCAAGTCACTTATCCTCTCAAGGCCTTAGCTTCCTCCCCTGTCAAATGAGGTCAAATTAGATGATTCCTAAAAGGTCCTTTCCAGATCCAGAGAGATAGGGTCCCGTGCTAGAGCTGGAAAGGACACAAGAGAGTCTCAGAGAGGGGAAGTCATTTATCCAAGGTCAAACTGCGAGCTATCAGCAAAGCTCAGACTGGGTCCCTGCTTCCCAGTCCAGCATGAGGTCACAGATTTAGAGCTGGAAGTGACCTTGAAGGTCATTGAATCCAACTCCCTCTTTTTACAGAGGAGGAGACTGAGGCAATAGGGGATGTGATTTGTCCAAGGTCACACTGACAAAGAGTGCTTGGCATTGGAACCCAGGTCCTGCCTTAAAAGCAGCGAGATGGAATCTGGGCCCCAGATCTCTCCCTCTTGGTGGAAGTAAAGTCCCCTCCTTCCCCCTCCCCTCCCAAACTAAGAGTTTAGCCAGAACTCTTGTCTTAATCTGATTGCTGAAGCCCCCCAGGATGACTGAAATGGGGCTAAGGAGGCCAGAGTTCCATGAGGCTTGGCAAAAAGAGGGGCCTGATCTCAGCAAGGGACCCCTTACCTCCCTCCTGAAAGAAGGGGCCTCTCTAGGAGCAGCCCAGCCCAGCCCGGCCAAGCCCCAGGGCAGGCTGTTGGTGTGGCTGGGGAACCGTCCAAGGGCCACAGTTGTGAGAATAAAACTATGGTAACGGTACAGACACACTCTCTGAGCATTAGCTCAAACCTCTGGTGAATCTGTTATCACCATAGTAACACCCGGGTATTATTGTCGGGAAATATGTCGAGCGGGAGTGGGATGCTCACATCTGGTTAGCATCTGGAGAGCGACTTCCTCATTTTACAGCAATTACTGGCCAGCCAGGGTGGAGGGGGAGGGAGCCAGCCGAGGCCCCCAAATGAGTGTTAGAAGAACTTGACTTCGGGGCCAGATCTCATCACAGATACCGAATTTTTCAACTACTCTGCAATGTGCATGCCACAGCTGTAATTATGCATCACATCTGGAAGAGCCATCAGGAACCTGGCGGATACTTCAGGGTGACCAGCATTCTCCTTTTTACCAACAGCTCCTCTCAGGGCAGCAAGAGCAAACTTCTTAAAGTAAAATCCATCCCTTCCCCTCTCCGTCTTTCTCTCTGTCTCTATTTCTGTCTCTGTCTGTCTCTATTTTTGTGAACTCACCTGACTGGTGAAAGATATTCTAGGCGATGTACAAATCCTGCTCTTTGTTCTCTGAACATCTATGTGACCCTTTCTTGGCCTTGGCCAAGCCCTCTCCGGTCTGATGATGCTTGGAGAGACCATGGATACAGACAGAACACTCAAGAGACAGAAATCCCCTTCCCCCTTCTTTGATTCTAGGCCTCAAAGCTTCATCCTCAAGGGGAAGGGAGAGAATTGTTCCTTCTCTTTGAAGTTATGGGAAAGAATTGTCCCAGAGAGGAAGCTGAAGATTGGACTATACTGTTTTGTTGTTATTATTCAGTTGTATCTGACTCTCTGTGACTCCATTTGGGGTTTTCCTGGAAAAGACACTAAAGTGGTTTGCCATTTCCTTCTCCAGCTCATTTTACAGATGAGGAAACTGAGGTAAACAGGGTGAAGTGACTTGATTAGGGTCATGCAGCTAGTAAGTGCCTAAGTCTGGTCTTGACTCCAGGCCCAGCACTCTAGCCACTGTGGCACCTACCTACTCAATGCTGGTTACCGTTCCCAAATATTCTTGTTTTCCTTAGGGTAATGGGCATTCTGGGTAGGGAAGGTGCTCTTCACCTTTTTTGTATCATGGACCCTTTCGTCCATCTGGAGATCCTTTCTCAGAATCGTGTTTTCAAACACGTAAAATAAAATACATATGATTACAAAGGAGACCAATTATATTGAAATATTGAAAAGACAAGTTCAAGGCTGCCTGGTTGAGAACCCTTGGACTAAGGCCTTACTCAGCACAGAGGAAAGACTCAGTACCTGCTTGCTAGCTGTGTGACCCTGGCCAGCTCACTATACCGGGCCTCAGCAAAATAAGCAGGTTGGACCAGAGGCTTTTTGGTTCCCATCTACTTCGAGAGCCGTGTCCCTTTGGCTAATAACAGAAGGACGGGGGCTGTATGGCCACTCCCTTCTCTCCCTACCAGGCAGAGTAACTGTCCCTTCACTGGAAAGGAGGCCAGGTGGGAGACCTCTGGGGTCTCTGCCAGCTCTGAAATTCTCTAAACTTCTCCAGTTTGGACATCCAGGCAGAGAGCTCAGGGGATGGGGGAGTGAGCCAGGCTGCTTAGGGAACGACCCCTCTCCATTTTCACTTATAGCTCCGGCTTTCTTTCACCTTCCTCCCCTTCCTTTGGCCCCTTGCTGGAAAAAGGAGCTGATTCCCTTTCCTGGTCACTCAGGACCATCTGTCCAGCAACACCCGGTCTCCTCCACCACTCCCTGCCTGTCTCTGAGGTTCTCCTCCCTACCCTGCCCCCCTCCCCAGCAGGCTCAGGACAGGGAAACATTGGAAGCCATGACATTTCCAGCTGCAACATTTTTTCCATCTCTCCCAACAGGGTCATTTTACAGGCCCTCTTGCTCCCAGCCCAGCAGCTGGGGAGGGGGCCCACCCAGGGGCCTTGGGAGGGGGATGGGCCCAGTAGGAGAGCCAGAAAGATTCTGGCTCAGGATCCCTTTGTGGGGGATTAAGGGGATGGGCTCAGAATTTGTGATCTCAAGATCATTGGACTCAGTGCTAAAAGAAACCATCAGTTCAATCTCCTCATTTTATAAATGAGGAAACTGAGGCACACAGAGAGAGAATGACTCATTCAGAATCATAAAACCAGTAAGTAGCAGAGGAGGATTTGAACCCAGGTCCTCTGACTTTAGGTCCGATGCTCTTTTCAGTCCACAAACTGCCTGAGTCCCTCAACAGTGGCTTGGCAGCCTTCTTCAATTTTTTTCTCCAGTTTTGATAATTTTTGTTTCATATCAATAATTTCCTAATGTATCTCACTCCTGAAATTGAGCCCTTCCTTGTGACAAAGAAAAACATTTCAGCAAAACAACTGAGTACAGCATTGTATGTACCACTGTACTTCCATACACCCCCACTTACCTACTGAGAGGAGACTGAAATATATTTTATCACTAGGACTTAGAATCTTTCTTCTGGGAGCTTGAGTCAGAAGAGAACTTCTCAACACCTTCTTCCCTTTTCTTTTTTCATTTTAAGACCCTAGAGAGGCAGTGTGGCATAATTGATAGAGTGCTGACCTTGCACTTAGCCCTCAGTTTGAATTTTGCCTTGCCTTAGACCAGGGGTTCTTAATCTCCTCCCACACCCCCCCCAAAAAAGGGATTCCCTTGGCAATCATGCAGTGGATAAAGTCCTGGGCCTAGAGTCAGGAAGACCTGGATTCAAATCCACTTACCAGCTGTATGACCCTGGGCAAGTCACTTAGCCTCTGTCTGCCTCCGTTTTCTCACCTGTAAAATGTGGATAATAATAGCACCTACCTCCTCAGGGTAGTTGTGAGGCTCAAATGAGACTATGTTATAATGCACTTAGCACAATGCCTGGCACATAGTAGGTACTTAATAATACTTGTTTCCTTCCTTTCAAGATTCATTATTTTAAGACATAAAATATAATACATAGGATTACAAAAGAAACCACTTATACTGAGATATAATTATCAAAATATTTTTAAAAACAAGTTCATGCCTCCCAGGCTAAGAACCCCTGCCTTAGATACTGATTAGCCATGTGACTGAGCAAGTCACTCATGTTTCTCTGTTTCCCTATCTGTAAAATGAAGGGGTTGAGTCTGATGGTCTCTAAGAGTACTTCTAGCTGGAAATCTCTGCCCCTCTGACCTCTCTGGCCTCAGTTTCCTCATTTGGATAATGAAGAGGTCAGGATAGGTGACTTCTAAGCTGGCTTCTAGCCCTAGACATTTGATTTAGAGATAGAGGGATCCTAGCCCTTTGCCTGTCCTATCTTCTGTATCTGCCAGTCAGCATGGCACACCGTGGCATACAGGGAGCGTCTACTTCACACAAGGCAAACCTCTTTTCGGGCTGACTGCAGGTCTCAAACCAACTCGACCCCTCCCCACTGCCACACCCAAGCCTCTCTAATGTCTGTAAGGACAACTCCTGGGGTCACCTGGGAACTCCAGAAGGATGGGATGACTTCTGGTGAGTGGGCAAACACCTGGTTTTTGTATGGCCAGTGGCAGAATAGATGGGAGAGGATCCACAGATTCTGAGGAGGGGGAAGAAGGGTCCACGTGCTTCCCCATCAGAGATGCCTTTTCTTGAGACATCGGGCGGGGGGGGGGTTGTGGGGCTTACAGTAGAGCAGGTGAGAAGAGATGAGGGTGTGAGTCAAGAGGAGCAAACAGACACACGAGACATTGAGGTGGCAGAATCAACAGAAGTTGGTGACAGGTTGTATGTGGGGGGGAGGTGAGAGGAAAGAAGGAGTCAGAGATGACTCAGTTATCAAGCCCCAGTGACTGGGAGCATAGGGGTGCCTTC